>NC_082699.1:64072843-65272843 GCF_949987515.2 Delphinus delphis
CACCAGACCTAGTCTATTTTCAGTTCCTTCAGTCCTTGGATAAGTGTTTACTTTTCCCTTTGGGCGAAAGTGTAATTTCATTTGCCTCACTTCTAAACAGTTCTCATCAAACACGCAAATGCTAAGTCCAATGTTCTTGAGGTTCTACCCACATTATTTCTTTCCCTTGGTTTGTCACTCAGCTTCATCCTGAGTTTCTCTGAAAGTATTCATACATCTAATCAAGTAATATTTATTGAGGATTTAAGGATATCAAACACTGTAAATGCAACCATGAATAAGACACAGTCCCTGCTTTCAAGTAGCTTGCTATCCAGTGAAGAAAAAAGTGAATAAACCAAAAAAAAAACCAATGTTAATGAGGAAGGGAAGAAAGGAAGAACAATATGACTCAGTATGAGGAACAGCTCATTTAATCTCGGGGAGCGTAGAGAGGTGACGTCCAACGTGAGATGTAAAGAATAAGAAAGTACGAAGCAGGAGAAAGGTAGAGTGAGGTGGAAGAGAGCATGGACGAGAGCATGTGGCACAGAAAACTGAGCATTCGTCAGAGCTGGAGAAAAGATTGTGCAAGAGAGAATAGGAAGAGACGAAACCGGGAAGAGAAGATGAGGCAGATTATCCAGGCCTTGCAAGCCTTTTTAAGGAGTTTGGACTTTACCAAAAGATCAATGTGGAATTGCTGAAGAGTGTTAAGCTGAGAAACACCATAATCAGAAATGTGTTCAGGAAATTCCAAGACAGCTATCAAATCGAGAATGGATCGAAGGGAGAAAGACTACTCAAGGCATAGAGTACTGGCAACATGACCTAGACAGTGTCAGTGAAGACTCAAAGAGCTGGGTAGAATTATTAAAATGTTTAGATGTTAGGATTCACAGGACTTGGTGATTATTGGGATGCAGAAGATGTGGGAGATGGAGAAAAGATAGTCACCCCCAAATCTGTGGTTTAAGCAAGAGTATGCTGGTACCTTTCACAAAGGTAGAGAACACAGCAGGAGGAGATGGTCAAGGGTAAATATTAACAGTGCAACTGAGTTTGAGGTTCTGGTTGGATTTCCAGTGGGAATGTGTCTGTAAGAGGATGAGTGCACAGGTCCTGTGCTGAGCACCAACATCTGGACCGAGTCATCGTTGTAGTTGGATGTTACGGGAAACTCCTCACTCTCCTAATGCCTTTCTTTGCTTTAAATATATTTCCACTGGTTATCCTTAGCCTTTACCTAATTTAGGGTCCTCATTACTTTCCAGACACATGATTTTCTTTTAAAACGTCCCACCTTTTTTTTCCAGAATGTCTACAAGCTTAATTTCTTTATAATACCAATTATCGGCGTAACCAACTTGCTTCAGGAAACTAGGAGTCCTTCTCTTCTCACCTACTCCCAACTCCCACCTTCAGGCTGGCATGGAGCTCCTGTCTCCCAAGCCCCAAGAAGCAGTCATTTCCACACATACCTGTAATTCAAGTTCAGTCCTTGATTCTAGCCAAGGTGATGACCCCCAAGTCCCTTTTAACTTTTGAGTATGGGGTATTTTCAATAAGCTGTGACCATGTGAGTAAAACATAAATATTCCCACATGGAGGCGATATCAATCATTCATTCAGGAAGTCAAGAGCTTCTGCTCCAAGAGCAAAGCATTAAGAAAAAATGCAGCGTCTCCTGCTAAGAGCAGGTGTACCTCAGGTTCCAAATACCCCCTCCCCGCTTCCCACTGAGCTCAGCCCCTAGAGGCTCAGGATAAATCTAAATCAACCTTCCCTACTCCAAAGCCAAATCTCTGCCAAGAGTTAACACACTTACTCACTGGCCAAAGCTAAATCTTCAGCTCTGCTTTTCTCATCAGCTACAACCTGCACCTGTGGCTGAACCCTTGCTCTCTCCCCAGTGAAGGAACCAGTGAAGGAACACACAAGACTCCTTGGGAGCTGGACATCAGTGCTGCCCTCATTAGCCAATACCTCTTATTCACTTCACTTCAATTCTACATACATTTATTGAGCAACTCTTATGTTCCAGGCTCTGTGAACAACCCTTCACACACAAATTTTTAAAAAAACACATGTTACCATCTCTGCACTTGAAGAGATTATATTTGGAGGGGGATACAGGTGTATAATAAATAACTGTAGTATATAAGGATAAATATCAATAGTATCTCTTAAATGCCAGGGGGAATACAGGTGAGGAAGCAATAAATCTCCCCGGGGTTGATGGGAGGTGAGGTAGCGACAGCTGGGGAGAGGCAAAGGAAGCAGAAAATTAATGCACTGAAGCTAGAGTGTTATATAAAGGGCTTCATTTGCCATGGGGAGGAATATGAACTTCAGTTTGTAAGCATCAGGGAGCCCTTAACATAGGTATTCTCAGTTTGGAGACCTAGGACTTATGGAACAGTGCCACTCAAAGTATGGGCCATGGACCACATCCACAGATGCCAGTCCACTGAGATGAGTACCAGAATTAAGAATGAGCCTTTACAAACTTGACATTGATGTGACATCCAAGCATGTGATCAGTGGACTTATGTCACGGTATTGATCAGTTCAGGTGTGGTCACCCCTGTGGGGGGCTGGGGACTAGCTGGGAACTAGTATTAATTTGTGACAGATTAAAATTTTGAAAAACAAATAAAATTTGTCCTTCACCATAGATAATTCAAGAAGCACAGTTCCGGAGGGTCCTCAGTTGGACTTTAAACTGTTCTTGGTATTGTATGTAAAACTGTGAGGCTTTTTGGTTTTTGTGTGTGTATTTTTTGCTTCTTTTTAAGGAGAGAACCCATAGCTTTTATCAGATTCTCACATAAATCCCTCACCAAGAGGTTAAGAGCAACTGAGTTAGAGATCATTAAGAAATGGACCTTCAGACAGAGAAAGACAAGTATCATATGATATTGCTTATGTGGAATCTAAAAAAAGAGTACAAATGAACTTATCTACCAAACAGAAATAGAGTTACAGATGGAGAAAACAAACTTACGATTACCAGAGGGTAAAGGAGGAGGGATAAATTGGGAGACTGGGATTGACATATACACACTACTATATATAAAATAGATAACTAATAAGGACCTACTGTATAGGTCAGAGTGCAAGGGACATGACCTGTGTCAAGCCCCAGCTTGAGTATCATGGCCAATCTGGTACGTATGGGAGATGGGAGAGGAGACACAGTGACTGAGCATCACCTGGACTCCAGGGAAGCTCCTACAGGAAAGTAGAACGCTGTCATCAGAAGAGAGAATCCTACATATGAAAAACAATAGCTTTCCACTGAACCTGTTCTGCCACTGATAAAATAACTAATTTCAAAGAATTTTTCAATCCACGAAGCTTTGGAGGAATCTAAGTACTGAGCCACATTCAGTATTTCCTTTTCAAAGAATCTAGGCGTAGTATTTTTGGTGTGGAGAGAACAAGGAGGGAAGCTAAAGAAGCAGCTGAGACATATTTTTTTCCATGGGTGGAAGGTTGCAATGCTTTATTGCACATCAAGAAAATCTGTACAAAGCTGGATTGGGCTCCTATCCACCCAACTATAAAACTGTCAACAGTATAGTATCATTTATAGTTATTTTTGAAGCACTGTTTATAATTGCCTATAAAGGCTGCCCAGTTTCTTCTTATACTACCAATTCCAAGGTTTTATCGTTTATCATTCATACTCGAGGTTTATTTGTGATGCATAACAAGTGCCATGGTGGATTAGAGGAAAATCTAGTTCATGTTCAAAAGCTTGCAAAGGAGGCAAGAGTCTATATTGGGTGTTTTGGTTCCCTTTCCACATAACACGTGCTTGTCACTCTCTGGCTTAAGTTGCTCTGTAAGGGGTGGGACTCCCAGAGAGAAACACGCACTGTTAAGAATATCATAAAATAAACTTCTTACCTCTCTTCTCATTCTGGGCCATAGGATTTGAAATATTGGAAAAAATATCACTTATTTCTATCCGGCTCAGGGAACTTCCTGAGAAGAGAGACCTTATCTCTCTTGCTTTCTGTTCTATCCTCATTTTCTTTTATGGTCCTGGAAACATAAAATGCACATCTTAAATATGTGAATGAAAGAACAAACGAATGAACAATCTAGGAGTTCTATTCTTTTTCACACAAGAATTAGGCAACAATTAAAATCACTCTATGAAATTAACGGAATCCAATTCATCAAGAATAACTATAAAATAAATACATAGAGCATACCATATATACTAGATGATTCATCTACAGCTACAGTATGACTACATATAAGATACTAGTAAACTGTCTAAAGTGCTACTGAAAGCTTAACTAGTAATAATGAAAGCAGTGTCTCATTCGGCTACGCATGTCCCTTGACTTCCAGTCCATTCCCTTATTCCCCACTGGTCCCTTGACTTCCAGTCCATTCCCTCATTCCCCACTGGTCCCTTGACTTCCAGTCCATTCCCTCATTCCCCACTGGTCCCTTGACTTCCAGTCCATTCCCTCATTCCCCACTGGTCCCTTGACTTCCAGTCCATTCCCTCATTCCCCACTGGTCCCTTGACTTCCAGTCCATTCCCTTATTCCCCACTGGTCTGGGAGCCATACTAGTCCTCACAGGCCGATTGGAACCGGTCACCCCCCAGCTTGGCTCAGAACTGATTGCTCTGTGCGTTAATACGACTTCTCAGATTATAATCTGGTTACTATATGAGTTCAGTCTTCTTCCTTCTTTATCACGTTACCTTTTCTATAAAAATAAATAACATGCTCTTCAGAAAGAATTCATAATCAAATGCAAGGATATAAAGGTAGAAAAAGCATCGTTCATCTTTTCCTTTGTTCATTCCAATAATTCTGAGCACTGTTCTAAGTGCTAGAGATATAGCAGTAAATAAGATAGACAGGGCTTCCCTGGTGGCGCAGTGGTTGAGAGTCCGCCTGCCAATGCAGGGGACGCGGGTTCATGCCTCGGTCCGGGAGGATCCCACGTGCCGCGGAGCGGCTGGATCCGTGAGCCATGGCCGCTGAGCCTGCGCGTCCGGAGCCTGTGCTCCGCAGCGGGAGAGGTCACAACAGTGAGAGGCCCGCGTACCGCCAAAAAAATAAAATAAATAAGATAGACAAATTCTCTATCCATGTGGGGCTTACATCCAAGGGGATGAACAGGGGCAATAAACTTGTAAACAAATCCAGGTGTAATACACCAAGGTGATGATAAGGGCTAGGAAGACAAATACTGAAAATTCAGGGCTTGGGCCAATTTAACAAGGGGTCCTTGGAAGAAGACCCTTCTAATCAGGTGACATGTAGGGAGAAAACTAAAGGAAATCAGAGTGTGAGCTAAGCTAACTTCCAGGGAAAATCATTCCAGCAGTGGAAACAGCAAAGACAAAGGACCAGAGGCAGGAGTGTTTCTGACTTGCTTAAGGACCATGCAGGAGGACGAAAGGGCTGGTAGTTAGCAGCAGAGAGATTTGAGACCATTGTAGGGAAGTTGGGAGCCCTAGGCCATTGAAAAGATTTTGGATTTGTCTGTGAGAGAGCTAGAAAGCCATGGGCAGACAGAGAGTCACAGGATGGTCTCATACTATCTTTCAAATAATCACTTTGGAAGCTCTGAAAATAAGATATTGTAGCGGGCAAGGGCAGAAAAAGGGCCTCCAGTTTGCAAGATGTTGGAATAATCCAGGTGAAAAACAATGATGGATTGGGTCAAGGGGCAGCGGTGACAGATTAAACCAGCTCCTGCACATAAAGCCCTTGGCACAGTGTCTGGGGCAAAAGAAACCCTTGATATCCAGCAACTGCTATTATCGTTATTGTTATTCTCTTATCTTCCCACTTACCAAGAACTGGAGATTCAAATCCCGCATGTGGATCATTGGCTCTTTGGGGACCAGAATGAGCCTCCTGTTTTCTCTACCTCTTGTGGCTTTTAGATATGACTGGTTGATTAGAAGACTTTGCCTGATAAGGTCCTCTTATTTATCACAGTGTTGGAATGAATGTGGGTGTAGTGTTGCTAACACAAATGAGGCATGTAGTCCCTGAGGAGATGTGCGTTTTCTTCTAGGCTGTGTGTCCCTGTGTATGAGGGCGTGGGTACACTCACCCAGCCAAGGACCACGCCACAGACACCCTGAAACCGGCTTCCTTTTGCTCTTGCCTCGGCTGGCGCTGCCGGCAGCATCCCCTACTTCTCGGTTCCCTTCTCACCCATGGAATTCCATGGACTTTCACTCTTCTGCTCTCTTGTCATCCCTTTGCCAGACGCTAGCTCAGACCTGCACAGCAGGATAAACCATCCAATCCCCTTTCCCATTTTTCCTTGATTTCTTAGCTGCCCAACAGGACAGGAATTTTGCACTATCCATCTGCTGCTGAATTCTAACAAACATTTAAGAAAGGGGAAAAAACACCAGCCTTACACAAGCTCTTCCAGAAAATACAAGAGGAGAGAACACTCCTAAACTCATTTCATGAAGCCAGCATAACCCTGCTACCCATATGTGAAAAGAATTGATACCAAACCCCAATCAAATATATGGGATTAAAAAAAGGGTACTGATGAACCTAGGGGCAGGGCAGGAATAAAGATGCAGACGTAGAGAATGGACTTGAGGACACAGGGAGGGGGAAGGGGAAGCTGGGACAAAGTGAGAGAGTGGCATGGATGTATATACACTACCAAATGTAAAATAGATAGCTAGTGGGAAGCAGCCGCATAGCACAGGGAGATCAGCTCAGTGCTTTGTGACCACCTAGAGGGGTGGGATAGGGAGGGTGGGAAGGAGACGCAAGAGGGAGGAGATATGGGGACATATGTATACATATCGCTGATTCACTTTGTTGTACAGCGGAAATTAACACAACACTGTAAAGCAATTGTACTCCAATAAAGATGTGGGAAAGAAAGAAACCACAATAAACACAAACATCCCTCACAAACCGGCCATAAACATGTCGGTGGCAGTTACTATCTCCATTTCACAGGTGAGGAAAACAAGGCTCAAAGAAGTTAAGAAACTTCTCCTGAGGCAGCAGGCCTAGAATAGAAACCTAGGTCTTTCAGACTCCAGAACACCTGCTCTTAACCAATGTCTTACGGGGGCTTCTACTATGATGCTTACTGAATGGGCTTGAATGAAAGGAGTGAACTGCTGATAAGGGTGAGGAAGGCATTCTTCTTTTTTGTCTTTTTAACATCTTTATTGGAGTATAAATGCTTTACAATGGTGTGTTAGTTTCTGCTGTATAACAAAGAGAATCAGTTATACATATACATATGCCCCCATATCTCCTCCCTCTTGTATCTCCCTCCCTCCCTCCCTATCCCACCCCTCTAGGTGGTCACAAAGCACCGAGCTGATCTCCCTGTGCTATGCGGCTGCTTCCCACTAGCTCTCTATTTTACGTTTGGTAGTGTATATATGTCCATGCCACTCTCTCACTTTATCCCAGCTTACCCCTCCCCCTCCCCATATCCTCAAGTCCGTTCTCTAGTAGGTCTGCATCTTTACTCCCATCTTGCCCCTAGGTTCTTCATGACCTCTTTTTTTAGATTCCATATGTATGTGTTAACGTACTGTATTTGTCTTTCTCTTTCTGACTGACTTCACGCTGTATGACGGGCTCTAGGAAGGCATTCTTAGGCAAGCACTGGCAGCCCCCTCTACTTGAGCACAGCAGCCCCTCCCTCCCCCCACTGCTGCTCCCATGGCCGCTCTAAGCTCCTCTGCCTGGCCAGGCAGGAC
The DNA here is from genome assembly GCF_949987515.2 of Delphinus delphis. Classification (NCBI taxonomy): domain Eukaryota; kingdom Metazoa; phylum Chordata; class Mammalia; order Artiodactyla; family Delphinidae; genus Delphinus; species Delphinus delphis. The sequence continues at coordinate 64,080,567 of NC_082699.1, forward strand.
CTGCTCACCTCGGAGAGCGACACACTCTGCTTTTTAAGAACTGCAGTGTCAGCTCAGTTAAAACTGCCAACATCACAATTGCTTAAGAGTTTCAATCCCCTGGAGACACATACATTCCAGGAAGGCCCAGCTTGAACCCAAATAAAGATGGAGGTGATTTGACGCATGGCCAGTGCATGTCTCGTTCATTAAGGAAACAGCCTTTAAACAGCAATTAAATCTCACAAGGTAGGAGCCCCTGGATTCTCATCCCCAGGGCCTCCTTCCCACCTGGTCTCCCACCCCATGTGCCCTCTTCAGCCATCTCCCTTGACCCTCAGAGGGAAAAGAGAGAGGGATGGAGACCAAGGTTTCCGGAGGTGCATTTCCACAGAAGTGCCTTTCTGTCCAAGTGTCCACTCCCTGGTTGTCTGTCCCTCCACAGATCTGTGCCCAGGTCCTCCTCTGTTCTACCCAAGTCTGGACAGCTCCTCCCCAGAGCAGCTTTCTACCTTCAAAACCCACAGAACGTCCTAGAACGTGGCAGGAATGGCACCAAATTAATAAAACCCAGCTCCCAAAGCCAGCCTCATCCATCCACCCACAGGCAAATCCAGCCTCATCTATCTACCCACAGGCAAATCCAGCCTCATCTATCCACCCACAGGCAGAGAGATGAGGCACTTCTGCATCAAGACCAGAAATTATCTCTAGAAGAAGAGCCGCTCTGAAATCCAAAGCCGGTAGGAAATATCAAAATATTACTGAATCCTCACAGGATTCTACCAGATGCCAGGACAAATTTTCCATTCCTTTATATATTCCCCTTATAAACCTTTGCTAAGGACCCCATGCTAGAGCTTTCTCCTAGCCCATAGCCCACCTTTGTATGAATTCCTAGAGTGCACCCCTTCCTCCAAACAGGTGCAGCCCAGTTCAAGGGCTTGGCCAGTGGAGTGGGGACTGACTCCAGAGAACCTAAGGGTCCACTGTCCATCCCCCTCCATTCTCCCCACCCCAGGCAATCATAAGCAGCTGCTCTGTCCACCAGCCACATCACAATCTAAAGCATTTGAGTCTAAAACACCTCATCAAAGAACAATTCAAAGCAGAATCTGATATATCCATATTAGTGGTTCAGAGAGAAAGTACTAAGGAAGTCCAGAGAAGAGAATATTTTTTAGGTGGGAACTTAATAATTAGGTTAAATGGAAGAAATAGGACCTGAACTTGATATGGTAACCGGCCCCCAAGATGGTCAACAATGATTCCTACCTCCTGGTTTTTATGCCCATTGTAGCCCCCTCCCAACTTGAATAGGGCTGACTTGGATAGGCAATGGGACACAGAGGAAATGATGGAGTGTGACTTTCAAGCCTAGGTCATAAAGGATACTGAGGGTTCTGTACTCTGGTCTCTCTTAGATCACTCACTCTGGGGAAAGCCAACTATCTTGTCATGAGGACACGCAAACAGCCCTCTGGTGAGGCCACATGACAATAGCATGTGAAGGAGTCATCTCAGAAGGGAATTCTTTGGTCCTAGTCAAGCCTTCAAATGATTGCAGCCCCTGCTGCATCTTGACTACAGCTTCCTGAGAGACTCTGAACCAGGACAACACAGCTAAGCCACTCCCAAATTCCAGAGCCAAAGAAACCATGAGATAATAAATATTTGTTGTTTAAGCTGCTACACTTTAGGGTAATTTGTTACACAGCACTGGGTAACTAATACACGAGCCCTTGAAGAAGTAGGAAATTTTCAATGCTCAGAAGTAGTAACAGGGAGAATCCTTCCAGATTGGAAGATTGGCAAGACAAAGGAGAGACAAAGTCACAAGACCCATCTGTTGGAGTAGAAACTTGCCTCCTCCCACAAAGGATCAGAAGAAGTTCTATATTTGAGGGCCTCTTTTTAGAGTGAAAACTCACTTGAGGGAGTAGAAATTTCATTTCCAGTTTGGTCAATAGCTGGAGCATCTTCCAGGTCCTCCCCAAGGAAAGTTTGGTTGTGGCATTTCTGCAGAGCATACCCAGGACTCTCCGACCTCTAAGTTCACAACAGCCACTTGAATAGAGATGATAATTTCAAAGGAAACTCAAGTGTAGACAAAACAATATACTGTATACTCTGAAGATTATGTAGCCCTGGGTAATAAGATGAATCAAGGAAGGGGAAGGAACAGGAAAGCAGAGGAAGACATTCACCATTTATCTCCACAAATCTTTCTCTTTTTAATTTTTATTGGGGTATAGTTGATTTACAATGTTGTGTTAGTGTACAGCAAAGTGAATCAGTTATGCATCTACATATATCCACTCTTTTTTAGGTTATTTTCCCATATAGGCCATTAGAGTATTGAGCAGAGTTCCCTGTGCTATACAGTAGGTCCTTATTAGTTATCTATACAAATCTTTATTGTTTAATTTTTTCAACAAATGGGTAAAAGAAGTAAATACTCTCAATTCTACTCTATTCAGCAGATATGATATTTTCCTAAGTTGTTCTAGGAATCCAAAGCCAAGAGTGATGGGCATGTTGGATTCTAAGAGTGCCTGCCTCTCCCCCTTTGTATTTAAGAGACGAGACCTGTGCCACTTATTCTGGGTGAGAAAGAAAGAAATCCCCTTGTCTTAGCTTAGAGAATCTCTAACCAGTGCCCATGCTAATGGAAGCACAAAAGGAAGGATTCTGTCCTCCAGAAATTTGCCAGTGGGTGGGAAGGGGGAAGAGGTGTTGGTTTCTTATAGACTTAAAATGATATGTTTATTAGTTGACTGTCACAGGAAGCCAGGTTTAGTTAAATCACACATCATGGCTTAGTCACCCTTGTATAGCTGGTAGGCAGCTAAGAGGGAGAAAAAAAAAAGGCCACATAGTCCAGCAGTGCAAACCCCAAACTTTGCTGAGTCAACACAGGTCAAAATAACTGACACCTACCCTGTAGAAGTACGTACTAGCCATGCTATCCTTGTTCTTCTCCATCCCAATTTTGTAAAGACAGAAAAGTCACATTAAGGCAACTATCACCCCTCAACCTTCCTCCATGTCTGGGAAAGCCTTAAAAGCCAGCAGAGAAGGACCCAATTGCCCTGAGGGATGATGTGACCCCATGAAGAATTACACGTGGAGGAAATAGTAACATCAGATATTTCACTACTCTTGAAGGATCCCAGTATATAAGGCAGTTACAAGTAGCTCTCAGTGATTGACATGTGTTCTTCACAGAATGGTTTATTAATATTAGTTAACTAGTGGCAGATTATGTGATTGTCACAATACCCACTTCTTCCCCACTGGGCCTATCCCTATTAGAGGATTATACCCACCCCAGTGGCATCTTCCATGCATACAGAACTTATTTTGGCCAATGAAATATGAGTGAAAGTGATGTGACATGTGCCACTTCTGAACAGAATCTTCTGGTTCTTCTGCCCTCTTTTCCTTCTGTCAAGATACCAGCAATAGCTCTGATAAGGACTGCTCTTTAGTCTGGGTCTCCGAGTGAAACGCCAAAGCCAGATCAACAATGGAAATACAAGACAAGCCAAAAATAAAATGGTGACTAGGAGTCACTGAAATTTTTAGGTAATTTGTTCCTGCAGCGCAACGTAGCCTAAACCGCCTGAGTTATAATCATAGGCCAGGCTGATTCCTGCCTTAGCCCACTAAGAAAGGAATAAAGAGAGACCGAACACCTTACCTGAGCCAAATATAATTTTACGATTAAGTGTGTGACTCCCTCTCCCATCATGAAGCACAGAATAAACATCAAGGGCTTGTGGATTACTTAGCAAATGGTGCAGCATTTCCTAAACCTCAGACACTCTTTTTACCTTAATAATTGTTGCCTATCTGTGAACCAACTGTACTACTCTTTAATTTTTTAATTTGCTCGTGATTGTATTCTAAGTACATCAATCTCAAAGAAAACTTTGTAGCACTACAATACTTGAAAAATGACTATCATTTATCTTAAAGTTGGGGAAAAAAGACCTAACTATTAAAAAGAATTCAACTATCTATCATTTTGACTATGGACATAACATGGATGGCGAATCCTGTACACTTTGGGAGACACTGCTGCAGGGGGTGGGCTCGGAGCCCTGGGTTCTAGTCTAGCCTGTCACACAGAAGGTCAAGGTCACTTTCTTGACCATAAAAGGAATTTATACTCTAAGGTCCTGTCCACCTATAACATTACAACATCTACTGCTCTGAGCTGCCCATCCTACGCCCCCTCTCCACTACTGTGGCTCAGAACAATTCGTATGTGTGAAATCACCAATAACCCTAATAGGATAAAGACAACTTAGCTGATTTTTTTTTAACAGGAAGGCTCTTATTTATGCTGTGAATACATTTCTCTCCTCCCAAAGAAATCATCTCAAAATAAGAAAGCTCAAACAAGGACACATCTTATTTCATCTCCCTTTATGTTTTTGCCAACAACTTTTTACTGTTAGTTGGAATTCTCTCATGTTTCCAAAATGAAATCCCTTATCTTCCCCATGGGGTGACTTTATCTCCTACTGTCACTTAGGAGAAAGGAGAAAGGAAATCATAATTCCACTTAATAGGCAGATGCTGGCTATTAGTCAGCAAGAAATACCGCAATTGGTAATACAAAGCAAAGGAAATGCTGTCTGTTTGAGGCATGATTCTCCTTCTACTAATTCCAAACCTTTAAATCCTTTGCCCAAGTTCAGCAGATTCTGCTCTTCAAAAATGAACATATGTAAAACAGGCTTGCATTAAAATTACAGATTTTAGAATCTTGCAGATTATCTGGTTCAACCAACTTATCATACAGCTGAAGAAATTAAGATCCCAGGAGATGCAGCCAAGAAGCAGCAGAGCAGGGGGGAGATTCAGGTTCCCTGCTCGCAGGCAGGGTGATGGTGTGTATTAGAAACACAATCTCTGCCACATTTTGTTTGGTGGACATTATTCAAGTTAATTATTTCTCTTGGCCTCAGGTTTTTCATCTGTAAAATGGGAACCACAATATCTACCTTTCAGGGTTATTCTAAGAATCAAGTGAGATACACAAGTGAGTCTCAAATTTGACGGTTCAAATGAATCAGATTCTAGAACTAGACAGGTGAAGAAAGAGGACAGGATGTGTGAGCAACCCAAGAAGGTATAAAAGCTCAGCCAGTTCAGCAATGGAAAGAAACCTAAGGTAGAAAGAGCAAAGTGAGTAAAGACCAAGGCTGATGATGTGACGTGGGAAGAGTTCAAAACACTTAGTCTGGTCCGTGCCAGGGGTAAGTTTTTAAGTAATATACTGATGGAAAACCCAAATTTAGGATTCAAACACATCTATGTTTGACTCCCAAAGATAGGATTTATCCCAGATCTCTACTGAATTTTAACCAAGGTTAAGATGCAAATGGATAGAGCTCTTTCAAGATAATGGAGAGTTAACTACAGGAGCTCCAACTGAATTCTGATTTCAAAGCACAAGGCTATAGTTCATCAGCAAGATTTTTAGCAAGATGGAACAATAGAAACGGGAAGGGATTTTTTTCCTGCCCTACTGGCCATTGGTTCACTGACCTAGAATATCAGAATTGCCTGAGAAATGTTTTAAAAACTGTTCAATCCTGAAGCCCATCCTTTGAGGAGGGCTCAGGCACTAGCAGTTTTTAAAGCTCTCTCAGTTGTTTCTAATAGCAACAAGGTGAGAATCCATCTTCCAGAGCATTGGGTTTCAACCTTAGAACATCAGAATCATGGAGCTGTTTAAAAACACACACATGGCCAGGGCCCCCTTTCCAGGTGAATCTCATTAGGGAAACTGGGGAAGAACCTCTGCACTTCTGTATGTTTCAAGTGGAACCCAGGTGAGACTTCTAGTTCTAGAAGGAACAATCAAAGAGAATTGAAAACCACTTTTCTGAGCTGAATGAAGGCCCAGGTGGAAGAGACTCATCACTGGCCAGGCAAAAAGTTAATAAAAAGAAAAGCAAAATCTAAATCCTGGAAATTTTTTTGAATTATAAGACTGAAGAAAATCCTACAAGCATCAAAGCAGGGGAGGGAAATAAAGAAATCTACAAAGAATAAAAATTGAGGCTAATCTCACAAACACCAAGCAACATTGGGCATCCCAAAATATCACTAGATAACCTGTTATCCAGCGAAGCCAAATTCATTAGAACTTACTACAGTAGAGAACAACTTCTCTACAGAGTTTTAAGTGTCTCTGAAGACTGAAGTCGGAAATGAGAGACAATATTTACAAGGCTTTGGAGTCAGAGCTTAAACAGTGGTTTAAGGTGGGTCTTGCACAGCAGAGAAATCGATTAGGACTGAGCAAAGCTCATGATGTAATAGTTTAGGAATGGTGGACACTGCACACAACAAATTTATGTTTGATAAGTAAATTGTTTGCCCTGGTGAGCAGGCTGTTGTCTCATAAACTGATCTGTAGGAATTTCCAGAAGCCAACCGTAAAGTTATTTGCAGACTTGTGTTTCCCAGGCAAAAGTTCCCTGGAACAACCAATGAAGTCATGTTGACGTAAGTAGCTACACATCTCTGTCAGAGTACCTGGCATAGAGTAACAAATATATAGAAGAACGAAGAAAGATAAAAATAAAGAGTGATCCAAATTTTTTTTAATTTTTATTTTATACTGGAGTATAGGTGATTAACAATGTTGTGTTAGTTTCAGGTGTATCAACTTAGCTTGTATCAACTTAGCTACTGCTTCAAAAATGACGCATAACAAAGCACCATAAAATGCATTGCCTTAATACAATATTCATTATTAAGCTCACAGAGGTGTGGGCTGAATTGGGTTCAGCTGATCTCAGCTGGACTCACTCATATACACACTTATCTATAAGCCAGGCTGGGGGCTCCCCTCTAGGCTGAGTTGGTTGGGGGAGCCCCCCTCCACAGCTGTCTCCTCCTTGAGGACCAGTGGCCAACCAAGGCAAATGGCCTTCTCATAGCAATAACAGAATAAAATGACAATGACAGAAAAGAAAAGCAAAATGGGGAACTGCAAGCCCTCCTGAGAACAAGGCTCAGAACAGGAACACAGGCATTTCTCTCTCATACTTTGAATCAAAGCAAGTCACATGGCTGAGCCCAGATTCAAGAGGTGAGGAAATAATCTCTGCCTTTTAAATGAGAGGAAATACAAAGACAAAGAGGAAAGTGGCAAAGACTAGTTACAGAGAGGAGTGAAACATGAGGGCTGTTAATGCCCTAGAGCATAGTGTTTAATAAATATCATTGAATAAATAAATAATCAATTCATTGTGTGGTTTGCAGTCTTGGTTTTAAAATTTGGATCTTTCTTTTAGATACATGTATATGTATAACTGAATCACTTTGCTGTACATCTGAAACTAACACAGCATTGTTAATCACCTATACTCCAATATAAAATTAATTTTTTTAATAAAATAAAATAAAATTTGGATCACTCTTTATTTTTATCTTTTTTCTTTCTTCTATATATTTGTTTCACAGCATTATTATTCTCATACGTTAAAGGTGACGATGTACACAGAAAAAACTGGTGATTCATTAAATCATTCAACAATCCAGCAACCACTCCTCCACATGCCCTGTGCTAAGAGCTGGGCATATAGCTATAAACAAAATAGGTCGGGTCTCCACTCCCACAGGGAGCTTTCAAATCCATCAGAAAGACTAACTTTATATGAGCAATCACTGGTGTGACGAGTGGTAAGAAAACCAAAGTCAAAATGATCATAGAAATAGTCATCTTTCTGTGCATAGAATCTAACCCGAATCTTCCAGATAAAATGTTCTGTAAGTGGCATGTTTACCATTAAGTCACTAGACCAGGAGAGGACACATCGTCTCCTCAGGTCTCAAGGCTCCCACCCTCCACCATCTGTGGATGCCCTCAAGACCATAGATTTCCCTCCAGACCCACTTCCTGGTCCAGAGAAGAGATAGAGTTTCTGTCTTCACGTGTTTCCCAAGTTCTTGACACTGCTTCCATCATCCAGCTTGCTAACTGTCCAAGGCCTCCCTGCCTTCAGAGAGGTTTAAGACCGGCAAGAAGCAACTTGGGAGAGAACTGTCACGAGGGCAGAGACTCACCATCATCGTCTCCCTGAAACTGGCTCAAAGCTCCAGCCCTATGATCCAGGGGCCACTGAAGCGGTTGTTGGACGAGGATGTGATTGTTCCAAGGAAACAGGACAGTGAGAGGCAAAAACTTAAAAGCAAAAGACTTAGTATTCAATTTATATTCCAGCATAAAAGCCTTGGGCTGAGAGCCAGATGATTTTCTCGAATTTGACGGGTTTTCCTCAGACTCTTAAATTTAGCCAACTAGAATTCTTATTTTAAGTAGCATCATTTCTCTTTTAGAAATGAAGGATGTGCCGCCAAGAAAGATAGAAGGTAATCTTGGCTTCATCAACTCCAGCAAGAACAGGACTGTATAGGTTAATACCATAGGTCTAGCACGTAGCAAATGCATAGATTATAGAAAATCTACGTCAGAAGTGAATGGCTGAACTCCCGCTGAGAAACAGATTAAACAGCAAGGAAGACCAAGATATGTTCCCCACAGGTTATGTTCTATGTACGAAACTTTCCATTAATGAGAAGAAGACGGTAAGCAGGAAATTACTAGTCCTCCAGATTCCCCATTCAGTCACTGCACTAATATTTATCATGTGCCTACTGTTAGCAAGAAAAACCAAAAAAGAATAAGCTAAAAACAGCAAAGTGAGAGAAAAGATAATGGACAAGATGCGTGCATCACTGAACTCTGTTTCATATTTCACATTATTACATTTAATCCCTACAACAATAGTTTCACAAATGAGGAAACTGAGGTTCAGAGATGTTGAGAATTTGCCCAAGGTCACACACTTGGTGATTTTCAGAGATGGGACCCCCAACTCCTGCCCTCTGATTCCTTTGCCCCCACTATTTTCTGCCACACTAGGCTGCCTTCCTACATCTCAGATGGAAAAAGTTTGAATGCCATGACTCCAACTGTCCTAAAGCGCCGGAAAACAGGCTATCAAACCGGGTTGGGAGACTCTGAGTCCTAAAAATCATGACAACTAGAATTACTGACCATCCACCTCAGATGGGACCTCTGGTTGTAAAAGTCGAGAAACATGCAGGCAAGTGACAATGTACACAACCGGGTGACTGCAGAAACCAAGCCAGCATGAAATGCAAAACTGTTCACCATCTCTCCCATGACCTCCCTTCCAACCACAGAGCCTCTCACCCTGGGCATTAACTACTCATTCCTTCATCCATTCAACAAACATCTGAGGGTCTGCAATGAGCTATGGGCTGAGATCTGTTCAGTGCCCTTGTGGAGTTTTCCACTGGTTAAACCAATAATCACGCAAATATATTAAATACAAGTTGAAGTACGTGCAGTAAAAGAAAAGTAAAGGGTCTGATGAGAGCTTATGCCAAGGGGACCTGGTTTAGGAGGGGTATCAGGCAAGGTCTCTCCAGGAAAGTGACATTTAGGCTGACCCCAGAGGGACTTCACAAGAAATGCTATCCCAGGCAGAAAGAACGTGGTCCCAAGTAGCCTCTCACAGGTCTGATGGTTAAAGAACTGTCATCTAGGATGACAGGGATGGCTGGGCTGGGCTTCTCACGTCATGCAACAAACTGGTAAGGCCTATCTTGTAGTAGCAAGAGAACAAACTCCAAAGTACAAGCACTTTTCAAGTCTCTACTTGTGTGACATTTGCTTTTATCTCATTGGCCAAAGCAAGTTGCACGACCAAGGGCAGAGCCAATGTGAGAGGGCACCCCTTCAAGGCATGGATACAGGGAGATGTGCTACCAGATCCCAGTAGCAATGTACCCCACAGACAAGAAGAGAGGAATTTGGGCCCCCTGGGGGTATAGGCCAGGCTTCCCTGAGGAAAGGACACGTAAGCAGAGTCCTCCAAGTGTAATACTGAAGAATGGATAGGAATTAGCCAGGGGAGAGGAAGGCAAAATATTCCTGGGACCAGCATGTTCAAAGTTTTGGAAGTGAAGTCAGAAACCTGTGTAAGGAAATTGAAGATGTTCAGTGCTACTCCATAGCACAGGGGGAGGCAGAAGTGGTGCGGAGTAAAACTGGAAAGACAAAAAGGGGTCGCGTTATAAAGGGCTTTGCAAGTCATGATAAGGAGCTTGAGCTCTATTCCACAGGTAACATTATCAGATTTACATTCTAGAAAGATCGCCATTGTTTCTATATGAAGAGACTGGGAAACCCAATAGGAGGCATTCTAATTCAACAGAAAGATAATTACGGCCTCACCTGGAATTGGAGCAGTACAGATGGGAAGAAATGTTCAGATTTTAGATGTACTAAAAAGTAAAATTAACAGGACTTGTTGAGAAAGTGTGTGGGGGAGGGGAGAGTCAACAGATTGATTCATATTTCTACTTGGGGAAACTGAAAAACAGGAATGGCATTTGCTGCTAAAGATAATAAAAGAATCTAAAAAAGAGTGGATATATGTATATGCATAACTGATTCACTTTGCTGTACACCTGAAACTAACACAACATTGTAAATCAACTATGCTCCCATAAAAATTCTAAAAAACAAAAATAAATTCTTTTCAGGGAACTTTAAGAAAAATAATAATATGGGAAAAGTAGAATAATTGGCGGGGGGGAGATGAGCATCATTTTGGATATTTTGAACTGGAATTTCCTATGAGCCAATGAAGTTTTTTGGAAGAAACTTAGACATACAGGTCTGAGTCTTAGCAGAGAAATATGGGCTATGTGAATCTGCAACAGAGAGCTGGCAAACACAGCCAGCAGAGGAGATGGGGTATACCAAGGTGAGTGTGTACAAAGAAGAGGACCAAAACCAAGCCTGAAACAATACCCATCCTTGAGGTGTATGTTAGCAAGACCAAGACGAGCCATCAAAGGAGACTGTGCCTTTGTCACAAAGCTGGTGAGAAGGCAGAGGGAGCTGGTAACAGGAATGGCAGAGGAAGAGAACGCTTCCAAAGGAACTCGTGGGCAGCAGCGTGTGATAGGACTGAGGAGTCTTGTAAGTTTAGGACTCAGAGGAAAACTCTTGGGCTAATGACCTTGGACAGACCAACTAGGGTGGACAGATAGGATCAGAGGCAGACTGGAATGACAGCAGAAGGAATGAGAGTGGGGAAGTGTCGACAGCCAGTTAGAGAACTATTCCAAGTTTGACTGTGAAGGGAGAGAGATGCCGAGTGACTGGGGGGGACGGAAGGCGGAAGGAGGCTTACTTTTTTAAAGGCGAGAGAAACCTGAGTGTAATTAAGTGCTAATGAGAAAGATCCAGGAGGAAAAGTATAACATGCAGAAGAGAGAATGATTAGCAGTTTAAATTTTTTTTAAAAAAGGATAATTGTCCAAGATTTACGTCCTCCCAGGCCCTTCTCCTGTGGGCTTAGTCTCCACCAGTCTCGGGCACTTTGCTGGGTCTTGCTGTGGGGTCCCAAGGGGAGGGTGACTGCACACTAACCCATGCGTTCCATGACCTCCCAGCCTGGACAGGCCCACCTCGGACACTGGCCGCTCCCTTCACTGCGCCCACCGGTCACATCTTTCTCATTCCACATGAGGGGAAGTGCTACATATCACTTTAAACCCTGCGATGTGAACTTGAAGAGAACGGCTGTATGATAAATTGCCCGAAGAGAGGCACCACCCAAGGAAACAAAACCACCCTCTCCCTCCCTGCATCCCACCCCCCATCATACCTCCTGATTTCATCACCCGAAGGCAGCCCGGCAGAAACCACACAGCAGCATTAAGGGGCTGGACAAGAATGTTTGGTTGTAAACAGGGTACAGATGCCAAAATGTGTTAACCCTACTTGCATGTAATGAACGAAGACCAAGAACAGCCTTCATTATGGCCTCTGAGCTTGTAGAGATAAGAAAAGCAAGGAAGAAAGAAAGGGCACTTTCCAACATGCATGTGTCTTGATTGTAATGGTTGTTTCTAATCCTGCATGTTTATGAATAATAGTGATCTTTGTTCCTTAAAGATGAACTGAACAAAATGATGCATCTTGAAATGATCACTCATTCTGCAGGAAGGGAACACGATAGAAACCTAAAGCCTTGTTAGGCTGCCTCTATTCCAACCTCTCTTTGTATTTAAAGTGTTTGCCAAAAGCATATTTAATCCTATAAAGCTCCAAGATGTACAATTTTTGGCTCACGTATAGACAGCCTTACTCTATTGGAAAAAGATGCCATGTGTCTTCCAGTTCCAAAGCAAGCTTCTCAGAATGGCCTGGGTGTGCAGGGCTGGAGCGAAACCACAGAGGAGAGTCAGGGATCTCTACCATAGCACAAGGCTGGGGGGAGGGCCATGAGAAGCTGAAAGGAATCCTGGAAGGTGGCAATGGCTGTGTTATCATGGTGGCCACAGGATCTGACCAAGGGGATTGGAGCTCCAGGAGGGGTTCTACATCCTGGGGAGCGATCTGAGTCACAGGGATGGTGACCCCTGACCTGGAGGCCTCCACACACCTCCCACGGACTTGCCACCAACCCACAGGGGCCAATTCCTAAGGCCGATTAATTAATCCTGTTCAGATTCACCCTAATCGATCACCAGAATTATAAACGGCTACAATTCCCAAATGCTTTCCTGCAAAGAATCACTGTCAGTCCTCTCTACAGAGCTGGTGAAGAGAGCGTTCTGCAAGCCCAGCTGAGTCTCTCTGGAGCTTCATTTTTCTTCTCTCTCTCTCTCTCTCTCTCTCTCTCTCTCTCTCTAAGTTGCTTGGAGACTGAAGAGTCCACTTGCCGACTTGCAGAGTAGCCCCGGGATGTGACACGGATGCAGACTCTCCCCTTCCTTCCCTCACCCTCTCATGTACATATCTTTTTGCCACCACTTCCTTTCTATGTGACCTTGACCTGGGGAAAGTTCCTTAACTTTTTTTTAATCTCAACTTCCTCATCTGTAAAGTGGGGAAATAACAGTCCCCACCTCGCAGGATTGTGGTCAAGTTTAAATGAATTTATGCATCCAAAGCCCTCAGCTCAGTGACTGACACCACCAAGTGCTCAATCAATAGGAGCAACTAGGACCTGTTTTGTTATTTTGATTCATGCTGCGGTTGCTGCTATATTTCCCTGGGCTCCTCAAGCTCCTTGAGGGCAGGGATTGTACTTTGTTCTTCTCTGTCCACCCCAAGGTGACAAGCATGGTGTCTTATGGATTCCTGCCCCAAAGTTGCTGTACAAAGAAAAAGGACAAGGAAGAGGAAGATGAAAGGGGAAGAAAGAGAGGAGGAAGCAGGAAAGGGAAAGAGGAGAAGGCCAAGGGTGGGCCATGTACCAGCTCATATACACAACTGGGTCAGAAGTAGGAAGGGTCAACTTATGTCGATCCACTGAAGGAAAAACCAAGCAAGCAAACTAATGGACAGGACAAAGTTACACCTGGAACAGAAGCAACACAGAGATGGAAGTGCTCGGCGGGCTCTGCCATGCACCAACTGTGCAACTTCGCCAAGTGCCTTGTCTTCCGTAGGCCTTGGAGTCCCCATCTCGGATAAAGGAGGCGGAGCTGTGTGATACCTAAGGTTCCTTCCATCTCCAGGCTTTCCTGTTGGTGTGGGCCACTAGCCTAGTGGAGAGCACAGACCAAGATGAATGCTTGTGGAAGATGAGCCGGATGGGAGAAGTGATGACATCAGAGGAGAAGGGAGAAAGGTCCACAGGGGAAACACAGGGAATGAGAGAGAGCCAGCCCAGCTCCGGGAATAAAGCAAACTGATATTCACTGAACACTGACGATGTTCCAGGCATTGAGCAAGATACTTTCATGTGTATTTTTCTTTTAAATCAGGTTGAAAAAGCCCCTGTCTGAGAAAGAGGACAGAAACAGAGCCCAGCCAATGTTTCAACAACTGTAACTCAGATGTGAAAGGACAAAAACGTAGAAAGTACAAATCCACACATCTTTGACGTCTTAGTGACGTAAAAGAGAATGAAGGGGTTGCTGCAGGTGGAACCATCATGGAATCACGTGACACGATAATCAACTCCTCCAGGAAGGGAGCTGCTAGTGGGGCCTGATCAGATCAATTGTGGACCTAGAACTCTTGGTGGGAATAGATTATTGATAAGCTTTGATGGATAGAGCCAAGAGGGACTGAAAGGAAGAGATGGATTGCTGAAGCTGTTTTCTTCCAAGAAAAGTCTGATTTTAATCAAAGTCTAGCTTTCATAGTTGATTAATATTTCCCCACTTCTCCCAACCCCAACCCCTGTCAAGGACAGAAAGTGTCCTCTAAAACATGGATGCAGCCACCCTCTCTAAAGTTCGTTGAACTTTAGCTGTCCTGGCCTCCCACCTTTTGCCTTAGAACTGTGTTCTTGTCAGTCATCCTCAATTCCCTCCCAGCCCCTTCAAACTGAAGGTGGGCTTGAACAGTCCATCAGAGGCCACCTTGAGACTACCTGTGGACACTGCATCCCCCAGCCCATCCCCATGCCCAACCCAAGCTCCTAGGAAACACTTCATCAGCAGAGACTCTGGGCCCCAGGCCCTGCCAGGTAGAAGAGTGTTTCACAAACTTCTCATGGATAATGTCAAATCCAGTCTGGAAGTGTGACCAAGAACATAATGAGTGGATGAATGGGACCAGCACAGCCTCACCTGCTTTTACAGCATCTTTGCCCAGCATCCAACAGTAGGAGCACAGAGCCTGGCCTTCCAGTGGTCACTCAGAGAGGGGTAACTCTCCCTGTGAGCAGGGAGACATGCATTAAACCCTCTGGCCTCCTTTTGGTGTGTTGTATGCCATCTTTGTTCATGCTCTTGCTTCTTTCTGGAATGTTCTAGAGTCCCACCTTCATCTAGCTTTTACTTCTTATTCATCCATTAGATCCCACCCTAAGCATCTCCTCCTCAGGGAAACTTCCCTGGCCACCCAGTCTGAGACAGGCTGCTTTCCAGTGCCACGTTCCTTTATTTGAAAGGACTCATCTCAGTTTGCAGATATTTATTCGTTGATGTGATTATCTGGCAACAGTCTCCCCAACTAGACTCTAAGCTCCATAAGGACAAGACCTTCTTCTTTGCTCAGTAACCTTGCCCAGTGTCAGATGCACCTGGGTCAAATAAATATTTGTCAAAGGAAGGACGGAACTCAGAGAGACAGAGAAGTGCCTAGATCACCTCAAAACAGACTGGACCCCAAGGATCTGGGGCCGGAGTGACATTCATGGTTACTTGGTCCACCCTCCAGTTGAAGCAGGAAGTCCTAGCAGAGCATCGACAACTCCTATCCAAACGCTCCGCCATTCACTCAACCCCAGAGACGCATGTTGAAACATTTATAACTTAATATCCAAAGACCTGCGTGCTCCTAAGGAGAACCGTCGAAACATGAATAAAAATCAATTTTAAAATGCTATAAACCAGGTAACCTTAGCCATATGAAATAGCATGCCTACAACTCCATAGAGAACATCATCAAAGTAGATGATTAATGTGGAACAAAGGACTCCAACAATGCCAGCCCTGCACATCCTGATCTTTCCCAGACATCCACCAGAGGAACAAGTTGCCTATAAATACCAAGACTTCCGAAAGTGTTTTCATAACAGTACTAACATCAGATAAAGAGCTGTGCCAGAGGAAACACTTGACTCTCAGAACTCTTGGGACAATGACTCGATTGTGTGATTTATTGAAAGGGCAGCAAACCACAATAGACCTAAAATTAGCCACTGCCAATGAATGAAAATAATACGTATTGCAAGATAAATACACGTTGAATAATCTGTATAGAGCCTGAAGAGTACATAACACTGATCATTTAGCCATTCCTAATCAAGCCACTATGGTCAGCAGGGGAGCACAGTGTACCAGGCATTTTGGTGATCAACAGTTATATAGCTCTGCTGCTCTGAGGAAACCTTTGGAAAGATGTTTTAGAAAGGAGATACATACTATGATTGAAAGAACAGAGGTTTGGGGGTCATAGTGAACTGAACTTAAACTTCAAGTCTGCTGCTTACAAGTTTTGTGCTATTAAGCCTCATCTGTAAAATGGAAGTGCTGTTACTTGCTTCATAGGGTTATATCAGGGGTTCATTGACTATGGCCCTTGGGTCAAATGTGGCCTACCACCTGTTTTTGTAAATAAAGTTTTATTGGAACACAGCCACACCCAATTGTTTACAAGTTTTCCATGGCTGTTTTCAAGCTACAATGGCAGGGCAGCTACGATGGAGACCATAAGGCCTAAAGTGCCTAAAATATGTACTCTTTGGCTCTTTGCAGAAAAGGCTGGCCATCCCTTGGTGTAAACTGCACACGTTCTGCTCCCTGCCTGGAACACATTTTCCTATTTCCCCTCACCTGGCCAATATCTTCTCATCCTTCAGGGTCACTTCTTCAGAGCGGCTTTCCTTTACCTCCTAGATTAAGTTACATCTCATGCTCTATGCTACCATAGCACCACTTTGGATAGGACTCATCACATTTGAAAATACTTGTTCACTGTCTGCCTTCCTAATCAAACCGTTCACTCTGGACTGTGAGACTCAAGATGACACCTGTATCCTAGGTCCTACCTTAGAAAATGACAATAAATATCGCAGTTGAATTCTACACAATCCTACCATTCCATACTATTGATATTTCCCTATCTTTGGCAGATACTCCTGGCCATGGTCAAAGTTTTATCTAGTATAGAAAAATTCTGGTTCAAGTGACAGTCATCAGAATGGAAGAAACTTCAAATTCCCTATTGTAATTAACCATAGTGGGAATATCGGCAATGAACCAACACTTTCACTGTGAATACGCCTCATGAGATCTTCCTAGGATCCAAAAGTCATTTTATCAGCCAATATTTAACAAACATCTGCTCTGTGAAGACACTATTTTAGCACTGTGGTGGGTGCAAAGAAATAAATCCAGTTGGTCCATATCAAAGCCAAGGGCAACCTCTGAACTCAAATCGTGAGGCTAAAATTTCATACTGGAATTCCCTTTGGAGGACATCATGTCCTCCAAATTAGTATGTCATGTCCCAGGAAATATGACACCACTATATTTCTTCTAGATCAAGAACATAGTATTGTGTTCTTATTTGAGCACCAGATGAAAGACAACTTGCTTTTAGGGACCATGATGTGTGGAAACATACAACTTTGAATGACGGAATCATACCCGGTATGGCAAGATGGGAGACCGACTCACCAAAAAGATGACTCCTGGCACCCACGTCACTCTCACTCCATGTCATATGCTCACTGATAGAACGAAAAGTGCCACACTAGTTAAATTTCTCTCTCTCTCTCTCACACGCACACAAAATACATGCTTTAATTAACATAAATTAAATGTTCCTGTGGTGTCATTCCACTCTTTAATCCATTCTTCCCCACCTGGTTATCTATGTTGCATGACAAATTATCCCAAAACTCAGGGGCTCAAAGCAACCACTTCACCATGTTCATGATTTTGTGACTGCAGAATGCAGGAGGAGCTCATCTGGGGGTTCTGGCTGAGATCTCGTGTATACAGCAGTCAGAATTTGACTAGGGCTATAGTCGTCTGAAAGTTCCATAGGGCTGATGCCCAAAATATCTCACTCCTGTGGCTGGCAGTGGATGCCGGCAGTAGGCTGAGAACTCAGCTAGGACACTCGACCAGAGCACCCCCATGTGGCCTCTCCATGTGGCTTGAGGTTCTCTCATCCTGGAGGATGGGTTCTGAGGGTTGCAAGAGGCAGTGACCAAGAGCAAGGATTCCAGAAGACACATTCAGAAGGTGCATGCCTCCTTCTAACCTAGCCTCTGAAGTCACACAGCACCATTTCTGCACATTCTGTGGGTTCCAAGTCAGAATGGCCAACATAAGTCCAAGGGGAGGGGAAGAGACCCCACCACTCAATGGGAGAAGAGCTTGTGGCCATTGTTAATCAGCTACATTCCCTATGAATAACCCTGTTGTCACATTCATCTTTCCTGTATGCTGAAAGTAACATGTTGCTGACCGTTTTGCCCTCCATATAACAAAACCAAATTTATATGTATTATCAGAGGTGGATTTTTGATCAAAAAAGTCAACATAATCATGTACCCCAAGCACTCTTGGGGTTCAGCCATAACCTCCACACCTGCAATGCCCATCAGTGTCCAGGTTAGGCCTCAAAAAGGGACCCACGCTACAGTTATCTCACCTGCTGCAACCAGCCTGTTGCAGATCCCAAAGAAATTTCTCTGTAATGGTCACTGACTGAAAAATTACAGCAGCATATTCCCTCCATAGAAATGGAATTAATACTTACCTGTGGAGGTTATTTTCAAAGTGCTTTCACATTTTAACACCAACAGCAGGCATGTGGCATAGGTATCTCTGGCCTATGGTTTCCCCAAAAGCAGAGCCTGAGACAAGGATTGGGATGCATGGTTCATTGGGGATGTGATCCCCAGGGACATCGCAAGGGAATGAGAAAGTGAGACATCTTGGGATTGTCCCACCGAGGGGTAAGGAGGCTGGGGAACTTATTCACCAACTCCTGCCCCACCCTGGTTGGGGTCACTCCTGGAGCATTAAATCCTTGGCACTCCCAGCTTGTCACACATATGAACTGCGCACCCTCCCAACAACAGAGACCACCCTCAGGAAGAAATACACAGGAACCTGTCAGTGTTCCAGCATCTCCAGGGTAGGATGGGATGGATGGATGGGACCCCCACAGCGTCTATGGTGCTATTCTAAAATTCTCTGAGCTTGATCTCAGTTAATTCCCACAATTCTGTTGTTGTTGTTCATGTTGCCACTATCTCCATTTTACCTAGGAGGGAACTGAGGCTCAGAGAGGTTAAGTAACTTGAGCATAGTCACACAGCAGACACAGGTCAGCCTAACTCCAATGTCTATTCTAAACTACCTTGAGAAGCCCAGAAAGGGTGAGTGACTTCCCTGGAACCACCCAAAAAACATCCATGCCACAATCAGATGTAAAAGCGTCCTCACCTCTGGCTGTCACCATCTTGTTCCTTTCAGTCCTCTCTCACCGAGCCCTCCGTCTTGCAAATGCAAAACCTAAGGAACAGCTTAACCAAAAACATTTGCATATTTTTTGACTCGGCAGAGCAGATGATAGATGCCGTTAAGTTAAAACACATGTCATCTGTACTATACATTAAGCATCTCCCCAATGGGGGTGTGTTCTTTCTACCCCCAACTGTGTGGACACAACCCAGAAGGAATCTCCTCAGAATCAGAATGTGCCTTGGATCCACAGAAGAGAAGGAGCAGGGAACACACAGACTCGGCCAAGCGCAGCTCCATTGAGGGCTTCGTTTTCCTGGAATTTTACTTAAGAGCCGTAGCCCTGGCTCAACACCAGGGACAAGCAACCTAAACAGAACAGCTGAGCAGCAACCTGAGTCAGGGGATGAAAGTTTACTAGAAGGAAGCTGGCTCTCATGGAGGTGCGGGGGCGGGGGGGGGCAGATGAGGGAATGCCCTCGGACAGGAAGATAGATGGACAGTTGTAAATCAAACCCATCGACAAAGATGGAAAAGAACAAACACTTTTAAACCATGACTAAGTCTTCAATCCACACACCCCACACTGAAATACCTTTTATCACGCCCATTATCAAGGTGAGAGTCTAATGATCAGTCATTTAAACCAGGTCACACAGCTAATGAGGTCAGAGCCTAGATTTAACCCTTCCCACGTGGGCCAGACTCCGAAATTAATTCCATTACACTTCATAGGCTCTGTCAGGTGCTTAATGAGCACCTACAATATACTAGATCATGTGAACACTCCCTGCAGATAGGACTATATCTTCTTTTTATTTTTCTGAATTTTTGAATTTTATTTCATTTATTTTTCTATACAGCAGGTTCTTATCAGTTATCCGTTTTATACATATTAGTGTATATATGTCAATCCCAGTCTCCCGATTCAGGACTGTATCTTCTTAAGTGTGGTGGGCCCAGGACTTTGCACAGTGCCTGGCACAGAGTAAACTCCGTGCGAAGTGGCCCAGGACTTCTCACGCAGAAGGAAATGCACGTAGGCATCATTGGAATGGTTGCAACAAAGGGCCATACGGGTTCCCAGGCATGAAAAATCTCTTTGGGGCTTTCATAGGAAGACAGATCTGGAAGGAGGTATAGGAATTGCCATAGTGAGGAGAAACGGGGTCCAGGTAGAGGGACAGAGAGGCAGGCTCAGGGTGGGCACAACAGAGTCAGGGGACACTGAGTAGACCATCTGGCTCGAGTTTGTGGTTTGTAGACGGGAGAAACCGGAGAGAAGTGTAGAAAGGTTGGCTGCGATCACACTTATCCTTGAATGTCAGGTGACAGACTTTGGAAGGTTTAGGAAATAATAATAACTAAAATCTAGTAATTTCTTCCTACGTGCCAGACACTGTTCTCATGATCTGCAGCAGGATTTCTCAACCTTGGCACTAGTGACATTTGGGGCCAGATGCTTCTGTGTCGTAGAAGACGGTCCTGTGCACCGCAAGAAACTGAGCAGCATCTTTGGCCTCTACCCGCTGGATGCCCGTAACACCCTCCCACAGCCCAGCTGTGCCAACCAAAAATGTCTCCTGACTGACATTGCCAGATATCGCCCAGGAGGCAAAATCACTCCGGGGTTGAGAGCCACTGCTCAACGTGTATTAAGTTATTTACTTTTTACAGCAACTCTGTGAGTTAGTTACTATTATTAGCTGTACTTTACAAGTGAGAAAACTGAGGCACAGAGAAATTATGTAACACAGCCAAGTTCACTGGTTTTGTAAGGGGCAGAGTCAAGACTTTCAGCCAGGACAGAGTGATTCAGAGCCCATGACTTTCCTCACCCATGCTTCATTTAACATGTTGAAAGATTAATTTTTAAAAATGCAAAATGTAGTAAGCATTGTGCTTGCAATTAAATAGAAATTTGTATAAAGATGCATGACAACCAATAATACTATGAAAAAAAACAACAATAACATAGGTTTAAATCAGAGGAGTGAAATTATGGGAGCTTCATTTCTTTCTTTAATAATGTTGTATTTTTAAAATATAAGTGGGGGGGTTGATGGACTCCAGGCAATAACTGTAACCTTATTTCTCCATCCATTTTCACGAATAATTGGCTGAAATCAGATTCGGCTCGAGTATTATCTTCTCCTCCAGGAAAAGCTTTAAACAGTCCGGCATATAATAAGCACTCCACAAATGGTAGCTATTATTGTTATCTTCTATTTACAGATCAAGAAATTAACGCAGTCACGACTAAAACCTCTGTCTTGCTCTAAAGTATATGTTCCTTCCGCCAGTCTGCCGCCTGAAAATTTACCCACCAGGTAAGTATGAGCAAGAAGGGAATCAGTGGTCAAAGCAAAGGGTTAGACCCAAGTCCGCTGGTTTCAGGGCCCACCGGGGCCCCATAGATGGAGCTAAGGCGGGACCGGGCTGGGTCCCGGAGACTCTGATCCCTTGTGCTTTGCTGCCCTCTGCTGGTCAAAGACTCTGCTGCTGGGAATGGGCGTGTGCGTGGGGGCGGGGGAGGAGGGAGAACCAGAGTGCGATGCTCTTCGCAATCAAATCTCCCTAATACCTAGGTCCGTGCCCTATTTTCTGATTTTTTACACTGAGGAGCAGGAATGGCAGCGATCCCAAGGCTGAGCAAAACAAAAGCTTTAAAGGAAGAATATTTTAGAAAGAAAATAAAACCTTTATTCAGACTTTCCTACAAGCAAAAAGATACTTGGGGTACTGTCACATCCATTTCCTTCACTTAACCCAATTCTGGCGGGCGGGGCGGCAGGATGGGCAAAAGGGCAGTGGACCTCGAGGCAGAAAAGAAGCTGGAGGTTATTGGAGAGCAGAAAGAGCAAGCATCATGGCATACACGCGTGCACACCCACCTATTCTGACATGCTCAGAAATGGGTTCATTCCTTTTTAGAAATCGCGGCATTCTAATACCCTTTATGTTCGACGCTTCACATCAGGAAAGTGTTAGATGGTTTGTGAACAAGGCCAGTGGAGTATCAGAATGGAAGAGGAGTTAACTTCTATTGAGAGTTGACCGCTGCACATCACGTACGGTTTTTGTTTGTTTCTTTGTTTTGCTTTTGAATTTTATTTATTTTTTATACAGCAGGTTCATATTAGTTTTCCATTTTATACATATTAGTGTATATATGTCAATCCCAATCTCCCAATTCATCACAGCACCACCACCTGCCACTTTCCCCCCTTGGTGTCCATACGTTTGTTCTCTACATCTGTGTCTCAATTTCTGTCCTGCAAACCGGTTCATCTGTAACATTTTTCTAGGTTCCACATATATGCGTTAATATACGATATTTGTTTTTCTCTTTCTGACTTACTTCACTCTGTGTGACAGACTCTAGATCCATCCACATCTCTACAAATGACCCAATTTCGTTCCTTTTTATGGCTGAGTAATATTCCATTGTATATGTGTACCACAACTTCTTTATCCATTCATCTGTCAACGGGCATGTAGGTTGCTTCCATGACCTGGCTATTGTAAATAGTGCTGCAAGAACATTGGGGTGCATGTGTCTTTTTGAATTATGGTTTTCTCTGGGTATATGCCCAGGAGTGGGATTGCTGGGTCACATGGTAATACAGAACTACAATCCTGCAGCCCGTGGAGCAAAAACCACATTCACAGAAAGATAGAAAGATAAAAAGGCAGAGGTCTATGTACTAGATGAAGGAACAAGATAAAACCTCAGGAAAAAACTAAATGAAGTGGAGATAGGCAACCTTCCAGAAAAAGAATTCAGAACAATGATAGTGAAGATGATCCAGGACCTCGGAAAAAGAATGGAGGCAAAGATCGAGAAGATGCAAGAAATGTTTAACAAAGACCCAGAAGAATTAAAGAACAAACAAACAGAGATGAACAATACAATAACTAGAATGAAAAATACACTGGAAGGAATCAAGAGCAGAATAACTGAGGCAGAAGAACGGATAAGTGACCTGGAAGACAGAATGGTGGGATTCACTGCCGCAGAATAGAATAAAGAAAAAGAATGAAAAGAAATGAAGACAGCCGAAGAGACCTCTGCGACAACATTAAAAGTATGGTTTTATTTAACCCTATAAAGTAGGAATTATCATCCCCATTGTGCAAAGTTCTGGGAACTTGTCCACAGTCACACAGCTGGTGGGTGGCCAAGGTGCGCTTCCCCCCGGGACCTGTGTTCCTCCCGCCCTTGTACCTGGCGGAGGTGCCGCCCCTCTGGAAGTCCACATCCGACCTGAAACTTGCCGGCCACAGCGGAGAAGGGGCGGGCGTTGACCCACCCACTCTGTCAGTGGCTCTGAAACAATTTCTTTCAGCCCTTCAGAGGCAGCCTTCACTGCTGCCCATCAAGGAAAAGAAAAGGGTATGTCTTGGAAAGGGAAAAGCTGGACGCTAAAGATAAAATCAGATTAGCTTTCCTGGGGTGGCTCGGTTATTCTGAATCATCCAATGAAAAAAGCATTTTGCCATCTGGTAATTACCCTGGGACTGCGGTGTCAAGCCCCTCTGCTTCATCCTGCCCTCCTTAGGAAAACATGGCCCCTGGGTGGTCCAGATGGCCAGAGGCCTGTGCACAATGAACAGAGGCTGCTGATGTACCCGTGACCCCTCTGGCCACAGGAAGTCCTCCCATGCAAAACTGCATTCAACCAGATTTTCCTCCCCATGAATGGCTAGTTAGGGACTCACGACTTTTGGGAGGAAAGCACTGGAAGACCTCAGGATCTCTCCCTGCACCACCTCCCATCCCCTTTCTATTAATGAGCTGAAATGCCCAGCATGGACTGTCTGCCACCACTATCAGGGGCCTCAGAGACCCAGCTCCCTCACCAGAGAAAGAAAGGAGAGACTCTGATAACAGGCTCTTTTCTATCTCCAGTTTTTTTCACCCTTTCTTCACTCTTTCTGACCCCTGACAGGAGCTGTCAAGGGAAACACCCTCTTGGTAGACTTAATACAGAAAAGGAGGGATCTCCGACGCATCCCCACATTGGTCGGTGGGAGAATCCCTCCCAGCCCTTTTGACAGGAGGGAAATCCAGTCGCAGAGGCCAGACTTCACCGCTGAGTAGGCGTGGGTGTGATTCTTCTGACTCTCCAATTGCTCCTCAGCTGGCATTTCTCGCAGGCTCCTGGGAAGTTCTTGGCTGCCTGCTCCTCACCACTTTGTCCCAAACGTCTTCCTAGTCACACCAAGAAGTGAAAGACGATGTAATTTTATAGAATGAGAGGTGGAGTCCAGTGATATTTAAGGTCAGGGTACATAGTCCAGTAAATATGACAGGGACCTAATCTCTCTGAGCCTTGTTTTCATCAGAGGTAAACTAAGAACGATAAAAGGAACTCTTTAAAAATGAAATGATTTTCCTGATTAGCAGAGTAATCCCTGGAACCTGTGAATATGAGAGGTTATATGGCAAAGGGCAAATTAAGGTTGCAGATGGAACTATAAGGACATTATCCTGGACTATCTGAGTAGGTCCAATGCAATCACTCCTTGGAGTGAGGGGTGCAGGAGAACGGAGTCAGAGGAAGAATGGTCAGAGATGCAGTGTCGCAGGCTCTAAAGATGGAGGAGGAAAAACTATGCTTAAAGGGCGGCTGCTAGGAATTGGAAAAGGTACGGAAATGAATCTTCCCTTAAAGCCTCCAGAAAAGGATGCAGCTCTACTGACACCTAGATCTTAGTCCACTGAGACCCATGCCTGACTTCTAACCTACAGAAATATAAGATAATAAATTTGTGTTGTTTTAAGAAAAAAAAAATGTAACTCTTTAAAAGGGGTATTCTGATGATTAAACCCGTTGATACATTTGCCTGATCTATAGTAAGTTTTTGTTATTACATGAATATTGATATTAATATGGGTTTTATTATTTTATCAGTTTTATTATTGATATATAGTGATATTAATATTACAGAAGTCAAAGCAGTACTCATATGTCTTTCAACCCAAGGACATATACATTCAGTTTATCATCTATGATAGGGATTCAGCACCATTGACGTTTGGGGTTAGATGATTCTTTGCTGGGAGGAGCTGTCCTATGCAGCGTAGGATGTGTAGCAGTACACTGGGCTCCACCTACTAGATGCTGGTAGCACCTGCCCTCCAACTGTGACAACCAAAAATGTCTGCAGACATTGCTGGGTGTCTCTTGGGGGCAAAATCACCCCTGGTTGAGAACCGCAGGACCTATCACATCCTGTGGCAGTGGTTCAACTTCTTAACTTCAACTTTCTTGAATGGCAAAAGGGGGAAAAAATTCCATTTATTGTTCAAATGATGACAGATACTTTAAATGTTGGCTCTTTTTTCCCACAATACTGTAGGCTATGCCCATTTACAGATGAAGAAACTGACACCCACAAGCCCACCTCATTGCAGAGATGACTAGAACTAAGGGAAGCCAGGGGGTATGATGCAAACTGGGAAAAGAAAGAACAGGTGTTATTAACAGGTCCTAGAGACGCCAAGACAAAAGCTACAGCAAGAGTCACAGAAAATAATCGAGAGTAGAATAAATGTCACAGAACCAAAAGAGATCAAGTGGCCTAGGCCCACTGGGTGCATTAATTCAGGGGAAGGTGTCTACAGGTTCTGGCCAGAAGCTCACTCAGAGAAGCAAGTACTCAGCTCTAAGGTTCCACCGGGTTGTTTTAACCTGAAACTGAAGAGTCACATCCTCACCCCACAGAAAGGACATTTCAGGGTTTGTGAAGGTGAGTGTGATCAGCTAAAGGAAAAACGGGTAGGAACCAAGCAGAGACGTCAGACGAATGCTGCCATCATTCCGAGCCAGGTAACTTCACCTGCGTGCGTGGACTTTTCACCCTGAAATCTGTCCTGCTGGTTTTAAACACTGACCTATTCACTGAGACTGTTATACTGGGTGACTCATCACGCAGGAAAGAGAGGGAAGAGGAAGAAAGAGACCAGTGTGACCATCTAAGGAGGAGAAGGCCCTGCTCCCTGAGCTCAGGGGAGAGCAGAGATGAAAACAGGGATGCTTCCTGTTGGTTTAGTCATAGCATCTTGAGGGCTAAGCGGGGCCACCTGTGTGACTGTTTGCCTGCTGTAGGCCAGAGATCGTGGGAATGGGGCTCAGAAGAAATACTTTGGGGGCCTAGCTCTGAAATTGACTAGCTAGGCAACCCTGGGTGGGTTGTTTTTCTCCTCTGAGCTGCAACTTCCTTATCTATGGGAGTCAGGTGAGAGAACCTGCCTTGAGTAACTTGTTGTGAGGCGTCAAAGAGAGAGAATTGCATGAAAGGTAGTCTTCACATCTACCTCAGTTGAAAAATAAAGAGTCTTGGGGCCTTCCTCTGTCACTAAAGCAATAAGACTGGATTTAGAGAGCCTAGCACCTCAATTCCCAATCTGTGGCAGAATCAACTGGTCAACGATTCCACCTGATGAGACCCCCTCATTTATAGATTCTTGCCTTACTGTCTCCAGACTCTGAGAAGGTCCCTCTGTCCTGCTGGTTTATTGGAAATCTACTTTCCCAGAACAGTTGCTTGCATGCAATTCTATATCAAAGGAAGAAATAAAACCCAATTCTAACCCAACACTCACTACTATCATGCCTTGAGAGTCCCACTGCAGTCCAAATCTAGTTTCTCCACTCTTCTCACCCACTTCCTTGCCAAAGATTGAGACACGCGAGAGCTTCCACCAGCCTTGCCAGTGTGCACTTTTAGGGACAGAAGAGAAAGACCAGTTCCCCGCTGGCTGATGTTCTCAAGAATGGTGTTCAGAAAAATACGGTGCATTTGGTTAAGCACGTCCCCCTTCCATCTCTGAGCCCAGGAGTAGCCACGAGGGACGTTTCATCCATATGTTTCTCATTCCTTTGAATGTAACTCACTAAAACACTGCTAAGCAGTGCAAAGCCAAGATGGGTTTGCATGCTATATCATTTATTAATTTTGTTTTTACTCCAGAAGCAGTACATTATATTTTCCTAGAGCAAACAATCTCAACCCTCAAAATATCTACCCTTAGGCCAAGCACAGAATCTCCACACTGTACCATGGTTGAACTGTGCAGAATCTTATCTACAAAACAAAAATACAGATGCAGAAAACAAACTTATGGTTATCAGGGTGTAAGGATGGGGGAGGGATAAATTGGGAGATTGGGATTGACATATGCACACTACTATATATAAAATAAATAACTAATAAGGACCTACTGGATAGCACAGGGAACTCTACTCAATACTCGGTAATACCTATATGGGAAAAGAATCTAACAAAGAGTGGCTATATGTATATGTATAACTGATTCACTTTGCTGTACACCTGAAACTAACACAACATTGTAAATCAACTTTACTCCAATAAAAACATTTTTTAAACTCCTTGTCAGGTCTGGAAGAGCAGGGATTCTCTACTAAGTAGTTTGAAAAAAAACATATCTAATAATTATAGAGCGCCCACCTGCTCAGATATATCTTCCTTTTTGTGTGAAATCCCCACCATTTGGGATGAAGTGTTGTTCCATAAAAGGCACATTTTACAACCATGTAAAAAAGAAGAAGAAGAAGAGTGGAATTTTACAGTTGGAAAAAGAAGTGTTTCCATAATACAAAATATAAAATGTGACAACATCCTCTTGATGGTTAGGAATGTACTGAAGATGCCATGATTCTCAAGCAGACAGGGCAGATACATCAGGGTTCTTGTGGAGTGTAACACGTTTATGTTAATCAAAAGAGGAGTTGAAATTTGCACAACACTGGTGTAGGAGAGAACTAGTACCTTACGTCTTCCTCCACAAATTTTAAATATGTTTGATATTGATGAGTCTGCTTCCTGCTTCTTAGTTTCACAGTTAAGACAGTTTGATTTGTAAGTGGGATATTATTGTTCAAAAGTTCCAAACTTTATTAGTTTAAAGGTCTTCCTATTTCTACCTTTACCATTTTTAACAGTCTGACATCAGATTAGACCTTTAGTCTCTGCCTAAATATAAATTCTTACTGCCTTCCTTAAAAGTAAACTTCCAGGTTAGTAAGAGAAAAAAACAGCTTTAGAGCCAATGAGAAGGATTCAAGCTCAGTTCGACCACTCCCTAATTTGGATAAATTGTTCAATCTTCGGAAACCTCAGTTGCTACATATGTCAAATCCTCAGCACCCTCTATCTTGCTTCCAGTGCCAGAGAATTTGTTCATCTTCTTAACACCTTTAAAAATGGAGTTCCCCAAAAAGAGAAAGAGATTAACCTTGAAGTAGGTAAAATCAAAGGCTTGAGGCAAAGGCAGAGAGCATAGACCCAGGAGACTCAGGAGACAAAAGTCAAATTTCCCCATGTTTATGTGGTCTCTCCTGGAATTGATGGTGCTTAGGTTTCACTGCTGTGGTTTATTAAATAGCAGGAAACCAGGAAGGAACAGAAAATCATAGATTGGAGTGATAGATACAATAATGCCCCTTCCCCCCACCCCAAAGACGTCTACATCCTAATCCCTGGAACCTGTGAATCTGCTACCTCACATGGCAAAAGGGAATTTGCAGATGTGATTAAATTAAGAGAGGGAGATTATCTCAGATTAGCAGGTGGGCCCAAGATAATCACAAGGGTCCTGAAAAGTGAATAGAGGAGGCAGGAAAGTCAGAGAAAGATTTGAGGATGCACTGTTGCAGCCTTTGAAGATGGAGGAAGGGGCTACAAGCCAAGGAATATAGGTGGCCTCTGGAAGTTAAAAAAGACAAGAAAATAGATTCTGCCTTAGAGCCTCTACAAGGTACCCAGCCTTGCCAACACCTTGACTTTAGCCCCACAGGACTTATTTTGGACTTCTGACCTCTGTGTGAAGTCAATGTGTTACAGCAGCAACAGGAAGCTAATACAGTTGGTATGTGAAAGCTTTCTGCTGGTGGCCAAGCCATAGTGTGTCTTCATTCGCCAGCATTCTAGGGGTCCCTGAGGGATCAGGGCAGCCTTGAGTGGTAGTCTATCCTCATGAGAAAAGCCTTTGGAGAAGAACTGGCAAGCTCTTCATAATCCAGGTTTCTCTCTGTATTAGTTATCTATTGCTGTGTAACAAACTGACCCAAAACAGAGCAGCTTAAAACAATGCATATTTACTGTCACAGTTTCTGTGAGTCAAGTCTCCAGGCACAGCTTAGCTGGGTCATCTGCTTCAGGGTCTCACAAGGCTGCAACGAAGGTATCAACTGGGTGCAGGCATCTCAAGGTTCAGACAGGAAGGATCTGTTTCCAAGCTCATTTCAGCGATTGCTGGCAGGATTCAGTTCCTCAGAGGTTGTTGGACTCAGGGTCTCAGCTCCTTGCTGGCTGTTGGCCAGAGGCAGCTCTTGGTTTCTTGTCTGCAGGATGCGGGCGGCAGCCCCCCCAGCATGGCAGGCAGCCTGCTTCATTAAAGCCAACAAGAGCCAGCTGCTGGCAAAACGGAAGTCACAGTCTTTTGTTACCTAATCATGGAAGTAACATTCCATCACCCTAACTGTATTTTATTCATTATAAGTGAATCACAGGTCCAGCAGTGCTTGAGGGACTTGAGGGAGGGGGTTACACAAGGGCATGGATACTCAAAGGCAAGGATCACGTGGGACCATCTCAGAGTCCGCCTACCACACTCTGGTTCTAGGGAAGCCAGACAGACAGAACTTTCCAGTTCCCCAGTCATGGCCATCTGACTGAGTTCTAGCCAACAGAACACGAACAGAGTGATGTTTACCATTTTCAGAGTCCTTTCTTTTCCCACCAGCATACGGGCACAGTGACCTTGGAAACAGTATGTTGAAAATGGCTAAGCCAAAAAAATGGAAGAAGCGTAAGATACTGAATCAGAAGCTGAATAAGAGAAGAAGGCACTCTTGGGTCAGGAACACCACTTTGGACCTGAAATCAGCAGGTCACCTTCTATCATCTTGGAGCCATTATAAGCTTGGGGATTACTGCTGCTGGTTTAATCTTCTCTAATATCCCAGTAAGGCTACGGAGTAGAAAGTGTCAGAAGGATGAAGGACCAGCAGTATGTGAAAAAGCAGAGAGAGAGAGAGACAGAGTGATTCACATGGTTGAGGGCAGTGAACCTCCCTCCATGATAAACACATACAGTCCACATACATCCTTTTTCCAAATATTTAGGATAAAATCTATCCCCTCCCCCCCCCCAAAAAGTAAAATGCCTGATGTGTGTATATTTCTTGTGGAAAATATTGACAGGCAGTGTTTCCCAACCAACATAGAGCAAGCCAGGGGGAAAAAAAACATGCAGACAAAAGCAGGACATTGAAGACAAAGAGCAGTAAGGCAATCACAGAAAGAATGAGAACTCCAGACTCTGCCACTGGCCATCGGGTGAAGTTTGGGTCATTTTCAACTAAATCTCCAAGAGGCAACATAGTCCTAAATGACATCTGGGCTGATGTGGCAAAGCTTCAATAGAGGAAAGGGGAAGAAGTTCAAAGAGCCAGGTCAGTTCTAGATACATGCACACATACTGTAGTCTGTGCTTAAGAAATAAGCAAAGTGGCGATAGAGCTTGGCCCAGGTTGACCTAGGTTGATGACTCTTTAATTGTTGCTACTGAAAAGTTCAGTAAATGGGTCCATGATTAATGATCACAGGATAAAGGGAGAACCTCAATGAAAGGGGCTTATTCCAGGAAAATGCCCTCAAGAATATGTCACCTCTACACTAACTGACTCCAGTCCATCAGTAGCTTTATTTTGAACAGCATAAAATTGGAGTATATCACTCACCATCTTACAATTTCTAGCAAGTAAAAATGTTCATGCCATATTGCAACTTTTGGGTTAGGTCACCTAATCGTCACCTCATGACTTCTGGCTGATCCTCAAGTTGAAACGGACCATGAAAGGAAAGACATCTGACACCCCAGAAACCATCAGATCCAACCAACAGACCTTTCGAGGTGACTTCAAAAGATGAGTTTCAGAGGTGTTTCCGCAAGCAGTGCCGAGGTGGGGCGATTGTGTAGTGTCTGAAGGGAAGGCCTTGGAAGGAGGTTAATCACATAAGTGTTCATGGTTTGATCAAATGGATTTATTCCATCAGTCATCAACCTATTGTTAATCACACGTATAAGAAGGAGCTGACGAAAGCCAGGAAGAGCTGCTTATCTGAGTGGAAAACAACAGATTCAAAGCAGAGTTCATCCCCTGACCTCAGAAGGCGTGGCTCCCAATGGCCTAGCAAGGAACCGAACGCTGGTTCCAGCATGTACGTGGTCTAACCCTTCTGTGCACTCTCTGTTTCACCCAGAGACTAAAACTAGACCTAGAGCTGGAGAAGAGAGAGATGGGGGGGGGGGAGGGGAGAAAGAGAGAGACAGAGACCGAGATACAGAGACAGAATGACCAGTCCATGACAAGGAAGACGGACATCTCTGGGGAAGGGTGTGCAGCTAGGGGAAAAGGACAGGATGACATCACTGCTGTCCAACAGTTTCACAAAATAATGCAGTAAAAGCATTTTCCCATCACCCACTTACTAATCAGCATCGCCCAGTTGACTTGTGCGGCCTATCCCTCTTCCACTACCCACTGCTTTACAAGCTTTCCTGCTTCCTTTAGCCATGGTAGAACACTCTTCTGTCCTACCCACCTTCCTCACCCCTACAATCCACACCCTAGTCTATGAAACTCAACTGAAACCAGGTAAAGCATTCCATTTGCCTTTTTTTTCTTAATATCTTTATTGGAGTATAATTGCTTTACAATGGTGTGTTCGTTTCTGCTGTGTAACAAAGTGAATCAGCTATACGTATACATATATCCCCATATCTCTTCCCTCTTGCGTCTCCCTCCCACCCTCCCTATCCCACCCCTCTAGGTGGTCACAAAGCACTGAGCTGATCTCCCTGTGCTATGCGGCTACCTCCCACTAGCTAGCTATTTTACATTTGGTAGTGTATATATGTTCATGCCACTGTCTCACTTCGTCCCAGCTTACCCTTCCCCCTCCCCGTGTCCTCAAGTCCGTTCTCTATGTCTGCGTCTTTATTCCTGTCCATTTGTCTTTAGATATGGACACTGCCTGATATAACATTGATATTCAATCATAGCTATTTCCGTTTGTAACTTACACCCTTCCTCTTTTCCTTTGTCTTAATGTCAGATTTCTATTTTATCCAACATAGTAGTACAAACATCCTCTATATTATCCATATGCAGAAAGGGTTCTATGTGTAGTCTGCACACCCTTCAAAACCACTTTACTGTCCGCCACTCTCTACCACAAAGGTCTGCATTAATTTTCTGGGTCTGGACAATCATACCAAACTTGACCTTTTTGGAAAAAAAAAAAAAAAAAACACATTCTGGAAGCTGTGACTCCTGAAGTGTTCCTTTGCTGGGACCTCATCTCTGAAGCCACCATCTCTCCAAGGATGTAAGACATTGAGAGAAGGGTTGAAAATTGGATTTCCTTTATTTTAACTCAAAGTCACCTAGTAGCTAAGCACGTTGAAGCACAGATTTGTGAAAGAAACAAAAGTAGTGGCCACCTGCGCATCATTCATTATTCAGTTATTCAAAAATATTTTATGGGTGACCACACTCGGTCAGTGGGTACCATGCTTCTTCTTGAGGAGCTCATGGTTTAGTGAGAGAGACTTTCAAGAAAACAGGACATACTGAACAGAAGGAGCAGAGGGCAATGAGTACCCAACCTAGTCTTGGGATGTCAGGACAAGTTTTCCCTGAGGAAGGGACATCTGTGCTGACATAGTGGCAGCCAGGAAAAAGGGAAGGAGGGCTGGAAAAACAGTTTTAGGCAGAGGGAACAACATATGCAAAGGCCCTGAGGTGACAGGGCCAAGAGAATGACTCAGTCAGTGCTCAATTCAAGCTGTCCAGAGTGTGACATGGGTGTTGTATCAAGGCCAGGGCTGAAGGGTTAAGCAGGGTCCAGATTACAGAAATGTTTGGCAAACTTGAACTTCATCGATTTCAATTTGCATGAAGAACTTTCTGGCAGAGTATCTCTTGGTAAGGGGAGAGCATAAGAGCGAATAGGAGAACAAGCATAAGGATGCTGGACACTTGAAGGCAGAGAGGGAAGAAAAGTTTCCAGGAGAGAAAATGAAAACTCCGAGAGGGATCTCCTGAGAGCCAGTTTTGATGACCCTGTGAGTTTACACAGGGCTGGTCCCAAACTCTGGGGGGAAGACATGGGATTCAGAATGTCTGTACAACTTAAGAGGAGCCAGAATGCCTGTCACAGCTTCGGAGATCTGCCGTGCAATGTTGCCCCAGGAGAGTGGGGGACCCAGTAAATGTTGCCTTTGCATAACTTGCCCACTGCAGGACAGAAGGACGAGATCTAAGACAGCGGGAAGAATACGACACCTTCCCAGCAGGAAGAGTTGATGCTGCCTCCCTGGCCTGGTTCCTGGTCTCCCAGAGCCTGTCCAGGCCCCTGCTGGCTGCAGCCTGTCTGACTTAAGGGAGCAGAAGGTCCCACAAGAGCTACAAGAAAGAAAAACCCAACACAGGGTGCTGAGTGGGAGAATTTATGGCTCATCAACTCTCCACCCTCTATGGAGTTAAATGTCCCCACCATGGCTCACACAAAGACCTGGTCCACACCACTGGATTGAAAGGGATGTAAAATTAGAAAGCCCCTTTCAAAGATCTCATTTCACAAAGCCAACGCCAAGTAAAATACACAACTACTTCCAAGATGAATGCCTGGCCTGGCCAGCTTTTCCACTCTCCAGCTGTATGTTGGGGTTTCTTGTCTCAGTGCATTAATTGGCTTATAAATCCAAACGTTATTGTTTCTTATACGGTGAAATGCCTCCCACATTTAAAAGAAAAAGTTTAAAAATCCTTCGCACACTGAATGCAGTAACAGCTTTGGGACTAAGAAGTTTCAAAGTCGAAACAATACTTTCTTTTAACCCCTGGCAGTTCCAGAGGCAGGTGGTATTCACCAGCTAGGGTATAAATCAAGAACGCCACACTTGCAGGAAGGCGGCCTTTGAGTTTAAATTCTAGCGCCGTTACTTACTAATTGTGCGCTCTTAGAAACTCATTCACTTTCCTGAGTCTCGATTTCCTTGTCTTTAATGGAGATGGTAACCATCTCTCCTCTTGGAGTACCTGTGAGGCTTAAACAAACAAAACAGCGCTGGCGCCAAGCACAGGACTCAGCTCACCAAGACAGCTCAACACACAGGGGCTCACCCCTCAGCGGCTTGGCCATTTCTCTGCCACGGGAAAACCAACCAACGAAGACAGACGCAAGAAGACCCTGGAAGGTCATAGTTCACGTTGGGTTCTGATTCCCATCCACTCACTGTCCTTCAGAGGTGCACCCCACCCCACTGGTGCTCAAGGAAAAGCAAATGGACAGAAAGTCCAAGAGCAAATGAGGGTGCTACCAATCAACAAACACCACGCGTTGCTTACCATATGTCTTAGCTCAGGCTGCTATAACAAAACACCTTAGACTGGGTGGCTTAAACAACGGCCATGTATTTCTCACAGTTCTGGAGGCTGGGAGGTCCAAGATCAAGGGGCTGCACATGTACTTCTTGGCAAAAACCCTCTTCCTGGCTTGCAGATGGCCACCTTCTTGCTGTATCCTCACGTGGCAGAGAGGAAACCCTTGGTGTCTCTTTCTCTTCTTACAAGGATACTAATTCTGTCACGGGGGCTCCACCTTCGTGACCTCATGTAAACATAATTACTCACCTCCCAAAGGCCCCACGTCCTAATACCATCACATTGAAGATTAGGGCTTCAACCTAAATATTTGAGGGGGACACAAACATTCAGTCCATGATACCATATATTAATGTATTCATTCGCCATCTTAAACAAATCCCAAGCTCATCTGCAAAGGTCATAAAGGTTAACACAAGAAGAGGACAATAGCACGGGGCCCTGTTCTGTGACTGCCCACCTGAGTCCCTTCTCCATCCCTCTCACGGAGAGATATCCTAGAAGGGAGTCAGAGGGAATTCCAGATGCATTCATGAAATTCATGTTTTATCGCCTTCTTTTCCTTTGTCAGCTCAACGCTGGGTAGTTATTCTGATGTACATTTTACATCCTCCCCTAGCCAACTCTTCCCCCTGGAGTCCCCCCAAATATTGGTAAAAAGATGACAAAAGTTCCTGGGGCATAATCACACAGAGAACTAGAGTGGGTCGTGAGGCTGAGCTCATGATGTTAGGGTTCACCGGGTTTGGCGGACTAAGCAAGAGCCCCTGGGTTCATGCTTTCTCATCCAAAAGCCATGGTTATAAAGAAAATAGAACAATGCCTAGCTCGGTACCTGGAACGTGATAGGAACTCAATACATGTTTTAAACTAAGCTGAATTGGAAAATGGTTTCCAAATGAGCTACACTGAAGTACACATATGTGTGCATGCACACACACACACACACACACACACACACACACGCGCACATGCTCCCAGTATATCATTTAAAAGAAATTTGATACTGATAACGTTACAGTGTGGCTGAAGCTTGAAAACATTATGCTAAGTGAAAGAAACCAAACACAAAAGGTCACATATTGTACGATTCCATTTCAATGAAATATTCAGAATAGGTAAGTCCATGGAGACAAAATGTAGATTGGAGGTCACCAGGGGCTAGGATGGGGCTTAGGAATAAGGAGTGCCTGCTTCATGGTTACGGCTCTCCTTTGGAGTGATGAAAATGTTTTGGAACTAGATCATGGTGGTGGCCACATGGCATTGAATGTACTAAATTCCACTAAGTTGTGCTCTTCAAAAAGACCAAATTTCTGTTGCGTGAATTTCACCTCGACTGGAAAACAAAGGTCTTCAGCCTATGTTTTTAAGACCTACAATTAGTGTTCCTGGATCCCCCAACCCTCCTCCTCACCATTAACTTATCAGCTCCTTACACAGCAGTTACACATCTGCCTAATCCTTACACAGGAAAAATAAGCAATTTCTCTCAATCAGGGGCAGATCGGGTTTTGTGGACCCAAAGCTTATAGAAATTGGGAAGCCTGTTTAAGAGAAAGAAAGCAAAATTACTGTACAAAATCAGATACAAAAGTAAAACTTTAATTCACGTTTGAAAAGAAATTATAATAAAGTGCAAATTTTAAATAGCTAATACCACAAACTTCACAAAACCCATCAAAAGGAAAGCATGCTGTCTTTTATTAATTAATTGTCTGGCATGCATCTATATCTAGATTTTTTTACCTTTGATCACCTCTATTTTACATTATCTATTCAGGGAACAGAAAGATCATTCAGGAAAATTGCATTTCGGTTGATAGCTTTAAAAAGTTCCTTTCAGCCTCGCAACTCGATATTGGTAATGCTGTGTAAATTTTAGCACTGCGGTGAAATTTGAGGACACCTCTATTAAGTGTATTTCACATATGAGTCGTAAGATTTCAAGCTTTTAAGTTGGCTTATGTAGCGTCTAAACTTAAATACACACTTTCTGTGCCAGAACCTGAGGACAAGTTTAATTGTGAGGCTACCTCAGTCCCTGAATTTTGCGTCAGGACACCTGGCGAGTCAGCCCAGCTGGATAGGAATATTCCTGGACGCCATCTTGGCTATAGGACAGCCAGTAAAAACAAAACCATGCACACAAGTGACCGCAAGCTACATAAATACATCCCGCAAAGCATGGGCCAGATGCAGCGCCAACTCATCTTCCCCTTAGCTAGATCCCAAGAATGCCTGAGGCCCCTCAGCAATGTTCTACAAAGGGGGAAAGTGACAGAGGGGGATCAGAGTGGAAAAAAGACAATGGTCTTAATCCACCTGAGTTCAAATACCTTCATTTTGCAAATTTCATAAAAAAAACAAATGGCAAGTGAACATCGCAAGGATCCCTCCAGGCCTTGGCGGATGAGAGTTCAGAAACGTAAGCTCCATCGTCTTTACTGTAAACCCACTCCTGTTCTGTATAGAGAGAGGAAGCATGTAACAGCTCACCTCTTCTTTTTTCTTTTTTAAGTCAGTGTCTAATTTTTAAGAAAATGAAACATGCACATAGAAGTTCAAAACTCAAACTACTAAAGTTTATTGCAAAAATGGCATAGCTGTCTTCCTCCTAACTTACCCCAATTCCTACTATTCATAGGACCCCACTTTCAACCCTTATAGTTACTGCTTCTGGTATGTATGTCCAGGTTTCAAAATAATATTCTTACTCTGCTGCTTCTGGAATTATCTACTTTAGACATTATCCATTTTCTTTCTATTGCTGGAAATAAAAATCTCATTTTTTTCACCAGTAACTCATCCTGTTTCTTTCTCCTCCCTCCATCCCCTCCACAGCCAAGAGCTCCTCACCAGACTTAGAATCCAAGCTACTTTTTTCTTGCTTACAAGGCCCTCCTTGATCTAACCTCAGTCTTCCTCCCTGGCCTCAGCTCCCCCGCTCCCCCCCTTGCCCACCGCCATGCAGCCACATTTGCCAGCCTTCCCGTTCCTTGGAAATGCTAAACTTGTTCATGCTTTGAGCCATCTGCTTGTTAACTTTCTCCCTGAGCCTATCTTCCCATGCCCAGTCCTAAACATTTGTTTTCTTGCACTTTGCTGTATTTGAACGTGCATTCTTCCCTGTCACTCTATTGCATTTCCTATAAGTTGACCCTAATTTTTCTTGGAACAAGTTAACACCCTAACTCATTCAACAAATATTTGCCAGGCCTTAAACCAAGTGCAAGGGATATACTTAATGAACAAGGGAGACCTTACAGTCTCATGGGGAAAACAGACGGAAGAGGTGATTAGCATGTGGTGTGATGAGCGCCATGATGACAGAAGTTCATGGGAAGAGCTGAGAAAACCCTACTCCAGAAAAAGCACCATTTACCCTGTGACTTGAAGGATGAACTGAGAAAGCCCAGCAAACTGGAGAGGGGCAGAGGGAGGAATGTTCCAGGCAGAGGGAAAAGCAAGTTCAAAGACAGAGAGGAAAAAGAGAGAGAATAGTGCAGTTGAGGTGTTGACATGACCAGATAAATCTTCAGTCTCAATTCCTCCCTGGAGAAATGAGACACATGCTTTTCCCAGGTTACCACTGGCAACGATAATTTATTAATATGTGAGCCTTCAATGAATAACAGCCCTCATTATCAGTACACTATGAAATAAAGTAGAAGACATTACTGGATACCAAGAATGTACCTTGGCAAGGAAGAGACCCAAATCTTAGTGAAATAATGTAGCCCTACAAATTAAATGATCCTGCAAATTATCCTGCAAATTAAGCAGCCTGTCTACATACTTGCCTTTAGGGAATAAACCATCATATTGATTGTGGGTCAGCCTAGCAGTTATTGTCCATCAGGAATTTTACCTATAATACAATAATATTAATACTGATGCTACTAGTGGTAGAAGGTACTGATTTCCAAGTACTTGCATAGCACTTTTCTCATCTTCACAATAACTCTACAAGGTGCAGGGGAGGGATAGATTGGGAGCTTGGGATTGACATATACACACTGCTATATATAAAATAGATAACCAACAAGGACTACTGTATAGCACAGGGAACTCTGATCAATATTCTATAATAACCTAACGGAAAAGAATTTGAAAAACAATAGATACATGTATATGTATAACTGAATCACTTTTCTGTACACCTGAAACTAACACAATGTTATTAATCAACTCTACTCCAATATAAAATAATTTTTTTAAAAAAACTCTGCAAGGTGGGTATTATGATCCCCCTTTTACATTTGAGGAAACTTGGCTCAGAGAAGTTAAATGATCTCCTTAAGTTCACCCTGCCAGGAGGGACCAAGTCCAAATATTCTTATTCAG
Organism: Delphinus delphis; assembly: GCF_949987515.2. Lineage (NCBI taxonomy): Eukaryota > Metazoa > Chordata > Mammalia > Artiodactyla > Delphinidae > Delphinus > Delphinus delphis. Next base: position 64,119,398 of record NC_082699.1, read on the forward strand.
AGCCCAGTCCATGACACCACACTTGGCAAAGTAGGTCTTCTAGATCCCTCCATTAGTCTTTCTTAAAGTCCCTTTATGACCGACACCCTGGTAGGCAGATAGTACCTGCACTCTGGTCCTGCCTGCTGCTATTCTAAGCAATTCCCCAAGCTCTGGAGTTTGTTGGTTTGGAGAGGGGACAATTCTTCCCATTTCTTTTCTTCCTTCTATCAACACATACTTGTCCTTTCAATCATTTCCTTAGGATCCTGCTTGTAAAAGCAGTGATATTTTAGAAAGACTATAATAGGATTAGGGGTCAGAAAACTGGATTTTTTCCCCTGCTAGACATTTAATTTTCACATCTTTAAAGGGAATTATTGTGCAGATTTAGATGGGATAATAGATATAAAAGCTCTAGGGAAATCAGATTTAGGGACCTGATTTGATAAGCTCATTCAGATAAGGTTTTAATGGCTGCTAGTGGTTTAATTATGTTTGCATTTGAACTGAGGGCCTTCAGTGCCCTAAGGGGAAAATTCAAACCATCATTTCAGACCCTTGGCGAGCCAGTGTGGAGGTACTTCTTGGGAGGGGTTCGGGGAATCATAGGAAGACCTTTATAGAGTACCTCAAATCAACTGGTAGGGAAATCTGTCAGTGAATAGGGGCAGCCCTGGTCTACAGAGCTGACCTACATCCACACAGAACCTTCTATCCTAGGAAGATCCTCTAAAGCAGATGATTCCCCATGACTGCCACCAAAGCACAAAAGGATGAGGAGTCAACAAAGGGACAGGGATGAGGAGGTGGAGATTAGGGATTCAGCTATCCCACCTAGATGGCACAAGTGAAATATTCCAAGTTAGTGCCTGATTTACACAATGTCAGAGCTGGGAGATACCTGACACGTCACCTGGCCCAATGCCTCATTTCGCAAGAGAAAATTGGGGTCCAAAGAGATAAAGCAACTTGGCCAAATACCTCAGTGACAGAACTGAGGCCATGCCTGGCAGTGATCCCTCCTCCCAAGCCAAAACTCTTTTTATTATACCCTGTTGCCTCTTTAAACTTCAGAGAAAGTCAATACACCAGCCTCTATCCACCAGTCTTGTATACCAAGAGCACCTCCATCTTCTGGGTAGTTGGGCTATTATTTTCCAACATGTTGACAGGCCAATCTAACACTCCAGGCTGTCAAAGACTTAGGGTTTCACAAAAGACAAGAAGAGCCAATCGCTTATGGATCTATTTCATGTGTGGCTCTAACTGGATAAAGCCAGTAAGGCACGATTGAACCTTCAAAAAGCGTAGAGACAAAAATGCTTTTCATGTTTTTATTTCTCTATTGAGTCCTCCTTTCATTCAACACACATTTGTTGTGTACCAACTATGTACCACATGCTGTGCTCAGCACTGGATATGCCCAGATGAACAAGACACAATTCCCACCTTCCAGGGATTATCAGATTATTAAAGATAAATACTTAAATAATCACAAGGCCACATCGCATGAAAATCGGTACTGGCCAAGAACCCATGGCAGCGTAAGATGGAGCAGAAAGGATTCCTTCCATTCATTTGTTTAGCAATGACTTCAGAGGGGAGCCAATACCTGAGCTGTACCTGAAGGATGAGCAGGAGTTTGCCAAGTAAAGAAGGTAAAGGAGAGCATCCCTGGCATGAGAGTTCAATGTGTTTAGGACACTGATTATAGTTCCATGGAACTTGGGGTATAGGTTGCTTGGGAAGACTGTTAGGAAATGGTTTTAATTGTCTATGGCTGCATAACAAATGACCTCCAAAACTTAGAGGCTTAAAAGAACAATGATTTTACTATATCTGACCATTTTGTGGATCACGAATTTGGGCAGGACTCAGCTGGGAGATTCCTATGCTCCAAATGACATAAAATGTGGTCACTCATTGATATTCAGCTGGTAGATGGTCTGGTCTGTAGAGTCCAAATGGCTTCATTCACATGTCTGGCATTTTGGCAAGATTGGATTAAAAAACTGGGCATAGCTGAGACCATCAACAGAGCATCTACACCTAGCCTCTCAGGGTAGTTGGACTTCTTACAAGTGTCTTCGTACAGCTCCCTTGCTGGGGTGGTGGGGAGAAGAGATTCTAAGAGACAGGAAATGGAAGCAAACAGTGTCTTAAGGCCTGGGCCACAAACAGGCAAAGTATCACCTCCACCATATTATACTAGTAAAAACAGTCACAAAGCCCACCTAGAAACAAGAGGAAGGCACGCAGACCCCACCTCTCTATGGGAGGAGCATCAAAGAATTTGCCACCATCTTTAATTTCAACACAGAGATGATTTTGGAGAAGAAATTCAGGGCCAAACTGAGAACCATTCTAAGGAGTTTGTATTTTATCCTATTTGCAAAAAAATATTTTTTTCTAGGTGGAAAAATATGTTTATTAGAATTTTCTTGAGGACAGTCACTCCCAAGGCATAGTAGAAGGTGGATGAAAGGAGACAGTATGTTGGCCAAAGACCAATGAAGAAGACACTGCAATAGTCCAGCTGACTACACTGCTTCCTCATTCCCAAGCAAACCCCTGGGTGTTAACAAGAGAGCAGGAAGAACTGGTTGTGAGCAAAGCAACCAGCTGTGACTAGTACAAACCATGAGCAAGAGTTGGTGATCACTTGAGATGGAAGGAGAAAGGCAGAGCAAAGGAGCAGTTGCAATATCTCCAAGGATTCTAGCCTGGGAGACTAAATAGACGATGATTCCATTCATAGAGATGGGCGTCCACTAGTAGTTTATTATCTCAAAGATTTACTGCTCTCAGTGTGTTTATTGCTCCTATGATGGCCCTCAGCTCTTACGAATGCCTATCTTCTATTCCTGCCCGCCATCATCCGTTCACTTCCCTACCCTATCCCCTTCCTTGCGTATGTGTCAGAAAAACAAAATTTCATGTGAAATTCTCTCAGCTACCAGCAACATAACACAGTCCCTTATTCATGCATTTTCACTCTAAGCCTGTAGTTGTCCATCTCCCAGTTCACAGAGAAGTTCAAGGCCCATTGCATAGGAATCAGCCAGGGGAATTTATTAAAAAGTCCAGCTTCTGGTGGCTACTTCCATGGATTCTGATTCAGTGGACCAAAGAGGCTAGCAGGCTTGGGAACCACCACGATAAATGACTGGTTTCACTAGAGAGGGACAGTGGGTAATAGAAACACACCAATGTTGCAAATGGAAATGAAGCCCAGCCCTGTTGGAAACGCTTCTAAACACCCTCTGGTAACACAGAGCGCCTGCAAATGCGGAGCTTGGTGTTTGATGAGAAACAGGACGCTGTGGTGCTGGTTTCATTCTCGTCTTCCCTTTTAAATGTGATCTTTTATCAGAGGCACATATGTTTTCTATACCTTCACATGTGGCTGCAGTTAGGCCAGGAAACAAATTCCCTACTAGTTGAAAGTTTTGGCCTTTCTTTCACGCCCACCAAGCATCAGTTTCTATCCCCTGTTAGGGAGACCCCAGGGAAATAATTAATCAGCCTGCCTGCTTGCAACACTTCCAGGACGTGGGTCATAAGAAGTGCACTGTTCCCAACAGATGGCACAGCAACCGCCTGGAGAGCCTCCCTCTCCGCCAGCTGCCACCACCTCTGTTGTCAGCAGTGCCCAGCTGGTTACTTCCAGAAGCCTCCTCCCAACACAGCTCTGTCGCTCTCTAAGGGAGAACCCCTCCCCTATATATCCCCAGGGCTTCTCTTTGTTCTGCTGGATAATTCATGTTTTAGTTCAAGGCTTAGCCAAGCAAGTACGATGGGCAATTTCATTTAAAGATCTATAGCCTGGGATTAGGCACAGATTTGCCCCCCAAGTGGCCGGGCCCCATTAGCCATGCAGAGTTGAGCTAGATGAATGGGACCTAGAAGGTGCCAAGGCATAACCATCCAAACCCAGGCCTTACTGGAAATCAAAGGAGGCCCCAGATATTGCCATATTTGTAAGATCCCAGGATATTAAAAAACGAAGAATTGCCAAAGAGTGGTGGTGGATTTAAAGTTACAGGAGGTTGCCTTCTTCTTTCATGCCTGTCCATATGCCTGCCTGTATAAGCTCATTTGGAAAGACTATCAAAAGTCTAAACTGAGGCCCTCTGTCACGTAATGCAAGGCCTGGGTCAAGCAGTTCTCCTGTCTAAGCCCCCTTCCATCTCCCACCAAACTAGATGCCGCCTAGAACCTCCAAGAAAACCCGGTAACCGGGAAATCAGTGATAGAGGAAGAACAGAGCACATTTCGGCAGAAGACCTGGGTTCAGTTGGGTGTTTGGCTGGGGACTCAAAGACTATCCAAAAAGGAGCTGCTGCCTCTCATTCTCTTATTTTTTAAAGAAGATCTAAGATACATTTTTAACTATAAACTATTGTGAAATGGCCTGTGTTAGGCATCTCTGTGTTTTGTACCCTATGGGAAGTTTAAGAGCCTGGGGGGTGGCCTTGCCAGGCAGGGGTTACCATTTATGTTTACTCCCTGGACACCCCATGCTCACCACCTGATCCCTTGCTAGTGGTGGAGGAAGCCCTGTGCACCAAGATGGTTAAGATGACAGCTATTATTCCCATCACAGAGACGAAGCAGCTGAGCCTCACAGAGTTTCCAGAGCTTACCAAGGCCACGGTGCTTGCCCATAACTGGACTAGAACCCAAACCCGGGCCCACCTTACCACCAACCTGAACACGATCCTCAATGGCCTAAACTACTAGGATGGCTCGTAACTGGCCTTCTTGCCTTCCATCTTGCCACCCCAACTCCACCCCAATGTATTATTCAACCAGAGTTAGAGTGACTTTTCTAAAAGCGAATCCAGTTATGTCTCTCCTACATTTAAAAGCCTACAGCAGCAGTCCTCATAGTTTCTAAACAGAAGAATCAATCAGCAAGCCTGTAAAAAACATTGCAGGTGCCCAAGCAAGACCCCTCCCATTCTGATTCAGCATCTGCATTTTTTGACTTGGGCCAAACATCTTGGGGCTCAGCCTCCTGTATTACTGACGGTAGCCCCTAATAATTCTAAGGCCAGGGGTCTGCGGTAAACTGATTGCATCAAAGGCCCCAATTCTTTGCCCTTCCCTACAGTCACATCCTTTGCCATATCACTTGGTGATATCCTCCCACGAAAGAGGTACAGTTTACTTTCCCTCTCCATGAACCCCTATGAGCCTTGAAACTAGCTCTGGCCAATAGTATATTAACAAACGTGGCAGGAGCAGAAGCTGAAAAAGTACTTGAGTGGTTGGGCTCTCTCCCTCCCATTCCCTGGCATCCCCGTGAGACGTTGCTTGGACTAGCCCACCGGGAGATGAAAGACATGGAGCAGAACTGAGTCCCTCCAGTCATCTCAGCTGAGGCCATCCTGGATTAGCTGGTACCCAGCCAATCCCCAGACATAAGAATGAGCCCAGTCACTATCAACAGGAGCCACCTAGTCAACAACCCCAAATACGTGAGCAGCCCATGTTGTGTGCTGCTGAGGCTGGGGGGTGGTTGTCACGCAGCATGTTTGTGGCAACAGTAATGGACCTTATGACAGCAACCTCCTTAGCAAATCATGCAAGCTCTTCATATTCTAACCCTACACATCTCTCCATTCTCTTTGCCCAACACTATTTACATGCACCTGTGCTCTGGCCATGCCAGAAAACTTTCAGTTCACCAAATGGACAGAGTGGCTTCACATTTCCATGCCTTTGCTGTTCCCTCTGCTTAAAATGCCCTTCCAGCTCATGGGTCCCTTCATCTTTCATAGGTTTTTCTTGAGCACTCAACCTGTTGCCACCCCATGGCTAATGCCTAACTCTATTATTAAGTTGAACTCTTAGTGTGGTATTTATGTACATAAATAAATACTTTTCATGTAGTTTTACATGTAAAACAAGAACTAGGTCAGAAGCCTTGTTGTGTCACTGGTACTCAATAAATGATCATTCAATGAATGGTTAAATGCATAAAATGCATAAATTTACAAGACAGCTGGAAAGGGCCACCAAGAACTATTATTGGCCTGTGACTTTGAGCTCAAGCAGCATTAACTCAGAACCTCCTTTATCTATCCATGATGTCAACTCATCAAGAGAGATGATCAATATAATAGCTTGGATCCCTGAGCAGTGAGTCCATGATCTACTTACTTATAAGTTATGGATCTTGAGCAACTGTTTAATCTCTCTGAACCTCATTTATTGAATTGTTGTAAAAATTAAGTGAGATCATGAATATAAAGCCCTTTTCACAGGGTAAGCCTTCCAATCATGTTAAATGTTGATGCTGATGGTTTTGTTTTGTTTTGTTTGCGGTACGCAGGCCTCTCACTATTGTGGCCTCTCCCGTTGCAGAGCACAGGCTCCGGACGCACAGGATCAGCGGCCATGGCTCACGGGCCCAGCCACTCTGCGGCATGTGGGATCTTCCCGGACCGGGGCACGAACCCGTGTCCCCTGCATCGGCAGGCGGACTCTCAACCACTGCACCACCAGGGAAGCCCACTGATGTTTTTTTTTTTTTTTTTCGGTACTCTGGCCTCTCACTGCCGTGGCGTCTCCCATTGCGGAGCACAGGCTTCAGATGCGCAGGCTCAGCGGCCATGGCTCAGGGGCCCAGCTGCTCCGCGGCATGTGGGATCTTCCCGGATCGGGGCACGAACCCGTGTCCCCTGCATCGGCAGGCGGACTCTCAACCACTGCACCACCAGGGAAGCCCCCCGCTGATGTTTTTATTGTTATATCAAGCCACCTTTTCCAGAACAAACCTATGAATTTTCCAAATCCAAATTTCCCTGGATTCGGAACAGAAAAAGAAAATTAAAACCAAAACCCAATTTTCTTCTTCTTCAATGTCAACCAAGTTCTCTAATTGCCTGAGAATGTCTACTCCTTCCCATCTGGTCAGCAGCCACTCAGACCCTGAATGGAGCCAGGACAGACTCTACCCACAGAGACTTATCCTGGCCTCTAAAAGGCTCCAAAACCTGAGTTCAATGGGGAAAGGCAACTCTCCAGCCGTTAAATCAAAGTACTTCTGCTGCTATGCTTGAGGCTGAGGAATATGGCCCCTATGAACTTAATTTTAAAATATAAATATGATGGGACTTTTGTTTTTCAGAGATATTGTAGACTAGACATACAGAAATATTCCTCCCAAAATAGAACATCTTAAAGTTCTAGAAAAATATTTGAAAGCATCCCTTTTTAAAAGGGTGGTTTTCTAGGTGGTAATAACAGGGATTCCATCAGAAGCCAAAACTGAGAAGAAAACAGAAACAGAATTGCAAGAGATAAATAAACACCAAATTTGGGATTTGCTCTGAGGGCATCTGCCCATCCCTGGTTGCCTATAGTAGCTCAAAATACATTCATTGTAAGCACTGGCCTCAGAGAATTCCCACAGAACAAGTCCCAAGATATATGAGCTTCCAGTAAAAGGTAGAAATAAAAATAAAAACATGAGAGAAAAAGTCACTTGAGACAGAATTAACAATATTAGCAGCCTTCAGAATTAGACCCATCCACCCTCAAAGGCTTCAGATAATAGAATTACTATTTACAGGATATAAAATAAATTTGTATCGATTCTGTACGAAAAAATGGTGGACTCCTTGAGGTCTAGAAATTTTTTATGTTTTTGTATATTGTTGTATATACTTTGGATATTATTGTAATCTTTCAGTGACTGGAAGACTACTGGCCCATAATAAGCTCTCAGTACTTATGTATTGAATATACGAATGGTAAAGAAAAAAGAAAATATCAAAATTGACAGGCAGATTTAAGAACTACAAATAAAACTTCCAGAAATTAAAATAACTGAAGTTATAATTCAATGGATAGGCTCTTTGAATGCATAATAAAATGGATGAATGGATAATAAAATGTGGTATATATGCACATATTGGAATATTATTCGGCTATAAAAAAGGAATGAAGTACTGATACATGCTACAACATGGATGAACCTTGAAAATATTATGCTAAGAGAGAAAGAAGTCAGACACAAAGGTCACATGTTGTATGATTCCATTTATATGAAATATGCAGAATAAATAAATCCATAGAGGCAAAATGCAGATTGGTGGTTGCCAGGGACCAGGGGAGGGAGGAAATGGGGAGTAACTGCTTAACAGTTACAGGGAGATGAAAACGTTTTGGAACTAGATAGAGGTGGTGATTGCACAACGTTAAGAATGTATTAAGGGCTTCCCTGGTGGCGCAGTGGTTGAGAGTCCGCCTACCGATGCAGGGGACACGGGTTCGTGCCCCGGTCCAGGAAGATCCCACATGCCGCGGAGCGGCTGGGCCCATAAGCCATGGCCACTGAGCCTGCGCGTCCGGAGCCTGTGCTCTGCAACGGGAGAGGCCACAACAGTGAGAGGCCCGCGTACCGCCCCCCCCCAAAAAAAAGGATGTATTAAATACCACTGAATTGTTCACCTTAAAATGATTACATTTACACTATGTGAATTTCCCCTCAATAAAAAAATACAATGAAAGTTTAGTAAACTGAAAATACATACATAAGGAAATTACTTAGAAGGCAAAACAGGAAAAAACAGAATTGGGGAAGATGAAGAAACATGGAGAACAGAATGAGAACATCTAACAAATATCTAATCAGAGTTCCAGAAGGAGAAAATAAAGACAAAACAAAAATTTTAAAGAAAATTTGATAAAGAGAAAAACGTATTCACATTCTTTTCTTTCTAATCATTACTGCTTTCATTTCATATAGTCTAGGGTGTATTTACCATTGCATGCCCTGCATTTTTCACATATTATAACATAATTATACGGTTCTCTCATGGACATGTGGACACAGAGGGGATGGGGAGGGTGGGACGAATTGGGAGATTAGATTTCACCTGTATACACGACCATGTGTAAACTAGATAGCTATTGGGAAGCTGCTGTATAGCACAGGGAGCTCAGCTCGGTGCTCTGTGATGACCTAGATGGGTGGGACAGGGGGCGGGGGGAGGGAGGGAGGCCCAAGAGGGAGGGGTATAGGTATACATAGAGCTGATTCACTTCGTTGTACAGCAGAAACTAACACAACACTGTAAAGCAATTTTGCTCCAATAAAAAAAAATTAAGTTGAACAAAGTACCACACAAAAAAATTAAATGGTTCTCTTAGTTATCATTTTCCTGGCTATGCAACATTCTATCACATGGCTATATGGCAATTCAGTAAACTCTTCTCCTACTGTTTAGACCAATTCTCACCCATCCCTTTTTTTATAAGGCCTACAAGCTAAAAATGTTTTTTACATTTTTAAATGGAGAAAAGGAAATCCAAAGGGTAATATTTCATGACATGTGGAAATTATATGAAATTAGAATTCAAATTTCCATAAATAAAGTTTTATTGGAACCCAGCCACACCCATGTATTCACAACTTTGTCCAAGGCAAAGTTGAGTATGAGAGGTAGACACTGCATGGCTCACACACACACACGCACAAAAAATTACCATCCAGCCCTTTATAGAAAAAGTTCACCAACCTCTGGTCTATACAGTTCCAATTTTTCACCATTTGAAAATAATACTCCCAAGATACCTTCATGAATAATTTTTCCTTCTTTTTGATTATTATCATGGGATAAACTCCCAGAAGTGGGCGTGAGCCAGCGGTGCGAGCACTTTGATGGCTCTCTAGATGTGATGCCAGATTGCTTTCCACAAGGATTGTACCAATTTCCACTGGCTCTGGGGGTGTAGGAGGATGCCAATTTTCACTCACTCTCCTCTGATGACATCCTACCTCAACCTTGGAATGACCTGAAGCTGTGAGTACCCGCATCTCTTAGCTGCACGGATGACCATGCATGTCATCATAACCCAATTCACAAGGCAGACACCTTCCTCAGACACTTGCTTTGCGAAATGATGTGCCCATAACTTAACATTTTCAGAGCTGAGACTTCCCCTGTTCATTTTCGGAGACCACAAACACCCCTTTGGATCATCATTCTCTTTAACAGAACCACTTCAGGGGTAGGCTCGTATTCCCTGTTTCTGGATGTAACTAAGATTCAAGAGATGAGCATAACTTAGAAAAAGTCAGACGTTCATCACCTCTTCACCTTTCCTCTTCATGTGCTTCCCCAGCACTCTCATTTTCAATATGGAGAAATAAACGTCCAGTGTGATATATTTATTGTTCCAAGTTGCGTGGCTAATTAATAACACATGTATGACTTGAATCTCCTTCAAGTGTTTCTGCCATTATCTTCTGTAGTTGATCAGCGTGGTAAGCGATACTGAATGAATTAAGCTCTCCCGAGATTTGCCTTAGTCATGTGCAATGATAAATTAACCTCCTAGTAGCCAAATACGAAGGGCTAGAGCTCTGATGAGTCTCAATTTTAGGGATCCACATAACGTACTTGAAGAGTCATAAATACACAGAAGACAAACTTGTTCAGCAAATAATAAGGCAACAACCTCCCTCTTTAAATCCTTGCAGGGACTGGTAGAGCCTGGCTAAGATGCTGCAGGCGAGCACAGAGGGGAGGAGTAGGGAACAGGCAACCCGGGTTTCTTGAATATGTGGCATCTGTCTCCATACCGTGATGCTCATAATTTGTCTTTCTTTTCATTTTCTATGTTGAAGACAATTTACAATTCCATGTTGTCACCAAAGAGTAGAAGCAATGGCTTAATTTTCCCGATATCCTGTTGACAGCTCGGCCACGTTACCGACAGTCACAGATGCTTTTCTAGCGGGAAAGTGAGCACATTTTCCTCCCCACGCCACAGTCCTGCTGTCACTAGGCTCATGTCCACGGACTACCTTGGCAAGATCTGGAAAGAAATCAGAGGAAAGAGCCCTCCCCACCCCACCCCCGGGCTCCCAGTAATTGCCAACACAAATCCTTCCTGTTTCCAGACTGGCACTAGTAATCACGGGCACGTTTCCGCTTCGGCAGCCGCGGACTCCTGCATGAATCTCCTCTGAAATTTGTCCAGGAAAGGGAGCCGGATCCCTAGGCTTAACTTCTATCCCCACCACGTAGATTTCACTAGAAAAGCCCCTTGAAAAACCTTCCCCTCCTTCTGCTGAATCTGTACACAAAGGCAGCAACTGAACCTCACACAAGGAAATCAAATCCTCACACATGGATTACTGAATATCAAAGCCCCCCCCACGGGCAGTCCCAATTCTCCAGCCCGCTCCACAACTCATCCCCTGTGCCACCTTTAGTCTGACAGCTTCCACCTGGACTCCAAAGCCTCCCTCCTGGACTGGTTTCCCGCTCGTAATTAAATTCAAATGCATCTGCCTCACAAAAGACCCTTAGTAACACTTATTCAACAACTGTTTTCCGAGTACCTACGGTGGACCAGGCTTTCTGCCTCTCTCTCTGAGGATTTAAAAATTCATAAGACCCAGTCCCTATTTATGATCCAGAGAGTAAGAGACAGATATAAGAAAAATGACAATTCTGTGTATCGTAACAGTGCAACTTAATGAGATCTATCAAATCCTAAGTTCTATGTGCTTTTCCTAACTCATTAACTGTATGTATGACCCAAGGGCTTGGGCTTTCAAGTGAAAAGAAAAGAAGCATTCAAATCCCAGCTCTGCTGCATATGAGCTATATAATACGAGGGAAATGATTTAACGTCTCTGGGCCTTCGCCTCCTCATCTGACGAATACACTGGTCTTGGAGACACACTGGTTATCAGGTGCGTCGTGTGGTATCACGTCGGGAGAGTGAATTGAGCATCCTGATTATAGATCATCATCATTCCAGCAACCAGCAGAGGCAGTGTGGCAGTTGTCTCCCATCGGAAGCAAAAGGACAGAGCTGTGTGGGAGACAGGGGCCCTAGGTTGAGCCGAGGTTCTCTTCTCATCGGTCTGGATATGCCTGTAGGATGCGGGACTGTGGGGGAGGGGAGGGCGGAGCAGCCGCGGGTCTATTTTGTGAGGGACGGAGAGACCTCCTGGAAAGGGGCTCACCATCTGCAGCAAGAGAGACAGGCAAGCGACTTGGTCCAACATCACTGCCCCACCCAGGCTCAGAGGAGATTCTGAGGCTACCCAGGAGCCTTCTCTGGGTTGGGCTGCCACTAGGCTCCCAGGAACTTGCACCTGACCTTAGGGAGAGGGGCTGCAAGACACAAGTACCGTTTCCTCAGTTAATCTCACTGAGTCCCAGCACAGCGCCGCTCTCCATCGAGACAGAAGTGAGGGGGAGGGACCCAAGGATGGAGAGGAAGTCTCCCCACGCCACTGGGACCACGGCAAGGCTTCTGCACCCCAGCGATGGCCCTGGAGGCTCAGCAGGGCTCGGGCTGGCCTAGCAGTGGCCTTGGTAGTGAAGCAACTTAGCCTCTGAGACCTAGATGAGGGACATCATTGCAGGAACCCAGAGCCCACACCAGAGCAGGAGACCAGGAAGAGGGCCGGTGACACGGACAGCGTGACAAAGGGTCCGAACTCCTAACCACACAGGAGCCACCACCAGCTTCCAGAGAGCGGAGGCGATTCTCAGAAGACCTCCAAGGGAGGCAAAGCCACAAAACAGTACTGTCCCCGCTGTCGGTGTGACTTGGGTTTTGTACCCTCGGTTTGGAGCAGCCAGGGACACCCAGTTTGTAGCTGTGTGCTCTCAGAGGTGTTACAAGTACACTGCTGGGAGCAAACTGGTTGTCATGTGGATTCCATACCTGGGAAGTAAAGAGAAACGAAAGGAACCCCCCACCCCCCCGACCTCCCCACATTGCCTGGAATGTTTAACCGGTGGCGCTAAGTGCCCAGGGCCCACTGCAGTGGCAGAGGAGGGACACGGAGGACCACTGGGGCAGAAAGACACAGCAGGATCAGGGAGGAAGTCGGGGCATAGTGATGGGGCTGCCGTAGGAAGAGAACTTGGAATCTTTTCACCAGCAAAGAAGTGAAAGGCAATGGCCTGGATGCACTTGGTTTTCTAAGACCACTCTGAAGAAACTCAGCTTTATATCTCTAATAACGACAAGGGAGCAGCCAACCTGCAGGGCTCATGGATACCAGCGGCACAAAGCACAGGAAGTCTGTGCCCACCCGGCAGCTGACAGAAGCAGGCGTGGCTCTGCGTGATGTTGATTAGGCTCCAGCTGCCTGACTCTGGCTGAGGACACAGATCTGAAGCAGCCCGTGCTCTGGGCAGATTCCCTTTGAGCTCTCATCCCACCATCCGGTGTCAAACATCAGGGCCTTCAGAAGACAGACTGCCAGGAGGAGTTTGCTGGGACGCTCTAACAGAGCTGGAAGCCACAAAGCCCAGCTGTCCGTCCAAGTGACCAGTTATCGCCGAGTCTTGCTTGAAGCCTATGCAAACAAAAACTCCCTTTTGGGCTTCCCTGGTGGCGCAGTGGTTGGGAGTCCGCCTGCTGGTGCAGGGGATGCGGGTTCGTGCCCCGGTCCGGCAGGATCCCGCGTGCCGCGGAGCAGCTGGGCCCGTGAGCCATGGCCGCTGAGCCTGCGCGTCCGGAGCCTGTGCTCCGCAGTGGGAGAGGCTACAGCAGTGAGAGGCCCGCGTACGGCAAAAAAATAAAATAAAATAAAAAATAAAAACCTCCCTTTCATTCTTGATGTAGACAGAAGAGCTTCTCTCAGACTTTCCCCCATTAATGTCTCTGACCCAGAGAAAAGAGGAAGTTTTTCTTTTCCCAACAAAAAACATCAAAACTCTTCAGGCATTTGTGCACTCGTGGAGGCCAGGTCAGGCGAGGCTGGTGGTGGGCCCGTGATTAGAAGCCAGGTACTTACAGAGGAGTCCACTCGGCTCACCGCAGAATGGTTTCCCTGAGACATTTTCTTTTCCTTCCAGAACAAAACCCTCTTCCTTGAAAAAAGGCAAAGCCACAGGGTCCAACGGCCCACAAGAGACCAGTCTTATCTATTTGCATTTCCTTAGCACCCAGCGTCTGCCCAGGGCCCATCAGGAATGTCTGTTACATGAACTGGAAGAAAAAGAATAGAAAAGCTCCAGAAATAAAGGAGGCGCTGCACCCTGTCTTCTTCCCCTCAGAGGGGTAAAGGCCTATGTCAGGAGTCAGCAGACTTTTACTGTAAGAGGACAGATAGTGAATATTTTAGGTGCTATGGGCCCACAAGCAAAATCAAGATACTATATGGGTATGTACATAACAAAAAGAAAACACATTTCCATAATTTTTTTCCAATCACTTGAAAATGTAAAAACCATTTTAGCTCCTGAGGGCCATACAAGAACAGGCAGCAGGCCAGATTTGGCCTATGGGCCGTAGTAAACCAACCTCTGGCCTGTGTCCTCAGCTACATCACCCAAGGTTCATCTGCCTTTTTTGCATTTAAGTGTCTAATTTACTGAGCTTTATTTGATCAAGGCAGAAGAGCATGAGATGCAATGAATTGTCATCAATTTAATTTCCAAATCATTAGATGCTTTTGTTCAACCCATGCTCAAATTATAGGTACAAACAGGCAATACACACAGAATTAAAGTCAGCTTCTGATCCATACCAGCTCAATCTATGTTTTTAAATGTATATAAAATGATTGGCAAACCATGGAATTTTCACCTAAGGAAGGACACTGATTTTTTTTAAAGATCCTAAGTCATAATAATATGTCGGGGGAAGGAATTACCCAGAACCGCATCCATAAACTATTAGAATAAAGAATAATGACCAGGTTCGATGACCTTACTCTTCAGAATCAACACACCTGGGTTCAAGAGCTGACTCTGTCTCTCATCACCTGTGTTACTTTGGGCAAATTACTTAACCACTCTGATCCTCACTGTCTTCTCCGGTAAAAAGAAAATAACAAAATCCATCTTATTGCAGGATTAAAAATAATATGGGAAAAGCAGCAGGCCCATGTACATTCACTAAATTGTAGCCATTATTTCCATTAGATCGTTAGCAGTGAGGACACTGGGAGTGCATGGCCTGTACCTTGGCAGGTTAGACACCTTCCTCCGCGATGAATGTGAGAGAGGGCTGGGCAGCCCCCCGTTCCGCACCAGCGTCCTAGGATGCCAGAGAGCCCCATGTTTCTCAATACACCAGATGAAGGCATTAAAAACAAACCTCAGCTAAGCATCGCTGATTTTAATGCTACCTAGACAAGAGCTTTTATTTACACAATCTCGTATAATCCTCACTGCAGCCCTGGAAGGTGATCCAAGCAGATATCGTTATCTCTATGTTACAGGCCAGAAAACAAGCAAAAAAGTAGACTTGGAGTCAGAGACTCTGAGGTCAAATCCCAAATGTGTCATATGAGTTGTGCGACCTTGAGCTTGTTATTTGACCTCTCTTAACCTCGGTTTTCTTATCTGTAAAATGGGTCTCTGGTATTATGAGAGATTTTTATTTGAAATGCCTAGCACATCATCTGGAACATGGTAGAGGCCAATAAATAGTTTATGCTGTATGACCAGATGACAAAATCAGACTTATGTGGCATATATTAATGTAAGCTTCTTCAGGCCATTTGTGGCCAAATATATCAGAGAAGATGACCTAAAAGTCTCATAGTCTTTGCAAAAATGGTTCTCAGAGGGTTGGTAAATTCTTTGAGTCTCTGAATACACAAAATTGCGCCAAATCCCAGAGCCTGTTGATCTGTTGGAAAGCCTTGGTCAGATGAATAGATAGTCTCGGATTCTCAATATTTTCCCCTTTTTCCATTCAAATCTGGAAGACTGATGCTTCTATATCACACAGCCCAATGTGGTCTAACTCCATTAGTGACCCGCAAATCAAGGGACACACATAAAACAAACACTTGATCTTCTCCCACTAACACCTTACAGAAATGCATTCGAAATATTCCTCAGCTATTCAGCACAATTTTCCTGAGCACCTACTATACACCAGGCTTGTGCGAGACACAACAGATACAAAAACACGTAAGACACACAGACTATGCTATGGTCTAGAGGGAGAGATAGATTTGTAAACGGGTACAATGCGATGTGATGAAGGTCATAATAAGAGAAAAACTGAAGTGCTATGGGAATAACTAACCTTTCCCAGTAGAGTCAAAGAAGGCTTCACACAGAAGATAGCGTTGATCTAAATTGTAAAGAATGAGCAGAAGCTTGTCAGGAAAAGCAGAGGTTCTTCAGGGAGAGGCTATAATGCCAACAAAGGCCCCAGACACTTAGGGAGACAAGACTGGGGAAAGTTAGTCACTAACAGC
The DNA here is from genome assembly GCF_949987515.2 of Delphinus delphis. Taxonomy (NCBI): domain Eukaryota; kingdom Metazoa; phylum Chordata; class Mammalia; order Artiodactyla; family Delphinidae; genus Delphinus; species Delphinus delphis. The sequence goes on from NC_082699.1 coordinate 64,135,593, forward strand.
TTGAGAGATGGGGCAGATGATTTTGGCGGCAAGTAACAGAAAATTCTAACTCACAGTGGTTTCATCAATAAGGAACTTTTACCTGATTCTCTGGAAGTACATACACCCTGAGTTGATGGGTTCAGCCACTCAGCAGCCTCTTATTTTCACCAGCTCTCACTAGGCTATGCTGACAATGAAACAACTTTAGAATTTCAGTGGCATACACATGGTCATTTAGCTCATGTTCATTTCGTTCTCACAATATTATCCACTGGGCTTGACCCAGCTCATCCAGTCTCAGCTCCATTCAGCATTCATGTCTGATTCTGGAGCCCAGGTCATAGGAGTAGCCATTCTCTGGACCATGCCATTATCATTCCTGCTGGAGAGCAGAAGCCAGAGAGCTCCAGACACCCTACACAATCATACTCCAAGGCAAATGGCGTTATCTATTGACAGACATTGGTGACAGCATGTCACCAGGCCAATGCCGAAGTTGGTAGTGTGGGTCAGTATGGCAAGGGTGGGGTGGCAACAAAGAGCTATTAAATGGAAATAATAACAATAATAATACAGTCTATCACCATCATCAAAAATCTCGATCCCCTCTGCCTCTCTGCTTGGCCATCCACGGTGTCAGATTTATCCTGAGGCTGCCAACAGAAACTGGGTCTACAGTCTCCCCTATTCCCCTCTAGCGTGGAATGGGAGTTCTTGTGTGGGACCCGGATAGGGCCATTGTAGGTCATGATAGTCCCTGGATGAGTGACAGTCACCAAGGACTGTCATGTGCTGATTGGGCAAGACTAGTTAGGATCGATCCGTGGAGCTAGAAATGAGGCCACAGCCTCCCTGAGTCCAAGAGGGTGGAGAGCTGAGCAAATCAGGATTCTGTTAGGAAGAAATACAAAGAGATGAATTCCCAGCCGAAAGCTTCCAATGTGCCGCAGGTACGCGTGCTAATGACGGGGTTTTATCCTGTGGGACCAAAGTTGTCTACAGAGTGATGAGGTGACACGATCTGATTTTCGGAGGTGTCACTTTCTCCTCATTTTCCTCTCACCTCTCTGACTGCCTCTCAATGTGCAATGTTCCTCCCGATCTAGGGGTTGCCATTTCCCCAAGATTCTATCTTTCAGGGCTCTGTTCCTGTTTCCCAGGTTTCAACTTACGTTATCAATTCCAGATCTACATCAGTGATACTGATTCCCCTCTTCAGCTCAGTGTCTATTTGTAAGTGGCCAGTGATCTTTCCCACCCCTTCCCTGTCTTCGTAATTCGCACCCTATTCACCCGGATGCAGATCCTTAGAGATCCCTCCCTAGACTTGACCCCCACCACTGGTCAGTTACCACGTGCTCTCTTCTTTGCCTCTTAAACATCGCGGTGTCCTCTGCTTGCCCAGGCTGATCATCTGTCACCTGGATTACCGGAGTACCCTCCTCAGTGGTCTCCTTGTTTTCTGTTTCAACCCCCTTCAAGCCATTCTCCACTTTGCAAATAGAGGGATCTTTCGAAAACATGTCTCATCTTGACACTTCCCCGCCTGCACGGCTCCTCACTACGTGCAAGCTACAGTTCACACCTCTGAGCATGGCACTGAACACCATGCATGACCTTGCTCCTACTTACCTCTCTAACTCCATCTCCCTCCTCTCCCTCCACTAACCCACTCCTCTCATAAAGTGCCCATAACCCAGCCTTGCCCAACACACTGCAGTCCAAGCCTCTCACACCTCTGTGCTCTATGCCTTCACTTATGCTGTTTCCTCACCTCTTTCCTGCCTGGCTCGCTTCTACCTAAGCTACAGCCCTGGCGGCTCTGTGCTTCAGCGCTCCCTTTGCTCTCCTCCACCATAGAAATCATCAAAATGTATTGATAGCATATGCTCACTTCTGTTTCCCTCAATAAACCTCTCCTGGAGGGCAGGGACTTCAACTAGATCCTCTCTGCATCCTCAGAACCCAACATAGACCAAGTACATGTGCACCAGAGAAATGCATGAGACCCAGAGAGATCCATCTATGCTCTTAAGGTTGTGCATTCATTCATTCCATAAATATTAGTTGGGTGCCTACTGTGTGCTAGGTACGGTTCAGGGCGTTGGGGATGCAGCATTGATTAATACAAACAAAAGCCTCTGCTGTCAGAAAACTTACATTCTGGGTGTGGGGGACAGAGGGAGTTACATTCTAGTAAAATTTTACACCAATACTAGAGGCAGGGACAGAAATGGAACCTAAAGCGTAAAATGTCCAACACATTCATTTTTCCCCTCATCATTCATTCACTTATTCAATTAGCAGTCAATTAATGAGCAACTACTCCCTACAAGCCACTTTATTCAAACACTTCACACACACACACACACACACACACACATCAAATACTGTTTTAGTGTCTCCTCCCCCACAAAATTGTAAGCAACGTGAATTGCTTAGTAAATATTTGTTGAATTCATAGTATTTGGACAGATGGTTAACTATGAAAGGCTGGCCAGCAAGGCTCAGTCTGCCCCTTCAATATGTTCTGATGTATCTCAATTTGTAAGGAAAAAGTCAGAAACAAAAGTAATTGCTCAAATACTAACCACCATCCTTCAAGGGCTCTTGTTTAGAGGACAACAGAGCTGCCTATTAAGTCAGACTTTTTTTTTTTTTTCCCCTGAGAATTTTGCAGAAGCTTCAACCATCTTGTTCTTGAGTCCTGGAGCCAATCACATCCTCCAACCTTCCCCTCAGAAACAAGACAAAAGCCAAAGAGAACAAGAAGAGCCAAAGGAGCTCCTTCGCACAGAAGGCAGGGATCCTGCAATGCCTGGAACAGTGCCTGCGGCCAGCACCGACAGAGCTGAAACTCCTCCATGGAGACTGTCGTCACCCGTGAAGTCTTTCCAAGGGGAAAATTCTTGAAGTTCCATCTCCCCTCTGGAAACTCTGGCACAGAGTTCCACCTGTCCTCAAGGGAGACACGCATGCCACTGTGATCCCGTGGAGCTCCATCTGGGGTTTCAAATCCCCTTCATGTACAGTTCTCCCAGCCCAGGCGCTCTTTGAAATTGATGGGAAGCCCACATCTAATTCCAGATTCCTCCCTAGGGCTCCTGTCTCTCCCCCAGGACTGTTCTGTCATTCTCTGATTAAGGAATTAAGTGAAGGCTACAGAGTGCTGGCAGCCCTGAGGAGGAGCTTGTGTCTTTCTCAGTATCAAAGGCTCTTAGAAGTGGAAAGAATCTTAAAGGTCCACAACAGCTCTTTATTCAACAGATGAGAAAACCAAACCCCAGATGGATAAGTCTGCTCAGGCTGCCACAACAAAATACCCTAGACTCGGGGGCTTCAACAACAGAAATTTCTTTTCTCACAGTTCTGGAGGCTGGAAGTCCGAGATCAAGGTGCCAGCAGGATTGGTTTCTTCTGAGGCCTCTCTCCTTGGCTCGCAGATGGCCACCTTCTCTCTGTGTCCTCACCAGGACTTTTCTCTGTGTGGGTACATCCCTGGTGTTTCTTTGTGTGTTTAAATTTCCTCTTCTTACAAGGACACCAGTCCAATTGGATTCCGGCTCACTCTACTGGCCTCATTTTAACTTGATCACCTCTCTGAGGCCCTGTTTCCAAATACAGTCACATTCTGAAGTACCAGAGGTTAGGGCTTCAACATGTGTACTTGCCAGGTGGTGGGAAGGAGGCCACAATTTGGCCCACAGCCCCAGAGGTCTCCCAGGTGTCCCAGGCCTTCCCAACTGGCTCTTCTCAACATCTAGGTCTCACAGAAGCCGTCTCTGCCCCTCAAATTGAATGGTATATACCCTCGGTCACTCTGTCCCCAAGACTCTTCAAATGGTCCCCGACTTCTGACGGTTTGAATTACAATTTTTCAACTTTACGATGGTGTAAATGCAATACACATTCAGTAAAAAATATATTTAATTTTGCATTTTGACCTTTTCACAGGCTAACAATATGCAGTCTGATACTCCCTCATCACGCTGGGCAGTGGCAGGAAATCAGCCCCGCGATCATGATGATGACCAACCAGTACACTGACAACCGTTCTGTACCCACAGAACTGTTCTGTTTTCCAATTTCAGTACAGCACCAATAAATTACACAAGATATTCATCATTTTATTATAAAATAGGCTTTGAGTTAGATGATTTGGCCCAAATGTAGGCTGATGAGAGTGTTCTGGGCGCATTTAAGGTAGGCTAGGCTAAGCTATGAGGTTCGGTAGGTTGGGTATATTAAATGCATTTGGACTTAAGATATTTTCAATTTATGACTGGTTTATCAGGACACAACCCCATCATAAGTGGAGGAAGATCTGTATTTCCTTTTCTTCATAACCCTTATCATTTTTCACCATGAGAATAACCATATGCAAGGCTTTAGAAGAAAATCCATATTCCTTACCTTGGCTAACAAAGCCCAAATAGGATGTAGCACTGGCCACCCTCTCCAGTAGCATGTCCATCACTCTCTCCCTCTCCCTCCAACTCCAAACACCCTGAACTTCCTTCTTGCTGTTCCTTCAAAGAACATTCCAACCTCGTTCCCACTTCAGGGCCTTTGCACGTGCTGTTCCCTTTACTTGACACCCTGATACGCCCTCTCCTTAGATGGCCCCTTGTCATTCAGTTTGAGTCATTAATATGACCTCTTTAAAAGGCTTTCAGGGGAGGGGGAGAGAGATAAATTGGGAGATTGGGACTGACATATACACACTACTATATATAAAATAGATAACTAATAAGGACCTACTGTATAGCACAAGGATCTCTACTCAGTACTCTGTAATGACCTACATTACATTTAATAGAATCTAATAAAAAGAGTGGGTATATGTATATGTACATCTATAACTGATTCACGTTACTGTACAGCAGAAATGAACACAACATTGTAAATCAACTAGACTCCAATAAAAATTAATTAAATATACTTAAATAAATAAATAAAACAAGAACAGTTATGAAAATACCAACCTTCTTGTGACAGCAAGATCAAACAAGGTTGCCTAGAACATTCTCCCCACTCAACTCTCTCTTTTTTCTTGGCTAACTTTTTACTCAACTTTCTGGCAAAAAAAAATTAAAAAATTAAAAATAAATTGCTCTGACTCACTTTCAAAAAAGAAAAGATCAAACAAGGTAATGACTATAAAAGCACTTTGCCAAGCACTTTGTAAACTATCTAAAATAAATAAATCATGTTAACAATTTTTTTTAAAAAAAGGCTTTCTGTGACCAGCCAATCAAAAGCAACTCCCGAGTTACCAACACATCTGAGCTTTCTGCATAGCGCTTGCCCCACCTGATATTTTCCTTGTTACTAATTCATTTACTTGTTAATGTCTGACTCTCCCTCTCCCCTTCCCTCCACTCAACACTCAGCATGTAAGTGACAGGAGAACAGGAGCTTTTCCTGTCTTGTTCCCCCACCATGTTCTCTATGCTTAGGATAGTACCTGGTCCATAGTAGGTACTCAAAAAGGTAATAGAGGGCTTCCCTGGTGGCACAGTGGTTGAGAGTCCGCCTGCCGATGCAGGGGATGCGGATTCCTGTCCCGGTCCGGGAAGATCCCACATGTCGCGGAGCAGCTGGGTCTGTGAGCCATGGCTGCTGAGCCTGCGAGCCATGGCTGCTGAGCCTGCGCGTCCGGAGCCTGTGCTCCGCAATGGGAGAGGCCACAACGGTGAGAGGCCCGTGTACTGCAAAAAAAAAAAAAAAAAAAAGGAAATAGAATAAGTAATAGAATGAATGAATGAATGAATGAGTGATGCACTAGACCAACTTTTCCCAACCTCAACACTATTGACAGTTTAGACCAGAAAGCTCTTTGTTGTGGCGGACTGTTCAGAACAGTGGAAGATGTGTAGCAGCATCACTGACCTCAGCGACTAGTTGCACCTTCCTTTCACAGTCACAACAACAACCAAAAATGTCTCCAGACATTGCCATACTTCCCCTGGCAGGGAGGGGGAGACAAAATCACCCCAGTTGAGAACCATTCACTAGGCTTGAGCTTCCAGGTGGAAGAAACCATGTTATCACAAACCAAATACCTAGTACCTGCACATAGTAGTTGCTCAATAAATGTCTTTTTTTTAACATCTTTATTGGAGCATAATTTCTTTACAATGGTGTGTTAGTTTCTGCTTTATAACAAAGTGAATCAGCTATACATATACATATGTCCCCATATATCTTCCCTCTTGTGTCTCTCTCCCTCCCACCCTCCCTATCCCACCCCCCCCCAGGTGGTCACAAAGCACCGAGCTGATCTCCCTGTGCTATGCGGCTGCTTCCCACTGTCTTTCTGTTTTACGTTTGGTAGTGTATATATGTCCATGCCACTCTCTCACTTTGTCTCAGCTTACCCTTCCCCCTCCCCATGTCCTCAAGTTCATTCTCTAGTACGTCTGTGTCTTTATTCCCATCTTGCCCCTAGGTTCCTCATGACCTTTTTTTTTTTTGGATTCCATATATATGTGTTAGCATACGGTATTTGTTTCTCTCTTTCTGACTTACTTCACTCTGTATGACAGACTCTAGGTCCATCCACCTCAATACAAATAAGTCAATTTCATTTCTTTTTACGGCTGAGTAATATTCCATTGTATATATGTGCCACATCTTCTTTTATCCATTCATCTGCTGATGGACACTTAGGTTGCTTCCATGTCCTGGCTATTGTAAATAGAGCTGCTATGAACATTTTGGTACATGACTCTTTTTGAATTATGGTTTTCTCATCAATAAATGTTTATTGAAGAAAGATTAGTGTTTCACAAGTTGCTAAAAATAGATCAAGAATTGTTCCAAAACCCATTCTTTCAATAGGATGTGGCTATTTACTATTTATGTGATCGTAGGTAATTCACTTTAACTTTGCCAAGTCTCTGCTTCCTCATCTGTTAAACAGAAATACCAATAAAATTCCTACATCGCAATTCTGCTTTCTAAGCCATAAAGTATGATACCAATGTGCTATTAATTATTTATTTGTTCCCAAGTTGTGCATTTTCACATCACCTCTTGCTAACTCTTGCCTGAAACAACTTCAAAAGAGAATGTTTGCACCTAATGGCAAAGCCCTGTTTTAGCATTTACCTGATCTCTCCTCTCTCCAGAAGTTGGGGGCATTTCCTGGGTTTTTTTTAAAGTTCTGTCCCTTCCTCTCACCTTCTTCCATTTAAGTTCAGACTCATAAACAAGGTCTCTGTCTCAAACAGCTCTTCGGGAAAGGTCTGCCCTGGACAACATTGTCAAGGGAGACCTGGGTTGTTTGTAATGTTCTTACTTCACCTTCTTCAGAAGAAGTATTTTCCTCCATAAATATTATCCTTCCTTCAGACTCCATAGATGTTCCAGTTTCCCCTCAAGAAGCTTACAGAGAGAATTAATCTCTACCTCACTCATCCAGGGATACCATCTTGTTTTTATTTCTAACACAGCACATCTCAAAGTCTACTTTGATTCAAAGGACTATATGGGTCTTCAGTTCTAGCCAGATGGTGAGCTCCTTGGGGAAGGGGTGGGATTTCAGGGTATCAGGGCAGGGGGATTATAATATGCTTCTCACCTTCCTCTGTCACCACATCCCAGAGGGAGAAAGAAATTAACCATCAGAAATAAGATCCCCTAGGAATCATGAACCTGCTCTTTAGATTAGGAAAGATAAGTCATACTTCCATGAATTCTAAAATTCCATGAATATAATTTACAGGATGAGGTTTTTTCTACCAAAGCAGAAAAACAAACAAAAACCCACAGGGACAAACAAAGACACGCTATGAGCGCCATCTCATGGAGAAGTCAACCACTGCCTCTTGAGCATATGCCCTTCCATTCTCTGGCCTCATCCAAGGACACGAGCGAGGAGAACACTGGGAAAGCTTGGGGACAACTATCATCAACACACTTTCACACACACACATACGGTTGGCCCTGCTGCCTGCATGTCACAGTCAGTGATGGCATCCGTGTCCGTCGTAGCTTCAGCCCCCATCCCCTTGTCAGTCTAGGTGAGGGCAGCTGCCTCAACAGCAACAACGGACAAGGTCTGAGATGAATTTTGCTACCTATAGTGGATTGGGTTGTGCTGGGATAACCTGGGCTCACCACATGGCTTTTAAACCACAGAAGCCTCAACCCCAGCCCCTGTAGTACAGGCTGGCCATCCCGAGACCTGGGTCCTGTCTCCGTTCGACCCTTCCCTGAGCCTGAGCTCTCTGAATGAAAACCCATACCCACACCCCAATGTTCACTGCAGCACTATTTACCACAGCCGGGACATGGTAGCACCCTAAGTGGCCATTGACGGATGAATGGGTAAAGATGTGGGGGGTGTGGGTGTGTGTGTCTATATATAGTGAAATATTAGCCATAAAAGAGACTGAACTAATGCCATTTGCAACAACATGGATGGACCTACAGACTGTCATTCTGAGTAAAGTCAGACAGAGAAAGACAAATATCATAGGATATCGCTTACATGTGGAATCTAAAAAAAAAAAAAAAGGTACAAATGAACTTATTTACAAAACAGAAATAGGGTCACAGATATAGAAGACAAACTTATGTTTACCAAGGAGGAACGGTAGGGGGAGGGATAAATTGGAGATTGGGATTGACATATACACACTGCTATATATAAAATAGATAACTAATAAGGACCTATTATATAGCACAGGGAACTCTACTCAATACTCTATAATGGCCTATATGGGAAAAGAATCTAAAAAAGAATGGGTGTATGTATATGTATAACTGCTTCACTGTGCTGTATAGCAGAAACTAACACAACATTGTAAATCAGCTATACTCCAATAAAAATTAATTAAAAAAAAAAGAAAACGCACACCCAGTGTAGCTCATGCTGTCTCCACCCTACCCAGGCCCTGCAGCCCAGAGCCCTAGAGTATTGCCAACCTCCTGGAACCTCCCACTCCCACTCCCTCCCACACCTCCCTTTCAGAGTGGACCTCGCCGTCCAAACACAAAGATGCGCAAACACACAAGAACTTGCTGCATCCGTTGGGCACTGTGGGTTGGGTCCCCAGGCTGCCTCCTGGGCCATCTGCCCCTGCTAATTGATTTTCCTAGCACTCTGCCATGTCAGACTCTCTCTCCATCACTGGGGCCATGCTATTGCGATCCAAACATACCTCACACCTGAGCTCTGTGAGTTACAGGACGTCCATCCAAGCCAAACACCCCAGCGTGCCTCACATTTGTCCTCTGGCCAGTTCATGATAATAGAGGAGAGACTTGAGACCAGTAAAGGAAGACTGGGCATTTTTGCCCAGAAAGTTGTTTGAGTCCAGGAAATCAAACTATTGTGTAGTGTCTGATGACGTAACCTTATACATAATCAGGAAGAGGGATACTGGAGTAAGGGTCACAAACTCAAACACCTCCCAGAGTCAGGAGGGTAAGTGAATGAATGGCGGGGGTCAGGTGAAAGACACTCTAGGCCACAGCGAACTGGCCGTGCATGGCCACTGTGACGGTTGACTCTGTGTGTCCACTTGGCTGGGCTACGGTACCCAGATATTTGGTTAAACATTAGTCTAGATGTTTTTGTGAAGGTGCTTTTTGGATGAGGTTTACATTTAAATCTGCAGATTGCAGCAGATTGCCCTCCATAATGTGACGAACTTCGTCCAATCTGTTGAACAAAGACTGACCTTCCCCTAGTAAGAAGGGACTTGGCCAGCAGACTGCCTTTGGACTCAGATCCCAACTCTTCCCTAGGTCTCCAGCCTGCTGGTCTACCCTGCAGATTTCAGACTTGCCAAACCACTACAATCATGTGAGCCAATTCCTTAAAATAAATACACACACACACACACACACACACACACACACACACACACACACTCCTTGTTGGTTCTGTTTCTCTGGAGAACGCTAGTACTCACACCTCAAGGGACCAGCTATTACTCAGATCCAGCTAATCCAAACAAGAATGGGTTCAGACCATGACCAGCCTATGGGCCATCAGTTAGGATGTCTGAGCTAACACTGAGACAGATATAGCCAATGCTATTCTTGGACAAAACTGCCGTATCTCTGCTCATCCAACTCAAAGACATCATATCCTGCTCTCACACCTCCTGCACAAGCACCCTTCCCATTCTCTCCTAACCACAGTTCTCCCCACCTTTCCTCAGCACTGGAAAGAAAATAGATAACATAACATTTATACAGGCCAGGAACATAATCATCATGATAATCCTGTATAGCAAACACAATCATCCTCCCCAGTTTACAGACAAGGAATAAGCTAAGAGAAGTTTAGTAACTTGCCCAAGGTCACACAGTAAGCAGAGGTGTGAGCAATCAGATCCTGGACTGAGTCCAGAGGTCGAGGCCCCCCAAGCTGACTTAGAGGAGACACTCTTAAAAATATCCATTTTCAGGAACTCAGCCTGGTTTGCTCATCTCCAATAACGATTATAACAACAGTCTTCTGCAAACAGCCAGAGGTACTGTCACTGTTTGTCACATAAAACAGGCAACACACATGTAAAACTCATTGGGTTTCTCTAGCAGAATGACAATTTTATCACCACAGCGTAAGCTGAACATCCTCCACACAGCTGCAGCCACAGCAGTAAATCTAAAAGTGAAATCTGATCCTGACACACCCCATTTGAACCCTTCCTGCGGCTTATTAGGATTTGCTCTAGGAGCCAGAATAGGGCTGAATCTTCAGATGAAGACCAAATGGCCATACCAGTGGGGGAAGGAGGTGATGCAGAGGCTGGGTACTTGCCTGGGCCAGGTAAACCATGGAATCTGGGGAGATGTGAAAGAGAAGGATGGGTGACCATCTTCCTACATGGTCCTTCTTGCTAGTTAAGAGGATGGACTGTGGCCTGGCTTCCCTGTACCTTTCCCAATCTTCCATACAGAAGTTGTCATCATTCCCTTTCCAGGAAGATAAAGCCTCTGAGCTTTACCCTGCAATCCCCAGAAACACAGGTAGGGGGAGGTCCTCTATCTCTCCCTGGATCTCGTTTCTCATTGTAGGTGAAAGGATTACTCCCACTCAAGCCATTTCTCAATCTGACCTTATACGGGACATCACAAGGCCTGCAGGTTGGCTCCAGGGTGATTTTTGGCGAGAGCGGGGCTGAAAGAGACCAGGCTTTCTGCCAAATTCTGTTCTTGTGAAAAATCAGTCAGCCCATTCTGACCAGACATATAAAATAGTCTGTAATAAATGTTTCCTGAAAATTTCAGGGAAATTTTTCCATCTTTCCATGCTAAGGTTTTAAGGGCATCACTGAAGCAGAGTACTCTTCATGCAAGCTATGGAAGTCAAACGTCTAATCAAGCCAAAACCAAAACAGAAAAGGAAAGCCCAAAAGCTCTGTTCCCTTCATCTATGTACCTTTCTGGTTGCCACAAAGGTCAAAGATTAATTTCATAAATCTGTTTGGTATGTCGAGATGAGACTGCTGCAGAATCCAATTGTTGGGAAAAGATGATCTGATTTATATATTCGGTAAGAAACGCAGCCTCAGTTATACAATCATGTCCGCTCCCATGAGGATGCCTGGGAATTAGAATATGGGTGCTGGAAGGGCCTCAAAGTTCTTTCAAACAGGAGGAGACTGAGTCCCTTGAGGATACGTAACTTATTACAGACAGTTCTGAGCAAAAGGAGGTATCCTGATATCAGAGTCATTTTTCTTTTCCATACAGCAGTGATCTTCAAACTGGACTATAATCACCTGAAGACCTCCCAAGGCCTCTATGGGTACAGATAAAATAGTTTTAGAGGACACAAGCTTCAGATTTGCAATTTTCAAATGTGTATTCTTTTATAAAATGGATCTGTGCTGAAAGCATCTTGAAGCAACAAGCCAATGCTCTTTTCCCAGCCTCCTTCCCCATTCTTTACCCATTCTAAAAAAAAGGACCCACTTTTCAGCCATACAAAGGATGCAACAAACCCAAGGTGCCCAACAAACGAATAATTGACAATTTTGATATCTGCAGAGCCTCCATGAACAGGGAAATATAACCCCAACCCCATATTTATCACTAAGAGAAGCATCTCCAGTAATATTTTACTTGTGAATAATATGTATTAAAATATACAGTATATAGACATACTTTATTTTGATCAATTGTGAACTAATAATAATTACGATCATAACTCAATCGAAAAGAAATTTGTTTTGAAACTTGGAGGCTTGGAGTCACAGGAAGTAATTTGTTTCAATGTTTAAACATATTTTTATGGCAGAAAAGCTGTATAGGTTGATCAATAAAAGACTTCCAAACATGAAACTATGTTACAGTAAGAGAAAAATTCTGTGATGGAAGAAGAATGAAATGTGATTTCTAAGGTGAAAAGATGTGATGTATAGAACTTCCCGCTATTAAGTGAAAGCCTGTTCGTGTGGTTTTTTTTAAATCCGATGATAGTGGGTATCAAATCACTATGGTATCTATATGCCACTGGATTACTTTAAAAGAGTGATGCATTATTTTGTATTAAAATTTCAATATTTGTAACATAATAGAAATTTCATCCTTTGCAATTATTTAAATTTATGAGTTAAAAACTTATAAGTTAACTTAAGAAATATGTAAGCGGGGACATAATTTTTCAAAATACTTTCAGGGCATAAAGGAGCAAAAGAACTTTGAAGACCATTGCTTTTTACTTTCTTTTTGGATGAGCACTGGAATAGGTGGTGAAGAAGAAAGAACTCTGGCCTCAGAACCCTGTCTGCTCTGGGGCCAGTATGCCAGTCTGAGCAGTATGTTTGTAAGCAGAGACTGGCCAGATACCCAGCACACCCATTTCTTCCTGGAAACACTGCTAAACCACATTTCCAGCACTCTGCATCTGGGTAAAGAGGGTCTTTCCTGCTCCTGTAAATTTGTTTAACAAAGTTAAACAGATGTAAATTTGCCTTGAAAGAAAGGGCCTTCTCAGAGCCTTCGATATTCTAACACTCAATTAAAATCTCTAGCATTTCCCTAAGCTTATGTGCTTATGGGGCTCCCTATCCCAGAGTATATATTTACATCTGCTGAACGCAGTGTGATTTCTCTGAAGCCTCTGAGGATGCCCCAGGCTGTCTTCTCTCCTGGGCTTTTCTCAGCTGCTCCCTTCATCACAATTGCTCTAACCTGTTTCCATGGGTCCCAAACTGCCCCATCCTTGAAGATGCAGCGCCCCACCTCTTTTATACGGCTTTCCCGGGAGCCACCACGCGGCCGTCTGCCCAAGTCCCGCCCGATCTGAGCCCCTCTGCATCTCTATTAGAGCCCTCCTCACATTCTACCTTGTTAACTCCGTCTGCATCCCATCGTCTACACTAAATGATAAGGCCTCTGATGGCGAAAAACAAGTATCATTTATCTTTGCAGCTGCCCGTCCGAAAATTATAGCACAGTACAGGCTCAACAATTTTTTACTTGTAATGATTGACACTTCAAAGCATAAATCAACAAAGCTGAACTTCTAATGATCTAACACATATGGTCTGGCTTTTCCATTGATCGGGCGACCCTAAGATGTTTGCAATATTCAGTATATGCTGGTATGCCACGTCAAGGCCAAGTTTCCTTGAGCAATCACTGGCAAGTAATGCCTTGGAATATAGATTTTTTTAAATGTCATTGCCTCATTACTTTAGCTTAATATGTTTCTGGCTAAGAAGCAAATTTCATGAGTCACAAACCTCTTTCTTATGGCACCAGTAGCCACCTTACACAACGTACTAATGAAGGACTGTCATTTGAAACAGCAACAAAGGAAAGATCAAGTTCAGACCCATGCTGAGTTTTGGGAACAGTTGGTCTTTTTGCGAGCCAGGTTGACATTACAGAGAGTGTTTGTTCTGGCCATGACCACCAAGTATTCGAAAAGAGGAGTTCATATTTTCCCCTGCCCTTCAATCAGTGTACAGTAATGATTGAACAAACGTTCTAATTCAGTTACCCAGTTGGCGTCTGCTGAGCAGTAAATATACGCCCAGCACAATAACCTGTGCCTGGTATTTGCTTTTTAAGAAGGGTAATTCCATCAAAAATAGTCATATAAGCAAATAAATATATATGCAAAATAGAAACAGACTCACAGATACAGAAAATAAACTTGTGGTTACCAAGGGGAGAGGGAAGAAGGGAGGTGGAAATTAAGGGTATAGGATTAACAGATACAAACTACTATACATAAAATAGAAAAGCAGCAAAAATACACTGTATAGCGCAAGGAATTATACCCATTTTCTTGTAATAACCTATAACGGATTATAATCTGCAAAAATACTGAATCATTAAATCACTATGCTGTACACCTGAAATTAACACCATATTGTAAATCAACTACACTTCAATAAAAAAATAATAAAAAATTTTACAATAATTTTTTTTTAAGTTGTATAAAGAGATATGCAAAAGGCCCCTGTGGCAGAGGCCATCACTTGCCTATAACAGTTTTCCCCTTCCTCATTAGAAACAACAGTCCAACTTTATTTGGGGCAGAAATGCACCCAGCTAAAATGCCAAATTTCCTGACATCCCTTTCAGCTCCATGTAGCCATGAGACTAATTTCAGCCAAAGGTAGTTAGCAGAAGTGTAGGGGGCTTCCAGGAGGATTGCTTTAAAAGGAACTGACTCAGCCAGGAAGCTTGTCCTTTTTGCCCTTCCTCCTATCCTCTCTCCTGGAAATAGCTGGCTCTCCAGCAGCCATCTTGGGCCACGAGGTAAACTTGAGATGGAAGCCTTGGAGCAAAAAGACAGAAGAAGGCTGGCTCTCAGGTGATTCTATAAGGCCACCATACCAGCCCAATCATGCCTATTTCTGGTCTTCGTTTACATGAGAAAGTGAAACCTTAAAAATAAATTATCGTTGGGCAGTTTCTATTATAAAGAGCCAAATCAGATCCTTGGCCCTTGAACTTGGCAGGTTCACAGTCCATTATACTTCAGCCTACACATTAAAGCAGATCTCAGATCAACATTGCCTTCTCTGGGGGGGTGACTCAATCTTCTTTATGCATTCTATTTACTTGAGCTTGTTCTTTTCCCTTGTTCTGGAATTTCTTGTTTCCACTCCCAACTTTGATAGCTGTTTCAAGGCCCTTCATTTGGGAAAATGCGTGGGTTCCCCTGCTGGCTTCTAAATTTCAGCCTCCTTCATGGCTCTTGTCTCTGCACGCTGCCTTGAATCTGGGGTCCCCTGATGACTCAGGTGAGGAAATCTCTCCAATATAGCCTCCAGCACTAAAAACCCCAACAGAAGAGCTGAATGTTTGCTTCCTTACCACTCTAAAGGGAGAAAATCTAGACGTCTATAGATGGACGGTAGGTACCAGAGTCACCACATCCAGTTGTACAAGTTGTGCACTGCACCATTCCAGGGGGTCACCAATCATATCATAGTCTATCATGTGTCTATGCATGGTCTCTGCTGTCTAACTAGCCCTGTACTCAAAGCTTAGCAGGCACAATCAGAGTGGGGCTAGCAATGCTGAGCCCATTGGTCCACGGGGCAAGGTGTCATCTCCTTGCTACTGTGATTCCCTTATTGCTAATAATACCACATCCAAAAAACCCAGGAAACTATCATAAATAATAAAACTTTATCTTCCCCGTGCTGCTATACATCAGAAAAGCTGACTCACGTCACACACCGCCCCACCCCCCCAAATTGGAAAGAGTCAGGTATGAATAGTTTCAAGGTGGGACTTCGAAGAAAGTCATTATTGCCATTCTTAGTGATAATAATAATAAATGCATAATTATCATAGCACATTCATTCTATGTTTTCTCATTTAACACTCACAACCCGCTCTGAAGTGGAAGCTATTATTAGTACAATTTAATAGATAGGGAAGGGAGATTCAGAGAGGTAGATGATTTTGCTAAGATTTCTTCATCTAGAAGAGGAAGAGCAGTGCTTAAGTCCAGGGCTTCCAGTTACCAAGCCATGTTCCTTCAACCATGAGTTCACGCATTAATGACTTGGGAGCTGATCATTATTCTTATTCCCATTTTATTAGTCAGGAAAATTAGAAAACTAGATAGCTCCATGCATTTGTCCAAGGAAAATGGCAGAATCTGGACTTTGGGCCCAAATCTTCTCTGGCTCCTGGGCTACTTCCACCACCAGGATGTTACAGTTTTCAAATCACTCTTGCTCACGTGACCTTCAAACTAATTCATCCAACCCCAATTCCCTGGCTTCTTTTGCTCGGTTCTGGAAAGAGCATCCCAAAAGGACTGTGCTATAAAGTACACTGGAGTCCGATGAGGAATGTCATGGAAGTGTATTTTCAGGGTTCTCCAGCTCACCTTGCGTTTTCAGGGGCCACCATGTTTCCTGGGTGCACAATGGCTGCTCAGCACACCAGGCACAGGTCCCTGCCCCCCAGCAGGAAGACACATTCTACTGGGGAAGACCAGAGCCAATCAGTGCAGATTGAGCCAACTTGAATTCACCAGTGAAGGTTGAAAGGAGGACCGTGTTGACACCAACTTGTGATCAACTATCTAGTTCAGAGGAAAAGAGGGCAGAGATGATCATCAATG
This sequence comes from Delphinus delphis, assembly GCF_949987515.2. Taxonomy (NCBI): domain Eukaryota; kingdom Metazoa; phylum Chordata; class Mammalia; order Artiodactyla; family Delphinidae; genus Delphinus; species Delphinus delphis. The sequence continues at coordinate 64,152,145 of NC_082699.1, forward strand.
TCTGCCACGGGGACATTGATAATAGAGCTTGGGAAGGAGTAAGTATTGTTCGCTACAGGCTTGATGACCCAGATGCATAAGGATGGAATGGTTTCTAATGCAGAGACATCTGAAGTAGAGTTAAAGACTCAGGACCGTCTCCAGGTAGGTTCTGGACCAGAGCCAACTAGATTTTAACCTCATAATACTCGCCCCCTATCCTCTCTCCTCTCCCCTCTCCCTACACCCTCTTAACACTCATAAATTTGCACACATATATGCACACACACACATGCACTTGACTCCTATGAAGTCAGGTCTAAATGAGCAAATGAAGGTCAGGAAAATTTTAAAGAGCAAACAACACACACAATGGTTATGTGCAGAAGGAAGTACGTGTGAATGCAGGATTAGGGTGGTCCTATCAGCTTTGCTTTTGTTAATAGCTTACTAGAGGAAGAGACTTTTAGAACGGAAGCAGTTTTATTGGGCTTGGCAGAGGTGGAATCCCAGATAGTCCCAAAGAACAAGATGAGATTTTGAGATCCAAGAGGCACCTAAATATTGAACAGCAGAGTCAGAGCTGTCACTCACAAGCAGCACTAATATTTGCTCCAGCCAAATAGCCCACATCCCAGGCTGAAGCCAGTTCCTGGAGAGCACATCTGGGCAAGAGCAAGGGAGGAGACACAGGAGGTCTCAGAAAACAATTAAGGGAGAAGTTTTTCTGTCAAGATCAGTTTTTACTGGTCCAGGTCCTTGTCTTTAGCAGTTCTTTCCTTGAAGACATGACCTTTGGCACCAAAGACCTTTTCAAGGTCATGTCCCAACTTCATCCACTAACCAGCCATCCCCAGTGGGAAAATGAGGTCCAGAAAGATGAAGTGGCTTATCCAAGAATATATGGAAAATGTATGTCAGAACCACAGCCAGAAGTCAAGGTTACATCTGTAGAAGCCTATTTTTCAAGTACCTGTGAGAGACCCACCTCTTTCACCCTGACAGCTGTCATCTAGAGTCATCACCCAACTTCTCAAGACTCCTCAGTATGTGGAGATTCCCACAGACCAGTGTATCAGACAGGATTTGCTTTGACTGCATATAACACAGAAGCTAAAAATAAGAGTGTGCATTGCTCACTGATGACTATCTAGGGATGGAAGGAAAGTTATGCCAAGTTCTCTGGGTCTCAGCCTCCTTCTGGCTCACCACACCACCAGCTCTTGATCTCATGGTCCAAGATGCTAGCCTGAGCTGCAGCTTACACCTTTGACAATAGCATGGAGGAAAAATAAGAAAAATGGTGTGTCTCTTCCCTGTAAGGATGCTTCCTGAATTCACTGACAACAGTTATATCACTGGTCAAAACTTAAGTCAACCATAGGCTCCTTCCCACTGCAAGGGAGACTAGGGAAGGCAGTCATTTAATCATTGGCAAGATGCCATCTCCCTAATGATGAAGGGAAGGCAGATATGGAGGGACAACACCGGCCCAGGCCATACCCAGGGGTGGTCCTTAAGTCTCCAGTCCCATTAAGGAAAAGAGGTAAGAGAAGCCAGATGAGTTAAGCCCAAGAAGATTCATACCCTAATGGCACCTGCAGCAAGAAGAATGTGAATTAGCAGAGAGGAGAAAGGAGAGACTTTCACATGGAAGAAATCTCACAAGCAAAGGTCTAGAATAAGAGATATTAAAAGCTAATAGTAGGAGGTGAAACAGTTCTTGGACCAATGGAGAGCAACTGGAGGAACAAGGCAGAGAGGCAGGGTGGAAGAAGCATCGGATAACTTATCAAGACCTAAATACCCACATCTTATTTTTTTTTACATCTTTATTGGAGTATAATTGCTTTACAATGGTGTGTTAGTTTCTGCTTTATAACAAAGTGAATTAGTTATACATATACATATGTTCCCATATCTCTTCCCACATCTTATTTTTAATCGTTCATTCAACCAGCATTTTACTGAGCACTTGCTATGTGAAAATAACTATGCCTCCTTGACTAAAAAGGAATGAAATAGACACTAAACTCATGGGTTTTACACTCCAGAAGAAAAGAAAAACAAGTAAGCAGATCATTTCAGTATGGGGTGTTGCGGAAAATGCTAGAGAAGGTTCTGGGCTACGGACGCACCAAGAAAAGGCCCCTACGCAGACTTAGAAGTCAGGGAAGGCAAAGGCTGCCTGGAGGAAATGCTTACAGCCATGCAGCACAGAGTTAAGGGCACAGGTTCTGTGACTGCTTCCCCAGGTTCAAATCCTGGCTCCACCTCTTACTGGCTCTATATCCTGGTATTTTCTCTAAACCCCCAACCTCCCTATCCATAATATGGGGATGCTAATGATAATCATAGCACCTACTTGCTAGGATTGCTTAAAGGATCAAAGGAGATACTCTCCGTGAATCACTTAGCATGGCATCTGGCATATAAATAAGTGCTCTGTATAGATGAGCTACTAATATGATGACTATTACTAGCCCTAAGCTAAGCGTTACGATTAAGTGGGGAAAGGGAAAACAGAGAGATATCCAGACAGAAGAAATAGCATCTTCAAAAGGCTGAGTCCCAGAGCATCAGAAGGAAGGAGCACCACGTGGGGAGTGCTGAGGCAGTAGGCTGAGGAGGTGAACGGGACCAGATCAGGCAGGTCTTGGAGGCCAGGTGAAGGCATTTGGTCTTTACCCAAGAGCAATAAGGAGCCATCAGAGCAAGGAGGCCAATGTAATCAGGATGTCACTTCAGAAAGATCACTTCAAATGCCACATGGTGACAGATTGACCAGAGGCAACACTAAAGGCCAGGTGCCAATCAGTAGGTGGTAATCCCAGTGACAGATCATGGCAGCTTGAACCAAGGTGTTAGCAATGAAGGTAGAATGGTGGATGGATTCAAAAGCTATCTAGGGGGACTTCCCTGGTGGTCGAGTGGTTAAGACTTCATCTTCCAATGCAGGGGGTGCATGTTCAATCCCTGGTCAGGGAGCTAAGATCCCACATGCCTCGAGCCCCCCCCAAAAAAAAACATAAAGCAGAAGCAATATTGTAACAAATTCAATAAAGACTTTAAAAATGGTCCACATCAAAAAAAAACTTAAAAAAAAAAAAGAAAACAAGAAAGCTATCTAGGAAGTGGGATCTATAGGACCTGCTCACCACAATCACATCCAAATTCACACATGATCTTGGTACAGCCTCTCGAACAATCAAAACCCTACATAAAGCCTGGAAATTGTTCTAGTACCCATCACGACTAGCCCTTCTCATCAACAAGGAGACAGAGTATCACCTAGAAACAGCATAATTCTTCATCAGCAAAAGGCACATATGATTTTTAGGTGGTAGAACTAGATAATAGCCAGTAAGATAAAAATGATTTCAGGAGTTTAGAAATATGCTGCTATGAGCTGAACCAAAATAAATCCAGAGAAAAACAACTCCATAATAGCCCTCCATGCCTAACAAAATGTCCCATTTCAGCTTCTGAAGCCTTCATGTGAGTAATAGTGCTGTGTATATGGTGTGCTATTTGGTGACCCCATAATTTATCCTCTAATCTAGGACACTTCAAAGAATGAAGGTGACTTCTATTAATATTACATCAGGACAACAGAAAACTGGGAGTTTTCCAGCCAAACCATGTTGTATAGTTGTTCATCCTTATGGCCGTCTAACATTAACCCCCTTCCACCTACACACACACACACACACACACACACACACACACACACACAGATTTTTGTGACAACAGCCCCTGATGTCTTTCTGAGGAATCACAGATCCCCCAGTAGTAGGTAGCCTTACTGGGACTATCAGTGAAAGTACCAGGAGATGAGCCCAGCATGCAAGCTAGGCCAGCTGAACTTAGGACTTTGAACTTGACTGGAAATGGCACAAAAACATAAAACACGAGAAAAAGCCCATTCATTCCAGCAGCATCTCCCAGTGAGACCACTGCAGCATTCCTGCCTCCTAAACCCCTGGAGCCCTCATCATACCTGTTCTTTTATGAACCTGTTCTCCAGTCCTTCCCATCCATTCTGTGAGCTGCCTGATGCCATTACAATAAATTCCTTTTCTGCTGCTAAGAATCCTAACTGATAGAATTACCATAAGCTTTAGAGTGCATAATCCTCACTCGAAATTCCACATCTAGCATTCACTTACTCAGTGTCTTTGGCCTTCAAATAATATAATGCATAAAATATAAAATAAAAATATAATATGCATACCATAAAAATAATATAATAATACAATGCATACCTTAATATAATGCATACCTTATAAATTAGTTATAGAAATAAATGAGATAATGTATGCTAAGCCTGTGGCTCAGTACCTGGTTCAGTTCAGAAGTAAGCCATCAACTCATGATAATTTCTTTCCATTCTTTCTCAAATCTCATTCTATAGATTTGATTTTTATATCTCCTATCAATATTTAGAGAAGGGGTAATCATTAGAATGACTTTAAGTTTGTTTAAGCCAAGCTGGATCTTAAAGTCCAACTGAGATTAAGTCGTACTACTGAAAAAGTATACGGAAAAAAAACAGATAAATGGAACAGATGACTGTAAGTTTCCCATCAGTAAGGAGAGTCCAGGTTATGCTGCAGTAATAAACAGCCCCCAAATCTCAGTGGCTTTTAGCAACAAAGGTTTATTTCTTGTTCATCCTACCTTTCTGTTATGAGTTGGCTATGGTTTCGGCTCTAGTCCATCCTTACCCAGTATATTTGTCAGAAAGGAGCAAAGAAACAGAAGATACACAGAGAAAAAGAGACTTGTTTTAAGGAATCGGCTCCCCTGATGGTGAGGTTACAGATCCAAAATCTCCAGGCCAAACAGGCTGGAAATTCAGATACGTGTTGCTGTTAGAGCCTTGGGTCTGAATGCCACAGGGTAGCAGGCGGAAACTCAGGCCAAGTCTCTGCGTTGCAGTCTGGAGGAGAAGTCCTTCCTCTATGGGAAACCTAAGTCTGCTCTTAAGGCCTTCAACTGATTGGATGAGGCCCACCCACATTGAGGAGGGTAATCTGCTTTACTCAAAGTCCACCGATTTAAATGTTAATCACATCTAAAAAACACCTCCTCAGTAACATCTAGACCCTTTGCTCAAACAACTGGGCCCATAGCCTAACCAAAGTGACACATAAAATTAACCACTGTCAGGCTAAAGAATCAGTCACCATCTCAATCATCTTGGTTGTCACTTGTCACTGTGGCAGAGGGAAAGAGAACATGATGAATCACACTGGCTTTTAACATTTTCTCCCAGAACTGATACACATCACTTTCACTCAGATTTCAGTGCCCATTGCAAGTCACACAGCCATGCCTACTTTTAATGGGGTTGGAGAAGCACAAGCCCACCATTGCCCAGAACAGAACCAAAATATTTATGACTAGCCTTAATGAATACCACAGCCTCATAATCTCATCCTCTTGATTTTCAAAAGAATTCCATTGCCCTTAGTTCTTTTCTTCCTGACTGTACTGGATGAGGCTTCATGCCTTCATGGTACCCAAAAATGCCCTTGGAGGAAGACTGGACAGGCACTGCCATTAATATAAGCACCTATCATCAAAATGTCTACAAATAATAAGTGCTGGAGAGCATGTGGAGAAAAGGGAACCCTCCTACACTGTTGGTGGGAATGTAAATTGGTACACCCACTATGGAAAACAGTGTGGAGGTTCCTTAAAAAACTCAAAATAGAACTACCTTATGATCCAGCAATCCCACTCCTAGGCATACAGCCAGAAAAGACAAAAGTGCTAATTTGAAAAGATACATGCACTCCAATGTTCATAGCAGCACTATTCACAATAGCCAAGACATGGAAGCAACCTAAATGTCCATCAACAGAGGAATGGATAAAGAAGATGTGGTACATATATACAATGGAATATTACTCAGCCATAAAAAGAATGAACTAATGCCATTTGCAGCAACATGGATGGACCTAGAGACTGTCATACTGAGTGAAGTAAGCCAGAGAGAAAAAGACAAATATTATATGATATCACTTATATGTGGAAAGTAAAAAGTAGTACAAATGAACTCATTCACAAGACAGAAGCAGACTCACAGACACAGAAAACAAACTTATGGTTACCAAAGAGGAAAGGGGGGAAGAGGGATAAATTGGGAGTATGGGATTAACAGATGCACACCACTATATGTAAAATAGATAAACAACAGGGATTTACTATATCACACAGGGAACTATATTCAATACCTTGTAATAAACTATAATGGAAAAGAACAGAAAAAAGAATATAGATATATACATATATATGTATTACTGAATCACTTTGCTGTACACCTGAAACCAACACGATATTGTAAATCAACTATACTTCAACTTAAAAAAGAAAGTGAAAAGGTAATCTATAGACAAACATGGAAAAAAAAATATATATATATAAGCACCTCTCATTAGACCTCTTATCATAGGGCTCTTAGCGCCTAAAAGTCTGTTCAGAAAAGGCTGCATGAGGTTTTGAATTGTCCACTGTGAGAAGCAGCAACACTTCCTACTCTGCATATCATTCTGGAGTCCTCCAGTGCATTGAGAATTCCATGAGACAGAGGGTCGTATTTCTTGACAGAAATAGACAGAAATGGGGCAGATGGAAGAGGCATCAAAGTTACGATTTCTGAAAGGATTTTCAAACACCTTTATTCTTGTATAACTGATTCACTTTGTTATAAAGCAGAAACTAACACACCATTGTAAAGCAATTATAATCCAATAAAGATGTTAAAAAAAAAATCTTTATCCTGGACTTGGGCCAGATTTCCCTCCTGTGTTGCTCTAGAGGAATTTTCACAGATAATTTATATGAAACAAGGATCTGTCTCTTGGTGCAGTCAGCTCAGAAGTAGCCTCTTTCCCAACTTCTGCTTCCAAAAAGTAGACTGGTCAATTTATTTTCCCCTGCTGAAGCCGCCAAACCTAATTAGCATCCTTGGTCTCAAGTAATCTATGCCTCTTTTTAAAAAGGAAAAGAAAAAAAGTGGGCTTGTTACAAAAGGTATTAAATGTTGGGCAAATTCTTTTTTTTTTTTTTTTTTACTTGACCCCTTATTGGCCTGATAACCCGCAGAGAAGGGTAGACAGAGCTGGTCTGGTGCCCATGTGGTCACATGGCAATAAAGTCTCTACTTCGGAGGGTGGAGTGAGGGTTGAACGAGCTAATGCCTGTGAAGAGCTTAGAACAGTGCCGGCCACAACTGTACTCGGCGGACGGCGATGCTTTTCTGGGCGGTTCTACTGCTTTGCTGCAGGTGACCGCGTGCTCAGGGATGAGCCCCCAGAGGCAGATGATCCAGGGTTTGACGTCTAACTCAGCTACGCCGTGGTCATGGGACCCCAGGCATGTTATTAACCACTCTCTAGAAAACTCTTCAGTTTCCTTCTTTCCAAAAGAGAAATAAGCAGACACCACATAAGATTATGGTGAGGATGAAAAATTGCTATAAACAAAGCACTTAGCAGAGTAACTGGTCCAACCTATGTGCGTAATGTGTGCTTTAACCAGAACTAAGAAGGAAATCAGGACCCCAACCGGAATGTGGTCCCTCTGTTTAGTTCTTTTCAAAACAGTGCTATCCTTTTAGGGGCAATGACTTTCAAACTCTGCCCAAGGAGCCAGGGCTCCTCCAAAGGGGGAAGGGGAAAGTCAGACCATATGGCTTCACTCCTCCAGTAACCAGAAAAGTCCTCCCATTATCTGTTCCAGAAACTGAGATGCTGCACACAATTTCATTACTGAAAGGGTGCTACTGTGGAAGGATATTTGAAAATCTGTTCTTCTGTGTCACTACTCACCTCCTCATGCTTGGGTCAGATCATTGGAAATGACATAACCAGAAATAACCTTGATTATCCTTGATTCTTTTATTTACTCATTTATTTATTCGTTTCATTCCTTCATTTGTGCTTTTTTTTTTTTTGACCAGGTCCCTGGGCTGGCCCCAGCATTAAAATCATGAACAAACCACACAGTCCCTGGGGAGATGGAGGTCACTTTCCAGCAGGAGAGATAGACAAGGAAACAGGCCATGATGCCCAGAGTTTGGGGCTTCATAGGGGAGGAAGGTACATGGCACTTAAGGAAGAATGTCCAAAGTCTTTGGGCTCAAGACAGACTTCCAGGGGAAGAATGTGTAAATCTGAAGGCTAAAGATGGATGGGAGAAGGAGAGGGGGCAATTTTTCTAGGTAGAAGCCCAGAAGGGAGAAAGACATGGTAAATGAAAGTTGTCCAGCAACCGTGAAGGCGAACAGGTAGAACAAAGGAGAAACAAAGTATCCCCCCAAAACCAGCATCAAGGACCCAGGTGAAACCTTTGCTATCAGGATGGCCACTGCACTTACAGCAGATGAGGTTGCAAATTCACTGAATGACTCCAGCCAAGGACCTGGCATCCCAATAGTTTCCCTTCGTGGCAGTTTTCTGAAAGGTTCTCAGTCTCTTTAGCAAAAGGACACTCTTACTGTTTGGATTTAAAGGCACACGCTGGGAACAGGCAAGGACTGGCACCCTGGAAGAACACTGCCTGAGAAAACATGACAGCAGCTGACACAGCTTTCCCCGGCCTCTCACAGACCTTCTCCCACTCGCTCCCCAGAGAATGCAGTCACTGAGCCATTTTGAGGAGGCCTTTGCAAGACTTTGAAAGCAAGCTCTTCCCCAGGGCACAGGCTGGGGTTGGGAAATGCGAAATTCACTGGTTGAATCCAAGCTTCTCCAAGCAGATGAGACAGTGTGAATGTTCTCAGACTGTCAATGAGGCCGTGACTAATTCTCACTTTGTACACCCAGAATCCAAGCCCAGAGTCCAAAGGTTCACTTTTTCCTGCGTCCCAGGGAAAAGCAAATGCAGGCCTCCCCTTGGGCCAGAGCCTGGGATTGAAGTCAAGGTGAAGTGTTGTTATCCTAATAGTGTTGAGGTAATAATTACAATAATAGTAATAACACTTACCAAGCACATAGTCTGTGCCAGGCCCTGTTGTAAGCACTTTGCATAAATTACCACATCTCAGAAACCCTTTGGAGCCAATAATACTACTACCCCAATTTTACAAAAACAGAAAGATGTCCAAAAAGGTTAAGTGTAGCTGGATAGAGGAGGTGGGAAACTTCAAAGAGTTTGCAAAGGCTGTAAAACAAAATAAACAACATGCATACATAGTCTATTAGCATTTTTACCAGAACTGACTGCACAGATCTCAGACTGCTCATCACACAGGGACCTACCCAGAGATGTCCATAGCATATCAGGGCAAACTGACTCAAATGAGCAATGATAAAAGCCTTGGGAGAGTTCAAGAAGTATGCTGCGGTTTTCAGAGAGAACGTGTTCAGCATGAGGGAATTAGGGAAGGTTTTAGGGAAGAGATGACCCCTGACAACTTGGAGGATTGGCAGGACATCGTTCCAGGTTAAGGGAACGGGGAGAGAAAAGCAAAGGGGGAGGAAGGGTGGAATGCGTCTGAGGAAGAGTGGCTGGAGGAGTGTTCCAGGGGATCCCAAGGCAGACCCTCAGGGTCACAGTAGACTCTGAAGCTCCCCTTCCCACTTCATCTCTAGAGTAACTCAGTTTTTATTTGTTTTACATGCTGGGCTTCCATATGCAATTTCATTTGAAGAAACGATTTCAGTTCATTTAAATTTTTCAAACCATAGTACCAAAGGGATATAGAAAGCATAGAGAAGGAAGGGGAGATGGAGCGAGCATGGTAGGTTCGAGGAAGAGCATGGAAAGTTTCCATCGTGAACGTCAAATCCACCCCTGTCCATTCTACGTCCCCAGCAGACATCACTAGTCGAATTGTTTCCCACTGTTCCCAGAGACTCAGAATCCTTCCATAGCCAGCACCCCAGAAATCAGAAGTGGTATATCATAGAGTTAACCAAAGGAATATGAGCTTTTGTTCTACAGGAGAACCCTATATTTTTGAACCACTGCCCCTAGTTCATTCACTTCTAAACAAGGATATTGTGATGGGGCCATGAATCAGAGGCCAGGCCCCACTTGTAGGCAGACCTCACTTCAAAGAAACGCGCAGGGGCTTCCCTGGTGGCGCAGTGGTTGAGAGTCCACCTGCCAATGCAGGGGACACGGGTTCGTGCCCCGGTCCAGGAGGATCCCACATGCCGCGGAGCGGCTGGTATCGTGAGCCATGGCTGCTGAGCCTGCGCGTCCGGAGCCTGTGCTCCGCAACGGGAGAGGCCACAACAGTGAGAGGCCCGTGTACCGCAAAAAAAAAAAAAAAAAAAAAAAAGAAACTTGCATAGATGACTTCCTAGGGTTCCCTGATCCTTCTTCCTACAAGGTCCAGATCCCAACAATAAGTTAATTAGTGGAATAAGAAGTGAGAGAGGACTTTCATCGTGTCCAGAAGACCAACTTGGGAGTGATTCTTTCCATTAGCACACAGCTAATGAAATATTCCTCAGCTTATTACACTGGTACCCAGAAATCTGGGCATCTAGGAGTGGAGTAGAGTAAAAGATGGCAGGTGATGGGGTGAGCCTACGGAGGGGAAAAGCAGAATGATGCAAGCAGTAAGGAAGGAGAAGGGATTGCATTAGATATAAACTTAACCTACTCCTTTTGGTGGGAAGAGCAGGATCTAGAGATATAACTTTGTTCTGCTATGTATAGCTGTGTGAACTTGGGCGATTCACTTCACCTCTCTATTTCCATTGATACCATGGAGGTAATCATTTCATCAAGCATCCCCCCCTTCATAGGATTTAAAGGGGATGTTTGTCAAGACCATTCAGATTTTCCTTTGGGTATAGCCTTGAAGGACCCGCCCATCAAGATGCCTCAGTATTTCCCTGGTCAACAAGTGCCCATGGGTTCCAGGCTGGGCCAACCAGACACCCTCACCCTGGAATGGGTATCCTAAGCAGAATAACACAAAATGAAAACACTCAGAGATAAGGCCACACCCAGAAACTGCCCTTTAGTTTCTGCTCCCTCGTCCCCAGAGCTTCTCTGGGACCTCTCATGACATGACCCACCTGCATCTTTCCAAAATAGTTCTCACCATGTTCAGGTGAGCCAAAGTCACCAGGAACTCTGGCTGATACAGGAAGTGTCAAATGAGGAGATGTGTGAAAAAGTGCCTAGAGAATGTAAAGGATGTATACAATGTCAGGTGGCACTTTCTAGAACATTCCACAGTGTCTACTACCTAATGGTCTCATTAAATGGTCATTGAACAAGACTGATGAGTGTGCCTTCTGTTCTTGGACATGACTTTCAAGAGGTTCTTGTGGCCTTTCGTGTTCCCCTGGACAGAGTTACTCACCATTTCCCCTTCACACCATCTTGCAGGTCACAGGGCACTGAGTCACCAGAACACGTTATCACACAATGGTCAAAGCCCTCTCTCTCTTTTCTCTCTCTGCTTTACTTCTTTTATTCCAGACACTTCCTTGGCAGACTCATGTGAAATTAAAAGCCATGGGGAAAAAAGATACTTTCACCCTCAGTTCACCCCGAAAATCTGTGCGATAATGTAAAAAGTGATGTCCAGAGGCCTACAGGGCTAACCAGCTGTGTGACGAGCCAAGTCATCTGCCCCTCTGGACCATGGTTTTCTCATCTGTCAAATATGAGTTATAAATGAGAAAATCTCTAAGGACTCCTCTAGGGCTGACTTTAACACTCATCAGTCTTATGGGCCCCATCTTTAGTAGGAAGAGCTCTCGAACCCCTTCTCTGCTTGTGCCAGTATATCTATGCCAGTATTTCTAAGAGTTCTTTAAACTCCAAAATACTAAATATGTTTCATTAAGAATATCTATATTATTCTTCCCCAAGGAAAAGATCAGATCTTAAAAGAGATAACACCTCTACAACAAAAACTGAATCCAACGATTTAATTAGAGGTCATAGAAAAGAAAGAAGTTTGTATCATATTTTATGGCAGAGAACATAAAACTGAGAATTTTTGCCAAATGCTTGCCTAATGCTAGCAAGCTGTGCAAAAAGAGAAAAAGTGTTCCACAGCGTAGTGTTAAAAAATAATAAGAATAAAACAAAACTGCCCAACGTTTTATAAATATATCCATCCCTGTAAGATAAGTTGCCAAAACAGATCATTCTATCTGTCTCAACAGGTCAGGTGGCCCTAGTAAGTACCATGTCTCCAGTCCTTGTTGCTGTAGAAAAGGAAGCATTAAACTTTAACTGGCCTCGCACTGAAATATCAAAGTGGGTAAGGCCCCCCGATTTTAGAGAGGCAGAGAAGGAAGCTGGAGAAGACGAAGCATCTTTGATTGACCAGACCTGGATTGCAGGGCTTCCCCTGTGAAACCAAAGCAGCCTCGTCACCAGGCCGGCAGCCCTTCAAAATCCATCTTCTCTGCCCCTAAGACAAATCCATACGTCATGACCGGCAGAAGCGGCATGGTTCTCAGGAACCGAGCAGGCCTCACAAGGGTAGAATTTGCTCCAGAAGCCCTGACTATAAAAGCTGCCCTCAGGCAAGCAGAAAGCAGAACCAGAGCTGTGCAGGGCCACTTGCTGGAGCTCTGCCGTTGGCGGAGCAGTGCCCACACCTCTGGAGGGCTGTGGGTGGGATCCCATTACCTTTAGAGGCAGGAGAGGTTTTTTCCTTTGCATTTGGGTCCCCCTAGCGGAGCAGAATGAGTACACCGGCTCTGTCTCCGGAAGGAGGCGTGTGGGGAGATGAAACTACCTGACCAAGTTAAAGCCGGCTGCCAAAAACTTGCAGCTGCCTTTCCCACCCCCTGCCTGGGGTAGGAGGTAACCTCTGCAACCAATCAACATGGAACCTGCACCTCCCGTTCACCCAGCAACGGAGGGTGGGGAAAGTGCGGCAGGAATCAGTCATCATCTCTTTCTCTCAAGGGGTTCACAGTTCATGGGGAGGGGGTGTGGAAAAAGGTTAATAAACATGCGATAATCAGCAAACACTGTCATAGCTAATAACTATCAGACGTGTACAGGAGGTCACGTTGTAATGCCACAGTTCAGAGGGAGATCCTTGAAATCAGACTGCCTGGGATCCTATGCTGATTCCCCTGCTAACTAGCTCAGTGACCTTGCGCTTGTTCATTCAACAAAAACATACCGCGTGCCTAATATATACATATACCAAGCACTGATCTAAGCACTAGGGATACAGCGAAATAGATCCCCTCCCGAACCAAAAAACACACTTCCCTGTGGGCCCCATACTCTTCATTTATGAAAAAAGGGATGTTCAAGCATCAATTCCACAGTACTGTGAGGTTAGATAAAATAACCTTAGCACTTAGGGCTGGCATATGATAAAAGCTCAGTAATGCTACTTTCGTTATCATTCTAATGACAGACCCTGGAGTCTTTACTTTGCTTCAGGATCTTTCCAGAGCTGTAAGTCAAAGGGGCAGCCATCCGGAGCTGGAGTCAAAGCAGCTCGATTTCTAAGTAGCAAGGAACCCCAAATATCTAAGGACCTCCATTTCCTTATAAGTAAAGTGGGTGGTCAGAGGAGATACTCTCAGCTGTCGGAACATCTCATCTCCAGGAGTGCTCATCTAATAGGGCAAGTTCTCAGACTTGTACTGGCCCACGTTTAGTGGTTGAGAAGGTCCGTGTGTGTAAATAGATTGTGCATATATGTCTGTCTGTCCAGCCCACTTATTCCCAAAGTCCCCTCTGTCTGTACTGCTTATGAGTCCCAGTCATGTAGTTCCTCTCATCACAGAAGCGTGCTGGTCGTGGTTCCTACCCCATAAGCAGGGACATAATGGAGTAAGATCCCAAGTATGGATTTGAACTTGTTCCGAGGTAGGAAACCCCACATGGCCTGAGCCTAAAAAGTGAGCCCTAACAGAGTTTTGCTGGAGAAGACTACTGGAAAATAGGAGGCACTGTCCCAGCTAATAATTAAGGTCATAACATTTGTATATTTGTCATCTTCAAATCTCATGGGGAAGAGAAGAAACTGAATTGGAGGCGAGATCTGGCATTTCTGAGTCCTCTACTCAAATGTCATTATACATATTTACCCCATCTCCAACCCTAACTAGGGCATTGGTCTCTCTCTGATATCTTTTTTCTCATGCTATTTTCTTTTTTGTATTGAAGTATAGTTGATTTACAATGTTGTGTTAGTTTCAGGTGTACAGCAAAGTGATTCAGTTTTATATATATATATATATATATATATATATTCTTTTTCAGACTCTTTTCCCTTATAGGTTATTACAAAATATTGAGTATAGTTTCCTGTGCTATAGAATAGGTCCTTGTTGGTTACCTATTTTATATATAGTAGTGTGTATATGTTAATTCTCTCTGATATCCTGAGTCCCTTTGAGACTCTGTCCTCTAAGACCCAATGTTAAGAGACAGAGGTTAGGACTGTGGGAGAGAAAGCAGAAGAAAAGGGTGGAGAGTGTGACTGCTTTTCAGGATATTAATTACATATTGGAGATTGCCATAAATGTGGATAGTTTTCTGAATATGCTTAGTAAAAAACAAAACATGAGTCAAAGAGTAACATGTGACCACTGTTGAAATCAGAAATCTAAACTCAAGACCCAATAATGCTTTTGTGATTAGATAATAGAGTTACTCATCAAAGTGTCCACTTCTCCTTCCAGGTACACAGGGAGAAAGCCCTTGCCTCCTCCTTTGAAACCAGGTAAGGCTATGTGACTTCTTTGGCCAATGAAATGTGAGTGGAAGAGATGAGATTCACTACCTGGCAGAAGCATTTAAGAACCAGTGCATGGTTCTGTATGTACTCTCTCGTCTTCTGCAGCAACTATAGAAGCAGATATGTTTGAAAAAGCCTGGAATTCTGAGCTATCACATGAAGGACAGCTCCTGCAGTGGGTTTCCCAGACCCATGGTGGACTTTATAAGTAGGAAGTAAGTTTTTATTTTATTAAACCACAGAGATGTTTAGGGTTATTTGTTACTAAGCATAACCTAACCTATTCAGACTGATACAGCCTCTTCCTAAATGTATGATTTCAAGTAAGTTGCTTAACTTCTCTAAAGCGCAGTCTCCTTGTTTGTAAATGAGGGGTAACAACATTTCTCAGCACGCTTGTGAGGACTGTTAAATATATCTTCTAGGACTTACTAACTATAAAGCATCACACAAATTAAATAATTCAATTTGATGAATTTTAACAGAGCACTTCACAACAGGACAAGTACTGTTGTCCAGACACCATTTTAGACACTAGACAAACAGATAAATAAGTGAGGTCTCTACCCTACAGGAGTTCACAGTCTTTGTGCAACTCTCTTCTTCTCTGAGTATCGAAGATGAAAAGATGCAGTCTTGGGAAGTTCACAATCTCAGAGTAAAAACAGTCACACAAGAGGAATCCCTCTCTCTCACCAAAGAATCAAAGGAATAGAAAGGAATAAAAATAATCATTCGGTTTTTTTATTCAAACCTACAAAAGAATGCATAAATGGCCTAACAGCTGTCTGCAAAATATGCAACAGGTCCATTTCAATTACTCCTTGAAATCTATTCATAATTTTCACCTTGATCTCATTGCTCCTTTTTCTCAATATGGATCTCTAACTTGGACCTCTCTGGCAGGCTCTTGGCAAGCAATCCTCACCGGCAGTTTGACACTTCCACCTGGATGTTAGTGAGCACATCTAGTTCAGCTAACCTAACACCAAACTCAGCATTTTCCCCTGAAATGCTAGCTCCTCTTCATCCTCTGTTCCTATACATCCAGTCTCTGAGATTAGAAATCTCATTGTCATCTTTAATGTCTTGCTTGCCCCATCCCAAGTTCAAATAAGTTTCCAAGTCCTAAAAACATCACTTCCAAAACCTTTTGCTGTCAGCATCTTCCTTCCTATGCCTACCACCAGTCACATTCCTACACTGTTACAAAAGTCAGAGTCGCACTTTAATCCACATTACATTCTTCTCTAAGTACAGTTCTGACCTTCTGTTCTAAAACTTTAATAACTTTCATTTCATAACACATTAATTCAAGTTACTCATACAACCTCAAATCCTTCCACAATATATTCCTGAAAATGTTTCAACACATATTTATCAAGCGCCTTGTATTCCAGACCCACCCACTGTCCAAACCCTGAGGATACAGAATAAGTCCAGTTCCTACCCTGAAAGAGCCCGTGGTGTCCATGGAAACGTGCCTCTCAGACCTCCCTTGAAGGAACCGACTGCAGAAAGCATAGCTGGCAGCCACCAGCTGCCACCTCCACGAATACCATGAAACCCATAGGGGTTCCCAGACAATGACTGAACATGGCTGGGGTACTAGATTTTGAGAGAGCAATAAATAGCTCTGTTTTTTCTACATTTGAATTCAAATTGGAAAATAGGAGTTCCAGTTGGGACTTCAAAATACTCCCTCTCTTACTAAAGAGATGAGAAAATGAGGATTTTTGCAAAAGCCAGATGGACCTGCCGACTGGAGTCTGCTCCTTTGGCATCTCCTGAGGACACTGGTGGACAGTTTAGATTTTTGCTTTTAGCAGTCTCTGAAATGGGTTAGAACAAAATATAGGTGGACTAAGTGAACTTACCCATTCTGACACAGGCAGCTGTCTTGAATGAAGCAAGCCTTCCCCTAGAAGAACCAAGAGGAACACTGCTCCCTGAGAGCAGCTCATTCCCAAGAGGGAGAAAGATGAATATGAGTCAGACACACCCAGTTTGTTCTTCCCACAGATCCCAATCAGATAAGTCACTCTCCCTCCCCTGGAGTAGAGACAGGGTAGAAATCACGTTGAGTTTCTTTAACACAGAAGAAAACATCAGAAGTGAGGAAGAAATGTTCTTCTGTACCATTCTTTAGCTTCTTGCTCTCAACTCAGTAACCTTCATTGTTAAGTCCATGGTCAACCACAGTGTGGCCATGGCCCTCATAGGAGGAGATCACCAGAATATGATGCTGAACCTCCAGTATCAATTGCAACTCATACAACAACTAATAAATGGGTGGTTAAGACAATGCTTTCAGAAGGCTCTGAAATGCATTAGAACAGAACCAAAATTCAATCAATGCCAGGATGACTCCAGACCCAAGGCTAAAAATTCACTCCCTGTCCCACTTCCCAAATCATAATATGTGCAGTCACACTGTCCAATACAGCATATCCAAGATTCAATAATGAGATTAAATGACAACATTATAATGCTCCAATAATGAACTGCATATAGACATCATATAATAGAATGATTACAACCTAGAAATGTCCCATTATCAAATTCTTAGAATAAGATACGCATTCAAATATTAAATCCTCCTAGACAAGAAAAAGAAATGAAAGGCATCCAAATTGGAAAGGAAGAAGTAAAACTGTCACTGTTTGCAGGTGACATGATACTAAAGACTCTACCAAAAAAAAAAAAATCTATTATAACTAATAAATGAATTCAGTAAAGTTGCAGGACACAAAATTAATATACAGAAATATGTTGCATTTATATATACTAACAACAATCTATCAGAAAGAGAATTTAAGAAAACAACCTTATTTACAATTGCATCAAAAGGAATTAAATACTTAGGAATAAATTTAACCAAGGAGGTGAAAGACTTGTACTTGGAAACTACAAGATATTGATAAAAGAAATTGAAGACAACACAAATAAATGGAAAGACATATTGAGCTCATACGTTTAGAAGAATTAATATTGTTAAAATGTCCATACTACCCAAAGCAATGCACAGATTCAATGCAATCCTTATCAAAATACCAATGGCATTTTTCACAGAACTAGAACAAATAATTCTAAAATTTGTATGGAACCACAAAAGACCCCAAATAGCCAAAGTAATCTTGAGGGAAAAAAAGAGCACAGCTGAAGGTATCATGCTCCCTGATTTCAAATTATACTACAAAGCTATAGTAATCAAAACAGCATGGTACTGGCACAAAAACAGAAACATAGATCTGTGGAACAGAATAGAGAGCCCAGAAATAAACCCACAATTATGTGGTTGATTAATCTACAATAAATGATGCAAGAATATACAATGGAGGGTTTCCCTGGTGCTGCAGTGGTTAAGGATCTGCCTGCCAATGCAGGGGACATGGGTTCAAGCCCTGGTCCGAGAAGATCCCACATGCTGCAGAGCAACTAAGCCCGTGCACCACAACTACTGAGCCTGCGCTCTAAAGCCCGCAAGCCACAACTACTGAAGCCCGCGCGCCTAGAGCCCATGCTCTGCAACAAGAGAAGCCACCACGATGAGAAGCCTGTGCACCGCAACAAAGATTAGTCCTGCTCGCTGCAACTAGAGGAAGCCTGCATGCAGCAACAAAGACCCAACGCAGCCAAAACTAACAAATAAATTAAATAAATTTTTTTTAAAAAGAATATACAATGGAGAAAAGACAGCCTCTTCAATGAATGATGTTGGCAAAACTAGACAGCTACATGTAAAAGAGTGAAACTGAACCACTTTCTTACACCATATACGTATACACTCAAGACAGATTAAAGACTTAAAGTAATACCTGAAACCATAAAACTCCTAGAAGAAAACATAGGCAGTAAACTCTGACATTAGTCTTAGTAATATTTTTTTTGGATCTGTCGTCTCAGGCAAGGGCAACAAAAGCAAAAAACAAATGTGTTAATATCAAACTAAAAAGCTTTTGCATAGTGAAGGAAACCATCAACAAAACAAAAAGGCAACCTACTGAATGGGAGAAGAAATTTGCTAGTGATGTATCTGATAAGGGGTTACTATCTGAGATATATAAAGAATTCATTCAACTGAATATCAAAAAAACAAACAACCTTATTAAAAAATGGGCAGGGGCTTCCCTGGTGGCGCAGTGGTTGAGAGTCCGCTTGCCGATGCAGGGGACATGAGTTCGTGCCCTGGTCTGGGAGGATCCCACATGCCGCGGAGCGGCTAGGCCCGTGAGCCATGGCCGCTGAGCCTGTGCGTCCAGAGCCTGTGCTCCGCAACGGGAGAGGCGAAAACAGTGAGGGGCCCACGTACCGCAAAAAAAAAAAAAAAAAAAAAAAAAAATGGGCAGAGGACATGAATAAACATTTTTCCAGAAAAGATATACAGATGGCCAACAGACATATGAAAAGATGCTCAACATCACTAATCATCAGGGAAATGCAAATCAAAACCAAAGGGATATCACCTCACACTTGTCAGAATAGCAATCATCAAAAAGATAAGAAATAAGTGTTAGTGAGAATTTGGAGAAAAGAGGACCCTAATGCACTGTTGGTGGGAATGTACATTGGTGCATCCACTATGGAAAACAAGATGGCGCTTCCCCAAAAAATTAAAAGTAGAACTACCATACAATCTAGCAATTTCACTTCTGGGTATTTACCTGAAGAAAACAGAAAACTGATTTGAAAAGATATACGCACCCCAATGTTCACTGAAGCATTATTTACAATAGCCAAGATATGGAAGCAACCTAAGTGCCCATCCACAGATGAATGGATAAAGATGTGGTATATATATACATACATACACATACACACAATAGAATATTAATCATTCATAAAAAAAGAATGAAATCTTGCCATTTCCAACAACATGGATGGACCTGGAGGGTAATGTGATAAATGGAATAAGTCAGACAGAGAAAAACAAATGCCGTATGATTCCATGATTATACGTGGAATCTAAAAAACAAAACAAATGAACAAACAAAATAAAACAGAAACAGACTCAATAGATACAGAGAACAAACTGGTGGTTGCCAGAGGGAAGTGGGGTGGGGATGAGTGAAATAGGTGAAGGGATTAAGAGGTATAAATTTGCAGTTATAAAATACATGAGTCACAGGGATGTAATAAACAGCATAAGGAATATAGTCAATAATACTGTAATAACTTTGTATAGTGACAAATGTTTACTAGACTTACCATGCTGATTATTTCATAATGTATTTCAATGTTGAATCCCTATGTTGTACACCTGAAACTAACATAATATTGTACATAAACTATACTTCAATTTAGGAAAACTTAAATCCTCCTGAAAGTTAAAATTTAAACATATTCAAATCTAAAGGAATTAATATCGAAAAACAAATTATTTTGTCCTTAGGTGTTAAAAGCCTCATCTCTTTGCTGCCCGCTATACTTGTCACGTACATTTCCAGCACCTGACACAGTGTCTGTCACCACAAAGACCTTCAATAACATTTTGTTTCGTAAATTTATGAAACATTAGGGATTCACCACTAAAGAACCAACCTAGCTAACATCCACAGCAAGGTAAGAACAATCCACTGAGGAGTAACCAAATGGCATTTCTGTTTATTCTTCTCTCATTAAATTTAATTATTTTAGGAACTGCTTCTTTGATTATAATTACTAGCACATGAAGCCAGGCTGCTTAGCATAGCTTCTGGCATATATTAGTTATGCAGTGTGATTTGGATCGGATTCTAATTTCACAGATCTTATATTAGGTAGAAGCAATGAGCATGATCAAAAACTTTAGCCATCTAGAAAGCTAAAGCTTTTTGCTTTTCATTTCTGCGGCACTGGGGGCAGGAGAGGGAAACTGATTTTTTTTATATCAATAACCAAGAAAGGGGCTTCCCTGGTGGCGCAGTGGTTGAGAGTCCGCCTGCCGATGCAGGGGACGCGGGTTCGTGCCCCAGTCCGGGAAGATCCCACATGCCGCAAAGCGGCTGGGCCCGTGAGCCATGGCCGCTGAGCCTGCGCGTCCGGAGCCTGTGCTCCGCAACGGGAGAGGCCACAACAGTGAGACGCCCGCGTACCGCAAAAAAAAAAAAGAAAAAAAAAAAGAAAAGAAAGTCAGAGGTTGCTTCTTCTGCCTGGTCCTCTCCTTGGGCCACCCCTTCAGCTCCTGCGCTTCCTGTCTCCCTTGCCCTCTGGGCAGCTTGCTCCTCGCTGGCTTCATCCCCCTGCCCTGGCACCTGCCAGAGAAGGAGCAGATGCTCATCCTGGCTGAGCCCACTTGGCCACAGCAGGCATCCTGGTCCCCCTCCACTCCCTGCAGGCTGTGCATGCCCAGGCATTATGTCAGGGAACCCCAGGAGCTAAAGCAAGCCCTTCCCTAGTCGGTCATATACAGCCAGCTCTGCAAAGAGTCAGTCACGACATTCTGGAGCCTTCTGGTCTTCTCCACCCAGGAATCCCCACTCACATGCCATGCTGCCCTCTCCAGTGTCCTTAGATCCCTGACTCTACACTTGCTCCTCCCTTATCACTATGGGTAAACCCCACCACCTCTTCAACCTAGAGTCAAGACATCTGTCCCCACATCTCTCTAGCTGGGCTGCTTCCTTGAACAGAGCAGTGTAAATTGAGAGCAACAGCGGAAGCCTATCATCTCAGCAATAGGCATGCACTCCCTCTGTCTCAGGATCTCCACCTTCTCACCTTGTTCCATGCCCCTCTCTTCCCAAACCACATCCTTCCCTACTTTCTCTAGCAAGCCCCTACCATCCTTTGCCCAATCTTCCCATCTTCTCTATTCCTGGTACTATCTCTGCTTCACCAAATGGCCAAGGTTGACCTGATAACCCCTCCCCTATAATCCCTCTTCCCATCTTCTCCTCTATTCCTGGTACTATCTCTGCTTCACTAAATGGCCAAGGTTGACCTGATAACCCCTCCCCTATAATCCCATAATAGTTTGCACTTATGCCTTGAACAGGTTCCTAGAAACAGACATTGAAATGGAAATTCTCACGGGGGAAGTTTGTCATGGGATGCTCTCAGGATCAACACCTGAAGGAATGAAGGAAGCAGGACTGGGCAGATGCAGAAGCTGAACTGTTAAGTAGTCACATAAAAGCTTCAGCCCAACCCTACAGGGGCTCTAGAGCTGAACTGGCCATTCAGAGTTATCCCACCTTGAAACATGGGGGCCAGGTCTCTGTACCTTGCATTGCCCAGTTAAGGGCTGCCCTTGGGGATGGTACACGGGCAGTTAAGGGCTGCTTTCTTCCACTGAAGGCAATTCCTGGAGAGAGGCTCAGCTGAGAGCCACCAGGGGCCAACGATTAGAGTAGGAAGGAAAGGGTCCCAGGGTCCTGGAGGGAGATCACGGTAACACACCACTGTATCCACTGCGCACCTGCCACATTCTAATGCAGTGTCTTCATTCTTTCTTTCATTCAACAAATATTTATCAAGTGTGCAGGGCCCTGGAGATGCATCAGTGGGCAGCTGTCACTAGGCCACGAGTCCATCAGGGGCAAGAACCATGTCTTTCTCTGTCTCTAACAGGGCCTGCGCCTGATACATAATAATCGTGCAACAAACAACTGCTGAACAAATGATCAAGGGTGAGATTGAAAAGGGCCCAGGAAATAACACTCCTTTCCCCGTTCAGATTTAAAATCATGTGAAAGATAGACAAGATTAGACATCGGCAAGCCAAAATATCACCTTTATTACCAACAGCAGGTGCTCCTGGAGAGGTGGATTCTAATTGTGGGAACAAATAAGAAATAGTAAGAAACCCCACAGTTAGGCAGACTTTTCCGCCCAGTCCTAGGCAGTATTAGAAAACCACAGGTCTGTCCCCAGGCATGTGGGAGGGACAGAGAAGATCCATCTTCACTGAGATTCTAAGAAGTGGAAAGTCTGAGCTGAGAACATTACCCAGTCTATTCTCCCCCAACTTACGATCAGAGATCAGCAGCCCTCCTCTGCAAAGGGAAGGGATGGGGAAGGTCCAGAGTATTAGCCTAGTGGTACCACCTCCATGGGTCAGGATGCACCAGGATTAGGGAAGACTTTACCCCTAATAAATATGTACTGATCAGACCAAATACTGAGAACTCTCTAGTCCCCCATTCTAGTTATCATGAAAACAAGTTTCATCCATGACCTTCCCAATAGCCTGAACCAATAAGCTCCCTTGCTGATAAGCAAATGCTAGCAGGGTTCACCTGCAACCACAAGTTCTTCTCTAATATAAGGATAAGAATTTAAAGAGAGAAATTAAATATAGAAATTCACAGTGTAATTAGTTTAGGCTTAGATCCACTGGTAGTAAATGTGGAGTCAATGATTGACCTGACAGGTGCAGTTCCTATGGAAATAACTCTCCTCTAACTTCCTGTACTGGGCACTGGGAACCACTTCCTTGCAACCCATGTGAATCTCTGGCATGAAACCAGCAGCCAAATGCCAGGGAAAGGCACCTTAGTGGTAATGATAGTATAATACTCTGAACGGGATTATAAGATTGGGAATTGGCAGCGCTCAGATCTGAATTAAGCAGAATGAACTCAGTCAGTGGGTCAGGAAAAACAAAATCAGATTTCTCCCCAGCACTATACCGGCATCCAAAGGTGTGTAACTCAATCCCAGAAGAATGAGAAAATTAAGTGTGCACAGGGACTGGGGCGGAGTGCGAAAGTAACGTGGTTTCTAAGCAAGGTTCTGAGCCTGAGGAGAATCCCAATTTACAAACTCTTGACAATGACTTCTCTGCTTACAGTTAAGGTTGGCAAAAGTTAAAGCTGGCTTGGTTCATTGTTTGCAGAAAGCAGGTAGTATCACAGATTATTTGCTTCAATGGCGAGCTAGAGCTCTCTTGCCCCAGAGATTTGGGAACTTTTGCATTTCTGTGCTTTGCATTTCAGCTAGGAGAGGAACTCCTTGGATCTAAACAGCTCCCTTGGTCCAAATTAAAGCAAAGCCAGGACTATGAGACCTACTAGTTCAAAAGCTCCCAGTGGCAGACAGCTTTCTAGAAAATTATAGACGGAGGGAAAAGCTACATCTTTGTACCTTTGGGCAGTGGGCTGACAGAATGAATATGAGACGCATATTAATAAAGTACAAATTGAGAAGAGTCACACGTTCCTGTCCTTGCAGTAAAGACCATACCGCTGTCCTCCCTCAGCACACTTGTCCCCCTCTGGAACCTGGTTCTAATCCTAACTCTGTCTTGAATTAGCTCCAAGACCTTTGAGAAAATGACTCATCTTCCTCTCTGGGCTTCTCATTTCCATCATTTGTAGAATCATCTGACAATAATAGCTATGCCTATGATACGAGAGTGTCTACCGCTGAGCACAACTACTTATTAAATGAGATCATGAACAGGTGAGGGAAAGAAAGAATGAATCAACAAATACTTTAATAAATGGAAGCTCAGTAACTTCAGAGGAATATCTCCACCCATATAGCCATTCTCAATCAAATTTCTGAAAGAGAATTAAGGTTTAGTGCCATAAGGCATCCACTGTATGTAATAAATTAATTTATCTCTATTCATCTATAATGGTACTAGTTATCTACAGACTTTGGGAGAATTGAAAAATAGTCATTCCAATCACTATGTTCTACAGTCCAGTAGAGAAAGGTTGTATGATAATTGAATAGCCAACAAACTTGTCAAGGAACCAGAATTTGCCAAAATGCCTAATACTCCCCATTACCAAATCCTACACATGCTGTGAGACCTGGAGAGTGGTCCACCTACCAGCCCTGCAGCATGGTCCATAGAGAAGAACGTGGGCTCAGCAAACAGAAATTCCGGGGTGCCAATTCTTGTTCCTCCACCCACAAGTTGTACAACCCCAAGCAAATTACTTTGTCTCTTTGAATTCTGATATTCCCCAATGTCTTAGTTTGGAGTCCTCAAAACAGAGACCCTAAGACAAGGATTTTGGTGCAACTAATTCATTTGGGAGCTGATCCAAGGAAGCATGGCATAGCATGGGTTTCTCGACTTCAGCACTATTGACATTTGGGCCACATCGTTCTTTGTTGTGAGGGAAAGTCTTGAGCACTGTAGAATTTTTAGCAGCATCCCTAGCCTCTACCCAACAGATGCCAGTAGCAAACCCCCTGCCTCGAGCTGTGATAACCAAAAATGTCTCCAAACCCTGCCAAATGTCCCCTGAGAGACAAAATCACCCCTAGTTAAGAAACACTGGTATAGTGGCTACTGTGGCATATGGCCAGATCCCCCTTTAGGACTCATTACCCCAGCAGCTGGGGATGTTGGAGGCTAATTGCTCACAGAGGCACCCCCCCCCTAGAAATTGCCCTTTGTCAAAGAGACCTGCCTCACCCCAAGTTATGCTTCCTCCCCAAGGGACCACATCCAATGACTAGTCAATGCATAGACAGAAAGACCTGGCTCCCTTTTCCCAAGGCAGGATGACCATAAAAGGCAGTGCCAGTTCCAGAGCTTTCTGTGGGATCAGCAAGTCCTCTACTGCAACCGCATCATAGTTTACCTTCTCCCTACACCCAGTGCTGCTTCCCTCACTTCTTTACAGGTGCTGTTCCCAAGTGCACACCCCAGTAAGATTTCTGCATGCGAGTCTCCACCTCAGAGTCTGCTTCTGGGGAAACTGAACTAAGACTTACTGTCAGGAGGTGTCTTAGGAGGCTGATTTTAAAGTAGAATTTTGGGAGCTGTGTTCCCCACTAGCTAGCTGGCAATAAGTACCCCATCATGGTGGTAGGTGGAGTATGAGAGCCCTAGCATATTGGACTTGCAATTGTTAAAACTGTCACTTGTTCTGAACTGGATGAGATACTTCTAAAAGGCAATGCATTGGCTGGTGAACCCCCAGAGCGTTTGAGAGGCACGGGGCAAGAGAAGTAGTAATCATGAACACAATGGACTCAATGGCTGCTGCTGGGAGCTATAAATGCATTAGAGAAAGACAGTGAAAGGCTGAGGTGGTTCATCAGCATTGAGAGGTAAGGGGTAAAAGTCAGAGGGCCTCCTTGGAAGCAAGTAGAATCTCACCTCCTGCAGCCCAAAGGCAGAAAAAATGGAGCAACAGGCCCAGAACTTAATTATAAGGAAGCAAAGCCCCAGAGAAGGTTGGAATCCCAACTGCGGCAAGGCTGCTGTGTCTAGGACAGAGCTCCGATGGGCAAGGAATGGAACCCTGGTTATCACGTGGGTAGTGACAGCTGACTCAATGCATTTACAAACCTTGTGCCATCAGATCCTCCTGAACCCTCTAAGCCTGAAGAAGTAGCCCATTCCTCCTTGTTACAGGTTAGTGTTCCCAGCCCTTGCTGAAGACAGCTTGAATGCATGGGCTACCATCTTGCAAGACAGCATATGCCGTCGCTGGGATCTCACTCCACCTCCTCTCCTGGCCACCAGAACAATAACTGGCATCAAGTCACAACATGATCTGCCCAGGGAAGTGCTGGACCTGCTGCAAGAGGCCTACATGCCAAAGGAGATGCAGGGCCCAGCCAAAACGCACCAACAGGAGCCAGGAAGGTATGTATAGGACTGGAATACTGGATATTCTGGCCAAGGAGGACAGAATATAAAGCCAAATAAGGAAGAGGTTATTGATGCAAGAAAATGATTGAACACCCTGGCAAGAACCATAGGAGGTGGTGTGAAGATACACCTTGGATGGCTCTTGAAAGCCTGGGGAAAGTTTTGTCTCATAGTAAGTGAGGTAGAAATGCCAGAGCTGCCACAGCAGACAGTGGAGGAAAGAACTGAAGGCTTAGAGAAGCAGGAGTGTTGGAGTGGTTATGCTACCTGAGGTGGGCACACCCTAAGGTGATCGCCGTAAGTCACATCCCTGTATAATCCCCTCCCCTTGAGCCAGACAGAACCTGGGACTTGCTTCTAGCCAATAGTGGATGGCGAAGGTAATGAGATAGTCACACCCATGATTCCACCTTGGGATATAATACTCTGTCTTAGCATCTTGGAGTGAGAGATTCTTCTGCTGGCTTGAAGAAATAAGCTGCCATGTTGTGAGAGGCCCTTGCAGCAAGGAACTATAGGCCACCTTCAGGAACTGAGAGCAGCCCCCAGCTGACTGCCAGCAAGGAAATCAGGACCTCGGTCCTACAACACAAAGAACTGAATTCTGCTAACAACCGCATGAACTTAGAAGAGGACCCTGAGCTCCAGATAGGAATGCAGCCTGGTCACCACCTTGACTGCAGCCTTGGGAGACCCTGAACAAGGACCCAGTTAAGCCGTGTCTAGATTCCTGACCCACAGAAGCTATGAGATAATAAATGAAGGTGGTTTTAAGCTGCTCAGTTTACGGTATTGTTGCAAGACATAGATATCGAACACCCTACCCAGGGCTGGAAAACCCACCAGCCAATGACGCCCCATAGGAGGACCCAGAAGATACCTCATTTACTGCAACAATAAGAAGTGTCTGTGGAAGGACAAAAACTCTAATTTGAAAAGATACACGTACATAGTAGCGCAATTTATTATAATACCCAAGACATGGAAGCAACTAAGTGTCCATCAATAGATGAATGGATAAAGAAGATGTGATATATATATATATAATTATATATATATTACAATATATGCATAATGGAATATTACCCAGCCATAAAAAAGAACAAAATAATGCCATTTGCAGCAACATGAATGGACCTAGAGCTTATCATACCAAGTGAAGTAAGTCAAAGACAAATATTATATGACATCGCTTATATGTGGAATCTAAAAGATAATACAACGACTTTATTTACAAAATGGAAACAGACTCACAGACATAGAAAACAAACTTATGGTTACCAAAGGGGAAAGGATGGACGGAATAAACTATTATAAGATATTGAATATAGTTCCCTGTGCTATGAAGTAAATCCTTGTTGCTTATCTATTTTATGTACAGTAGTATGTATCTGTTAATCCCATACTCCTAATTCAACCTCCCCACCCAGTTGGTTCTAGAGGTACCTGCAGTAGGAAAAGATGCTATATGAGGTCTATGACGAGCTCAAATAGAAGAATTACAGCATAGACTCCTTGTAGTTCTGTAGCAATTTCATGCCATTCATAGCAGAGAACTACATGCCATTCAGAAAAATAATTCATCACATGCTAATAGAGATGGAGCATATCACCACAGACATCAAATGATGCTGCAGTCAGAGATTCCCATCATGCACTGGGTTCTATCAGACCCACCAAGTCATAAGGTAAGGCAACCCAGCAACAATCCATTGCAAGGTGGAGGAGATACATCCATAATGGGCCACTATCAAGGTCAAAGAGCACAAATAAGTTGCACGAGCAGTTGGCCCAAATCCCTACCATCCACCATTGTTGCACTGATACCTCTCCCTCAACTCATACCTATGGCTCCAGTGAAGGCAGGCTATCTTATGACCAGTGATGGAACAGAAAAAAAGACCAAGCTTGTTCTCACGTGGGTTGGCTCAGCATGTGCGTCCAAGCCAAGATGGACCCAGCTGAATTACAGCCCCATTTAAATGTGGCCCTGAAAGACAGGGGTGAGGGCGAGTCCTCCTGGTGGTCAGAGCTTCAGGTAGTGGTCATCCACCTGTGTGGGTAAAGAGCCCAGGCAGTCATACGAGCAGAGGCAGAAGACTTGCCTAATAGATCAGGGGTCTGGGAAGAAAAGGACTGGAAGGCTGGGGAAAAGAAGGTCAGGAAGAGGCATGTGGATGAACCTATGGGAATGGCGTGGAGTGTAGATTGCTTTATATCACATGTCAGCGCCCACCAGAGAGCATCCACCATGGAAGAGGCATGATAGAGCCACGTAGACAGAATGACGTGGCCAGCTGACCTTTGTAATCAGCCACCTCAGTGCTAGCAGGATGGGGGTTCGAACAGAGTGGTCATGGTGGCAGGGATGGGCAATGTGCCTGGACTCAGCACTCACTGAAGCTGATCTAGCTGTGGCTAGTAACGGACTTGCCAGCAGAAGGTACCAATGCTGAGCTCCCCGTATGACACTACCCCTTCAGCCTCCCAACCAGCCACTTGTAGGCAAGTTGATTACACCATATCCCTTCCACCATGGAAGGGGCAGGGATTCACACTGAATGAAATCAACACACATTCCAGGTGCAGGTTTGCCATCACAGCTCTCAGGGTCGTGGCCAACACCAGCACCCAAGGGCTTTCAGAGTCTTAGATTCACCGAAATGAATCCTACAGTACGTGGCTTCAGTTCAAGGGACTCGACTTTAAAGCAACAGAGGTGCAGGAGTGGGCATATGGCTGTTGGACCCACCAGGTGTAATTCATATCACACAATCCAGAAACAGCCAGCCTCATAGAGCAACGTGAAGGTGCTTTTTAGAGATAATATCCTGCAGTGATGGAGTGCTACCTTCAGGATGTGACACACACCCTAAATCAATGACCATTTTGTGGTGCTCTGTACCCAACAAATAGAATACGTGGGCTCAGGAGCCAAAGGATGGAAGTGGAACAGTCCTATTTACAATCACCCCCAGTGACACACTTGCTGTGAACTTAGATGTAAGTTGGACTTAGAGGAGTATAAAGGGTGAACTTCAGTGGATCCTGGGGTGCGGTGTTCAGAAACCCCGTTCAAAATCAAGGTACTCACTCCCCAGCTTCCAGAGAGCTGACTGCTCAGAGCTCCTAATAACAACACTCTCTGGGACTTGCCTTCAGCCTAACGGCGTTGCCTAGCCCAAGGTTAAACCCTCTCCAAAGGGGCAGCCCACATTGAAGGACTGTTCATACTTGGGTCCAAAAGCCCAGCTCCCTTGCCTCTGAAAAGCCTTCTCAGCTCCAGAGCGCCTACAGATTGACTGCGTGCTCCTTTGCAACTCCATCAAAGTTGCACTTTTCCCTCGGCCCGGGCCTGCTTTCTCACTTTCTTACAGGTGTTGGAATACATGTATTCTCCAATAAGCCTCCTGCTTACAAATCTCTACCTCAGATTCTGTTTCCAGGGAATGCACGTGGGTTCTGTTTCTAGGACACGTGGTGAAGAGGTGGGAGAGAGAGAGAGGAAAGGGAAGAATGCCAATGAAGAGTGCATTAATGAGAGAGCAATAGCTGTGGGCAACGGGGCCCAGATCCTCCTGGGTATCCTCTGAAAGCCTCCATCGACTGCACCTCAGAAGAGCCCCAATCAGGGATTTAAAAAAAAAAAAAAAAATGGTGCCTATCCACCAACTCCCTTCCCTCTTTGTTTCAAGGTTGCTCCTGGGAATTAATTCTCTGGCAATTCTGACCTGCTTCCTCACCTCCAACAAATAGTCCCAGCATGCTTCTTCAGCCAGAGAACACCCCCAGTCAAAGAAACAAAGATGCCGGAGTTAAGATGCCCTTGCCATGGATAGAAACTGTCCACTAAAGCTTCTGCTGGTCACCTGAGTGGGTGACAGCGTACGGGTGGGGCAGAGACATGATCTGCTAAACTATCAGGTGGTGACAGTACACACTTCAGGGTTATCGGGAAGATTAAATAAGATTCCACATGTCAACAGTTTTAGCACAAGGCCTGGAGGAGAGCAAGTATTCCACAAATGGTCACCTCCTACCTCTATACAGTTGATCCTTGAACACCACAGGTTGAATTGCACAGGTCCGCTTATACACAGATTTTTTTTCCAATAAATACATACAGTACTACACGATCCGTGGTTGGTTGAATCCACAGATGTGGAACACGCAGATATGGGAGGGCCAACTAAGGGACTTGAGAATCATCATATTTTGGTATCTGCTGGTTGGTCCTGGAACCAATCCCCCACAGATACTGAGGGACACCCATATATGTATGTATGTATGTATGTTCATTCCTGTCCCCTTGCTGTTTTTTTTTCTTCATGTAGGTAAATATGAAGGAAAGGAAAGCTTTTTCCATGAAATAGCAATAGGGCATCACAGCCCTTAAAAGGTAAACTTTACCAGCATATATACACAAAATGTTACTGAGGCAGCCCCCTCACAAATATTAAAGAGGCAGTTAACAAATGGTATCTGCAAGGCAGCCTTTCCTTCTAACTTAGCCAACATATATAGCACTTGCCCTTGCAACTGAGCAATCAGCTCTTTGCAAGTCTGTATCACAGCAACATCCAGCCCAACTTTCAAGAGTACTGAAGCATCCTTTTGGTGGCTACAGTTGTCCTAGCAGCAAGATGGAACAGAAAGAAAATTCCCCTCTGAGTGATCAGTGTACTGGAATCTTCCGCACACTTGATGCATGACCCTGACCAATCTCTCCATTCCTCTGAGCCCTGATTCTCTTGCTTATAAACCAAGCACTTGGACTCTATTCATTCGTTCATTCATTAAACGAATATTTGCTAAGCACCTGCTAGGCGCCAGACTCAGAGCCACTGTGCAGGCGAGTGGAAGGGGGTCAGCCGATCTCCAAGGGCTTTTTCAAATCTCACTGGGGACTTGGAACGGCACATCTGTAGAGATGTGGAAGCATGTCCCCAAATCAGCATTTCCCACATGCCATCCGGGTGCCATCTCATAGTCAAACCCTCCATCCCGTTGCTAATGACCCTCTTGAACACAGTTGTGTGCGGCCCACCCCTTGCCCACCAAGAAGATGTCACTGCGTAGATGAGTGAGAAGGAACGCTCCTCGGACCCGGCTGGCTGAGTCAGCAGGACTCCTCCTGGCTCCCAGTCCGGGGCTCCTCCCCGTCTTCGCTGATCCCGAGAGCCACGCCCCCTCGGCTTTGCCGGCTGCGACGCTGATTAGCATTTTGCACACTGCAGCGGACTGAACTTTGGGATCTCACTTGTCCCCTCAGCAAACTCTCAGGTGGAAGTGGAGCAAACTTGAACGCAAAGGACACTTACATAATTCGCCTAAGTCCCAGCACAGAAATGCCACATGCTTCTGCTAGTTCACGTCTTCCCTTTCGTCCTTTTCCCTAGCGAGCCCAGGAAAGTAATCCCACAGCCTAGCAACTAAACCCACACGTAACCTTTTGGCAACTGAGGCTGCTTTCTTCAGGTGCTGGGAGACTGCAAACGTGGCTCCGAAACAAAATTCCTTTTGCTTCTCATTACCGTGTTAAGGGGGTTGAGATTGTCAGATATATAGCTATAGCAGTAGATAGATATGCACACTATCATGTCACTATAGACTGTATATACATTATTATATCACTATGTATATAAATTTCATATATAATTTAACATTTTATATAAATAATATATAATTAATTTCTATAATAATTTAATAATATAATAAATAATATGTAATAATATATAATATTATATAATTATGAATAATTAAGTAATCATAAATAACTAGGTGTTAATGATCATTAAATATTCATAATAAATAATAAATAGTGATAATATATGATTAAATAATTAACTATATTTTATATAAATAGTAAATACTATGTAAATATATAATTAAGTTGTGCCCCCCGAGATGGCCATCATTTTATTTTCTACACCTGATCTAAACTTATTCACGAGCTTCCTTCCACAGGGGAGCAGGAACTCACCAACTGAAGGTTTCTCAGTCCCTTCCAGTGGAAAACAGCGTCTTTCAAGCTGAGTCACTGGGAGGGAAATGTTTAGTCTGCCAGGCTTTCCTCCCTGCCGGGTGCAGAGCACAGCTCTCATCTCATGGTGACTGGGGAGGAGCAGGTGAGTCCTCCCTGGAAGGCAGCTGGGCTGGTCTGGACCCCGAGAGCCCAGCACGGATGTCTCCTCGGGTGCAGGGAATCCCTTCCCATCCTTTGAGGCACTAAGCCGCCACCACCTCCTGAAGTCTGGTCATGGCCCTCTGCCTCCCGCTGAAAAGTCTCCAGATAATTGGTCCCGAAGCCAGGCCTCTGCTGGCTCAGCAGTTATTTATTTCAGGTTCCACATCTCCACCACCGTATTCGTTTCCGGGCTGCTGTAGCAAATTACCACAAACTGGGTGGCCTAAAACGACAGAAATTTATTCTCTCACAGATCTGGAAGCAAGAAGTCCAAAATCAAGGTGTCAGCAGAAGCACACTCCTCCCAAAGCCCTAGGCTCTCAGGGGAGAGTCCTTCCCTGCCTCTTCCAGCCTCAGGCAGCTCTGGTCTCCCTGGGCCTGTGATGGCATCACTCCTTTCTCTGCCTCCGTCTTCACATGGCCTTCTTCTCCCTGTCCTGCGTCTCAAGCCTCCCCTTCCTCTCCCTTGTAAGGATGCCAATCATGGGACACAGGGCTCACACTCAATCCACTATGACATAATCTCTAGATCCTTAGCTCGACCGTGTCTGCAAAGACCCTATTTCTAAATAACATTCTGTTCACAAATGCAGGAGTTAAGACCTGGACATAACTTTGGGGGCCACAGTTCAACCCCTTATACTTTCCAAGGGCTACCTGGGAACTAGTGACTCCCTTACTCCCCTCGCCCACATTCACAGGCTGCAGAGAACTCGTATCTATTGAGACCCCTTCCTCAGCTGTTTCCCACTAACCGCCAGGGGCCATGATAAGGCTGAACTTCTCTGTAAGGTTTGTGGTCCTGCAGGGCACATCCTGGGATGCCTGAGAGAGTTATTTCTGCTACTGAGCTGCCTAAAAACTTATCTGGAGTTCCTAGCAAACGTTCCAACTGCCTGATCCTCTGCCCTTCCTCTGCCCTTCCTCAGCCGCTTTTCTTCCCTGCCTTCGGGACATCTCACCCACCCCTCGCCCTCGCCCCCGCCCCCGCCCCCGCCCCCGCCCCCGCCCCCGCCCTGAGGAGTGTAGTGCAGAGTGAAATAAACTAACTGAGAAAACCTGCGTCTGAACTCCAGGTCTGACTTTGATTAACCACATGGCCTTAGGCAACCGTTGCTTCCATTCTGAACTCTTCCGCACACACTCCAACCATGAGAGTGACCCCCAAACCTTCAATCCCCTTTCCACCAGAGGAAAAATACGCTGCTACGCAATAGTCACCTTGCTGCAGCTCCCAGGTGCCCTGGCCCTGCCACCTAAGGGAGAGACAGGCCATCCCCAAGTCCTAAGCTACCTAATCATGTCCACCTGCCTGCTTCTCATCCTGACTCTGTGAGCCGAGGACCAAGCACCTGTCCCATGGCCCCAGCTAAACACTGGACCATATTCTTAGCTGATTATCCAGCCTCTTCCACGAGACATTCAGGATCAGTTCCATCATCTCAGTATCTTCTCACCCCTGTCAGAATGACTATCATTAAAAAGAACGCAAATAGCAAATGTTGGCTGTGGAGAAAAGGGAACCCTCATACAGTGTTGGTGGAAACGTAAGTTGGTGCAGCCACTATGCAAGATAGTATGGAAGTTTCTCAAAAAACTAAAAATAGAACTACCATATGACCCAGCAATTCCACTCCTGAGAATATATCCAAAAATAAAATACAATAAAAACATTAATTCGTAATGATACACGCACCCCAATGTTCATAGCAGCACTATTGGCAATAGACAAAACATGGAAACAACCTAAGTGTCCATCAACAGATGAATGGATAAAGAAGATGTGATACACACACACACACACACACACACACACACACACACACACAGAGAGAGAGAGTGGAGTACTACTCAGCCATAAAAAAGAATGAAATTTTGCCATTTGCAGCAACATGGTTGGAGGACATTATGCTAAGAAAGACAGAGAAAAACAAATACAGTAGGATATCACTCATATGTGGAATCTAAAAAATATAACAAACAGTGAAAATAACAACAAAAAAGAAGCAAACTCGCAGACAGAAAACAAACTAGTGGTTACCAGTGGGGAGGGAGGAGGAACATAGGGGTGGGGGAGAGGGAGGTACAAACTATTGGGTGTAAGATAGGCTACAAAGATGTATTGTACAACATGGGGAATACAGCCAAAATTTTGTAATAACTGCAAGTGGAGTGTAACCTTTTAAATTGTATAAAAAATAAAATTTTTAAAAGGCAAAAAGACTTTAATACGGCAAAAAAAAAAAAATCTGAGTCATCTCAGACACCATGGGAAGTCCCAGCATTACGTGACACTTCTATTCACGCTGCCTGTGCATCTCCTAATCAAAACCATCTCCCACCCTTTCTCTCCCCCTGGAAACCTTTCCACAGAGCCCTCTGGAGCTCAGGCTTTCCCCAGCAAACTCCCCTTCATCCTCAACCTCTTCTCTGTACACTCCTGCCACCTTCTCCTACTAACTAAAATGTAGCCTGTTCTTGGGGACACTGAGTCTTCCACAGCCTCCTAAACAGAGACGATTTTGTTTCTCATAATCCTTAAGCCTCAGGATGTGAGGGTGGAGCAGGTATCCTCTTGGCTCCCCATTGCTTCTTCCAAGCAATTTCTCCTTCTTGCTCCATTAAAAAATAAATAATAACAAAAACAAACAAAAAAAAGAATAATCCGGGCCTATTCTTTATTAGTTATTAAATATTTGAAATACTGCCCTAGACTGGGAGAACACAATTATAAGAGGCAAGAATCACAACCACCTTTAGAAAATATTTGGAAGTGTTTCACGTTTATAGAAAGCACCTCCCAGCCTTGCTTTCCTGGCCTTACCAACCTGGCTCACTTTGGATGTATCAGTTCCTGAGGCCAAGGCACAGAAGTGACATCTGGTCTACCCACACCTCCATGCAACTCTCACACACAACCAGAAACAGTTGTCAGCAGGCACGCCCCACAGGCCAAACAAAAATGCACACAGTAACAGGCACACATTTCCTTTTCCTTTCCATGTCTCACCTCTTTTACACTTTATTTCATCGTTTTTGCTGTCGGGTATTTTACTTTGGAATGCCCCTTGGAAGATTATTCAGGAGTAAAATTACCACATTGAACTCAATGCATTGCTCTCAGAAGCAGGTTTTATTTCCTGTACTTGAATCTGGACAGTAATGTTTCTCTTTCTCCCAGCCCTCCATTCCTGCCTCCCCTTGTGTCTCCGTGGTTAAGAGGACTAACACATGTGTAACATTCCCCATCATTTATGGAGACTTGGCTCAGAGCTTGCCTCGAGAGAAACAGAGCGATTTCTACACACACTTTATTCCACACATTCACAGAGGAAAAGACAGTGAACTAGTTATGCTCAGGTGGTTTTCTTCAAGTTATTAGGGGGTTGTTCTCCCAGGCTGAGTGGTTCAAAGAATAAGGTGCAAGTTCTTTGATTCCATAACATTTTCAACAACTCCATTCTGTACAAGAGAACTTTCCCTGCAGTGTAGCAAACCAAGGGAAGCACTGGACTTTGAACCACAAGGATACATGAGCTCCTCTCCACCCATTCCAATGAGACTTTCACCCCCAGGTCACCAATGGCTTGTCAAGGTCACCAGTGCCTGCCTGCATCTGGCCAAATCCAACAATGGATTTTAGTTCTCATCTTACTCAGTATCTCAGCAGCAAGTGACACAGTCAAGCCTTCTCTTCATAAAACACTTTTTCCCTTGGCTTCTGGGCCACACATTTTGTTTCTCTTCTCCCAATACGTCTCTTCCCTCCCTCCTTTGCTGGGTTCTCTTCTTCCTGACCCTTGCGTGTTGTGATACCCCACAACTCAATCCCAGCCTTTTTGTCTCCTCTATGTGATCTCATCCAGTCCCAAGTCTTCAAAGGCAGCCTATATACTGATGACTCGCAAATTTTATTTTCAAACCCAACATGTTTCTTATTAGGAATCTCAAACCCAACATGTCCAAAATGGCATTCCTCATTTTTCCCCTTAAACCCACCCCTCTTTCAGTCTTCTCCAAGTCAGCAGATGATACCACCATTCCGCAAGGTGTTCAGACGAAAACCCTGGCATCTTTCTTAACTCTTCATTCATTCCTACTTAGTTTCCTACATTTACTCATCAGCAAATCCTCCCACCTCTATTCCAGATCTGAACTCTTTTTACCACCTTGATGGCTCCCACTCTAGCTAGCTTCATTTTTGCCTTGATTATTGCAAGAGCCTCCTGTGGTAGATTACACCGTGGTTTCCAAGTATTCACTGCTCCTCTTGCTGGAGGATTATACTTCCCCACCCCCACTGTTGCCAGGGCTAGTCACATGACTTCATTCAGTCAAGGAACTGTGAAGGAAGTGACGTGTGTCGCTTTCAGGCAGAAGAGTTCAGAATCTGCATGTGAGTCTCCATGATCCTTTTGGTTTCTGCCATGAGACCAACAATGTTCCAGATACAGCCACTCCATCAACCCATATTCTAGAGTGGAGACGAGGTGGAGGAGAGCTGCCAAACATGAAGCATTGTTACTGTGGCACCGCTCGGCCCATCCTGACTAATACACTTACCAACTTGACTCCCTAGTTCCATGTCACTGCCCTCCCCCACCACTTAGCCCGTAAACTCTCCACATAGTAGACAGAGGGACATTTTGAAAGGATAAATCAGATCACGTCATATCCCCACTCAAAATCCTCCAAAGGTTTCCCACTTAACTGAGACTAAAATCCAGCCTCCTCATTGTGTTCTATAAGCCCCTTCTGCTGAGTCCCTGCCCATCGCTCTGACAGCAACTCTTGCCCATCTTCCTCTTGCTCACTCCTCTCTCTCCACACCGGCTGTGATGGTTGATTTTATGTGTCGACTTGACTGTTTCACAGGATGCCCAGATATTTGGCTAAACGTTAATTCTGGGTGTATTTCTGAAGGTGTTTTCAGGTTAGCATTTAAAACAGTTGACTGGGTAAAGCAGATTTTCCTTCCCAATGTGCGTGGGCCTCATCCAATCGATTCAAGACTAAATGGAACAAAGAAAAGGTGGGAGAAGGGAGAATTTGTCCTTCTCTCCCTGACTGATTGAACTGGGACATGGGTCACCTGCTCTCGGACTGGAATTTACACCATTTGCTCTCTTGAGTCTCAGGCCTTTGGACTCAGACTGAATTACACATAGGCTTTCCTGGGTCTCCAGCTTACAGACAGCAGACTGTGGGATATCTCAGCCTCCAAAATCAAAATACTGGTTCTATTTCTCTGGAGAACCTTGACTAATACATTTTCATTGTTGCTGTTTCTTGAATATGCCAAAAATCTATCCACTCTAAGAAAAGTCACAAACATGCTGACAGCAGAATTTCCTGGAAGAATCAAACCAACCAAACCACCTTACACCTTACAAATCACCTTAGTGAAGTCCACAGCTAACAGGTTCCACCCTCACACACAGACCTTCTAGTTAGCTTTTAAGTGTCCCATTTTAAAATGTGAGCATTAGCCAATGATCACCAGACCTCCAAGGAAATTCTCTAACTTTAAAAATAGAGGCCAAAATATTAAGGGGAAAAAAAAAACTTGTAGCAGTCTATACAGGAAGATAAAAAATTAAAAGGAAACTATTGCTAACATTCTCAGAAAAGTAGGTAAAGTTATTGTATTTATTAAATAAAAATAATATTCTATCAAAAAGAAAACAATTATAGACCAAAAGAGAGTTCTTATAAAGTCAAACTAAATGTTGGCCAAAATGAGAATTTTAATAGAAGGGTTAGAAGATAAAGTTAGGGAAATCTCCTAGAAAGCAGAGTAAAAAGTCAAAGAGATGGAGGATAGGATAGAAAAGAAACTTTAGAAGTCCATCATCTGAATACATAAAGTTTCAGAAAAAGAGAACATGGAAAATGGAAGAGAGGAAAACACCAGAAGTAATTTAAGAAATTCCCCAATACTGAAGGGCATCAGTTTCTAGACTGAGAAGGCATGTTAAATACCCAGTTCAGTAGATAAAAACAAGCCCATACTAAAATTTATCATCATGAATTTTCAAAATAATGGGGACAAGAAAAAAATCTTAAGCTTCCAAAAAAGTGAAAAATGTTACTCAAAAAATCAGGATAATCTCAATAACCACACTAGAAGCAAAAAGATACTGGAGCAATGACTTCAGAGTTCTGTAGAAAAATCCTTTCCAGCCTAGAATCCCCTACCCATCCAAGTTATCAATTAAATGTCGGGGTGGAATACAAACATTTCAGACATGATAGGTCTCAAAACATTTACCTCTCATAACACCCTTTCTCAAGAAGCTGCTAGAGAGGTTGTTCATCCTAAATTAGGAAGGAAACCAAGAGAGAAGACACAGGTCTGGGAAATATGAGCATCAGCCCAAGAAAAAGCCAAGAGAATCTCAGGGATGAAGATGAAGGGAGATCCAAGAAGGACAGCTGTGCGCTCAGCCTGGAAAGAAAATAGTCCAGATTGGAACAGCTCAGAAGGGCACAGGAGAGAAAGCCAAAAAGATGGCCCTGTTGCAATATCTGATGTGAGTGAATATATTGAAGGGAGATTTAAACAACTGAGGGGAGAGTTTGGGATGAATTCATGATATAAAGCAAAACAAAGGCAGAAAAAACAACATAACTATTAACTCCAGGAAAACCTAAAGGTCATACAAGAAAATTAAAATAATTGTATTTCAACTGTGAAGAGCCTGTAAAGAGAAAGGATAATATACACACTAAATATGGAATATTAACCTAAGCAAAATTATGAAATAGCAATAGTGAGATAATGGGAGATTAGGGGGCTCAGGAATTTTGCATGATGGAACGAGGTAGGGGGTGATAGAGAGCTAAAATAGTGAGAGGCTAATAAATAATGCCTAAAGCTGGAAGAAGAAAAGAAAAGATCACTATAAGCATATTAAAGAGATAAGGAGGTAATCAAATAATCAGCTAAAAGGGTTGGACATGTTGATTCTAGAAAGCAGGAAAATAATGCAGCAAGGCGGAGGCTGCTTTTTTTAATGTGCCTTGTGAAATTATTTGACCCCTCTTATGGACTGAATGTTTGCGTCTCTCCAAAATGTGTATGTTGAACTTTAATCTTCAAGGTCATGGTACTTGGAGGTGGGGCCTTTGAAAAGTAATTTGGTTTAGATCAGGTCATGAGGGTGAACACCCAGTTTCCTTTAAAACGGGAGAAGAGAGACTAGACCTCTCTCTCTCTCTCTCTCTCTCTGTCTCTCTGTCTCTCTCTCTCTCGCTCTCTCGCTCTCTCGCTCTCGCTCTCTCTCTCCCTCTTCACCATGGGAGAACACAGCAAGAAGCCAAGCCAAAAAAGGAGCCATCACCAGGAAACTCTCAAATCTGCCGGCGCCTTGATCTTGGACTTCCCGGCCTCCAGAACTCTGAGAAATAAAATGTCTGTTGTTAAGCCACCCAGCCTATAGTATTTTGTTATGGCAGCTCAAACAGATTAAGACAACACCTAAAATTATGTGTATAAAACTTTGATGAAAATGAAAACCAAATTTTGAAATGATCGTGCATCAACAATAAATTCAAACGACGGTTTTAATTTGGCTTCCCACACTGTGTGCACACAGAGACACACGGCACCATTTGGGCAATACATTTTGCAGAGCATCTAAATGCATGAAAATATTTCAAGGAAGTGTTAATCATGGCCTGGGCCAATCTGTCTTTTGTAAATAGTTCTAAGGGAAGTATACTAATTAGAGCTAGGATAGGCAAATGATACAGCAAACCATCCATCAACAGCCTTTGCTGCTCATCTACTGAATATATAGCAACAGACATTCAACCTTCTGTGGGATAAACAACCAAAAGTGTAAGATATAGTTTCTGGCACTAAAGATCTTCAGAAAGACATGAGGCAGAAATTTCTGTAAAGTTAAACAACCAATTTATAAATAATATGTCATCAAAAAGTAAAAAGATGTCACACGATAACACAGGACCTTTACTAAATAAATACCACAAACTGCAGAAGTGTTATTGTTTAGAAGAAAGAAAAATCATGATGCAGAGAAGGGATCTCAGAGGAAAGAGTTGAGAATTAGGTCTTGAAAGATGGGCTGCACTCAGATGGATGGGGAGACGAAGGAATTCAAACTGTGGATCCAGGAAAGCAGGATGTGGTCTTGGCATCACGAAAAAATTTCCGAGTCTGGAGCCAAGGCATTTGAATGAGAATCTGCTAACGAAAGGGCAGAGGCAAAGTTTTAGCCTCTGGCTGGAGGAAAACCACTTATTCAGAAAAAAATAGTTCCGTCACCCACAGTGAGGCCAAGAATCCAATCAGGTGTTCTGCAAGGATGTGTATCCATCTTTTTATGTGATTAAAAAAACAAACCCAGGGATGGTTTCTGATCAATGTTACAGACCCAAATTCCATGTGAACAGCAATTACGTCTTAGCAAAATCATTAATTAGGGCACTGCCTTGATTTTATTGTGAATAATAAAAATAGGTTTGCAGACTTCTGTACTTTGATAAAAGCATCTGGGTGTGATTTATTGGGGAGACTTTTCTCCAAGGGAATATACATATGTAAGCCTTACATTTTTATGAAGTTCAAACACATTACCTCTTCAATGGCTGAAATAAAGTGACTTCAGTTCAGACCAGTAAAATAGGAGAGACATGTAAATTAGCAAAAAATCAATGTTCTGACATTTACGTAGCACTTAGATCCCACAATGAAAAATATCTAGATCACTGGAAGTCAGAAGGCTTTTCCTTACTTAGCTATCATCAGACAAACCGACATACACAGTAGTCACTCAAAAAGAAACTTCTGATTGTATTTGTAAGTAATTAAGGGAGATCTGGGGACAGAGAGAAGAAGGCAGAAGTCACGTCATGAGGCAAGGCTGGGACCCGCTGACATCCAGTTCCAGAAGAGAAGGTGGCTGTACCCACCAGTTCCCAGAAGAGGGCAGGCAAGAACCACTAAGGGGGACTCTTCCACAGAAGGTCACCCAGTTGGCACCAGTCAGGAGAAAGCATCCTCTCCACCTGCACAAAGAAGGCCAGGACTGAACAGCGAAGGAGATGGAAAAGGAAAGAAGCACTGATGGGTCACCTGCACCAAAGGCAGCTGAGACAGATGAAGCACCAGGCCAAGAAGGATCGCGGACAAGCCAGAGGATGGAAAATAAAGACACAAAGCAGCCAGGAGTCAGAAGGATCTAGGCTCAGCAACGCAGCAGCTCTGATCACACCACTCCCCTGCTCGAAATCCTTCAGTAGCTCCCTATTTCCGTAGCACAACCCAAGCTCCTTAGCCTGACATTCAAGGCCCTACAACAACCCAGCCATAATCCGCCTTGAGAATCTTAGGCTTTACTGTTTGTATTAATCACACACCCAAGATTCCAACCAAACCAAAGGTGACTACTTTACTCTCTGTCTTTGTTCCTGCTGTCCCTTCATTCATTCATCTAAGCACAAACACAGTGTGGTCTCTACATGCTAGTAATGGGAAGGAGGTATACAGGATCGATAAGATGAAATGCCCACCTTTGAGGAGCTACCAGGAGGAGACAGACAGCAAGACACAGTGACATGTGCTATACTGAGAGTAAGCAAGGGAGTTAATGGGGTGGAAAGAGAAATGGCTAATCAGG
This sequence comes from Delphinus delphis, assembly GCF_949987515.2. Taxonomy (NCBI): domain Eukaryota; kingdom Metazoa; phylum Chordata; class Mammalia; order Artiodactyla; family Delphinidae; genus Delphinus; species Delphinus delphis. The sequence continues at coordinate 64,194,201 of NC_082699.1, forward strand.
CTATCAGAGAAGGCTTCCTGGAGGTGGTGACAATCCCCCTGAAATGACTTTTTCTCTCCTCCCCACATGTTTAAACTTTCAGCGTCTCCTGGAGAGCCATCTATTGTTTTCATCTGCCTGCCTACCTTTCTCCCCTCTTGGAAAAAGTACTCCCTCCTCCTTTGGAAACTGCTCCCTACTCCCCCTTCCTGGTGGGTATAGGTGACACAGGCCTGGCCAATCATATTACCTCTTCCCTTTGTCCATGGTAACTGGTTCAAAAAGCATCTTCCAAACCAATCAAATCTCTTCTCTGGAGTTTTCTGCCCTCCCATTGGAGTCAGAGGCCTAGCTCCCTCTGTCCCTAGATTGGAAGCTATCAGCATGATTCCAAAGCTGCTGGTGCCAAGTCCCTTACCCCCTTTGAGTATTCTGAGAGGATAAACTGGAGAGAAAGAGGCAGAGAAATGTGACACGATGCAAATCCCAGAACGCAGTTACGCTGACTCACGGCCAGGCCTATATTTAACTGCATGTAACAAGAGCCCAGCTCTGGGACTTAACCAAAGAGGAGTTTATTTTTCTCAGGTAACAAGTGGTCAAAAGGCCAGAAGGCAAGATCTGAAATCCTGGCTCCGTGACGATAGCAAAGACCAACATCCTCCCGCTCTCTTGCCCCACCATTCTCATCACCTCTCCTTCTCACCTCTTATGCTGCCTCTCTGGGTATCATATCCGCATACCAGACAAGAAGGACAAAAAGCATATGCCAGCTAAGTGTGTCCTCTTTTGTCAGGACTCCCACAAGTCCCATCCTGCATACTTCTGCTTACACTTCAATGTTAAAAAAGGGTCTTGTGCCCCCTCCCCCAACACCTAGCTGCAAGGGAGTCTGGAGAGCTGTTTTTAGTTGCGCACAATGAGAAGATAAAAGGGATGCATATTGGGAAGGCAATGGGCAGTGTCTGCCACAACTCTTAATTTGCCTTGTTGACCTATATAAGTCCACACATCCTCCTTTTTTGCTTAAGCCAGTTTGAGGTAGATGTTTGCAACTTTCAAGAAAAAAAGCCATGACCGATACACCTGCCAAATGCCACCACCAACACCCAATCCAACTCCATCAGAATAATCCTGCCTTCAATTTCCGGTTATAATGGGTGCTTTTCCCACTGCAGCCTGAGGTAGGGCGACCACAGGGACTGAGTGAATCCCGCAGGCAGCCCAGGCAGACAGGTGGCCCCTGCCAGCATGATTGCTGGAATCGAGCTACTAAAGAACATCTGTCAGATGAATGGATAAAGAAGATGTGGCACATATATACAATGGAATATTACTCAGCCATAAAAAGAAACAAAATTGAGTTATTTGTAGTGAGGTGGATGGAATTAGAGACTGTCATACGGAGTGAAGTAAGTCAGAAAGAGAAAAACAAATACCGTATGTTAACACGTATATATGGAATCTGAAAACAAAAAGAAATGGTTCTGAAGAACCTAGGGGCAGGACAGGAATAAAGTCACAGACCTACTACAGAATGGACTTGAAGACACGGGGAGGGGGAAGGGTAAGCTGGGATGAAGTGAGAGAGTGGCATGGACATATATACACTACCAAATGTAAAATAGATAGCTAGTGGGAAGCAGCTGCATAGCACAGGGACATCAGCTTGGTGCTTTGTGACCACCTAGAGGGGTGGGATAGGGAGGGGGGGAGAGAGACACACGGGGGAGGGGATATGGGGATATATGTATATGTATAGCTGATTCACTTTGTTATAAAGCAGAAACTAACACACCACTGTAAAGCAATTATACTCCAATAAAGAGGTTAAAAACAATAAATAAATACCAGCTGTCTTTAAAGCCATCAGCACCATGAACTTTTACCTAGTCACTGCTATTGATCCCATCCGCTGAATCCGACAATGCTACCCGGGGCTTGTTGCTGGCAGGAAAGAAGAGAGAGCAACAGCCATCCCTATTTGCCACTGAAACACGTAAGTATGGTACGGTACATCTACATGATGGGACACTGTACAGCAATAAAAGAGAATGGGGAAAGTCTGTATGTTTGATATGAAACACCTTCCAAAAGGCATTAGTTAAGGGGGAAAAAGCAAAGTGCAAAATGGTATATATAGGAGATAATCATTTGTGTTAAAAGGAAGAAAAAATAATATATGTGTAAATATTTGTACCTGCCTAAAATATCTCAGAAAGAATATACATTTTGCAAGAAACTGGTGCTATTAGCTGCCTCCAGCGTGAGAACAGAGAACCTAGTGGATGGAAGGGAGGCGTTTTGCACACCCTTTAAACCTTTTATATCTGGACCTTGTGAAACCTATTTGGACCTATTTAGATCTTATGAACCTATCTGAAAAAGAATAAAAATACATTTCTTGAGGTAAATACATTTGTGGTTTGTGGAGGTTTTTTGCCTGGATTTTTTTTGTTTTTGTTTTTGTTTTGTTTTTCAAGGCAGAACAACAGGAAGGAAGAAATTGGCTGCCAGGCCTGGGAAGAAAAAAAGAAAGAAATGGAGAAAATTAGCATCCACTTAACATTACCATAGAAATAATGTCTTGATTAATGGCTGTTTTCATCATATTATTTTCAAAGCATTTACAGACATCAGTTCATTCTCTCTCTCTCTCTCTCTCTCTCTCTCTCTCTCTCTCTCTCTCTTTTACAAGGTGTGGAAAAATGGATCCAGTTCCTTTCACCTCAGAGGTGATGCACAGATGCACGGCTTGAAATCTAAGTCTCCCAGGCTGGCGGGCTCCTCCATCCTGGTATCAGGCCACTGTGCCTTTACCCAGGCTGTTGCCTGTACCCAGAATTCCCTTTCTTCTCCTCCCAGAAGCCACTCTAACATGCCCTCTCTATTGAAAATAGCTGTTCCTTCTTTTAAACCAGGGGTTCACAAAACTTTCCTTTTAAGAGCTGAATACTGCAGTAAATATTTTAGGCTTTGAGGGTCATCTGGTCTGTCTCCTGCAAATACTCAACTCTGCCATTAGGGGGCGAAAGCAGCCATAGACAACACAAACAAATGAGCAAGCCTTGCTCCCATCCAATTTCATTTACCAAAACAGGTGGTGGGCTGGATTTAGCCTTTGGGGCAGGTTGATACTTTGCTGACCCCCTCCTTTGGACCCCAAGGAAATTTGCCGTCAAATTTGCCATCTGCTAGCATCATGCTCTGCATTACATTATCCATTAGGGGTTTACCTTCTATCTTCCCCTAGATGCAAACTCCTTGAGGATAAGGACTGCCTTTTACATTTTTCCAAAGAAGACATACAGATGCCAACAGGCACATGACAAGATGTTCAATATCACTAATCTTCAGGGAACTGCAAATTAAAACTACAGTGAGATGCCTCTCACCTGTCAGAATGGCAGTTATCAAAAAGGCAAGAAATAAAGAGTGTTGGCAAGGTTCTAGAGAAAAGGGGACCCTCATATGCTAATGGTGGGAATATAAATTGGTGCAGCTGCTATGGAAAACAGTACGGAAATTCCTTAAAAAATTAAGAAGAGAACTACCATATGATCCAGCTATTCCACTTCTGGGTATATACCCAAAGAACACAAAAACATTAATTCAAAGAGGTATATGCATACCTGTGTTCATCATGGTATTATTTACAATAACCAAGATATGGAAGCAACTAAGTGCCCATCAACAGATAAATGAATAAAGAAGATGTGGTATATTTTACACACACACACACACACACACACACACACACACACACACACACACAATGGAATATTACTCAGCCATAAAAAAGGTGAAATCTTCCCATTTGCAGCAACATAGATGGACCTTGAGGGTATTAGGCTTAGTGAAATAAGTCAGACAGAGAAAAACATATACTGTATGATTTCACTCATATGTAGAATATAAAAAACTGAAAACAACAACAGCAAAATAAATGACCAAACCAAATGAAATGAAAACAAACATGTAAATACAGAGAACAGAGGAGTAGTTACCAGATTGGTGGGGGGGGGGGAATGGGTAACAGAGATCAACTGTATGGTGAGAGATGAAAGCAAAATTTGTGGTGGTGAACACACTGTAGTGTACACAGAAGTAGAAATATAATGTTGTACACATGAAACCTATTTACCATTATAAATCACAGCAAATAAAAATAACTTTTAAAAGACTGTCTTTTAGTCCCTTTTAATCCTCACCCATTAGCCTGAATATCCACTGAATTGATCCAATGTCACTCAACCCTTCTGCTAAGGAGAGAACCCAGCTCAAAGCTTCCTTTTCTGGGGGCAACTCTGTCACAGCCAACTCCAGTCCCTACACGCCATGTGCCCGTCACCTGAAAAACAGTGTCCCTGTCTGCCCAGGTTCTCTGCTTCCAGACCTCCCAGAGTAAGTCAATTAGTGTACTTTCTCTAAGGGCTTGGTAGATTGTCTGGATTAAATTTTTAAAACTATCAAATTCAAAGGCAATCTTGCTGAACCTGCCTACCACACCTCTATCTATGGCCCTCTGACCCTGCCCCTCACACGCTGCCCAGGTGGTGCGTGATTTAATAATCCTGCTTTTGTTGCTGTTAGTTTTCTGGTCCACCTTCATCAGTAGCTAAGTAACATTTATTGAGCACCTACTATAAGCCACATGCTTTGAGCATTTTAAAAAGATAGTCAAGGGTAAGATGAGACTTGTGCTTTGCATTGTATAACCTTTGGTACAGTTGGAATTATTTTTACATTTTGCCTTCAGTTTATAAATATGTTAGAAGAGACCGCTGAAGGGATTTGATATGTCATTTTTGAAAATGTATGTTTCACATGCGAGGTCTTTCTGCATATGACAATTGTAGATTAATAATTGCTGTCTGACTAAGTCTAGAGAAAAACAAATAGTTTTTGTGTTGAGTTTGGAAACTACAGAGCTTTATTAAATAATCTTACCCTCACTTTCTAAGATTTCTTTCTGCACTAACGTTTCTATGCTTCCAAAGTCAAGGGCCTCTGGGTTCTGAGACTTGGAAACCCAGAGGATGCAGCCTTTCCTTGGCCCCTGCCCACCATGCTCCACCAGACTCCTATCACTGCCTCCTGCACACAAAGGGCGAGTCTAGAAAACACCTTGTTGATTGAGTCCTGTAACTCCCTCGACACTCCACCCAGCAGCAGGACTGCTGTTCCTCTGGCCCCCGGTAGGGGGCGAGTCTGTTCCCTCCGTCAGCTCCAGGGCCCTCCCCAGCCTCCAGCTACTCTCCAGGGTCTGTGGACCTAGGAGACTCTCCCCAGAGTTTCAATCCTCTTTGTCCCCTCAGCAGTGGCAGCACCGTCCAAACTTCCCAACGCTGCTGAAACTGCAGCAAAACGAAGACTGTATTGGCAGCTGGCACCCAAGAGCATGTTTCCCATCGTGACTGCCACCTGCCTTCAGCCCCTGAAGTCCTGAGGAAAATATATGAAAAGCATATTTGGACACATAGAAATGATGAGTGAAGCTGCCATGACCCCTGAGAGCCCTTGGGCTTTCTTCTCACACTCAGTCACCAGTTCCCTAAGCTCCCACCCCGCTTTCTAGAGCCTGGGCCTGACTACAGAGTCCTTGAGAAGTGACTAGTGTGATGAGTAGTTGACGTTTTATTTTATTTTAATTCATCCAAATTTAAAGACAAATACTTAATTCAGTTATCGGAAAACTTCCTGTTTGGAACAACGAGGGCAGATGAATCTATTTTTTCAACTGTAAATTTTATAAAATCGAAATACATATCAAGTACTTTCGATGAAAACTTAGAGTCCAGATGAGATGCGCTGTAGGTATAAAATACATAATAGATTTTGAATGCTTACTACAAAAAAAAAAGCAAAAATATCACATTCATAATGGTTTATATTGATTATATGTGAAAATATTTTGGATATCTTGGGTTAAATAAACTATATTATTAAAGTTAATTTTACCTGTTTCTTTTTCCTGTTTTCACTTTACAGTTGACCCTTGAACAACCCAGGATGAACTGCGTGGGTCCATTGACATGCGTATTTTTAAACACTACAGAGCTACACAATCTGCGGTTGGTTAAATTCAAAGAGGTGGAACCACAGAGACAGAGATACCATGGATACAGAGGGCCAACCATAAATTAGACTCGAATTTTCCACTGCTCAGAGGGTTGAGGCCCCTAGTCCCCCATGATGTTCAAGGGTCAACTGTATTTTTCTAGCAGACAGCACTTTTCTAGACCCTCTTCCGACTTCCCTTTGCATTGGAAACTGGCCAGGAACTCCAGCCGCCCCAGGCAGCGTTGCCCTCCTGCCATTAACAGGGTTGTATCCTCAGAAGAAACCACTCAGCCTGGTGAAAGAGGACAGAAGGAGCATCACCAGGTAGAACTGGGTCTGACTTCCCATGGGAAAGCCAGCCCCACGCCAGTACCCTCCCCATACCTACCCCAGGGACAGGATCCCTACAGGCACACAGTGGAGCCTCTCCTGGAGACCCAGGGATGATAAACACTTGGTCCCGGCCCTTTAGGAACACATGGCTTTGTGTGGAGGGTTTCCACAGTCGAGGATAAGAGCACTGGTACGTGTAGGGGCATCTAAAGCAGCCCGGGGCGAGCAGGGAACTCTCCCCAGATGAGGTGGCACGGGGGCGAAGTTGGAGGAGACTCAGACCTCTCTCCAGCTGGCCTATATAGTGGCTCTACTAAACCAGATGTATAAACTTGGGCACGATTGCCCCTCTCCAAGGCTTTGTTTCCATCTTGTAAAATAAGGCGGTTCAAACAGACTCTGCTTAAAAATGCAGTTATTCAATACAACTGTTCTTTTCTCTACATAGCATTGGCAGAGAAGCGGGGCTCCAATCAGGCCCAAGGCCAGCCCTTTACTGTTCTCCAAGAGCTAACTCAGGAGTTCATTTCCATGCCCAGCGCCCAAGCCCAGGTCTGCTTGAAACGCAGGCCAAACGCTCATACAAAGATACACGGAAGGGAGGCTGACTGGGACGAGAGTGCCAGCCCCCCATCAGCAGGACCAACGCTGGGAGTTCAGCTTTCTGTGGCCGCTCTCCTTGCCTCTGGGGAGCACTGCCTTCCAGGAGGCTCCGAGTTGGAAACATACAAGATGGATTTGGGCACAGATCCCCAACACAAATGCCAGCAGGATTGGAATATCCTGCAAAGTGCTTTCCAGGCTTCTGGTGCCTGAGAAAGACCTGAGAAGCCAGAAGGAGGGGTGGGGAGAGCCTGGTAGTCGAAACCCAGAAACCCAGCTCTAATCCTGATTCAGCCAACAACGAACTCAGTGCCTTGGAAATAACAATAACAACAACAACAATAATAATAATTTGTGTGTGTTTCCCCCCGGGTGTCAGAGCAAAACAGGCGTGTAGATCAAGTGGGGGTGAGAGACGACAAGTGTACCTCCAGCTACAGAGATCAAGAATGACTTCCTAGCAGGGTAGCATCTGGGGGGACAAGGAAGCCCGGATCCTGGGAGGAGAGGCTGCAGAGGCTGAAACTGAGGCGCATCTCCTCTTTCTGTTCGGTTTAGTTTATGCGTTCTTCCTGCCGGGAACTTTCTGCAGCAGTGAGCTAACTCTTCTCTATTCTGAGACAAAAAGTTAGTTCCAAACTTTAATGCCTGATTATTTAGACTTCCTGTTACTACATTTCTCGCTCTCAAGAACGTGTGCGAGTTTACAACTACGATGCTTTGTGAGTGCCTGGTCCCTTCAACACGACAGGGAATTTGTTTGATACTTTCTTTTGTTCCCTGCCAGCCCGCCATACGATCTCTGGATTGGAAGGAACCCTGAAGATTATTCTAGCCAGACCCCCGTCCTCTTCTCTCCCCCAGACACCTCTGCAAGACTGGTGTGCATGCCGTCTGCCTCTTTATTGCGTGCAAAACAGGATGTTAAAAACAGGTTCTTTCTGTTTCGATATTGGCTGATACCCCAAGACAATAAGAGCCGGGTGCTTCCTGTTTCAAAGTGAGGGTAAGACCATCAAGACTTGGGGAGAACATAGTCAGGTTTTAAGAGCCCAACCCATCCACCTCCGGAAGCTTGAAGAAGTTGGAGAGGCAGAGAGAGGGGCTGTTGTCAGATGAGGATTTGGGGCGAGAGTTGTCAAGTCTAGACATCCATGCTCCCCACTGGGGAGGGGCTCCATCATCTCACTGAAAGTCGAGGCAAAGGGCCTGCGGTGACCTCTTGGAAGGCTGGATGCATGTTCCTAGAACATGAGGGACTTGGTAGACTGGTGTCTGACTCACTCTGAGAAATCTAAAGGGCCGTGGCCGGCTAGCTGCTCTGAGGGCAGAGTGAGGAGAGGTTGTGTTGGTGGCCTGCTCTCCCCAAGTTGTCATGGCCACGGATGTGAGAAAGTTTCCTGTGAACCAGAGCTGGCCCCTCAGGAGGTGTGCCGCCAGATGCTGGGAGATGAAGTAGTCATGTAGGAACCAACAGAAGACACACAACTTCCAGTCAAGCAAACTGCAGGTGCCCAACAGGAACAGAGAGGGACTGGTTGCAAAGAACCCAGGAAGGAACATTCGAGATCAGTCAACTGTCAGACCCCAAGGGCTAGAACACCACCAATCCAGTAAGTCTTTTCCAGCCCCTTTCCTCCTCTCTCCCCCTTCCCAATTCTGGAGGAAGCAGAGGAAGCTCAGGGGAGATGGGAGGAAAATAGAAGCGCCAAGTGAAGAAAAAGACACACGACAGCCCACACCCCTTCTCACTCCGGGGGCCAGCTGAGCTGGGGGAGGGAAACTGTCCTCGAAGATTGAGGGGTTGAATCTTTACACTGGAGTGGACCTATTAATTACTAAATACAGTCTGGGTTTTTGTGAAAGAAGTAACTGGATGACTGTGTCACAGATAAGAGTGACAAAGTGAAAAGAAGTCCAGTTTTATCAAAGAGCAAGGTAATAACTACAGAAAATCTTGACAGGACAGTGGGAGACTAAGGATACAATTCATTTCCACTGCATCCAATGAGTCCCTACTAGTCCACTATGATAGTGACATGCATACACATTTTCAGACATCGGGATCATACTCTATATGGCATTCCAATCTTTTTTTCTCAAAGAATAATATATTATGAAGTTTTTCCCCTGGAAGAAAATACTCATCTACAAGTTGAACATTCCACCATATGGACACGCCGTCATTTATTTATCCAATATCTATCCAATGTTTGCTCTTGCAAATCACTCTAAAATCAAATATACTATGCATAAATCTTTGTATACATATTTGATTCCTTGCTAAGGATAAATTCCAAGAGTGGAATTGCTAGATTAATCGGTAGAAATTTTCAAGATTTTTTCTCTTGCTCATCAAAGAGGCATGGGGTCTAGAAACATATTTTTAGGAAGTGAATTGAGCTGTCCAGACCAGCCCTGCAGTGGCTGAGAATTTCATACAATTGAAATAGCTTCTCTCATGTGAGAGAAGCTACTATTGAGGAGGTTCTTCCCATGCACAGGTTTTAAGGGGAGGGAGCATCACACCTGAACAAGCCCACTATAAAACATAGAGAGAGTGAGAGAGAGAAACTCTTTACATAACTCTTGTATAGCGCCTACGCTCCTGAGTCCCTCACAGGATTGATTTCTTGGGGAGGCAGTATGAAGCATGGAGTTAGACAGGTCAGCCTTGCCTCTTCCACATCCTGAACGTGTTCTTGAAGCAAGTGGTACTTCACCTCTGTATCCTGTTTCCTCATTTGTTAACTCTCTGTTATGGCTGTACTGTGTCCCCCAAAATCCATATGTTGAAGTCTAAACCCTCAGTGCCTCAGAATGTGACTGTATGTGGAGCATTAGTTTTTGAAGAGGTAATGAAGTTAAAATCAGGTCATTAGAGTGGGCCCTCATCCCATATGACCACAGTCTTTGTAAGAAGAGAAGCTCAGGATACAGACACAGGAAGAGGAAGGACCATCTGAGCAGACACCATCTCCAGGCCAAGGGGAGAGGTCTTAGAAGAAACCAACCCTGCTGACACCATGATAGACTTCCAGCCTCCGTAAGTGTGAGAAAATAAATTTATGTTGTGTAAGCCACTCTAGCCTGTGGTACTTGGTGATGGCAGCCCTAGCTAACTAATACCCTTTCCAAATTGGATTAATTCCTGAAGGTTCTTAACAAAATGTCTGGAATTCAGTAATTGCTTGATAAATGGTGTCATTTGTTGTCATTTTCTGTGCTTCTCTTTAACAGAAAAACTGAAGCCAGGTCAGCTAAATCAGTGGTTCTTAGCTGGGCGTGATTTTTGCCACCCAAGAGATATTTGGCAGTGTCTGGAGATATCTTTGGTTGTCACAAATTAGGGGGAAGGGTGCCACCAGAGTCTAGTGATTAGGGATGGTTCCCAACTATGCACAGAACAGCCCCCACACACAGAACAAGATTCCAGTATTGCAGAGGTTGAGAAGCCCTGAGCTAAACCAACACTGGCATTCACCTGAGAGCCAGCGCTCACACCCCAATGAGCCCCACATCCCTGTTTTGTGAAATGCCACTTTTGTGAGGCATTTCCCTCCCACTAACTCCAAGGCCAGCTGGTATACCAACAGATAGGCTTGGCCATGCCCCCTGTCTAGCACTCACAGTGTGAAATGATAGAGAGGAATCTAACTACCAGGTGTATTCGTAGGCTTTTACTACAATAATGCTGCCTAATGAACAATTACAAATCTGTGAGGCAAACAAAATAAGCATTTACTTGCTTCTCACGGCTTTGAGGGATGGCTGGAAGAGTTAGCTTCGAGCTGTGGGTCAAGCTCAGGTCTGCCCCATGCGTTTTATTCTGGAGCCTGGGCTGAAGGAACGCCAAGAAATGGGCATGTTCTTCCCATGATGGAAGATCCCAGTGGGACAAGCAGAAACAATGATGTCCCCTAAGGCTCAGAACTGACACATGGTCACCTCAGCCCACATTTCATGGCCCAAAACCCATCTGTGGCTCTCTGTTAGCTACAGGATAAAGTCTAAATGCCTTAGACTGCCTTCAATCCTGTTTTGGAGCCAAATGGACTATAATAGAAAAACATCTGTTTAAGTCTTTAGCAGAACACAAAAGGGCCTCACTGTCCATCTCTGCCATCTCTTCAGCTCTACTGTGGCTGGACTTGCAGTTCCCAAATGGGTCCTTCTTACTATTTCACACCAACAGGACTCTGCAGATGCTGCCACCCTGAAATGTCTTTTCCCCACCTGCTCTTGAAGAATTCCTCTCATTCTCTAAGTACCAGTTCATGTGTCTCTTTTTCTGCAAAGCTCCCCAACCCAACCAGAACTAAATATTTTCTTTAGCTATCACTGTAAAGAGAAAATGATCTGTAAGATCACTCCTCATATGCCATTGCCCTTATCTCTGAACAATTAAGGAGCACTCTGAGGACAAAAACAGTGTCCTATTCATGCTCAGGTCCCCAGTACCTAAGTACTAACATTTGTTGAATTATTGAGTCAGTAAATGAATGAATGATTCAGTAAATAAATGACTGAATTTTGTGTTCCATTGCAGGTATGTTTATACTTCTCCTTAGTTTATTCAGACAACTAGTTGCCTCCCAAAAGCCATTTTCCCCTTCTTCCTTATGAACTAAAGCCTAAATTTTAAGCTGAGAACATTATCATTCACTTCTCAACCTTCTTTGCAGCAATGTGTGCCCATGAAATTAAGTTCTAGATAATAATATATAAGCAGAAATGTTGTATGAAACATTCTGAGTGGCATCTTAACAGAGACAGGACAGACTTCTTCCATTCCTCCTTCCCGCTGCCTAGAATCCAGATATAATGGCAAAAGCTTTAGCAGCCATCTTGGACCATGAGGATGGTAGGTGCACATGACAGAGCAGAAAGATAGAAAGCTTGTAAGTCTCTAATTCATGGAGCTTCCTTAGCAGCCCCACACTACTTACCTCCAAAATTACATTACATGAGACAATAAACCCTTGTATGTTTTAGCAACTGTATTTGAGCCTCTTTTTTTACAAACAAACAATTCTAAAGTGTACTTCAAGGTCTCCCTGAGTCCTCACTAGGTGAACACATCTTCCTCTCAATGTGTTATACATTCACTTTCCTATCAGTGGTTTTGGCGTTCCCTACACAGTCTTTTAAGGACTGGAGGGGACCCCAACTAGGGAAATAATCTTGAGAAAGAAGAATGGAGCTGGAGGAATCATGCTCCCTGACTTCAGATTATATTACAAAGCTACAGTAGTCAAAACAGTATTGTACTGGCACAAAAAACAGACACATAGAGCAATGGAACAGGATAAAAAGGACAAAAATAGGGGGGACTTTCAAGATAGTGGAGGATTAAGCCATGGAGATCAACTTCCTCCCCACAAATACATCTACATGTGGAACAACTCTTACAGAACACCTACTGAATGCTGGCAGAAGACCTCAGACTTCCCAAAAGGGAACAGACACCCTCAGGTGACCTATATACAGGGCAGAGCCAAATCTAAAGCTGAACCCCAGGATCTGTGCGAACAAAGAAGAGAAAGGGAAATTTCTCCCAGCAGCCTCAGGATCAGAGGAACTTGATGTAGCTTGTATCTGTGGAATACCTGAACAGACAATGAATCATCCCAAAATTGAGATGGCGGACTTTGGGAGCAACTGTAGACTTGGGGTTTGCTTTCTCCATCTAATTTGTTTCTGGTTTTATGTTTATCTTAGTTTAGTATTTACAGCTTATTATCATTGGTAGATTTGTTTATTGATTTGGTTGCTTTCTTCCTTTTTTTTAATATATATGTTTTTTTTTCCTTTTTCTCTTTTTGTGAGTGTGTATGTGTATGCGTCTTTGTGTGATTTTGTCTGTATAGCTTTGCTTTTACCATTTGTCCTAGGGTTCTGTCTGTCCGTTTGTTTTGGGGGATTTTTGGGATTTGTTTGTTTTTTTTAGTCTAGTTTTTAGCTCTTGTTATCATTGGTGGATTTGTTCATTGGTTTCGTTGCTCTCTTCTTTCTTTTCTTTATTACTTTTTTATTTTTAATAAAATATTTTTTAATTTTTTATTTTAATAACTTTATTTTATTTTATTATTTCTTTTTTTTCCTCTCTTTTCTTCTGAGCCATGTGGCTGACAGGGTCTTCATGCTGCAGCCAGGTATCAGGCCTGAGCCTCTTAGGTGAGAGAGCCAAGTTCAGAACATTGGTCCACCAGAGACCTCCTGGCCACATGTAATATCAAACGGTGAAAACTCTGGCAGAGATCTCCATCTCAACGCTAAGACCCAGCTCCACTCAAAAACCAGCAAGCAACAGTGCTGGAAAACCCATGCCAAACAACTAGCAAGACAGGAACACAACTCCACCCATTAGAAGAGAGGCTGCTTAAAGTCATATTAAGTTTACAGACACCCCAAAACACACCACTGGATGTGGTCCGCCCCACCAGAAACACAAGATCCAGCCTCATCCACCAGAACACATCCACTAGTCCCCTCCACCAGGAAGCCTACACAACCCACTGAACCAATCTTACCCACTGGGGGCAGACACCAAAAACAATGGGAACTACGAACCTACAGCCTGTGAAAAGGAGACCTCAAAGGCAGTAAGTTAAGCAAAATGAGGAGACAGAGAAAAACACAGAAGGTGAAGGAGCAAAGTAAAAACCCACCATACCAAACAAATGAAGAGGAAATAGGCAGTCTACCTGAAAAAGAATTCAGAGTAATGATAGTAAAGATGACACAAAATCTTGGAAATACAATGGAGAAAATACAAGAAATGTTTAATAAGGACCTAGAAGAACTAAAGAGCAAACAAGCAACGATGAACAACACAATAAATGAAATTAAAAATTCTCTAGAAGGAATCAATAGCAGAATAACTGAGGCAGAAGAACAGTAAGTGACTTGGACTATAAAATACTGGAAATAACTAACACAGAGCAGGATAAAGAAAAAAGAATTGAGGACAGTCTCAGAGACAACTGCAACAACATTAAATGCACCAACATTCAAATTATAGGGGTCCCAGAAGAAGAAGAGAAAAAGAAAGGGACTGAGAAAATATTTGAAGAGGTTATAGTTGAAAACTTCCCTAACATGGGAAAGGAAATAAGTCAATCAAGTCCAGGAAGCTCAGACACTCCCACACAGGATAAATCCAAGGAGAAGCATGCCAAGACACATATTAATCAAACTATCAACAATTAAATACAAAGAAAAAGTATTAAAAGCAGCAAGGGAAAAGCAACAAATAACATACAAGGGAATCCCCATAAGGTTAACAGATGATTTCTCAGCAGAAACTCTACAAGCCAGGAGGGTGTGGCAGGACATATTTAAAGTGATGAAAGGGATAAACCTACAATCAAGATTACTCTACCCAGCAAGGATCCCATTCAGATTCTACAGAGAAATTAAAACCTTTACAGAGAAGCAAAAGCTAAGAGAATTCAGCACCACCAAACCAGCTTTAAAACAAATGCTAAGAAACTTCTCTAGACAGGAAACACAAGAGAAGGAAAAGACCTACAATAACAAACCCAAAACAATTAAGAAAATGGTAATAGGAACATACATATCGATAATTACCTTGAATGTAAATGGATTAAATGCTCCAACCAAAAGACATAGACTGACTGAATAAATACAGAAACAAGACCCATATATATGCTGTCTGCAAGAGACCCACTTCAGACCTAGGGACACATACAGATTGAAAGTGAGGGGATGGCAAAAGATATTCCATGCAAATGGAAATCATAAGAAAGCTGGAGTAGCAATTCTTGTATCAGACAAAATAGGCTTTAAAATAAAGACTATGACAAGAGACAAAGAAGGACACGACATAATGATCATGGGATCAATCCAAGAAGAAGATATAACAATTGTAAATATTTATGCACCCAACATAGGAGCACCTCAATACATAAGGCAAATGTTAACAGCCATAAAAAGGGAAATCAACAGTAACACAATCATAGTAGTGGACTTTAACACCCCATTTTCACCAATGGACAGATCATCCAAAACAAAAATAAATAAGGAAACACAAGCTTTAAATGATACATTAAACAAGATGGACTTAATTGATATTTATAGGACATTCCATCCAAAACAACAGAATACACTTTCTTCTTACGTGATCATGGAACATTCTCCAGGATAAATCATATCCTGGGTCACAAATCAAGCCTTGATAAATTTAAGAAAATTGAAATCATATCAAGCATCTTTTCCGACCACAATGCTATGAGACTAGATATCAATTACAGGAAAAAATTCTGTAAAAAATACAAATGCATGGAGGCTAAACAATACACTACTAAATAACCAAGAGATCACTGAAGAAATCAAGGAGGAAATCAAAAAATACCTAGAAACAAATGATAATGAAAACACAATGACCCAAAGCTTATGGGATGCAGCAAAAGCAGTTCTAAGAGGGAAGTTTATAGCAATACAATCCTACCTCAAGAAACACCTCAAATAAACAACCTAACCTTACACCTAAAGCAATTAGAGAAGGAAGAACAGAAAAACCCCAAATTTAGCAGAAGGAAAGAAATCATAAAGATCAGATCAGAAAAAATGAAAGAGAAATGAAGGAAATGATAACAAAGATCAATAAAACTAAAAGCTTGTTCTTTGAGAAGATAAACAAAATTGATAAACCATTAGCCAGACTCATCAAGAAAAAAAGGAAGAAGACTCAGATCAATAGAATTAGAAATGAAAAAGGAGAAGTAATAACTGACACTGCAGAAATACAAAGGATCATGAGAGATTACTACAAGCAACTCTATGCCAATAAAATGGAAAACCTGGAAGAAATGGACAAATTCTTAGAAATGTACAACCTTCCGAGACTGAACCAGGAAGAAATAGAGAATATAAACAGACCAATCACAAGCACTGAGATTGAAACTGTGATTAAAAACCTTCCAGCAAACAAAAGCCCAGGACCAGATGGCTTCACAGGCAAATTCTATCAAACACTTAGAGAACAGCTATCACCTATCCTTCTCAAACTCTTCCAAAATATAGCAGAGGGAGAAATACTCCCAAACTCATTCTACGAGGCCACCATCACCCTGATGCCAAAACCAGACAAAGATGTTACAAAGAAAGAAAACTACAGGCCAATATCACTGATGAACATAGATGGAAATATCCTCAACAAAATACTAGCAAACAGAATCCAACAGCACATTAAAAGGATCATACACCATGATCAAGTGGGGTTTATCCCAGGAATGCAAGGATTCTTCAATATATGAAAATCAATCAATGTGATAAACCATACTAAGAAATTGAAGTATAGAAACCATATGATCATCTCAATAGATGCAGAAAAAGCTTTCAACAAAATTCAACACCCATTTATGATAAAAACCCTCCGGACAGTAGGCATAGAGGGAACTTACCTCAACATAATAAAGGCCAGTCCCTACTGCAG
The DNA here is from genome assembly GCF_949987515.2 of Delphinus delphis. NCBI lineage: Eukaryota > Metazoa > Chordata > Mammalia > Artiodactyla > Delphinidae > Delphinus > Delphinus delphis. The sequence continues at coordinate 64,210,639 of NC_082699.1, forward strand.
AGCTACTGCTCAAAAAGCGACTTAAAGGGCCCACGCACCACAACCCCCTCGGCCTGCCATGCTGCTGCCCATGCTGCTGTTGCTCCGCCTTCTTGGCCTGGCCACCGCTGAACCCGCCATTTACTTCAAGGAGCAGTTTCTGGATGGAAACGGGTGGACTGAGTGCTGGATCGAATCCAAACACAATCGGATTTTGGCAAATTCGTTCTCAGTTCCGGCAAGTTCTATGGTGACCAGGAGAAAGATAAAGGGCTGCAGACAAGCCAGGGTGCCCGGTCTTACACTGTGTTGGCCAGATTCGAGCCCTTCAGCAATAAGGGTCATACACTGGTGGTGCAGTTCACTGTGAAACGCGAACGGAACATCGACTGTGGGGGTGGCTACTTGAAGCTATTTCCAGATGGTCTGGACCAGAGAGACATGCGTGGAGACTCCGAATACAACATCATGTTTGGCCCGGACATCTGTGGCCCTGGCACCAAGAAGGTTCATGTCATCTTCAACTACAAGGGCAAGAACGTGCTGATCAACAAGGATATCCGTTGCAAAGACGATGAATTCACACACCTTTACATGCTGGTTGTGTGGCCTGATAATACCTGTGAGCTAAAGACTGACAACAGCCAGGTGGAGTCAGGCTCCTCGGAGGATGATTGGGATTTCTTGCCCCCCAAGAAGATAAAGGATCCTGATGCTGCAAAGCCTGGAGACTGGGACGAGTGAGCCAAGACTGATGACCCTACAGACTCCAAGCCTGAGGACTGGGACAAGCCTGAGCACATTCCTGACCCTGATGCTAAGAAGCCCGAGGACTGGGATGGAGAGATGGATGGAGAATGGGAACCAACAGTGATTCAGAACCCAGAGTCCAAGGGGGAGTGGAAGCCCTGGCAGATTGACAACCCAGATTACAAGGGCATTTGGATCCACCCAGAGATCGACAACCCTGAGTACTCCCCTGATAGCAACATCTATGCCTATGAAAACTTTGCTGTACTGGGCTTGGATCTCTGATCTCCAGGCAGGTCAAGTCTGGCACCATCTTTGACAACTTCCTCATCACCAACAATGAGGCATATGCTGAGGAGTTTGGCAATGAGACATGGGGTGTCATGAAGGTAGCAGAAAAACAAATGAAGGACAAGCAAGATGAAGAGCAGAGGCTAAAGGAGGAGGAGGGAGGAGGAGGATGAGAAAGTGGAGGACGAGAAGGAAGACGCTGTCGCTGGCCAGGCCAAGGGTGAGTTGCAGGGGCCACACTGCCGCCTCCAGGGCTGGACTGAGGCCTGAGTGCTCCAGCCACAGAGCCGGCCATGCACCGTGCAAAATAATGTCTCTATGAGACTGGAGAACTTTCCTTTTTTTTCAGGCAGGTTCCAATTTGGGGTGGATTTTGTTTTGTTTCCCACCCTCCCTTTTTTTTGTTTGTTTGTTTTTTTTAACTGATGTTTTGTTTCTGAATCTCCTTCAGCCCTCAACCCTGGCCTTCATCGTTCTTGATTTGACATCTTTGCTTTCTGTTGTCCCCTTATCTCCCCAGATCCCTTAGTTCCCCTCCAACTTGGGGACTCGGGGTGGGGTGTGGTGTGGAGGAGATGCCCGAGGCCCAAGGTTCCATCTGCTCTCCTTCCTGGATCCCACAGGGGGGTAGGAGAAGAGGGTGACATCACCAGCTCCCCAGCACTGAGAAAGAATGGGGCTCCTAAGGCCTGAGCTCTGACCTCCCTCTCTCCTTTCGCCCCTGCCCCCAAGACTGGGCCACTTCCGAGTGGCGCAGCAGGTTCTAGCTTGGCTCATACTGAGAATGTAAGAACGACAAACGAAATTTCTATTAAATTAAGTTTTGTGTCTTCAAAAAATAAAATAAAAATAAAAACATAATAAAGGCCATATATAACAAAACCAGAGCCAACATCATTCTCAATGGTGAAAAACTGAAACCATTTCCACTAAGATTAGGAAAAAGACAAGGTTGCCCACTCTCACCACTATTATTCAACATAGTATTGGAAGTTTTAGCCACAGCAATCAAAGAAAAAGAAATAAAAGGAATCCAAATCGGAAAAGAAGTAAAACCATCACTGTTTGCAGATGACATGATACTAAACATAGAGAATCCTAAAGATGTTACCAGAAAACTACTAGAGCTAATCAATGAATTTGGTAAAGTACCAGGATACAAAATTATTGCACAGAAATCTCTTGCATTCCTATACACTAATGATGAAAAATCTGAAAGAGAAATTAAGGAAACACTCCCATTTACCATTGCAACAAAAAGAATAAAATACCTAGGAATAAACCTACCTAAGGAGACAAAAGACCTGTATGCAGAAAACTGTAAGACACTGATGAAAGAAATTAAAGATGATACAAACAGATGGAGAGATATACCATGTTCTTGGATTGGAAGAATCAACATTGTGAAAATGGCTATACTACCCAAAGCAATCTACAGATTCAATGCAATCCCTCTCAAACTACCAAGGGCATTTTTCACAGAACTAGAACAAAAAAATTTCACAATTTGTATGGAAACACAAAAGACCCCGAATAACCAAAGCAATCCTGAGAAAGAAAAACAGAGCTAGAAGAATCAGGCTCCCAGACTTCAGACTATGCTACAAAGCTACAGGAATCAAGACAGTATGGTACTGGCACAAAAACAGAAATATAGATCAATGGAACACGATACAAAGCCCACAGATAAACCCACACACATATGGTCACCTTACCTTTGATAAAGGAGGTAAGAATATACAGTGGAGAGAAGATAGCCTCTTCAATAAGTGGGCTGGGAAAACTGGACAGCTACATGTAAAAAGAATGAAATTAGAACACTCCCTAACACCATACACAAAAATAAACTCAAAATGGGTTAAAGACCTAAAGGTAAGGCCAGACACTATAAAACTCTTAGAGGAAAACATAGGCAGAACACTCTATGACATAAATCACAGCAAGATGCTTTTTGACCCACCTCCCAGAAAAATGGAAATAAAAACAAAAATAAACAAATGGACCTAATGAAACTTAAAAGCTTTTGCACACCAAAGGAAACCATAAGCAGAACAAAAAGACAACCCTCAGAATGGGAGAAAATATTTGCAAATGAAGCAACTGACATAGGATTAATCTCCAAAATTTACAAGCAGCTCATGCAGCTCAATATCAAAAAAAAAAAAAAAATCAACCCAATCCAAAAATGGGCAGAAGACCTAAACAGACATTTCTCCAAAGAAGATATACAGATTGCCAACAAACACATGAAAGGATGCTCAACATCACTAATCATTAGAGAAATGCAAATCAAAACTACAATGAGGTATCACCTCACACCGGTCAGAATGGCCATCATCAAAAAATCTACAAACAATAAATGCTGGAGAGGGTGTGGAGAAAAGGGAACCCTCTTGCACTATTGGTGGGAATGTAAATTGATACAACCACTATGGAGAACAGTATGGAAGTTCCTTAAAAAACTAAAAATAGAACTACCATACGACCCAGCAATCCCACTACTGGGCATATACCCTGAGAAAACCATAATTCAAAAAGAGTCACGTACCACAGTGATCATTGCAGCTCTATTTACAATAGCCAGACATGGAAGCAACCTAAGTGTCCACTGACAGATGAATGAATAAAGAAGATGTGGCACATATATACAATGGAATATTACTCAGCCATAAAAAGAAATGAAACTGAGTTATTTATAGTGAGGGGGATGGACCTAGAGTCTGTCATACAAAGTGAAGTAAGTCAGAAAGAGAAAAACAAATACTGTATGCTAACACATATATATGGAATCTAAGAAAAATAAATGGTTCTGAAGACCCTAGGGGCAGGACAGGAATAAAGATGCAGATGTAGAGAATGGACTTGAGGACACAGGGAGGGGGAAGGGTAAGCTAGGACGAAGTGAGAGAGTGACATTTACACTACCAAATGTAAAATAGATAGCTAGTGGGAAGCAGCCACATAACACAGGGAGATTAGCTCAGTGCTTTGTGTCCAGCTAGAGGGGTGGGATAGGCAGGGTGGGTGGGAGACGTAAGAGGGAGGGGATATGGGGATATATGTATTCGTATAGCTGATTCATTTTGTTATACAGCAGAAACTAACACACCACTGCAAAACAATTATACCCAATAAAGATGTTTAAAAAAATAAATTAAAAAATGAAAGCACAAAACTAAACCCATACAATTAGGGTCAATTAATCTATGCCAAAGGAGGCAAGAATATACAATGGAGAAAAGACAGTCTCCCCAGTAAGTGGTGCTGGGAAAACTGGACAGCTACATGTAAAAGAATGAAATTAGAACATTCTCTAACACCATATACAAAAATAAACTCAAAATGGATTCAAGACCTAAATGTAAGACCAGATTCTATAAAACTCCTTGAGGAAAATATAGGCAGAACACTCTGATATAAATCACAGCAATATTTTTTGATCCATTTCCTAAGGTAAAGGAAATAAAAACAAAAATAAGCAAATGGACCTAATTAAACTTAAAACGTTTTGCACAGCAAAGGAAATGATAAACAAGACGAAAAGACAACCTATGGACTGGGAGAAAATATTTGCAAGCAATGCTACCAACAAGGGATTAATTTCCAAGATACACAAACAGCTCATACAGATTAATATCAAAAACCAAACAACCCAATCAAAAAATGGGTAGAAGACCTAAATAGATATTTCCCCAAAGAAGACATACAGATGGCCAATAGGCACATGAAAAAATGCTCAATATCGCTAATTATTAGAGAAATACAAACGAAAACTATGATGAGGTATTACCTCACACCAGTCAGAATGGCCATCATTAATAAGTCTACAAATAATAAATGCTGGAGAGGATGTGGAGAATAAGGAACCCTCCTACACTGTTGGTGGGAATATAAATTGGTGCAGCCACTATGCAGAACAGTATGGAGGTTCCTTAAAAAACAAAAAAATAGAGTTACCATATGATCCTGCAATTCCACTCCTGGGCAAATACCTGGAGAAAATTCTAATTCAAAAAGATACATGCACCCCAATGTTCACTGCAGCACTACTCATAATAGCCAAGACATGGAAGTAAACTGAATGTCCATCAACAGAAGAATGGATAAAGAAGATGTAGTATATATACAATGAAATATTACTCAGCCATAATAAAGAATGAAATAATGCCATTTGCAGCGACGTGGGTGGACCTAGAGATTATCATATTAAGTGAAGTAAGTCAGACAGAGAAAGACAAATATCATATGCTATCACTTATAGGTGGAATCTTAAAAAAATGATATAAATGAACTTACTTACAAAACAGAAATAGACTCAAAGACATAGGAAACAAACTTATGGCTACCAAGGGGGATAGCAGAGGGTGGGGGGGAAGGGAGATAAATTAGAAGTTTGGGATTAATATATACACTCTACTATATAGTAAATAGGTAAACAAGGACCTTCTGCATAGTACACGAAACTATACTCAATATCTTGTAATAACCTATAAAGGAAAAGAATCTGAAAAAAATATATATATGTGTGTGTGTGTATATATATATATATATATATATATATATATATATGAATCACTCTGCCATACACTCGAAACTAACACAACATTGTAAATTAACTATACTTCAACTAAAAAACAAAAAAAAAAACAGGGCTGGAGGGGAAAAAAAGCCTCTCACAGCCAGCTCAGTCTTTGCATTACTACTGCCAACCTCTCTTTCTACTGAAAACTCAGGGGAAAAAAATATAGTTTTAACACTAAAAAAGTGCCAGGAAATTTTTATAAGTTCAGGTATCAACCCCCCCCCCCCGGAAAGAGGTAAATTCTGTCAACTTTCTTCTGGGCAATTTTAATATTTTACATGTTGAAACCAAAATCCTTGAGCACAGCTGTCATCCTCCACTGTTTCTCTAAACACCTCTCCAGTGCACATGGAGGACAACCCTTTAACCCTCACCCCCTCCCGGCCATCCTTTGTCCACTTCTGCCTACTTGATATATACCAGTCTCCTCTGGCTGCCATCCAACTGTAGGGCTTCAGAGCTTAACATGAAATTCCCCCACGTTATCAAGCCCCACTCCCTCCACCAGACTCCGTGCATCAAGTCCTTTAATCACTTACTCTAATTCCCCTTATCTACACCTGCCCCACACTAATCCAGTATCTCTGTGGAACAATTAGGCTTCCAAATAGAGGCAGTTTCTTCCACTGCCCATTCTTCCCATAGCCAATGGACTGATAGAGTCATAAAATAGGGCAGAGATCACAGAGTCCATCCAGAACACTGGTTTTCAGAGTATCTTTTTTTAAACCTGAACTTTTTGTTCATCTAAAATTTTCGGGGAAGCCAAATATGCAAAGCAGATAAAGGTAGAGCCACTCGAAATGGGAGTGAGTTTGGAGGGAACCCAGAGATCTGCCTAATCTTGCTCCCCACACCTCAGCAGTTTTAAAGGACCCCTCAGAAAACCAAGGCACAAAGTCTCCACATGTGCCCTTCCTTCTTCCTTCTTCCAGAAGGCTACCTCCCCCAGGTGTTTGCATGGATCATCCCCTCACTGCAATCAAGTTCCTAAACAAATGCCACCTGTCGTGAGGGGCCTTTACTGGTCACTTATCTAAAGTACCCCCTCCAAGGCTTCTTTCAGGCTGCCTTAGTCTTGTGTTAGTCCAGGTCCTCTAGGAAAAAGATGCCAAGATGGGATAAGAAATGCACAATTTTATCAGGGAAAACATGAGAAAGTAAAAGGAGGCACAGTAAGTCCCCTACACATGAAAGAGTTTCATTCCGAGAGCGCGTTCGTAAGTCCAATTTGTTCGTAAGTCCCACAAAGTTAGCCTAGGTACCCAACTAACACAATCGGCTATATGGTACTGTACTGTAATAGGTTTATAATACTTGTCACACAAATAATACATAAAAAACAAACACACAAAAAATAAAGAAAACATTTTTAATCTTACAGTACAGTACCCTGCAAAGTACAGTAGTACAGTACAACTGCTGGCGTATAGGGGCTGGCATCAAGTGAACAGGCAAGAAGAGTTACTGACTGGAGGAGGGAGAGGAGGTGGGAGATGGTAGAGCTGAAGGATCCTCAGCAGTAGTAGACGGAGGGCAAGCTGCAATCTCACTCACGCCTGACATTGATGGAACACGTGATCGCATCTTTGAAAGTTCGCAGCTTGAAGGCTCATATGTAGGGGACTTACTGTAACTGGAATGGGCTGGAAGAGCTGCAATGAAGGTCTGCTCCTGAGTGAAGGAGAGAGGGAAGGAAGGGAGGAAGGAAGGAAGGAAGGAAGGAAGGAAGGGAGGGAGGGAGGGAGGGAGGGAGAGAGGTGAGGGGGAGGGTCTTAGACTACAATACACTTCTAAGAAAATTTCCACAAGACCTTCAGAGAGTACTCCAGCTAAAGCTCCCTGCATCCATCTTAACGTCCCTGCCATGCTCAGTTACTGGCAGAGAGCAGACCCTGTGAAGCAGGGTCCCAGGCAGCACAGCAATGGATTTGAGAACGTGGCTGCTGGAGCTCTCAGTCACTCACACATCCTGCAGAAGGAGATCTGAGAGGCCCAGTCTCATGGCCACTGCAATTTTTCTTCATAGCACTTTCACTTCCTGACACTGTATTTAATGTTTATTTGGCTATTGTTGTAATCTCTGTGACACCAGGGACATGCTCAGCTTGTTCACTACTGTATCCTCAGCTCCTAGAAAAATTCCTGATAGAAAGCGCTCAACAAATATGTGTTGAATGGATGGATGTGTGGGTGGGTCGATAGATGGATGGATGGACAGATGACATGGGCTGCAAAGGAGCTATAACATGAAGGGAATAGTATAAAGATCTCAAAGTCCTGTTGTTAATGAAAGAGGAAAAAAAAGTATCTTTCCACCCTGAGTTACATGGGGTATGGGAGAAAAAGCAGACTGAAATCGAGGGGGCTTCAAGAATATTGTTTCCTTGGAGAAGAGACACGATTCAGGGAAAAGTGAGGGGAACCCAGCCAAGAGTTTGAGGATATAGGGGAGTTTGTTGGCCACGGGTTGTAATTCATCAAAGCTGAAGATTTAAATTTTCTGAAACCAAATGGTAAAAAAACTGGTGACCATGAAAAAAAATGGAAATATAATCTAACCTCCTCTCCTTAGAAAATACACACACCCACACATACTCAGACACGGCTTCTCGTGTGTCGGGGTCATTAATGATCTAGGAATAATGTCATCACCATAGCAGCCTCCACGCTCACCCCCACTCAAACTCTCCACCTTAACAACACTGTTATGTAAGGCACTTTCCTGGCTGCAGAAGTTGCAGACTCTGAGACTCTGGATTACATGAAGATCTGACTCCACTATCTAAAATTCAGAGCCAAGAAGATATGAAGCAATCAGGACTTAAGTTAGCATGGATGTGGAAATGAGAAAAGGGAAATGGCTTCTCTGTGAGTCAACGTTGAAATCTAAAGTGACATTTCTCCCTTACAAGTAAGAACAAAACAGCCCAAAGAATGTCTGCTCTTAGTTTACAGGAGTTTCCAAAATACATGGGCTCCCTCTGATGCGATGAGTTCAAATGATTTGTATAACAAACCATAAAATTAAACGTATGTACTTAGAGAACTGGGGCTGCCAAATGGATTCTCCAAAGTAACTGTGCCTCTTTGATTTGCGGCGCCATTTTTAGCCAAAGCTAGTGTAATTCTCTAAATATTTTAATAAAAATGGAATCTCACAAGCCTCCAAGTAGCTAAGGGCAACCTCCAACTTTTAGTGACAGAGTTTAGGCAGTAGCTAAGGATCAAGAGAAGTCCAAGGTGTTTGATGGATTTGATTATGAAGGCAGCTTTCACTTCTGTCTCACTGAGCCCTGGGGACAGGGTCAGAAAAGGGGCCTTAGGGACAGCAGCAGGACATGAGAGAGGCCCAGCATGGAGGAGGGGGATGTAAGCACCCAGCACCTCTTCCCTTCTCCAACCAATGCAATTTTCATCTGATATACGTGTTAGGCTTTGCAGTAAGCTTTCATAAGGTCTGAATAAACAATTTGAATAGTACTAGTCAATTCCACTGAGATGACCTTATACTTGTACCAGATCCTTCATTCCCTTAAATCCCCAGGGGATTACCCATATATGATTCACTGACATTTCCACTCCCCAACACTCAGGGGCTATCTCCTAAATGGGACAGACATTGTCTGGCACACATTGTTTACTGCAGTTCCTAGTGGGAAAATTATGGAAAAATAAATACTTTGATGAACATCACACATCGATGGACCTAGAGATTATCACACTAAGCGAAGTAAGTCAGAAAGAGAAAGACAAATACTGTATAATATCACCTATATTTGGAATCTAACATATGACACAAATGAACATATCTACGAAACAGTAACAGACTCACAGACACAGAGAACAGACTTGTAGTTGCCAAGGTCGGTGCGGCGGGGGGGATACTGGGGGAGGGAAGGATTGGGAGTTTGGGATTAGCAGATGCAAACTATTATACATAGGATATATAAACAACAAGGTCCTACAGTATAGCACAGGGAACTATATTCAATATCCTGTGATAAATCATAATGGAAAAGAATATGAAAAAGAATATATATATGTATAACTGAGTCACCCAACATTGTGAATCAACTATACTTCGATTAAAATTTTTTTTTAATTTACTGAGTTCCTACTCTGTGTTAGACATCAGTGATAAAAATATGAGTGTGAAATCATCCTTCTCCACAAATAACTTACAGAATAATAGAAAAGAAAAGCACAAAGGCAATGTGAACATAATATGTTGACTCATTTAGAATGTTTTCACCTACAAGTGACAAGAACAGCCCCTAAAATGTGACTTAGGCAACAGGTTGTTATTACTATATCTCACATACCAAAAAGTCTGAAAGATAAGTTCCCAAGTTGGTTCAGCGGCTCAGGGATTGCAGGGATCTGCTTCACCCTCTCCGTGACTCTTTATTGGCTTTATCCTCATAGTCACAAGATGGCTGCTGCAGCTCCAAACACCACTCCTCATAGAACTATATGAAATGGAAGAAATGAACAGGAAGGGCATTCTCTGCATCGCTTCTTTTTTGCCATGGAGGTAAATTTTTCCCAAGAGTCCATTAGGTGATTTCCCATCCAACCCCTCTGAGCAGGATTGGATCACGTCCCAGACCTTAGCTGCAAGGCAGGCTGGGAAAGAGTATCAGGTTTTTTCAGCCTTTGCTGAGAGAGGCAAATTCTGCCAGCAAGTAAACGGGAGAAGCAATGGTTGTGAGTAAGCAATCAACAAGGTCTGGCATACATATCGGATGCAGTGACAGAGAAGAATATGGCCGGCTGTAAAAGCATGGAGGAAGGACAAACGTCTTTTCAAGAGGAGGATCCCTGGAGCTGATAACACATGAGATGAATATTGAAGAACAAGTTGGATTTAGCAAGATGAAGATGATGATAGAAGGAGGGGGTGGAATGAGGATCCAGGTAAAGGAAGAGCACAAGCAAAAGCATGGGTCAGTGAAAAGAACGTTAGCACCAGTTTAGTATTACCAGAGCACCTAATGGCGGGAAACGTGTCTTGGGAACTGTCAGCGGCTTGACTGCGGAATTGTCAGCGGCTTAACTGCAAACGCCTCCCGGACTGTGTGCAGGAGCTTGAACTTGCAACCTAGGCCAGACTTTGCAAACTTAGAGCCCAGAGGCCAAACCCAACCTTCAGATGTGTCGTGTTTGACAGGCACACAGTGTTTGCATTCTGAATACACTGAAAAATGTCCTGGCTGGAGGCAGGGCACTTATCTCCAGATGAACCTCTTTCTACTGTATTCCACCTGGCCTGCTTCCCTTATTTACATCATCTGCCTGTTCCCTCAAGACTTTTGAGTTTGCCTCCCCTGAGAAGGCTCTGGGGAGCCTTTAAAAGATATTAAACAGGGGAATAGCACTGCCAGTTGTACATCTTATATTAATCCCTCTGGCAGCAGAGTGGAGAAGTTGTAGATGTGAGGACCACACTGGAAACAGGAAGATGGTGGAAGGTATATTTTGCAAAACTCTTGGTTGCAAGTGTCAGAAACACAACTCAAACCTGCTCTTAAAAACAGATATATTCATTCATATAACTTTAGAATCCAGGATTAATTTAAGCTTCAGATATGGCTAGATCCAGAAGCAACATGATGACAACGTGTTTCTCCATGCTGCTTTCCCATGTTTTGACTTTATTCTCAGGCTAGCTCTCTGCTCCTAGAGAAAATAATCATTGGTAGTTCCAGACTGACGTGATTTTTAAAGCCAATTGTCTCCAAGAAAGGAGAATTTGGCTTCCTGATAATTCTAACAAAACTCCCAGGGAAGACTTTGGTTGGCCTGGCTGGATCATGTGACCATTTGTGAGCTAAAACACAGGGCCTAGGTAAGGAAGCAAGCAAGACAAACAGTGGCCAGAAGACAGAGCCGCATAGGACCCCACCTACCACGTAAACAAAGGAAGAGAAACCTTGCAAACAAAGAGTAGTCTGAGAATTAGGAGTAGAATCAGGATCAAATGATGTCACAACTATCATTTTCACCCTGAATGGGCAGCTCTTTCAAATGCAACTAAAGTATTATGTATTTCATTAATATAAAGAACTGCAATGTCTTCACTAGGTTGGTAAAATGTTGGACATTGATGATAATACTTTGGTGGGGTTGAGGGGACTGGGGGCGGGGGGATGGGAGTGGTCAGCAACAGGTTTGAGGAAGTGCATAGAAAAAGAGGAGGAAACAAAACTATAAATGACCGAAGGAATTTGGCTAAAAGGAGAAGTAGAAATAGAGAGGTTATAGACAAAGACACAGGATCAAGGTAAGATATTTTAGGCCATAAAGGACTTGAGCTAGCAGGTGGGATGGAAATCTGAAGGTAAAGAAAGAAAAGGGAGTTATTTTTTAAAAAGAAAGATTGAATTAAATAACATAATTATTAGGAATATGAAGTCAGGATACATGGCAGCTGAAAACTCCTGAGGATTGTCTAAATCCTCCTATTTTTGATATTCTTCACCTTCATGTTGACTGAAGAAATAGACGTCCTGCCAGCATCTGCTGGCATTCATTCATTCATTCATTTTTTCATTCAACAAGTGTTTACGGATGTTGGCCAGGAACCAATCCAGCTGATCCAGCCGGTGAACAAAACTGACACAACCCCTGCTCTCGTGGGTGTTAAATGCCTCTGATACGTGAGTCCTGGCTCTACCGCCTTCCTGGGGATCTGAGCTATGCATTCGACTTCCAGCTCTTTCTGGGCCCACAGGCTGCTGTACCTAGACACTGGGCACCATCTCTGACAGCTGCAAGTTCGGTTTCCTGAATTACTCTAAACTTCACAGCTTGTAAGCTGCTTCCCCATTACCTGAGCAAAGAGAGAATACAATCATTTCTATCTCATCCCCTCACCATCTTTTCCCCCTAGAGGGGGTCAGAGAAAAACAAAATTTCCCCTACCCTAAGCTGCCGGTAGAATTCCCAAAGTAAGATAAACTTCTCTAGATGATTCATTTAAGAAACACTCCATACTTCTTCTGTGCCCTTGAAAAAAACAATTAAGAGGAGCTATTATTCTGGGATAATAATAGATGGAGACCAGAGAGGGACATTCAACAGGGCAGAAGCACAGAGCAGAAACACTTGAGTATATGGACTCTGGAATAAGACCACCAGGGTTCCCACTTACCAGCTTTGATACCTTGAGCAGGTTACCCTGCCTGAGAAGAAGTTCCATAATAATAATGATAATAATAAAGCAGCCACAACAATAAGCTGTGTACGTGAGATACGGTCATTCACTAAAGTAACTTAAAGTGACCATGTGGGCTGAGAGCTGGGGTCAGGTGCATCCCACAAGAAAGTTGGGCGTTGCAGCCAAAGTGAAAAGAGAATAAAGTCTGTAGGAGAAAACATACAACGTTCACTTGATGACCCCGTGAAATAGTGTTTACCTAACAGTTCACCCTCCTTCAGACCCACTTGGCCTGGACATGGTGAGGCAAGAAGGATAAAATTTCTCTGTCCACTTCAGAAACTGAGGTTGGTACAATTCGTTCTAAATTCTTCATGTCTGGGGCCAGTGGGCTTATGTCATATGTTTAAAGAAAATCTATCTTCCTCTTAAAAACATAAACTCAGTGCAACCATTAGGTCAAAGTTTCAGCTAAAGATTGGGTTCCTGAAAAATGTCGAGCAAAGTGTCTTAGCGTTTATGACAGGACAGCTGTTGCCTCTTTTTCCAAGAAGGAATTAAAGGATCTTATTACCCTAAATGAGAATGACTAAAGCATGATTGTTTTCCTTTTAATCTTTTTCTCCCCAGTGGAAATTTACATAAGATGGAGCTGTAATCCATTCCTTTCATGCCGGCAGCCTGTCAGAAAATCTCCCCTCTTGTGGTCTCCATGGCAGCAGCCCTCAAACTGAGCCCAGGCAGGATTTGCCTCATGCAGTGGATTTGACTTTTATGTGGTGAAAGCAATCATTGTAGACAAGGGCACTAGATGCCTCCAACTTGAGATTATTTCTGGTTTGGAATTCCATGTGTGTTTTGGCTCTCTGTATTGGTTAAATTCACCCAATGAATTCACATCTGCTTGTTGCCTTATGTTGTGATGAAACGGCCCGAGAGGTCTCCCGGCATTTTGAATGCTGGCTTTCACTTTCTACTGACGACGGTGCATTTTCCAGTTTTCTAAGAAGGGGGACATGCTACAGATCACTTTCGGATCACTGGGGACTTGCCTTCAAGTTGTTCTCTCAGCAGTGGACCACTCTTTCTCAGCGCATCCTTTTGTGATGTCCTGAAAAACACTGACCTGTGGCCACTGAATAGAGTTAAGCCCATGGTGGGTGAGCTATTGTAAAGCTGAGTGAGCACAGCCAAACAGGAATTAGACCCGTGATCTGCCCTCACGAGCCATAACCAATGGAGCGGCCCTGTTCAGCACTCTCAAGTAGAAGTCAGGCTTTTCTAAATGGGAATTTAAAACCTCCACTTGTTTTGTCCTGTGAAAGACCCTGTTTAGAGAATGAAAAGACAAGCTGCAGACTAGGAGAAAATATTTGCAAGTCACATATCTGACAAATGCCTTGTATCAAAACTACATAAAGGCCTCTCAAAACCCAACAGGAAAAAAGCAAACAAACAATCCAGTTAGAAAATGGTCAAAAGACACGAACAGATATTTCACCAAAGTGGCAAATAAGCAAAAGCAAAAGAAGAGTTATCGAGTATCAGTAGCCACGAGGAAAATGCACATTAAAAACAATGATATATCCCTACATCTAAAGGTAATGGATTCCACGTGTTCGCCACCATTGTTTGTGAAAGCACTCACACTTAAGATTTGTAACTCTTTTAGCCTTTTGAGAATTCATGGGCGCCCCTCTTATTTGGGACTATTGGAATTTGATGAACAAGTTTACGTATAGGCATCTTTTTCTACGCCCTGCATGAATTCATAGCATTTGTTCATTTCTTTAAAGCTGGAGTTCATCTCCTCTGAGCTCTTTTCTCAAATGTAGGTCTCTCTTAATAATTTAGTTTGCCTCTTCCGATGTGTTCTCTACATGTCGCTTCTTGAGTAGTGGAATGACAAAAATTACACACATTCCTGCAAGTGCTGACCCACCTAGGTTCTGTACAAGATAGACAGAAACAAACTTTTAGAATTTAGGACCAATAAAAGGCTCTTTCATCTGCTAACAAGTTTTTGAGGTGTACATTTTTCTTCTAGACTTCTTTCTTGCCTTGTACTTTTTTACCAGTTGAAATCTGCATAAAATGAACATCAAGGGCAGCCTCTATCAAAGGAACTAAGAAGCTGTGCCCAAGAACATCAGACAATGGGGAGAAATGTTTCCCAGCTGCCATAGCAGGCTGAGACAGTGAACGCGGAAAGGTGAAGGTGGCAGACACTTACATAATGACATCAACATATTTTATCTGCCGCTGTTGGCTGTCTCCATTTCTTCTTTCACAATCTCCTCAAAGTGTGAGGCCCAGGGTGACTCCTGGGTATGTCGACCCCAGGGACAACTCTGAAAGTAACTACAACTTCAGTTTCCTTTCTAATGCTCCTCTGAATAATGAGCAGGAGTTTTCTTGTCCTGCTAAGAAACACACCATGCAAATTTTTTTTAGCAAACCATCTACAGTGACTATTATATCCCTTTTCTGAGTGGCATCATTTTATGGCTGGATTTGTTTGGTTTTGTCCCCTTTGAATGTGTCTTTATACAATTGCCTATCAAGCACTTTCTCTCTTTTGCTTATTTATTGAGTTCATTCACTCATTTGACGTCATTTCTCATTTGCTTACTATGGGCAAGTCCCAGGGTTATGTCCTGGGGACACACCGCAAGCATTAACTATGACAGTGCCTGCAATCAAAAAGAAACAGCTTGGGGCTTCCCTGGTGGCGCAGTGGTTGAGAGTCCGCCTGCCGATGCAGGGGACACGGGTTCGTGCCCCGGTCCGGGAGGATCCCACATGCCACTGGTTGGCTGGGCCCGTGAGCCATGGCCGCTGAGCCTGCACGTCCGGAGCCTGTGCTCGGCAACAGGAGAGGCCACTGCAGTGAGAGGCCCGAATACCGCAAAAAAAAAAAAAAAGAAAGAAACAGCTTGCATTCTTTAAGCAGGGCACATGACCCAGCCCAAGCCAATCAGGACATCCCATCTCCAGGCTACAGTGATTGGTTCAAAGAGGGCACACGTTCAAAGACTGTCCAATCAGAGCCCACAAAGGCCCTGGTGTGAAAGCTCCCCGAACACCGGCAGCTCTTCCGTCCCTTTCTCTCTGTACCCCCAGCATATAGAATAGTGTCTGGTGCATAGTGAGCCCTCAATAAATATGTTTTGAATTATTTCATTCGATGGCTTTGGTTGGAGCTATTGAGAAACGGACTACGTCTTTCCTCCTGTACCAGAAACCTAGAGGATTCAATGGCTGGAGCTGCCAACTTACCGTGACACGTGGAGAGCCTGAGACTGAGTCAGGAAGACGCTAGCAGCACGGGAAGGAGAGGCACTGATTACATCTTGCGAGCCCTGAATGTAGCCTGGTCTGAAGCCAGAGCTGCCCTTGGGCTTCCTAGTTACATGAGCCATTAAGTTTTTGTTTTGCTTAGTCCTTGTTGGGTTGGGTTTATGCCACTGTTTACTGACCAAGTCCTCACCGAAAAAATTAAAAAAGGATCATGCCCCACCCTTATATCAGAGCATTTCAGCCCCTTGGAAAGGGAAATATGGAGCACAGGCACAGGGGACCTGCGGTTAAGGGGGCTGCTTTCCGTGATGATGTGCTCCTGACTGGAAGGAACGGAAATCTCTGACAGTGGGGTCTCCACGAGCCCCGCCTCCCCACTGTTGAGCTGTGACGAGGTCCTGTGGGCCAGTAGAAAGGACTGTTAATGTGAGGTCAAAAGGTAGGATCCTGGACTTAGTTTTTCTGTTTAACAGTTCTGTGGCCTGGAATAAGTCAATTAACCTCTCTGGACCTTAGTTTCATCCAGTTCGAAATTAATAACTTGGTCTAAGTGATCCAGTTCTAAAATGTGACTGCCTGTGTTTCTATTGACATGGAAGCCATGGCTGCTGCGGCGGCTGTTGTAGTTGCCCCTCCTGATGACGGTGGGGGAGGGATGATGAGAGCAGGCACAGAGAGAGCAGTGGAGATGGTGGTAATGCTTATGATAATGGAGGTGGCCCAGGGATGTCGGTGAAGTTGCTAGGGGTAATAATGGTGGCAGGGGTTTGGAGTCACTGCAGTGGTGGTCATAGCACATTAAAATTGTCCCTTTTCCTATCTCCTCCAACCATCATCACCACCATCAACTGACCTTACAACTGCTTCCAGAATAAGAAGTCTTGGAACTTGAAGAAGCCTCAAGCTTGAAGGCAGGCAGAGTGTTGTCTTTATTCACAGATGAAACCACTGAAGCTCAACGTCTCTGAGTAATTTTCCCAAATCCATCTGAGATAGGCTGGGACCTGGGAGCCTTTGCTGGGACCTGGGACCCTTTGCTGCAGTGCTGCAGTGCTTGCACGTGGACACACCTCTCCTTGAGCACCAAAATACAAAGAAACTATATGGGACTAAAAATAACTGTGTGCATGCTGGGGCAAATTCTAGACCCAAAAGATTCAAAGAGACCAAAAATACCCAACCGCCACTTTTGAAGAGCCTGGAGCAAAAACAGGGAGTCGGGAGCCAAAGCAGGGTACTGCGCATGCCCCCTGCATAAAAGACCACCAGAGGGGTGGGCAAATGACCTAAGCCACCCCTCTGGCCTGACCCCTGGACACACCCGTACCCTCGCCCCATATAAGGAACAAGCTTGCCCCCCCTCAGGGAGCGAACAAGCAAGGGAGGGAACCTGTGGTTTGTTCTCGCTCCCCACTGTGGCAGCAGTGGCCCCAGTAAAGCATTGCCTGCATTTCTTGTCTGGCCTCTTGTCAATTTCTATTGACTGGAGAAGGCCAAGAACGCTGGTTGGTAACACATCCACCGGTGAGAGTAGGGGAGTGCGAGGCTGTCACCAGTGGACAACTCTGCTCACGTCATCCCCAGCTTTTGCCCCAGTTGCCTACACTGTAGACCCTACAGCCATGATTCTCATTCCTGGGCATGCATTAAAACAGAGCTTTCCTTACCAAAGCCTCAGCCCCATTCCTGACCACTCGAATCAATCTCTGGGGAGGGGCTCTGTTATGGGCTGAATTGTGTTCCCCCTGCAATGTTCATATGTTGAAGTCCTAACCCCCAGTACCTCAGAATGTGATTGTATTTGGAAATAGGGTCTTTAAAGAGGTAATTAAATTAAAATAAGTTGTTTAGGATGGACCTTAATCCAGTTTGACTGTTATCTTTTAAGAAGAGGAAATTTGGACATAGTTACAGAGGGAAGACAGCTTGAAGGCACAGAGAGAAGATGGTCATCTACAAACCAAGGAGAAAGGCTACAGTAGGAATCAGCCCTGATGACAACTTGATCTTGAACTTCTAGGCTTCGGAATTGTGGGAAATAAGTTTCTATTGTTTAAGTCACCTAGTCTATGGTACTTTGTTATGGCCGCCCTAGCAAACCAATACAAAGTCTGTGCATTAGTAGTTCTTAACTCTCGCCAGCTATTTTAATGCTCAATCAGTTTCAAGAATGATTTCCCTGTAAGGTGAACTAACATTCCCCAGCTCTCATCCAACACTCTGGCCACACTCTGCCTGTCCAACCACAGATCCCACTTCCCTCTAAAAGTCCCCAGCCTGAGTCAGGAGCATCATGTCACCATCTCTTAACAATGCCATGCGAAAACCTACCTAAGGAGACAAAAGACCTGTATACAGAAAACTATAAGACACTGATGAAAGAAATTGAAGATGATAAAAACAGATGGACAGGTATACCATGTTCTTGGATTGGAGGAATCAACATTGTGAAAATGACTCTACTACTCAAAGCAATCTACAGATTCAAGGCAATCCCTATCAAACTACCAATGGCATTTTTCACAGAACTAGAACAAAAAATTTCACAATTTGTATGGAAACACAAAAGACTCCGAATAGCCAAAACAATCTTGAGAAAAAAATACAGAGCTGGAGGAATCAGGTTCCCAGAATTCAGACTATACTAAAAAGCTACAGTAATCAAGACAGTATGGTACTGGCACAAAAACAGAAATATAGATCAATGGAACAGGATAGAAAGCCCAGAGACAAACCCACACACATATGGTCAACTTACCTTTGATAAAGGAAGCAAGAATATACAATGGAGAAAGACAGCCTCTTATTAAGTGGTGCTGGGAAAACTGGGAAAAAACTGGGAAAACTGTAAAAAGAATGAAATTAGAACACTCCCTAACACCATACACAAAAATAAACTCACAATGGATTAAAGACCTAAATGTAAGGCCAGGCACTATCAAACTCTTAGAGGAAAACATAGGCAGAACACTCTATGACATAAAACACAGCAAGATCCTTTTTGACCCACCTCCCAGAGAAATGGAAATAAAAACAAAGATAAACAAATGGGACCTAATGAAACAAAAGCTTTTGCACAGCAAAGGAAACCATAAACAAGATGAAAAGACAACCCTCAGAATGGGAGAAAATATTTGCAAATGAAGCAACTGACAAAGGATTTATCTCCAAAATTTACAAGTAGCTCATGCAGCTCAATGTCAAGAAAACAAACAACTTAATCCAAAAATGGGCAGAAGGTCTAAATAGATGTTTCTCCAAAGAAGATATACAGATTGCCAACAAACACATGAAAAGATGCTCCACATCAATAATTATTAGAGAAATGCAAATCAAAACTACAATGAGGTATCACCTCACACCGGTCAGAATGGCCATCATCAAAAAATCTACAAACAATAAATGCTGGAGAGGGTGTGGAGAAAAGGGAACCCTCTTGCACTGTTGGTGGGAATGTAAAATGATACAGCCACTATGGAGAACAGTATGGTGGTTCCTTAAAAAACTACAAATAGAACTACCATACGACCCAGCAATCCCACTACTGGGCATATACCCTGAGAAAACCATAATTCAAAAAGAGTCATGTACCACAATGTTCATTGCAGCTCTATTTACAATAGCCAGGAGATGGAAGCAACCTAAGTGTCCATCGACAGATGAATGGATAAAGAAGATGTGGCACATATATACAATGGAATATTACCCAGCCATAAAAAGAAACGAAATTGAGTTATTTGTAGTGAGGTAGATGGACCTAGAGTCTGTCATACAGAGTGAAGTAAGTCAGAAAGAGAAAAAAAATACCGTATGCTAACACATATATATGGAATCAAAAAAAAACAGGTTCTGAAGAACCTAGGGACAGGATAGGAATAAAGACACAGATGTAGAGAATGGACTTGAGGACACGGGGAGTGGGAAGGGTAAGCTGGGATGAAGTGAGAGAGTGGCATGGACATATACACACTACCAAATGTAGAATAGATAGCTAGTGTGAAGCAGCTGCATAGCACAGGGAGATCAGCTCGGTGCTTTGTGACCACCTAGAGGGGTGGGATAGGGAGGGTGGGAGGGAGACGCAAGAGGGAAGAGATATGGGGACATATGTATATGTATAACTGATTCACTTTGTTATAAAGCAGAAACTAACACACCATTGTAAAGAAATTATACTCCAATAAAGATGTTAAAAATAAAATAAAATAAAAAGAAACAAAATTGAGTTATTTGTAGTGAGGTGGATGGACCTAGAGTCTGTCATACAGAGTGAAGTAAGTCAGAAAGAGAAAAACAAATACCGTATGTTAACACATATATATGGAATCTAAAAACAAACAAACCAAAAAAAATGGTTCTGAAGAACCTAGGGGCAGGACAGGAATAAAGACACAGACGTAGAGAATGGACTTGAGGACACGGGGAGTGGGAAGGGTAAGCTGGGATGAAGTGAGAGAGTGGCATGGACATATACACACTACCAAATGTAAAATAGATAGCTAATGGGAAGCAGCCACATAGCACAGGGAGATCAGCTGGGTGCTTTGTGATCACCTAGAGGGGTGGGATAGGGAGGGTGGGAGGGAGAAGCAAGAGGGAAGAGATATGGGGACATATGTATATGTATAGCTGATTCACTTTGTTATAAAGCAGAAAGTAACACACCATTGTAAAGCAATTATACTCCAATATAGATGTTGAAAAAAAAAGAATGCCATGCTAGTTCTTGCCACCACCCATTTACTCCTGCTGGCTATTTTCCAACCCCAAAGTCTTCAACTTCCCTTCCACCAAGCCACACGCCATTCAAAACTTTATCAAGCATTTACTAGATAAGGTATTATGATGCCAAACCAAGTACTATATTTTTAAAGAAGTGACTTTCGGGGACCTTTGCTCCTAAGTAAGGCGGGGAGGAGTAGAGAGGGTGTTTCAACTTCCCATCCAAGCTCTCGAGTTACACCAACTAAGAACCTATCTAAACAACCTATTAAAAACTTGACTCAGTTTTTCAAAGAGCTAGAGCAGGAATTTCCACTGTTGGCATTAAGAAGGGACACGGCTTTTTCTTTAGTCCCCTATCTAGGGGATCATCCTGGTAATTTTTGAGCTGTGTTCTCAGTTCCTATGAGAACTTTGTCTTCTTTATCCCAGATTGCCTTGGTAGTTTACCAACTAATGCGAGTGAGAAGGTATGTCCCTTAAGAGTTAGGAGAAGTTCTGCACTTGGAAAAGCCTGGTTCAAATCCCAGCTTCTCTACTTCCTTGCTGTCCAAAAGAGTATCCTAAACTTGAGAATATGCAGGAGACATTACTGGATATTCTTTCAGTGCAGTGCTGGACTTGACTTTCTACTGACTGGGCAATTTTTATCTCTGTAGGGCCAGAGGTTAACTTGTAAATTTTGATCCAGTAAAGATGCAAATAATTTAACTCTGGTAGAAGAGTTAGTTCCAAGGGTTATAGTTTATGGCTCTGTTGGACATTAACCAGCTTTCTATCTAATCCAGTAACTTTCTGTATTAATTTCCTACTGCTGCTGTAACAATGATCACATATTAGGGCTTAAGACAACATAAGTTTATCTTATAGTTCTAGAAGTCAGAAGTCCAAAATCAGTCTCACTGGGCTAAACTTGGGTGTCAGCAGGTCTGGGGCCTTCTGGAGGCTCTAGAAGAGAATCTGTTTCCTTTATTTTTCCAGCTTCCAGGGTCGCCTACATTCTATAGCTTGTGGCCCCTTCTTCCATATTCAGAGCACATCACTCCAACCTCTGCGTCCCTCTGCATCATTCTCACTCTAGCATTTCTGCCTCCCTCTCATAAAAATGCTTGTGATTACATGGGACCTACCCAGATGACCCAGAATAATCTCTCCCTCTAAAATTTCTTCATCACACCTGCAAAGTCTTACTCACATGTAAGGTCACATATTCACAAGTTCCAGGGATCCAGACATGTATATCTCTGGGGAGACTTATTCAGCCTACTACACTTTCCTTATATTTATTTGTTAAATCACAAGCATATACCTAAATTCTCTAATGCTCTTTGAATAAGTTTTAACATCTTACTTGTTCCCTCACTAATTAGTGAGTTAAATAAAATCTTTGACATAGGATCATTTAATATTTGCCGGAGAGTCATGATTTACTGTTTTGAAAAGTACACTCAGCATAGCTCTGTGACCCCAAGCAAGTTCCTCAACCTCTCCAAGTCTCAGTTTACATGTCTACCAAAGAGGATGAAAATAGTACTTAAATTTTGGGGGCTGTTCTTGTAGGGAACAAATGAGACGATATATGTAAAGAAATCTGCCCAATGCCTTGTGCATCTTAAGCCCTCAGTAAATGTTAGATGAGGAGAAGGATGCTTATGGGAACCAGGACAGGAGCTCTACCTTCAGTATCTCTACAGCCCTAAAACCAAAGTGCTGTGCTCAGTGCTCTCTAATTCCCTTTGCAGCTCTCCCTAGCTTTATGACCGGAGCCATCAAATGTCAGATACCTTTATTCAATTTGCAAAACAGCCTCCCCCAAGGTTACACACACCCCCGGCAGCACAACCCCAGCCAGAGCACCCAGCCTGGCAAAGAGGTGCTAGCTAGTTTCCAGTCTCTTCTTGCCCCCCTCCCCAAGATGGGCCTCTTCGTGTCATGTGCAAACTATACAGAAGTCCCCGACTATGATTTCAAAACTAACTGATGATGACAATTATCGTAGAAAACACTCCACATTGTTCTCTAGACAGAAGCAGAGTGATGTAATGATAACCTGAGCAGAAAGGCAGGACTTGTCTTTGTATTGATTTCATGCCAAAACATGGCAAATTGCATTAGACAATTGCTAGGAAACTTATTAGCATCAATAATAACATTCTTAACACACACACACACACACACACACACACACATAAATTCTTCCCAGAACAATGGACGGTCATCATATAACAGCTTAACCAGCCAATATTTCCTCCCCTGGCATATATAGTGATGGACGAAGCTCTCCATCCAAACGTTGTAACCTGCAGCTACAGAGGCGCTAACCACAGAACTGCTTGAACTCAGGGTCATGTTTATACTGTAAACATGTAAATGTGCCATGTAAATATTTATGCTCACTCTATTTTATTAAAAAAGAAAGAAGAACAAGGCTTAAGATGATTCAAGCAGGCTTCTACCCAAACTGTGGTCTGGATCTGCAGCACCTATATGACCTGGGAACTTGGCAGAAATGCAGAATCTTAGGCCCCTCCCCAGACCTGCTGAATCAGAAGCCATATTTTAAGAAGATCCCTAGGAAATTCAAATGCACATTAAAGTTTGAGACGCTCGGCCCTAAAAACTTCTGAGTGAGAGCAGTGGGTGGTAACAGCATTCTGAATAAATGTCCCACCATCTCTACAAACCAGTAGGAATGTCAGAAATGGCAAGTCACTGTATAGTTCTTTCTACAAACATTCATCAGGACCCATTACGTGCCAGACACCATTCCAGGTGCTGATATACAACAATGAAAAAAAAAAAAATGAAAAATCACTGCTCTTGAGGATCAAATGAATGGTCTATAGCATGTCGGGTGGCAGTAAGTACCATGAAGAAAAATTAAAATGAGATATGGAAGGGAAAGTTTTTGCAATTTTAAATAGTATACTCAGCAGGTGATATTTGTGCAAAGACCCAAAAGAAATGAAGAGACAAGTTTTGTGAATATTGACTGGAACAGCATTGTAGGTGAAGGGAACAGCAGATGCTAAGCCCTGAGGAGGAAAAATTATAGAACCTGTGTACACTGATGAGAATGAGTTGATGGTTGCTTGAGGGAGAGGAAAGAATTGTGATGATGCCCTTGATAAGTGGAAGGAGATGAAATCTAGCACGCAAGAGAAGCCAGCCCAAAAGAGGAGCATGAACAGTTCAGCCAATAACATTAAGGAAGGCGGATCATATGTGCCCAGATGTGAGTAAACTGCTAGAGGAAGTGGTGGGAGTTTTGGAAGTTTCCTCTTGTTTTGTTTAAGATTTCTCCTTGAAATAGGAATCAAGTTTATCCATTGAAAGAGAGGGGAAGGAGAGTCATAGAGGTATGAGGAGAGAGAATAAGGTCTGAAATAGCTGTCTAGAAAAGAGATGCTTGTTAAGCAGCATTGATTCCACCTGTGTGACACATCAGCATTCTTTTCTTTTTCCCCAGTCACATTCAGTGTCAAGTTCAGATTCAAGGAGAGAGCAGAGAGTTGGATTTAACAAGAGATGAGGTTTAGCCAGGCACCTACAATGAAGGAGAAAGGGGCAAATTTGCTGAGGCCATATGCAAGAGAGTGACGATAATGAAGGATCATGGAATTTAAGCTCGATTAAAAGGACATGAGGACACACAAAAGAAATAAGGACTGTGAAAAAGTAATAGGATCACTGGATTGCAGGTCCCAGTAAAGTCAAGCAAGCATTAGGTTCAGAAACTAGAAGAATTAAACTGGTAAGTTAGATGGTAATAGAGAATGGGGTTCTTGCAACTGGGATTATGAAGAGGGTACAATTAGTGCTGATTCCATGGTCCAGGTTGTGTTACCCAATATGGTAGCCACTAACTACAGGTGGCTATTTAAATTTTAATTATTAAATTTAAAGCTTAAAATCCAGTTCTTTAATTGCACTAGCTACATTTCAAGTACCCAATGGCCACATGTGGCTAGTGGCTTATCAGACCGGACAGATAAAGAGTATTTCCATCAACCCAGACAATTCAATTGGGCAGTACTGTTCTAGGGCGTGACCATGGGAGTTCATGGCTAAGGTAAGATGATGTGCAAGACTACTGGAGGGTCCTGAACTATCTACACAGATACTGAAATCACCAAGAACTGGAACAGGAGTCATTTTGGAGAGAGTGACAATGAGCCAGGAGCTAAAATCTTCAAAGTGTTAGAGAGAGTAGGGTCCCCCCAAGTGTTACAGGGGGAATTTTGTTTTGCTTTTTTAACGAGGAAACAGTAAAATTGTCTAGAAGGGCCATAAGGGAGCAAACAGGGTACCTACCCCGTATCTAGGCCAGTGTGCCCGGAGGACCATGGGAAAGGGCTACAGGGAAAACCGTGCCCTCAGGTGAGATCCAGTCTGTAGGAGGGAGAAGGTGAAGAGACTATTCAAAGAAGATGGTTGAGGATACAGGAGATTCTGCTGGTGGCAGACCACGGGTCCCAGAGTGATAACAAAAGGGTTTCAGGAGACAGGGAGCAGTATGCGATAAGCTCGTGGAAGGGGATGTGCAGAGCTCTATGGGGATGAAGGTCAGAGAGATGACGGGTGTCCTGGGAACCTGGGCTGTGTGTGGGGACTGGTGTAAACAGCGATAACACAGCGAGATTGACCCTGTTGACCCCAAAGCAATAACTGGGAGAAGGTGTGAGTGTTGAAGGAGAAAGAGGGCTCTTGTCAGCAGTACAAAGAATTCTGGAATATCCCCTTCACTTCCTCCTCAGGTCATATGGAGGCCAGGAAAGGACCCAGAGCTTGGGCACCTCTTGGTTGCTGGCAGTAGGGTAGGAGGCCTGGGAAGGGTGGCCTTCCCCAGAGAACGTGGAGCTCCCTCTTCCCCCCAACCCCCACCTTTTCGGCTGTACCCTGTGGCTTGTGAGATCTTAGTACCCTGCCCAGGGATTGAACCCAGGCCCTGGCAGTGAAAGAACTGAGTCCTAACTACTGGACCACCAGGGAATTCCCAACCCTCTTGACTTCTTAAACCTGCAGCTAGAAACACCTGAGTGCTGGAACTTCTCTGGAAAAGGAGGCTGCTGGAAGCAGGAACCAAGCTTCAGGGTCCCCCGCAGTAGAAACCTATCTGAGTTCAAATCGTGACTCTGTCACTTACAACCCTGCACCCTGGGGCAAGTCTTTTCACTTCTCTGAGTCTCCACCCCCCTATCTTCAGGCTTCCCTGCTTATCTTTTATACCATGACCTCTACCTAGAAGTCTCCTCTCCCTTTTCCAAGCCAAGGGGATGACTGTGGTCTGCTGCTTGAAGATACACACTTTAACTATTCAAATAACTGACTGTGTTCATGCATTCCTTCATGTATTCATTCATTTTTTCAAGAAATACTAATAACGAATATTAAGAGAACAAATTGGATAAACGCGGGTTTAAATACAAGTTCCATCATTTACCAGTGGTATGTCCTTAGAAATTCCCTTATCCTCGCCAAGGCTTGGTGTTCTTTCCTGCAAACATAGACATTAACAAAACATTTTTTATAGGGCTGTGCGAGGAATAATAAAATAATCGGGCTAACCCATGCGGTATGTAGTTCAGTGCCTGGCACATAGTAAGAGTTCAATAAATGTTAGTCATTATTAATCACAAATATGTTTTGCCAGGTGCTGTGCTAAGTGCTGGGGATACAATGATAAAAAACAATTAAACATTACGATTGTAATGCAATTAGACAAGAGCTATTCCAAAGAAATTTATATAAACACTACTGGAACGTAATGAAGGATTTTATCATGCCTTGGGAAGATGAAAAAGTTTCCTGGGATGATATTTGAAAAGGTCTTCCAATGACTTAGGAGTTTGCCAGATGGAGAAGGGGAAGGATGTCCCAGGGTGAAGGAACAACATGGTGCCTTGAAAGGTGGGGTGTGTCCATGAAACTTCAGGGAACCACAGCGATTGGAACAGGGGGTGCAGAGAAAAGTAGAAAGGAGGTACAGCTTGAGAGACTCAGGGTCCCCTGTGGGGAGGGCACATTTGGCACACCAGCCCTTCCAACTTGATCTTATGAGCAGTGGGCAATGGTGTTCAGGTTTTTAGGCAGAAGAACAACAGGACCAGGATCTTGGCATTCGAAGGGGAAGCAGGTCGGAAGAGGCACAAGACTGAAGAGGGGGGAGACCACTTGAGAGGCTGTTGTAATCATGCAGGTGAGACGTCATAAGAACCTGAACAAAGGTATTGGCAGAGGGGATAGAAAGAAAACTACGGATGGGCAAGGTGGGTCACAGGACTAAGGGATGTGTCAGGCTGGATGCGAGGTAGGAAGATGAGAGATTCATTCACCATCAGCCTAGTAAACTCACACAGCTGTGGACTGCTATGGTGGAGATATAAAATGTTTTAGCACGAGAGGTCCCCAAGTCTAGGGCAGCTCAAAAGTTACTTTGAAGTATATCTTCTTTAGCTCCCTGAGGAACACTTGAGCATTTCCTGGCAATCATTTAAGAGCAAAGCAAATAGTCACTCATCGTTCTCAGAAAAGACATTAAGACTATGTATCTATAATGCAAATAGAGCATCGTATTGCTATAATGTTAACCATTGTGCAATTTGTGGGCTGCAAGAGATATAAAACAAAGGATAAGAGACTTAGCAGAGGGAAGGCACTACTTCATGGAGGAGCTCATTTTTGAGCTGGGTCTTAAAGGGTGAGCACATTTTTCAAGGGTAGAGATGGGCACTCCAAGAGGGGGATATGCCTGAGCTGAGACAGGTGAGCAGGAAAGTATGACTCAGGTGTGTTCTGAGAGCCCCTCGTACTGTGAGATGCTCTGGCATTAAAGGACCCATGGTCAAGTGAACCTGGAGATGCAACCTGCTATATAGCACCTCCCCTTGGGCATTCACAATACTCTAAGTATCATAAAGGTCCCGAGAAGGCCTGCAGCTTAAAATAATTTGTATAGTGACACAAAGCAAATCTGTGGCTGCCTGGGGCTGGAGGTGGAGATGGGAGGACTGACTATGAAGGGGCACAGGGAAACATTCTGGGGTAAGGGACATATTCTATACCTTGATTGGGATAGTGGGAAACATGAATGTACACATATGTCCGAATTCATTGAACAGTAAAATGGATGGCTAGTGGGAAGCTGCTGCATAGCGCAGGGAGATCAGCTCGATGCTTTGTGACCACCTAGAGGGGTGGGATAGGGAGGGTGGGAGGGAGACACAAGAAGGAGGGGATATGGGGATATATGTATACGCATAGCTCATCCACTTTGTTGTACAGAAACTAACACAACATTGTAAATCAATTATACTCCAATAAAGATATAAAAATTCATTGAACAGTACACATAATGTATATTTTGCTGTGTGTAAATTATACCTCATTTAATGTAATTAGTAATTATAATAATTTGGTTTTTATTTGACTTTGGAGAATTTTTTTCATGAATATCCCAACGGCTCATTTCTTGAAACACCATCTGAGAAGCAGAAGTTAGCTTCCTATGGCCACTGTAACAAATTACCACAAACGTAATGGCTAAAAATAACATACATTTATTCTCCTACAGTTTCTGCAGGTCACAAGTCTGAAATGGGTGTCACTTGGCTAAAATCAAGGTGTGGCAGGGCTGTGTGCTTTCTGAAGGCTCCAGGAAAGAAGCTGTTTCCTTGTCTTTTCCGGCTTCCAGAAGCTCACGGCCCCTTTCATCTTCAAAGTCAGCAATCACATCACTCCAACCTGTACTTTCATCCTCAAATCTCCTAATCTGACTCTGACACTTCTATTTCCCTCTTTCGCTCACAAGACTCTTGGGATTGATTGCATTAGTTCCACTCAAATAATCCAGGATAACCTCCCCATTTCAAGATCCTCATTGAATCACATCTGCAAAGTCCCTTTTGCCATATTAGGCAATAGGCACAGGTTCCAGGGATTACGACATGCACATCTTGAGGGTGGGAGGGGGGGGTATCATTCTGCTTACCACACTAGTTTTTAATGTAAAATAAGAGGAGAGAATAATAAGCCTGAAAATGAAGGCTGAGGCCAGATCAGCCTCAAGGATGTGGAGTTTCCCAGGTAAGCAACAGGCAGCACTTACCGTTGAATTGAAGCACTCACATGTTTTAAAATGTGAAAGCTAATATAGGGTATTAAGTAAAAATTTTCCACTGTTCCCCAGCCATCCAGTTTCCCTCTCTGGAGCCAACAATAGTGACTTACCACTTTTTTATGTATTATTCCAGAAATAATCCATACCCGTATCTTTTTTTACACAAATAGTAGCAGAGTATAAAAAATTGTTCTGGTAACTTGCCATTTTCCCCCAAAGAATATAACTTGCACATCATACCATAGTAGAACAAAAAGAGCCTTGGTATAACCCCCTCCCCCTGAGTATGGGCGGGACCTGTGACTTGCTTCTAATCAATAGAATACAGCAAAGTGATAGGGTGTCACCTCCACGGTTACATAAGACTCCAACCTAGCACACTGGACTGAGAGTCCTTCCTCACTGACTTGATAAAGTAACTGGCCATGAGAAAGCCCATGAGAAGAGGAACTGCAGGCGGCCTCTAGGACCTGCAGGTGGAATCCAGCCAATAGCCAGCCAGAACCAGGGCCCACAGTCTTACCATGGTAAGAAAGTGAATTCTTCCAACAAACTCAATGAGATTGCAAGCAGCTTTCCCCCTAGTCAAGTTTCCGGATGAGAACACAGCTCAGTGAACCTCTTGACTACACCTCATAAGACTCTGAGCAGGGAGCCAGCTAAGCCACGCCTGGACTTCTGATCCACAGAAAGTGTGACATCAAAATGTGGGTTGTCTTAAGCCTCTAAATTCACAGTACTTTGTTACACAGCCATAGAAAACTAATAAATCCCCCAGTAGACTGTAAGCTCCATGTGGGCAGAAACCGCATCCATAGTGTGTCCCCCATCGTACCCCCAGCACCTCACACTGTGCTCAACAAATATTGGGTTGGCCAAAAAGTTCCGTTGCAGAAAAACCCGAACGAACTTTTTGGCCAACCCAATATTTGTTGAATGAATGAATGTGCATCATCTCTACAATATTTACAACGACTCCACAAGGAGGATTAGTTTTATACAAGTATTGCTAAGACAGAGAGAAGATAAGCAACACGGCCAAGATGCACAAAGAGAAAAGATGGGACTTGAACTAGCAACTCCTAGGACCAAACCCCAAGTTCATTCACTAACATCACAGCTGTAAGAACAGTGCAGGCTTTCCGCTGGGACAGAGCCAGTGGGAGCCTCCACAAATAATTGTCCCTAGCATATACCTATGGCAGACATCACTAATCAATCCCAAATGCTTTCAGCCTGAGTCCACTGCAAACCTTCTTGACTCAGCATTTCAGTAGCCACAAGCAATTGATCAGAGCTGACTCAGGAGAGGATGACTATTTATCACCTAAGCTCTAAGCTCCTAGTTGGTATCTATTTCTCCATGCAACTAAATTTGGGCTCCATTCCCAGAAACGTATGGGAAAGAATATAAAAGAAACAAAAGTCTGAGCATAGGGAGAAGTGGTACCCAGGAAAGAAAAGACAAGGAAAGAGATTGTAGATGGGGGTGGGGGAGACAATGTAGAACCTTCCCTGTAGAGGAAAGCCTACAACATTTCAGGACAGGAAATTCCACTGATGATACATGCTACAGCTGGATTTTCTTACGGCTAAATTCCCCGGGTCAGCTGATGGAGGCTTCCTTGTACAGTACTTGGATTCTGCAAGTAGAATCCTTTTTTATTATTATCATTGCCATAGCATCCCAGCTGATGACTGCACCAGGGGTGCAATGGAATGAGCATGTGCCATGGCTGATATTTTTATTGTTTTGACAATTAAGGTGTATGCTTGCCTGAGGGGGCTGCAATTTTGGTATTTTAAACATTAATATCCAGAAAGGAAATGTAGCTTTTCAAACAAGGAGTACCTATGCTGCTATAAAGGTGATAAAGCCTTAAAGTTTAAAAGAAAAGATTGAAAAGTGAGGAAAACAGTCAATGAATTAGTTGTTTGGTTGTGCCTTCTTTGTTTGTTAATAAATTGATAAAAATCCACTTTCCTGTAGGCATTAAATAGACCAGGGTTGCCAAATATACTGTGCTGACAATACCACCTCCTATGCCCATGGCAGGCATTACTAATTACTCACATCATTCTTTCCTCCCTAGTCCCAGCTTGGTCTTGGAAACCTTTCCAATATGGAGCTCCACGCAACCAATAACAATCTATCATTTTGG
The DNA here is from genome assembly GCF_949987515.2 of Delphinus delphis. Taxonomy (NCBI): domain Eukaryota; kingdom Metazoa; phylum Chordata; class Mammalia; order Artiodactyla; family Delphinidae; genus Delphinus; species Delphinus delphis. The sequence continues at coordinate 64,241,706 of NC_082699.1, forward strand.
ATCTCAAGGCAAAACTACTTGCCATCCAAGATTATAGGCACAGCCCCAACTCAGAAATTATCAAGCAAAAAGCACTATCGTGACAATCAAAAGCACAGACCCTGGACTCAGAGTGCCTAGATTTGAAGCCCACCTCTGCTATGCACAGCCATGCCATGCCTCAGTTTTTCCACCTGTAAAATGGGTAAGAATAACAGCAATCACCCCATGCAGCTACAGTGATGATTAAATGAGTTAACTATGTGCAGATCTTGGAAGAGTGCCTTGCAAACATAAGCATTGTCTGCTCTTTCTTATATTTTGATTCCCTTTGTTCTCTGTGCAAAATCTAACACTCCCACTGGACTGCAAGGTAGGTACCATGTTTTAGTCTTCTTCAAATCCCCAGCACTTAATACACAATAGGTGCTGAGTCAGTATTTGTTAAACTGTTGAATCAAACTCTTCCAGACAGACTGGCAGATTCACTATTCCTCCCCCCAGTACCTCGCACATTTCTGCCTCCTGTCTCTCCCATTGTTTCCCATCCCCCATCCTCCATCTCTTTAAAGTCTCCTCTTCATCGTCATCCTTCTTCCACTCTTCCCACACAATCCCACCCCACCGGATTCCTACCCATCCTTCAGAACATGCCCAGCTGGAATAGTCATTAATCTGTTCACCAAATATTCCCAGCTCTCTGCCTTGTGGGTACATAGTAGAATTTTACTTCCTGCCCTGCCCCCTGTGGTTGGGTGGGACCATATTAAAAGTCTGGTTCATGAGAACAGAATTTGACTGCTGGTGTGAGACCCTCCCAACCTCAGATCTGCTTCCTCCCATCACAAAAATCAGTGATGTTCCAACCTGCAGCTGTTCCATCTGTCTGGTTTGGAGTGAAAACTGGGTGGAGCAGAGCCACTAACTGACCCATGATGAACCAATAGCACGAACGAGAAATGAATCTTTGTTTTTTAAGCCACTGAAATCTGTCGTTGTTTCTCCAACATCACCTGCATCCAGCCTGCTCCAGACACCCTGATGCACAATAATGTCTTCAAAAGGTCAGGGAAAAGATCTCATTCATTTTTATCCTAACATAGTGTCTTGCACAAAGTAAGTGCTCATAAATGACTGTTGAATAAATGATCAGTCATTAATCTCTGAGCCTCGATTTGCCCAATCTGTGAAACAGGATAATAAATTTCTTGCTCTTTTACTTTTCCAGGCTCTTAGGGGGCTAGAATGGAATTATGTGTAAGAAAGTGGTTGTGAACCATAAAATGATTAACACACCTCAAGCATTATTATTAGATGATAAACCATTCATTCATTCAGAATTCATTCTCAGGTACTATCCTAGTACCTGAGACAATTAACACATGAACACAATTCTTGAGTTCTGTTGCTGTTCTTAAGCTCAGGAATAATTACAGCTATTGAATGGGCAATACATGCCAGGCACTGTGCTGGGTGCTTGTCACACCATTGTCACTTATAATCCTCAAAGAGTCACAGGAGATGGGTACCATATGCCTATTTTACAGAGAGCAAAACTGAGGTTCAAAAGGGTTAAGTAACTGGCCCAAGGTCAAATCGCTAAAAAGTGGCAGAGTTGGGAGCTTAGTCAATAACCCCAAGTATCTGGACTCCTTTGGGAATATAAATGCAAGTATTTGGAATCAAAGCCATTAGTCACAGCTCTAGTCTACCTCCCACGGAAGGTGTGAATTAAACACTCTTTGAACTGGGCAGGCAGGAGCGCTGCAAGCCCGGAAGTCCTTACTATGACCACCCAAGGGACAGCAGAGATACTACATAAAGCAGGCTGCCCAGACACACATCTTCCCCGAGTGACACAGGCTGAGCGGGTGCCGGGTGTTTTAAAATTTAAAATACACATCCATGTAGACGCATCCACTCCCAAGAGCAAAAGCCAAAAAAAAACAAAAAACAAAAGAAGGAAGCATTTATTTCTTACTTTAGAAAAGTTTATGCCATTAAAAGCATTTTTTTTTTTTTTTTTTTTTTTTGGCGGTACGCGGGCCTCTCACTGTTGTGGCCTCTCCCGTTGCGGAGCACAGGCTCCGGACGCGCAGGCTCAGCGGCCATGGCTCACGGGCCCAGCCACTCCGCAGCATGTGGGATCTTCCCAGACTGGGGCACGAACCCGTGTCCCCTGCATCGGCAGGCGGACTCTCAACCACTGCGCCACCAGGGAAGCCCATTAAAAGCATTTTAAATAGTGTCAGCCTCATGAGCATCTGACCAGTGCAGTCACACAGGGCTGGGCACTCAGAACGCCCCATGCTTGGGGTCTCAGGCTCTGAAGTCACCATCTTGAAATTATCAAACTTTCCCTTCGCATTTGTGTTTTGTAAGTGAAGCCGGAAGGGACGGTGGATCTTGTTTCAGAGGCCTAGAGCCTTACCCCACACACAGCCCCAACTCCTGCCACCCCCTGCTTCCCAAGGGAGGACTCTCAGCAAACCGCCTGTTCCAGACCCCCTTCCCTGTCGCCTCCTGAGCACAGGCATGGAGGTCAGGACAGGGGCGGCGCGTGGGGCAGAGTGCTAGAACTGAAATCCCTCGCCTACATTTGCCGACTGTATGATCATATAGAGTTGGCAAATGTTATAATGGGCATATTGTTTAACCTCTCTAAGCCTCCATTTCCTCATCTGTAAAATGAAGGTAGAAACAATACCTGTTTCATAGAATTAAGAATTAGGGGCTTCCCTGGTGGTGCAGTGGTTGAGAGTCCACCTGCCGATGCGGGGAACACGGGTTCGTGGCCCGGTTCGGGAAGATCCCACATGCCGCGGAGCGGCTGGGCCTGTGAGCCGTGGCCGCTGAGCCTGCGCATCCGGAGCCTGTGCTCCGCAGCGGGAGAGGCCACAACAGTGAGAGGCCCGCGTACCACAAAAAACAAACAAACAAAAAGAATTAAATGTGAAGAGCATTTAGCACGGTGCCTGACACACAGCAGCAGCTCAATAAATGGCGGGTGTTACATTCTTACAACCAGCTGGACACTGGTACTGTGATCCCAGGTCACAGAAGAAGACTAGGCCCTGCACCCGGGATGCTCCTGAGCGGGAGAGGCCGTGCGCAAACCTACAGCGGCCAGATTCCAAACCCCAGGTGGTTGACCACTGCCACTCCCGGAACAGGGCCTCTTTTGGCGGCTCAAGGTCCCACCCCAGGCCTGCTTCTGAGGTTTTTAAACCACGGCCCTGTGAACTTGGGATCTGTCTGGACCTCACAGCTCTCAAAGTCCTGGCAGAGATCAAGGCAGCCCTACCAGGTAGCAACCGTGACCACCATCATGCGTGAGGCCCGAGAGACCGCTCCTGTCTGTTTAACTTCCCTTCCACTGAGCCTCACGCCTTGCCATGCCCAGACAGGAACTTAACAAGCTCTTTTGATGAAAACCTACGTAGCTGATAAAGTTATTCTGTATCTACGTAATGTTTGATGGTGACACCGAGCGACCGGGGGCAAGCAGCAAGAATAACATAGTAAACGCTCAATGGAAACTAAGGGCAAAGGGGAGAAAGTGGAAAAGGCAGACCACGCAACGACTAAATGTTTGAAACCAAGGCTTTGATGCTTTTGAAACGGAGTCCAGGAAAATTGCTGTAGCCCCTGCAGCCAGTTGGAGGGCTTTTCCCCCCGCATTGCTGAACTGTTTGGGAGCCTCCAGCTGCTACCCTCCCGGGTTGGGAACAGAGCCCTGAAGCCTGGGAGGCAGGGTGTGTGTCAGTCAAGCCCGGAGCTGGCAGGACCCTGGGCCTTGCGTGGAGTCCAGGCCCATCTCTGACACAGGGGGGAGTGCAGAGACAGGAGTGGGCGTTTGCTGACAAGCAGCTTCATGGGAAAGCTTGCCTCGGCATTTCTCCGTGCTGAATCAGGGAGAAAAGTCGGGCAGAGCGCCTACGGGGTTCAACTGAGAGAGAAAAAACAGAGCCTGAGGTGGGGCAGCAAACACAGCACGAAGCAGTACGAGCAGCAGCAGAATTCTCGTCACCGGAAGGCCTACTGAGTGCTTTCCACGGCTCCCTCTTTGCCCTCATCACAGCCCTCTGGGGTAAGGAAACCCCTTGGGGAACTATGATTCTCTCTGGCACATGAAGAAACTGAAACTGGGGTTAAGAGACATCGAGAGCTACGCAGCTAACTCGCGGTTACAGTGGAATTCAAGCTCACGTCTGACAAGAGCCGAATCTCACGCACGTCTAATCCATCGCCCTAGCCCTCCCCTGGGACAGTGTGCCTCACCCTGCCCTCGCCTTCTTCTCCAGAGGTTAGGGAAAACCAGACAGACAGGACACAAAGCAGATGTGGAGAGCGGCACGCACCTCTCAGACAGCCTGGCCCCAAATGCGGGAGACTGGGTGGGTCTTGTTCAGCCTTGCGTGGGGCAATCTCACACCTGCCCATCCAGATGGAGAGAGAACAACCCAGACCTCCCCATTCCTCCCTAAGTATGTCATACAGAACAGCACTCTTCAATAAAAACATAGCCCCAGGTACATCTTGTAATTACAACTTTCTAGTAACCACAGTTTTAAAAGTAAAAACAAAGAGCTGAAGTTAATATGTTTTATTTAACCCAGCCATCTAAAATAGTATTGTTTCAATATATAATCAACATACAAAATTACTGAGATAGCATATGTTCTCTGTTTTCATACTAAGTCTTTGAAATCCAGATGCACTTTACGCTTGCTCCACACCGCCACTTGGACCAGCCTAGTCACACGTGGCTGGTGGGTACTGTCTCAGATAGGACACCAAAATACCCAAATGAATACCACCTCGCTCTACATGATGAAAAGGCTTTTTTTCATTATCATTGATATTTTTGATGTACAGTTCTATGAATTTTAACACATGTATAGATTAATGTAACCACCACCATAACTGGACTACAGAGCTCTTCCATCACCCCCAAAGGACTCCTTGGCGCTATCTCTCTACTATCACACCGTCCACCCTCTCCTAATCTTTGCGCAAATGGAATCGTACAGTACGTAACCTTCTAATATTGGCTTCTTTTACTCAGCATAATGCCTTTGAGACTCATCCAAATTTGTTATGTGCATCAATAGTTCATTCCTATTTATTGTTGTTTTATTACATTGTATGGATGTTCCACAGCTTGTATATCCATTCAGCGGCTGAAGGACCTTTGAGCTGTTTCTAGTTTGGGATGATTATGATGAGAGTTGTTATAAATACGTGTAGAGGTTTTATGTGAACCAGTTTTCATTTCATTTCTCAGGAGTGAGATTGTTGGGTTACGTGGTAAGCGTATGTTTAGCTTCATAAAAAACTATCAAAATGTCTTCCAGAGAAGTTGAACCAGTTTTTATTCCCACCAACAATGTGGAGGGGTTCCAGTTGTTCTGCATCCTTATCAGCACTTGGTATTGTCAGTATTTTTATTTAGCTATTCTGATACATATGTAGTTGTATCTCATTATACTTTTAATTTGTTTTTCCCTAATGATACTGAGCATCTTTTAATGTGCTTCCTTGCCTTCCTTATGTCTTCTTTGGTTATATGTCTGTTTAAATCTTTTGCCTATTTTTAAATTAGACTGTATGCTTTAAAAGTTTTATATATTCTAGATACAAGTCCTTTGTCGGATATGTGATATGCAAAATATTTTCTCCCAGTCTCTAGGTTTTTTTCTCGTTTTCTTAACATTGTCTTTCACAGAGTAAAAGTTTTGATGATGTCCAATTTATCAATTTTTTTATCAAAGTGCAATTCACTTTGATAAAATTACACTTTTGTTAACATTAGTAAGAACTCTTTTGCCTAACTCCAGGTCATGGACATTTTCTCATGTTAAGTTTTTGAACAATAAATCACACATTTAACACCGAAGGAGTTGTACCTCTGTAAAGAAGTTCAGCTGTGAGTTTTAGTTGTGAAAATCCCCATTGTTCTGTGTAATCATTCACTCATTCCCTCCACAGACATTTAATAAGTGGAAAGTCATCACCAGTAAAACAAAGATGATTACAATTTGGTCCACAATCGTAGCTGCCACTAATTGTGAGTCTAGGCCAGTGGCCATGTAAATATTATCTATACCCTCCAATCTGGCATTACCACCCTTGTTTCCCAGAAGAGGAACCTGAAGCTTAGAAAAGTTAAGCAATTTTCCCATCACACAGGCAGGAAGTAGTGGAGTTGGGGTTCTCCAAAGCCCTCAGGTATGGGAGGGTTCTTTGGTTTCTAGCAACAGGAAACAGTTCAATCTACCTGAGTGGTAAAAAAACAGAGAAGGGGTCCACAGGTATTTCACAGGATCAACCCTATGGCTGAACAACCATATCTTGGAAGGAAAAAAGTCAAGGGAGTACAAAGATCTAGCTAGCAAGAAAAATAGAGATGTTAACTTCCAGACACGCCCTTTGAATGAAACATCTTCAACAATTTTCAGCCCTTGCTTGTGCTCTCTCTAGGTTCAAGTTCCTGGAGCAATCATCTGGTTGACCCATCGTAGGTCATGTGAACATCTTTTGACCAAGGGATGATGGAACCTTCATTGACAGCCCCACCAAGACTATGTCCAATTAGGGGCATAGTCTCCTTTCCTTGTTGAATGGAATATCAGGTGCTATTACTGGAGGGAAATGGGAAGAATTGATCCTGGGAAGACTAAAAAAACCATAGATGCTCACTAATGCAATGACTTCCAAAATTTTTTACCATAATCCATGTTAAGAAATCTATTTCACCAACATGTAAGTGTACGCACATATGACTGAAATGAAATTTCATATAACAGTATGTGCCCTTACAATGTGTAGTAGAGTCTGATAGGTCACACTCATTTCCTTTCATTTTTTTTTTTGTTTTTTTTTTTGTTTTTTGCAGTATGCGGGCCTCTCACTGTTGTGGCCTCTCCCATTGCAGAGCACAGGCTCCGGACGCGCAGGCTCAGCGGCCATGGCTCACGGGCCCAGCCACTCCACGGCATGTGGGATCTTCCCGGACCGGGGCACGAATCCGCGTCCCCTGCATCGGCAGGCGGACTCTCACCCACTGCGCCACCAGGGAAGCCCCCTTTCATTTTTAAAAAATGGATTTTATAAGTACCTTATGGGTCAGAACCTGCAGATTGAAAAGGACTGCCCTTGCCATGATTTCCTTCCTCTCCCTATCCATGAAGACTCCAGAAGGAAAGACGTGTGAAACAGTGAAGGCATAAAGTGGTGAGCTCTATAATGTCTCTCCAGAGAATATTAACCCATCCATCTCACCAGACGGATGTGTGAACAGAGATGTAAAACTCCTGTGAATAAGAAAAGGCTGACAAAAGATGCATGTTTTCCCATAGAATCAGACCCTGAGACAAAGATGGGGGTCCAAGTAGCTTATTTGTGAAGTGATCCCAGGAAGGACAAGGAGGGAGTGGGAAAGTGAGATGGAGAAGCGAGGAAGGCCAGCAAAGGCTTCATGATGAGGGTGTTGTCACTGGGCATCTGGGACTCGGTCACACAGCAGACCTTCTGAGAAACTGTGCAGAACATGCTTCAGGACTGTCCCACCGAAGGGCAGGGAGGATGGGGTGTTCATCCACGAACTGCATCCTTCCACGGGAACATGTCCCCAAAGCCATTAATTTCCCAATACATCCATCTTGCCACCAAGTGAGGGCCAAGCTGCCATGGCCCGAGAACACCCTCAGGCAGAAAAATGCAGAAAGATTTGGGCTGTATGGGAATTGTATGCAGATAACCTCCAGGTGTGTCAGGAGTCAGGTCCAATGGGACAGGAATAGAAGCAGCACTGAGTGTAGAGTAGCAAACCCTTAATCAGCAGCGCCGGAGGGCTGTGGGTCTCACCCCAGGCTGCACACTGTCATCTGAGGAGCTCTTAAAGAGTACCGATTCCCCATGGAGGATGGGGTGGATCTCCGACATCAACATATTTTTTAAATTCTGCAGAGTCTAATGTGCAGGAAGTATAAGATGGAATAGGAAGGAAGAAATAACATTTCTTGTGGTTTGGTGTTTGGGTTGTTTTGGTTTTTGGTTTTTTTTGAGGTAACCTTTGTGTCTCATTTAATTCTCTCAACCATGCTATACATTACATATTACTATACCCATCTCAAAGGTGGGAAAACTGAGGCTGAAGGAAATCAAGTAACTCACCCAAGCTTCCATTGTTATGAGCAAAAGGACCAAGCTCACCATCCAAGACTGAATCCATGACTCCTTCTACTCCACCATGCTATATCTCCCAAGGAAAATTTTAATAAAATTGATGGTGAAAGGAAGGGGGCAGGAAAAAAAATTGAAAGCAAGAGTGTCAAGGCTGTCTTAGGTAAGGCATGGAGGGAAGGGCTCTGAAGGCAGCAAGAAACCCTGGATAGCCAAGGCTGTTCCCAGCACCAAGAGACATGAGGCAAAGCCACCAAAGGGGGATGGATTACCAGCTAACCCTGCCCTGTCCTAGTGTTCCCTGAAGCTAGCCCTGCTCTCAAGGTCTTGCATCAAAGGTAACTCAATGGGCCATTTTCCCATCAGACCCTGAACTGTGACTCGGCACGTCCCAGCCTACCTGCTCCTGCTTGAGAGCCTCTCAGCATGATTGATCTTCCTCTTCTCTGTGGCCTCCAGGCTGGCTATATTCAGCCTAGAGAAGAAACCAACAACACAGCGACCAGCCTTTCCTCGTTTCTGCAACTGATTTCTCTCTTCTCTGCATCTGCCTGGCTCTCCAAGCTCAGCAGCCCATCTGGCTGAAGGGATATCCTGCTGTTTACAGCCTCCTCTGGGACTGCTGGAAGACAGGAGAAGCCCTAGCCATTTCTGCTCCATGTGTCTGTGCCATAAAATCGAATTTTATTTAAGCATCACATTTGGGGAAGGAAAAGGAACTTCAGCCTTTGCTTTCTTGATAGTATCTTTCAGCAACAACAAGATGCTTAATCCATTCAGGCAATCCTCAAAAGGAAAAATTCAAAACTAAAATCTCCCGAGCAGGCTGTGCTTCCGAAGTCCAAGAGAATCTTTCAGTGAATACTGGAAAACTGTAGAGCTGGAAGGGACCCTAGAGATCATCCCTTAGGAAGGGAAGCTGAAGACCCCAGCGGAGGAGTGACTTGCCCGATACCATGGCAACGGGGGTGCTTTGACCTCTTGTCCCCACATGATGTTCTACTGGGCAAGGACTGCAAACTGGGGAAAGACAGGAAGGCAGCATGCGGAAGGTGGTGATCCATGTTGAGAAATGTACACATTTCACCGTCATGTGAGTATATACACGCATGACTGAAACGTATATACAGAAAAGTAGGGCTGAAGCCAAGGAAAACAGTGGATTTAAAACCTGCAGGCTTCGCCCCAACTGTGAAGAAAACAAAGTGGTCTTCGCTATTTACCAAGCCATCCCTCCCAAGTTGACTAATCCCAGGGCCACCGTATTGCATAACTCCAGGAGCCCCAACTCACACTGTACCGTTAATTCGTATTTTAGAAAGGCAGAAGAGTAAGAACGCAAATGTTAGCTATTCTCTTTCTTGCTCTTCATTAACAGCAGGAACTGAGCCATTCATTGATAACTACAGGACTCATTAAAAACAAACAGCAACTGGAAAAACACCCCAGGAAATACGGTTTTCAAGATTCAAAAGAATGAATCTATAAAAGCAAGTTAATCACAAAGATTGCTAAAAGCGAGGCCATTCAGAAGGATCTGACTTAAGCACTCACAAAGGTGGTAGGCATTGTTCTCAGTGCTTTGTGTATGTAAAGTTTCACCACAGCCAGATGACACAGGCAGTATTATTTATCTCTCATTTTACCGATGAGGAAACTGAGATGTAGAATAATCAGGTAACTTGCAAGTCACGTAGCTAGGAAGTGGCAAGGGGATTCAAAGGCAGCAACCTTGCTCCCAACACTGTGTGCTTGACTACTTACAACATCACGCCTTTTGTAAGAGCCAGTTAATCAAGGTTACCTTCATGACATTTTTTTTTCTTAAATTCCATATATATGTGTCAGCACACGGTATTTGTCTTTCTCTTTCTGACTTACTTCACTCTGTATGACAGACTCTAGGTCCATCCACCTCACTACAAATAACTCAATTTCATTTCTTTTTATGGCTGAGTAATATTCCATTGTATATATGTGCCACATCTTCTTTATCCATCTATCCGATGATGGGCACTTAGGTTGTTTCCATCTCCGGGCTATTGTAAACAGAGCTGCAATGAACATTTTGGTACATGACTCTTTTTGAATTATGGCTTTCTCAGGGTATATGCCCAGTAGTGGGATTGCTGGGTCATATGGTAGTTCTATTTGTAGTTTTTTAAGGAACCTCCATACTGTTCTCCATAGTGGCTGTACCAATTCACATTCCCACCAGCAGTGCAAGAGGGTTCCCTTTTCTCCACACCCTCACCAGCATTTATTGTTTCTAGATTTTTTGATGATGGCCATTCTGACCAGTGTGAGATGATATCTCATTGTAGTTTTGATTTGCATTTCTCTAATGATTAATGATGTTGAGCATTCTTTCATGTGTTTGTTGGCAATCTGTATATCTTCTTTGGAGAAATGTCTATTTAGGTCGTCTGCCCATTTTTGGATTGGGTTGTTTGTGTTTTTGATATTGAGCTGCATGAGCTGCTTGTAAATTTTGGAGAACCTAGGGGTAAGACGGGAATAAAGACACAGACCTACTAGAGAATGGACTTGAGGACACGGGGAGGGGGAAGGGGAAGCTGGGATGAAGTGAGAGAGTGGCATGGACATACAGACACTACCAAATGTAAAATAGATAGCTAATGGGAAGCAGCCACATAGCACAGGGAGATCAGCTCGGTGCTTTGTGACCACCTAGAGGGGTGGGATAGGGAGGGTGGGAGGGAAGGAGACGCAAGAGGGAAGAGACATGGGAACATATGTATATGTATAACTGAGTCACTTTGTTTTACAGCAGAAACTAACACACCATTGTAAAGCAATTATACTCCAATAAAGATGTAAAAAAAAAAAAAAAAATCAAGGTTACCTGCTTGTTAGAGCAGCGGGGGCAGTTGAATCCTGCCGCGTTTCGCTCACATCACTGCAGGTGGCCTGCATGAAGTCTGCAGTGGGGGGACAGTGAGGAAGTGATCTTGCTCCAATGTCGTAGGGAGGCAACAGCGACAGCCACAGCTCTGCTTTGAAATCTACAAAGGATCAATGACGTCATCAGGCACATGTCTGGACAACAGTCCTAGCACCCCCAAGCAATCACCATGGGAGCTCAGAGGGAGGCTCTGGGCCACTGGGAGCTCCTCCCCAGCCCCCAAGCCCAACCCTCCTTTGGGAATGTGGAGTAAAAAAAGGGAGAAAAAAATGCTTTAAGCCCCTCCTCCATAGGCCAACAACAAACATATTCAGAGTAACTTTGAGACCCCCTCCAGCCCTCCCAACCAATAGAGAGAGACTTTTTAATTCACCCCACTTTGCAACCTTGAGCAATTTACCTCACGGCTCTGAGCCTCAGTTTCTTCATCTCTATAGACCCACCATATACACATGAGTAAGCATTAAACTGAGGGAATTCCCTGGCAGTCCCGTGGTCAGGACTCCACGATTTCACTGCCGAGGGCCCGGGATTCAACCCCTGGTCAAGGAACTAAGAACCCACAAGCCACACGGCACAGCCAAAAACATAATTAGATTGAGATGAATGGTGAAAAGGGCTTAGCACAATGCTTGCCACCTGGCAGAAGACCAGTAAACGAAGCAATAAAATGACAGTTTCCTTCTGCCCTCTGGGGATTAAAAGAACACAATTAGGTTCCTAACCAATATTCATTCTTCTTCTTTACCAAAAGACTCCTGATTTCATTCAGGGCTTCAGTATGCCCAGATTTAAAAAAAAAAAAAAAAAAAATCGCCTTCCCAGATTCCTTGGTAGGTCCAGGTGGCCATATTTCAGTTCTGGCAAATAGAATACAAGGAGAAGATGATTTGGGGAGGCTTCTAGGACATTTGTCGCTTCCCCCAAAACCAAGGGGAACAAACTCAGCCAACGTTTCCCTTTGACCCTTGCCTTCTGCCCTTCCCCCTTCTTCCTTCTGAAGGTGCAGCAGCCATCTTGCCACAATAAGGACCAGAACCACAGGCTGATCACAGGAACAGAGACGGGGCCTGGGTCCTAAATAACATCCTTTGGTCACCACACCAACTCCAGACTTTCTGACTCTTGACTTACTGGGTTAGAAATAAACCCTTATCAGGTTTTCCATTACCTGTAGCTGAACACATTCCTAACTGATATTTACCAATTCCAGTTTGATGTATTCAAATAAACAAAGTACAGAGATGCTGGGCTGTTTGTCCAAGGTCGTATCATGAATTGACTGGTGGCAAATCCAGGCCTGTTGAGTATCTGAGTCTTCAATTCCCAACCCTAATACCCTCAGAATCGAGTATATTCCCACAAAAATTGTATTTATGTCAAGAATCAGAATGATCACTGTCATGAAATATTTCTAAGGTAGTCAGCTGTGCCATGGATAAGTTCTCTTCTGGAAATGTAAGTAGCCAGTTAAAAAAATGGATTTCATTTAATCTGTGCAAGTGGGCCTTTCAGTCTTGGGGCAAATCACATACAAATCTCAGAAGAGAAGCTGATCATCTATAGAACCCAGGTTCATCCCTCTGCAAACACAAGGAAGCACCTTTGAATACCACGCTGTGAAATCAACCAAACAGAGCTGCCTGCCCTGACATCTATCGTTTAGAAGATAATGAACTCACAAAAGCAATGACTTTGAACTGCTATTAAATATTTTATAACCTGACCACTTAGGAAGTCAGGATTGAAAAGCACGATTATAGAAATATAACCTTTGCATGGCAAAATTGTTTGGGCTGTAAGATTTCATCTGCCTTGGATTGTTACAGTTTAATGAAAACAATTTTCTGAACTCAAAAAGGCAATTAATAAATAAATGCAATTAATTAAACCATATTCAAATGCTCTTGATGAAAATGTATATCTGCAGGATGTGAGATTGATCAGAATCTCTGGAACCCTAGGATCCCTAGGAGAGAAAGGCTTGCTCCTTTCCTTGAGAAGAGATGAGTCCTGGGAACTGTTCGGGTAGATGTAGGTAGTGTTGCTTAGTACTAATCCCGCCACCAAGCCATAGACTCCGAGTGGGATGGCTTCATAGTGATGCCCCCAGGGCCGTGTCTGCACTGACGTCACCATTCCCCTGGCCAGACCCAATGTGTCCAGTGTAAAAACACATGACCCAGCTTCCCTGGTGGCGCAGTGGTTGAGAGTTCGCCTGCCGATGCAGGGGACATGGGTTCTTGCCCTGGTCTGGGAAGATCCCATGTGCCGCGGAGCGGCTGGGCCCGTGAGCCATGGCCGCTGAGCCTGCGCGTCCGGAGCCTGTGCTCCGCAACGGGAGAGGCCACAACAGTGAGAGGCCCACATACCGAAAAAAAAAAAAAAGAAAACACATGACCCAAGTTGTGCCAGATTCTCTCTCGTGGGAAGTCAAGACATAAACAAAAAGACACAGTGATGGGAAGTCTTTAGAACAGAGTCATGTTTGCTGGCAGCAAACTAGAAAGTAAGCCCAGGAAATCCTGCCACCGCTGTCCCAGCAGCCTGTCTATTCTTGCCCTTTCTAAGATCATCTCATTCTGTGAGCTCTCCCAGTACTTTCCTAAGAAATACTTCATTTTCAACTTAAGCTAGATGAAATCAGTTTCTGTTGCTTAAAAACAGAAGCCTCTCAGTGAATACATTTGACACTATTGTACACCCATGAGTAGGGTCACAGAGTCAGAAAGACTCATTCCCTCCCACCACCAAGCAGAAATAAACAGTCCTAATCTTGGACAAATAGAGGGTGTCAAGGAATCTCCACCTTATTGTCTCCAGGTCTCTAAGAAAATTGGTTTCAGCATTCGGCCCTCACACTCTACCCCAGGACCCTTCTTTCCCAGGTTCTTTCGTCCACCTGTTGTGGTGGCAGCAACCTGGGTTGGAATCCTGATCCTGCTTCTTCTGGCTGTGTGACTCAGGGTATTGTCCACACCTCAGTTTCCCCACTTAGAAAGAGGAGAGGTAAACACAGTGCTGATGCATGGAGTTGTTGTGAGGATTGAGTTAACCTAGACGAAGTGCTCAGAATGGCACACCATCCCTAACTTCTCCAACTTCCTCCTCCTGTATTCCAGGCACGCCAGCCTACCTTTTGGAAACCTACCTCTTAGTTGCCTGGAAGTAGGGAGACTCTGTTCATTCTCTTCTTTCTACCTGGGGACCCCATTCCACCTGGACACATTCCCCATATCCACCCAGTGATATATGGCTAAAATGGCCCCAGTTCCCCACCCTCCCTATATCTACACTCAGTCTTCACTCTGTGATTTCACAGCCCCTCCCATCAAGAGTCTAGACTCCCCGTCTCTTGATTCTGGGCTAGTCATTGCCCTGCTTTGGCCAATAGAATTCAGTGAATTCAGTAGAAGCGACATTGTACCAGTTTTGAGCCTGGGACTCAACAGACCCCTCCCCCCTCCCCCCTCCCCCCCCCCACCCCGACTCCTGCCCAGTCACAGACTCAGGCTAGCCTGCTGGATGATGGCGCATACATGGACCAGTCTCCACCATTCCCCCAGCCTGCAACCAGCGAATCCCTTGAAGCTGAACCACCTAGCTGATCAGGTGCTCTCCCTGGACCAGCCGGGACCAGAAGAATCACCCAGCAGAAACCGGCCCAAATTGCCAACTCACTGCATTAAAAACTAAGGAAGTGATTGTGGGCTTGAGCCACTAAATTTGGGGATGGTTTGCTACATTGGAAAAGATAACTGGCACCTCCCCTCTCTAAGCCTCAGACTCCTCTGGGGTATAATGGAAGCAATGAAAATAGGAATAATAAAACCCGCTTCCTAAAATAAGTGTGACGACTACATAAGATAATGCTTGTAAAATGCTTGTTACATTAAGCATTACATAACTGTTCACACCACAGACATGGTGATGACGATACTGGAGTTTTCACTTTACCTCTCATCTGTAAATGTGGGAGTAATAATATCTAATGAACAGGGTTGTCGTGAAGAACTGAGAAAATATGTGTAATGTGCTTAGCACCACTGCAGACACAGAACATCAAGAAGTGGTTATTATCGATGTGTTTTTGTTAAATATTATCTCAGAGGATTGGCTCACAACACAGCACCACCATTTCCTACCCTACCCCTGGCATTCAGTTTCCTCCCCTTGATGATTAGACCTTGTTTCCCAGCCCACAGCCTGCACAGGAGGCATCAGGATTCGGGTCAGGAAGGAGGTCATGTTTAGTTCCTGGACTCCTTGAAGGTCAGCCCCCTTTGGACCTTAGCCACTAGGAAGCAGACTCACCCTCCAGCCACGCAGAAAGCAGGGACTGTCCTGTGGGTCCTCTTCTGTTCTCGGATCCCAACGCCCACCTCGTCTTAAGGCCCAGAATCTGGGAAGCCCCTACTAGCCCCATTGCGTGCGGGCCATACCCTCACTGTGATCACCGACCTGTCCACACCAGGCCTTCCCTCTTGACTGGGGAGAGACCCCTCCCCCAAGCAGCTTGCGGAGACACTGGTGGCGGCACTTCCCGAGCTCCGGGCGACCTCTCAACCTACGTGAGTAGTTTCATAATTCATGCCTGCCCATCAGCAGACAGATTTAGCCTGCTGCCTGCTGAGTCTGGAAATACTGAATATTAAAATATCCCAGACGCTCGCCCTTCTGACGCCCTCGCCTCTCAGATTCACAAGCAGCTGGTCGCACGAACAACCCCCGGGACACACATCAGTTTGTCAATTAAGTAGATTTTGAGCGCTCACATGTGTAAATTTCATGGAAACAGGGGAAGCAGTTTTCGGGGCCACGGATTAAATGAATGACCTTGGAGAAGTCCGAGTCCTCCCTCTTCGGAGCCAGTGTATTTCTCCTGCACTGCATTGCTGCTGAAACTCTCCCGGCCCTTTTTTTTTTTTTTTTTTTTTTTTTTTTTTTTTGCGGTACGCGGGCCTCTCACTGCTGTGGCCTCTTCCGTTGTGGAGCACAGGCTCCGGACGCGCAGGCTCAGCGGCCATGGCTCACGGGCCCAGCTCCGCGGCATGTGGGATCCTCCCCGACCGGGGCACGAACCCGTGTCCCCTGCATCGGCAGGCGGACTCTCAACCACTGCGCCTCCAGGGAAACCCTCCCGGCCCTTTTTGTAGCACCATTTGCAATCGAAGGAAGCAGGAATTCTATTTGAAAGGCATTACTGAGCAAAGTAAAGCAAAAGATCTGAAGAAACATTCTCCACCCACCTAGGATAGCCAGAGAGTCTCCTAGGAATTGAAACCTCCCAATATCTGAGGATGGAGGAAGCAGTGAGAATCTTTCCTATTTGGTAAAGAAAGGTAGGGGTGTGTGTGTGTGTGTGTGTGTGTGTGTGTGTGTGTGTGTGTCTCACACCCCCTTCCCAAAAGTCTAGCTGACTTCCCTCATGCACATCAAAGACTAACCAAGCATTTCCTGCCTTTGAAGTTGAAATTTTAAAACTTCTACTAAAGGAATTTCTAGGCTAATACACATACCTTTGCTACTATCCAGTAATGACCAATTGCAGAAGTGGGTTTGGGATTTCAGGGAAGGAGAATGGGAATTCCCCACAGATTCAAAATAGAGAAAGGTGTTTCTCCTTCTGTACTGGCAGATTTCATTCTCTCCTCCGCTAGGAATCTGGTGAGCCCCTAAAGCAGGCTCCTGGCACTGAGCAGAATTCGGAAGGAGCTGAAGCTTCTTCTCAGTGTATATGACCTAATTAAGGAGGCAAGACCTCCATGGGGGAAAGGAAGGCTGATGTCCAGGCAACACAGAAAAGCTTTGTGGTAACTTAGCATCAGAACCGTAGCAGGCAACGATGGAGTGAGTCTCTGCAGAGGGAGTCTGAACTTCCTCTACAACACATTCAGGAAAAAGGTAGCTCAGGCCAGAGAGTGTTGTATGAGGAAGAGTCTGGCCAAGCAAACCCAGATTCAAGCCCTGGTTGTGCCATTCACTATGCGACCTCGGACAGTGTACTGATTCTCTCTTGCACCTCAGTTTTCTCATCTGTGAAATGGGAATGACAATGCCCACGGCAGAGGCTTGTCCTGAGGATTCATCAGGCTTCCCTTTAGAGTCTTTCCCCACAATACTTCATTAGGAACTTTACCTGGGACTTAAAACAAGAGACTCTCGGCTTGAAGATGATTTAGTTACAGCTGATGGATAAGTTGCTCATTGGATTAGTGAACAGTTAAACTAAGTATGATGACTAATTACAGACAGGGGACTTTGCCCACACATCGCCCTCACTGAGAAGGGGTCATAATATTCTCTTTTCAGAGGCGCCCAGCCAGGAACTCAGGAATATTCACTGTATTAGTTTCCCATTGCTGCTGTAACAGATTACCACGAACTCAGTTGCTTAAGACAACACAAATTTATTATCTTCCTGTCCTAGAAGTCAGAAGTCCACAATGAGTCTCACTGGGCTAATAATCAAAGTGTCAGCAGGGCTGCCTTCTTTCTAGAGGCTCTAGGGGAGAATCCACTTTGGGGCCTTTTTCAGCTTCTAGAGGCCACCAGTACTCAATCTATAGCTCCTCCATCTTCAAAACCAGCAACTTTGGGAGGAGTCTTTCTCATGCTGACATCTCCAGTCCGCTCTTACCTGCCTCCCTCTTCCACTTATAAGGATTTGTGATGACTCTTGGCCCACTGGGATAATCCAGCAAAATAACCCAATCTCAAGGTCAACTGATTAGCGATCTGAATTCCATGTACCTTAATTTCCCTTTGCCACGGGAGCTAACATATTCACAGATTCTAGGGACGGGGATCTTTGGGGCCATTATTCTGCCTACCACACCTATTGCTCCAGAGATGGGGTGGAACCTGGGTGAATGGAGAGGAGTTGGTCCCCTTCCCATCTGCAGTAGTAACTGAGCAGCCCTGTGGGGGCTGGAAAGACATTGACCTGGGGGCGGGAGGCGTGAGGTCGGGCCTGACCAGACTGTTCACGGCCGAAAACTCCAGGCAGTTGACCCTTTTCAGGGCATCAGCTTCCTCATCTGTAAAATGGGAATAATTACCCCACCTCCCACACCTGTATCACTGTTAGAGGGTTGGATATGATTCCCAGCTGAGGGCCTCTTACGGACCAGGCCCCATGGAGGACCCTGAGGTGTAGAGAACATAATACTTGCCCCCAGGAACCTCACGCTCCAAGTGTCGTCACCTGACTGATATACATTATTCTCCCTCAGAACTTCTCAGATTTTCCTACAAATCACATCTCCCCTGTCATCAAGAAGTCTGAGCTAGAGTCCCTTAGCCACTAGATAAAAATATGCACTTTCACATATATTTTATTTGAACTTTCTAATTTGCATTGATTGTCAAAACATTTTAGTATTCATAAAGAATTGTTTTCTTCAACATTTCCTTGTTTTAACACTTTGGTTCTTCATGGTTCCACGTTTCCTTTCAGGCTGGCCTCACCTTCATAGGTGATTTTATGTGCTTTCGAGCAGACACAATTTTGTATTCCTCTTTTTATGTAGCACTCTTCAAGCACTCTTCCAAGTAGCTACACGCTTTTCGCAATTGTCCTTATTAATAGCTACACAATTTTCCAAGCCGGTGATGTCACAGAATAGCTTCCAGGTTAATTTGAGGGTTTCCTTTCTTTATTTATAGTCTGGTTCCTTTGTGGAGCTGTTTGTGTTTGTTTCTTTGGTTTGGCTATTATAAATGAAGCTGCCACGAATATCTTCCCACATTTATGTTCTTGTCTTTTGAATTCTTTCCATACGATAACTTTCCAGGAGCAGAATTCCACCTGTTATTCACACAGCTCTATAATACAAGCGGAGCAGAGATGAGTCCTGTTCTACAGATGAAGAAACTGGACCCCAGGGAAATGTAAGTGACTTCTCCACAGACACACAACTGGTAGGTGACAGGACTGGTCCCCATATCTTCCGATTTCTGTGACAGAGACCTTCCAGGGCATCACTACCTACAAGGGAATGATGACGTTCCTAGATGTCCTCCCAAGCCCCCGCGCTGCATCCCCTGCTCCCACCCTCTCACGTGCATGTAAGTTGACTTAACCCCCAAGACCACTTCCCTTCCAGCCCCACCCGGCCCTGCAAGTTCAAGAGAATGTGGCTTCATATACCAGGAAGGCATGAGCTGAAAGCCTAGGGTTGAACCTCAAAGAAACGGTGGCCCCCCTGAAATCCCACCACAGCGAGGACCAGCCAGGCTCCTCAACCCATGGCAGTCCCGTGAGGACCCCTGTTTCCAAAGGAGATAGGAGAGCCCTGTGGTGCAGATAAGGAGTTTGGGGTTGAAACCCCTGGATATAAATCCTGGCTCCGCCACCAATCAGCCACATGGCCTTGGCTAAGTGATTGCTCCTCCCTGATTCTCAGGGACCTCTTCTGTAAGCCGCTGTTGGCAGTAAAGGTACTATCTCATGGCGCTGCGAGGATGAAATAAGTTGATTCTCATGTGGTGCTTAAGACAGTGCCTGGTTCGGCCCAAGTGCTATGTAAATGGCATTTGCTAATATCAACACCAATGTATTAGTGTCCTAGCATTGTCATACCTAATTGCCACAAACTTCTTAGCTAAAAACAACAGAAACTTATTCTCTCACTGTTTTGGAGACTGGAAGTCTGAAATCAAGGTGTCAGCAGAGCCGTGCACCCTCAAAGTCTCTAAGGAAGGGTACTTCCTACCTGTTCCAGCTTCTGGTGTCTACTGGTATTCCTGGGCGGTGCTTGCATCCCTCCAGCCTCTGCCTCCATCTTCCCGTGGCCTTCTTCCCCGCCTCTGCGTGTGTCTTCTTATAAGGGCGCTCACATTGAATTTAGGACCCACCCTAATGCAGTATAATCCCTTCTCAATCCTTACCTTAAGTATATCTGCTAGACCCTATTTCCAAATAAGGTCTCATTCTAAGTTTCCAGGGAGACGTGAATTCTGGGGAACAGTATTCAACCCCCTACACCCACCTTGACTATACCTTGGGTTAATGTAAGTGTTTCTTCTCCTTTCGGAGGATTGCAATGTAGTTTGAGGCAGTACTGTTCACTGGCTCTCTTCTGGTATCTTAATCGGGCTTCTCCCACAAAGCCCTTCTTGGGGATTCACTAATGAGAGACTGCAGGGGTTGGTCTCCCATACCTAGGATGTTTACAGAGAATCACACTTTACAAAGCTTGGCATCCCACTCTTTCACTACAACGTCCCTGTGAGGTCGATGGTATCACTCCTCGCTTTGCAGAGGAAGAAACAGGCTCTGGGGGTGAAGGGACTGCTCACGTCTCACCAGCCAATGAGGGGCAGGGCCTCAAACCCAGGCCTTCTGATTCCAACCCAGTGCTCTATCCACAACAGCACACCTATCTGAAGCCAGCGTCCTCTTTGGGAGGGTGACCAGATGGCTGTTGTCCCAGAATCAGTATCATTAATGTCTCTTTCATGTCCCATTTGGACAATAAATGATATGGTCACCTTTTCTCAGTAGCCTTGGCCTCAGAGCTCCCTGCCTCTGCCCTGGAACCAGCCCTCTCAGCTTTAGGATCTGGGATACTATGTCCTCCTGTTCTTTCTCTTTTCTTCCACACGAGCCTCATGATGAAGAAGCAGGAAGCTCTGTCGAGGTGGAGGTGGTACATTACCTCCCTCAAGGAGCCCACACCTGTCTCTGAAGCCTCTCAGTGCCTACCTGTCCTCGTGACACATGCGCTGGGTGAAAACCGAATAAGAATCGGGTCTGAGCGTTGCTTCCAATACACGCCACAATGCAGAAACACCTCCCCCTGCAGCTGCAAACCCTCTCCGCCCTGCCTCAGAGAGCTCGAAAGCCAGGATGAGCCGAAAGGCCACAGCAGCTGGCACAGTGCTTCGCAGAGGCAACTCTGCAACAGGGTCAGAGACAGAAACAAGCGGAAATGAGAGAAAGAATCTTTCTGGAAGATAAATGGACATTACAAATCAAAAGCCTTAAGCAATGTGTGTGCATGTGAGTGTAGAATGAGGAGGATAAGTGGACAAGGACGCTTGCCTGAATCTAGGAGAAGGTTCCGGGAGGCTATCCAGGGGAATGTTAGCAGTGATGCCCCTGGGAGTAGGGTTAGTTGGAGAGGCAGAAAGAGTGAGGAGGCCATCACCATATCATTTGCTTATAATTTGTTCCTCTCCTTTCCTTTCTTTCTTTCTTTTTTTTTTTTGGCCACACCGAGCAGCACACGGGAGCTTAGTTCCCCAACCAGGGATTGAACCCACGCCCCCTGCAGGGGAAGCTCGGAGTCCTAACCGCTGGACAGTCAGGGAAGTCCTGCTGCCGCTTTTCTTTTTTAAAAACAATTTCCTTTTTTAAAACTTTTTATTGTGCAATCTATTTACTCACCAATTTCAGTACAGGAATGTAAACTGAAGAAATAATTAAGCGCGTGCACAAAGACAGCTAACAAGGATGCTGCTGGAAGCTTTGCTTTATAACAATAAAAAACTCAGTAGTAACCCAATCATCCAGTTAATAGGGGATAGTCAGATAAGAGAATGCTACTCAGATGTTAAATAATTTTCCAAAACCAGATAAAACGTGGGAAATTTTTAATGGCCACAATCTCACCATACAAGAAAATCATTCCATGTTCCCTCACAGTTTTTCCGAGGATGCTTGGGTAATGTTTATAGAGTTACAGGCATTAAATAGATATAATGTTAGGTTCAACTTGTTTTCCCTTATCATAGTAACAATAGCATTTCCCGGGTTGGTACGTTTTCTCCAAGATAGTCTTCCAAATGGAGGTAAACCTTTTACTGTCCATTAAGTCATTTTCAGTTTTTTGGTTTTTAAGTAACGCTAAAATGAGCAATGTCACGTATTGTCTTTTTTCCCTTCATTTTGAATTTTTTTTTGCGGTACGCGGGCCTGTCACTGTTTTGGCCTCTCCCGTTGCGGAGCACAGGTTCCGGACACGCAGGCTCAGCGGCCATGGCTCACGGGCCCAGCCGCTCCGCAGCATGTGGGATCTTCCCAGACCAGGGCACGAACCCGTGTCCCCTGCATCGGCAGGCGGATTCTCAACCACTGCGCCACCAGGGAAGCCCTGAATTATTTTTAAAGATGAATTCCCAGAAATGGGTTTTATTGAGTAAAGTATATAAGGGTCTCTTTTGGTGCTTGAGACATATTCCCAAAATGCTTCCCAAAAGTGCTGTGTCACTGTCACCGCCACTAGCCATTCATGTGTACCAACCTCCTTAGTTTTCATTCTTACTAATTTAATTGTATCAAATAAAACTATGACTTTAGTTTAATTCATCTCTTTGATAATAAAGAAAGCTAAACATGCTCCCATATTTACCTGCTAAGTATAGATTCTTATGTGACCTGATTTTTCATGTCTTTGCCAATTTCCCTCTCCTGAAGCAGAACTAATGACCTCTTCCTTGGTCCCCTCTTAGTACCTAGTTCCTGCCTCTATTCTTGGACACACCGCAGGGTTGCAGTTATTGGCTCATATATGAGCCCCTAGAGGGAAAGGGCTATGTTTTCCTTTTCAAACCCCTGTCTGTAGCCACTAGTTACCTGTGGCCGCTGAGCACTTAAAATGTGACTAGTCCAGAGATGCAAACTATTATATGTAGAATGGATAAACGACGAGGTCCTATTGTAAAGCACAGGGAATTATATTCAATATCCTGTAATAAACCATAATGGAAAAGAATATGAAAATGATATATGTGTGTGTACGTATAACTGAAACACTTTGCTCTACACCGGAAACTGACATAACATTGTAAATCAACTATACTTCAAAAGAAGAAAAACGTGGCTGGTCCAAATCAAGATGTGCTGAAGCATAAAATACACACTGACTTTTAAAGACTTAGAGAAAAAAATGTAAACTAGCTCACCAATTATGTTTATATTTATTACATTTCAAAATGATAATATTTTGGCTGTGTTGGATTAAACAAAATAAATTATTATAATTAATGTCACCTGTCATTTTTACTTTTTTTAGGGTAGCTACTAGAAAATTTTAAAATATAGGTGTGTCCTTATATTTCTATTGGAAATATAAAGCCTGCCTAGGGACTAGTGTTTTCAGAAAAGCAATTCATTAAATGTTTGAGAACGGATTTACAGGTTTTTAAGTTCTTCTTTAACAATTGGATTGTGGCTCTTAGCTAAAAATTATCATCATCATCCCTCTACCATATTTATACCTCACTTTAACGTCAGTGAGACCAGTTGAAAATTGCCATTAAAGGCAGCTATGAAGAGAGAAAGACAAACAATATGGTTAGTCCAACAGATATCTATTGAGTATCTGCTGTTGCCAGGCACTTTCCAGAAACTTGGGATCATCAGAGAACAAAGCAAACATAGGTCCTACCTTGAGAAGCTAACACGGGGTAGAAACAAACAGTTAATGACCTCATATCTTCGGAGGTGAGAAGTACTGTGGCAAAAGAAAGAAGAAAGTACAGGTGAGGAAGGAACAAGTGCAGTATTGAATAGGTGGTCGTGGTGGGTCTCATTGAGAAGATGCAAGTGTAAAACAAGACTGGAAGGGGTGGGGCACAGTATTCCAAGTGACTCCCTGGGGAAAGGACATTAGGCAACAGAAACGGCTACAGCAAAGGACCTAAGGAAGGGCTGTGTAACTGAAAGGGGTCTGGAGACACAGGCTCTCATCTCTGAGCCTTGGTTTCCCCATGTCTTCGAGGTCTCCTCCCTCTAGGTCCTGACCAGCTCAAACATACACAACTCCACCACCTACATTCCTCAGCACTGTCCATTCTTCACCACCCCCCATCACGACTGTCCCCACCAAACGGAGGCTTCGGAGGTTTCTCTGGTTGTCTGAATTCTAGAAAAGGCTTTGCCTGGAGCACTTGGGGGAGGGCTGACTGGAGCTGGAGAAGGCTTATTTATAAATCAGGACAGTCCGTGGGCTGCTCTGCAAACCCAGCTCATCTATAGGAAGAACAACCAGTTGCTAAAAAGATCATCCCCAGGGAGCTGCCCAGCTGGTTTGCCAAGCAGCCCAGGTCCATCTCCACCGAGGGAGTTATGGAAACGGTAGGATGGAGGCTGATCAAGTTGCAATCGCTTCCCAACTGGTTTCCCTGCCACCTCTCCCTTCACTATCCCTTCTCCACTCTGCCACACGGGCCTGAGCATGACATTTCTGTCCTTAAAAGTGTCCCATCCAGGGACTTCCCTGGTGGTCCAGTGGTAAAGAATCTGCCTTCCAATGTAGGGGACGCAGGTTCGATCCCTGGTTGGGGAACTGAGATCCCACATGCCGTGCGGGGCAACTAAGCCCACGAGCCACAAATACTGAGCTCACGCGCCTCAATGAGAGAGCCCACTGGCCACAGACTACAGAGCCCTCACTTCCTGGAGCCCGCAAGCCACAACTAGAGAGAGCAAAAAAAACCTGCACACCACAACTAGAGAGAAGCCCGTGCGCCGCAACGAAAGATCCCGCATGCTGCAACTAAGACCTGACTCAGCCAAAATAATAAATAAATAAATAAAATAAATAAATAAATATATTTTTAAGTGTCCTATCCAATAGCTCCAAGCCCAAAGTTCTTAGCAGGTAATGAAGTCCATCACAACCCGGCCCCAGCCAAATGCTGCAGTGTCCCTCGTTTGTTCTATCTAGACCCTTCCCAATACATCATACTTTCCCTACATGCCCCTCTGCAAGCCTCTCTTGCCTATCCTCCTCCATCTGTCTGAGGGGTGCCTCTCCCCGTCCACCTGATGGACCCCACACACTCCTCCTTAAAGGACCAGTTCACATGTCCCATTCTCTGAGGACACAGGTCCTGGAGTCAGACTTTTCCAGCTCTGCCATTCTTACCCAGTGTCTAGGGCAAGTCCCCTGACTATCTGAGGCTCTAGTTTCCTCATCCATCAAAAGGGATGATAATAGGGCTTCCCTGGTGGCGCAGTGGTTGAGAGTCCGCCTGCCGATGCAGGGGACGCGGGTTCGTGCCCCGGTCCGGGAAGATCCCACATGCCGCGGAGCGGCTGGGCCCGTGAGCCATGGCCGCTGAGCCTGCACGTCCAGAGCCTGTGCTCCGCAACGGGAGAGGCCACAACAGTGAGAGGCCCGCGTACCGCAAAAAAAAAAAAAAAAAGGGATGATAATAAACAGTACACACCTCATGGAACTGTGAGGATCAAGGGGCCTCATGCACGGGAAGAGCCTGTCACAGTGCCTGGCACACAGTAAGCGCACAATAAGCAATGACACTGTTACTATATATTTTCAATATTATTATCATTATTACTTTAAAAAATTTGAGTACAAAACCGTTTTTTATTGAATTATAATTGATCTACAACATTATATTAGTTTCAGGTGTACAACATAGTGATTCAATATTTTTATACGTTTCAAAATGATACCATGGTTAAGTCTAGTCACCATCTGTTACCATACAAAATTATTACAATATTATTGACTATATTCCCTGTGCTGTACATTACATCCCCATGACATTTTATAACTATGATCGTTATTACTTTAACGACCACTGCTACTACTACCACTTCTCTCCCAGGGCTATAGGCTGGATGTTTGTGTGCCCCCCAAATTAATATGTTAAATCTTAATGCCTAATGCAATGGTATTTGGAGGTGGTGCCTTTGGGAAGTGATTAGGTCATGAAGGTGGAGCCCTCATGAATAGGATTAGTGCCCTTATAAAATGGGCTGGAGAGAGATCCCAATTCTCTTCCACCATGTGAGCACACAGCTAGTAGGCACCATCTGTGAGGAACCAGGCCCTCACCAGACACCAAATCTGCCAGTTCCTTGATCTTGGACTCCCAGCCTCCAGAACTGGGAGCAATAAATTCCCATTTTTGTTTTAAGATTTTTTTTTTTTGATGTGGACCATTTTTAAAGTCTCTATTGAATTTGTTACAATATTGCTTTTGTTTTATGTTTTGGTTTTTTGGCCACAAGGCATCTGGGATCTTAGCTCCCGGACAAGGGATCGAACGCACACCCCCTGCATTGGAAGGTGAAGTCTTAACCACTGGACTGCCAGGGAAGTCCCAAATTCCTACTGTTTATAAGCCACCCAGTCTGTGGTATTCTGTTTCAGCAACCTGAACAAGACACCCAAGCAGAATGGATCCTGCCTCTGGTGTTTCCACGTGACTTATGTTGGGTTTCCTAACCTTGGTGTTGGTTCCCTCAAAATCAGACTCTGAGATAAAGACTTGGACGCAAGGAGTTTCTTTGGGACGTGATCCCAGGAAGACAGGTGAGAAAGTGGGAGAAGTGAGACAGGGAGGCAAGAAGACCAATAAAGGGTGTGTTAACGGGAGGGGTATTTTTGTGTCCCTGGAGCTCACTGCTCACTGAACCCCGAGGAAAGCACCTCATCTCCCAGCTAGACAAGGACATGCTGAAGACCCAATACTGCCCAGTCATGGAATGTCAGAGGAAATGACCACTGCTGAAAGGAACTAGCACAACCTGATGTCAAACAGCTGTCCCCAAAACCTCAAAAGCTTGCAAACTCTGACTTAGCAGTTCTGCTTCCAAGAATTTATCCTAGGTGAACAATCACAGATGTTCACAAAAATATGGCTAACAGTCCTCATTCCCAGAATTACTTATAATAGTGAAAAATTGGACACCATCTAAATGTCCAATAACAGGAGAGTGGGGTAATTAAACCATGGTTCGTCCCCACATTGGAATACCTAGCAGCCACTGAACATGATTTTGTACAAGAGTATTTAATGTCACAGAAAAGTGACCATGATATTGTTTGGTCATTTTTTTAAAAGCAAGTACATAGACACATAAACTAATATGTGTGATATGACCTAATAAGAGTTTTCATGTAATAAGCACACACGTGCACACACACATACATACACACGCACACAGGGACCTGGAAAGATAATGACTAAAAATGATGACAGTGATAATAGCTGAGTGGTTGAATTGTATTTTAATTTTCTGTTTTTTTCCTTTAATCTGTATTTTCAAAATGTTCTACAGTGTTCATGTATTAAAGGGCGACTCTGACAGCACCGGGCAGCCAATGCAGAGGGTCTGCAAGAAGGGGGAGCATCACTTAGCTGCCTGTCCAAATGGGCTTGTATTTTTCTCTGATCTGAAAGGTCCGGAGATCAGTCCCCTATGAGAGATTGGCTTACCTCTAACCTCTAAGTAGCCCATCTGGGACACGTGCATCTCTAAAAACACGTGGGCTTTTCCAATGAGAAGATATAGCCCACAACCAGAGAAGGAAATTAAATGCTTTTCTCAGTAAATTTCTCCATCTCCAAATTTTAATCATTCTAATAGGGCTACCTGCTGGTTTAGGTTGCTCAAAGTCTGATTAAAACGAGTTGATTCTATGAAGTTACCAGTAGTTTTTAATGGGGCTGGGGGGATACGGTACTTATACTGCTTTCTAATGTCTGATCTTTAGGTCTTTTTTATATTATTTCTTGTTCTCTGATCATCCTTTGAGGCAGGATTCAGGCAGGATTTAGGTAAGGAAAGGAGGAGGCTGTATAGAAAATCTTTACGTTCACTCAAAAAACATTTCCTGATTTTTAGAAGAGGAGGGGGGGTCTTCTGCCCTTTTTTCATAGGATTAGAGGAACCTCCATCCCTTTTATCACTTCTAGTGCCTCTGTCTACTCCCGCCCTTAAGAGTTCCCCCCCAAGAGAGAGAGACAAGCTCCTGTCACGGATCAGAACCCGAGGGGATCATCGGACCATGTTTCTTGTCAGGTGGACCTACTACACCACTACACGTGCTGCACCCATGAACACAACCCTCTTCCCAATTTCTCTGTCACAGGGCAGAGCTTGCTGAACCCGGCTCCCTTTCTGGGCCTGATTCTGTGCCTGCTACTGGGTGTGTAATGCAAGCCAGCCATCCTGGACCTTGGAGCTGGTTGGGTAAGTGGACTTGGAGAAGGCTCTGTAGTTCCAGCCATTCTAGATTTGAGACAACAGGGAGAAGGAACCTCCATTTTTCCTCTTGGCCTGAGGCCCCATTCTCCTATCCAGCTTTTATCAAAGAAGGCCTTCTTTGCCGTGGGGGGGGGGGCAGTTTGGTGCGGGTTATGGTACTTGCAGATCATTAAGCAAGCTCCTAATTTTTTATCCCCACTTGACTACTGTTCCTTGCATATGACTTGGCCAAGAACCCATGGGGTATCAGGGAGGAGGGTTCACTCTCATCCTGAGAGCTTCAATCTGAACACCTGATACATGCCAGGTGCTGAAGACACAAGGAAGGCCCCATCCTTGCCCTTGAGGGGTTTGTAGCCTGTGGGAGGAGACAGATATGCAAGGAAGTACACGTAATAATAAGTACAATTATCCCTCGGTATCTGCAGGGAATTTGTTCCAGGAGCCCCTGTGGACACCAAAATCCGCAGGTGCTCAAGTCCCTTATATAAAATGATACAGTGGGCCCTCTGTATCTGCAGGCTCAGCATCCACCAGCACTGTGGTTGGTTGAATTCCAGGATGCAGAAGCTGTGGATATGGAAGGTCGGTTGTACAATACAATGTGATAAATACTCTAATGCGACAATGTACAGTACAAAGTGCAGGGGAGCACAGAGCAGGGAACACATTCAATCGAGATAGAGGGGACTGGGAAAGAGACTGGAAAGGCTCCACAGAAGAGGTGATAATTAAGCTGCATCTTGACAAGTGACTAGGAGAAAGGCAGGGGAAGGAGATTCCGGGCAGAGGGAACAGTATGTGCAAGGAAAAGAGGCGTGACTGCCTGGCATGTTCTGGGAGTGGGAAGGCATAGACTTTCGGGGTCATAGTGATTTTCTGATTCATTTGCATAAGCTCTTTATAAATTAAGGCTATCATTCCTTTGTCTACTCATGTCATAAATTAGAGACTTAAACTGTAGTAGTGCATAGAGTAGGTTACAGTGGGGGAAAGCTGAAGATAAGGCATTCATTAGGAAATTATTCGTCCACTTACAAGCAATGCAGACCCAAAGCAGATGAGTCAAAGCGAGAATGCATCCCAAGAGCATTGTCCAAAGTCACGCTTTGGTATGTGGCAAAAGTGGAAGTCAACTAGCAGGTTCATATACTGCATCCTGAAGCAGGGTTCTTTATCCTATCTCAGAGAGGGTACAGCCTGGAAGGGTCTCAGGTAATGCAAGTGTTGGCTCTCTATGGAGGTTTCAAGTGGAGAAATATAAAAAGGTTGAAAAGAAATGTCTTCTTTATAGCTTCCACTAAGTCCTACTTTTCTGATGGAATTTCACGTACTCACATTTCAGTTGAGGTAGCCCTCGATAATCAGGCAATTGGTCAGTTTTTTAAAATGTGCTGGACCATTAAGATGGACAAAATGGGACTTAATCTGGTCTTGAAGAATGAGTAGCATTTCTGTGAATGGGTGGGTGCTATCATCTGAATGTTTGTGTTCCCCCCCAAAATTCATATGTTGTCATCTTAACCCCTGAAGTTGATGGTATTAGTATGTGGGGCCTTTTTGAGGTGCTTAAATAGGGAAGGTGGAGCCCTCATGATTGGGATTGGTGCCCTTATAAAAGAGGCCCCAGAGAGATCCCTAGCCCCTTCCACCATGTGAGGATACAAGAAGTCTGCAACCCAGAAGAGGGCCCTCACACAATCATGCCAGCACTCTGATCTTGGACTTCCAGGCTCCAGAATGATGAGAAATAAATTTCTATCATTTATAAGCTACCCAGTCTGTGATATTCTGTTATAGAAGCCTGAATGGACTAAGACAGTGGGGAAGAGGTTAGCAAGGCAATCCCAGGAGAGGATTCGTTCATGCCTCTACTAAAAAACCATCTAGGATTACCACCCCTTCTCTTTGGTTTCAAGTAACAAAAATCAACTTTGTCTAGCTCAGTGAAAGGGGAAGATTTGTGGGAGAGATAATGTGTTATCTCATGGGCCATCCCCTCAGTTCCAACCACTTGCAAAGACTAACTGGCTTTCTCTGAATCCCAATTCTCAGAAAGAGATCTGATTGGACCAACTCAACTCACATGGTCACCCCAGCCAATCAACTCTTGCTGAGGGTCTGGATCCCATGGACAAACATGGCTGCTTTGAGCAACTATCTAAAAAGGAGGTCAGTGTAAGCTGGACTACACTCCCCCAATCCATGGTCCTTTTATATGCTGAAGGTTCCTTCTGTCCTAGAGCTAAAGATTCAGCCGAAATCTGTGAGCAAGTAGAAATCTTAATTCAGTGGAAAGTAGGGTGGCCAGCCTTAGCAAATAAAAGTACAAGATGCCCAATCAAATTTGAATATTTAACAAAAAGAATTTTATCCCACGTGATATTTGGGACCTACTTATACTAAAAATGCTTCATTGTTTGTCTGAAATTCAAATGTAACTGGGTATCCTATATTTAACTGCCAAACCTAGTGGAAACGTGGTCCTTTTGCAGGACTCTGAATTCTTGACACTTCCAAAATAATGATCACATCTCTGGGAATTTAAATGCCCAAGACAGATGTAAGGGTCTTCATTATGCCAAATGGAGGACACTGTGAGTGAAGCCAGCATCCTGAGAGCAAGAGGTGGACCTGCATAATTATCAGTGAGTTAAATTGCTTTGTCGCAGAGAGTCAGCTTATTAAATATGCATTTCAAGTTTGGAGTGGTTGGCTGAAGAACTTAATTATCAACAGATGGGAAATCCCTCACTGCAGCCTTGACCTTTACCTGTCATGCTGGCACACAGGACCACATGCAAGATGACACTAGAATATCTTCAGATGCCATTCTCCAGAGCCTTTGGACAGGGAGCCCTGGGCTTCCCTAGGGCTGGGCTGGGAAGGTGGAAGACCACAATGGCTACTTAGACGGGCATATTGCCTCGTTGGCTTACATGGGTCTTCTCATGACTTCACTCTTCCCTCTCTAGGAAAAGGACACTGTTGTTAGTGTTAAACAAACTTGGGTGCTGGTCCTACTGTGACCTCTTACAAGCTTTATGAGCTGGAGCAAATCATAAAACTGCTCTGAGCCTCAGTTTCCTCATCTGTTAATTGGGAATAATAATATTACCCTTCTTACAAGGTTATTGGGAGGAATCAATGACCTCCTGCCTATGTAAGTGTCAGATTCCATGGACCCCAGTCTCTCAAACTTGTCCTAGTCCCCCTTCTTCCTATTGTCCAGGTCCCCAAGGTCATTTTAATAATACCCTCTCAGCCACCTCAAAATGTGTGCCTTGTTCACAATCTTACTCTGTTTATTGCCAACCTTATAGATTTGTTATCCCCGTCTCTACCTCTGAGCCACCCAGCTTGCTGGTGTCAAATCATAAATCATGTTATTAAGTCAAATCATGTTATCTAGCCCCAGATGGTCTCTCCCTGTGCTCAATAATCCTTTTACTCTTCTCCAGTGGACCCACAGCTCAGAGGTTTCATGACTACAACAGAATCCAAAGCATCACTTATATTTTACTTTATAAATAATGTGTTATATAGTATATTAAGTATATTATATATATATATATTATCACCATCATTATCATTATTGGTGAGGGAGCAGGGCAGAAGTACAGGATAGGAAATCATGTCTTCTGAACTTCCTTCCTTACTCTGAATCCTAGTTTAAATACAGCTACTTTTTTTTTTTTTACAAGAATATCCTATTTTTATTCAGCACAGATTAGTTAGAACATATTATTTATGGAATTCCATGGAGGTAATATAAAAAAATAATTAATTTCGACCATTTTCTACATGAAAAATGAAGTACATCAAAGGAAAATTAGCACAAAATAAAACAAGGATGCACACTAATGAAGGTTAAGATGATAGCTCAAAGACTTCTATTGCCAAATCTTTCTTTTTTATTCTAAGTCAGGATCAACATTAGAAGGGTTCATCCTAAAAAACCATATAGATTACACCAATAATTTGTAATCACCATGCTTGCATCCTCCTGTCACTCACTATAAAGTTGCCACTGTAGCAAATTTTCCTTGACAAAAACAGAAGTCACTTTAGAATTATATGAATGAGTCCTTACCCTCTACGTGCAGAGAGATGCAGCCTTTGCCAACCAGAAGAAGAGGTTAAAATATTGGAGAATGATCTCTGAATGGCTGCCAGCATCTCCCTTAGATCTCTAAGCTTTCTTCAAATATCTGGACTTTTAGCAACTAAAAAACTTATACTCAAAATGTGTACAGTAGTTTCAATAGGAAAAGTCAGCTACATCTTAATGTCACCAGTTGTGCCCTGGGCATTTTACCCATTGGCTATAAACCCCCACTTGTCTTTGTCGTATTTGGAGTTGAACTCCATGTCTCTCCCCTCTTGCAATATCCCCATTGCAATAGTCTGAATAAGTCTCCCTTACCATTTTAACAAGTGTTGGAATAATTATTTCACAGTTGGTTAAGAACACCTGGAGCATTTTTTTTAATTCTGGGGAGACCTGGACCCCACCTGAGACCAAGGAGTCAGAACCATGGGCTTGGTTCTAATGTGTACTGGGGTAAGAATCGCTGGCCCAGAAAGTCTGCACACATCTCCTTTGTGATGGACTGACTCTCAGACTGGAGGACGCCTTGAATTCTGGCTGGGTTGACCTTCATCTCTGTCAACCCCACATCAGCCCATCCGCATCTGAAACAGGCTCCTTTGTCCAGCCCCTCCAGACCGCATGGCTGGAATACACCAAGCTGTATCACTCCTCTGTATATCTGCTCACACTACCTCCCCTGCCTGAAATGCTTTCTCTGTGCCCCTTGACCACCAGGGAAAGATAAATCATATTGAAGACCTCACCTCAGGGGCTTCCCTGGTGGCGCAGTCATTGAGAATCTGCCTGCTAATGCAGGGGTACACGAATTCGAGCCCTGGTCTGGGAAGATCCCACATGCCGTGGAGCAACTTAGCCCGCGCCACAGCTACTGAGCCTGCGCGTCTGGAGCCTGTGCTCCGCAACAAGAGAGGCCGCGACAGTCAGAGGCCCGCGCACCGCGATGAAGAGTGGCCCCCGCTCGCCGCAACTAGAGAAAGCCCGCGCACAGAAACGAAGACCCAACACAGCCAAAAATAAATAAATAAATAAATAAATAAATAAATAAATACTCACCTCCTCTAGGAAGCCTCCCCCAATTCTTTCCATAGCACGCCTGGCGTTACCGAGCCTAATTTCGTACTGCTCGCCGTACAACAGGCCAATAATTAATAAATGAGTTGTTGGGACAAGGAATAATTGCTTTAGTTTAGTTGGGAAAGCCAACTAACTGAGAAGACGGTGAGCTCCTGCCCCAAAGAACCGACTTGTCTGAATTAGAATTCAGGCTCCTTTTATACTAAAAGGGGAGGGAGTAAGGTCAAACATTTCCTGGTTCCCATCAGCCTCCGGAGGGCATGTGTTCATTTCTTCCTCCCTGCAGTCGTGCACAGGTGGGCCCGGTCAGGATGTTTCCTGTGAGCTAAACAAAGGTATTTTAGCTTAATGCTCATTACCTGGGAAGCGTGGGGGGGGGGGCATTATGTATAATTTAAACTTATAGGCAACATCCCTTTAGTGATTAACTTGTAATAGAATATAAAGGTTCTTCCCTATTACACTGGGACCTCTCGCCCTGTCCACAGGCCTGATGGTGCACAGAGCAAGCCACAGCATGTCTGACGTCACTGAAACATTAGTGCGAACGGTGGCTTCTCACCAGCCATCCTGGCTAAGGGCATATATAGTAGGACTTAATATTCTTGTAAACAGATGCTAGGCTTTCAGAAATCACCCATCTGAAATTAATACTGACACATGAAAAGATAAGAACAAAAGCTATCCATCGGCAAAATGAAACTCACTATTTCTGCCGGGAAACTGTAAACTTGGTTAAACCTCAATATTGAACACATAAATTTGTTGATATCAAATATTAAGAATCCTACAACACAGAGCACTGAATTTAGAGTCAGAAAACCTAAACTATAAATGAATTCAGCCACTTTCTAAGCACGTAACTTTAAGCAAGATACTTAATTTCTCTGAGCCTCAGTTTTCTCATCTATGAAGTGAGGATTATAATACTTCACCTACTTTCTCTAACAGGTTGCTTTAGTCATTAAATAAAATAAAACCTGGAAAAGCATATTCCGTTTCACAGTGACGCCCCATACAAACACAAGAATTTTAAATCCTTACTAATTACTTGTGCTTTGCTTTTTTTCCTTAATTAGTATCCACACTTTTACATTCGTGTGAAACAGATCGAGATGTCCATTCAGGAATAATGAAGAAGGAAGGTTTATTTTAGAAAGACCGTGGGTGTTGTTGAAGGGATAATATGTCTTGTCTTTCTTTCTTTCAGGAAGTAATATGCAAAAAACTTTATCTTGCTGACGTTCGTCCATACAAGCTGGAATAGAAACTATCTTGCACCTGAGCAATACACTTATGTATAAATTGTAAATAATAACTAAGGGGAAAGAATAGCTAACGAGAGTAAAGGAAAGGGACGACACATGATTAAACTGGAATCTCAAAGTGTCAAGGATCCAAAGCAGACCGTGTGTATGTATATAGATATATATTTACCAGTGTGTTTGATTCTCCTCTTCCTTCATTTTCCATCTTCTCTCCCTGTATAAACCAAATCTTTCCTTTTGGACTAACAAGTTATGGGGATGTGCACACACATGCAGTGTCTGTGTGTATGTATATGAGTGTTTCTGTGAGTGTATTTTCCCTCTAGTCTTTTTTTTTTTTGAAGTATAGTTGATGACAGTGTTTCAGGTATACAGCAGAGTTATTCAGTTACACATATGTATATAAATATATACACAGATGTATTCTTTTTCAGATTCTTTTCCATTATAGGTTATTACAAGATATTGAATACAGTTCCCTGTGCTATACAGTAGATCTATTTTATATATTGTACTTTGTTAACCCCAAACTCCTAATTAAACCCCCCTTTCCCCTTCGGTAACCATGAGTTTGTTTTCTATGTCTGTGAGTCTGTTTCTGTTTTGTAAATAAGTTCATTTGTACCATTTTTTAGATTCCACATATAAGTGACATCATATGAAATTTGTCTTTCTCCTTCTAGTCTTTTGTGCTTGGTTGCTTGTCTGGGGTGGTGGTATTTAATCTTATCTTTGACAAGGTAAGTGGTATTAAAGTCCAAGAGACTGTGGGTACCACAGAAAGTTGCTACACAGCTCTCTGTGGTTACGCTACAAGGGACATAGACGGATTCCAGTTGACAACTCCAGAAGCAGCAGAGCTAGCAAGGGAGATAACTGTTTTCTTCAAGGTATTCTTGAGCTAGAAGGAATCTTACAGATCATCTTGTCCAACCCTGTGCACTTTCTCATTTTACAAGTAAGGAAATCAAGAATGGTCAGAGAGGGAAAGTGATTTTCCTAAGATCACAGAGCTTTTACAAGCCTTTCCTAAGCATCTTCCCTATGCAAGACATTATTCTATTACCTGAGGTGATTCCAGGATGAAAAAAAGCATGATCTCCATTCTCAAGGAGTTGACGGTCTAATAGTGGAGCATGTAACTCAAAGCAGGATGAAATCAGGACTTGAGAATGCTGGAAGAACTAAAAGAATTTCTGATTGGGAAACGAGACAGGGTTTCCTGAAGAACGTGGCATCTGCACAAAACATCAAAGGTTAGAAGGATCGGGGACGCACAGGACCCACACTGGCATATTTATTGTGTCACCAGCTGTCTCGTGCTCCCCTTTTGGAAAACAACACCAGAACGCTAGCTGATAAAAAATAAAAATGATAAGGCAAGAAGGGAAATTGAGAAGAAACATAGTCTGGGAAAGGACAAGCGGAATCAGTACCTTGAAAGTGATAGGGAACACCATCTCTAGGGGGAAAAAAGCACAAAGCACCTGCTGGGGATCACATCAATTTAAAATGCAAAAAGCAAATCAATGAGTAAGTCTCTTCTGATCACACTAAGAAAACAGTTTGGTAGGATTATTCAACATAACTATGGTGCACTAACCTTCTCATATATATAAACTGTACATTAGATCCATACTTAACTTGAGTTAAAGCAGGAGAGACCAGCTAAGGGGGAAAAGTGCAAAGAAAAACAACTTTGAACTACATTCCAAATGTGCAGGGGCTGGAAGAAAAGCCACAGTGAGCGTGGGGATACGAAGCCCTGCCACGCGGGGCCACATCATCATGGGCAATAAGAACCTGAGAAATCAACCAGCATGATGTCATCATGCTAAGTGATTATTAAAGGCCTGGGGGGAGGTGAGATAACCCAGCAAGAGTGCGCAGGGTGAGAGGAGAACCTGGGCCAGGATCCGGGAAACTCCGACCTCTCCAGGGCAGGGTGTGGCAAGGAAGAGTCAGTGGTGACTTGGGCAACTTCTGGGGGAGCAGAGGGCAGAGTGCTGTAGTTTGGAGTAGATGCAAAACAAGGACAAAACAAACCAAAAAAATGTCCTTAAATCCATCCTCCTGGTAGCTCTACAGGGAACAAAAGCCGCTCTATCCTGCAGTGGGCATGGGTGTAGAACAATTAGATGCTGCCACAGACACTGCAGAGCAGGATACTCCCATGGGCCAAAGGGGAAATCTCTCAGGCAGCTCTTGGAGGGTACTTCGCCGTAAGACGGCTAAAGAGCTGCATGAAGAGCTTCACTCCCTACCCCACCCCCAAACTTACACGCGCGCAGACACACACGCACACACACACACACACACACACACACAGAAATAATACATTTGGGCTTCCCTGGTGGCGCAGTGGTTGAGGGCCCACCTGCCAATGCAGGGGTTGCGGGTTCAAGCCCTGGTCCAGGAGGATCCCACATGCCGTGGAGCAGCTGGGCCCATGCACCACGGCTGCTGAGCCTGCGCTCTGGAGCCCATGAGGCACAGCTGCTGAGCCCGCGTGGTACAATTGCTGAAGCCCGCACGCCTGGAGCCCTTGCTCCGCAACAGGGGATGCCACCGTGGTGAGAGGCCCACGCACCGCGGCGAGGAGTGGCCCCCACTCGCCGCAGCTGGAGAGAGCCCATGAGCAGCAACGAAGACCCAACACAGCCAAAAATAAATAATAAAACAAACTTATTTTTTTTAAAAGAAATAATACATTTAATTAGGGGACCAAACATCCCGGCGTACACCTGCTGACCCAGCATAATAATTGACGGCATCCCCTTTCACTCCCCAAAGTATGCCAGTCTGGAAGACGGCTTACATGTGGTTGCTGAGGTTTAGGGATGGTGGGGAACAGGGAGTGGGTGTGATTATAAAGCGGAAGCAAGGGGGAGACCATTGTGGTGATGGAAGAGTTTTACATCTTGATTGTGGTGGTGTTTACACAAATCTATTCATGTGATAAGGGACAAGAACGATACACACACATGGTACATTGACACACAATGTCAATTTTAGTGTCAATTTCCTGGTCACTGTAGGTAAGATGTAATCACTGGGGAAAACTGAGTGAAGAGGAGAAGGGTCCTCTCAGTATTACCATCGCCACTTCCTGTGAGTCTATAATTATTTCAAAATGAAAGAGTTGGGTTTTTTTTAAGTGGTCTAGCAGCATCCACCGAGCGCTGGAGCAGGGACTTTGCAGAACTGAGATCCATGCAGGCAGGATTTGCTCGGGTCTGTACAGTTGCTCATGGGAACGTAAATGGCTGCTGCAGACGAGGGGTTGAGGAAGAGGAGATGAAGAATTCTCAGTAGCTCTTTCATTAGCTCTGGTACAAGAAAGTGTTCCAGCGTGAATCAGCAGAGACAGGTGTAATGTGTGGAAATGGATCAGCGGATGACACAGAACAGCTCAGAGACAGCAAAGGGGATCAGAAAGGAGAACCAGGACAACGGCATTTACTTTGGGGTCCCCTGGATTTGAACTTCATCGATGGTCAGGAAAGCAGAGAATTGATAGTTAACCTCAGATCTATATCACATGTAGATATACGTGTACATACACGGGTTGGTAAACCGCTGTGCCTACACGGTTTGGTAAACCGCTTTAATTGATTCCATATCACAATTTTTGTCCTTTTCAACCACTCAGTTGATTTTCTTGTTAGTGTCACAACTTAAAAGGACTCCATGAGGTGCATTTTAAAAACCATTTCCACTTACTGAATGTTCTGACTCTACACCATTCACAGGTCATTTCACTTCGATCTTCACACAAACTTACAAAGTGGATATTATTATCCCCACTTTGCAAATGAGAAAACTGAGACTCAGAGAGGGTAAGTAACTTGCCCAATGTCACACAGATAATAAGGGGTAGGGCCAGGATTCAAGCCCAAGTCACTTAGACTCCAAACCCGTGTCATCACCCCCATGCTACACTGCCTCTCCTGGGGTGAGCGAGGCAGGGAGAGTGAGAGTTACAGGGTCACCTGAGCTAGGTAGAGCCAACTGCCACCAGTCACAATCTCCTTGCTTTGGTGGGTGAACCGGAAGTACCCCCCTTGGAGAACGGCATAGGAGTTGGCCATGTGCTCCATCCACCCCTAGTGCCAGGCGAAGTAGGGAACCCCTCAGTTTGGTCCACCCCTCCCTTTTTCCTTGGAGATCTGGGTGAGAAAGAACCCTCCATCCACGCCAGGAGCTGTGTGCTAAGCTCCTTCCTCAGAGTGCCCACAGGCTCTGTGCAGACACCCGTGGATTGCAGGTATATCAGGGCCGCACATTAAACTGAGACCCTCGTGGGATGGCCAGATGTCCCCAGCAACTTTGCATACAGAGCAGAATCCGGGAAACCCAACAACAGTGTCTCTCTCACCACATCCTTTAGGTAAATGGCATCTGCCCCGCATTAGAGAAGAAAGAATTTTCCTGGCCGGAAACATCTCCAGCAAGGGCTGTGCTGGAGAGAGCCTGCAAAATTCACTCTCACAGCGAAATCTGAGGATTCCAGGCAAGTCATTAGATCAGATATTCTGAAGCCAAGAAGGGAAGAAAAGCAGCTGAGACATGGCTGACATCGTCACAGTTAAGCTCCACGAGCAGCGCCAAGGATTTTGTCTTTTGTCCACGTGACTCAAATGGGCAAATTGAGACACCTCGGGGTCAGCCCAGGAGACTGGCGTGGTGATGGTAAGCGGCTCTGAGGTCTCGCAGCCTTTATCCTCAGACATGGTTACAGAGGAAAGAGAGGAACTAAGAACAATCGTGGCCTAATAAAATATGCTTAGAAACTATCAGCTACAACTTCATCAAGTTTATTTGAAGGCCCTGGGATAAGTACTCGAGATGCATTTATCTCACTGCAGCCTCACAACAGCCATACAGATCGGTGTGATTATCATCCCCATTTTACAGGTGAAGAAACTGAGGCCCAGAGGCATCAAACCATTTGTCTATGGTTCCATCGATAATAATCAGGACAGACAGGATTTGAACTAACTCCTGAGCTCATACCTTCTACTGCCCTTATTCTGTCTCCCACATGGACAATAGCTGCGGGGAGTGGGGAGGTAGAGAGGAGCAGAACTAGACCCCGGAGCTGCGCAGCTCTAAAGCTTGTGCCTACTCAAAATATTCCATACGTGTGGTCCCTTGGGTGTGGCTCACACACTTGTCCATGCACAAGAGCATAGAGCCAGGCAACGAGCACCTGTCCCCTCTCACACACACACTTACATGTTGCTTTGAACGTCTGCCTATTGTGCATGTATCTTTACAACGTGTTCTCTGGGGACTGTGAGCTCAGGGGTTTGGGGAACCCAGAGATAAGGTCTCAGGGCTACCTCCACATGGCTCTACATCAGAAGAGTTACTGGCTTTGGCAGGTGAGGCATATAACTTACCTGAACAACCAGGTAGCAACCCATGAATTCCAGGCCTGGGGTCATCCCTGGAAGGGGGTCCCCTGTTCATGCAGGGATTTAAGTCCCAGCCAGACCTGGGCCTTGCCCTGGCATCCCCTGACCCCACCTCCTCTGCAGCTGTGTGATATTTGGAAAGTTATGGCCTTGACACTCTCAAGTCCAAAAACTGGTCAGCTTTTCAGACCAGGTGCCTAGAAAGTTCAGCAAGACCTGGACTTGGAACAAGTGAAGCAAAAGCATCACTGAAATACAAGCCCAGCTCTCATTTGTAAATAATAATAATAATAGTCCAAGAAGAGCAGGGGGACTGGTGAGCAAAGATGACACAAAGGAGAAAGAATGGGCTTGGAGAAAGAGGCTAGTGACAGGAGAGAAGCCCCAGGTGGGGGAAGCCGTGAGCTCCAGGAAGAAGGATGGGGGCATCCCAGGTACAGCAACAACCCAGAAGGGAACCAGCTGCGAATGTGAAGCCTGCCCAGATGGCAGCGGGGAGATGGACCCGGCGGTGTTCTATCTTCGTAGCCTCCTCTGAGGGCCCTGTGCACAGGCTTCTTAAGCAGATGGCGGGAGAGGCGGGGGCAGTGTCAGGCTGCACAGCCCAAACCTGAGTCCCAGGGGTGCAGTGTCATTGGACCTCGCCCCTGAGCACCTTGCCTACAGCCTGGGAGGCAGATGCCATGTGATCACATTACAGGAGGGCAACTAGGAGACATTGGGAGGAGCTTTGACCCAGGCCAGGTTAGGGACCCAGTGACTTTGCAGGGCGACTGATCTGGTGCCGAGATGATGATCACGACCACGATGATGATGGTGGTGGTAATAATAGAGTTTAATCATAATAAACAAAGACTCATTGGGAGCTAGGAATGAGCCAGTTACTGCTCGAAACACTTGCAGGTGGCAACTCGTTTAACACATCTGCTGATTGGAGATAACGAACTCATGATATTATCACATGTTGAGATGATTAAATGAGATGATATATGGGAAACTGGCTTGGAAATGGATGATAAAGATGACAATGATAATAATAATGGTGCTGCTGGTGGTGATAGTGATGCTGGTGATGATGGAGATGGTGGTATTCTCAGTGGTGACGGTAATATGCGTTATAGTGCAGTGGGTAAAGATAGAGACTTGGAGTTACACAGAGACCTAAGTTCAAATTCCAGCTCCACCACTTACTCACTGCATTATCTTAGGCAAGTTTCCCTGAGCCTCAGTTGCCTCATCTGTGAAATGGGAATAATAGCTCCCTCAAGGTGGTGTTGAGAAAAGTGTGTATCTATTTCTCAGCACAGTACCTGGCACTTGATAAACAGTGGTTACCATGGAGAAGGGCGGTGCTGGCAGCAGCGGGAGTGACAGTGGCAAAGATGGGGTTGCCAGTAGGCATCAAAGAGGTTTTCATACAGGTGAGTCAGCCCCTGATCACACTCCACACAGCTCTTCCAGCACACGCAACCTTCAGAGCCTTCACTTGGAGAGGATATACTTTTTTTAATTTTATTGAAGTATAGTTGACATACAATGTTGTGTTGATTTCTGCTGTACAGCAAAGTGATTCAGTTGTACATATATATATATTCTTTTTATATTCTTTTCCATTATGGTTTATCACAAGATATTGAATATAGCTCCCTGTGCTATACATAGGACCTTGTAGTTTATCCATCCTGTATATACTAGTTTGCATCTGCTAATCCCAAACTCCCAATCCTTCCCTCCCCCACCCTTGGCAACCACAAGTCTGTTCTGCAGAGGATATTTTTAATTGGCTACACCTAGTCCCAAGTACGCAGGAAGGCCTTGCACGTTCACCACATTGCAAGCGCCACTCACTTAACCATTAACCAAGATGGCTCTAGCTAAGCTGGGAAACAGACAAAGGTTATCTGTGGAGTTATTGCGTCACTTTCTCACCCCTGGCCCTGGCACCACGTGGCCTTAAGCTGACCCCTACATAGTCTGCTAGGACCACAATCGCCCTGCCCCATCTCCTTCCCCCTCCCAGACCCATTGCTTTTATCCTTCCGTGTCCAGCCACTTAGGGTTTTGTGACCCCAAAGTTAATAACAATAATAATAGCTTACATGTATCAGATTAGTTTATTTAATCCTCACAACCACCCTGTGAGTTGGATGCAATTATTAGCCCCATTTTACAGGTGAGGATACTGAGGCTCAGAAAGGTGAAAGTACCTTTTCTGGGTCACACAGCTTATAATTTCAGAGCTGGTACCTGATTTGAGGTATGTTCGATCTTGAAGCCCAGGCTAATTCTACCATATGACATATGATGCTGCCTGCCTTTCAAAGACAGTCCACAGGAGTGATAGTATTAAACAGCCAGCATGGAGGGTAAATGTTGGAGGAAGAATGCACTTGACTGATTCTCAAGTCCCCCTAGAAAGGGAGCTCTCCACCACCAGCTGCCCTCCAGATATTGACCTGGCAGTACCATGGGCCACTTGTCATGGTCCCTATGAATCTCAGAAATGATGTGTCATGCTTTCTAAAACATGCTTTCTGAAAAGACAGACTTTTCTTTTTCATCGCAGCATACCTGTTACCCAGCAGTTCCACTTCTAGAATTTTATCCTTCAGATACGCTTGCACATGTGTGAATGGACATATTTACAAAGTTACTCAGTGTTTTTAATGGCAAAAACTTGGAAGCAACCCAAATGTCTATCACTGGGGAATGGTTAAATCAATTGTGGAACATGCAGATGAGGAAATACTCCCCAGCCATAAAAAAAAACATTTAAAGTAAGCTCTATCTGCAGGAACACAGAAGAGATGTGTAGGAACGTGTCAGATACGGATCTTATGACATATTGCTAAGCACAAAAAAAAGAACAGCATGGATGTCACGCCACCACTGACG
This sequence comes from Delphinus delphis, assembly GCF_949987515.2. Lineage (NCBI taxonomy): Eukaryota > Metazoa > Chordata > Mammalia > Artiodactyla > Delphinidae > Delphinus > Delphinus delphis. The sequence continues at coordinate 64,284,541 of NC_082699.1, forward strand.
TCAGATATGCGGAGGGAGAAGAATAAGTACAGGTGTTTCCTCAGATATGCATGGATGACCTCTAGAAGAAACAGGTACCACTCGTTGCTTTCAGAAAGGACCTAGGTGGTTGGGAGACAGAAGTGCAACAGGGAATTTTTTGCTCTATCGCATTATGTATCATCTGAATGTGGGCAGCTATACCAAAATAAATCTATCTATATAAATATGCACACATATATGAATAATCATAAGGGAATGTTCATGGTCCATTAAAAAGAAGTCCCTGGACATGGCAGCAGAGACCTTGAATTTGATTGTTGTTTCTGACACCTCGGAAAAGCTACTGGTTGTTTCTGAATCCAGGTTTTCTCAATTATAAGGGGGATGGTGGAGAGAGCGATAACTACTCCCCAGGGATGTTGAGAAGACAAAGAGGCAAAATGTATTTGATTCTTCATTCTCCAGATATTTGTTGAGCACTTACTCTGGGCCAGGCCCTGAGGTCTGGGCTCAAAACCATGTATTAACAAGGTGTGTTCAGGAGCTATGCTCTCCCATCACGCATCATGGGATTACAGGCAAGGGGGAAGATGGGCATGAAATCAACATGTGGCTACGCAGTCGCCTGTTGCCAGAAATACTGCAGCAGGACAGAGCTCTGTGAGAGGGAATATTGCAGGAGATATAGGAGGCCTTTCTGAGACAGTGACACAAGCTCAGACCCACAGGCATTTGCTTGGCCAAGCGAGGAGGGAGAAGCAGTACAGGTGAGAATCCTGAGCCAGAAATAAACTTGGAGAGTCAAGGAACCAAAAGACAAACTGGCTAGGGAGCAGAGAGCTGGGGGCAGAGCTGGAGACATAGAGGATAAAAGCAGCCCAAGCCTTCAGGGGCAGGGGGATGGACCATGGGGTACCTTCCAGGGGCAGTGGGAAGACATTGGCGGTTCATCCCGAGGCAGAGGCAGTGCAGCGCAGCGGATAAGAGAGCCGGCTCAGGCAACCCGCTTCAAATCCTGGCTATCCCACTTCCTGGCGTGTACCCTGGGGCAACCCTATGCTTCTCAGTAAGGAGGCAAGGAGCGCCTCTGGTACAGTGTGTGAGGTTTAAGTGCATCCCAGGAGGAGCTCTTAGCTCAGTGCCTGGTGCCTCTCACCACCCAGCAGATGGCTTTGCAGCAGCAGCGGCCATAATAGTAGTTGCAGTGCATTTCTGAAAAGCCATTCTAGAGCGAGGGTGGGCAAACGATGGCCCCTGGACCAAAGCCCAGCCTACCTCCTATTTTTGTGCTGTCCACAAGCTATGAATGTTTTTATTCATTGATTGATTGATTGATAGCTGAGTTGGGTCTTCGTTGCTGCGCGCGGACTTTCTCTAGTTGCAGCGAGTGGGGCTACTCTTCATTGCGGTGAGCGGGCTTCTCATTGCGGTGGCTTCTCTTGTTGTGGAGCACGGGCTCTAGGTGCGTGGGCTTCAGTAGTTGTGGCACAGGGCTCAGTAGTTGTGGCACACGGGCTCAGTAGTTGTGGCACACGGAATTAGTTGCTCCGCGGCATGTGGAATCTTCCCAGACCAGGGCTTGAACCCGTGTCCCCGGCATTGGCAGGCAGATTCTTAACCACTGCGCTACCAGGGAAGTCCCTGAGAATGGTTTTAAATCTTCAAATTAGTTTAACAAAAGAATAGTAATAATAATTCATGACACATGAAAATTTTATGAAATTTACATTTTAGCACCTGTAAATAAAGTTTTATCAAGACACAGCCAACCCCATTCCTTTACGTATCATCTATGGCTATTGCTATGGGCCAACAGCATAATTTAGTAGCTGAAACAGAGACCTACGGCCTGCAAAGCCTAGGATATTTATTATCTGGCCCTTTACAGAAAAATTTTCCCAACCCCTGCTCTAGAAATTGGATCAGAGAAGCTCAAAGATACAAGGAGGAAAACCGGTTAGGAGGCTCTTATAGAGTCTGAGCAAGAGGTAATAGAGAACAGGAGAGAAGCAGACGGCTGGGGGAGGGGTTCTGGAGAAGTGTGTTTGAAAACTAGGAAAGGCTTACAATTGTTGGGCCTTGCCAATCTTTCCCACATTGGCCATGGTCATGACTACTTCTATCTATAAGATTTAAGAGGCTTTGTGGTTTTGACATCAGCTCCAGCATTCTATAATTCTGGGACGCTTTATGATAACTGCAGAAGATGATTTCAGGGTCCGGGTGACTGACAAGCTGGTGGCGTCGCAGATGTATGATGCTGGCATCTCCGAGCAAGCCCAGTGCTGGGGCGTATAAATAGAAGGCAGCCGTCATCAGGAAGTACTTCTGGGGCTGAGGTCATCCTCCCCTTACACCATCATGGCAGGACCAGGCGGGTGCTGGGTCCACATCTGTACCCAAACAAACTCGAGATAGGAGAACATGATGGATTAGAGAAGGGACCAAAAAGTCGGCTGGAGAATAACGCCTGTAAAAAAGGTAAAGCAGTTGGATAATTACAGATTATCCAATTATGGTAGGTAATAGGTAGACAGCTACGATGCCCACGCATCTACGATGCCCCAGGTGTTGCTGTCAGCTCTTTATACGAATTGCTTCATTTAATCCTCACGGTCAACGTTACATGGTAGCTACCACCATTATCTCCATTTTACAGATGGGGACAAAGAGACAGAGAAGGGTAACTTGCCCAAGCCAGTAGAACTCGTGCGTGGAGGAGTCAGGATTCCATTCCAGGAGATCTGGGTCCTTACTTGCACCCAGTATGCTCCTGTACTTAACCTCTGTACTTCACTATTCTCTGTTCCAGCCCTCAGGGAGGTGAAGACTGAGGGTCACTTAGGAACCACATGTAGGGCCCTTCTGTTATTTCCCCTCACAACTCCCAGGGAGTATAATATGTTGTCTACAAGACAGCATTTATTATATTATGATCAAGTCATTGTTTTCTTGAAGTCATGTGTGGCTATCAGTCCTCGTTCATCAGCCTGCAATGCCATCCCACCACAACACACACACACACACACACACACACACACACACGCACACACGCACGCACACACACGCACGCATGCTTAATGCAATCTCATCAAGGATGGATTAGGATTTCCAGTGAGCTTTTTCACAAGCTGCAGGTAATTCTCAAAGCACCCAGATCATGCATGTGGGCTGTGGACAGGAGGCCACCACCAGATACACAGCCCAGCTCTCCCTGCCGTATCACCAGCACAGTTCTTCCACTTAAGACCCAACCAAGTGGTGCTGTCGTGCCTATCTGCCTGAGAAACAGTATCCACACTCAGGACCGCCTGACTCTGGACTCCTGCCCCAAACTGTGAGGCCACAGCAACTCCAGGAAGGAATGAATGAGGCATGTCTCAGGAGCACCTCAGGTCAGTAGATAGTTATCGATCACATACCACGTGCCCAGTACTGTATTAAGCCTTGGAGATGCAATAAGACAGAAATGGTCCCTGCCTAATAGAATTTAGAGTCCAATGAATACAACTACAGAATTTATTCATTTAACCAATATTCATTGAGAGTCATTCTTCCAGAGCCAGGTAGAATTCTAAGTGTTTGAAGATGTGGCAAAATGAACAGAAAAGGCAGGGATGCTGTCTTCATAATGTTAGGACGTTTCAAAACAATGTAATGGAGCGTTTTAGGCAGTGGAAAAGTTGGAAGGGGAAACCAGTCTTATACTCGGCCCCCGCTGGGATGTGCCTTCCCAGCCCTCTAGGGAGCCATCTAGCTGTTGGTAGGACGTCTGGGCTGCCCAGAGGGCGGTCACCCACCCAGGCACCTCCCAGCATCACATCCCAGGAGGGGGTCTGAGAGAGGCTGGCTGGATTCTAGCCCTGGGTAGCTAATCCCAGTTGTGCTGAATCCCCTGGGGCTCTCCAATTATTATAAGAGGTGTCATGAAGTTCTCCTCACAAGTGCTCCAGAAGAGATGATTTTTAATTCACTTTCATTTAAAGGATGACTATGCTGGCAAACAAGTTTCTGTCATGGAGGGAGCAGAAGGGGGCTCCCAGACAGGGAGTGCCACGATGTTAATTGCCTGCTCCAAAATGTCTGGGAATAAAAGAGGTGTTTTTAATTAAGTGCCTTAGAAGTGGAGGCAGAGAGGGGAGACGTGGTTGGAAATTTTCAAATGAAACAAAACAGGTTTCCCCTCTGCAGTCTGGGGAGGGTACACTACCAACACACTCCCCAGAGCTCATGGCAACTGTGCTTGGAGGGTCTCCATAACTGGACTGCTGCCATGAGGATACGTTTTATCAGAATCTGGGTTAGGGTAGAGGTAGCACATCGAATTTACAAGCCCCAGTGACCATCTCCTTCAGGCTGGGATCGAGACCTCAGAGGACTCTGCAAGTAAACACTGGTCCCAGGTGTGCCAAGCCAGCGTGGCTTCCCTCCTGCTGAGGGGCACAGGTCCCAAGGCAATGTGAAGTTTCCTCTTTAAAGTGCGTCAGTGTGGAGGAAAGCACTCCATATATAAAGAAGCAGGTGGTCCTACAGGACAAACTCAAACTGGTGCTGGATAAATGGTTGAAGTTTGGAAACCCTGATTTGGTCCATCCCCACCTTTCCTGAGTTTGAGATGGAGACACTGAGGCTCAGAAAGTGGACATGAAATGCCCATGGACACACAGCAGTATGCTTCTCCTGATCTCTCCTTCAGTGCTCTTTCACATCTACCACACAGGAAGCTTCAGACTTTCATGAAAGAAGTGGGATTCAAGCTCGCAAGATAAGCTCAGAAGCCCTGTGTCAATGAGGGCAGAAGGAAATGCTTCCTTTATTTCTCTAAAAGGGAATGAATCAAGACCCTTTAAAGATCCAGGGACACTGAAGGCAAGTCTTCCAGTCGGGATGTCCCCACAGCACCCAATTCCCTTCATAAGAGCGGCTGAGCATCCTTTATAAGGCAATAACAGTATATTCACCATCATAGAGACCTAAAGTGTTAGGACAATCCTATGAAAATGGCTTTAAAATCCCATCACTTAGTAATTCTTCTTCTGGGAAGACGGAGTAGACGTACTTTTCCCTATTCCTCCTGCAAAGTACAACTAAAATCCCTGGACATTGCAAACAAAACCACTTACAAACATACAAAGACTCTGAAGGGTGGAGAGAAGAAGGCAGACCAGTTAGGAACCTCTGGATCTGAGGAACGGCACAATAGTGATTTCCCTGGGTTGTCTTTTCTTTTTTTTTTTTTTTTTTTTTTTTTGTGGTACGCGGGCCTCTCACTGCTGTGGCCTCTCCCGTTGCGGAGCACAGGCTCCGGACGCTCAGGCTCAGCGGCCATGGCTCACGGGCCCAGCCGCTCTACAGCCTGTGGGATCTTCCCGGACCGGGGCACGAACCCATGTCTCCTGCATCGGCAGGCGGACTCTCAACCACTATGCCACCAGGGAAGCCCCATGACATTGGTGCTTCTTGATTGTCTTGTTTCATTCAGTTGGAGATCTTCCTGGTTCTTGGTATGGCATAAGATTTTAGACTGAAACATGGACATATTCATGTGATATTGTGAGACTCTGGGTCGTATTTAAACCTTATGTTTTAGCTGGCTTTCACTGATATCACTCTGGCATAGGAAAGGAGAGCAGCTCTGTCTTGTTTCTGTCAGATGGGGTTAGAAGTCCAGGTTTCCCACTTGACCTCTGTTGGCACCTGAGAGGGGGACTCCCCATCACTGTTGGGCAGGGGTTGGTATTTCGGTTTCCCATGTGGTCTCCACTGACACCACCCTACAGGGAGAAGAGAGACACCTCATTATTGTTGGGTGAAGGTGGAGGTCCGGGCTCCTACATCATCTCCACTGAGACCAGTGGTGATGAGAGTCCTGGCTACCCTCTTGGCCTTCTCTGACATGACCCCAGTGGGTGTGTGTGGTACCTCATTACAGCCACACAGGGTGGAAGTCTGGTCTCCTCACATGGCCTTTGCGGGTGTGAGTGGGTCTGGGTCACAGATCTAATAGACATTTATAGAACACTCTGCACAATAACAGAGGAATACACATTCTTTTCAAGTGTCCACAGAACATATACCAAGATAAACTGTATACCGGGCCTTCCAAGCTCAGTGGTTATCAGCAGAATTCACTTCCTCGTGGTTGCAGGACTGAGGTCCCCATTGTCTTAACTGTCAGCCAGGGACTGATCTCAACTTCTAGAGGTGGCTCTTAGTTCCTTTCCACATGGCCTCTCCACCTCAGCAGCAGAGAATCATCCTTGTGGAAAATCTTTCTCACACTGTGAATGTCTCTGACGTCCTCAACAAAATCTGCTTCTACAGAGCTCATAAGATTAGATCAAGCCTATCCAGAAATCTGCATAATTTCCCGATTTTAAGGCCAACTGACTTGAGACTATAATTATGTTTGCAAAATTCTTTCACAGCAGTACCTTGGAATAAGCAAGAGGCTGGGAATCTTGAGGGCCATCATAGAATTCTACTAGCCCATATTCCATGGTAGGCAAGCGAGGAGGACACAGAGATGACTGGTAAAATACCTATCCTCAAGGGATTACAGTCAAGTGAATGTAGCAAATACAAAGAAGTGATTCAACTACAGGGCAGTAATTGCTAATTCAAAGAAAGTGCAATATTCTGTAGGAATTCCGAGGAGGCATTAACTCTTTCGGGAAGAGTGCAGGAAAGCTTCCCAAAGGGGGTGACATTTGATCCGAGTCTTGAAGCACGGAGGAGGGAAGGCATTCCAAGTAGCGGGTGCACCATTTACAAAGATAGAAAAGACCACAGCAAATTGAGAGAATGACAAGTTATCCACTGATGCTAAATCTTAGAGGACAGGTTTTAAACGATGCATGGACGCAGCATTAAATAACCCTGACTCGGAAAGCAAGTCATTCCTTTGCAATTCTCCTTCTATCCTTTTAATTAGCTCAAGAAAAAGTTATCAGTTTGGTGTTAGCCTGTCGTCAACACCTTTCTAACATCTTTACCCTCTGGCTCCACCTTCTGAAAATGAAAGTATCTAGCTAGCTTAATAACACTGTTTCTTTCTGTGGATTATTTTTACTGCTACTTTTCATTTGTTACAATCAGTATTGGTTTTTCTTTTTCCATTGTGATAAAAAGATTATCATGATTATTATTAAGGACATACATTTAAGTTTTGAATGTAAATCAGTGTAAATTGAAATGTTAAATAAATATATTACAGGTGGTACCTATGCCTCTGGGGCAGAAATTGGGAAGGTGGTTTGCAAATGAGTTCATTTGGGACACAAACGTGTAATAAGAAGCAGGCAGTATTTGCAGTCAGTCAAACGTGGGTTCAAGTTCGACTCCTCTACGGGTCTTAGTTTTCCGCCACAAATTAAGGAAATGATACACCTACTCAGAAGGTTGTGAAGATTAAGTGAAACCAAGTGTAAGAAGCATCTTCTAGGTGGCCTTGTGCATGGTAGGCGTTTGGAGTTCCCATCACGGTGCATATCTCTGAAGAATGGAAACCTCGGTTTTTGGCAACACCAAACAGGAACTTAACTCTAGCACCTACTGAGTATCTGTGCTTGGTAAATATTACATAAGAGTATTCATCTGCTTCGGATCTGGGACCTGTGCATGTGTGTGCGTGCGGGGCGTGTGGTGTCCTTAGGCTAACTTCAGCTGTTTTGTGAAAAACAACTGATATCAGGAAAAGCATTTGACTCAGAGGAGTGGCCAGCCCAGGCATCATGGACCCGTCCCTCCACCCCTTGTCTGGCTTTCTCTGTGATCTCAGAATGCTACATCCCACAGAGATCCGTGGGAAGCTCATCTGGAATATTCAGATATATGTGCAAATGAAAACACAAGGAAAATACCTCCCACTTCAGTCACTTATTGCTGTGTAATAAGCTACCCTAAAACTTGGTGGTGTTGAACAACTATTATTTGATTATCATCACTCATGATTCTGGGGGTTGACCGGGTTAAACTGAGTGGCTCTTCTGCTCTATGTGATCTCAGCTGGGGCTGCAGTCAACTGAGAGGTGAATTAGTTTGGAGCACCCAAGATGGCTCACTCACACGGCTAAAGTCTGACTGGGAGTCAGCCAGAAATCAGCTGGGGCTGTTGTCTGTAGCATCTTGATTTTCCTCCATGTGGCCTCCCCAAGAAGCTTGGGCTTCTCACAACATGGCAGCAGAATTCCAAGAGGAAGGAGTCAGGAAATGCCAGTCTCTTAAGGCCTGGGCACACATGTCTCAGAATATCCCTTTCATAGCAACAAAGCAATCACAGGACTAGTTCAGATTCAAGGGGAGGGGAGATAAATGCCACCTCTTAATGGCGAAGTCTCTTTCATACAGTGAGGGAAAGGATTGACTGCAGCCATCTTGCGAGACCACGTACCATGCCTCCTGAAGCTTTCACTCACTGCAAAGGGTTTCCACTCTAGAATTATGTGTATATTTCAACCCAGTGATTAGTTATCAAGGAATTTATCATAAGGAAGTAATCTTGGATGGTTCAAAACATTTGACGTAACGTTTTCCATTGCTAACGTTTCTCATGCTTGGAATTCATATGAGGACTAACCACCCACAGTGTCTCACCAGACACAAACCCTATGCATCATAGAAATTGAAGACTTGACCCCGGGAACTGATGTTCCTAGCTAAGGTCATTTGAGGTAAACAGAAGATGTGTATACTCTTAAAAAGCATTGACTCCCTAGACCTGGAGAAGCCCTGACGAGAAGTGCACTTCATTCATTCAGCAATCGTTTGTGGTGCACCTGTGATACGCCATGTTGGTTTAAACATAGGGATACAGCAGCAATGAATGAGACAAAGTACCTGGCTGCAAGAACTTTACATTCTAGTGGGGAGACAACCAAATAAATGCATAAGTACATATAAAATGGCATATGATAAAAAGACCTTGTTGAGTGATAATTCTCTTCCAAGGTTCTGCAAGAAAGGAGAGACAACCTCTGATAGGAGGCACGTTTAGACCCCTTTCGGTAAAACAGCAAATGAAGAAGAAGGGGCACAGAAATAGCATTGGGCTTGCAGTTACAAGACAGATTTATACAGTGGTTCAGAATTTAGTTTGTGAACTTGAACTAATGACTGTAACCTTTATAAGCCTCGGTAACCTTCTCTGTAAAATGGGAACAATAGTACCAGTTCTGCTTTCCTTACAGAGATGATACAAGGACTAAACCAGACTGTAACATCAAACCAATAATAAGTTCTGAGTTTTCCCCATTTGGTAAATGTTTAGCTCTACCCTCCAAGCAGAATCAAGTCACTGCCAAGCCAAGCTCCTGCTGTAAACTTGCAAACATCAAATCCCAGCTCCGATGCTACCGGTGCCATGGGATTGATCTCGGGGTTGTGACGTTTTATTCTCAAGCCATGGCGGGGGGCGAGGCGGGGATGCAGACATGGAAGGAGACAGCCTCTGTCTAGCACACTTCCTTTCGCTTGCAGGTATTGAGTAAAGCAATCTGAACGTTCTGAAAGGTCATCCTCTGTCTCGCTTTGTTGTAAGACATGTCGGTAGTGGCCATTCCATGCTACCGTTGGTAAATTGATATGTAATAGTTTTCATTTCTCTTAAGAGTCTTATAGCGGAAAAAGTAAATAAATGTAACTTGTGGAAAGACCCATACCAAAATTATAAGCAGTACCTGGTTGGACTGCTGACGCTTTCTTTTTCTAGCTTGCTTCCCTGTGTTTTGTATTTTCTTTTTTCATTCATTTAGAAAAATACTTATCTAGCGTGTGCATGCAGGGATCAGATAGCTGGGTGGGATGACCCCACAATTCCCATCTCAATTCCAAATCTTTGCTGCTCCCCTACGTCTCTTTTGAGTTTACACGCCAGTGTGGATTTGTCGTCATTAGATTAGGGGCCCCATCAGGGCAATGCTGCTTTTTATTTCTTCTCCTCCTGACATTTCTAAATTTTCAAGACTTTTAGCCAGGCCTCGTGCTCACCAAATCACGAACAGAAGTCGTTTCCTCCTCGCTAGGCCTCTATAAATCACTGTGATAGACTCCTGTCTTTCCTTGGTTTTGAAGGCACCAGACAAAGATTTGAATCCAGATTCTTCTCTTTATTGGCTGAGCAACTCTGAAGAAGCTTCTTAACCTCTCTGAACTGCAGTTTTGTCATCTGTAAAATGGGAGAAACAATACCTGTGGGGAAGGTGGTTGTAAGCATTTGATGAGATAATGGGGAAGAAGGGCTGGCACATAATAAAGGCTCAAAAGGTAATTGCTATTAATAAAAAGTAGTCTTGGGAAGCCCTAGAGGCTGTTCTAGGTTGAGGGTGGAGCTTGGGTTGTTCATAAAAGGCAGAATTGTACAATCATTAAGAAATCTGGCTCTGGCCTCTGAAGAACCCAGTTTAAATCCTTGCTCCCTGCATTGCCCTGGGCGACTTACTACATTTCTAAGAAGCTTGGCTTCCTCACCTGTAAATCGCACATAACAATAACTTACCATAACAGTGTTTCTCAAAATATTATCCAGGGATCCTGGAGACCCCCAAGACCCTTCCAGGGCTCTTCAAGGTAAAATTTACTTTGGTGATAGGGCTAAAATATTACGTGTCCTTGTCATTTTTATTTTTTCTCAAGTATACAGTAGCTTTCCAGAGGCTACGTGACATGTCATAGTATCATTGCTCCCATGACTAACGGAAAGTGTGTTTGTAAATTCCTGTGCTTCCATTTTCTTTTTCAGTTCAATTTCTAACATGGTAAATATCAAGATGCATGTAACTCATGTAAACAAAAGCTACTCGGGGTCCTCAATAATTTTAAGAGTCTAAAGGGACCTAAGACAAAACACTTGGAGAATCGTTGCCTGTTAGGGTTATTGTAAAGATTAAGTACTGTACACTTGAGACTAATACAATGTTGTAAGTCAACTATACTTTAGTAAAAAAAAAAAAAAAAAAGGATTAAGATAAGGGTCCGTCTACTCCACCTATACATAAAGCAAACTGAAATCATAGCACTTGATGCAAAAGTCACCCTTGTTTTATCCCCTCCTGTTTGTTTATATAGTGAAGGTTCAGCCCATGCTAAACTTTGAACAATTTAAAGACACTGAAGTCATCAAAGGCCCCCCACTTGAGATCCAAGTGCCCTGAAGACATGAGAACTCAGTGGGCAGTCCCGAGGGTTTACCCTGCTTGGCTCAACCCTGACCCTTCCATCCTATTACTCACTGGCCCAGCCAGAAGAAGGCGGTACCGAGGTGGAGGCGGAGGAAAGGTGGCTTATAGAACCCCCTCCTGAGTGGTTGACCAGCAAAAGGAGGTGCCGCCTCAAAACGGGAATAGCTTCCTTAAGGTTTCAGTAATTTCCATGGAAACAAACTAAGAACCGTAGTTACTTTCAAGGGAAGGTGGGGAAACGGTGGGATGACCTGCAAGAGTCAAGAGTAAGCGATATAAAAATATTAGAGTTGCGGGGGGAGGGGTCTTTTTCTTTCACTCTTCAGACACACCCTTGAGGGAAGAACAAAAAATCGGCATCCCTAAATTCCGCTACTGATGGCAAGTAGATGAGGATTTTAGACGGTAGGTATCAAATGAGTTTGAGAAAGATGCGGCGCTAACTGGATCCTAGTCATACAGGAAGTTCTTAACGGAATCCTTTAAGGGCCGGCCAGGGCAGTTCTCCTCTCAGGTTGGAGAGCACCTCCCAAGAGACCCCCTCCAAGGCCAGGACCTAGTTTTATGCACCGTTAACTAACAAACAAACAAACCCTACATCAGCAGTAACGGAACAAACAGGTGCAAGCCAGTAAGACAGTTTTGCATATGAGCTATTTTTATTGCAGAAATTTCTGGGGACGCAAAGAAGGGGTTCTGTTAGAGAAATTGGAGCCCTAGGAGAGACCCTAGAAAAACTTTGTAGCTACTTTCTCCCCCTCATCCTAGGAAAAGGCCAAAAGGTCTCCAGGTGCGTTGGCCTCGCAGTCAGCCCCAGAGCCAGCCGTTTTCACCCCAGTCCCTGTCCTCGCCTCCAGCCACTCCGCCGTACACGGCCACCTGTTGCTGCCCTCGCGCCCAGAGCCGAGTCGCAAGCCGCCGCTAGAGTTCGTTCTAATTCCCCGGAGCAAAGGCCGGCCGGGAAGCCCCGACACTCCGCCCCTGCTCATCTTCAGGGCAGGCGGGGACTCCGCTGAGCCTCCCAGCCCCAGGCTCCCGTTGTCTCCTCGCCGCGCTCGGACGTCAAAAGTGGACCCCAGACAGTATCCCCTTGTCCCCGCTTGGCTCGTGCGCGCTCACGCTCAGCTCACACCTGGGAGATGCTAACGCGCCGAGATGCCGACGGAGGAGAAACTGGTCCATCCGGGCAGGAGCGGGCGGCGCAGACAGGTTGCTCTCCGTGAGATTCCAAAGCGTCCCCTGAATCCCAGATCCCTTAGAGCTCCGCAGCTGAGCGCTGTTGCAGGAACGCCGCGCCCCAAACGCAAGCTCACGGTTGCAGAGGCCGCAGGCGAAGAGCGGCGAGATCCTGACTCGCCTTTGCTCTCAGGCGCCGGAGGGGATCCGGGGGGCGGCGGCGGTTAGGGATGCCCTCCCGCCAGGAACGCCGGAGTTCCAATTCCAAAAGAGACCCGCCTCGCTTCCGAGGGACTTCCCTGCGAGCGCCGCAGGGGTGTGCATTTCTCGAAGTCTGAGAATCCCTGCGAAAGCTGGCCCGACAAGAGTTGAAGTCAGCTCCCGGGGCGTCTGTTTGTTTATTGGCTCTTAGGGGAAAAGTTTGAGGATGTTGAACCGACCTCAGACCTGGCGCAAGCGGAAATCTCAGAATCTCTCCAGCAGAAGTCATCTAATTTCGACTCGTTATATAAGTGAGGGGCTCTTTCTTACCCTCCCTACCCCAAGCCCTCTCATTACTATTCCAGGAGTTAAATGTGTCTCACTTAAAAAAATTTTTTTTTAAGTTATTATTATTTCTTTGAGTCCGAAGGCGGGAGAAAGCAGGCAGAGCCGGGGGCGCGCGGCAGCCCCACCCTCGCGCTGCCCCTTGGGCTGCGGCAGGAACGCGGGATCCCGGGTGCCGCCGGTTCAGGGCGAGCAGCCGAGCCCCGCGGTCCCTCCGTCCGCCACTCCACGTGGTCAAGATCAACAGTTTGTTGAGCTCATCAGTGACACCTTGAACTTTTCATAAAGAAAATGGGTATTGCAGCGGGAGGGTTCGGCCGCGGCCGCCGCGCCGGGTCCTGCTTAATATTCAATGATCTCGCTCGCGCCTCCCCCTCCGCCCCTCGCAGAAATTCCAACGAGTCCGTTACTGGGCTCAGACTTTTAAGTTAATTTACTGCCCTCCCCCCAACCTTGGCTAGTAACCAGCGTCTTTAGGGCTAGCTTCCCCCCCGGCTCCCGCCTGAAAATGACATTTCGCCGGCGTCTCCGGAGGGGGCTGAATTTCACTTTGTAACTTTCTGCGGAACCCGAGCCCGGGTGGCAGCTCGGGTGGTGGTATCGTATGCAAATACGCATGCTGACGTTACAGATCATGTGGGTTTTGGCGTAGATTCCCCACTGATCGAGACATTTTTTTCCCCTTTTTTTTTCCCTTCTTTTTTTTTTTTTTTTTTCTTTCTTTCTAAAAATTTTGGCCACTGTTCTCCGAACGGGGGCTTCTTCTGTCTGTCTGTCTGGCAGGCTGGCTTTCCCCCTCTTTCCCACGGAGCCCGAGCCGGGCGCCCGGTGGGGAGTGGGGAGTAGGTGGGGGGAGCCAGCAGAGTTCCATTTTGGAACGCCCGTGCAGCGTCTCCGCGTTCCCAGCCCGGGTCTCCGCGTTCCCAGCCCCGGCGCAGGTAAGAAACTTCGCCCCGGCGCGGAGCACCCCCCGCCCGGCGCCGCCGGCCCCAAGCCCCGCACGCCGGGCACCGGCCACTCCAGCCCAACTTTCCCACCGCTGCCGCAGCCGCCGCCGCGGCTCCCGAAAATGTGTTGTTAATGGGACTTGGCCGGGTTTGCGATTGGAAGGGGGGGGGCGGGAGGGAGGGTGCAGGCTCTTTTTGCGGGTAGGAGGAGATCAGAGGATCCAGAGGTGGGGGAGATTTTTTTTAAAGAGTTTTGATTACAAGTTTGGATCAATGGGAGGCAGACCGAGAAGGAGGAGGAGGAGGAAAAACATGTCTACGTTTCCCTATGTCGACATAAGCCACAAAAAAATATGGCGTCCGCTTTCGACAGGGCGTTACGTAGACCCGACTCTGTTTTTATTTATTTATTTCGTGGCCGGCTCCCTCCCTTCTTGGCCAAACTGCGGCGCTTTGTGCGAACGGGGCCGGTCCCGCGGGGACTCCACCGGGACGTGGCCCCGGCTCCGCGGGGTTTGGCAGGCGGGGGGCTGCGTGTGTGTGCTCCCCTCCCTCCCCCGCTCTCCCCTCTTCTCCCCTCTCCCGGTGACGATTCGCCGTAATGTGGTGGCAGGAAGCATGACGCCGTGGGTTGAGGCTGCCTCTCCTCTCCGCGCTCCTGGTGGCTGCAGGCAGCAGGCGCGCGGCGCGGGCGGGCGGCCGCCCGAGCTACCTGCCGGGGGCCGGGCCGGAGTGCGTCGCTGTCCCCACGCCCCGCTCAGGTGCCGGGAAACCCGCGTGGGGAGGGGCGGCGGGGGACCCTGGGGACCCCCGGGCCCGCGCCCGCAGCCCGCCCAAGACCACGATCGCCCCCCGGAACGGCAGCTGGCGCTTTTCGTCTGCCCCACGAGAGGTTCATCTTTGTTGGTGTTGCGGCTCCTTTGTGGCGTCCCCAGGACTTGGTATCTTCGCCTTTGCAAACTTGCCCCTTTCCCAGCCGCTTTGCAGGAGGCTGGAAAAGGAGCGGAAAGTTGGAAACCAGTGAGCATCACAGCACCGTCCCCTCGGCCTCGTCGCTGTGCGGAGCTCGGGAGGCGGCGGCGCACGACCGGGAGGAGGAGGGTGGTGTGTTAGGCTGCGGAGAAAACTTGCCGGGGAAGCCAAGTTGTGATTTGCTCAGGCTTCCACCTGATGGATCGGCTTCAAAGCCAGTGGGGTCTCTGCCTTCAGCTATTGCCGCGATGGCCTTTTGTTTGTCTGGGAGGTGAGGGAGGAGGAAGGTGAGGAAATAATGACTTTCCCTGGACCCCTCCCCTTTGAAAGTGTCGCTGCCCAGCTTGGGCCCCAGGGATCTCCAAGTCTCTTCGGGCCCTAGAGTTCTGTCCTACCTGCTCCCTGATGATCGCCTTCTGCCTCTAAGTTAGCAGCTCCCCAAGTCTGAGGCAGGCCCAGCTGGGCAGGATTTGGGGAGCGGGCATCCCTCCCCTTCATCCCTTGGGTCGCTCAGACCTCCCACAGTTACCCTCTTAAAACACACACATACACACACACACACACACACACACTCACACACACACTCTCCTTTATGTAGAGCAGAAATTAATGCCTGTTGAAGTGAGAGAGTGAGGTTCAGAGAGCTCTTCAAGATTTCCGTCAAAAGGGGATTTTCTATTTATGAGGGCAGTTAAAGAACTTGAGTCCCGGGGCAGTGATGTCAAAAAGCATTTGGATGACAACCAAGTGGAATAAATATCTTGTAAAATGGCACGTTTAATGGTAAAAATAGATTAATGGAGCCGCCAAGTGCTTGAATGGGGCTAACATAACGGTTTCAGTTTAAAGGGAAAGTTATATCAAGCTGTATACACATCTTCTTTTAAGGCCAAAGGCGGGAAATCTACAAGTAAGATTGAAATGCATCACCGACAATGACTGGATCCGCGATCTGTGGGAATATCATTGCCGTTTAAACACTCTGCTTTGCGATTGTTCTCATGTGCACGCGTACCTTGCGGCCAGGTTTGGTGTCAACTAAGGATCCACTTGAAGTTAACAGCTTTTAAGGGGAAAATTTGGAGGCCAACGTTCTGGGGTAAATCGGATATATTAGCTAATCCCCGTTTAAAGGGAAAAAATCAAAATGCCACAAATGTTCGTTGGCACTCAAGAAAAGTATTCTCCCAATGTAAATGCAGTGTACCTTGACATGCCAAAAGGTGACCCCACCCCAAGCGTCCCATCCACACCAGGACCATTGATTCAGTGGGATGCCATGCATTTGACAAAAACAATAATGACGGTGTTTGATGACAATGGCTGACACTGTTTCAGTATGCCGGGCATAATGCTTTATCATTTAATTCTCACCGTAACCCTATGAGATAAATACTATTATTATCCCAAGCTTAGTGGGGAAGAAACTTAAGCTCAGAGAGGTGAAACAAACTGACCCAAAGCCGCATGGCAAAAATCAAATCCCATGTTTGAAGCCAAGCCTTCCAACACTCCAGTATAGCAGCTCCCCAGATATGGGAAGTTGTAGTTAGAATGAAAAGCGAAGGCAGAAAAGAGGGAACAGTGACCATGGCCCAGTGGTCCAAACTCAGGAATTTTCCTAGTTTTCATCTCTTAATTCATTCATTTAGCAGCTGTGTGTTGATTTATTTGTTCATTCCGCAACTGTAATATTCATCACACTAATAAAAGCCTAGAGTCATGAAGCAATTTTATATGCCAGAGACCATTCTAAGTGCTTAGGATTAAACTATTTTGTCTTCGTGACAACCCTGCGGGGTAAAGTACTGTCATCCTCTCCTTTTTATAGATGAGGAAACGGGCACGGAGAGGTCCTCTAACTTGCCCAAGACCAAACAGCTAGCGAGCAGATGCCAGACCCCAGAACACGCACACTCCACGTTTGCAGACAATGCACTGCTCCAGACGTTCTAGAGGTGCTGCTGAGATAGAACATCTATCTAACCTCGATGCAAAGCACTGCTCCAGACACTATGGAGACGTCAGTGAGACCAAGACCCCTTACCCGCTAGGAATTTGAGCAGCCAGCAGGCCAAATAAAGCAGGATTAAATAGGTACTAGAATTGAGAAAAGTAACTAGTGTGGAAGTACAATGAAGGGTGCAGTTCTTGTGTTCTGAGGGACCCATGGAGGATTTCCCAGAGGGGGTAGCATCAGAACTGACCCATGACTGAGGAAGAACAATGTCTGGCCGTGTGTTGGGTATCATTGAACTCACCTGTTAGCAACAGAAATCCTGCCCACCGGTGACTTAACCAGATGGGGGCTTATTTGTGTCAGACAACAAGAAAGTGGGTGGGACCATGCCTCAGCTGTACCACTGGGGACCCAGGCTCTGTCTTTCTACTCTGCCACCCGTAGAGTATAGGCCTTTGGCCCCAGGTCTGTCACCTCGTGGTAGGAAGGTGGCCACTGCATCTCCAGGCCTCACACCTGCACACCAGGAAAGGGGAAGTAGGATGAGTGAGGCACGAAGAGCATTTACCTAGTGTGGCTTTACTGTTCCATTTGGAGAGGGACACCCCTCTCAGGAACTTCTGCCCTTAGCTCAACCAGAACTGTGCCACATGGCCACCCAACCCTACCAGGACGGGGCAATGCCGTGTTTTTAGTTAGGCACATCACTGCCACGAGCAAACTGGGGTTCAGCATGTAAGGCAGAAGGGGTGAATGGAGAAACGGTTGTTGAGTTGGCAGATAAGGCGTTAGTGGCCTCAGATGAGAAGAGGAGGTTACTCCTGATGAAGTTAAAACCGCGTCCTGAGAGCTGTGTGTATTCTGGGGAGATGGAGAGGGGGATGCAGGGAAGGTTGTGCAAAGAGATGACGCCACACTTGGGGATGGACGTAGAGGAGGTTGGCTGTTAATCTGTAGGTACTGGGGAGCCATGGCAGGCTTCTGAGGAGGGAGCGTCAGATGTTTGGAAGGTAAGACTGACAGCCGTGTGCCTTACGGAGATGAATCAGCTTGGTTCTTATTTGAACTAAAATGAGTTCTGGAAAGTTTCAGACCAGGGGACCAGTTCTGCCTTGGGGCAAAAAGAAGACAGCACACTAAGAAAGTGAGAGAGATTTTCTTTTAGGTCCTGCCAATAGGAATCCAAAATTAACCTGATGTCAGTCGGCTGTCACCAGGAAGTAACTAGCTCTCCTTGTGCAGTAACTCAGTGAGTGGAACTGGATACACTGGGAAGGGTACCAGTTTACTCCCCAGACGTGACGCTTGCTTTTTTCCTGACCCTCGGACTCCCCAGGCCCCACCTGCAACTCCACCACTCATCAGCAGAATAATTTTGGTCCTGACCCTTCAGTTTTGCTTTTAAAGGAGGGGATGCTATCAGAGGGCCTCCGGTCAGGTTCCCCACGCTGGATTCCTCCAGCAAGGACCAACACCCCTGATTCTCTGCTCAAGTAATAGCTTTATGATTTGAGGCTATTACATACCTCTTTAAACCTCAGTTTCCTCATCTCTAAAATGGAGATTCTTCCAGCAGCTGCCTTCTGGGTTGTTGTGAAGCTTAAGAAGAGATTTATAAAAGAGCTTAGCACAGCGCCTAACACGCGGATTATTCGCAGTGAACGTTACCTGTTATCACCATCATCTCCTCTGCCATCATAATCACTGCCGCCACCTCTAGGATGTGACTTTCTTCTCTCCTTGAGGTAATTAACATGCATGGATTCTTATCGTGATTTCGAGACCCCAACTGTCCCCATCTCATTGCAATTCTCCTCCCTACCCCCCCTCCTCCATACACATATATGCTCATTTGTGGCAAGTCTGAGCAACTACTGACATGGAAATCTCTTCCTGAATATCACAGGGGGACCCTGGTGCAGTCTTCAGGTACTGTAATGTGCTGTGTCATGGTCAAATCCAGACAGCGCAGTTCTGAAAGGATGCTTAGCTGCTCACATACCCCTGTGGTAGACAATAAAGTGGGCATTGTTTTTGGCATTGACAAGGTAGTTTCATTTGTAGTTGAAAAAAAGAAAGTCCTCTGGATTCCTCGCCCCTACCCTACATCGAACAGGTTGGGATTTTAAGAGCATCCACCCCCAATCTGTTTCCTCTTCCTGTGCTTGAAGTCATGCACTTAAGAGGGATTGATTGGCAATGGTGTGTGTGTGTGTGTGTGTGTGTGTGTGTGACACATACGCACATGTAACAAGCCCCCAAGGAGATAAACAGTCTTGGCAACGGTCCATCACGTTCCACCCAAACTTTAAAATGGAGTCAAAAAAAAGACCAGAGTCGGTTTTCTTGCTGACACCTCTCCTTACCCCCTGGTGAACAATTTACGTGTTAAGAGCCACAGTTCTGCACACTTTCTTCCTCTTTCTGCCCAGCTCCGGTCCCCTAGTGCTAGAAACACTTAGTAGAGATTAAATCGTATTACACAATGTTTCACTGCAACAGTATTTACCACATAAAACCTGCAGTGAATGAAACGCTTGTGCTCTTGATTCATGGGGGATCGATCTTAAGGAGTGTGACCCAGGCATTCACTGACTTCGGTTCTAAGAGGTTCAGAGTATATTTTAGGGGTGCACAGGCTTGCTTGGGATGGAAAAATGGGAAGCGTGTGCTGGGTTTACTGTCCTGGGTTTAAAGCCACTCTGGGTTCACCAGGCAGGGGGAAACCAGCCCAATCCTGCGAACCATTTGCCGTCAAGCCCCAGGCAGGGAGTGGATTCCTGTGTCTCTGGGGCATTGGAGGGTGGCCGAACTGAATTAGCTCTTTCTCTGGGAGGGAATCCTCCCTGTCGGGGGCCCAGAACAGACTCTGTGGGAGAAAGAAGGAGCCTGCTGTCAGGAAGGGTAGAGAGAAAAAGATGAATGAGATCTTCTGGGCTGGTTGGATGCCTGCAGCTGCAGCTTCTGGGCTCCAAAACATCTGCAGAAAACCAAGGAAGGACCAGAATCTACACGGAGGAGGCCGCATGCGCGCACGCATGGGCTGGGCCAACGTGACGGTTTAAATCAGTGTCGCAGAAAGCCTCAAGGAAAACACTCCTCAGCAGGGCTGACATTTGTGTCCCCCCTCGACTGCCATCTCCGCCCTGCCACAGACCCCAGCCTTGTCCACTCTGGCTGATGAGGTGGAATGAATACAGATCTCCCTGCACACCCAGACACACCACAAACACAGTGCCGCCATCCTCGGGGCAGCAACAACCTCCAACAACTGGGCACCTACCTTGTGCCAGGCGCCCTGCTGAATGCTCTCTCTCCACTGCGTCCTTCAGTGTGACCCTGAGGAACACATTGAGAGCCGTGGCGGGGCCCCTTGTTAAAGACAGGAGGCCACAGCTCAGAGCGCCCAGATGTTTGCTCAAGGTCACAGAGAGAAGGTCGCCAAGATTCGCACTCACATCAGTCTGATTCTAAAGCCGACGCCCTTGGTCATCGCCAGGTCTTTCTGAAGTGTTCTGGAGGCCAGCTCCACCCCAGCCTGGAAGAATAATGGCGGGAGAAGGGACACTTTTAGAATGAGCTTCTGGACAGTCTGACAGCTTTTCTGCTAAAGGAGTGTAGGGGTGAGTGCACACAGGCTTGCGTGCGTGTGTTCGTGCCTTTAGTCAAAACAGATCTGTGCCTGTTATCCTTAGCCCCCACACCCCACCCCCAAGACAGCCTCTATCAGTGTCTCTACCAGAACATTCTCTAGGGAGCACGGCACCCTCTCCACCCTCTCCTCCCTGGCTCCAGCGAGAAAAGGAATCCCAGTGGGCTGAAAGCTGCAGAGTTGGAGACGGTGGGAGGAGAAGCCGGGTGCTACTTTCCGGACGCTGAACAGCCATGCCAGCCAGTGGGGGAAGCAGGTAGAGAGAGCCGGCATTGGGAGGGAGGAGAATGGCTGCGTCGCTGTCTTTATACGATAAAAGAGGATCATTGTTAACTGGGAGCCCTTGAATCATTACACGTCTGCCCGTGCTTCTCTCCAGCTGCAGGGCCATTTAGTTAAATAGCACACAGAAAACTCCTTTCAGCTGGCATTACTTTTCCCGCTGTTTTCAAAATAATGAGACCGGGCCGAACTGCTCGAACGAAAAAGCCATCTCAGGCTCCCTTAGCCCCTGTGTGTACCCGGAGCCCCCACGGAACCTCCCTGGCCTGTGCAGGAGGACTTTTAGAAACTATTTTGCTTTGCATTGCACTCTTGTCTTTTTGGAAACAGCACCTTTAAGGGACTTGTACCCAGCCTGGTCAGAGCTGGATGTCACGGCCAAGGTGTTTAGGGTGGGTGGTGGCCCAGAGGGGGTAAGGAAAGGCCAGAATGACAGAGGCTGGAGGAGGGGAGATATGGACTCACAGCTAGAAGCTGGAAGAAGAGACTGCCCCCCCCCCCCCCCCCCCCGCCAGCCAAGAAATCGAGGGGAAGGGATGCTGGTGGCTCCAGGCAGGAGCGGAGAGGAACACGGCCTCACCTAACCTGCCCTAACGGAGTGCCAAGATCGCGTTATCCTGTAGAACGGCCTGGAATTTAATTGATTCTGAGCAGGCAGTGAATTTCTACCAGAGCCACACAGCTCAGGAGAGCTGGAAGACTTCACATTGTTTCCAAGAGCAAAGGTTCCTGGGCCCACGGAGCCGAAGAGTAGAAACGGTCTGGATCACTGGTGGGTTAATGGTAGACCCTCCGAAGACAGAGGGCAGGAGTCGACACTGAAATGGGACATGGCCTGACTCCGGCACTTTTAGAAATGGGATTTATGGGTCTCCAGGTAGAAAGTCTAATGTCCTCTGGCATCCCCGGAGGGGGACGATGGGGGGATGAGAATAATAGCATTATTATCAATTATTATTAATTATAATAATTATTAATTGATTATTAATGGTGCATTAATAGGCTCAAGGAGTGTTCTAGCAGGAAGAAAGTTGAGGGATCGCCTCATCAAGCTTAGGGGAACTGAGGCTCAGAGCAATAAGGGAATTGGCCTCAGGTTACAGGATCGTATGGCAGTGTATGGCTTTCCCTCTTCTGTACAATCTAACTCAAGGCCCTCCGTCTCCTTCGGACTCCCCTGACCAGCCAGCCCCATCACAGTACCTTCCCTCCCCCCTTCTGTTTTTCTGTCCAATCAGCACACACTCACTGAGCACCTACCAGAGGAAGAAAAGAACGTCCCTGCTCTCAGGAAGTTCACGGTCATTTGGCGCTTAGCTTTCTGACATCACAGGCGCAAAGCTGAGTGCCTTTTGTGGGTTAGCTCACAGCGCTTCTAGGAGCTATGAGGACTCTGTTATCCCAATTTCACAGATGAAGAAGCACAGAGTGGGGAAGCCCTCTGTCCAAGGTCTCTGCAAGTCAGGCAATCCTACACCACACCTGATGCTCCTAAGGCAGGGCCGCAGGCAGCCTCTCCCACCCTCTGCACCTGCAGCTCCAGGGAGAGGGCTGGGGCCCCTCCCCCACTGATTAGCGCAGAGGGCGGAGTCACCAGCCGGCACTGAGGATGACACAAGGATGGGTGTGCATTCAGGGCCTGACAAAGGGCCTTCTTACGCGTGGGGGGTTTTCCCAAGGTATTGAATGTCAACTGTGTGTAGGCCCCACACACCCTTAACACCATAGCCCAGGTCATTTGTGTGGCAATCCTGCCAAGCAGATAGTGGGAAGGGCAGAGCCGGAACTCCAGCACAGGTCTGTGCAATCCCGGACCGGATCAGTTTTAGCCACATCAGGCAGGCATGCCTCAGCTAGAAGTCGCTGATTGGGGAGTCCTGTGTGGGCCGGGACAGGTCACTTAGGGACACAGAATCACAGGTGGCAGCCCAGTTTAGTTTCCCAAAGGTCTCCATAAAACTAAAGGAACTATGAGGCACTTTAGGCAACTTTCAGTTGAGCAACAGATACTTATTTGAGTATAATAAGAAGTCCCAAGTGCCAGGCCCTGTGCATCTCTGTAGCATAGATATTAGCATTAGTCACAATTTAAAAAAATAGCTTGAGAAGCAACTTACATACCTTCAAATGCACCCATTTAAAGTGTACAGTTAACTTTCTGTGTATTTACAGAGGTATGCATTCATCACCACAGTCTAATTTCAGAACATTTCCATCACCCCAGAAAGAGGTCCTGTGCCCGTTGACAGTCACTCTCCATCCCCATCTCCCACCCTCTCTCCCACAGCCCTCGGCGACAACGGATTAGACTTTCTGTCTTTATATATTCGCCTTTACTGATGTTTCCTATGGAAGGGATTGTATAACGCGGGGTCTTTCATGTGCTCCTTTCACTTGGCATGTTTTTGATGTTCATCCATGTTATAGCGTGCGTCAGTACTTCATTGTTTCATGGCTAAGTAATATTCCATCGTATGGCTAGACCACATGTATTAGTGTGCTGGGGCTGCCGGCGCCAAATACCACAGACTGGGGGGCTTAAAGAACAGACATCTCACAGTTCTGGAGGCTGGAAGTCCAGATTCAACATGTCTGCAGGTTTGATTGCTGTTGAGTTCTCTCTCCTTGACTTGGAGAAGGCCACCCTCTTACTGTGTCCTCACATGGTGTTTTCTCTGTGTACGTGCCTCCCTGGTGTCTCTTTTTGTGTTCAGTTTCCTCTTCTTGTAAGGATACCCGTCGGATTGGACTAGGGTCCACCCTAACAGCTTCGTTTTCGCTTAATCACCTCCTTAAAGGCCTTGACTCCAGATACAGTCACATTCTGGGGTTAGGGCTTCAACAAAAGAATTTGGGCAGGACACAATTCATATCATACCACAGTGGTGTCATGGGCTGTTTTGTTTATCCATTGACCTGCTGATGGGCAATTGGGTTGTTTCTACGTCTTAGCCATTGTAATAATGCTGCTGTGAACATTCGTGTGCAGTCTCTGTGTGGACGTGTGTTTTCATCTCTTAGGGAGATTTCTAGGAGTGGAATTGCTGGGTTTTGTGTTTAACTTTTTGAGAAACTTCCAAACTGTTCTCCTGGCTGTTTCCATTTTACATCCCGCCAGCAGCGTATGGGGATTCTGATTCCTCCATATCTTCGCCAACCCTTGGCATTGTCATAAGGTCCATTTTCCAGGTGAGGAAACTGAGGCACTGAAGGGGGAAGGTCAATCACAGGGTTAGAGAGCAGAGGAGCAGGCTTCACACACACACACACCAGTTTGACCAGCTCCCTACCCGGGTCCAGGACCGGTTAGCAAGTGAGGCACCCAGTGTGTGAAACCTAAGACAGTGTTTGCTCTCAAGGTCAGCAAGTGCAGGCTTGGCACCTGAGAGAGAGTAAAAACGCCTCCTCAAATTTCACATCCTGGGTGCCTAGTTTGCCCCTTACCTCACCCTTGCCCTGGCCCTGCAGCCACCCTGCTCCTTGTGTGTAGGGCACTGTGCTCCGTGTTGGGGGGATGGGAGTGAGGGTGGGGACAGAAAATCAAGACACCACCCCTTCCCCGGAGGGGCCCTCAGTCTGGCTGGAGAATTTGTGCATTTGCAACCACACACAGCGAGCCTAGCTGGACCTGCAGAGGCAGAATCCCTGCTCACAGGGCTGCTGTGCAGATTTCAGGGGAACCTGAATACCTGTGAGGAACTTAGCACAGCGCCCGACACCCAGGCAGTGCCTCAGAAGTGCTGACTGGCACTAGTCTCGGACCTGTGTGTCAGGAGGCTGCCTCTGAGTCACGGGAGTTTGAGGGATGTCCTGATGCTTTGGATCTGTGACTGGGAGCCTCATCCCCACCCCACAGAAGAGCCGTCACCCAGTGACCAAGCAGTGGCCAGAGATGAAGGAAACTGGCCATCTGCGCCCTCCTCAGACCTGCTAAGCCTGTCCTGGGAATGGTGGGTCCGTCCACAGAGCCCAACACTAGCTCTCCTTCAACTCACGGGTGTCCCCGGTCGGGCTGTAGACACTCCAGGTCTGGCTCTGTTACCTCCAAAGCCAGAGTGCAATTCCTGTGCTCCCAGACTGAGAAAAGACCTAGTGGATAATACTGGTGGGGGTCAAGGTGAGCCAGGGAAGGAATGGCCTTGGGTCCTTTGTGCTGAGTTGACAGTCCCCTGGTTTTCCCCAGCTGGGTGAAGGGGCCCTGTCGGCAGCCTGGGCTGTAAACACCTCAGCCTGCTGGTCTTTCAGGGTTGGAGAGGGGCGCACTGACTGATCCTGGGAGGAGATTTGGGGAATCAATTTCAAGATGTCTGGGTACAGAAGACGTTTCAGTTACAAAAATGATAGAAATGGTGCTCGGCTTGGTCAGAGGCCACGTAGATTCTGCACGTGGCTTAAAGCAGACCCACCTCTCTTAATAACTGAAGCTCAGCGGTCTTGCCTCAGGGGAAGGCGGCTTGCCGGCAGAACCACAGGACCGAAGGCATTCAGACCTCCCGGCTGGTGCCCTCCCCAGCCCTGCGCACGCACCGTGCTTGCCACACACCTGCTGGCACACTGAGCACGGGCAGTCCGTGCTGCAGGGTCACCGTGTGCCTCCCCGGTGGCCTCAGGTGTGTTCTGACACCATGACAAGACCTCAGACTTGCGGGACATGAGGGCTATACACTTTAACCCACACACACACCCCCTCAGCCCCTGCCACCTGAACCCCTAGCTCTGGCTGAGTGGTGGCTCAATAAATCATTGTTTAATTGATAAACAGAATCGAATAAAAGAGAATCTGTGTGTGTTGAAATAGGAAGAGGGAGTCATGATGGGCCTCACTACCCAGAAGTGAACAGGAACTCTTCCAGAGTTGATTTTTTTGCATCTGTTTTTTTCAATAAGAGGGGGATGGTGGAAGTTATCGGAAGGAATATATGTCGTGGCATCTGTCACCATTCTCTCCCTGCCCCCACGCCACTGACGTGTGGTTCTAAAATACGAAATCTGATCATGCCCAGGAGTCATAAACCCAAATGCTTTTAGGGGCCTTGCATGTAGCAGAAACAAGTAAAGGGGTCAAGTGTAGGACATTAGGGAGTGGTGGGGAGTGGGTCAAAGGAGAAAGCATATATCCAGTCTAAAGCACCCAAAATCAAAAAATTTTAAGTTAGCTTTCCTGTCCATTCCAAGGACTGCTGCTTAGTAACTTCTAACCCACAGAATCAAGTCCAGATTCCTGAGCCTGGCGTGGCAGCTCTTTGAGAGCCGACCTCTACCTACCAGACGTATTTTGCCATAACCTCTTCCTCTGCTCTGCCATGTGTCCCACACTTCAGCCATTCAAGGCTGACCCCTAAACCCCACATGTGCCATCCTCTCTCCCTTTTCTTTCCTTTTCCACACGTAGGTCCTTCTCCCCGGAAGACTCATCCTCCAAACTTAGCAAAATCTACTCATTCCTGCTAGAGAGATACTGCTCTCCCCTCCGAGAGGCTAGTATGCCATGGAAATAACCGCTTAGGAATCTTAGCACACGGATTTTGATCTGTTTGCACATCTGTCTCTGTGAAAAGCTGTGGACCACCCCTGCGCTCCAAGGGAGACTGTCCTCTTTGTCTTCGTGTTCCCAGCACCCTCCCAGGGCTGGCCCACTGAGTAGGTTCAAAATGAGCGTCTCTCTCGAGTGACTGGATGGTTCTACAAATGAGTAAATGATTCTTTCTCCAGAGCCTGTTTGGGAGCCTGTGTTCTGGGTCAGCACGAGGTAGTTAAATAGGAGCTGCTGCCCGCTGCTGCCCCTGGTGGCTGGTCCTTGCCAGTGCCTGGAAGGACAGTCACTGGACCATTTCGTCACAGGAAGCCAGCAAGGAGGCTTCCGTCCCAGGCTGCCTTTGTCCCAGGGTTGGGGCCTCTGGGCCAGATTCTGCTGATCTGCCTGCCTCCCTGGCTCAGCCCCACTACCTTGTCTGGACATCTGGCCTCTGTGTGCATCCTGGGTCTACTTCCTCCCTCTGACTTGGCTGTAGCCTCTGTTTCCTTCCGGGAACACTGGGTCCACCTTCCTGTGTGGCACCCAGAGCAATATCACAGGTGGCATTGCAGAATCTTTCTACCAATTCTAATGGTAAATTTTTTATTTTTTTATTTTTGGCCAAGTCTGAACTTGAGACCAAACTCTAAAGGTGGTAGGAAAGAAGGACACACGTTGATTGAGTGCCTGATGCATGCCAACCATTGAACCAAGCATACTGTATTCTCTACCTTGTCTTATTTTATTTCATTCCCCCAACAACCCCAGTTGGTAGAAATTTTTATACCCATTCTACATATGAGGAAATTGAGGCTTTATGAAATTAACTGGATTTAAAGGCAGGCCCAAGTGACATCAGAGCCCAGTACTTGCCACATTGCAGAGCTGGCATGTAAGTTAAAGGTTATTAAAACTCTGTGTTAAGTGCTTTAGTGAGTGGGATACAGAGTTTACTATTTTGATGTAAAAGGTTGCATGGCTAGAATGAGTAACAAAGGCATCTTTTCTCTTTCCCTTACAAGGTGCTTCCTGGCACTAATACAGCTTCTTATTCTCAAGATACTTGTCCTCTTACAGTTTTGGCGCCAAATACTTTTCCTCTGGGGCGGAAAGAAAAAAAACACTTGTCACAAGAGAGATGGCCAATTGACTATGAGATTACAATCGTGTGTGTGTGTGTGTGTGTGTGTGTGGAATAGAGAATAACTGGCTATTCTGTGACAAACATGCATAAACCCTCTGGAACAGGCACTGAATAAGATGTAGGAGTAGTCAGCTTAGGCTAAGCTATGATGCAGTGACAAGTAAACCTTGACATCCTAGTGGCTTAACCAAGCAAGGATTATTTTTTACTTTCATGAAATTCACTGAAGGACAAGAGCTCTTCAAGGTAGCTATGACTTAAGGATCCAGGCAGGCTAAATTTTTTTTAAATATTTATTTATTTATTGGGTTGCGCCGGGTCTTAGTTGTGTCTTGCGGGCTCCTTAGTTGTGGCATGTGAACTCTTAGTTGTGGCATGCATACGGGATCTAGTTCCCTGACCAGGGATAGAACCCGGGCCCCCTGCACTGGGATCGCGGAGTCTTATCCACTGCTCCACCAGGGAAGTCCCCAGGCTAAACTTTTTAGCCACGTCATTTCAAAGAATCGGCTTTCAGGCTGCTAAAGAGGAAAACAAAATCAAAGGGTCACATACACACTCTTTAAACATGTCACTTCTGCTCACATGACCCAGCCTAATGGCAAGGAGCCTGGAAAAACGTGGTGGAGCACGTGGATGTCTGTCGAGTAGGACATGTCTCTGTATCCAGCCACATCCTGGGCTGACGGACTGTGCTGCTTCTCGGCCTCGCTGAGTCTCAGGGAGTGAAGAGGACCAGTGGCAAAGCCCAGATCTGAATAAAACTTCCTGCCACTTAGTCCAGCGTCACTTTTTGCTCTAAGGACAGTGTCCAGTTGTCCTGCCCAGTGGTATGTGGGGAAGGGGTCCTGAGGATCCGAAAGACCATCAAATGTGCAAGTTAATTTTTTGCAGCATTTTTACCTTTCTTACATTTTGTAGAGTACCATTCCAGTTTGGTCCTGCCTCGAGCAGCCATAAAGGAAATTAAAATTTTATGAGGCCCTAATCACTGCCAAGCACCAATGACGCTGAGCACAGGAGTAACTCTAATGGCTGGTATTGACCACAAGCAAGTGTGCACTGTGCCAGGTGGAGTCTCAGCACTAGTGGATTCATTTATATATTCCACCCACCTGCCCTCGGACGGCCTGACCGTTCCTTTCCTCCTGAGAGAGGCCTGATTATTTGCATGTAATAAATGAGGAAACTGAGGCTCAGCGAGGTGAAGGAACACAGCTAGGAAGGGGCAGAGCTCGGCTTCCCTGGCAGGTCTAGCTGATTCTAAACCCAACACTTGATTTGTGAGGTTGGGAGTAGGTAGGGGATGCAGAAAAGGCCAGGGATTAAATACTAGTGCCATTAAGGTAAGTAGTTGAAAGGTTTTTGTGGATTCAGCTATGCCTATACGTTCCGGGGGTGGGGGGAGTGTCAGAAGTGTTCTGAGTGTTGGACACTTTGTTGATTCATACAAGAAGTGTTCCACCTCCTACTACAGGCACCCTGCTAAATGCTACAGTGGTGAACAAGATGCTGCTTCAGTCTAGATATGTTTCTTTCTCTATGGAACTTTCTACATTTTTTAAATGACCTTGCAAAGTAACTTAAGAACCTTGATCCCAGCACCCTGCCCAGGAATGGTCCTGTGTTTGAATCTTAACTCTGAAAACATTGCACGTGGCCCCTGAGCTCTACTCGGAAAATAAGGACCCTCTTCAACCAACGTATCCCATAATTAACCAGCCAAGCGTTTGTTGGTTATCACCTTTGCATAGTTCCTGTCTTGAACAGTCAGCCAACCAATATTATTGTCAACCTCCAAGATCACCTAGTCCAACCCTCTGAGGTTTTATAGGAGAGGAAACCCAGGCTCTCCCTGGGGCGTGAAAGGCCCAAGGCCCCTCTGCTACTATAAAAGGTTTCAATATCTAAGCTGGCTCCAGGACAACAAACTGCATCAGTGGTGCAAAAAGTGCGCCTCTCTCTACACTTACATTCGGGAATGTTAAGGATGCAGTGTTTTGGGAATTCCCTGGTGGTCTAGTGGTTAGGGCCCCGCGCTTCCACTGCAGCATGCACAGGTCCTATCCCAGGTTCTATCCCTGGTCGGGGAACTAAAACCCTGCATGACCTGCGGTGCAGCCAAAGAAAAAAAAGGATACAGTGTTTCGCCTCTCTAAGCTCTTAACACCTTGCCCATATGCCTTTCCACCCCCCCAGAGCGCCCAGGGCAGGAGAGCTGACAGGTTCTTCTCCCCACCCAACTCCTAGGTTTTGGGGGGGAATGGGGAGGTGGTGAAGGCTGCAGCCAGCCTTCCCTCCATCACAGAAGGTAAAGGACACACACGATGTCAAGTACTAGCAATGGGAACCGGGCTAGAGCCCTGTGCTTTTCGCTTGGGCTTCACTATTTTCTTGTTTGATTTGCAGTATTAGAATTTCATGCCGAGTTCTCTGACCAAGCTAATCATTTCATACTGGGGGATGGGGGGTACAGGTGGAAGAGATATAAATCCAAAGAAGTCTATTAAATATCATTTTGGTGAACTTCACATATTGTAGCTGGTTTGGTGCCCAGAATATACTGGTGTGACTTGATTATCTCCACGAAGTAGAGGCCTTGGTTGTGGTGGTGCTGGTCATCGAGGAGGGAGCAGGCCAGTGCCCAGTCTTTCTGATTGTGAGAAACTCTCAGTCTCAATGACCCCGCTGGACCCTGAGGTGTAGTCAGCTTCTTCTTTCCAAGCTTCTGGAAGAGTCCCATCCACCTGCATGCCACCAGCCCTCTGCCTTTGCTTTGCACGAATAACAGCAATTGAATTTACTTTAGAGAAAAAGAAAATGCTTTTGGTTTTTCCTAGCTGGTCTGGTACAGCTAGAGTCTGTCTATCTTGCAGTTCAGGTGACCTTGACGACAGACGACACTAGTCACCATTAGGTCCCTTTCATCCCAGCCCCATCCCATGCTGCCCTCTTCCCCTGTCCTGGGTTCACATGGTACCGGTTACCAGGGTCATGGTGGCCGCCAGCTTTTCTGCTCTGCTAGACGCCCATGGATGAAGCCGGTGCTGGGCCTGCAACCCTTGGCTTCTGCAAAAACAGTGGGAGGGAGACAGCACAGTGAGCCCCCCGGGCTGTTGTGGCCACCCCTTGTGCTCAGTAAATATTTGTGGAATTCCTGAGGCAGGCAGCACCAATGGACCCACAGTGACCCTCATCCAGGAGGCAAGCTGTTGGAGATTTGGCACTCGGTCATTTGTTCTGGCAACGGATGAAACATCTTTGCACCACATGCTCTCGGTAACCCTAAATGCAGGTTAACAGTGAATGCTTGCGTTAGTCATGAGAATAGCTAGTGGTCACTTAAGAGCAGAGTCTTTTCCCAAGGGGGAGGGGGAATGAAAATCCTATTAAAATCCAGGAGCTAAAGAACAAAGAACGTGTTTTGTTTTGTTTTGTTTCCTCCTTTCAAAACCATGTGGGAGGTTTGCCTGAAAGACTTATAAAAACAAAACAAAAACCTACAACTGGAAGTTATATCATGTGTAGACAGGTGCACACACACACACAAACAGAGCTAAAACAGCACAGCTGGAAAGTTTAATATTTGTGAGTCTTTTGTTTGCCAATGCAAAGGTATTTGTATCCAACTTTAACGCAGAAAGCATACGTTAAGGGCTTCCCTGGTGGCGCAGTGGTTGAGAGTCCGCCTGCCGATGCAGGGGACGCGGGTTCGGGCCCCGGTCCAG
The DNA here is from genome assembly GCF_949987515.2 of Delphinus delphis. NCBI lineage: Eukaryota > Metazoa > Chordata > Mammalia > Artiodactyla > Delphinidae > Delphinus > Delphinus delphis. The sequence goes on from NC_082699.1 coordinate 64,315,622, forward strand.
GAAGATCCCACATGCCGCGGAGCGGCTGGGCCCGTGAGCCACGGCCGCTGGGCCTGCACGTCCGGAGCCTGTGCTCCACAACGGGAGAGGCCACAACAGTGAGAGGCCCGCGTACCGCAAAAAAAAAAAAAAAAAAAATATGTTAAGTCTGATGGTCTGTTTTGTAAGTTCCGTGCTGTAGACCTCCAACTCTGTAAACCAAGGCTTTCAACGAATGAAAAGACTATACGTTTGTGTGGTGTTTGTTGAAAATAACAACACACAGAAAAATTCCTGCTCCTGGGTTTGCAGAGAGGGTGTATTTATTGCAAATTAGCTACTTCATTCTGGCTATCTGGAATAAAACTCTCAGGGCATAGTGGGCAAATTATCATTTTTAGTAAAATAATTACTTAATTAAATGTATTCCTGCAAAGTTCCCATAATGCCCTTTCCTGTGAGATGGAGTTTCGTAAGTTGGGTCTGACAGCTTTCCTCATGAGCAGGATTTTGACATGGGGCTTCCATCTGGGGACTCTGGGAGCACAGGGGAATGTTTTCAGCTCAGATGAGAACTCTGTAGACTAGGGAAGCAGAGGTGCTCAGTAGCGCCCTCCTGACCCCAGATGCGCGTTTGGAGGAAGATGGCTGCCAGTTCTGGGCAATCTCTGTCTTTCCGTTTGAATGAGTCGACGTGGAACTTTTCCACTCTTCTGGAATAAGTATGTGTCCTGAAAGAAATTCTATACACAGGCGGGGGTCAGGAGGCCTGGGGTCTCCCAGCTCATCCACCCACTGCCTGCTGACTTGGAGGGCGTCCTTCGCCCCCTCTCTGGCTTCAGTATCCCCGCTTGTAAAGTGGACGTGGCCTCATGGGCTTGGAGTGACTTTTCCTCCCAGTGGTCTGTTGGATGGGTTCGCTCTGTCCGCTCCAGGCTGGCAGGACTTCTGCAGGTTGGGCTGCTTGTCAGAGGCCTGCTGACACCCAGCTGCCTCAGAGGAGCCTGTTGACTCAGATCTTTCTGGAAGCCTTGTACAAAAGAACTTGTCTCTCCAGCGAAATTGCCCACGGAACTGGTATGACGTTTCCTTGGAAAGCCCACGTGGTGTTGAGCAAGCAGGCTGCTGTGTGCAGCTCCCAAGGCAATGGGCCTGGGGCTGATTTACAGGGAAGAAGCGAGAAAGGGAAAGAGAAGGGCGGCTCGTGGCGGGTGGACGGGGTCTGGCAGGTTCTCGGGGCCCATCGCCTGCTGGAAAAGTTAATGGGCCGTCTCGGTGAGGGTGAGGGGGGCAGAGCTGGCCGGGCTGCCCTCCCAGCCCTCGGCCGCTGGAATGCCATGTTTATTTACGGCTCTGGGGATCCTTGTTTCTCTTGGGAAATCACTTCTTCCAGGGCTGCAGGAGGCTGGCAGCATGTCTCCAAAGCAATCTCCCTTCCCCTCCAGTTAGAGCTTTTGGGGACCAGGGGGTGGCAGTGGGAGATGCTTTAGGAGAAGAGGACAAAGTGAGCCTGCAGGTGGTGGCGGGACTCTGAGTGGTCAGCCCGTATGAACGCCCTCTCCTTCCCCCTTTCCGGTTCTGAGCCTGGGAAGAAGGGGGTGGGGACTCAGGGCTGTGGGCACTTAAAAGTGAAAGCAGCCAAGCACAGCCACCGGATTTCCCTCTCCCTTCCCCCTCCCCGCCCAGCAAGCAACCCCCAAATGGCACCCGGAGCAGAGGTGGGAGCGCTCTTAGGTTAGTAGGTGGCGTGAGCCAGACTTGGCGGTTTAACCATCTGGTGTCTTTCTGTGTGAAGCTGTAACGGTGGCTCTGGGCCCACCTCACACTCAGCGCTCCGCGTCACTTCCTCCAGGGACTTGCGCTGGAGCTCGGTCTCGGCCCTCCTGTCACCTCCACGGGGAGGCCTTCCCTGGAGCGGTCCCTGCTCCCCGTTCCTCCAGACCAGGATTTCTCGATCTCACCACTGCTGACACTTGGGGATGGCTGAGTCTTTGTTGTGCAGGGCTGTTCCGTGCATCACAGGGTGCCCAGAAGCATCCCTGGCCTCGACCCGCCAGATGCCGGTAGCGCCTTCCCTCCAGTTCCCTCCAAAAACATCTCCAGATATTGCCAGATGTCTCCATGGGGGCAGAATTGTCCCATCCTTCCCCCCCCCTCTACTGAGAGCCACTGGCTAAGTCACATCCTCTGTTTTATCTTCATCTCGGCCTTCTTCACTCTCTGAAAGGATCTTACTTTTTCTTCACTTGATCTGTCTGGTGCACAGCCCAGCAGCACAGTATATTCACCTGAGAAGTTTTTTAAAAATCCCACTGCCCAGTCCTACCCCCAAATAATTCAATTAGAATCTCTGGAGTCTAGGGACATGCTCATTTTAAAAGCTTCCCAGGGCTTCCCTGGTGGCGCAGTGGTTGAGAGTCCGTCTGCCGATGCAGGGGACACGGGTTCGTGCCCCGGTCTGGGAAGATCCCACATGCCGCCGAGTGGCTGGGCCCGTGAGCCATGGCCGCTGAGCCTGCGCGTCCGGAGCCTGTGCTCCGCAGCGGGAGAGGCCACAACAGTGAGACGCCCGCGTACCGCAAAAAAAAAAAAAAAAAAAAGCTTCCCAGTTTCGTCTGCTGGGCAGCCTGGCTTGAGGATCACTGCTCTCTCCCTACCGGAGGGTGAGGTGCCGCCTGAGGGAGGAACATGGCTCCGTGGCCACAGTTATGTTGTTAGAAGGGCATCTGGTGCATAGTGGGGACTCAGAACTGAGATTGCACGAATGAACAAATGCTCAGAAAACCCATCGTCAGCGGTGGATGGTTTTGGTAGGGATTCTTTCATTTTTATCGTTCATTCAACAAACATTCATGAAGTGCTTGCTCTGTGCCAGGTGAGGTGCTAAATGCAGGGGATGCAAAGTTGAGTAAAACGTGACCCCCATCTTTTAGGCGCCTCCAGTCCCCTGGGAGGCACAAATATGCAAAGACACAGGGTTGCCCATATCATGAGATCATTGCTAGACTGGAGGTCTGTGGACAGCAATTAGCGCATAGAATAAGCAGTTCCTTAAAAGACACTAGAAAAGCACCTAGTTTCTCTCCATGAAGTGTTTTACTTACATTTTCACACTTGAACATCATCAACCATGCACAGTAGGTGTGGCCCCCATTTCCCAGCTGAGCAAACTGAGGTGTTACATAACTTCCCATAGGGGTCACCTGCCTATGTGTGGCCCAGCCTGGACTCAAACCCAGGTCTGCCTCTCTCAAAAGCCCACATTCTTTCCAGCATACGATGCTGCATCCAGAGCTGAGGCTAGAACACAGGATCCTGGATTTGCTTGTGCACACAACCGGCACGTAAAATCAATCCCACTTCTGCCGTTACCCAGCCATTGAGTCTGTGTTTTCTGCCCCTGAAAGCGTACCCCTGAAGACCCTTTATTCTGTGCTCTTTCATTCTGTGAAACCAAGAGTCAGACTGTCTTAGTCTGGGTTCCCCAGAAGCAGACCCCAAGACAAAGATCCAGGCGCACGTTGTTTATCTGAGAAGTGAAGGAAACTGGTGGGTGAGCCAGGAAGTGAGACGGGGATGAGAAGGTAGCAAGACATGGAGCATTTTCAAGGAAGTTATCACAGTGGGCAGCTGGGACTTAATCCCACGGGGACCTCCGGCCACCTGTTGGCTGAGACAGGTATGGTACTTTCTCACCAGCTTCCATCAGCCGCGGCTGTGGGCTGCTCCCTGAGGGGCCGGATTCTCCTGTGCTTCCAGCCTGCCGCCCAGGAAGCAAAGTGGGCCTGAAACCAGGGAGAGCCCCCAAGCGAGAAAACCCAGGTGTCGGCAGTTGGAAGCCAGGCCACCATGCACTGGAGCGGGAAGGGCAGGGGGATGTGGGCGGGGCATGGGCAGCGTCTGCTCAGAGTCAGAGGAACAGCTTTCCACTCGAGTTCGCTCTGTTACTTTGCAGTCTCATTCACTGAGCCACCAATTGTATGCAGAGCTCCATGATAGGTTTGAAATAGAAAGACATTCTGTCCTGACCGAGCTGGCCATCGTGGACAGATGAGCAGAGCACCTCCTGTCCAAGCATCAGCACTGAAACGTCTGAGTCCCAGCCCCTCAGCTCAGCATCCATGCTTCTTCATCATCAGGGCCCAAAGCCCTCTCCCGTCATTACCTCCCCCTCGAGCTCTCTGCTCCAGGATTTTTGAACTCTTGCAGCTCCTGAAGAAGCTCCTTCTCTCTGACTCTCCTCCCTCTGGACCTTTACACCTTCCAGTACCTCTCCCTCCAGAGTAACTCCCCCTCTTTATGAGTCAGGTTAATATCACCTCCTCTGGGAAGCCATCTCTGACTAACACTCCAATCCCGGATGCCCTTGGTTTTTTGTCAGGTTCACTGTTCTTATTCCTATCAGTGTCGTCATCTCTGCAAGACTGTCCTCACCTCTTGTCTGTAAGCTTGGGGGATGTCGGGGATGCCTGTGTCATTTTCACTGGGCATTAAAGCCGGGCCTGGGTATGAACACTACGCCTGAAGCTGAAACTCAGCTTAACTACTTCCTAACTGTGGGGCTTGGGTGGACTTTAAACCTCAGTTTTCCTATCTTTAGAAATGGGCACAATAATGCTTCTTTCACAGGGGCGTTGCAAAGCATTAGAGAAAGTTCATGAAAACTACCTAGAACACAGTATGTACAGGTGTCTGAGTTAGGGTCCCAGCAGGTAATGAGGAGGTAAGGGGAGCTAATGAATGGACTACTGACAGTGGGGTGGGCAGGGTTAAACAGAGCCAACAAGACCTGCGGAAGCCCCGGGTTAGCAACAGCTGAAGGCTTTGTCTCCCCTATAACTGAAGGGGCAAGAGGCCACTGGAACTCAAGAGAGGGGTAGCTGGAGCAGAGTAGCTGTCCCATAAGATAATAAGGAGTAAGAACTAACGTTTACTGTGTGCCGACTATGGCCAGCACTGTTCTAAACCCATTAATTCATTTAAGCCATATTTATGGGGTAAGTATTACTATTTGACCCATTTGGCAGACGGGAAAGCTGAGGCACAGATTCTTTTTTTTTTTTCTGGGTCCCACAGTGGTGGTGGGACCTCACTCTCCTTTGACCCTCTGATCTCACGCTGGTCCCTCTCAGTGGTAGAACTCACCTGGGTGTAGAGGGTGAGGACCCCCACTGAAACAGTCCATGGGAGTCACAGAGCAGAGTGGAGAAGGGTGGAGAGTGGATCTGCAGAGCAAAGGGAGGCGATCCGGCACAATAGGCGATTGGTAAGTAGGAGTGCGGTTGCTACTGCTCCTACTATTATTGTCATTGGATCATCAAAGCATGGGGCCATGCCTGGCTCCAGGGTGGGCTCAGATATTTTCCAGTGGAATGAACGAACCACTGTCCTGTTAACTACAAATGATAGCAACATCAGTCAGGCCCTGAAGAGCATATTTATTGAGTCATGTAATTGAAAATATCATCCCTTTATGCTTCTGGTAATATAGGAAATAGTTCACTGCTAAGAGTTTAAATACTATCACATGCTTGACTCAGTGAATTCTTTTTGACATTTTTTCAGGATTTTCAGACTATATGAGAAGGAAAGCAAAACACTACCATCAGTGTTATAGGCAGAAATAGAAAAGTAGGTTTTTCCATTCAGATTGAAACGTTAAGCACTTGGTGGTGGCCTTTGAATTTAAGTTGAGAATTTCACACTTCTGCCTGAGACCACCCAACCTGGAAACCACAGGTGAGGCCCTGCGCAGTGGGCTCCACATGGTCAGGAGGGAGGTTGTGGTGCCGATACACAGGGCATAAGGCTGACAGGGTACAGGAGGCCGGGATGGCCACCTAAGGCTCAGGAATAACAGCTGACATTCACTATGTGCTTTCATGGGCCAGGTCTTGTCCTGAGATGTTACACGAGTTTACTCATTCAGTTCCCATAACTATCTTCTAGGGTGGGTTCTGTTAGTAGCCCCATTTTGCAGATGAGGGAACTGAGGCCCAGGGAGACTAAGTAATTTGCCCAAGGTCATCAGGTGGTAAGTGGAAGACCCCTAATTCAAGTCCAGAGTCTGACTCGGGAGACCTTCTTTCAACTGCAGTGCTAATCGCCTCTCTGTTAGAGAGTGGTGGAACTGAGGCCTGGCTTCAGCCGTCTTATTGTTCAAACGAGGCTTAGAGAGGGACAGTGATTTGTCCAAAGCACCCAGCCTTGCTAGCAAGAGAGTTCAAATGGGTCTTCATGACTGCTTCTGACTCTGAACCATCCTGTCCCCTTGGGCAGGTCACTCACCTTGTTTTCCATTTACTTGCTCATCTGTAAAATGGGACTAATAGTTATACCTTTAAATACACCTAAGAGACACGGTCATTTCTGCCCTGACTCCTCTTGGATATGAGGACCACATACGACATATATGGACACCTCAGGTAAACTGCAAGGGGCTAGGCAACAATGAAAACAGTACTGATAAATAACAATAACATGTCTGGAGCCCTGGTTCTGATCAGCAGAGTTCAAAGCTCTCATCTGTTAGCCCCGTCATTATCGTTCATAATCCGTAATTCTCACCACACGCCTTCTGGTTTTACAGTTGAATAATCAGTTACAGAGAAGGGAATAACTTGCCAGGTTACCAAAGCTAGTGAGCGAGTGCCCTTACTAAGATTGAAACCTGACTAGTCTGGGTTGGTGCTCCTAACCAGTCGTTATCAACAAGGACTGTCCATGTTATCACATTTTGCACTGCAAATGCACAAAACAAAGGAGAACCATTTCTTCATAAAACCTGAATCTGGAAGGGACTGGTCTTTCTTGCAGCATCCCAGTGGAGATGGTGAGAAACGCTCTAAGTACCATCTTCTAGGATGAGAGACAGGAAGATGTGAAGTTCCTAGAGAGGAATATAAGGGTCCCAGAGACTCGCCCTCTGAGGTCACGTTGGCTGATGTATCATAACAGAAAGGGCAGAGATGCCTGAAGTGGCTGCAGGAGGAGAAACGCAAAGAGACCAGAAAGAAGAATTGGAAACAGACCTCCCAGGAGAAGAGAAAGCTCACCTCTGTGTAATCCCATGATGTCATTTAGTTATAGCCTCTGCGAGTGATTTTAGGCAACAGGTGACCTCAGGAGCCATCCTGGGCCTAAGTGACCTGAGCCACATCCTTTACTAGGCTCCAGATCTGTCAGCCACAGAGCCTAAAGTTTACGAGCAGGCCCTGGAGTAAGACAGATGTGCGTTTGAATCCTGACTCCATCACTTCCCAGCTGTGTGACCTGAGGCTACACTCTGCCACCCTTTCATCATCTGTAAAGAGAGGTAATAATTCTATCTACATCATCCAGTCTTTTTGAAGGTTAAGAGAAATCCTATACTTAGAGAAGTCATCACCAAAAGAACTAGAAAACAAAGAGTTGCCTTTGGGGAGTGTTTTTTTGGGGGGGATGGCTAGTTTGTATTATAAGCTGGTGATTTTCATTATAAACCTCTGTAGTATTTGATTTCTTGACCATAAGCATGTATTTCTTTGCTAAAAATATTTTTAAAGTTGGGCTTCCCTGGTGGCGCAGTGGTTGAAAGTCCGCCTGCCGATGCAGGGGACGTGGGTTCTTGCCCCGGTCCGGGAAGATCCCACATGCCGCGGAGCGGCTGGGCCTGTGAGCCATGGCCACTGGGCCTGCGCGTCCAGAGCCTGTGCTCCGCAACGGGAGAGGCCACAGCAGGGAGAGGCCCACGTACCGCAAAAAAAAAAAAAAAAAATATATATATATATATATATATATATATATATATATTAAAGCATTTTAAGGGATCATGTAAATCAGCACTGTGCACGATGCTTGGCAAATAGTAAGAGCTTAATAAATGCAGGCTGTTAATGTCTGTGTACCCTGACGACTTGCTGTCACTATTGCCTGGACGCTTCAGGAGAGGAGTCAGCAGGGGTTGCTGTTTCAGCCGAGTGCAGCCCAGAGCTCCAGAATTACAGTGGGAAAGGGGAACCGGGAGCCCTGAGACAGACCTCTTCTTGCCAAATGAATTGTTTTGCTTCCTTGTCCGATGCCATGCTCACCTCCCTGCCATTGACTTGCTGGTGGGTAAGCAATGCCTTACTCCAGGTCTAACCTTGTACCTGGACTCAGCTAGTGATGATCTTAACTGCCTTAAATCTCTTGGTTCCTGGGCTGTTTCCAAGGCTGTTTTGCCAGGGCTTAGAGAGGGCACAATGGTGCTCATTGGAATCCAGCGTGGATTCGCCCAGATCAGGTGGGGCCAGATGAACTTAAGGTTTTTTTCATGGCTTTTCAGCCAGTAGGCGAGGAAAAAACCCACAAATCAGGCATCCCTGGTTGTCATTAAGGTGTTTGAGAACACCACTCGTGAGCTCCTTGGGAACATGATGGAGAAATGTTGGAAGATCCTTTTGGATTAGTTTGCAGGTTAAATGGCCACCCCAAAGGATGCCGACGGACCTGAGTGAAATCGTCTGGACTTAGGTTCCTGGGGGTGGGCCTGGGGTCTCTGGGTCACCCCCATTCTGTCCACATGTTTTTCTGTGGCTTAAATGGAGACCTAAATGCTAGCCCTAGAAGCCATCCAGTCTAGGCTTTGGAATTCACACTACTGCTTACAAGCTACAATGACACATAAAGACCCTTCACCTCGAAAAGCCTCAGTTTCCTCATCTGTAAAATGGGAGATAGTAACGACTGCCTCGTTGGCTTGTTTTGAGGATTAAACAGGACGAGGTAGGGAGGGCGCTGGGCCCCATTCCTGAGCCCTTGCAAGCGTTCAGGCAGCGGTCACTGTCATTTCGCTGTGGTCAGGGATAGCATGAATCTGGGAGCGATAGTGAACTTCTCGGGTGATAGAGACAGTATCCTAGAGGATCTCAGGGGACAAGAAGAAGGAGCCTAATCTAGCAATTTACAGAACAGCGTCACATCCCATGGGAGCTGGGGGTGGAGCCCTGAGGCATCACAGATCCTGGGTGGGAAAGTGTCCAAGGACTGCAGGTCTAGGAGAGTCCAGTGGTGGGAGGAGAGATATAGAGATATCTTTCCACAGCATTGATAGCAGAATGGTGTCTGGAATGGGCGAGCTGGTAACAGCCCCTCTCCCCTGGGTCACAAAGCTCATTGCAGGACTGTGCCCAGTTTGCAGTGTTGTATGTAAAGTGGGACATCCACAAATTAATACATCAGAGGAGAATGGCAAGAACTGGAGACAATCTGGAACCAGGGAATGTAAGGCTTCACTTGCTAAAATCCGGAATGTTTGGTGTTGGAGTTTTAGGGGTCAGTAAATGACACAACCCTGTTACCTAGCCAGGTTCAAGACCAATCGAGAGAGACAGAGTCAGACAGGTGTGATCAAAATATATATCCCCTCTGGTCCTTACAGAACCAGACTAGAGGGCATGACTTAGCTAGGTCACTGACTAGAAGGTCTTTCTAATGCTCCCTGCCCTGCACCCCACACCATAAAGTGTCCATCAGTGAAACTGCGAGTCTGCAAAGATGCACACTCAGGCCATTGCTGCCCTCTGATCAGGGAGAGACAGAACAGGCAGAGAGACTGCATCTCTGATGTTTACAGATTAACTTCACCAAGTCGAGAAATAGACCAGTGACAGTTACCTGCCAACAGGTGCTTTACTCCACTTCCATGCTGGGGGTGGGGGGTGGAAACAGGTCCAGGTGTCTAGGTAATTAAGGGAAAGAAGGTGAGGAGTGAGAATGCCCCCTTCACACTTAGGAAGGCTGCCGGAAATAAGCCCCTTCTTGGTGTACAAAGTGCTCTCCATTCATTCACTCAGTGAATCCTCAGATATTTATTGATCACCTATTATGTACCAGGTGGTCTTCCCAGCTCTTGAGGAACCAAACAGATTCCTTACATTCCCAGTCTGGGGTGAGACCGAGAGTAAGCCATAATCGTAACAGGTAAGGAAACCATGTACTATGCTCGAAAGGGATAGTTGCTATGGAAAAAATAATAATTCAAGACTTGAAGGAAGTAGGAGAGTGAGCCATAGGGCTATGTGGGGAAAGAGCACCCTAGGCAGAGGGACAAAGCTGGGGCAAAGACCCTAAGGCAGTAGTGCTGAGGGACGAAAGCAAAACAAGGAGACCAATGTGTGCAGCAGAATGGGTGAGAGGGAGAGAGATGGGCCATGAGTGACAGGAGCCAGATGGCCTAGAGCCTGTGGGCCATGGTCAGGCCCTCACCCATTTTAGTATGTGATGCTTTGTTTGGGTCGCACGTCATAGCACATGTATGATAGTTCTTCTATTATCCCTTTTTACAGAAGAAAAACTGAGAGTCGTAGCCAATAGCCCTCTTTATTTTACAACTGAGAAGACTTACACTCAAGGGCTTCCCTGGTGGCGCAGTGGTTGCGAGTCCGCCTTGCCGATGCAGGGGACACGGGTTCGTGCCCCGGTCCAGAAAGATCCCACATGCCGCAGAGCGGCTGGGCCCATGAGCCATGGCCGCTGAGCCTGCGCGTCCGGAGCCTGGGCTCTGCAACGGGAGAGGCCACAGCAGTACGAGGCCCGCATACCACAAAAAAAAAAAAAAAAGAAAGAAAACTTACACTCAAGAGAGGGGGAGTGACTTGCCCAAGGCCACAGAGGGGGAAAATGACATTTACTAGGACTTGGGTCCCTTGATTCTCAGCCTGGAACTCCTTCTCCCACATCTCTGCCCCAGAAAGGAATTCCTTTGAAGGAGGTGGCTCTGGGCCTCTCTTGAAGATTCAGTTCTAGATCATGGAGTTCTTAGATTTTCTATGGGGACTACAGAATTTCCTTCTTTCTTTTCATTGAAGTATAGCTGATTTACAATATTGTATTTCAGGTGTATAACATAGTGATTCAACATTCTGATTGAATCAGAATCTGAGTACAATTTAGATTGCACTCAGAATTCCCGTCTTAGTAAGGGGCTTGAGGTGGAAATCCGAAGATGGCTAACTTAAACACACATGTTAATAAATGCCGAATGAGGGAAAGAAGGTCACTGACTGTAATATAACCATTCACGGGCACTGATTGCTTCCTGGGTACGTGGCCTGTTACAATCTGTTGACAGGTGTTCGCCTCCTTATTCCTTACCACCACCCTCAGCGCTAGGTACTGTCGTTATCTTCATTTCATAGGTGAGGAAACGGAAGCGCAGAAAGATGAGATCACTTGCCCAAGGTCCCACCGGGAGTGAAGAGTTGAGCTGGGCTCAAAGCTCAGGCAGCCTGACTTCAGAGTCTGTGCTCTTAACCCCGCTGCTCACACAGATTAGCCAGACCCACAGGAGGTTACACCAGCCGCAGAACTGGGATCACCAAAAGCATATGTCAGTGTCCTGTGAGCAGGCTGGGGAGTAGATGAGCGCTGCCTTCCATTTCCCCACGTTCTTACCTGGATGACACTCCTTTCTCGAAGTTTCCCATCAGACACAGGGACTTTCCGAGCTTAATTAGCAAGATGACTTTCAAACACCTCCCCACGAAAGAAATCCCAAGTAGATCGTGGCTCCCATCCTTCGATGACTTGAAGCATGACTGTCTCTATGTAGAGTTATTTGAGGAGAGAAAGAAACCATCCCCACGGATTGAAAACGGAACTCAGTATGTGCTGATCTGTTGATCGTGATGGTGATGACTAGCACTTATCCAACAGGCTTTCACACACAGTCATTATATCATTCAGCCTCACGAGGGTTGTAGGCTGTCACCATTTCATAGCTAAGGAGGCCGAGATGAATTGGGGAAGGTGAAATGATTTGCTTCGTCACAGTACTGATAAGGCAGGTGGAAAGAGACTCGTACCCAAGTCCGGAGACGACGTTTGATCTATGACTCAGTGCTGGCTGAACGGCCACACTCAAAACGTAGCCCTTAAGACTATGGGAGCCCTTCACGGGAGGGAGCCCTGCGTCCTGTCTTTCTTCCTGAAAACGAGCACAAAGAGCCATGGCAGATTCCTGGGGGCGTCACCTTAGACTCGAAAGATATTAGAAAAACCAGTTTCTAGGACTGAGTCTCCACTAAAAAGATTGTTTTCATTCTCTGGCATCTGGCTGGCTGTGCCAGTTTTACTAGCTTCGGTTGCCGAGAGATTGACACCATGAGCCACATTTAGGAGTTTGTGTTGATATAACTGTTGTGGAAAAGCACATATTGGTCCCCACCATCTATACGCCCGCGACTAATTTTTTTTTCTCTCTGCCATTTCGTGCAACTTTTGCTTACAGCCTACTTGGCCTAATTGACGCATTGGCTCAGGCCTCCAAGACTGCCAACCTGGAGCCTTGGATCAGTGAAATCAGTTATGACAGACCTGATTATTTACAAGAAAATAAAAGTCACTATAATTAGACCTTCAAAGGAGTACATTTAGGTAGAGAATGAGAAAGCTCAAGTGTAACCTTAGCACGATGTGTTTGGATGTCAGCCCTGAGCAGGTCCTTCTCTGCTCCGTGAAAGGAGGTACTGGGGTGGCTGACACCCTCCTCAGACATGGCCACTTATCAATGCTCAGGACGTAGCTCTCGAGAGATGGAAAGGTGGGCTGATAGAACAAGCATTACATTTGGCACCAGAATTGGTTTCAGTTCTCAACTCAGCCACTTGTCCTCAATATTGATTTCTTTTATTCAGTTGTAAAATGGGGATAAGAAAGAAGCCCCATCTCGTGACAGGTTGTGAAAATTAAAAGTGATCAAGTAAGACAGGTGTCTAGCCTTGTGCTTGGCATAAGGCAGCAGGCAGAAAGCGCTGAGTGGTAGACGTTCTTACCCCTCTTGAGCATAGCACCTGACCTCCCTGAGCCTCGCTTTTCTTCATTGGAAAATATAGATGAAACCATCTCATACAATGGATGTGAGCACTGGAGGACATGAGGGGTGTGAAAGGGGTTTCATAACCATCTGTGGCCGTTCATGTGTCCGTCTTCCTATTATTATTTTTTAAATACCCATAGTAGTTATCACTTACTGTGTGCATCAGGGGCCAGGCTCTGTAGTAAGAAGGATCGATTTCTTCATTAGGTACAGTAAACACAGTGCCTGGGGCCCACAATACTTTTAGGGCCCCAGAAAACGTTTCATTTTAATTTCTCTTAAAATTAGAAGAAAAATGAATATAGTAATAATGACTTTAAAATCAAATATTAAAATCCTAAACAATAATAAACATAACGATTAATCCAACCTGGAATATATTTGTCTTTATACCAACATAATATTAAAACCTAATTTTTTATGGGGTTTGAGTTTTTTTTAATGCGGGAAGGGACCCACAAATGCAAAAGTGCCTAGGGCTCCCAAATTTACGATGCAGCCTTTGCTGTGGAAACTTTACAAGTGCTAGCCTGGTCATTCTCCGGAAGGTTGTTTTTTTTTTTTTAATTCTCATTTTACAGGTGAGGAAATCTAAGCTTAAGGAGGTTAAGAAACTCATCCAAAGTCACATGGCAAGTAAAAGCCTATATTATATTAGTCAGGTTGAACTAACAGCTGTAACAACCCCCAAATTTTAATAGCTTAACAGTTTAGGAGTCTGTTTCCTGCTCACACCACAGTTTGGTGTGTATGTCTGCAGGCAGTGTTCCACACAGTGATTCAGGGACCCAGGCTCCTTCCCTCTTGTGGCTGTCTCCCTCTAGTCCTGGGGGCTCTGTCTATTCAGTTGGGAGATGGAGAAAAGTGAACCGCAAGTGGGAGGTTTTTAGGGGCCATGCCTGGAGTTGGCCCTCATCACTTCCACTCAAATTCCACTCAAATTTCGGAAAGCTGTCACATGACCACCTGTCACTGCAAGGAATGCTGGGAGTAGTCTAGCTGCTGCCTGGGAGGAAAAGGAGAACATGTATACTGGGGAGCACTCTCAACCCCTGACACAGCGACAGTGTTGGATGCCAGCCCAGGTCTTTTGTACACAAAGTCCACACTCTTTCCACTCAACTGGTTCTTGTCACTTTTAACTTCCACAAAGCCTCTTTATGGGCCCTTTTCTCCAGCCAGACTCGCCTACTCACTGTTCCCAGGACCAGACCTTCGCCTGCTCAGTCCCAGTTGCTGCGGTAGTGCTAGGAAGAGACATGCTCCGAAAAGAAGCTCCTCCCTGCCCTGGATTCGCTTTCAGGTTACCCTGAGAAAGCTGCTGTCTGCATCTCCCAATCCCGGGCTCACTGGCTGCTTCTGGGCACATGCAGAAGCCAGTGATCGCCTCCTCAGTGTGAGAAAAGGGGGCTCAGCAGAGGGCTTCAGCGGCAGGAGGAAAGAGTTTTGAGCTGGAGACTTGGCTGGACCATGAGCCTTGGGCAAGACATCAGCAGGAAGTGGGTGGCACCCGGTGATCATGCAGCACTAAAGGGCCGCAATCCTGGTATTAATGGGTCATTTGCCAAAAGTGACTCGCGTGGGCTGTCCCTAATCTATCAATGTGTGTTGCCTTTGAACTCACGGGATCCTAAGGGACAAAGCTGCTGGAGCCAGCTGGAGGCTAGATGCCCTGTGGCCACTGCCTGTAACTGTTGGGCAAGCCCAGTGACCCTGGCAGTGTTCCAGTAGTGCCAGTGTTGGTGGGAACTCAGCTCCTTTAGGAGGGATTTATTCCTGAGTTGGAATAAACCCCTCCTCCAGGAAGCCCTCTATGATCCCCACCTCTTCAGAACTCAAGGGCACTTGTTGCCGTTCCACCTATAGATAGGCCCTGCATTGCTTTGTGACCTCATTCATAGTCACCCTCTCTTTATCTGCTGTTGGCCTCAGAGGCAAGGAAACCGAGACCGTGGCCAGAGCCAAGTCGTCAGGGACACTCCTGAGCACTTTGTAGGCATCACAGACTCAACAGCATTTAGTCAGTTCTAACATTTCATCCAGGTTCACATCCAGGACTAGTTTATTGTAAGAAGAGGAGTGGTACCCAGGCGGCATCCTTCTTCCTTTTTATTTGAGGGGAAAAGCACACTTTTTATTTAAGTGATGGGAAAAGTACACTAAGGGGAAAAAAGATTTTGTCTGTAGTCATCTGAAACATTCATGGTCATCCCCTCGTCTTTGTAAGGTGAATACAGTCGCAGTGGATACCTGTGTCTGTGTCCAAAACAATACAGCTTCAATCAGATCTGGTCATGTGCCCTGGCTGCCATCGCCAGCTGATAGACACTGGACCCGTTCCCTCATTTCTCTCTGCCTGTTTCCTTATCTGTCAAGCCGAGATCCGACTGGGGCTAGCTCGTGGGGTGGCTGTGAGTTTAAAATGAGAGCATATCAAGACGACACTTGGCACGCAGCTCTCCTCCCAGCCCGCCTCGGTCTCTAGCACAGGCGCAAAACCTTGCTTCAGAATGTGTCTTGCAAGAAGACTTGGCATCCAGGACGCACCCTGGGAAGAATTTGTTTTTGTTTTAATGCCGAGGACGTTTGCATGAAAACAGGATCTTCGTTGCTTAGGAATTGATCAACTCCTGCTGCTGCTTTTCCTCTGCTGAAGTGCTAGTCCCATATTGGTCACAGGCGAAGGAGGAACGGTAGGGATGCCTGGGACCGCCGCAGATACAGGATCATGGCCCCTCGGGGCTGGTTTCGGAGGCCACGGAGTCAAAAGAGAATCAGGAATCCATCCCAGGCTGAAAAGAGCTGGCAAGTAAAAGGTGCCTCAGCCGAAGGACTGCCACGTGAGTGAAGATTTTCTGCAGGTCTACTGTGTTCTGGATGCTCAAGGAAGAAGAGAAGAGACAAGGAGTTTAAGGCATGGCCTCCACCCGCAAGGATAAAAATGTAACAAAGAAGGCGGCAGGCAAGAGTGATAGGAACCAGTACGTACAGCGGAGAGACTGGGGGTCAGGAGCCGGATAGACTCGGGGGTAGACACACGGCTTAACCTCTCTGCTCCCCAGTTTCGTCACGGACAAAGTAACACCCCTATGAGGATTAAATGAGATGCTACGTGTTAAATGCCTGGCATTGAGTAAGCACTCAATAAAGCCAAACTGTTATCATTAATATTAATAATAACCATTCATCATAAAACCAGATACTCTCCATCCTACGGAAGAGATAGCCAGAGGACCACAGAAGGCTGTTTAGAGGAAGGACCTGAGCTTGATTTGTCACAGCTGTGCCCCCTGCAGACAGTTCTGGGGGAGGTTTGGGGATGTTTTCCAAGACATCGAAGTCAAACTGCTTACAGGAACTTGGAGGAGGGTTTCCAGGACTTCTGGTCCGTAGGCACCCCACCCCGACCCGTTTGTGGCCCCAGCCTGGTCCCACGGACATCGGCACAGAAAGGACAGAGAAGAGCCCAGAGCGACAGCTCAACCGGTCAGGCCCTTCCTGTTTGCCTCCACGCTTGGCTTCCAGAAGGTAGTTGGGTGTTTGTGTCCAAATGCCCAGGAGAAGCCAGACGCCTTTCTCTTTCTGTGTCCTTTATATATGCTAATCAAAGCCGACAGCCTGAAGAAAAGATCTGCTTGGCAAAGCCCCGCTCCCTTGCCTTGGCCTGCGCACCCTCCCCAGCCTTCCCCTCCCATCTGCCTATCCAGGGGCGTCCATAAATCCAGCTTTCGGAGCCCTTGGGGGCTGGCAAGGCCGCCACGGACCTCAGTCACATCGCAGTGGAAACAATTGAAAACCACTTGGCAAAACTATGGGGTGATCTAATGTTTTATAGCAAGAATACGTTTCTTCCTCCCCATTCTTATTCAAGCCTTGGGGGGAAAGCCGGCTGCCCTCCAAGCTTGGTCAGGCTGGTACCCCAGGGTTCCTGGCTCTTTACCCCCCACACCCCACCGTCTCAGCTCACCCCGCAGCAGGGTGTCACAGGCCCTGGAGAAGCAGATCCGGCCTTACCTTCCTGAGTCGCCTGGCTGCCTTGGTCCCCTCAGAGGTGAGGCTGTGGCCACAGGGGCCTGTGGGGAGGCCCATATATGGAGCCTGGAGAATGTGGGTTCTGGCAGGTGGCCTGGAAAAAAATGGCCGTGTTCTGAGGGTGAACTCCACTGGATTATAAATAGCACTGTCTCCCTCCCCTTCCAACTCGCGATGTCTGTCACTGCAGGGCTGACAGTTTAAATTCAAGAGGACCGAGCAGGACAGGGGGGCGGGGAGTGGGGAGGACGGGGAGATGCCAGATCGCGCAGGAGGTTCAGCTGCTGTCTTGGGATTGATAAAGAGAATCATCACCAGCCAGACGATGGGGCTGGAGTGGGACACATTTGGGAGCAGCAGAATGACTACTGATTTAATGCATTTTCATAAGCCAAGTAAGCATTAGGGGAAAACAAAGAGAAGTTCTACGTCCAGGAGATGGTTTTAGAGAAGCTTTAGAGCCTCTAAAAAATAATAATGAAAATCAGCTGCCTCAAAATATAAAAGGTTTCTCTCTGGTTCTGAAAGGTCAGCTGTCCTGGCCTCCAAATCAAAACCCACGGCCAGGGCTTCCCTGGTGGCGCAGTGGTTGAGAGTCCGCCTGCCGATGCAGGGGACACGGGTTCGTGCCCCGGTCCGGGAGGATCCCACATGCTGCGGAGCGGCTGGGCCCGTGAGCCATGGCCGCTGAGCCTGCGCGTCTGGAGCCTGTGCTCCGCAACAGGAGAGGCCACAGCAGTGAGAGGCCCGCGTACCGCAAAATAAATAAATAAATAAATAAACCTACGGCCAGGTGCCCACAAAGGCCCATCCCTTGAGCCTTCCCCCAGGGGATTTCTCAGTGGGTTTTTGTGTCTCTCGGACACCGAGGAAGCAAGGGCACTCCTTCTCTACAAACCTCAGCACGTTTTGCTCAACACAGGGAGGGTGATGAATTTAGAAGGCATTAGGAAATAAAGAAGTAAAGGAGTGTGCGGCCCAGGCTTAGAAAGCCAACCAGTCGCTCACACCTGGGGAATAGTGATGGCGGGGAGGTGTCTCAGCAAATTCTGAGTTCTGGAGGAAAGGCGGGCCGCTTCTGCAGGGTCCTTGTCTGTGTCTTTGGCTCTGCAAGGTGCTCCTGGGGACCAGCGGCCAGGTCTCCTGATTGGCTGCCCCTCCATCCATGGTAGAAACTCCGTGGTAGGAACGGCAGGAGCTCTGCTGGGCGTCTTGGTGGGACACACGTGCCCGGGAGGGCGTTGGGGGCTGGCAACCCCTCCATGGGTGTTGGTGATTCCTCTGTAAACAGGCAGAGCTGGCCACAGTCACTTGTGTCCTTCATCTCAGCACTTGTGGCTTTTGCGTCCATAGCAGTGATTTGGAAATGGGTTAAGTGATGGGTTTCTCCTCTCCTACCTTTATAATTCTCACTTCTTGTGCTCTATGGAGTGATGTTCGAAATTAAGCATGTAAAAAACAAAAACAAGAAAAGAGGAGCAGGCAAACTTCTGTATCTTTTGGACGCACCTCAAAAGAAGGTCTCCAGACCCTACAGAAGGCAGGCACCGAGCAGAGGTGAGGTGTGCGTGGGTGGACATCGGAACTTGACTCCGGGTTGGATTTGGAAGGAGCATCTAAGGGAGCGGCGGTTTTCAGCTGCGCTTTAGGAGCGCTGTTGGGGGAGGTGCCTCAGAGGCCAAAACAAAAAGGGCCTCCCAGACCCTCGTGCCTATTTCAAGCAAAGTGGCTCCACGCTTACCTGTTTTAGGTATCAGATTGCATTTTCTTTTAAAGGATTTCATGCCTTAAAAAGTTTGCAAACCAGCATGGCAACTGGCTCTGTCATTTTAATGCTGGGTAAATGGAAGAGAGGGAAGGGGATTTTCCCAAGGTCATGGCCCAAGGCCAAGACCTCTGACTGGGTACATGCTGTGCTCAGGGCTCTTCTTTTGGGAAGGGAAATCCCAGGGTGCTGGGACTGGGAGGGACCACAGAGAGCATCTTATCAACCCCCTTCCTTCAGTAACTGAGGCCCCGGGAGATGATGGGATTTGTTCAAGGCGCAGTCAGTGCCAGACCTGGGGCCTGAAGCCGTCTCAGATGCTCATAATAGAGGCAGGATGTGCCGTGAGAACCCAAAATGGTGGGTCTGATCCAATCCGTACAGCTTCCCAGAGGAAGTGACACTGAGCTGAGATGGAAAGATGATGAGTAGAAAGGTGACGAGGGCCAAGGAGAGCTTCCAAGCAGAGGAACCACACGTGTGCTTGGTCCTATGCCCCTCCTATTGCTCCCGGGAAGCAGGGGCTCAAAAGAGATGTCAGCTCTCGTGCAAAGGCTGCTCCCATATGTCTCTGCGTTGACCTCTTTGCGGAGGGAATGTGGAAAATGAGTGGCGTCACCACCTGCCAGGTCAGGCCGCGTCTGTGGCCTCTCAGAGCGGCCCCCTGGCAGCCCTGGAGCCCAGCTTATCAGGAACAGAGCCCGGGCGGGATGGCCGTTGCTGGGAGGCTTCCTGCCGCAGGATTTGAATACATAATGTGCCTCAGCTGATCTGAGCTGTGAGAAAGTCCAGACGGCCTGTTCCAGACAGGAGAGGACATCGCAGGGACGGCGGCGTTCGTTCTCAGGGCAACTCCCTGGGACTTCTTGCAGAGGATGTTAGTCTCTCTCTCTGGGCGTGGACTTCCCATGAGGATAGGATGTGCCCTGGTTGGGCCCCGGGTTCTTGTTTCTGGTCCTGGGGTGTAGAATGTATTCCTTTATCAAGACTGAAGGAGGACTTGGGTAAAAATCCCCGGAAATGGGAACATTGATCATCGTCACCCAGATACACTTTAAAAACAAATACAAGTTATCTATTTTATATACTCCAATAAAAAAACCCAAAAAATACGTGTTCTTTACGACGCAACATCCCAGGAAAAGGATTCCTGTTCTTCTCTTCCATTTTCTGGGACATGCGAAAAGTAGCACCTGCGCATGCCTGCAGAGCCCATCTCATATAATCTTGGGCTCTCAGCTACTCTCCAGCAGCACCAAGGCGGAATCTGGGGCCGCCCAGGAGAGAGTGTGGGGATTTCTAAATCCACAAGTCCATCGGAGGAGACCTCCCAGTCACTCCTGTTTTCTGATATGCCTCCGGAGGGGGCACTTCTACGTGAGATGTCTTCCTTTGCGTTCATGAGATTCACAGCCTCCATCCTGACGTGCCCACTGCGGTCCTGCGAGCACGTGCAGACGCCAGCTTGACGCTTCAGGCTTTTCTCAAGGCCCGTCTGAGGAGCAGTTGTCCTGCGAGACGCTCTATGACAAAGGGTTCCGTTGTCGTGTTAGATTGGGAAATGCTGCACACTGATTCCTCCTGTGTGTTAGGACTCCGCTCAGGTAGCATCACCTCCGAGAGGTCTTCCCAGACCTCCACCCCCTTACCTGCTCTGTTCCTGCTTTCACATCCTCATTTTACACTTGTCTGTTTACCTCTGTGTTGTCCGTCTCCCCTGCACTAATGCTGCTCCCCCCGTTCTTGCTTGGCTGTCTTGTTCAGGACTGTATCCCTCGTGCCCAGAACACTGCCTGGTTCAATAAGAGAATGTGTCAAATGAACACATGGACCAATCAATATGTTCAAACGCTCAGGACTCCTTCATACATAATTCTGTTTAGCTCTATTTAGCTCAGTATTTTTTCATCCTTCTTTCCCCTTTATTTATTTATTTATTTATTTTTGCGGTACGCGGGCCTCTCACTGTTGTGGCCTCTCCCCTTGCGGAGCACAGGCTCCGGACGCGCAGGCTCAGCGGCCATGGCTCACGGGCCCAGCCACTCCGCGGCATGTGGGATCTTCCCGGATTGGGGCACGAACCCGTGTCCCCTGCATCGGCAGGCGGACTCTCAACCACTGCGCCACCAGGGAAGCCCTCCCCTTTTCTTTAAATGCCCAGCTCATCTCACGTCACGTAGGACCAAGTCACATTTGACCCTGGGAGGCCAGCCCTGACCACCCTGCCGAGAGTGGCAGGCCTCCCCGTCCCACTCTGTCTCGTCACCAGGTTTCATTTCCTCCGTGGTCTGCTGACCAGTGGAAATGGGCTTCTTCACTAGTTCGCTCACTCCTCTGCTCTGAATTCTACGAGGGCAGGGACCTTGTCTGTCCTGGTTCACCACTGACTCCCCCGTGCCTAGAACAGTGCCTGGGAAGTACTCGGTAATGATTTGCTGCGTGAATAACCCTCTTTTCTGATTAACCCTCATCCACAGCCCATAGAACTTAAATTCCACCAAACACACTCTGGGACATGCTGTTTTCTGTCAACTCTCACCGCCAGTTGCCAGCCATCTGGTACAGCGGATGCTGTACCAGATCAAGACACCAAGTGTCAGAAAGGGAAGGGATGACAGAGGCCATCTACCCAGAGCCCCTGTTTTTTGGAGGGAGAAATAGAGGCTCTCAGAGGGCAGTTGGTACCGATTCAGGACTGGTCCACCAAGACTCCTGTCTCTTACTTGGGTTCTACTCCTGCCTTAGTTTCCCGGGGCTACTGTGACAAACTACCACAAACATGGTGGCTTAAGGCAACGCACGTGTTCTCTGACAGTTCTGGAGGTGAGAAGTCTGAAATGGGTCTCACTGGGCTAAAAGCACAGCGTTGGCAGGACTCTGTCTTCTGGAGGCCCTAAGGGAGAATTCATTTCCTTGTCTTTTCCAGATTCTAGAGCTGCCTGTATTCCTTGCCTCACAGCCCCTTCCTCCATCTTCCAAGCCAGCAGTGCCGACTGAGTCTTTCTCGAGCTGCTTCGCTCTGACTTTGACCCTCCTGCCTCCCTCTTTCACTTCTCAGGACCTTTGTGATTACACTGGGCCCATCCGGATAGGCCAGCATAATCTCCCCTTGGCAACAACCTTAATCACATCTGCAAAGACCCTTTGGCATGTAAGGGGACATATTCACAGGTACTGGGGGTTAGGGCGTGGCCTATTTGGAGGGGGCGTTGTTCCGTGGGCCACACCTCCCAACGCCTCATCTGCTTGTTGGCCCACCCTCAGGCGAATGTACGTTCTCCCCACACGTGCCCCAGCACTTTCTGCGTCTCTCAGTTGCAGTACTTGTCACGTCACTTTATAGCTCATTCAGTGTCTGGCTGGCTGGCTAGGCCATGACTGCCTCACGGGCAGGGCCTGGCCATCTCTGTGCCGGCTGTTGGACATTCCTGGCACTTAGAAAGCACATGGGGAGTGCAGGTTGCCTTGGCTGCGACCGAAGTGTTCCATATTCGTTTTACTGCACTCTCCCCATCCCCATTTCCATTCAACGACTGAAGGGGCCTCCCGCAGGTTCTGGTGTTCAAGTTCTGCCCTGGGGTCAGTCCTCACCGAGATCGAGAGAGACTCGGGCCACATCCACATTTTTTAGACTCCTGGCATGTTAAAATATGAAAAAAAATATTAAAACTGATTATAGAAATTGAAGATCTGTAAAATAATTAAACTAGCAGGTTAACTCTTTTGACATCCAAAATACAATGCTATAGAATCGTCTTGTAAGCTTCCTGCAGGTTTACATTTAAAATACATTAATTCAGGGTATTCTACCTGTGTCGTAGGCCCAAAGTCAGACAGCCACATATGTGTGTTGTAGTCCCAAATTCAGATAGCCACATATGTGTCTTGCAGGGACTGTCAAAAGTTTAAGTGTATGCCCGTTCATGAAGGAGAGGCCTGGCCCAAGAAGCCTTCCTACTCACGTCCCCAGGCCTCTGGCCCTTGCAAGAGCCCATGCTTGGAATAAAGGCTGAAGGAAAAGCCTTTGGGATGCAATTTAATACTCAGGATCAGACCCTGGGCAAGTCACATCCCTCATCCAAACTACTTGTACTCAGCTGGCCTGGAGCCCGTGACCTCTAAATTCCCTTTTCACCAACATCTTATTACCTGGAGGGATCTAGGACAGATTCTGGTGACTGGTTTCAGGTTCTAATGCAGCCATGATGACAGTTTTGCTTCTGGCCTGAGCCAGTAAGAGACTGGATCACTGACTTTCCTTTCCTGGACATCCTAGCAGTTTCCTTCTGTTCTCCCCAGCGTTCCTGGCCTTACAGAATCCTACAGCACTGGAACATTGGCACCTCAGAGAGATCTGGTCCTGTCTCCCCATCTGAGGTCAGAGGGTAAACCACCTTCCCCATCATCTAAGTTGGGATTGAACCCCGGGTCTCCCAGTTGCTTGCCCCCTGATGTTTCTGCTACACCATATCAGGCTGGAAGGGGTAAGGTAGTTTCTTACTCTGCAGGGAGTACAGATTGAAAAGCACAGAAAACCCTGATTTTGAAGTAGCTTTGATGGCTTTTAGAAAGAAAACAAGACCAAAAAAAAATCATAAATAGTTGAAAATAATTTGTATGTTTGTGTGTTATATGCTTTTCTATTTCTTTTTTTTTTTAACATCTTTACTGGAGTATAATTGCTTTACAATGGTGTGTTAGTTTCTGCTTTATAGCAAAGTGAATCAGCTATACGTATACATATATCTCCATATCCCCTCCTTCTTGCGTCTCCCTCCCACCCTCCCTACCCCACCCCTCTAGGTGGTCACAAAGCACCAAGCTGATGTCCCTGTGCTATGCGGCAGCTTCCCACTAGCTATCTATTTTACATTTGGTAGTGTATCTATGTCCATGCCACTCTCTCACTTCGTCCCAGCTTACCCTTGCCCCTCCCCGTGTCCTCAAGTCCATTCTCTATGCCTGCGTCTTTATTCCTTTCCTGCCGCTAGGTTCCTCAGAACCATTTTTCTTTTTTCTTTTTTTTAGATTCCATATATATGTGTTAGCATACGGTATTTGTTTTTCTCTTTCTGACTTACTTCACTCTGTATGACAGTCTCTAGGTCCATCCACCTCACTACAAATAACTCAATTTCATTTCTTTTTATGACTGAGTAATATTCCACTGTATATATGTGCCACATCTTCTTTATCCATTCATCTGTCGATGGACACTTAGGTTGCTTCCATGTCCTGGCTATTGTAAATAGAGCTGCAATGAACATTGTGGTGCATGACTCTTTTTGAGTTATGGTTTTCTCAGGGTATATGCCCAGTAGTGGGACTGCTGGGTCATATGGTAGTTCTGTTTTTAGTTTTTAGAGGAACCTCCATACTGTTCTCCATAGTGGCTGGAGAGGGTGTGGAGAAAAAGGAATCCTCTTGCACTGTTGGTGGGAATGCTTTTCTATTTCTATGTCCTATTTTACAATAAAAACACATTTTAAAAGTCACAAAAATTAAACTAAATAAATGGGGTTCCAGGTCCTCAAGTCAGCTGGGAACTCTTTACTCCTTTCCTGAGCTCTTTCAGGCCTGTTCTCTTTCTATCCGCTTCATAAAGCCTCCTCCAGCCCCCTACCCACCGTGGCCCCTGCACGCCTGCATCTATGGCTTGGGCTGGTCCATCTGTTCATTCATTTGTTCCTCTGTCCATCGAGTAGTTATGACGGTCCTCGTTTATTTCATGCACCATGTACCCCTAGGTTGCCCATGATGACATAGTAAAAATAGCACAGACCCAGGGGTCCAGCAGAGACCTGTGCTTCTCTCTGTCTTAACCTCTCTGGGCCTCAGATTGCTCATTTGCAAGTAAGGGGCCTGTCCTGAGTCAGGCTTGCACACCCAAATGCGTACAGAGGTCAGGCAGGTGAAGAGAATGAGGGAGGCTAGCTAGGGGTAAGTCACAGGAGTGGCGGCGACGTGGGCAAGTTAGAGCATCCACGCCCAGTCTAAAGCGGATACTGGCCACTGAACTCCCACTGACTGTTCCCATGCAGGGGTATGGATTCAGTGAGTCCAGGGAGCCCCTTATTCATTTTTTATGTTGGAAATCTTGATTTTTAGGAGGTATTCCCAAAATGTTTAAAGCAGTGTATAAAGTCAAAGAAAACATATCTAAGGGCCAAATCCAGCGTCAGCCACCTGTTTGCAAGGCCTGGGCCAGAGCCTCGGTAGGTTGCATTCCGGCTTTCCCACCCGGACAGGTGGGGATGCTGCCACGCCTGCCTCGCTTCCTTCGGGCGTGGATGTGTGTTTTTCCCTCTGCAGTCCAGGCATTTATTGTCCCTGGAAGATAGCAGAGGCTCAATTAAAGATAGCTATAAAGGGCTAGATCCCCGTGTTGTACTCCTGTGTGCTGCCCCTGTCCCACCAAGACCAGCACAGCGCTGGGTATACAGAGTAGGACCAGTAACGTGTACTTATTAAATAAACAGCAACTTTGAATGAGATTATGGAATCAGTTACGAAGTAGGTACAGAGAAGCCCGCGGATTTTGGCAAAATGGGTGTAATATTTGGTAAAGAGGCTGACCCACCTGAATCCTCTAAGAGAGACCCCTGGTCTGTAATTTATCCTCCTCCCTCGTATAGGTAAGAGAAATGGAGACTTGCTGGTTTATATCATTTTTTCAAAGGCTGCAGCAGCCCCTCCGGGCCTAAAGTAATTTATTCCTTCAAGCCATCAATTTGTCTCACCCCTTCTTTATTCCCTCCTTCATTGTCCCCTCTTCACCAGGAGGAGCTAGCAGACAACTCAAGGACATGTCTTACTTACCAGGGGCAGGACTTGGGCTTTGGGCAGAAAAGAAGCCCATTATGCCCCAAATCTGTGCCTGTGAGGGTGATCGCACCTTTTCGCAGCTGAAGGGAACACAAAGAAACACTTGAGCCAGTGGCATCGGCGGGAAAATGGGCCATTCTTCTCGCTGCGCCCCATTCCCACCAGCCCTCCGCTTAACCTCCAAGCAAGAGAGGCCCCAGTCTCTAGCAGGTTTCTCTGCTGGATACTCCAACAACGTATTAGCATATTTTGCATTTAAAAAGGACTTGGAAAATGAATTAAATGATTGGCATGGTGTTTCAAAAGGTTCTTCCAAACTACTAGTAATTGTGTGGTTTTAAAATACACCATTCCCGCCTGAAATACCCCAGGCCTGGCAGGCAGCTTAATCAGGAGACATTGTACCAGGCAGGGGTATATTTTAAGGCTCGTGATACCCAGTGATTGCCTGAACAGTACCTGGAGACTTGCTAAAGAGAACCTTGTCCTAGTTTTTCAGCAGAGCTGACAGTTCATTTTCCTCCCTTACAGAGCTGAGATTTACACCAATTTCAAACCTCTTTTTTAATGAAAGGGACTGGATCAGCCCTGTAATCATCTACTGAGGCACCAGGCAGTGTAGACAGTATCCCAGCTCTGACGATGAGCTAAGTGAGGTGGAGCTGGGTGCTAGGTTGGTCACTTATGGCACTGCTGTGGCCAGAGGGGCTCAGGGCGGGGGGCGGGGGGAGCACGAGTGTGATGGAAGCTTCCAGAACATGCTTGGGAAAATGCTATTCTGGTCCAATCTCCTCATTTTTCAGGTGAAGGAGATGGAACCCAGAAAGACTATTACTTGCCCAGGGTCACAAGCCCTTTTCACTCTTTCATGACAGTAGAATTCAGATCTCCTGACTCTTAATCCAGATTTGTTATTTTTTTCAAGTCCAGAGAAAAGAAAACCAATCAGGAGATCAGGGTGTGGGGTTGAGTAGGATTCCTAGGGGGAGGTTAGGAAGTCTGAGATGGAGGAATGTAGGAATGACAAGCTATGGGAGAACCTCCGGCTTTTTAGAAAAACCGAGGGTTGTTATTCATTATTCTAATTAATGATGATAATGATAAAGGTAATAATTGCTAACATTTGCGTGCTTTCTTGGAGCCAAGCGCTGTGCCCGGTGCTGTACCTGTATTATCTCCTTTAATCCTCACACACCTCTGGGGAGCAGGTCAGTACTAACATAACCCTGTTTTACTGATGAGAAAACTGAGGCCCAGGGTGCCCCAGATCAGACTTCAGAATCAGAATCTTTAGGGAAAAAAAGGAGAGAATCCATAAGCAAGTGATCAGGAAATGGTAGGATGGGGCCAACAGCCCCTGGAAAGTATTAAGAACAGAGACAAGATGAGGGAGAAAAGAGCTGGAACAGAGGAGAGCCCTGGGGGGGCAGGTAGAAGGTTCCGGTCAAGAGTGAGGTGCAGTGTGCGTGGAACAAAGGGACTTCTGTGAAGTGGGCGCTGATGTCTGTGGGGAGGGCAGCTCTGACCTCAGGGCAGAAACACAGACCTGGGCTCAGGAGGAATGAAGCAAAAATTCCTGTAGAGTGTGTGTGCGTGCGTGAGTGTGTGTGTGTGTCCTCCTCCTACACACATCCCTCAGGAGCGACTGCCGTAAGGGAGGGTGTGTCCTCAAACCAGCTCAGCCTGGGTCGTTGTGTGGAAAAAGAATGAGAGGACTGATCGAAAGAAAAACCAAAACCTGGGACTACGGGGAAAGCCATGACTGAAGTGTTGCTCCCAGTGTCTGACCGCGGAACCTCAGGAGACGCCCTCCCACAACACACCTGTTTGACGGAGAGCCGCCCGTGCTGTCGTGAGATGACTGTGCGGGGTACGGATGGGAGTGGATGCACGGAGGCAGCCCCAGTGCACGTGGGCCGAGATGGACTATGGGATGGGGTGGGGGGCAGGGCGGTGCTGCCCCGAAGCGCTGCATGGTCTATTTCATCTGATATTTTCCCCACCCCTCCCTGAGGATGATGGATTGTATATGTGAATGGGCTCTTGGATGACTAGTGCCAGGTTGTTCTCATTGGGAACATAAAGTACAGTGGGTTTGGGGTCTACCAGGGTCTTGTGGGCTGGCTTCTGTTTTACACAGAGTATCCAGGAGATGGCAGATACTAATTCATTGATCCCACAGATTGAGGGTATTGATCTTCTTTTAAACAGTCATTGAAATACTGAATTTCAGCAAAAAGTTAGAAAACATTTACTTAACTCTGCACCAGTGATTGACTACAATATTGCACGACTATTTTAATGTTGGTTATGAGAACTGTGTAATAATAAGGGTAGATACTTGCATGGGACATTAGGTAAAACGAGGAATATATAAAGGGTATGTGTAGTAGAAGGACATTTTTTAAAGAATCTGGGTATGCCCAAAGTCAGAGACGTTAAGTAACTTGCCCAAAGTCACACAGCTGTTGAGTGGCTGAGCCAGAATTCAACGCAGACAGAGTGCATCCTCTTAATCACCACTACACTACCAAGGGCATCTTATGATACACCTTTAACTCCAAATCTGCAAATCCAAAATCATTTGTTTGACTGCAGAATTCGCATGTAAGCGAGGCCCGTTACCTTTTACTCTCACTAAAGAACTTTAAGAACTTACAACAGTGGTTAGAGTGGTTGGAACTGTACTTTTCAGAATTTATTTAACGTGTTTATATTCCCTTTAGAAGGATATGCGCACATATACATTCATATAAATTAGAAAATAAGAATAAGAACAATATGAAAACTCTCCCACCTTATTCTAGGAGCAGGGCAAGAGTCTCTCTACTTAAGCACTGTTGGAACCCTTAGTCCCTTTGGGCTGCTATAACAAAATGCCATGGACTGAGTCTATGGTGTTTTGGGTATATGGCTCATAAACAACAGAAACTTATTTCTCACAGTTCTGTGGGCTTAAAGTCCAAAATCAAGGAGCTGTCAGATTCAGTATCTGGTGAGGGCCCACTTCCTGGTTTGTAGATGGCTGTCTTCTCGCTGTGTCCTCACATGGAGGAAGGGGCAAGGGAGCTCTCTGGGGTCTCTTTTGTAAAGGCACTAATCCCATTCATGAGGACCCCATCCTTATGACCTAATTACCTCTCTAAGGCCCCAACCTCCTAATACCATCACCCTTGGGCATTAGGATTTAACATATAGATTTTGGTGGGGGACACAAACATTCAGTATAGCAGGGACCAAACATAAAAGACTGGCTCCACCTTCCAGTGCTAAGGAGCTTAGGGGTGAGACCAAATGTACAAGCAAAGTCATGTTGAGGGCTCTGAGTGTTAAGAGTGCCAAAAGGATACAAAATAAATGACCTCAGATGGAATTCAGCCTGACAGGTTTTCTGCATGTAAAAGGTAAGTTTGGAGTGGCATTTTGAAGTAGCAATGGCCCCCAGACTGGCAGAAGGAATGGCATGGACCAATTGTGAAGGGAATTCTGTTGATGAGGAAGTGAGCTTGTCGTTCTAGACAGGGAGAACCTGCTCATGCCACGTCGAGGGGGACGGAAAGGGGGAAATTTCCCCCTACCTCGCTTGAGTTCTTTTGTCTGGTCTAATCATTAAATTGACACATGACCAATTAACAGGAGAAAAAGCCAATTTTATTCATAAGCATGGAGGTTCTGTAGAAACGGGATGCCCTCCCTCAAGTGGCCAAAGCACGCTGTTTATATATCACTTTTTGACAAAGAAGAAACAGTTCTTTGTGAAGATAGAGCAAAACAAAAGGGCTGTGCTTGGGGTAGCGGACTAATGAAGAAGTAACAAAGTTTGTTTCTATAGCTTTCTTAGCCTTGACTTTCCTAACTCTGGTGAGAAGGATGTTTTCTATCCTCCTGATATAGGGAGGGTACCTTCACATGGGAGATTTATGCCCCACTTTCAGGGGGAAAGTTGGGGATCAGAATGGGTTTTTTAAGTGTCATTTCTTGCCACCGGCTGTTTCTCAAGTAACTTTCATTCAAAGTAATCAATACGTCACTGAGACATATTGTGGGGGTGGCCTGCCCTACATAAAGGGACTCTATCATGTGAAGTTTTGAATGTGACTGAACACGCAGAGGAAGCGCACCTGGGAAACCAGTACCAAACCTCCCTTTGATCTTGGTTATCGTAAAAGCTAGCCTGACTGCAACCGCAACAGCCTTCAGATGCCCACCACCCTTTCCAAAACAAGAACCGGTTCGGTGAGGTCACCTGCTGGTCACCCCATTTGCATTTGGTGGTCAGTGCTGGTCAGGGTGTAATTCAGCTAAATGAACTTTGCAAATTCCTGCTGATTTTACAGGCAGGAACGGAGGCCGAGACTCTGAGATTTTAAAAATGCGTTTCAGAAGTACCATCACGTTAGAGCTTCCTTTCGGTCCCTTGGGGCGGCCACCAAGTAAACAGCTTAATTTCCATCCCAGCTGGAGGTACAGAACGCAGCATTCACACTCACCAACAGATAAATGTCTCCTGTCCCTGGCAGTGCTTAATGGCTTTTAGTAGAGTTAAGGCTGGGAAGAAAGGAACTGACTTCCTCTTATTGGGTAAAATTGAAACCCCGAGGAGACGATTCCATTTCAGGCAGACCCTTTCCTTCTCAGATGACTCATCCACAGCCCAGCCAACTCCCTTTCAGCCCATTCAGGTAAAATGGAAGACAGGGGCCACCCGACCGGGCAGGCGGCGAGGGGGGCTGGTGAGCTGGGTGTTTGGGGTTTGTTAGCTGAGGATTTGCATTTCTAATAAGGGCCACGTCCTGGGAAGCTGCAGCCCAGTGGCTGCGAATGTCTTTTTTTAGTATATATAATTTTATTTTAATTTAATTTTATTTTTTAATTTTCATTGGGGTATAATTGATTTACAATGTTGTGTTAGTTTCAGGTGTACAGCAAAGTGAATCTGTTCTTCATATACATATATCCACTCTTTTTTAGGTTCTTTTCCCATATAGGCCATTACAGAGTATTGAGGAGAGTTCCCTGTGCTATCCTGTAGGTCCTTATTGTGGCTGCGAGTCTCTTCAGCTCTCTGCGGGTCTCTTTAGCTCTCTAAGCGCTCTGTTTTGCAGGGACCAAGGCAAGAGTCTTCAGCATGAATAAATAGCTGTGGAGAAGGAGGGGAAACGGCGGGATGGGGGAGTACCAGAAGCACTGAGCCTTTAAAATGGTATTGTAGCAAGACTCAGGGCTCCCTGGGGAAGTCCTCGCCAGCCTGTCCCTCACCTGCCCTTCGTCTGTGTAAGAGAAACTTATTAAATGGTGCACTCCAAGATTTTGAGATTTGCTGTTATTTCTCCAAAGAGAAGTCAGTAGGCATGTCTATCCCAGCATTATTTATACGGTAGAAAATTAGGAAAAGAAAAACAATGTCCAACAAGAGGTGAATGATAAAATAATTCAACGATTAAATAAATTCATTCTTAAGTAAATAAGTAGTAGAAATCCTTAAGTCAACAGTATGTCTATTAAGTAATGTGATTCTTTTCAATGTTAAATGAAAAATGCAGGATACATGTTGTACATAGAGTTTTTATTTTTTAAAAAACAGACACACAGGGCTTCCCTGGTGGCACAGTGGTTGAGAGTCCGCCTGCCGATGCAGGGGACACAGGTTCGTGCCCCGGTCCGGGAAGATCCCACATGCTGCGGAGCGGCTGGGCCCGTGAGCCATGGCCGCTGAGCCTGCGCGTCCGGAGCCTGTGCTCCGCAACGGGAGAGGCCACAACAGTGAGAGGCCCGCGTACCAAAAAAAAAAAACAGGCACACAGATGGAAACATAGCAAAATGTTAATGCAGTTAATCCTTAGACGTGGAATCAGAGATTATGTTTCCTCTTCTATTTCTAAATTTCCGACAATGGAAATTTTTCTTTTTTTTCTGATCGTAGAAGTTAGATGTCAAAGCAGGAAACTATCATATACACTCGTTTCTTTTTTTCTTTGTTTGTTTTCCTTCCTCTTTTAACCTCCTTGCATGAGAACATCAGCTATGCTGTCAGTGGAACCGTCAGTGTTCTGCCCACCAGACACTGTATTGCTAGCAGGAAACGGAAAGCTGCAGGGGTATAAGGACAAGACCCGATGCTCCTAATTCCCCTCACCCGTCGTCCCCTCCTCCGTGAGTCCATCTAAACACTTCTTGAACTTGTTTATAGTTTCAGCTGCTACAGCCTCTCGGGCCCAAGGAGTTCCCTGTGTTTTCCACCCTCGGTGTGAAGTGGCAGAGGCCTGCGCAACGGGTATCCTTAGATGACCTCCTTTAGACTCCAAGGGTCCTCCCTGGTTTTGCATTTCTAGGACTGAGCAAACAAAAGAAGAACGGTGACTAGACATTCACAATTAGCCAAGCACACGAAGAGACAGCATCGATTTTGTAGACTTGTTGAACTTGGTGCTGGAGGAGACCTCAGAAATTGTTTAGGCCAGTGTTTTCCTAAAAGTCCACATAATGGGAGTCAGTATTCCAGAAACCAGTGGACGTTGTACAGTACCCAGGATACAGTGGCACTGGCTGCCTAAAAATATTGTGGTGTGGTAGGGGGTTTAGGGGGTTGTTTTGTTTTCGCTCTGGGCTGGAAGTGGGTGACAATGGTTACTTTGGGGACTTTTTGGTTTGTTTTTTTTTTGCGGTACGCGGGCCTCTCACTGTTGTGGCCTCTCCCGTTGCGGAGCACAGGCTCCGGACGCGCAGGCTCAGCGGCCATGGCTCACGGGCCCAGCCACTCCGCGACATGTGGGATCCTCCCGGACCGGGGCACAAACCCACGTCCCCTGCATCGGCAGGCGGACTCTCAACCACTGCACCACCAGGGAAGCCCGGTTACTTTGTTTTGATCAGAAACTTCGGCACTTACACAAATGCTTCGCTATTTTGTTAATGGAGAAACTAATTACTGTATGAGAGACAAAATCTTTTAAAATTGGGGGTGAGAGAAGGTGGACATTGCTGGGACTCAGCTAACCTGGGCCCACCTGCGAGGTGGTGAAGGCAGGAATATCCTGGCATGCCTGATGGATGAGAAAATGGACTGGAGAGCAGCTGCCTGACCCCAGCTAAGCAGGCTGGTGCATGGGGGCAGTGGCCGAGAATCCAGGGTGTCTACCCTGAAGGCCTGGGCTGCCTCCAGGACACCTGATCTGCCTATTTAAACCAAGTCCCTGAGTTGTGTTTCCTGTACTGCGAATAATTCAGCAGACTTTGAATTTTTGCTCCAAATGTGATCTTTCTTTCCAGACTTAGTCCTGGGTCTAGAACGTGATTATTGTAATTGCCTTTCTAGATCCTCCCATATTTCCCAGCTGTGGAATACCGACTCGCAGGTTCAGAAGATTCCAGTAGGAAAGTAGGTGGGCTCTGGAATCCGACAGCCTGGGTTCAAATCCTGCCTCCCCCACCCACCAGACCACGATCCCAGGTGTAACTTCTCTGAGTATCAGTTTTCCGAACTGTAAAATGGGAATAACGATAGTATCCGCCGTAAGGGTCATTGTGAGGATTGAACAGCGTAATGAATGAAAAGTGCTTGCCCGGCTCCTGGTGCCCAGGACACACTCAGCAAAGACGAGCTGTCACCCTCAACACCATCATTGTTATTATCAGTTTTCCACGGAGAGACCACAGCCATGACCCAGAGCCAGCTTTGAACCTATTTTGCTTGGCTGGACCAGGGGCATTCACTCTGCTAGCTGTGTTCTTTGCTTTATCCTTCAGGGGGAAATGAGCCACCAGTTCCTTATTCACCTGGTACCCATTTTAAAGGCCCTGAGAACTGACGTGGTATGATCAAGGCCACACTGCTCCTAGGGGCAGTGGGAGAAATTTCCCGTCTCTAGAGCTCTTCACTCTGCAGTGCCCTGTTCCCTCTGGACACCTCCTTGGATCCTCCAGACCAGAAGAGGGAGAAACAGGAGAAACAAATGACCAGATCCTCGGGAGCCCTAGTTTGGATCGCTGTTTCCTGTGCGCCTGCCCCTTGCTTAGTGTCTTCCCTTATTCAGTAGATCTCGGTGCCGCTTCGCGTGGAGCTGATGCTTCCTGTTTCACTTTCCTCCCCTCCTGACTGTGAAGGAACCACCAACCCCACCTGAGAGCCTTGGTCCCTGGGGTGGATGATAGACACGCTGGGGGCCTGTAGGAGGGCCAGGAGTCGGCTGATGGCTTCTGGCTGGTTTGAAGCCCTTGTCCCCACTATGCTTGCCCCAGTGGGGCATTACAGGAATTCTCTGAGGCACGGGCCCCCCTGAAAAGGCCCTTCCAGGTCTCTAAGGCCCCTCTGACCAGAAGCCTCCCTACCTGCATCAGCCACTTCCTGAGCGCACCTTGGAGATGTAGACACTCTGGGGCCACAGAGCCGAACGAGCTTTACTTCCTGCCTTCCCGGGTGGGGAAAGTCAGGCCCAGACTGTGAGCCTAATGACCGGGGATTCTTGTACCCACAGGGTGTTGGGGGCCGGTGTTCCAGGCAGAGCGGCGCCCGAGCAGAGGCACTGAAGCGTGACCTTGCACTCGGCGTGGAGCTGAGCGCTTCCTCGTTCTCCAGTTGCCTTGAGTGTGTTTCTTCTGCCTCAGCTAGATGGTAAGTGCTTCTAGGCAAGAGGTCATAGTGAGCCCTGCTCCTTCTCTAGCCCCTGTGCTTGTGGGGGTGATGGACAGCTTGGAAACACCTTCGCCTGAGTCATCGGCTGCTGACCTGCTCGGCAGCTTTGTGACGTCAGATTTTATCCCCATTTTACAGATATGGCAACTGAGGCCTTGAGAGGGTGACTTGATGGCTCAGCTGCTCAGTGACTGAGGCTAGATTTGCACTCAGGTCTGAGGTCTGACTCCAACTCCTCCCTAGATCTCACCCTCACGGTCAACACTGAGGGAATGCGCGTGGATTCAGTGCTCAGCGCAGAGAGAGATGCTGAGAGGGAGGGAACACGTGAGCATGAGCTTGTGGGACTCGGTGGAAAGGGCGCTGGCTCTGGAAGGGAGACCCCTGGCTCCAGTCCCAGCTCTTCCAAGCATGAGCTGCATGGACTTAGAATAGTCACTTCTCTTTGGAGCTCAGTTTCCCTGGATGGAAAATGAGAAGATGGTAGGAGATTCCATCTCATAATCTATAGAACTACGAAAACTTTGGTCTTCAGTGTGTCTTACATCTCAGCACCCCCAGCTCTGCCAGGCCTGCCCTCCCAGTCCCTTCCCAGGAACCCCCATCCCTGGGTCTCTCCCAGCCTCTGTGCTCCCCTCTCCCCAACAAACCCAACCTCTAGCTCAGTGGACTCCCCTGAGGAGCCTGTTAAAATGCTGACTCCCAGGCAGCTTCCCAAAACCTGATGACTCTGAGTCCCTGGGAGATGGGCCCAGGGACCTGCCTTTCTCCTCTAAACACTCCCGGGAAATTCTGCTCATCAGCCAGACTTGGCAGTCATTGCTGAGCTCAATAGTTCTCCAGCTTTGGCAGGCGTCAGAGTCACGGGGCGGGGGTGCGAAATGACTGGGCACCACCCCCAGAATTTCTGATTCAGTAGTTCAGAGGGGGGGTCCACAAATGCACACTTCAAACGAATTCCCAGGTGATGCAGGGAACCACACCTGGAGAACCACTGCCCTAGCTCATTTCCCGAGCCAGCCAGCAAAGGCATCTTTACTCGTGGGCGACGGCCGGGGCGGAGCAGTCCTGTCAGCACATGAACTTTTAACAGAGACCTTCGAAATTATTGAGATATTATAATAACAGCTACCATTTAGTATGATACACGCTACATGCCAGGCCCTGTGCTAGATGTCTACGGTCCATTATATAGGGTTTGCAGATTCAAAAACAAAGGATGAGATTAAGTGATCGTCTGAGATTGCACTTGCTACAAATACCACGAGGACTTTCTAGAGGGAAGCTTGGGCTATTTTCTTTACCCCACGAGGCCTGTCTTTGTCTCTGCCTGGAGTGTCGGGAGAGTTTCCAGCCAGGTTCAGAGAGGGGTCACCACCCAGGTTGGGGGTGGGATTTGGGGTTGGAGGAGGCTTTCATTAGTTCCCCACAAATTGTCCCCTGCCGGCGGTGGCCCTTGGTTCACACCCGCGGGACAGCCTGCTTGCTGCGCGTCTCGTTTCACCCACTTTGAAGGGACCCCTCGTGTAAGCGGGGACCATTGCAGCTCTTGAAGGCTGAGCTCCTGGGGTGAAAACAGTGGTCTGCTGCTGGATCCCAGCCTACTGGGGTTCTGCGTGGGTTCTGGCCTGGCCAGTGTTCTGTTTGCCCGTAAGCGCCCTGGAATAGTAGCACTGTTGGTGCCGGATCCCAGGGAACAGATAGACGTGGAGAAGGTTGAGTCGTGAGTTCAACTCTCCCAGCTGGTGCGTCTTAGTGGGGGAGCTTCTTTCCCTCTAACATGTGAAAATTGGCCTGTTGTTTAATAGGAAACTCATTGCTTTGTGCAAACATATAAAACACAGAGTAACTAGGAAATACAAGTGGCCATGAGGGCTTTTTCCACACTTAGCTCTTTAATCTTACCATTCGCCAACACAGACACACACACACACACACATACAGCACAGATCATGCTTGTGTGTGTGTTGTTTTGTTTTGTTTTCAGTTATTTTTATGTCTGGCAGGGATCTCAAGTTTTTCAAGCCATCCATACCTTTTGGGCGGCATCTCCTACTTCTACCTGTTCTCTTCCCTCTGCAAAGAAAAGGAAGGAAGGGAGAGAGGGAGGGAGGGAGGGAGGGAGGAAGGAAGGGAGGAGGGAATAAACGAAGGAACTGCCCTCAAACACTGATCCATTGGCGTGGCCAGAGCCCCCCACACAGTGGCTTCGGCGTGCTATCCTTTCTGTTTTAAGAGGACAGACACGCATAGGTCCTGCACAAGCTCTGTCCACACCCTTGAAGGCAGCTTGGTGGAGTCTACTGACATTGGAATTGGCGTCAAAAGTCAATAGCTCTGGTCCAGGATCTTTCACTCAACCATGGCACCTTCCCCCAGCCGCCCATGGCCAGTCTGACTTACCCATCTCCTCAGGGAGGTGGTGATAGCAAAAGAGATCATGGGGGCTTCCCTGGTGGCGCAGTGGTTGAGAGTCCGCCTGCCGATGCAGGGGACGCGGGTTCGTGCCCCGGTCCGGGAAGATCCCACGTGCCGCGGAGCGGCTGGGCCCGTGAGCCGTGGCCGCTGAGCCTGTGCTCCGCAACGGGAGAGGCCACAGGAGTGAAAGGCCCGCGTACTGCAAAAGAAAAAAAAAAAACAGATCATGGATCTGAGAGCATCCCTCCAGTCTGAAGGCTGGATGAAATTCTAGGAATCTAGATGTTTCACTTTACTGATGAGAAACCTGAGGCCCAGAGGGAGGAGGTAACTTGCACGAAGTTGCACAGCGAGTTCTGGGGCACTAGAGAACTGACAGTAGAAGGAGGGTATTGCCCTGGTGGTCCTGTTGCTATTTCCATGTGGGTGATTGTTTGGCAAACAGTGAGTGCAGTGACAGGAAAACTTCTCTGCGAATCTCTCTGGCCAGAGCGTCTTCTCTGCCTCTCTGTCTGTCTCTCAGACACACACAGACACATGCATGCACACACACATTTCTTGGTGTAAATAACAAAAAGGCAGTGACGACCCTTTACAGGAGAGACTTATACTCTTTTTCACTGATTACGGGGAAACCTGTTGGGCATCGTCTAACTTTGCAAGATAGAACGAAAGTCTCGGAGGAGTGAAGCTTGAAGTTAAGGAGAGTCTACTGCCCCAAATCCCTTGCATCCATAGGGCTTGGTGGCCTTGTACTTGCCTAAACCCCCATCTCCCAATTATCCCTCTTCCCCTTTCACAGATAGACACATTCCTGGTTCTCCTGCCTGCAACACACATAGGGTAGAACAAAAGAACATGGGCTATTAAAATAGAGGATTGGACATTTCTCATTAGCGGTGTGCCCTTAGGTAAGTTACTTAACCTCTCTGAGCTTCACCTTCCTCGTCTGGACAATTATAACACCTCTTAATGTTGCTGTCAGGATTAACAAAGGTAAAGCATTAAAAGTGTTTAATACAGGGACTGGTACAAAGTAGGGGCTTAATAAACATTATCTGCTGCTACTGAAAATGTTGGAGAGATGTTGAAGATCACATTCTTGCATCATTTTCGTGAGAGAATGAACTGGTTCATCATTTAAATGAGATCTCTCTCTAGGCCTCTGGCAATCTGACTGCATAGTTAAAACTTTGATTCTCTGCCCTGGGAAGAACAAATATTGTCGAGGTTTTAAGCACACCGTAGCTGGGCTGTTATCTTTGGAATACCAAGATGCTGGCATGGTAGTTTTCAGTACTACCTTGTGCATATAAATATCCTTATATCTGAAAAGGATATAAAATTGCAAACAATGAAAGATATTAATGAACTGGAAACCATGAAAACAAGAGTCAAAACACAAAAGCCCAATTATAATGGAATAGAGTTTACACTGTACAGCATTTTCTGGTTTACAGAGCAGTTTTAGGTATTCCCCACTCCTAGTGGCCTCACAACCGTCCTGGAAGGTAAGTATGATTCTGCCCATTCCTCGGGGGAGAGAAGACAGTTTCACGCTGATGCTGAGTGGGAAAGATAGTCAGGAACCGCATCCCACTGGGCCTTGTAGGATTTGGTAAAGAAATTTGGATTGCTCTCAGTTCAGTGTGCTTAAGCAGGAAAGTACTGCAATATTATGTACATTTTTAGAAGATCTCTTGGTAGAGAAGGGAGAGAGCAAAAGTGGAACCAAGGAGGCCACTTGGGAGGTGGCTTTGGACGTTCAGGCAAGAAATGATAACAGCGCTCACGGAGATAAAGAGAAGGTGGGTCAGAGAGTGGAGGTCACAAGATGGCCTTAGGGTGGGTTGGCCGTGGATGTTGATGAAGAGGGAGAACCAAGGATGGCTTCCAGCTTCCCAGTGGGTCGATGGGCGGTGGACGGTGGGGACGTCTGCGGAGGAACAGGTTTCAGAGGTGGGGGGGAGGGGCGAATCAGGGGCTCTACTTGCATTTGTTTTTGGAAGGAGGGTATCTTGTTCCAAACACTGGGCCTTCTGATGGCAGAGAGCAGGTCGTATTCACTTGCTCCTGGGCATTGAATAAATGCTTTATGTGAGCTGGGTGCACTCAGGTCCACCCCCGGGCAGCCGGTCTGTGAAAAATGCCGCCGATGGCAAGGTGCTGTGTTCCTTCTGCCGCCAAGGAACCAGAAAGCCATTAATGACCTCTTCTGAGAACGTTGTGGCCCGTACAAGAAACAAACAAAAACCCCCATGTCCTGCCTTCTCGTGTTTCAGGCTTTGGGTAACTTTTTCTTTTGCCAGTCTCCACGGGATCTTTCCTCTGCTAATGTTTGAAAGTGATGCTTTTTTTTTTTAATGTTGTACTCAGGCCTTAAATAACCTTTACCCTGAGGTAGACGAAGCCTAGTAAAATGCTAATAACATCGACAATAATAATGAGCTTTGGTGGAGTGTCATTTAATTAAAAGACCTCTTTTATATGCATTATTTGATTTTAGCCTTCCACAATCTCTGAGGTGAGATAAACAGCATGTTAAGCTCTGAGAGCCGGAGGCCTACAGTAGCCAAGAGCGTGTAAAAGTGACGTAACTATGGCATGGCTAGATTAAGAGTTGAGGTCCTTGGAATGGGGCTGGCCGGTGAACAGTAGCTATTGTTGTTTGTATGGTTAGTTTCTAGATAGAGAAACTGAGGCACAGTGAAACTGCGTCGTACACTCTCAGCAGTGGAATCAACTCCGAGCTGCGTAGGATGCGCGGTATTTCTGGATGCCACGCTCAGAAGGGATCCAAAGTGAGCCGGGAAGGCTGCTGCCGGGCCTGGATCCCTTTGAAATTCTCCTCCCCCATCTCCCCCTTCTCTCCCTTGCAAGTCCCCATCCCCTGTGAGGTAGGTTGAACACACCATCCAGGACCGCTCGGAGCCTGTCCCCTCCCTGCCTCCTGTCCCGGTGCCCCCTGCCGCTCATCACGCGGGCCTCTCACTGTTGTGGCCTCTCCCGTTGCGGAGCACAGGCTCCAGACGCGCAGGCTCAGCGGCCATGGCTCACGGGCCCAGCCGCTCCGCGGCATGTGGGATCTTCCCAGACCGGGGCACAAACCCGCGTCGCCTGCATCGGCAGGCGGACTCTCAACCACTGCGCCACCAGGGAAGCCCGGCCACATTCTTTGAAGTGGGGTTCAGACCCCGCCTCCACCTCCTCCTTCCCTGACCCCCGCCCTCACGGCACCCTTCTCCAGCCATCCCGGGCCCCACCCCTGCCATCGCAGGTGACTCCGCAGGTGTGAGTCTTGGCTCCCGCATTGGGTAGAGGGAGACAGAGGCCTTGCCCTGTACCTTGTGACTCTCCAGCTGCCATGTGCCTGGCCAGGGCCACGCCCAGAGCAGGTGCCATGACATTATACAACTGACTTTTAGAAAACAATAAAAATAATCATGCCCAGCGCCCACCTATGCAAAGGGGTGGTGCGTTCACCCAGGTCGCCCCTTTGGGAAGTTTACCCCTTATTCCCAAGGTGGCGCCCTGGCTCGGAACCTCCGAGACCCCCAAGAACATTCAAGAACGTCCCCCAACACCGCCCTGTTCTCCTCGGTGTTGGCAAATCTCTGCCCTTTGAGGGTGGCTTCACGGCTCACATCTGTGGAACCAGGACTGACGCCCTTTAGAAATACAGTTGTCGGGGAAGGGTGGTCTGAATCAGGGGCGATTAAACGATAATGCGCCCAGTTTTACGCGTTGCCTTGTAACCTGACTCTGAAGACAGCTCCGGAGGAGGGCTTCCACACGTGTCTTGGGCATCGTGGAGATGCACGTGCAGGCTTTGCCACGGGGACCTCGTTGAGACAGTGGTTCGCTTTGGGCAGGGTCAGTTCTGTGACTGTGTTTAAAATGTGTCCTCAAAGAGCAATGAACGAGCGAGCGTGCGTTTGATCGGAAGAACACGTGTGTTGTTGTGCTTGTGTACGTGCGCGCCTCAGGGGAGAGAGCAGGGGCCCGCTGAGCCCCCTGGGCCCCCAGAGGCCAGCCAGCCCCGGGGGAGACAGCCCTGTGGTTTTTTTGTTTTTTTGGTTTTGGTTTTTTTTACATCTTTATTGGAGTATAATTGCTTTACAATGGTGTGCTAGTTTCTGCTTTATAACAAAGTGAATCAGTTATACATATACTTATGTTCCCATATCTCCTCCCTCTTGCGTCTCCCTCCCTCCCACCCTCCCTATCCCACCCCTCTAGGTGGTCACAGAGCACCGAGCTGATCTCCCTGTGCTATGCGGCAGCCATTGCACTCATGCCTTTGCCACTTGCCTCCCTTTCCCCCAGCCCCCAAATTTGTTCCAGCCCGCTGGCTCCCTCCAGCGACCTGAACGTAATGATTGTATTCTTCATAAATAGAACACCTCCCCCTGCCCCCGATTCCCACCCCAACCCCGAAACTAACTACCCTCCTCTCATTAGGTGCTCTAAGGACGCGGTTCTGTGTGGGAAGAGGCCTGGGCCCTCTTCACAGGCCCTGTTTGTTGCAGGTCCCACTGTCTATCTCTCTTAAAATGATGAAGCTTTGACAAGGCAGGAGGCGCGGGGGCGGGGGGAGCGGAAAGGGAGGGAGGATGTTTTCCCTGGATTCCCAATATTTGGGTTTTGTCCGGTAAAATATTTTCCTGGGCATCAGTGGGAGAGGAAATGGACAATCACTGTTTCTTCAGAGACTGATTTTAGCTGCTGGCAGAGGTTCAGGGGCAGCCGGTGTGCCCTGCCCCAGCAGCCCTCCCTTCTCAGTCCTCGTGTCCCTGGTAGGGAGGTAGCCGAGAGGTTTTCAGTGTCAGTATCACAGAAAGAGGAGGCAGTTTTGAAATCCAGATCATATGCCGCTCCTGAGTGACTGCTGTGAATCCTGGTGCCACTGAAATCTGTTGACTGAGGCCGCCAGCCCGCCAGGGTGTCTCTGGGGTCACTTGTACATGGACCCAGCAGCTGTAAACTGGAATCACCAGATTGGACGGGATTCCCGGCAAAGCCCTGGATGCACGGGGTGGCTGCCAAGAAGCATTAGAGGGTCTGGACAAGAGCCTTTCTGGATTTTTCAAAGTGGAGAGGTGGGGATCAAGAGTGGGAAAGGCATCCGGCCTCCCTGCTAGAGACTCAGGGGAGCCTGGTACTGCCTTTCACCAGCTGTGTTCCTCGGTGTGGCCTTGAGGCTCTGACCTCCATTTCCTCCTTGGAGACACAGGGTGAACAATACTCACCTACCGAGTGAGCCGCTCTGGAGGCAAACGTTGCCAGCTGGGCTACTTGCTTGCTGTGTGACTTTGAGCAAGTTACGTTAATATCTCTGTGCCTGGTTTTCCTTGTTATGTTCGTTTCCTGTGATTGCTATAACAGAGGACCACAAACGTGATGACTTAAAACAACAAAAATTTGATCTCTCACAGTGCTGGAGGCCAGAAGTGCAAAAATCAAGAGTGAGCAGGACGCGGCTCTCTCCAAAGGCTAGGAGAAAACCCTTCCTTGCTTCTTCCAGCTTCTAGAAGTTGTTGGTATTCCTTGTGGCTGCGTCACTCCCAACCCCACCTCTGCCTTCACATCACCTTCTCTTCTGTCTGTGGATTTCTTCTCCTGGTGTTTCTTATTAGGACACTTGCCATTGAATCCAGGGCCCATTTGGATAAGCCAGGGTGATCTCATCTTGAGATCCTTTACTTAGTTACACCTAGGAAGACTCTTTTCAAATAAGGTCACATTCGCAGATTCTGGGGACTAGGACATAGACATATCATTTGTGGGGGAGGGGGCACAATTCAACCCACTACACTGGTTTATTAAATGAGGATGATAATGGAGATCCCGTTATGGAGACTACACAAGTTTATACGTCTAAAGTCCTTTGAGCCGTGCCTATCACACAGCAAACACTCAGTGTTTGCTTTTGTCATAATCCTCAGCAAGCCATCATTTCATAATCACCATCATCATCACCACCATCACCATCGCCACCACCATCACTGCCATCACCATCACCACCATCACCACCATCACCATCACCACCATTACCATCACCACCACTGTCACAACTGCCACCATCACCATCACCACCATCACCATCATCACCACCCCCATCACCCCCATCACCATCATCACCATTACCATTATCACCACCATCACCATCATCATCGCCACCATTACCACCACCACCACTGTCACAACTGTCACCATCACCATCATCACCACCATCACCATCATCACCACCATTACCATCACCACCACCATCACTGCTGTCACCATCATCACCACCACCATCACCATCACCATCACCATCATCCCTAACACTTGTGAAGAGGCTTCCCAAACTGAACACGTCTAAAACTAACTCTTGACTCATTCTTCAACCTCTCAGTAAATAGTTACCTCTGTGTACTCCATCCTTTAAATAATCCTGGTTTCCTCTTTTTCTCTCACACCTCATTCCATCTATAAGTCCTGTCTATTCTGCCTTCAAAATATATCCCCAGTATGACCACCATCTTTCAGTATCACCACGTTGCACCCCTCCAGGGGACGCCCTTCCCATTTTGGTGGCTGTGAGGGGCACCTCTGGAGTCTTATATTCAGCACCGTGGTGCTGCTTCCTGCCACCTCCACCCCCGTCCCCCGGTTCAAGCCCCATCGTCTCTCACGTAGGTCACTGCAGTCACCGGTGGCTGTCCTCTCAGCTCGTCCCTTAGCTGCCGCCCCTCCCTCACTTCATGCACACACCCCCGACCGTCTCCTCTCCTCAAAACACAGGTCAGATTGTCACTCGCCTGCTCCAAACCCTCCAATGGTTCCCCCGTCTCACTCAGAGCAGAAGCCAAAGGCCTTATGGTAACCCCCAGGCCCACGTGATCACCTTCCTCTCTGCCACCAGCCTTGAACAAAACACCCCCCCCCCCCACACACACACACTTGCATTTGTGCTTGCTACTTTCTAAGCCTAGAACACTCTTTTCCCAGCTATCTTTGTGGTTTTCTGCCTCATTTCATTCAGTCTGTGCTTAAAAGACACGCTGTCACGGAGGCCTTCCCTGCCCACCGCAGGGTCATAGCTCAGCCGGCATCCCCACAGATCTCCATCCTCTCGACCTGTCTTTTCCAAAGCACAGCTTGCTACCTGGCGCCGGATGTTTATGCGCTTGTGGCATTGCGTGCTTTCCCCGTCACACTCGAGTCTGTGACGGGAGAAACTGTGTTTCGATGGCTGCTGGGTCCTCAGCCCCAAGCACGTGTTAAGCACATGAGAAGCGCTTTCTGGACAAGGGGATGATTACGAGCCGGGCTCTGGCTCTGCGCACATCCTCCTGGTCTCCCAACAACCAGTGATGTCAGTGTTGTCACCCCCTTATTTTGTCCGGGGCACAGAGACAGTAAATGAATGTCCTGGGCTACCCGACGAGGGAAAGGCAGCAGCAGGATCTGAACCAGCTCGTCGCCTGCCAGAACCCACTTTCCGAATCACCATCTGTCACGAGACAGAAACGAGAGACTGTGGTGACAGACCTTTGGAAACGGAAACGCACGACATGAATGTACCAGGACGACAATAGCCGAGCCCAGCACATCTAAGCTGATTGCTCCCAATTTGCTCTGGGTCTCCTTCCTGTTTAATTCTTTAAATTGTGAGAGCTCTTTCTGCTGCCTCCCCCGATGGTACAACGTGAGG
The DNA here is from genome assembly GCF_949987515.2 of Delphinus delphis. Classification (NCBI taxonomy): domain Eukaryota; kingdom Metazoa; phylum Chordata; class Mammalia; order Artiodactyla; family Delphinidae; genus Delphinus; species Delphinus delphis. The sequence continues at coordinate 64,359,810 of NC_082699.1, forward strand.
GGGTAAGAAGGGTGTCCATGAGGCACTATTGCTCTATTCAGTTACTATCAGACTTCAGTGGCCCGGAATGTTCTGGAAATGGGGCATGCAGGCTGCGTGAATGTGCCCTTTATTCCAAAAACAGGTCAGTCCATTTTCCGCCTTTAGTAAACATGGTGTGTTGATAAGAATCAAATATTTCAGTGTGGGACCATGCAAAGATGTACTCTCAGCTCTACCGAGATAACCTGTGCCCTTAAATAGTAATAGTACCCCTTATTCCCTGAGTCTTACCAGGTGTTAGAGACATTCCAAGTGCTTTATGCATATTAACTCATTTAGCTCCCCAACCAATCATGGGAACAAGTCCTCTTATTAACTCCAGTAATCCTAGTCACAGAAACACAGAGATGTTGAATAACTTGACCAAAATCATACAGCTCATGATCGGCAGAGCCGGGATGGGAACGCGGGCCGTATGTCTCCTGAGGATGGGTTTTAACCAGCTCTCTTTTGTGACTCTCAGCTTCATCTGTAAATTGTGGGGAATGCATTCAATCATATTTTCAGCTTGAAAAAACTATGCTTGTAAGGCTGAGAACTTGGTAGTACTTTTGAGTCATTGGTATGAGTGCAAGAAGTATAGGTGACTGGGATGCAGCGGGATTAAGGCTATCACAGGAAGGTCCACGATCCAGGCTTCGTTTCCATCAGGTTCTCTCTTGTGTCTTGCTGTCCTGTCATTTGCTACTTTTCTTGCCTTGATTGTTTGCAGAAATAAGAGCCCACAGGTGCTCATCTACCCCCAGACATCTTTCCTCTCTGTGTGATAAAAAATATATCTATGAAACCCATATGGTCCTCTGGTGTTGATTAACTTTAAAGGCACTCTCACATCTCTGTTCTCACTTGATTCACGTAGAGACCCTGTGTGGACAGGCAGGGAGAGTCCCATTTTACAGACGAGGAAATAGAGGTGGAGAAGGCTGATCTTAAGGTTGCATTTATCTCCTCCTGTCTCCTATGAGTATTTCCTGGGTCCTTCCTCAGGGTTTTTCTTACTTTACTGTAATAATCTTAGCAAACAGAGTCTTCGATTGCTCCCAGCCACCTCCTACACTGTTGTCACCGCTAGATTAGTAATAAATTCCTGTCAGAACGGTGGCCATCTTTTACTGAGTACCTTTGATGTGCCAGGAACTGTGCTAGGGGCTTTTCACGTTTTACGTCCTTCTAATCCCCACAATACCCCTTTGAGATATATAGCATTATGACTCCCATTTCACAGATGAGGTGCCTGAGACCACACAGCCCCAGGGCGACACGTGCATATAGTCACACAACGAGGAGGTGGTAAACCCAGGTTCTGCACACGTTGACACAGATTGTCCAGTGACCCCTCCCTGGTTGAAGCCTACCGGGACTGCTGGTCATGACTCCTGGACAGGACAATGTCCAAACTCCTTGTCGTGGTGTGCAGGGCCTCCCTGTGCCCACGGCACCTACCCTCCCGCCCACGTCCTAGCCCCTCCACCTTCACTCTCAGCCACACTCAACTACCAGCTGCTCCCTGCTCAGGCCATGCCCTTGCTCTGGACCGCGCCTCTCTGCTGCCCTCCTTGGAAGGCACACTCCTTCCCCTTCTGGCTGGTGATTTCCCATCCATCCTCCACGCACCAGGCCAAAGCCACCTTCTCTATGCAGCCTCCTCTGACCCACCATCTCCCATGCCCTTCTCCCTGCCCAGCGTCACTCTGCCCCAGGGCACCCTGAACCACACCCCATTGCGGCACAGCTCACCCGGTGTCACTAGCACCTAACATAGCCCTCAGATAGAGGGACAAAGGACAGCGGGGAGCAGTGTGGCTTGTGGAAGCACCGGACGATGTGTGCCCCGCCTAAGAGCATTCTGCTTCCTTGTGGGTTTTTTTAAACACACGCCAGCCCAACAAAACAACTTTGTGGCTGGTGTGTGAACCATGGGCCACCAGCCTGAGACTCTTGGGAGCTCCTCGGGATTCGTGTGCTTCTCTCCATTGTCACTACTTAAATGAGGGAGGGAGGGAAGGAGGGGAGGAAAGAAGGAAGAATTTACCTTCCTAGACCTGGCAATTTGGCTTCCGTAAAAAATGGTGTATTAATTAGTCTGCTCAAGCTGCCATAACAAAATACCATAGATTGGGTGGCTTAAACAGCAGAAATTTGTTTTCTTACAGTTTCTGGAGGCTGGAAGTCCAAGGTCAAGGTTCCAGCCAATTCTGTTTCTGGTGATGACTCTCTTCCTCACTTGCAAATGGCCACGTTCTTGCTGTGTCCTCACATGGCCTTTCCTTGGTGTGTGCACTCGGAGAGAACAAGCTCTCTGCTGTCTCTTCTTACAAGGACACTAATTATATGGGGTCAGGGCCCCATTGTTATGACCTCATTTAACCTCCCTTAGAGGTCCCACCTCCAAATACAGTCACACTGGGGGTTAAGGCTCCAACATACAAAGCTGGGGAGTGGAGGACGAACATTCAGACCATAATACATGGCATTCCAGATCACTCAATCCACAAGTCTTTCCTGTGTCCTCACTATGGGGATTTTGAAAACATTGAAGGCAAACAGCAGAGTCCAGTGGTCAAAAGCACGAGCTTTATATCAGGCAAATTCAAGTTTGATACTTAGCTCTACCGCTTACTGACCAGGTGACCTTAGACAACCTACCCAACTTCTCTGAGCCTTGCGCTCCTCACACCAACCACCCAGGGTTTGTATGAGGGTTAAGCAAGATCCAGGCACGTCCACCACGCCCAGCAGCATTCATGACCGCCCTGGAGAGACAGTTACTGAGCACATCCTCCACGCCAGGCTCTCTGCTGGGTGCTGGGGAGCCGGTGGTGAGTAGGACAGAGCAGATCCCTTGTTCTCATTCTTCCTTGAAGAGCCGGATAATAAACAAGGAATTATGTGATCAGGTAGCAAACATGTCCGTCATTTGAGAATGGGACATGGGCCGTAAGGAAGGAAAAAGCAGCAGGGGAGGAAAGGCCTCGCTGGGGAGGTGACTTTGACAAGAAGCTGAGGGCCATTCAAAGACTTGGGGCAGAGTATTCCAGGCGGGGGAGTAGCAATCACGAAGGCCTGAAGGTGGGCACGCTCAGTGCCCGCGGTGTTCATTCTGATAGCTGTGGTCCTATTGCACGTGGTCCCACCCTCAGAGGCCACCACCCTGGGGGGACACAGGACCTCTGCCCAGCCCTCCAGGGAGCAGGGCCTAGACGAACCCGGCTTTCAGAGGGGAGCAGCGCCTTGAGGGCTGGAGTGCTGGGAAATGGACAGCAGCAGAGGAAGAGGATGTGGCGTTTGGGGGGGGGGGTGAGAAACGAGCATCCCGGGGGAGAGGGGAGTTTGGTCGAAGAGCCTGGTGTCTGAGGGACCCTGGGAGACTGCCCAGGCCTGAGCCGATTCTGAGAGCAATGCCAGGCCGGGAGCCCAAGGCACCACGTGGATGACCTCAGCGTGATCTGATAAGGGCAGCAGCCCTCACTGTCACGGCGGGTGGGCGGGTTTCCCCACTCAAGAGGCAGGGCCCCGGGCAGAAATCCAGCACTGTGAGTCACAACCAGATGTACGTCTTGTCAGGGAGAGACATGGCCACGGAGAACTGGTCATGGTTTCCTGGAAACTTCCTCAGTGTGGGGCAGGGGCACTCTGAGGATAGGTGCCAGCCAGGGCAGAGAGAGGAGACCGTGCTGGGGGGCTGGGCCAGGGCTGCACTCTCGGGACCATGGCTGAGCTTTCTGGGGCCACTGGGGGCCAGAGGACTAGCTGAGGTCTGAGCCTGGTGCCCGTGGACCAGCTGAGGCACGTCTCCCCTTCCACAATGTGCCTGGAGTTTCCTGGACTTCTGACACTGGTCGGCATGCCCCTTGAGGTGTGGATGTGGGAAGCGCAGCTAGACTGGGAGATGGGACCCCTGCATCCTCATCCCACAAACTTGGATTCAAATCCAAGGACTTGCACAAGCCCAGCTTCTCCAGCCCTTGGTTCTCTCATCTACAAATGGATGGGATAAATTGGGAGCTCTCCAAGGTTCCACCCAGCTGGACTATTCAGGCAGTTCCTTCATGTTCCTCCCTGTAGATGGGAGAAACTGAGGCCCAAGAGCAAGAGACCTGATCTGAGCCCACCCATTTGGAGGTGGGACTGGAGCTCTAGCTTTGGCCAGAGCTGCACTCCTCCCCGCCTTGCTCCAGTGTCCTGCCTTCTCTCCCCGATCTTCTCCTTCCTGGACGCCTCTTTCCCTCCTTCCCCTCTGCCTGTGCCCCTCACCTGCCAGACATGGAGATTCAGCCTTTCCTGGGGTGGGTGGGTCCCAAGTCAGAACCAAGATGAGAACTCCCAGGGCCATCAGCCATCTGTCTGTACTCACCGGGATAAGTGAGCAGGACCTCCTCCAGCCAGCTTCTGTCTGAATGCTCCACATCCTTCGATCCAACTCAAATGACACCTCCACCAGGAAGCCTTCCAGATCACCCCAGCCAGAGCCATCACCTAAGCAAGGCTTCCCCATGCATCCCACTTTATAATCTTGCTGGTGCCATTTTTACTTACTTGTATTGTAGTTATTTGTGCATACATCATAGCTCCTCTACACAATTCCAAACTCAAATTGCCTCCATTTTGCCCATGCCTATCACCAGCCTCCTCTGTGACATCTGTTGCGGTGTTTGTATTCTAAGTGTTGGGTAGATATTTGCGGAATAAATGGAGTTTTCTTTCTTCTATGTGAAAGGATTCTTTCCTTTCAGAATGAATGGTCAGATGTGTAAGAGCGTCTGTTCTAGAGCTGCACTGGGTGGAATCTTAGCTCCACCATCTACACACGGTGGGGACCTTGGACAAATTACTGACACTTGTGCCTCAGTTTCCTCACTGATAAAATAAGGATAAGTCATAACCCCCTACCTCACAGGGTGGCTGTGAAGACTCAGTGAGTCATGTTTGTTGAGCGCTTGACGTCGTGCCCAGCATAGACTTGATTTAATAAGTGAAGTTGTCTGGCAATCCAATATGCAAATTTTTATTTGATTTTTTGAAAAAATATTACACCGCCTTACAGAATTCGAGCTTGGCTTTAGGTAGGTGCCAGATCCTTTCCAGTCCTCGCATTCACAGAACCTGCACTGGGTATTCACTGCCATCCGCAGAGCCTCCCCGGCTACGCTGGCTCGGATCAGGGGGCAGGGAAGGGAGAGAAGAGCCGTCTCTGGCGTAACTGCTCGCCAGCTCGGGGCTAACAGCCACATTAAGTGCTCTTACTCAATTCATGTGACTCGACAAATTTGGAATGTGTTAGCGAGAGAGAGTTTTTCCAGCTATGAGTCAGTACATTTATGCTCTCTCACACACACATTTAAAAATTTTAAGAAGAAAGAGACTTCAGCGAGAATCCTTTATGAGTGCAAAGTGGAAATCTCCGGAAACTGTATTTTGACCCTGAAGGCAAGTAATACTTAAGGTATTTAATAAAGGGTTCGAAACAAGAGTCGAGGAGAGAAAACACAGCTAGCTGCCTTTTCCTTCTGTATTCTCAGCTGCTGCTTTGCACATAGGAGGACCCAATGTACGTGGGTTTATAAAGCACTTTATAAAGCACCTCCTGGATTCCCTGATTTATACTCAACATAGTGGGGAAAGAAATATGGGAAAGAAGGGAGGCATAACCAGCATTTATTAAGAACCTATTATGTGCCAGATATTCGGGGCTGGGGTCGGGTACACGTCCCAAGTTCAAGAGGAAGTGTGGGGAAAAATGGAATGATTGTATTCAGACACGCTTGGGTTCAAACATCAGCCTACTTTCATAATATTATCTAAGCCCCCTCTTCTCCCATTTTGTGGATGACAAAACTAAGGCTCAGAGAAGAGAAAATAATTTGTCTGTGGACACAAAGCTCTTAAGTGGTAGAAATCATCTTCTAAACTGGGTCTGTGACTCTCCCCAGGGTAAAGAAATTTGGGTTAAATTAATGTCCTCGGGGGCTGAGTTTCCCCACCAAGGAGGGGAGCAAAGACACCCATTCTCGGAGATCACATCCGCATATCCTAAGCAGGTACCACTTTCTCGCAGAGCAGTCCCTTTAACCACCTCCTGCCACTTGCCTTTGAGTCCCGCCCGTTCGGGATTACAAAAAACCTGCTTCTGGTCCAGGCTGGTCCTCTCTGCTGTTGTTTACTTTAAAGAAAGAAACCACCACCCGCCCAGAGGACTTGTATTTCCAGCTCACTTACATCTCTTTTGCAAGGGTTCATTTTCATAGACTCCCAATCTCCAGGGAGCTGTGTCTTTCCCTCGGAAACATGAGCTGTAATCAAAGGTATATTCATCCCCGCACATCTGCCAGCAGCCACGCCGGAGCCACGGTTCCCCGAGGCCTGACAGAAGGAGGCTCAGGCCAGGTGCCCGGGGAGCATTCTTCCCTACACAAATCAGATTGTCCCGTGGTTGCCCTTTGTAGAGATGGCAGAGTCCCAGGCGGTGCTTCTCAGATTGCTGGAGGACCTGATGGGGCCGGGGGTAAATAAGATTCCACCCTCCGTTCAACAAATACTACTGAGGGCCACCACGTGTGGAGAACTGCGGACACTGAGAATCCAACTCTTTTGGTGACTTCCCGTCACTCACAGGGATAAAGACCCGGCTTCTTAAAGGCCAGCAAGTCCCTGGAAGAGCTGGTGCTGGCCCTTTCTCTGCCCTGCTTGGCTGTGGTCACCCCAGCCAGCTTCCATTGCTTGGTAACCAGTATGCCTCCTCCCTCTCGGCCCCATACACGCTCTCTCTGGCTTTCTCGATTCTTCCTTCCCCTCTTGGCCAGGTTGGCTGCTGCCTGCCTTTCAGGTCCAGCTCCCCGCCCCAGCGCTGCCCCCCCCCCCCCATCTGCCATATCCTCACGTGCCTCTCCTGGCGATCTCGCCACCATTGCATGTGCTTCAGGTAGCACCGTCACGCCACTGGAGTCTCTTATCCAACCCAACTGCAAGGGCAGGGCTCACCTTATGTCCCCAGCACTGGCCCGTAGTCAGTGCCCCACAGTTATCGGAGGAATGAAGAGACAGCAGTGAGCAAATCAGACACTGCCCTGCCTGGTGCTGGGCATATCTTCGTGGAGTGCTGATTGTACTTGACAGTTTTCAGGGGGAAATATTTGGGAGCAAATACAGATCAATTCTAGAGTAGAATTCAGTGTCCTGGTGAATGTTCATGGTGTCGTTCTGCGCCCTCACACGTCGGGGAGGTTATGAACTCAGCTTCCTCCGTGCTCCTGGGGGCGTCTCAGTGGAAGACCAGGTTGGGGGTGATGGGAGAGGTGGCCCAGTTTGTCAGCAGCTCAAGTCACGGAGCCAAAGTTTAAGAGGCAGCAGGGCAGGGGTGGGAGCGGGAATGGAAAGACTACACTCAATCAGGCCTGAGCTCAAACCTCGGTGCTGGACATTTTACGCTTATGACAGGCGGCAATGTATTTAATCACTCTAAGGTTCAGGTCTGTTGTCTGTAAAAGGGGTATAAGGATACGTGCTCGTCAGACTTGCTGCGGGAAGGACAGACAAGCCATGTGGAGGGCCCAGCTCAGCGTCTGGCGCAGAGCAAGCACTCGGGGAGCGGTGGCCTTTGTACTCGTCACTCGCTGCTCGCTCTTATGAATTAAAGGCTGTTGTTGGTGTCCAAAGTGAAACATTTTCTGGAGCAAAGACAGGCAACTTAAGGCTGCGCTTCTGGCTGGCAGAATGATGACTGCACAGAAGTGGCCTGTAGTTTTCCACCTTCTTTGAAGTTGACCTTCCTCTCTTGTATCCAGTCTGCACTGGCCCTGGCCTGAGTCAGTCACTCCCCAGCAGTGTCCTCCATGGGTTCCTCACCCTCTCCTCCATATGAGGCCATCACCTCGGGACATTATGACCTGTTTACTAGAATTTCTCACTCATCTGCTAAACGTTTGCCGAGTGAAAAAATGGACTGGAATAAACTACGTGAGAGGGGGTGACCCTGGGGAAGGGTGTTTTTCTTCTTCTACAGACCGTTAAATCACCGTTCCTCTTTTTCCCCCTGCAGTTGTCTTGCCATCTGGTAGGTTTAAACTAGGCCAAAAGGGAATAGGAGGGACCTGTAGGGAAAATCCTACAGGCAGATTTTTCCTCATTGGGATTTCGCGCCATGTGACCATTTTCTGGGGAAAGGAGTTCTGAGCCAGGAAGACTGGAAATGTGTGCCCATTAAGGGCTTGAAGGACAGTGAAAAGCCCTTTACTTCATTTATACTGCTCGCGATGAAAGCTGCCATTTCCACGTGCAGGAGCTGCGGTCGGCACCGTGGCGTTGGATCCCCCGTGCAACCCAAGGAGGCAGGTTCTGTTTAGAGCCCCACTTGGCCGCTAAGAAAACCAAGGTCCCTGGGAGAGAGGTGCTTGGCGTCAGGGCACAGCACAAGCGTGTCAAAGAACCAGGACCAGACTCAGACGTCCCGTCTCCAAGACCTGTGCTCTTCCCCCCATGCTGGTTAGGAAGGATCCAGTGTCTAGTGGGTGGTGCTGCAGAGCTGAGTTCCAGGATAAACGGGGAAGATGTAACAGATTCATTGAGACTCCCCAGCTCTGAGAAGGATTCACGGTGTGGCCCCAGCCAAGCCCCACTCCACGCCTCTGTGCTCAAGAAGAAGCACCTAGTCAGCGGAGGATGATAATAAGGATTATCAATAATAATAGTAGCTTTCATGCCTGATTACATGATTCTCAGTGTTTTGTATGTGTTACCACCCTGGGTCCTACAGGGTAACTCGGGGTTAATTTGGGGAAGAGGGAGAACAGAGCATTGACGAGAGAGGGTCTAAGATAGCATAGCCATATGGCTGCAGGGGGCATAGTGGGTTCAAGAGGCTTAGGCATCCGTGAGCCCAGAGCACAGTGGGGCAAAGGGAGCGGGGAGCAGCGAGCAGGGGGCAGACCTCACAGGCTCCAAGACCCTGCAATAAGGAGTGTGGCTTTTTTCCTGAGACAAATGGGGCGCTCATTACCTGCTCCCACCTGTCCCACCTCTATGTACATTGTCCTTCATCACGTTCAGTGTATTACGTATCTTTCTCCTTTTTTATACCGTGAGTTTCCTAAGGGTAGGGATTGGGTCTTATTTACGTATGTATTTATGTATTTATGTATTTATTTATTTATGGCTATCTGGTGCTTAGCACAGAATCAGGTATATGTGGATAGTCAATAAATGGTTGTTCATCAGCTATTTAAAATATTCAACATTTAATAATAGTAACATGTTCAATATTTAATAACTATATATTATATATTGGTTATATATAGATATTAGTACCTGTAATATAACTTCCATTATGCAGGCATTTCTGCTCTAAAATGATATATGCGTGCCTATAAAACCCTGTACTCTGAAAAATTCAAAAATCACAGCGTTTTGGGGACAGTTGGGCTGTAGCAGGGCATTCACGATTCCTGTGACTCTGTAATGAAGCACAATCCAAGGGGTGATACCAAGCAGAGTTCAAAGGGCATGATACATTTTGGATAAGGGGCTTCCCTGGTGGCGCAGTGGTTGAGAATCCGCCTGCCGATGCAGCGGACACGGGTTCGGTCCCTGTCCGGGAAGATCCCACATGCCGTGGAGCAGCTAAGCCCGTGCACCACAATTACTGAGCCTGCGCTCTAGCACCCGCACACCACAACTACTGAGCCCGCGTGCTGCAACTACTGAAGCCCACGCGCCTAGAGCCCATGCTCCACAACAAGAGAAGCCACCGCCATGAGAAGCCCGCACACTGCAACGAAGAGCAGCCCCCGCTCGCCGCAACTGGAGAAAGCCCGCGTGCAGCAACGAAGACCCAACGCAGCCAAAAATAAAATAAATAAAACAAATAAATTTATATAAAACAAATTTGGATGAAAACAAATATAGCAATAACTTTAGGACCTGAGTAACTTATAGGACAATATATTATTTTTAAAAGGGGGAAAACTTGATGGAAGGGGCTAGAGAAGGCTGGAGGCTGATGGGTTTAGAGACAGAAGGGGTCAGATCATCTTTAGCAGGAGTTCCCCGTGGAAGAGCAGTTTCAGGCTCTGCCAGCGTGTAGCAGGGACAGATGGCTTCTCTAGCCCATGGCCTTTGCACAAAGACCAGGAAGAACCGAGCAGCAGGCGTGGCTAAGACAGAGCACGTGACCACTGGAGCCCAGAGGAGGAGCTGGGAGGGCGGAGTCCCCCGCGGCTTGTTCTACTCAGCTGTGTGTATCTTGCGTCCAGCCGCCCGCACTTGGTGGTGCAAAATATGAATGTGCTGGGAACATTTGTCTGTGAACCAGTGCAAACTCCAGGTTTTATCAACCCCTCTATACCTTATACACACTAATCTTCCTCATGGAAGTAAGTGCAGCAGATCAAACATTACATAATGGAATACATGACTAACTGATAAACCAAGAATGCCCACTGGCCAGTTTACATCAAGTAAGGTACCAGTCACACACCCTGTGTGGGTTGTAGACTGTTTTCCTCTTGGTTCATGAGTCTATTCAGTAAACCCATTCAGTGAGCAGAAGGTAAAGCAAGACATATGGAGTGGGTGACACTAAGCAAGGGCATCATAAACCTGTGATGTGATCGCTTTCCCCATCAGAAGCAGCTGAGCTCACACTTCTGGACATGGACTTAGAGGACCTCAACCCCAACCTGCCTGAAAGCTGTGTGACCTCAGGAAAATCACTTAACCTCTCTGTGCCTCAGTTTCCTCAACTGCAGAGTAGCACTAGTGACACTCCCCAAGTTCTTTGAAAGAGCAGATTAGCTGGTGCATGAAAAGTTCTTTCTAAACTATAAGGGGCTTTAGAGAGTATTGTCCTTCCTGCAAATCAGTGCTGGGACACTCGTCTTAGCTTGCCTCCTAGGATACCTTCTCCTGCTGGATGGCTAGTTCTAAGGGCAGAGGGCAAATGCAGCTAAACTGGAATCAAACAAAATAAATTAATCACTGGGATTCAATGCAGAAACTTGAATGAGCTTTGGGAAATTTTGCTGGCATCCGACGGCCTCTGTGGAGCCCCTGCGTCCACAGTATCTGATGCCTCTCTCTGAGTGCTCACCGGGCAGCCTCCGTCTCCAGGCCTGAGGTCATCAGCCGACCCCTGGCCCACTGCTCTTCGCCAGGCCCCTCCCACCAAGCCAGGCCCCTCCCACCAGGCCAGGCCCGCCTGTCCCATCAGCCTCTCATCTTGCTTCCCCAAAATCGTGCAGAGGAAAGGAATACCGATTCCGGAATCACATGAACACGGGTTTAATGAGCTCTACCACGCAGCAGCTCTAAAATCATAATAGCCAAGCTGTGGTTTCTTGAACCTATTTCTTCACCTTGGGAATGGGCTACAACTTCCTGACTTCCTTCCTTCCTTCTCTGATTAAGAGGATTAGAAATGCACACTTTGCAGACTTTAATGTGCCCAGGAATCACCTGAGGAGCTTGTTGAAAAGCAGGTTCTGATTCTGTAGGGCTGAGTGGGGCTCGAGAACCGCCCCTTCCGGCAAGCTCCCAGGTGATGCGATTTCAGTTTTGACCGTGGATCCGGGGTATGAAGCGCCTGCCATGTAGTATGTACTCAGTGGATAGAAACTTGCCATGAAGACTTTTCCCCCCAAAGGGTGCTCCTTTGAGAACAGCGATAGATGAATAGAGACACCTCTGCTCCCCTCAGAATTCTGAGGGCCACAAGAAAAAACAAGTTTGGCTTTAAAGGTGGGCAGGGCGTGGGGAGCGAGGAGAAGCGTGGCCCCAGCAGCCGCTCATCAGCAGGCTTTCCACGCTCACGTGTGCGTTGCAGGTGGGCCTCTGCCGGGCTGCAGAAACCCCTAGAGCTCAGGCCTCGACTTGCCATGCGGGGAACGCATCCTCCGAGCCGGGCGCACGCGCGTTCCTCCGGCTACAGCTCTCCTGACGAATTTTCAAAGCGCCCAGGGCTCGCCTGGCGGGAGTCTCCCAGGATGGAAATCCACGTTGGGGGCTTTTGTTTTCAGGACTGCGGTATCTTTCCGACTTGAGGCCTTGCGTACAGAGCTTTTCCCCTCCACCCTCACCAACGTGGAGCCGTGAACCCCCGCTGCTGCTAGGAACGGACACCAAAGACTCAAGGAAACTCGGAGTGGGGTTCAAGAGACGCCTCCCCAGCCCCACCCAGCACATTTGGCTTTTAGTTTCGCTCTCCTAAAAGGCCTGCTTCTCAAAAAGCTGCTGACTCACCCAGAGTAAGGGTCTCTTTTTTTTTTTTCTTCTTCTCAGCATCGTCCCAAAGCCCTGAGATTCTTGAGGGCAGTTCAGCGAGCACCCCGGTCCTGACCATCTCCTGTTTCTTTCTCCTCCCCATCTCCATCCCAGGATCCTAGTGCCGAAATGAGAGTTGAGCCCCCCTTTGCTTTGTTCTGCCTTTAATATTGAGTATCTCTTCTTTGTAGGTCTTGACGCCCCGTCTGCTCTCAGAGTCAAAGTGTAAAAAGATTCCCAGGATGTAAGCAATATGGGACTGGTGAGTGACCCGTGTGTTTGGCGGCGGTCGGGGCCTCAGCTGGATTTCAGGAAGGGAAGGGAGGTGAATGGAAGGGGCAGGGGCGGCTGAGCTTTTGCACCCCTGAAACGGTTTCCCTCCAGATGCAGCTGGAAACAGTGCACAGTGCAGAGAATCCTGGTGCGAATCCCTTGGAATCCACTGGGTCCCTGCCCGTCCCTCCCCAGAAGCAAAGGGAGAACGCAGGTGGCTGTGCCGACCTCTCTTTGCTCAGATGACAACAACTCAGGCTCCCCATCCGGAGGGTTCGTGCTGGGAATTGTCCTCTAACCCGGTAACCAGGGTTAGGGACATATGCTTGGACTAGAGAGGGAACTACCAGGCTCACACCAGTTTGTAAACCATAGCCCTGAGGAGACATGAGTAAAAGGAGGCGAGAACGCCACCTTTGCACCTTTGAACGGCTGTCACTGGCAAGAGGGCAGCTATCGACTCAGCCTAAGGAGAAATTCCTAACAAGAGGTTGGCAACGGTAAAATCGACGTCCGTTGGAGGTAGTGAGTTCCCTGTCGCTGGCAGAATTCAAGCACAGGTTGGAGAAGCATGGATGGGAAATGTTGAAGTGGGGAGGGGTTTTGACAGGGTAGTGTTTTCTTGTTTGTTTGTTTGTTTGTTTTTGCGGTACCCGGGCCTCTCACTGCTGTGGCCTCTCCCGTTGCGGAGCACAGGCTCCGCGGCCGTGGCTCACGGGCCCAGCTGCTCCGCGGCACGTGGGATCTTCCCGGACCGGGGCACGAACCCGTGTCCCCTGCATCGGCAGGCGGACTCCCAACCACTGCGCCACCAGGGAAGCCCCAGGGTAGTGTTTTACAGACTGTTCTGTGATGACTAAGAATCCCGGAGGGGCATGAGGATGAGGGAGAGAGTTTAGGGAGAGTGAATGAGGGGAACTTGTGAGCTCACACACACACTCTCGGCGCTGCCTGTTTTATGGGGCAGGGTGCTGCCTTCAAACAGTTTAGAAGCTACTGGATGAGACGGTCTATCCTCAGACCTGTTGTCCATTGGCCAGCTGTACCTGAGCTTATGCCAGACGTCCACACATCACACTTGTGACCCCAAACACCTGATCTATGTGAAGGGGTGGGCAACTCTCCAAGCATGGCAAGGGCTCTGACCAGAGGCTCGAGGGAGCTCTCCCCCATACTAGGACCACCAAAAGAGTTGCCAGTGAGTCGCGCTTTCAAGAGACTTACCCGGGATCCCGACCACACAGACCAGAAGGGAAGGCACAGGGTTGGGGTGGGGGGGATGCCGCGGCAGGACTCCCCGAACCCCCAGACTGTGGGAGGACGGTGAGCATGGCTTCCCCAAGGGCGCTGGGCTCCTTTGGTAGGACCACATTCTCCAGTGACCAAAACCTGGCCCAGTGAACGTGAGAGGAGTCATACCACAGATGCCGGTGGCGAAATTGCCCAGGGGAGACACCCATTGCAAGGGAGAGGGTCTGAAGGTCTGAATAATGAGCACGGGGGCTTCCTTTGTGCTTTGTAACTGGGTCTTCTTCCCCCGGGCCTGGGTCAACTGCAGCACAAAATGTGTATCGAGGGCAAGGCGCTGTGGGAGGCCAGAGATGGGGTTTTTCTTTAAGAAACTGAAGCCTGGACGAGAATCGAGTTTGACAGTCATTGTGCAGAGGCTGTACGTTCAGCTGAGTCCTGCGTGCTATGCGGTGGGCGGACGGGTGGGAGAGGAAGGGGAGGGGGCTGAACAGGAGCTTCAGCTGTGACTCGATGCTTCCTTGGCAAGTGTTCAAGCATGAGCTGGGCTTTGAGGATGGAGGCTGTGTCCTTGATTCAAAGGACCTGGCATATAGTAGGTGCTCAGGAAGTGATTGTCGAATGACTAAAAGGGAAAGTGAAGAGGTGGCAGCTCGGGAGGCCACGTCTGTGGTTAAGAGCAGGGCCCCTGGAGTCAGACGGCAGGGTTCAAATCCTGCCTCTTCCGCTAGCTGTGGGGCCTCAGGCAAGTCGCCCACCTCTCTATGCCTCAGTCTCCCCATCTGCAAAATGGGCGTCATGATAGTACCTACTGCATAAGGGGGCTGTGAGGAGTCCATGAACTGATTCATGCAAAGCCGCTTGGTCCTGTGCCAGCACATCGTAAGTGCTCAATAAACATTAGCCCTTGTTCTCATTCTAGATGTGGGGCATGACCCCAGATTAAGGTTCAGTGTTGGGACGGGAAATAGCAACATACGTGGGAGGACAGAGCACTGGACGGGGAGTCAGAAGCCCTGGCTTAGCTGCAGGGAGGGGATGAGGAAAGTGATCACTCCCCCTGAGCTCACTCTACAGCCGAGATGCTGCAAGAAGGCGGTCAAGGGCAGCTCCATTTTTCCTGCTCTCCCTCTGGTGGTCCCAGCACTGGTTCAAAGGCAGGGGCAGCTCAGCCCTTTATTACTAGCTGGGGGCCTCATGGTGAGTGGTTTGACTTCTCAGGACCTCTCTTTCTCCCAATAAATGAGAAAACAATGCGGGCGTCCTTCCCTCGCAGAAGTGAAAAGCACAGGTAGGAGGGTCTGTCGGTACAGATGGAAAATCGTTTAAGACTTGAGCTTGGGTAGCCCAGTCTGGAGTCTCACAGTCAATGTCGGTTCCCAATCCCTTCTCCAGTGAGGCCTGGCTGTCTCAAGACAGATTCTCAAAACGATGCTTCACTTCGCAAAAGGCACCGTTCACCACCCAGGATTTGTAGCATCTTTCAAATGAAATGGCGTTTGCATGAAGCACTTGTCAGGGTCACATTTCTTGCATCAGTGGTAGACCTGGGACCATGGAACAGGCTTACTCGGGGGCCTACCTTTTGCCTCTCCTGCCCGTCGCCCTGTGATCCTAGCTGGAATGTAATACGATGGTTGCTTAAGCCAAAACTGTTCAAGGCGTAGGCACAGCCCCTATGCCTATGGGGATCCTAAAAACTGTCACTCATATCAGTCTCCTTCTCCCTGTGTACCCCCTAACATCTGCCAAGCGACCCCAACTTCGGTTCTACCTTTAGTGGGAAGGGGACAGGGATGAGGCAGGGAACAGCTTCGAAGGCAAAGCGGTCAGAGAGAAGAGGTCCCAATTCCTGGCTCCGTCAGCCATTTGGCATCTCTCAGCTTCTGTTCCACCTCTGTTCCCATGAGGCGACGGGGCTAGGTCAGGGCTGGCAAATAGATTTCATCTCCCGCTCATTCTGATCAATTGGTCATGGCTGCCAGGGGCACTGTGTGGAGAAGGATTCTGAGGTATACCCAGGAAAGAGTGTGCTGCAATGGATTAGTGATGTCTGCTGGGGAGCAATAAGGAGGACGTAGCACATGTGCTACCTTTTGGCATCTGAGACAAAGCAATTTCCAAGGCCCCTGCCTGCTCTCACACTTCGTGCTTCTACCTAGCAGCCTTGTTTTACATCAGAGAGGCAAAGCACAGCAAAACCTCATTAATCTGGACCACTTTGGTACCAAGCCAAGTGAGTGAAAAGTCTTAATCTGAGGGTGTCTTCTGCATGCAGGTGAGCTCTATTATCCTTCAGTACACGGAGTCAGCTCAGCCCAGCTAGCTGACAGGTGGGGAGGGGAGGCAGGGGCCTCAGTGGTCTGTGCTTGCATGTCTGACCGTATGACTGAACGCACCTGACCTGTACTTCTAGGGCACTTGCTCTGTTTATGAGCTTAGGATGGATACCAACGAAACTCTCACAAAAGCAGGACGTTTTCTGAAGTAGCAAATCATTCCATGGGCAGCTTTGCTTCTATTTCAAATTGCCAAGGGCTCTGAATTAGAGAGACTTCACCGCACTAGCTGGGAATAAGCTGTGTTTCCAGAATTATATGCAGAAGATGAGACAAAGTAATTCAGAACTAGGTTTCCCCTGAGTTTCCCGATCTGTAAAATGGGGATATAATATACCTCACAGGGCTCTGCAGGAGAGCAAATGAGATAAAACGTGGAAGAGACCTAGCAGAAGATCTTGTTCACAAAATATGGTCAAAAGATGCTGTTTCTTCTCCCCTTCTGTCACTTCCTATCCATAATCACCCTGAAAGAAGGGCTTTCTTCTTATAATATGAGAAAAATGAAGCTACAGATTGTTTTAATAGTACCGTACTTTCAAATGACTCCTGTTCGTTTTTCAGAGGCTCATTTTTCATTGTCGATGATTCTCCAATAGGAAAGGTCCACTTAAACCTTCAACTTGAGTTACTCTACTCTCGGTCTTCTGCAGGGAGTAGCTGATGCCCCAAGGGTCCCAACATGCATGCGCACGAGTGTCTTGGTAGGGGATGTCTCTGGAGGGGACTGAACCCCACAGTGACTAGACCACATCTTCCCTTCAGCTCAGCAAGTGTCAACACCCGAATTCACTCCCACTGCAGGGAGAGTGCGGACAGCCAAGGTGGTTGAACGCCAAGTTGGCACCAGCTGAATTTGAGTGGGAGCGTGTCTAAAGGATGGGCTTTACCTGTTCAAAAGGGGGAATAAGTTTGAACTGGAACTCCTCTTTCAGCCTTAGTTTCTGAGACTCTTCAAGAGAAGGATTCGATTATACTTAAATAAACATCAAGAGCAGTTAAATCGATATGAAGGGGGGATTGGAACTCACGCGCAGTGGGAAGAGCAGAGCCTCTGGTCACAGAAGCCGAGGGCGGGGGGAGGGCCTGCAAGCCCCCGTGGCTCACTGGGACTCCTGGGTTGTTGGCCCAGAGCTGGCTTCTCAGGGGGCACCAGGCAAGTGCACGCCCGTTATTCTGGCCACCTTGAGCATCTGTCCCCAGTCTTCTCCAGCCCCTGGCCTGGTGAGCTGGGTCAGATAACCTCATGCTTCTCTTCTGTCCTCTCTCCGAGGCCCAGAGCAGAACGGCTCCCCTGCCTAAGCAGGAGCCCTGCCAGAGAAGGCGTGGCCAGTGGTCACCCTGCTGTCCCACCGGCAGGGGAAAGCGGAACGGGGCCCATCCTGCCCTCCCATCCTTCCCACTGAGGCTCCACATCCTGGTGCCAGGACCCTGTCCTGGTCCCTCGCTTCATCCTTGTCTGGCCTCAGACTCCTAGCTCCTGAAGATGGAGCTGAGGGGACCGTGGACCAGGGGGAAGCCTTGGGGTTAGAAGGCATAGGCGCGCCTGGGGAGCTGGCCTCTGGAGACCTGGGCAGGCAGGGGCGTCACATCACTCCAAACTCAGCAGGTGCCACAGTTCCCCAAGGCCCTTGCCTCTTCTCTGGGCTCCCACAGAGGGTACTGTCTATACCACCCAGCATGAGGCGGCACGACAGAGCACTTAAATCCATGCACTCTGGTGCCAGACTGGCTCCGTTAGAATCCCAGCCGTACCTTTGCTAGCCCTGTGATCTCGACCAAGTTATTTAACGTCTCTGTGCCTCAGTTTCCTCATCTTCAAAATGCGCCACTGGATAGGGTAGTTATGACGACTACTGAGCTTATGAAACATGCTTAGAGCAGCGCCTGGCACTGAGTAGAGGTGTTAGTAAAACAAGATCTGTAGGTAAAGCAATGCAGAAGTCAGTGTGTCACATGATCGCCCGATTGACACCAAGACAGTCAGTTTCCTACCCACAGAAATGAAGTCCCTCATTCGACCTGTGGGTTCAGGGAGGCTTTCAGCTAGACCCTGAGGGAAGGGAAGGATTTCTGCAGAAGGGGAGGAAGGGGCAGCCTGGGCAGAGGTGCCAAGGGAGAGGAAGACGTGCGGAGGGTGTCGGGAAGCCTGCTGTGGCTGGAGCAGAGAGAGCCTGGCTGGGGAGCATGTGGCAGTTGAGATGGGCAAGCTTGGCTGAGTGAAACCGCTCGGCTGAGTTCCCGAATGCCATGCTCAGGACTGGACTGTTTGCAGGAAGCAATAAGCAACTTTCAGAAGTTTTTTGGTTTTTGGTTTTTTTTCATCTTTATTGGAGTACAATTGCTTTACAATAGTGTGTTAGTTTCTGCTTTATAACAAAGTGAATCAGCTATACATATACATGTGTTCCCATATCTCTTCCCTCTTGCGTCTCCCTCCCTCCCACCCTCCCTATCCCACCCCTCTAGGTGGTCACAAAGCACTGAGCTGATCTCCCTGTGCTATGCGGCTGCTTCCCACTAGCTATCTACCTTACGTTTGGTAGTGTCTATATGTCCGTGCCACTCTCTCAAACCAAGCGACGCAGCCTTGGGTTTAGAAGCTTGACATGGGCACAGCGCAGCGGGTAGGCTGCAGATAAGAGAGATCAAAGACAAGGCAGCAGTAAGGGGGCAGCTGCAGAGAGATGACCCTGGAGACAGGGTGTGGCCTCCTAAACTGAGGCAGTCACAGCAGGGGTGAGAGTGGGGGTCGCTGAGGAGTACGGGTTCAGAGAAAGCATTGACTGGACTTGAACATGAAAAGTGAGGAAAGAGGGGTCAAGAGCGAGCCCCAGTCTCCCGGCTTGGGAATCTAAGAGAGTGATCCCGTTAACCAGGTAGTGCACAGGTAGGGAAAAAGTAGCATATGTCACAGAAGGTACTGGGGACGTGGCACTGGGCACACCGGTGGGACGCCCGGGGCCTGGGAGACAATATAGAGCAGTGGTTGAACAAGTGGTCTCAGGAGTCCAAATGGCTTGAATTGAAATCCTGGGGGTCCTTTAACGTTCCTAAGTCTCAGTTTCTTCATCTGTATAATGGGGATTATGCAGCTATTAGCTGCCCGAGAGGGTCATTCCGGTCAGTACATGTAAGGTGTTAAGCACTGTGCCTGGCACAGAGGGAGTGCTCAATACATGTGACCCGGAATTACGTTAGTATTAGTGCTGATAATAATTCTAGGATTAGTGTTTGTATCATCGTCCTAGTGGGAATGTCCAGCACGGGCCTGGAACACAGAAGCCAGCTCAGGTCGGGATGGATTAATTCAGCAGAGTCATCCTTATATAGGTCAGTGATTATCTGTCAACCTGGCCAGTGTATGCTTGGGGGAGGAAAAGGCGAGCATGACCTGGGCTCTTTTCGAATCGTATCAACTTCCCCGACTGTGACATAACCCCACCTCACCTTTGCTGCCCTATGAAAATTCAAGGAGGGAGGGCAGGCGTCACCGTCACCCAAGGACGTGTGTCACATCCCTCAGGCCTACTGGGACAGAATAAGGATGGATGGACAGCGGATGAAGGAGATAGGGGAGGCCATGGGGGCATTGCGCTCTCTCGGGGACAGCTCAGAGCCAGAGGACAGAACCCTGGGACACGATCAACATGCAAGAGGCAAGACCAGGAGAAACAGCCTAACCAGGAAAGCAAGTCACAACCATCCCCTGTGCCATAAATGTGGAAATCCCTCAGCCCTAATGGACTAGACATGAAGACTCCGCCGTAGGCCGTTGGTTCTCCCACAGACCCAGGTGCAAGTTCAAGCCACATTCCCGTTCAGTAGCCCATGAGGGGCTCTTCACTCCCTCTTCCGCCAGCAGCAGTAGACTTGACATCTCTGAGCTAAGCAGGAGAAGTGAGAGATGGCAGCCCACTCTCCCCTACCGACGTCCATCCAAAAATTTGCCCTAGGGGGCTTCCCTCGCGGTCCAGTGGTTAAGACTCCGAGCTTCCACTGCAGGGGGCACCGGTTCGATCCCTGGTCGGGGAATTAAGACCCCGCATGCCTCGCAGTGGGGGCAGATAAATAAATAAATAAATCCAATGTTTAAATTTTAAAACATAAAAATAAAAATTTGACCTAAGTACCCACTCCTAAAGCCCACTCCACGTTACTCCAGAGCCCAAAGTGTATGGGCCAAGGAAAGGATAACACCTGAAACTAGTAGGGAACTGTACCTAAGTGGATATTGGATTGTATTAGTCAGACTTTTAGGTACAAAATAAAGATCTAATTCATATTGACGTAAGTGTAAAACAAAAAAGCAGCTCATGTAATTGAAAAGTCTGAGCTGGTCTGGCTTTGAGCCCAGCTGGATCTAAACAGTGCTGGTGGGTGTGGTTTTTCTCCATCTCCTGCCTCAACTTTCTCCTACGCAGGCTTTACCAAGGCATGTGTCCCCCACTGACCCAGCCCCTTCTCTCTGCAGCCCCCTCAGAAAGAGGGTGTTGCTTCTGTCGTCACCCTAAAAATTGCCCTGGAATTGAGAGGGTCAGGCCTCCTGTCCATCCCTAAGCTAAGGGTTGCTGGCTGAGGAGTGTGCAGAGAAGGCCTCCTCCTCCAGACTGTGTGGGATGCCACGCTCGCTTCCGGTGGCTCTCCCAACCCTGGAGAGTCCTCTCGTGTGTAGGACAAACAGTATATTAATTTCCTATTCCTGTTGCTGCTGTAACACATGCCTTAGTGCCTTGAACCACACACATTTATCATCTTACAGTTCTGGAGGTCAGAAATCTGCAATGCATCTCACTGAGCTAAAATCAAGATGCCAACAAGTTGCATTACTATCTGGAGGCTCAAAGGGAAAATCTGTTTCATTGAATTTCCAGCTTCCAGAAGCTTTCCGAATTCCTTAGCTCATGGGCCCTTCTACCTGCAAGGCCAGCAATGGCCAGTTGAGTTCTTCTCAGGCCGTATCACTCTGATGGCGGCTCTTCTGCCTCTCCCTTCCATCTCTAACTTAGCTCTTGTGATTACATCATGCCTACCCAGATAATCCAGGATTATCTATTTTAAGGTCATCTGATTTGCAGTCTTAATTCCATCTGCTACCATAAGTCCTCTTTGCCATTTAAGATGACATATTCACAGGTTCTGCGGTTCAGGGTAAGGGCATCTTTGGGGGCCATTATTCTGCCTGCCACAGTGATTGTTATAATCATCAATTCTAACCTTGATCCAACACTGACCGTGTGCAAAGCCATTTGCTAAGTCCTTTACGTGCCTTTAACTCATTTCATCCCCATAACCACCCAGAGGGAGGTATAGCAGATCTCTCCATCTTACCGTTGAGGAAACTGAGGCACTGAAAAGTTAATCACTTCCAAGGTCATAGATGCAGTGACAGTAGAGTTGAGGCTGGACTGCAGACCTGCTAGGCCCCAAAGTCTGGCTCTTAACCAGGAGGTCAGCTGATGGAGGATGTCGGGAGTCTCAGAATAATAGAAAATAGAGATTCTTTCCTACAATAGTCAAGGAAGATGGGGTGGTGGGGAGGTTGTCTGGTGCCAGACCCCCTGGGTTTATGTCCCAGCTCTGTCCCTTACTAGTGATGTGACCTTGGCCAGGTCACCCACTTCCGTCTGCCCCCCTTTCCTGGACAATGACATGAGCATTACAAGGCTGTCGTGAATCACTGTGGCTGGTTTTATGTTGATTTTTAAAGTCAGACAAATTCTTGGACCCCAATTTTTCTTTTCTATGTAGCTTCAACCTACTTTTAGTGGGGGGAAAAAGAAATACCCATGTCTACATCTCCCTTTACTTTGCTTTCGTTTTTTCCTCTATTTCCTCATAAGGCAGCATGGCAGGGACCGGCCAACCAGGCCTATCTCTGAGTAGCCTGGGAGCTAAGAATGGCTTTATAATTTTAAAGGATTGTTTAAAAAAACCAACAACAACGACAGTATGTGACAGAGACTGCATGTGACCCACCAGGCCTAAAATATTTACTATCTGTCCCTTTCCAGGAAAAGTTTGCTGACCACAGAAAGAACATGGGTAGTAAGAGTAAAGCAGACCTGGGTCTGGGTCCTGCACTGGCTGGTCAGGGCCCCAGTAGACCTTTAGGCCCTGAAAGCATGGTGAGGGCTTCCCTCGGAGGGAAGGGGCGTTTTCATAACCCCCTTCTGCAGCAGCAGTGCCCATAGCAATAGCAGAGGAGGTGCTCAGGGTTTATTGGGCATTTACTCTGGGCCAGCGCTGGGTTAAGAGCCTCATCTCCTTGAATCCCCGCACCAGCTCTCTGAGGGACGCACACTATGAACGCCTGTGATGTCTGGGGCAACAGAAGCTGCTTGGGGGAGCAGGTCGCCGAGTCGCAGTGACACAGGGAAAGGAGACAGAGTGGGGACTTGAACCCAGGCGGTCCGGGTCTACACTCTTCCACGCTGCTTCCCTGTCGTTGCCATCAGCTCTCCTTTCAGGCAAAGCCCTCCTCCATTTACTCTCCTCACCTCTTTCTCCCAGCTCTCTGGCAAAATTCCTTTCCACTGCAAAAGAGAAACTGAAAAATGGAAGAGCTGTGAGAGACAGCTCAGACTCGAACGTCTAAAGTTTTGTTTACAACATCCATCCATCATCCATCCATCTGTCCGTCACCCACACATCTATCCATCAAGCAAACACAGCACAGCCCCAGGAACTCACAAGCACCCACGTCTTTGACAGTGACAACTGGGGTAAACCCCAAGCCTTTGGGTCTTCCAAATCCACTGTCACGGGGAGGTGCCCAGAGAAGCTCATTAAATAGCACCGAGCATTTGATTAACATGCTGCAATTCGGGCAGCACCAGAGTATTTCAGCACCCCTCCCCCACCCGGTTACCATGACGACACTATTTTAACAAACAGCTCCTTAATATTTAATGAAAATTACACTCCTGACAGGCAATCAGAAGAGCAACCACACTACAAAGCACTTAGAGGACATTTTTGCACAAAGCCATCAGTTCCCCCTGATCCCCATGTGCCATCCGTTGCCAGAAAATGCGAGCGTTCTGCGGGCTGGGAGCCAGCGTGATGCCAGGCCTCCGTTACCCGCAGCAATTGAGGGTTGTCGCTTCCTTTTATTTATTTATGTATTTATTTATTTATTTATTTATTTATTTTTATTTTATTTTTGGCTGCGTTGGGTCTTCGTTGCTGCACACGGGCTTTCTCTAGTTCTGGCGAGCAGTGGCTACTCTTCCTTGCGGTGCGTGGGCTTCACATTGCAGTGGCTTCTTTCGTTGCGGAGCACGGGCTCTAGGTGCATAGGCTTCAGTAGTTGTGGCAGGAGGGCTCAGTAGTTGTGGCCAATGGGCTTAGTAGCTCCGCGGCATGTGGGATCTTCCCGGACCAGGGCTTGAACCCGTGTCCCCTGCATTGGCAGGCGGATCCTTAACCACTGACCCACCAGGGAAGTCCCAAGGGTTGTCACTTCTTTCATGCAGAATGTTAACAACGGTTCCGCGTGGTCGGGGTAGCCTGATAGCATTATTAAATGCTCCTTTGTACCCAGATCTACTAATTTCACTGCCGCACGCCTGAGGCTGCTGCAAGCCTTGTTTGCTTCCTGAGTCTTGAATCGAGCTGGGCTGTGGGACAGTGTGCGAAGAGCCCAGAACGTGTGTGCGCTGGGGTGAGAAAGAGCTCGTTTCCTCGTCAAGGCGCCATCTGGTCCCACCCGATCGATTCAGTAACAGGCAGGTGCAGGGATCGATCGGAGGACCCAGTCCTCTGCCCTCAAAAGGGTCAATGCTGAGAGAGGAAAGACAAGAACATTCTGTAGCAACCTCTACCACTGTGATGGGCCAGCTATATATGCTGAGCACAAGGGAGGCACAAATTAATTACCCATTGCAGATCCCCATGGGGAAAGATGGATAAATAACTATAATAAACTGGGGAGAGTGCTATCATGGTGATCTTTTAGCTGTGTGCCCTTGGGTAAATTACTTAACCTCTCTGTGCCTCAGTTTTCTCATCCATAAATTGGAGATAACACTACCTATATGAAAACCTAACTGTTGTTGTGAGGTTTTAAGAAAAATGAAATAAACGTATAAAAAGCACTAAAATCGTTCTTAAAATATGCAAAACAGTGGGCACATGGTAAGTATTAAAAAGCTGCTCGCTGGGATTTCAGGTTCCCATGGTACCATGCATACAATTGTCTCTGAAGGGCTTACTATCCCTCAGGCACTAGGCAGTGATGGAGGTACACTATCTCATTTAATCTTCACAGGCAGTCCTGTGAGACAGAGACTCTCATTATTAGTGTCCTCACCTTGCAGATGAGGAGATGGGCCCAGAGGGGTTGGGGAACTAGTTGTGAGGCTAGTAAGAGGGGATTTGAATCCAGTTCGTCTGCATCTGCCACCACCACGAGAAGCACACAGGTGGTGCTGGGACCACAGGTGCCTCCCTGGAGGGCTCTGGGGACAGCTGACTGGGGCAAGTGGCCATGGATGCCCTGAAGGCTCATGGGTCTTCATGGCCAGAGAATGGGAACATTTGGAGGAAAACCACAGCATGGTTGACTATTTAAAAGGTACATTCTTCGCATGGAGTAGGAGCTCATCTTAAATATGACCTGTTGAATTTAAAAATACATTTAATTTTTATTTAAAATAAATGGATTGGCAAGACAGTATGGTACTGGCACAAAAACAGAAACGTAGATCAATGGAACAAGATAGAAAGCCCAGAGATAAACCCATGTACCTATGGTCAACTAACCTATGACAAAGGAGGCGAGGATATGCAATGGAGAAAAGACAGTCTCTTCAATAAGTGGTGCTGGGAAAACTGGACTGCTACATGTAAAAGAATGAAATTAGAACACTCCCTAACACCATACACAAAAGTAAACTCAAAATGGATTAGAGACCTAAATGTAAGACGAGACACTATAAAACTCTCAGAGGAAAACATAGGAAGAGCACTCTTTGACATAAATCACAGCAAGATCTTTTTTGACCCACCTCCTAGAGTAATGGAAATAAAAACAAAAATAAACAAATGGGACCTAATGAAACTTCAAAGCTTTTGCACAGCAAAGGAAACTATAAACCAGATGAAAAGGCAGCCCTCAGAATGGGAGAAAATATTTGCAAATGAATCAATGGACAAAGAATTAATCTCCAAAATATATAAACAGCTCATGCAGCTCAACATTAAAAAAACAAACAACCCAATCCAAAAATGGGCAGAAGACCTAAATAGACATTTCTCCAAAGAAGACATACAGATGGCAAGGAGCACATGAAAAGCTGCTCAACATCACTAATTATTAGAGAAATGCAAATCAAAACTACAGTGAGGTATCACCTCACACCGGTTAGAATGGGCATCATCAGAAAATCTACAAACAATAAATGCTGGAGAGGGTGTGGAGAAAAGGGAACCCTCTTGCACTGTTGGTGGGAATGTAAATTGATACAGCCACTATGGAGAACAGTATGGAGGTTCCTTAAAAAACTAAAAATAGAATTACCATAAGACCCAGCAATCCCACTACTGGGCATATACCCTAAGAAAACCATAATTCAAAAAGAGTCATGTACCACAATGTTCATTGCAGCTCTATTTACAATAGCCAGGACATGGAAGCAACCTACATGCCCATCGACAGACGAATGGATAAAGAAGATGTGGTACATATATACAATGGAATATTACTCAGCCATAAAAAGGAACGAAATTGGGTCATTTGTAGAGACGTGGATGGATCTAGAGACTGTCATATAGAGTGAAGTAAGTCAGAAAGAGAAAAACAAATATCATATGTTAACGCATATATGTGGAACCTAGAAAACTGGTAGAGATGAACTGGTTTGCAGGGCAGAAATAGAGACACAAATGTAGAGAACAAACATATGGACACCAAGGGGGGAAAGCGGCAGGGGATGGTGGTGGTGGTGTGATGAATTGGGCGATTGGGATTGACATGTGTACACTGATGTGTATAAAGTTGATGACTAATAAGGACCTGCTGTATAAAAAAAAAAAATTAAATTAAATTTTTTTAAAAAAATAAAATAAATGGATTGGAAAAGAAAGCATGAGACATAAGAGGGAGAGCACAGCTTTTAGAGTTCTCCATTTCCTCGTATCAGGATTTAATTGGAGTAATGTCTGTATCAAGTGTGTATGTATATGGAAAATGAAAACATTTTGTGCTAGTACCTCTAAAAACAAAGAAAAATGATAGTTTAGGTTGCATAGCAAATTATAATCAAAGCCATAGTGTACTACATTTTTTAATATATATATGTGTGTGTGTATCAGCTATTTATTGCAACAATAGCACTTCATAACAAAGAACCACCAAGCTCACTGGTGAACAACAGGAAGTATTTATTTAGCTTACAATCTGCAGGGTTCAGCCTGTCTGTGTTGGGTTCGCTCATGAACCTGAGGTCAGGCAAGGATCAGTTAAGCGGCTCTGCTGGTCTTGATTGGGCTTACCCTTACCTCTGGGGTTGGCAGGATGCTGGCTGCCCTAAGATGACTTCAGCTGGGATGACAAGGGTGACTTGACAAAACTCCACACGCTGTCACTCTCCAGGTCTTGCCCAGGCATGTTCTCATGGTAGACGGGCGACAGTATAGGCAGAAAGGTGCCAGTGCTTTTCCAAGCCATGGCTTGCATCCCATCTGCTAACAAACATCCAGTGAGCCAAAGCAAGTCATAGCCAGAGTGGCCGTGGGAAGGCCCTACGAGTTTCTATGTCAAAGAGCATGGATACTAGGCGGGATACAGAATCAGGACCGTTATCACAATCAATCCCACATTTCCCAGAATCCACCTGATGGAACCATCAAGCCATCTAGGAGGAGGAATCCTCAACGACAGATTGGAATAGTCATATAATTTCTTCCGGCACAGAAGCCACAAGATGAACTTGACCTCAAAGTGGGTCCTCAATGCATGGCATTGAAGTCAGCATCTGTGTCTTCAACATCACACCTGCTGCCTGACTCAAGGTGTCTGCAGAGACGTGCAGAACATGGCTGAGGAATGGAGACTGGGTTTGGATGCCTTCTGGTCCTAAGCTGCTTTCCCACACAGCCCTGAGAACTCAGGGTTAGCCATGTGCTTCCCTGCAGAACTTTGTACCCAAGGTTTGCCCTAATGGCAGTCTGCCTAGAAATGTAGGTCAAATGAAAGAAAGGTCTTGTCTAAGGATTTTTTCTTAATTCCACATTTTTTTCATGGTAGCCCAATACCTTGAATTTATTTTGCCCTTGATACTTCCCATAACACTAATGACTAGCATGATTCCCATTTCACAGGTGAGGACACTGAGGTCCAGAGAGCCTAAGTGTGGCAAAGCCAGGTGTACAGCCAACCCTCTCTCTGTCTCCACCCCCACCAATCTGCAACTCAGCCCTGGGGACTGTGTTCAAATCCTGATTCTGCCTCTTGCAGATATGTGGCCTTGGACATGTCACTTACCGCCTCCGGGACTCTGGAGAGAATTTTACCTCCCTGATAGGGTTTTTATGAGAAGTACATGAGTTTAAAATTAACTAAGATTCTTTTTTTTTAATATCTTTATTGGAGTATAATTGCTTTACAATGGTGTGTTAGTTTCTGCTTTATAACAAAGTGAATCAGCTATACATATACATATATCCCCATTAACTAAGATCCTTGAGTGCTGCCCTACAATCAGAAATTTTCCTCGTGCTCTCATTTAACCCTGAAAACCACACTGAGAGGTAGTACTGTTATTATCCCATCTTTCCAGATGGGATGCTGGGGCTCAGTGACACCGAGTGACCTGCCAAAAGTCGCCCCACGATGGAGCTGAGACTTGGAAGTAGGCTCTGTGTCTCAGGGGCCTGGGCACCTCTGCTTCCCATGAAAAAGTTCAGCAAGGATGCTGTTATTGTCCCTCTGGAACCTTGAGATTGAGCAGTGCACAGGGGAAAACGTACTACAGTCGAATCAAAGGGAAAACCCTGCCACCACCCTAAAAAGTGTCTAAAACAGGGGCTGCCCCAAGCATCTGGTCCATTCAAACAATAGAAACGTTATCTTAGAGAAGCCCTGAGTTCACGCCCCAAGAAACAACAGAAAAAAAAAAACCCTGAACCCAGTGATTCAGAAGGCTGTAGCATCATCTAACTCATGGCTGATAAACACCAAATACCTTGCGTGACCAAATTCCTCTGATTCAGATGCAATATCACTGCCAGTTCATTTGCCAGCACGTGGCACGTGAGGTCGCTAAAAGGATCCACGCTGGGCACTCAGGCCCCCCCACCCTTATCCTAACACCTCTCGTATCTACAATATAAAGCTTTCTAAGCACCTTGGCAGCAGAGCCTCCTGGAGGGAGGTTAGAGCAGGGATGAGTGTCTGTGTTCTACAGATAAGAAAACTAAGGCTGGAGCCGTTACATTTTGGCAAAAGAGGTCAAGGTTGACACTGACTAATACTGTTTCTCTGTGCTCAGTGAGAATCTTGGGTACAGATTTCCGTTCCGCCATTTACTGTCTGTGTGACCGTAGGGAAGTTACTTTCCTTCTCTGTGCCTCCGTTTTCTCCTCTGTAAAATGGGGATAATAGTGTTTACCTCTTAGAGTTGTTCTGAGAATTAAATAGTTAATCCATGCCATGTGCTTAGAACAAGGGTACCTGGAATAAATGGGAAGCCTGCGATGAATGTTACGTATCGCCATTGCCACGTGCATGTTGATTAATCACAACTGGAAATGAAGTGCAGTTTGGTAAATGTAGTTTGGAGACAAAATCCTTAGGGGGCGTGGGAGTGGAGTCACAAAAGGCATCTTGTGTGATGAACACATCTGGGAATCCGTGGGGATAGGTGACTTGCCCAAGGTCATCCCGCTAGTGAGAGGCCATGTGGACAGTAGAAGCCAGTTTCCCTGACCCCAAGATCAGGACCCTTTCTGCTCTTCCACAGTTCCTGAGAAGGGGCTTCTGTCCCATCCCCAAGTCACCCCTTCTACCACTCCATAACTTACCATTAGAAAAGTCCCTGTATTCATACATCTAATGGAAACCTCGCCAGCTCCTTAAACCTTCCAGCCAGCAAATTGAATGGCGCTGTGAACCCAGGTTTGCGTTAACCATGCAAAAAGGAGATAGTTTATATCTAAGAACACTTAATTAAGCACTAGGTTTAATTAAATCAATCACCCTCCCTGCTCCCATATCCCCCTCAAACCAGAAGGCTGTTGAAAGTGAAGTCCCTAACTGGAAGTTCTGATTTTAGCAGTTTCTAATCAGACTCAAAATTGCTACCTTGTTGTCTTAATCTGCCCATGAGATATCAGCCTTCCCTGTGTGATTAATCTTTCCTTTCTTTGGCCACGTTTCAGACATAGACAAGCATTGCACTGCAGCTTATTGTGTGTGGTTATTGTTCCCTGAAAGGAGTGAGTGGAAACAGTAACTTTCCTTGCATAATTCTTCTTTTTTTTTTTTTTTCTTTCGCGGTACACAGGCCTCTCACTGTTGTGGCCTCTCCCGTTGCGGAGCACAGGCTCCGGACGCGCAGGCTCAGTGGCCATGGCTCACGGGCCCAGCCGCTCCGCAGCATGTGGGATCTTCCCGGACCGGGGCACGAACCCGTGTCCCCTGCATCGGCAGGCGGACTCTCAACCACTGCGCCACCAGGGAAGCCCCACCCCTCTTTTTAATTCCAAAGCCAACAGATGAGCTTTGCACTTTTTTTTTTTTTTGCAACCGCTGTGACTAAGGTCCTTTGCCTCCACCCTCTAGAATCTTCTTCTTTAACTTATTTAAACATTCTTTCTTCCTTTTTCTGAAGGATAGTGACCTGCCCCAAGTTGTGAAGTAATGAAATACACAAAACTGGATCTTGGGCCCCCTAGAATTTCTCCCTTCCCTCCCAAGTCCACAGGGACAGCTGTGGTGTCTGCCACTTCCTGAAGCCCGCTTCTGCCACCCTGGTCCAGTCCTTGGGACTGGCCAGGTGGGACCTGAACGAAGCCACAGCAGCTCCCATATTGAGGTGTGATGTTGGCCATGCTGAAGCCTGGCCCTCATGGGAGCTGGCGGGGGAGGGGGACTGAGAAAACTCGTGGAATCAGAGGCAAGTAGTGGAAACCAGGCTGCACGCCAATCCAGCAGATCAAGGGAGGCATTAACGCTGCGCCTGGTACCTGTGCTTTTCTTTCTTTTTTTTTTTAACCAAAGTATGGTTGATTTACAATATTGTGTTAGTTTCAGGTGTACAGGGTTTACTGTGTAACCCTGAGATTTTCTGATCCTTACATGTCCAGCTTCTGGTTCTTCCTATTTCCACTTAAAGACACCCCTTCAGCAGCGGAGGCAAGGACCATAGACAGAGCAGTAACAGTACTGAAAAGCTCATAACGAAAATGGGAAGCCGCTGGAGACGGGAGTGATGTGATCTGATTGCGATTTTCCAGCATTGCCCTAAAGCAGCGTAGAATCTGGATTGTTGGAGAACGAATGCCAAAGCAGGAGAGCGGGCGAGAGGCGATGGCAGCTCGGACCAGGGTAGAAAAGTGATGGGAAGGGGTCATATTTGGGTATATTTTGGAGGAAGAGCCGACAGGAGTTGCCGATGCATAAACTGGGGTGAGCAGAAGAGTGGTTTGTTTCCTGTTGTGACTCCGCTGGCGAGATCTTTCTGGCTCACGGAAAAGTCACCGGATTGCAGTCAGGAGATAGGCCTCATCCGTTAGCAGTGTGGTACTTGGCAAGTCAGCGAAAGCTTCATATCATCGAGACGTTGAATTTGTCATTTCTAGAGGAAACATCCAGAGGACAGTCCGCATAGTGACAGCATTTGGCTGTGATGTACGTAAACACACCCAACGAGAGTGAGATACGAGAGACGTTAGGAGGCTGAGGCATCTCCTTACTGCTTAGTAAAGGAAAGGCCCCCTCTTAGGAGGTACAGTTTCACATTGGAGGTTTGGAGTGGCATTGAAAGTTTTCATCATAACAGCCCTGACAATAACAAAATATTTAAAACAGTGGGGGACTTCCCTGGTGGCACAGTGGTTTAGTATCCGCCTGCCAATGCAGGGGACACAGGTTTGAGCCCTGGTCCGGGAAGATCCCACATGGCACGGAGCAACTACACCTGTGCGCCACAACTACTGAGCCTGCGTGCCACAACTACTGAGCCCACGTGCCACAACTCCTGAAGCCCACACGCCTAGAGCCCGTGCTCCGCAACAAGAGAAGCCACTGCAATGAGAAGCCCGCGCACCGCAACGAAGAGTAACCCCCGCTCGCCGCAACTAGAGAAAGCCCGCGCACAGCAATGAAGACCCATTGCAGCCCAAAATTAAATAAATTAATTAATTAATTTAAAAAACAGTGGTTCACAGCAGTGGGAGAAGTCAGGGGCAGCTTTGCCCCCCAGGGGACGTGGGCAATGTCTACAGACATTTTCAGTTATCTCAACTGGAGGGGGGTTGCTACTGGCATCTAGTTGGTGACGGACTTTAGCGTGCTGCTCAACTCCCTACAGCACACAGGACAGCTCCCTCAACAGAGAGTTAGCTGGCCCAAAATGTCAACTCTGCCGAGGCTGAGAAACCCTGATGTTTTTTCCAGTTGGCATACAAAAAAGTAATTTTTTTTCTCATTGTATCTTATTGAAGAATAGTTGATTTACAATGTTGTGTTAGTTTTAGGTGTACAGCAAAGTGATTCAGTATACATATATATGTGTATATTCTTTTTCAGATTCTTTCCTCTTGTAGGTTATAACAAAATATTGAGTATAGTTCCCTGTGCTATACAGTAGGTCCTTGATTATTATCTATTTTATATATAGTAGCACGTTTATGTTAAGCCCAGATTCCTAATTTATCCCTCTCTCCTTTCCCCTTTGGTAACCATAAGTTTCTTTTCTATGTCTGTGAGCCTATTACTATTTTGTATATAAGTTAATTTGTATCATTTTTTTTTTAGATTCCACATATAAGCGATATCCTATGATATTTGTCTTTCTCTATCTGACTTACGTCACGCGGTATGGTAATCTCAGGGTCCATCCGTGTTGCTGCAAGTGGCATTATTTCATTCTTTTTTATGGCTGAGTAGTATTCCCTTGTATATATGTACATCTTCTTTATCCATTCATCTGTCGATGGACATTCAGGTTGCTTCCACGTCTTGGCTGTTGTAAATAGTGCAATGCACAGTGGGGTGCATGTATCTTTTCAAATTATGGGAGAAACCCTCATTTTAAATATAAACCTCCAACATTGGGGGAAATGGTTAACCCTTTTCAGGCCTGTTGCAAAATCCTGTGGTCCGGAGCATTGGCCGCATGGCCTGTGGGGCTCTACTGGTGTCTACACCTGATAAAGGAGTTTCTTGCTCTATGTATTTGAGAGGCATTGATGGTGAGCTGAGTACACATATATTTAGATCAGCATTTCTGAAAGGCTACCAATTTGGGAAACATGTTTCTTTTCATTAAAGTGTACAAAAATGCCATTAATAGTTAAGCAACATGTGCCAAGAACTGGGGACAACCAAGATGCCCTTCAGTAGGGGACGGACAGGCAATCCACATCCACACGGCGGGGTGTTATTCAGCCGCAAAGAAATGAGCTCTCGGGCCAAGCAAAGACATGAAGGAAACGTAAATACATCTTAGTAAGCGAAAGGAGCCAGTCCAAAGTGGTCCCGTACTGTGTGATGCCAGCTCTGTCACATTCTGGCAAAGGCACAGCTACAGGGACAATAAACAGGTCAGGGGTCGCCAGGGTTAGCCTGGCGGGAGGGTTGAACGGGTGGAGCACGGGGTTTTTATGGCCGTGACACTCTTCTGTATGAGACTGTGACGGTGGATACGGGTCACCATAGATTTGTCAAAACCCATTAAGGGAACAGCACGAGGCCTGAGCCCTAACGTAAACTGTGGCCTTCGGTTAATGATCAGTTTGGTTGTATCGATATTGGTTCAGTTGTGACACGTGCCACATCAGTGCAAGATGCTAATAGCAGGAGAAACTAGGGGAAGAGAGGTAAGGGGGGATGTGGGAACTCTACTTTCTGCACATTTTTTTCTATAAACCTAAAACTGCCCTAAATATTAATTTTTTAAGTTAAGCTATATGATATAACGGAACTAGCAAAACTATTATATTCTAATAGCTAGCACTTATTGAGTGCTTCCAAAGTGGCAGACATATCATAAATATTTGTTACTGTCATCATTGCAGGCCAGGCTTTAACAAAAGACCCAGGAAGGAAGGACAGCACTCATTAAACAGGGTTTACTCTGGTCCAAGTAGGTACAACATTGAGCCTTACAGATTTAGTCCCCACCACCGCACGAGGAAGAAGTCCTATTATCATCTTCATTTTATAAGACAAGGAAGTGGAGACTCAGAGGTTCAGTCACGTGTGCTGGGTCACAGAGCGTCAGAGGCGAGATGTGCATCAGATCTAATTGGCTGCTAGGGCCATGAACCTGACATTGCACTCTGCCATTGTGCACACCCGTGTGTATGTGTGTGTGTGTATAAGAAGAGAGCAAGATGGGGGTGATTGGTGAGTGTGAGTGGATAGAAAGAAAGAGGAAGAAAAAAATGCATCAAAAATGAAAATACCCCTTCCCCTCTGGTAACAGCTCCTCTGTTCTCTGTAGCTCTGTGTGTGTTTTTGTTTGGTCTGCAGGGGGAAGCAGGGAGGGCGAAGTCGGTAAAGGGGATCAGCTGTAGGGTGATGGATGGAAACTAAATTTTTGGTGGTGAGCACACTGTAGTACGTACAGAAGTGGAAATATAATGTTGTACACCTGAAACCTATATAATGTTATAAACCAATGTTATCTTAATTTTTTAAAAAAGAAAGAAAATACACAAATGAAGGAGAAAGAGAGAAAAAAAGTGGCAGAAGGGGATGGAGGGAGAGGGCAAGGAGCCACGTCCTTGAGCTGGTGGCCTGGGCTCAGGCAGGTTTTCCCAGCGTCCCCTATCCACTCCCCTCTGCCCTGCGTCCGGGGCTCTTCCTGTGGGTGTTGCCACCCTCTGCCCCGCTTGCCCACTAGGGCTCATCACGGGTTAGTGTGCAGCAGTGACGCAGGCTGACCAGTGTTTCCCTCTGGCCCTGGCCAGCCTGAGAGCTGCATCTGAAGCTGGCCTCCCGTCCTGGGTGGTCCTGGATTGCTTCTCTCACCCAAGGTTGCATGGCGGTTCCAAGCCAGCTGCAGGAGCCCCGCCCCCTTCTCCAGAGGCGGCCCCTGTTCAAAAGGGAATATGAGGACCAGACAGCAGCCGTCCCATCCTTAAATGGAGCTGAGCAACCCATGATCCCCAAAAGCCGCCTCTAGCCCCGAAGAGAGTACCTGCTGCATTCAGAGTCCAGAAACAGCCACTTGCCTCCTTTAGAAGGTGCTAGAATGACTTGTCCTGTGCCATCAGTTTCCTGAGGATTCCCGATCAGGTTACTCTGAACTGAACCATGAATCGAAGACCCAGCTGCCCTGCCTAGCATTTCCCCATCCCTTATAAGGTGATGTCATGCATGGGAGGCAAGGTGGCATACCTCTCTCTTAAGCCACTTTCAATTCTGCTTTGTCACCTTTTTATTTTATCCATCTTAGTTATCTTGACCCCCATCCTCTAGTCACTCACAGAGAAAACCACGTGAGGACCTGGATTTTGTCCTGGTCATTTCCGGTCCCCTCTGTGTCTGGTACAGTGCCTGACGCAGAGTGTGTCCTCAAGAGATGCTTGAATAGCACTGCTTTGAGTAAGTGACAGTCTTGATGGACCACGACGGAAAGTTCAGAGAGGCATTTTTCTGTCCATTCCAGAGGACTTCAGGATGGCCTCTTAATTCGCATATTGTTTTTCAGTCACTGGCATTGATTTCCCCCATCCCTCTCCCCAGGGTCATCACCAAGGAGCTCTATTAAATGACAATTCATGTTGACATGTGTCTCCCTGTTGCCCTCCCCCTCTCTTTAAAGGGGGCACACAGGTGGGGGCAGATTCAAGAGCCACTAGTAATCACATTGTAGGGGAGGTGTGAGCACTGGTGAGGGCATTTGCAATTAAATCAGGTGGAGAAATGCGCTTTCTGAGGAAGGGACACCTTGAGGGTGGTGCTCCTGCAGGGGAGCCGGCTTCTCTTGAGAAGCGCCGCAGGAGATGCTGCGCACAGCACAGGAAGAGGGTGTGGCCACCGGGATTATTTCCAGCATAATTGGCTTTGCATGGCTCAAGTTTTAGCAATCAATTTCGATAAGCCCTTTTACAGTTGGAATTCATAAACAAATCTGTGTGTCCTCACCCTGTAGGACTTTTTTTCTGCTTCTTTCCTTTGCTTCGTTGTTCATCTCACTAGTACCTAGACTCCTTACGTCTTGGATATGGACCAGATATTTTCACACCTGCTGTGTTCAGGATGCTAGATGTCAAGCGACCGGGGAACGAGGTGGGTGCCCTTTAGGTGCCCACAGCCTAGGAACCAAGCAGTTTTGATATTGTGTGAAAAAATGCTCTGGCCAAGAGAGAGTATTCTGCAGTTTAACCATCAGAACCATCTTTAAAAATCTCCCCTCAGATCCCAGGGAGATCCTCACTCCTCCCACCTGCCAAGCCAGACCCTCCCCAAAGAATAAGCTTTATTAAGAGTTTCAATCAGCTCACTCTTAATTTTTTCTCTCCTGCAATCAGTGAGTCATCAGGCTGCAATTCATTAGGATTACTATTATCATCGGTAAGAGCACAGCTGGGCACTCAGTGTCTCGGCCAGAGCTCTCTGCAGACAGGAGGGACCGATGGCAAATGCGGGGGTGGGGGGGCGGTCCCTCATGCCAGGTCCTGGGATGCCCCCACAGAGGAGGACTCAGGAGGGAGGCAGAAACGCTCACCAGTCTGGATCCAAAGCCCAGTTCCCACAGCCCTTCTCTTCCCCCTGGACTGACTCTAGAACCTTTTTCTACAGCTCTTTGCTATGACCCTTTTTCTTAAAGGTGCAATTTTTATTAAAAGGGATGAGCTCTTCTCTGAGAATTCTTTCACTCCCTACCCCCTTCTCTGGTTTCCTCCCACATCAAATGGGCATAGCCAGACCTATTTCATGGGATTCTTTGGAGGACACAAAAAGATAATGAATATGAATGCCTGTGACACAGTGATGGAGGTGATTGACATGTTTTGAGCACCTGTTCTCCGTTTTATGCACTATGCCTGCAGTGTCTCATTGAATCCCTACAGAAACTCTGTGAAGTGGGGGGATTTGGTTCATTTATCTATTCATGCTAAAAAAAAAAAAGCGTTTATTGAGCATCTACTATGGTCGAATATTACGCAGCTGGGGATCCAGCCGTGAACAGGCAAGTTCCCTACTGACAAGGAACTTACGTTCTAGTCGCGGCTGTTATGCCATTTTACAGACTGAGACACCAAGACTCAGAGACATTAAGTCACTTGGCCAAGGTCACAGAGCCACTTGGCTGGCTCTGAAGCCAGTCCCTCCTCTGCTGTAAGCAGCTGCTTCCCCGGGTCTGAGCACAGTGCTACATATGGAGAGAGCTTTGCCGTTGTCTGAAGCTTCCCTCCCGCCTCCCCTGGTTTTGTTTGGGGGTTTTTTTTGTTGTTTTTTTTTAACATCTTTATCGGAGTATAATTGCTTTACAGTGGTGTGTTAGTTTCTGCTGTATAACGATATGAATCAGCCATACATGTATATATATATCCCCATATCTCCCCCCTCTTGCGTCTCCCTCCCACCCTCCCTATCCCACCCCTCTAGGTGGTCACAAAGCACGGAGCTGATCTCCCTGTGCTATGCGGCTGCTTCCCACCTGCTACCTGTTTCACACTTGGTAGTGTATATATGTCCATTTAGACTTGATTACACATCATCAAGGAGAGGACGGTGCCTGGGAGTTAGGAGATAATGGGTGTGACCTCAGAGAAGTTGTTTAACCCCTCGAGCCTGTTTCCATGACTGTGAAATGGGGATGAAATTAACAAGGTTGGATGGATTTCCAAACAGCCAGGATGTGGGAACATGCTTCAAAAACTGATGTCCTGAGCTAGCACGACTTATTCCTTGGCACTGTGAGTTATTCCAAAGCCCTCAACAGTCTTGGGAGCCTGGGCTCCTTCTGGTACTGGGCACTGGAGTTTCTTCTGGGTCATGAGGGGCAGTACCGCCTAGTGGTTACGACTGTGGTTAAAATCCCAGCTCTCCACTTCCTAGTTATATCACCTTCAGCAAGTTACTGAAATCACTGTGCCTCAGTGTTGTCACCTGTGAAATGGGGATAATGATAGTACCTACCTCAGAGGGTTGTTACGAGAATTCAGTGATCTTGTCCCGACAGTAACCGCCATGCCTCCGTGCTTCCCAGCACCAAAGCTTTGTTCTTTCCTTCAAAAGCACAGCAAAACCCTGAGATTCTGAGATGTCACTGATTATTACATTTCTTGGTCTCAAAATCAAGTCTAATTGCTTCTGGAAAACATCGTGTCTCACTATTCGGTTTGGGATTTATATCCTTTAGCCTGGGAGGTTTTTGTTTTGTCTGTGTGTTTTTTTCCTTTAATGTGTTTAGAAATTTAATGGAGCAATTTCGTTTCCATTGACTGAAGTAGATTGTTAAAGGAACAAGAAAACTAAAGAACAGGTTCTCATCCCAGGATACAGCCTCACACATGGAGTGATTTTCATGTTTTCCTGACAAAGAACTGAGACTTTGTTTTTCCTTCAAGCTGGTCAGTGGTGAAACCCCCTCTCTCAAACCTGGGTCAACTCTGTTTAACCGAATAGCTGGAAGCGTGGGCCAGGAGATCACCAGTCTGGAGGCAGGGACAAGTCCCATCTGGTGTGCAGAGGACAGCTTGGTTCCTTTTGCCAGCTGTGGGTCCAGATCACTGCAAGGCCACATTTGGGCTTATTTGAGGCCTCAGGTTGTATTGCTCAACCTGGAAACCTAAATTCACGAGGAGAAGTCATGGCCGTCCAGCCTCTTCAAGTGAACAGTGTGTTTCAGGACCGTCAAAGGGATATCAGCAAAGCGTACACACTGATTTGTCCACACTGCAAAAACGAGCCACCACCCATTCAGCATCTCCATGCGCGTGACAAGCTTTTCCCAGGCGCTTCGTATAGTCATCACCAGTTGTTATCAGAAACCCATTTCACAGATGAGGAAACTGAAACTCAAGAGAGGTGGAATGACTCGCCCAAGGTTACACAGCTATGAAGTGATCGAGCCAGGTCTTTTTTTCTCCCAAAGCTCTTTTCCTTCTGGTAAACGACCAAAACAATTAAACATAGGGGATGAGAAAACAGTAGAAAAAGCCTCAGGGACAGTGGGTGATGGCAGTGGAGGTGGTATCAATGGAAATGTAGCTGTTCGTCATGATAGTGGTGATGTTTGCGCTCTTCACTTTCAGAAAAGGATCTAAGAACTGATGAACAGATACATAGTCAACTCTGTTTAAAAGAGTGAAGTTTTTAGGCGTGAATTCCCAGTGTCAAAGGCAGAACTGAGCCCGATCAACATGCTTCTGGATTTTCTTCCCTCCCTACCCTCATGCATCCACAAGCTTCACACTATAGGATGGTTTTTGCTTCTAGTCCAAAAAGGACCAAGTTAACCCAATCTTTCCCACCCACAGAAAAATGAGAGCAGCTAGTACTTCTTTAGCACTCTCTGTGTGCCAGGCACTGTTCTACACACTTTTCTGTATTAACTCCTTAAAGCTGCACTAGAACCCTTGAGACGGACACCATTATCATAATCGTTTCACAGATCAGGAAACTGAGGCCCAGAGGAGCCACGTCACTCGTGGAGGTGAATCCCCAGAGGGCGGCCGGGATGCGTGCCCAGGCAGGCTGGTCCTGAGGCTGCTCTTCCCACCCACCCCCCTTTGGACTCCCGCCCCAGCTCAGGGGGACGTGCTCCCAGCCTTGTTCTTCCAGTCGAGCGGTGGTTTTGCACAGACTTGTCCAATACTCACCCTCTGGATCTTCCCACAATTTTACAGACGTCCTGGATGTCCAGGGTGAGGGGTGAGAGGTTCAGTCAACAGCCGCGCAACATCCATCCACTCAGCAAACTTGTACCGAATCCCTACTGGGTCCAAAGCACCAAACGGGGCCCTGTGAGTGCAGCTTCTCATCCAAGTCGTCACAGAATTCCAAGTTCCCAAAGGGCTGGAGGGCTGGGCGCAGCTTGGATTTTTTTCTCTCCCTCCCAGAGCTACGGTCTCTATCTCCTACACAGACCCTCTCACCTGCCTCTTACCTCTCTCCCACAGCACTGAGAGCACTTCCTCTCCCTGACAAACATTTTTTTTTTTACATCTTTATTGGAGTGTAATTGCTTTACAATGGTGTGTTAGTTTCTGCTGTATAACAAAGTGAATTAGCTGTACATATACATATATCCCCATATCTCCTCCCTCTTGCGTCTCCCTCCCACCCTCCCTATCCCACCCCTCTAGGTGGTCACAAAGCACCGAGCTGATCTCCCTGTGCTATGCAGCTGCTTCCCACTAGCTATCTATTTTACGTTTGGTAGTGTATATATGTCCATACGTCTCTCTCGCTTTGTCACAGCTTACCCTTCCCCCTCCCCGTATCCTCAAGTCCATTCTCTAGTAGGTCTGTGTCTTTATTCCTGTCTTACCCCTAGGTTCTTCATGACATTTTTTTTTCTTAAATTCCATCTATATGTGTCAGCATACGGTATTTGTCTTTCTCTTTCTGACTTACTTCACTCTGTATGACAGACTCTAGGTCCATCCACCTCATTACAAATAGCTCAATTTCGCTTCTTTTTATGGCTGAGTAATATTCCATTGTATATATGTGCCACATCTTCTTTATGCATTCATCCGATGATGGACACTTAGGTTGCTTCCATCTCTGGGCTATTGTAAGTAGAGCTGCAATGAACATCGTGGTAACTGTCTTTCTTCTGCACGCCTGCTCGCCAGGAGTAGGATTTGTCCTCAACGCCTGGAACCTGCTTATTAACGATCGATGTTCATACCCTGCCTTGTCTTTCCGGTTAAAGCCAAGCAGGCATGGTTTACAACGGCACAAAAAGAGAAGCTGCTTAAATAACGAGCCCCGTGAGGCTGGAGCAAAAGGGTGTCACATTTATGGCCTCCCTCAGGAACCCCCCTCTTTGAGTCCCCAAAGAGAAATGCTCCCACATGTTTCTTTTCATTTTTCTTTTTTTTTCCTCTTTTTTCTTCTGCATCCGTCTTACCTGAGTTTAGAATGTGATGTCTTACCCTCCTCTTAACCCAATTCCACAGTCACACCTCCCATCCCACTTCCCCATCTCCTGACTTACGTGGAAAATCAATGTATTTCAAGTAGGAAAGAACGAAGACAGAGAGGTTTCACCTGAGGTGGAAATTATGCAGGCAGCTTAAGGCAAATTGGAGGGAAAGACAAAAATAAAGTGGTGTTAGCGAGTACAGGCGCACTCGTAATTCCCTGCCACTGCTGCTGTGTTCCCAGCATTGGCAGTGGGCCGGGTGCAGAGCCCAGTTAAAACTAACATTATGTCAAGTTTAGGCATTTTGGAAAAAGATGTAAATGGAAAACCAGATGGCGAATATTTGTTCTGATTCTTAGTAGAGACGTGAATCGTTTTGTAGCTTTCTGTGTATCAGGCTTTTCCCTCTGCTCCCCACTAAAAGTGGGGTGCCCTCTGGGAACAGGAGGATGATTGTGAAAACGAGTGTATGGTTGGAGTGTGACTTCTGCTCATCACACATGTGGGTTCCAATTTCTGAGGCTCAGAATGTGTTGGTCCTTCATGTTGTCCCAGTGCTGGGTTTGAGATAGTTGTTTTCAAAGGCTCATAAATGGGAACTGGCAGCTGTGGATGAGGCCACAATGTCACGGTCAGGAGCATGGGCCGTTGCCCACTCTGTTCTTCCTCTTCCAGGAAGCATAGGGGATTGTCATCCATCCCTGAAAAGGAGGCTCTGAGGTTCCAAATGAAGAGCCGTGCACGTCTGCCTTCCAGAGCTTGCAGGCGCTGTTATTAGCATTCTCCTGGCGGACTGTAATTGCTTTGCCATAAGGCACTGCTTCCTACACGTACTGCATGCCGATTTTAAGTGGTACGGACAGATCTCGATCATTTTCATGGTTACGTATGTATTCTCAGGAATATTAGGAAAAAAGATAACCAAAATAATTTTTTTTAATTATTAAGAAGAGAAGAGAAGGGGTGGTATTCGTCCAGGGCATAACTCATGACAGTGTGGTACAGATGACTGAAGTTAGAGGAACCGCACTAGAATGTGAGCATTTTTAGTTAACTTTTTAAAAACCACCATGCATATGGTCGGTCTACCGCACTCCTCCCCCACCCCCCAATTTATCTCCCCTACTTCTGGAAGAGTGGAAGAAAACTGTCAGTGTGCAGCCAAACGACTTTTGGGGTGTCCTAAAAACATAGATCCCTCGTACTCTCACCAAGAGAGCCTAATGCAGTGGGTTTGAGGGAGGCCGTGGAATTTGCATTTTAATAAGCTTCCCAAGTGGCTTTGGGGTAGATCCTTAGGACCTTACTTCTCAAAGCACTGCCTCGGAATGTGCGCCCAGACAAAGATGGTTTAGCTTTGGCATAGAAGGCTCACTTCTATTTTTTCCGCCAGTGATTGATGCCTGCTCTCTGGGAAAAAAGTCTCATAAAACCTAATTTAATCTTCGAGCGATGCTTCCTCTTTAAAACCACTTGTACATGCAGATTTGGGGGCTGCTTGGCTAATCAGGATTTCTCAGCCTCAGCACTGCTGGCATTGGAGGCTGGCTAATTCTTTGTTGTGATGCATTGTCCTTGCATTGCAGGATGTGTAGCAGTATCCCTGGCCTCTACCCACGAGATACCAGTAGCACCCCCCATGTCCCCACTGTTGTGACAACCAAAAACATCTCCAGATGTTGCCACATGTCCTCTAGGGGGATGAAATCATCCACCATTGAGAACCACTCGGCTAAATTGGTACCTTTATTCCGCTTCGATAAACCTTTCGAGTCACAACTGGACTCAGAAGATGGTGCTAAAAAGGCATTTGCTAGCCTCTTGCTTCTAGGACTGAGTTACTTGAAAACTCAGGTCCCCAAATGGGAAAAATATGCTCCAGTAGCAATTATTCGTAGCTCTGTGGGCCTTGCATTTGTAATCTGTGCATGAAACAAAATGAGAAGCCTGCAGCCTGGCAAAAACCTACTTTAGTTCAGCTGCAAATTCAAGGGGCTTCATGAAATCAGAATGTAGCCGGAACAGGGCAGGTGGCCAGAGGGCTGCCCTTCCAATGGAATTCAAATGACCCAACGTGTATTATAGGCGTACTTGGTGCCAGCACTACAGTAGCTGGTAAGGATACGAAAACGACTAAGATGGAGTTCTTTCCCTCAAGGGGCTTAGGTCTATTAGAAGGAGTCAGGCAAGTGCCTAGAAAGAGGCAGCATGACATAATGGTCCTTTGCCACGTTACCTGGTTTCAAATCCTGCTCTACTCACACTAGCTGTGTGACTTTGGGCAAGTTACCTGACCTCTCTGTGCCTCTGTTTCCTCAGCTGTAAATTGGGGGTAGAAATCGTCCCTACCTCAAGGGGTTCTTTGGAGGGTTATAGGAGTTCATATATGTAAGGCTCTTAGAACAGTGCCTGGCACATAGAAAAGGCAACGTTAGAAAGCCCAGTGGTGAAGGGTGGACCTTGGAGTCAGGAGACTTGGGCTGAAATCCCAGCTCTGACTCTTCTGAGCTTGAGCAAGTAGAGTAATCTCTTTGAGCCTCAAGTTCTCCATCCATGAGATGGGACAGTCACAGGACTTGCCTCACAGGACGATGGTACCGATGAAACAAGATGCTCCATGAACTGTCCATCCCAGTCTGGCACATAATAGGCACTGAATAATCTTTCGGTTGTCATTTTTTATTATTTGAATTATTGATATTATAAATGGATTTTTTTTTTTTTTGCCAACCAAACTCATAAGACACCAAAGACCAATAAGCGAAAAATAAGACTGCCAAGGGCCCAGACAATTGCATCATTGGGTCACTTCCCCAACTCTGTAGGGAAGTGAAGATGGGAAGCTGGCTTCCC
The DNA here is from genome assembly GCF_949987515.2 of Delphinus delphis. Classification (NCBI taxonomy): domain Eukaryota; kingdom Metazoa; phylum Chordata; class Mammalia; order Artiodactyla; family Delphinidae; genus Delphinus; species Delphinus delphis. Next base: position 64,403,095 of record NC_082699.1, read on the forward strand.
AAGGCCACCTGAGTACGCACAGAATCCACTCAGGGGAGGTGGTTCTGGAATTCACATATGCACGGCCTCCACCTGGGCACCTACCACCACAATAGGGCTGCCCTGCCTCCAGCCCCCCTGGGCTTTCCTCAGGCCAGGACATTCCTCCTAGTTGGGTGAGTGCTTCTCCTAGCTCTCTTCTAAACTTATTCTTTATTTAGATGCATTAATAACTTCAATTATTAGTCCAGACACTCCAAATTCTTCTTACTCTCCAGCTTCTGTCTTATCTGCATTTAAGATAACTTCGCCCAGAGCTAATCTTATCTGCTTGATGCTGGGTTTTTATTTAATTCTCAGAATTCCGCCATCAGATTCACACTGACAAGCAAGGGCCTTTAGTCACTGTTTCCAAAAAAAGTATTTATCAGATGCTTATGGTAGGCCAAGAGATAAAGAAGGATCAAGCATAACCCAGCCCTTTCATGAATTTAAAGTCCAAATAATGAAGTAAGTGGTACACCTTCAGTAATTATTAATGTCTAATATAAGTGCCAAGTCCTGGGATGGGCTTCGGTTTCAGCTGGAAGGTCTTATGGAAGAAAACGGGCATTGAGAAATGGGTCCTGTGTGCAAGCATGGAGTGACAAGGGCAGACACACCAGGCAGAAGATAAGCTCCTGCACACAAGTGAAGGGGACTCTGGGCAAGAACGAAGACAGAGACCAGAACTGTACAGTGTCCTTTGGCAGGCTGATGAGTTTGGAGTCTGGTCTGTAGACAGTAGAGATGTAGAAAAGACTTTGGAAAGGGAAATACTATGCTGCTCTGGTGTGTCCTTACGTGAGCTTTCTTCCCTCTCCTCCTTATCTTCATCATCATCTTCACGGAAGCTAAAAAGATAAAGCTGGTGTTGTACGTTGGGTGGATAGAAATGTCCAAGGATACGAGTGGTAAATATAATGTTTCAATGGGCCTGGGAAGAGAGGGGAATGGAAATCGCTAATGTTTGTCGATGGACCGCTACCTCTGGGAAGATGGAGTAGACACACTTCTCTCTATTCCTCCTGCTAAATACAACTGAAAACTCTGGATATTATGTGCAAAACAAATGTAAGAAGACTCTGGGAGGTGGAAAGAAGAAACAGATTATCTAGGGGCCTCATAACCCAAGGAATGACATGGTGGTGGGTTCCCTGGGGTTTTCTTTTGGTTTGTTTGTTTTTTCTTTGTTTGTTTTGCCTCATATATCCAAGACTAGGAGCTGAAGAAGCCATCAACTCAGAAATGCCAATGGGCACAGATCCAAAAACAAACAAACAAAAAAAGCCTGCTTTTTTTGGGAAAGGGCAGCCTAGGAAGCTGAACACTTCTAGAGAATAATCACAGTCTTGATCCAAACACCACAGAAAAAACTGTGGCTCAGCCTCCATCTCACAAGCAAAGGCCAAAAGGGGAGCCTCAACTTCCACCCTAGCAGGTTATAACAAGGCACCCCAGCTGCCCAGGGTGGTGTCAGAGAAGGCCAGGTACGAAGGTAACCTGGCCACACCCACCTCCTTGATGTCAGTGAAGGCCACCTGGGAGCAGTAAGGAGACACTCCTTGCCCTTCCCAGCTGGGGACCTCAGTGGAAACCTTGTGGAGAGCTGGAGCTCCCATCCCTGCTCGGTAATGAGGAAACTCCCGCCTCACATGTCAATGAAGACCAAGCGGAGAGCCTAGACTTCCACTTGGCATTAATGAGGTGGTACTCCCTTCCCCTAATCCAGCTAAAACAGAAGATTTCGTGAGAGATGCAAACCCTTATAGCATAATACCCAAACGTCCACATTTCCATTTTTGAACAAAATCGCTCATACTAAGAACCAAGGAGATCTCAAACTAAATGAAAAAAGAAAATAGATGCCAACACCAAGATGACACAGATGTTGCAATTCTCCAATGAAGATTTTAAAGCAGCCATCATAAAAGTGCTTCAAAAAGCAAGTAGGGGGCTTCCCTGGTGGCGCAGTGGTTGAGAGTCCGCCTGCTGATGCAGGGGACGCGGGTTCGTGCCCCAGTCTGGGAAGATCCCACATGCCGCGGAGCGGCTGGGCCCGTGAGCCATGGCCGCTGAGCCTGCGTGTCCGAAGCCTGTGCTCTGCAACGGGAGAGGCCACAACAGTGAGAGGCCCGCGTACCGCAAAAAAAAAAAAAAAAAAAAAACAAGTAGGAATAAGACACAAATGAAAAAAAATAGAAAGTTTCAACAAAGAAATAGAAGTCAAAAAAAACTACATGGAAATTTTAGGGCTGAAAAATACAATTACTGAAATTTAAAACTCACTGGATGAGCTCAATAACAGAATGGAAGGGACAGACGAAAGAATCAGTGAACTTGAAAATAGGACAATATAAATTACCCAGTCTGAACAACAAAGACAAAACAGACTGGCGTGGGGGGGCGGTGGGGAGAATGAACAGAACCTCAGGGAGCTATAGGACTGTAACAGTCGTCGTAATAGTCATGTCATCAGAGTCCTGGACAGAGAGGAGAAAGACAGTGGGGCTGAAAAACTACTCAAGTAAATATGGCTTCAACCTTCCCAAATTTGGCAAAAGACATAAGCCTACAGATTCAAGAAGCTGAGCAAATCCCAAATATTATAAATCTAACGCCATCCACACCAAGACACATCATACTCAAATGTCTGAAAACTAAAGACAAACTCTTGAAATTGTTGAGTGAGAAATGACCTTTCATTTACAAAACAACATGAATGAGAGTGGATTTCTCATCAGAAGCCACGGAGGCCAAAAGGAAGAGGCACAGCATTTTTAAAAGAACTGTCAACCGAGAATCCTAGATCCAGCAAAAAATATCCTTCAGGGATGAAAGGGAGATCAAGACATTCTCAGAAGGAAAACTACGAATTTATTGCAGCACACCTGCCCTAAAAGAACAGCTCATGGAAGTTCTTTAGGTAGAAAGGAAATGATACAAGAAGGGATCTTGGAATATCAGGAAGGAAGAAAGAACACAAGACTCTCTTCTGCTTTGCTGCCCATCTTGAAGGAAAAGGACAAGGAAAAGCAAAGCAGAGTCTGAGAGTTCTGAAAAAGGAACACAGTCTGAATCTCAAGGATACTATGAAATGGAAGAGAGGGGTGACTCAGTTTCTGCCCAGGGCAGAGAAGCGGCCTGGGGACCTATGAGGGGACACAGTCTGCAGGGACAGGCTCAACTTCTTGTTGTTTGAACTAGTGTAATAACATGATTTGAGGTACAGCAGAAATGTTAGGCTGTGTAGCTTCCTCCCTTCTCTATATTAGGCTGGAGTTCTACAGCTTCTCTTCAAAACCTAAACCACAACCTTCATTACTTTATACCACTGTGTAGTTTCCTGCAAAAGCTCAGCTGCAGTTAGGGAATGAGTCTGAAAATTTGGAAAAGTAATATCAGTTCAAAACTTACCTGTCGAAACCCAGTTTCAATAGTGGCTTAGGTAGCTGTCACCCGTGGGCCATGAATGTAACCAGTTTCCATAATGGTCGGGAGACTGAGGCATAGTTAGCTCCAACTCTTTGAAATGAGCAGTTGCAATAGGAATTGAATGGAAGCCATCGGTTAAATAAAGCTAGATAAGGAAGCTAAAAATTTAGCTAATGTTTATTGAGAGCTTACAGCTCAGGAATCTGTTACATTTACAATTATGTTTGGTACAGAATTCATGAGCAATTGAAGACAACTGGAGAGTCTAGCAGTAGGGGAGTGGTTTATGCTACCTTCAGGCAATGAAATCCGGCCAGGGGCATAAGGAATACTCTTTACGTGTGGATGGGGACTGATAACTGGTGATACGGAGTGAGTGAATAACACAAGTTGCTGAATAATGTGTCTGGTGCAATCCCTTTTGTGAAACATAATGTCCACGTCTGGGTGTGTTTGTGCATGGGAAAAGGATAGACATCAAACTGTTAAAAGCAGTTACTTCTGGGGAGTGGAAAGAGAGAAGCAGAGGTGGGGGAGCATTTTCCTCTGAATACTCCTGTATTGTTTAGATTTTCAGAAAAATCAGACACTGCTTGTGAAATTAAAAAAAATTAAAATGGTTTTAACTAAAGGGGACAGAGCATGAAGGCTTCCCCCATCCCAGGGGTCTATCATCAACTTGCTTAAACCCTTCTCAGCCTCAGTTTCCTCAAAATGGGAAACCTCCCAGGAGTGTTGGAAAAATGCAACACGTGCGGCTACGTGGCCAACACCCAACTAGCAGGAAGTCGGTCCTGCCCCGGCCTCTTTGTTTGGGTGCCCAGAGCCGCCAAGTCAGGTCAGAGGATGTTTTCTCGGAATGACACCCACCTCATAATGGTGTTGTGAGGATTAAATGAAATCAAAGCTATATAAAGTGCCTGGATCTTAAGTACTCAGAAGAGGTACCTGTGTTAGTGCCTTTACACCACCATCCCCAGCATAGATCCCGGTGAAAGGCACGTGACAAGCACCACCGAAGTGTGGGGTAGTTTTTTTTTCTAATCCAAACGAAACTAATTCTAAAGCCTGTTGCTGCCTTTCTCAAATATACGTGATCTCCAGACAGTTAAGGGGTTCTCCCTGGGTAACATAGCATGATGGGAGGACAGATGGTAAAAGGCAGAAGACCTCTCTCCATACTTGCCCTGCAACCTTATAACGCCTTTCACAGATGGTGCAGGTTCTACGTGGGTGAAATTGGATGGCAGTCTTATCCCCTTGATGCTGCAGGGCCGTTGTGAGCACAAATGAGAGAGGAGTGTTATATAAACTTTAAAGCCTTGTCCACATGGAACACTCTCATTATCACCGTCTTCCCTTTCATTTGACCTAAAACTGTAAGAAGTATCTGTTTCCCACACCTAACCAGTCCTGGCTGCAGGTCCCTGTTAGTAAGTCATGACCGCCAGTGTTTTTGAAATTGAATAGAAAACAGTAGAAGGTATTAGAATACACCCAACATGTCAGGGTGAGTAGTATTTTGTTCACTTTGTGGGGTTTGTTTTTTTGTTTGAATTATACAAGTTACAGGTGCACAGTATAGTGATTCACAGTTTTTCAAGGTTATACTCCATTTATAGTTCTTATAAAATATTCGCTATATTCTTGTACAGTGTATCCTTGTCGCTTATTTTGTACCTAATAGTTTGTAGCTCTAATCCCTTCCTCCCGTATTTGTCCGCTTCATTTTTATATGCAAGTCTACACACACACACACACACACACACACACACACACACACAGGACTGCCATGTGGAATGTATTTCTTACTGTGAGGCTGGCTCAAAATGTCCAAAAACCAAACCAGTGGGTGAGCCCCTTGCGGTCACCTGTAGGGCTGCTCGGTCAGCTCTCCACCAGCTTTAGAGTGTCACCTTCCCCAGAGGATGAAGGGGCTTTGCCCAGACGAGGGGTGGGCAGCGTGGGTGGGGTGCGGGTGGATAGAGTGGGAGGGGCCCGCAGGCCAGCCTCGCAGTCTCCTCAGCGCCCCCCATCCCTTGCATCGTCCCCCCACCTCCAGGCTTCACCCCGCACCCCTCCCGCTTCCTCTCCTCCCCTCCCCACGCTCTTGCCACACAAGGGGCTTCTCTGTGAAGAGACCCAAGTGTTTCCTCCAACCCTCTCCTCCTCTGGCTTCGTGGGGTACAGGGGCCAGGGCAGGAACAGGCCGCCGCCCAGCAGAGCTGGAAGAAGTGGAGAGAAAGGAGAATGTCAGTGGGACTGTTTCACTGAACAAGTACTTAGCGAGCGTCTCCTGTGCGCTAAGCCCTGGGGACACTGCGGTAATCCAAACAGATCCCACCCTCCGGGAGCACACGGGCTGGTTGGGGGACAGACCTTAGACACATGATCATCAATGTAACATTGCAGACGGAAGGAAAAATGGAGCTCCGAGCCCATGTGATGGAGGCCTAACCTCATCTTAAAAGGATCAGGTGGGCTTCTCTGCAGAAGGTACTTTCCAGCTGGTTCCCGAAAGAGGGAGGGGTTACCGGTGAAGTCTGGGGAGGCTGGAGGGTGGCAGGGAGTCGCCTTCCTGGAGAAGAGAATGGCTCCCCCGAGGGCTCGGAGGCCTGGAAAGGACAGATGCTTGGGGGGCACTGCGCACCCGGACCCCTGGCCGGGCTCTTGGGGCCCCGGTGTGAACAAGAGTGGGAGTGGGACGCAGAGTTCCAGGCATCTGGGGGCCTGGAAGTTCCTTTTCATGTTTTCTGCAAAACGGATTCGTAAGGATGGCGGCGTGGCTTCTCGCACTCGTAGCCTTGACCCTCACGCAGCTGTTTTGAAAATACTGTGCCTTTTCAGCAGCGTGTGCCGCTAGCTGGCGTCCGCCCTGACCGGCAGTGACAGACACAGTCTGGGAGAGGCTGTCAGAGGCCTCTCCAGACAGACAGCAAATACAGTCTGATGTGTTCACCAGCCCCTGCTGGCCGGGGTGCTCGCACGGGGCAGCCTCTAACGACCTGACACCCGGCTTCATGCGGGCCGCTCTGTGTGACAGCGTGGCCGTGGACACTGGGCTCTAAGAACGGATGAGTGACGGGAGGGAGGTGGGTGGCTAAGAAATAGCATTCCCAGTGGGAGGGACCCCCCTATGGAGCCGAGTCAGTGGCGCTGAACCACACATCCAGGGACCAACCTTTAATCAGCACCCCTGTGTGCCCCAGACCTGCCAACGGCCTCTAGTGCCCCGTCTCCTAATCAGCAGCCCTTTGCAGGAGGCAATCTTTTTTTTTTTTTTTTTTTTTTACTTATTGGCTGTGTTAGGTCTCCGTTGCTGCACGTGAGCTTTCTCTAGTTGCAGCGAGCGGGGGCTACTCTTCATTGCAGTGTGCGGGCTTCTCATTGCGGTGGCTTCTCTTGTTGCGGAGCACGGGCTCTAGGCACGCGGGCTCAGTAGTTGTGGCACGCGGGCTAGTAGTTGTGGCACAAGGGCTTTGTAGTTGTGGCTCAGGGGCTCTAGAGCGCAGGCTCAGTAGTTGTGGCACACGGGCTTAGTTGCTCTGCAGCATGTGGGATCTTCCCGGACCAGGGCTCGAACCCGCGTCCCCTGCTTTGGCAGGCAGATTCTTAACCACGGCGCCACCGGGAAGCCCACAAGAGACATTCTTATCTCCGCTTGGCAGATGCGGCAACTGAGGCTTAAAGAACCTAAGGGGGTGCCCAAGGCCACGTGTTCATTCATTAGCAAATATGAAAACATCAACCATGTGCCAGGTCCTCAGAAGACGGTGAAAGAAAGGGGTCTTTGCCCTCGTCAACCTTAGTCTAGTGGGAGCCAAGAAGCAATGTAAATATACCAGCCTTACTGAGATAAAATTCACATACCACGTCATTCACCCACTGAAGGGTACCATCCAGCAGGTTTTATTATAGTCCAGAGTTGTGCAACCCTCAACACAATTGTCCAGCATCTTCCATCACCCCACAAAGAAACCCCATGCCCATTTGCAGTCGCTTCCCAATTCCCCCCCTCCCCCAGGCCTTCAGCCCCCTAGGCTCTTGACAGCTACGAGTCTGCTTTCCATCGCTATAGATTTGCCCATCCTGGACATTTCATACAAATGGAGTCATACAGTATGTGGTCTTTTGTGACTGGTTTATTTCACTTAGAATCATGTTTTCAGGGCCTGTACTTGTAGCATGTGTCACCCCTTCATGCCTTCTTTTGCCAAGTAAGACCCCGTCGTAGGGATAGACTGTATTTTGCTTATCAGGCATCGGTTGATGGACATTTCCACCGTTGATGGTTATGAATAGTGCTGCTGTGAACATTCACGTACGAATGTCTGCACAGCAGAAACCTAGATTGGAACCCAGTTCTGCCCATCCCCAAAGCCTGACTACTATGTTCCCCGGTAGCCTCCGTGCCCCCGCCCTGCACACACACACAAAGATCATGCCTTTAGGAGCCTGTCTGCCTTGGAGCTAGGTGTGTTTTGAGGGAAAGAATTCATCCTCAGGTACCACGGCCTTAGCTGAGCCCGGAAGACCTATCAGCAGGTGTTAGACTCCCAGGAATCAGGCGGCTGAGGAAGTTCTCCAGCAGTTGTGTTGTTCTCATCCTGCCCCTCATGATGGGAACAGGCAGAGAGCAAAGGCTGAGGTGCTGTGTCCTGAGCAAGCCTGAGCTCAGGGGATTGAGGAGACTAACTGAGAAGTCGGGGCAGCATCTGCAGTGGAGCCTGAACGTGGTGGCCCTTCCGGCTTGCACTTGCTCACGGACCACAGAGCACGTGCTTAAAGTCACGCGTGGCTCTTTCCTGAGCCAGTCACCTCCTTACCTGGTTCACTCTTACGACAAAAGAAAGGTTTTGACACTATGAACGATTGATAGGAAGGAAGGATAGGTGCATAGAGCCCACCAAGCGCCACCAAGTCCATGGGTGAATCCATCCTCTGTAACTATGGCCTTAGTGAGCTCACCTGGCTCCCGGGGCAAGCCTTTCCTAATCTCCACCCCACACCCCCCACTCTATCCTCTATGGTCCTTTCTGTTTCCCATTCACAGAACTTAGCTGCTGTTGCATCTCTGCCTGTCCTCTTATCTGCCACCTCCTTGAACCCAGGGAGAAAAGATTGCTTGTTGTCACAGTCAAAGCACTTAACACAGTCCTTGATGCCTTGGAGGTGCTCAGGGAAGGCTGTGGAAGGAAGGAGGCAAGCCAGCAAGGAGCACTGGAGAGTGCCTGCTCTCTCCCTGCTGTCTGATCCTGGCAGCCGGCTCTCTGCCAGGCTGCCCTGGCCAAGATGGCAGCATCTGCTAAGCCAGAGGAACAGAAGGGCACTCAAGGCACTTTGGTCCCACCAGCCAGGTCGCCGTAACCACCAGTGGTAAAGTGGAGAGAGAATGGGGCAGAGTGGGCAGCAGCTGGAGCAGATGGCATTTGTCTACGACTGACAGGCACAAGGGCCCCACTGGTTATTTCTCAGCCACGCCTGCGGGCCCCGGTTCAGCCCTGGCCTACTTTCAAGCTCATTATATGCTGCTGCCGGAGCAAAGTGCCCACCCTGTCTCTGGTTCACCTGCCCTTTCAGGCCCATCACTTGGCATTTTACCGCTTCCAAGATCCACCTCTTATCAAAACCCCAGCTAATTAAAACTTGCAACCAATTTCCTTTCTTGCAGTGGCAGACCTCTACTCCCTAATACAGGTCAATTCAGACACTTCAGGCAGCTCCTGGAGAAGTGTTTTTCTCCCTATTGTGCTGTTACCCAAGGTTTTTCATCTCTCTTGGATTTTTCTGATGTTCAGAGTCTGCAATTCAGTTATTCCCAGAGAAGCTGCTTTGGGGAGGCATATCTCTGTCTTCATGATGATTCCTGCAGCAGATAGTTTAACGTTATTCCCAAGGGGGAGCATCTTGCTTTCTTCTTTGCTTTCCCTAAACCTAACTCTGGGCTGGGTCTGTCACAACCGGTTCCTTGCAGCCATGACTGCGCATCTTCCGGGCACCCTCTCCCCCTACTTCCTGCTGACTCTCCGGGATGCTGCTTCTTCACCTTTCTTGGAACAGCCGTTGGCATCTCAGAACCCTGGAGGGCTGGAGCTGAATTCGAGAGCTCACCCCGTTAAATCCCCAGGTAGTGAAATGACACCTGTTAGGAATGGGACCAGGCGGAGCATTCAGGTCTTCCAACTCCCCTTCAGAGGCTCTCTCCACGTGGATGCCTTCCCAGAGTTGCAACGGATAACCAAGAGCCCAGCACCCTGAACACAGTTGAGTCACGCTGTGAGGGTGCATGCCCCCGAACTCAGCCTTCTTCCCACCTCACCTTGCCTCCCGTGGCCTCTCCCACCATCACGGCGATTCACAGCTGGAAAGGACAACGTGTTCTCTTCAGTCTCGTAGGTTTCCCCAAGTCCTCCTTCTAGATTGCTCATGGAAAATAGAAGATGACTTTGCGAGAAATTTGTCACGAGTCCTGTACTGATCATGTGGCGATTTCATCTGGAAAATCATCCATCTCTTTCTGCCTTTGCTTCCTTGGCTTTGTGCTCTGAGAAGACATTCCCTCTTCCAGTTATGGGTGGTTAACGAGACCCCGTGCAGGCCTCGGGTTCTAGCAGGGTTGCAGAATTTCTCGGGAGAGCAAAGAGAAGCAGAAAAGGCTCCGTTCGTGTGCCACCTAAAGTAGACTCATTCTTCTCTCCGTTCTGACGGAGCCTCATTTGTGATGGCCTTGGGAGAGGGTTCGTTTGTGATAGCAGGTCCTTCTCCCCACTGTACAGTGGCCTGAGGGCCGACGAAAGTGATAAATACTGTGTCCGGCAAGGAAAGGAGGTGATGGATTTTGAAGTCTCCAGCTCTCCTAAATGCAGCTTTCAAGCCGGGGGCTTTGGTGGTTTACCTGCCTCTCCTCCTCTACCTCCTGCAGCCCATGGGATATTCAGCTGACCAACCAGCACGCTCTGGTACCCAGGGCCATAGCGTGCCCAAGCCCGGGTTCTGGTGGGGAAGGACAGTCAGGCCTCTTGCCTTGGTGGGTTTCAAACTGCCTGCCTTGAAGTGCAAATGGCAGGTGCTGGCTCCTCTGTGCCTTTCAGAGCCTCCGCCTGGCTCTTTTATGAGATTACAGGCGCTTTCATCTCAGCTTTGGCCCCGTTTTCCTCCTTCTCAGCAAGGCTCCAAAGACAGACAACGAGGCGAGAACAAGGAGAGGAGGCTCATGCGCGGCCGCGGCCCCGCTGGGCAGGGTTACCTGGCCTGCGCATCCTCCTGCCGCGTCCCTTTGAGCCGCGGAGGCTGAGAAGGGAGCACCGGGGACCAGGTTAAGAGGGGTCCTTCCCCCTTGGCGCCTGAAGGAAGTTGCATTGCATCCTGGGAAGGCTCTAATCATCCCTTTGCTTTGTGCTCTTCACTTCAATCCAGTGCAGAGGGGCTCCGTTGCCTTTCTTTTTCTTTTCTTTTAAACCTACAGGTACTTTTTTGAGGCTCGGGGCTGAGAACACAACCTGTCTCTTACGCTTTTGCTTTATGTACGCACCTGCGCACACACCCTTCTTCTTTGCTGTATTTGCTCATAATCTTGCTTGTCAGGTTTCCTTTCCTTTAACAGTCCAACCAGGGTTTCCTTCCCATTTTGCTCTCAATAAAACGAAGAGGAGCTTCTACCCTCCCCCCAATCCTGATTTCTTCCTTCCATCCATCCATCCTCTCATTTAAGTCTTTCTCATGGAGCTTTCCCTCTGGGCTAGCTGCTGTCCTTAGGAACAGGAAATGCAACAAAGACCAAGGCAGAGTCTTGCTGTTCATGTTCACACCCCTGATCTGCCTTCCCCACTTCCAGCCCCTCCAGCGTCCCCTCCCAGGGCTCGTCTCCTGACCCCCATCCACTCAAACCCGCACCATTCCCGGCCCCAGCCTTCCTTTCGTGCCTCTGAACTTTGGCTCATGCATCTTCCCTGGTCCAGGATGCCCTTCCTCTTCCAGGTCCCCACCCACACCTTCACCTGGCTCCACCCTGGTCTCTGTGAAGCTTTCCAGCACCTCTGCCCTCGCCCCAGGCAATGAGCACCTCCCTCCTCTGGGCACTCCGAGCACTCATCCCCTCGGGGCAGTCTAACCCAGTGACCTGTGTTTCTCAGGGCTCCCAGCCTTGGGCTCACATATAGGTCACTATGCATGAGGCTTTGTCCCCTCCCATTGCGGTGGGGCTCCAGGCCCTGACCATCTCCAGCCCCCTAACTATTCCTGGGGGTCCTCGGGGGACGTGGTAGAGAGTCTTTAAGGAGCCACCATGAATGCGTCTCCTGTTTCTGCCAGAGTTGGGCCTGCAGTTCTTGCCCTTGTGAGACTCCCCGGCGTCTGACAGTGTCAGTGTCCCCACAGTGTCCCCACCCCCATGGTGGACTCTGCTGTGACAAGGAGAATCTATCCCCCACCCCAGGTGTTACATTCCGTCACGGGGCCCTGGCAGCGCTGCTTCGCGCAGAGTTTTCCTCTCAACAGCTCTGTCAGTTTTGACTTGTCCCCTCCTCTCAGAGTTAGGCATGGATCCTTGGGGTCTGGGCCAAAGGATGATCTGATGAAGATCAGGCACCAGGCTGCAGTCGCAATTGCATTTCCTTCTGATGACTCAGGCAGTGTTCCTGCCTTCCCTAAGGATACATTACCTCCCAGACAACTCTTAGGCCTTAGAATTCAAAAAATTATTGGTGGGTCTGTACTGCCAGAATTCAAAATGTGCCCTAACATGTCTGAATCCTAAAACAAACAATATAAGCCAAGGAGGCACACACACCACCATTATACTTTTCCTTGCCCAGAGCAGACATCAGTAATCAATTACAGTTAAGTGTCTATCTAGTAAAGCCATTAGGATTCTTCCCAAACACTCCATTCTCAAGGCACTGTAGACCACGCCTCTACTCTGAAGCCTTTCTGGATCCCCGGAAACCCTTGGAAATGATTCCAATGGAAATGATTCCACCTTTTTTTTTTTTAACCTTTCATAACCCTCAGGATTTTGCTCCTCTTGTCTGGGCCCTTTCGGGTTGTAATAATAAAACATAACCAAAAAATGGTTAACATCTACTAACCTCTCTTTTTTTTAATTGAGTTATAGTTGATGTATAATGTTATATGAGTTTCAGGTGTAAAACATAGTGATTCACAATTTTTAAATCTTGGCTATATTCCTTGTTTTGCATTATATATCCTTATAGCTTATTTATTTTATACATAATAGTTTGTAACTCTTAATCCTTTGCTTCCATCTTGTTCTCCCCCCTTCCCTCTCCCCACTGGTAGCCACTAGTTTGTTCTCTGTATCTGTGAGTCTGCTTCCGTTTTGTTATATTTACTAATTTGTTGTATTTTTTAGACTCCACATATACGTGATATCATACAGTATTTGTCTTTCTCTGTCTGACTTATTTCCCCAAGCATAGTATCTTCCAAGTCCATCCATGCTGTTGCAAATGGCAAACTTTCATTTTTTATGGCTGTGTAGTATTCCATTGTGTATATATACCACATCTTCTTTATCCACTCATCTGTTGATGGACACTTAAGTTGCTTCCATATCTTGGCTATTGTAAATAGTGCTGCTATGAACATTGGGGTGCATGTATCTTTTCAAATTGTGTTTCGGTTTCTTTTTTTTTTTTTTTTTTCAGATATATACCCAGGAGTGGAACTGCTAGGTAATGCAGTAGTTCTGGTTTTCTTAACTGAAGTATAGTTGCTGTACAATACTATATAAATTAGGGACTTCCCTGGCAGTCTAGTGGTTAAAACTTCGCCTTCCAATGCAGGGGGTGCATGTTCAATCCCTGGTCAGGGAGCTAAGATCCCAAATGCCTCACGGCCAAAAAACCAAAACATAAAACAGAAGCAATGTTGTAACAAGTTCAATAAAAGACTTTAAAAACGGTCCACATCAAAAAAAAATCTTTAAAAAAAATTATGTTACAGGTGTACAATATAGTGATTCACAATTTTTAAAGTTTATACTCCATTTATAGTTATTATAAAATATTGGCTATGTTCCCCATGTTGTACAATATATACTTGTAGCTTATTTGTACCTCTTAAACCCCTATTTTTAATTTTTTTTGAGAAACCTCCATACTCTTTTCCACAGTGGCTGCACCGATTTATGTTCCCACCATCAGCATGTGAGAGTTCCCTTTTCTCCACATCCTCGCCAACATTTGTTATTTGTGTTCTTTTTGGTGATAACAGCCATTCTGACAGGTGTGAGGTGGTATCTCACTGTAGTTGTTTTTTTCTTTGTTTTTTTTTTTTGCGGTATGCGGGCCTCTCACTGTTGCGGCATCTCCCGTTGTGGAGCACAGGCTCCAGACGCGCAGGCTCAGCAGCCATGGCTCACGGGCCCAGCCGCTCTGCAGCATGTGGGATCTTCCCGGACCAGGGCACGAACCCGTGTCCCCTGCATCTGCAGGCGGACTCTCAACCACTGGGCCACCAGGGAAGCCCCTCACTGTAGTTTTAATTTGCATTTCTCTGATGATTAACGATGTGGAGCATCTTTTCATGTGCCCGTTGGCCATCTGTATGTCTTCCTTGGAAAAATGTCTATTCAGGCCTTCTGCCCATTTTTTAATCTGGTTGTTGGGCTTTTTGGGTGTTGAGTTGTATGAGTTGTTTATATATTATGTTTTGGATATTAACCCCTTATTGGCCATATCATTTGCAAATATTCTCTCCTATTCAGTAGGCTAGGCTGTCTTTTCGTTTTGCCGATGGTTTCCTTTGCTGTGCAAAAGCTTTTAAGTTTAATTAGTCCCATTTGTTTATTTTTGCTTTTGTTTCCTTTGCTTTAGGAGACAGATCCAAAAAAATATTGCTACGATTTACACCAAAGAGTGTTCCACCTATATTTTCTTCTAGGGGTTTTAAGGTTTTCAGTCTTACATTTAGGTCTTAAATCTATTTTGAGTTTATTTTTGTAGGTGGTGTTGGAAAATGTTCTAATCTCATTCTTTTACATGTAGCTGTCCAGTTTTCCCAGCACCACTTATTGAAGAGACTGTCTTTTCTCCACTCTATATTCTTTCCTCCTTTGTTGTAGATTATTTGACCATAGGTGCGTGGGTTTATTTCTGGGCTCTCTATTCTGTTCCATTGATCTATGTGTCTGTTTTCGTGCCAGTACCAAACTGTTTTGATTACTGTAGCTTTGTGGTATTCTACTGAGCTCTTGCCTTGACTCAGGCACTGTTCTAAGTGACTCTTGTTAAACAAATTTAATCCTCACAATCATATGACGTAAATGCCCTTATCATCCCCATTTTACAAATGAGGCAACTGAGACACAGGAGTGACACAGTTCCCAAAACAGAAACTGTGTCCTGCCCACCTTTGTCGTTTCAGTGGTTCAGCCAACATTTTTATTAGCTAGCCACGCATACCAGGCCCTGCGACAGGCCCTGAGGACAAAAGTAGAACCTAGCATGATGCCTGGGTGTAGCCCTTAAGAAATCATTTACTCTGAGTGCAGTTTTCATGGAGAGATAGGAGGATGGGAGTTAACTCAAGAACAGGGGAGCTGAACTGGAGACTGAGGGAGTAATTTCATTCAAGGCATTTAAAATGAATGAACGAGAGAGGAAAGAACAAAGCTGGAGTCTGACCAATGCCTTTTATCCCCTGACAGCCCTCGCTGTTCTTATAGAAGCAGGCTCTTCCCTCTCCAACACCCCCAGGCTCAGAGGATGGCATCAGAGTTTGTGAAAGAGCCGAAGCCACCTGGGGTGTGGGTGGGTGCCAGTAGGGAGGGCCCCGCCTTCACATCCCCCTCAGCCTCACTGTTCCGACAGAGGCGCCTCTCCCAGCCCCCGTGCAGGATGGCAGAACCTGCAGGCCACTCTCTCTTGCGGTCCTAGCTGTAGGGTCATCACCACCAGGCCCCTCCAAGACCAGCTGTCGGCTGGTCCAGGTCCCCAGAACCTCTTCTTCCCCGGCAAATTCAGCAGTGCTGTTTTGCTTCCGTGGAAACAAGAACTTCAGTCCAGGCATTTACCTCCTCACTACCCCCACTACCCTCGGCACCTTACCTGTCCCATCTTTTCCTTGCCTCCCACCCCACTTCCTCTGTTACACCCAGCTCCCTTCTCACCTGGTCCTCAGCAGACTCCACGGTTTGTTCAGGCCTCTGTGTCTTGGCCCAGACCAGAGGTCAGCCAACCTTTTCTGTCAAGGGGCAGATAGTAAATACTCTAGGCTGTGCAGACCAGAGGGTCTCTGTTGCAACTACTCAACTCCTCCGTGGAAGAGTAAAAGCAAACATGGGCCTGGCTGTCTGTGTCCCCGTAAAGCTTTATTTACAAGAGCAAGAGGTAGATCATAGTCAACCCCTGGCCCAGACTGTTCTCCCATCTGGCACATCTTTCCACCTCGTTTTGTAACATCCATTCTTTCCTGCTGAAACTTCAAGGCTCAGCTGTGGTCCCACCTGGCCAGGAAAAATCTCCTCCCCACCACCACGGCCCTGTGTGCTAATCGCCCCTTCACCAAGCTCTTCTCCTTATCATCTATTACTCCTTTGCTTCTACTTAGATGCTTAGCTTCTTGGGGTATACCTCTTAAATGTCCTAAAAGTGCCATGAGATGTAGCAATGTGCTGGATTCATGATCAGTACACAGTATACGATCAACGGTTCTGAAGATGTGCTCCACTGCAGTGTATGAACGAGGGCATGGTTCACTGTTTTTTCTGGTACAACATGGAGGACAGCATGCCATTTATTCATTCCACATGTATTTATTAAGTACTCACTACGTACTAGGTACTCCTTTTTTTTTTTTAAATAAGTCATGTGCTAGCTTCAAGCTCTTACTAGGATAAATGTGTAATGACATCATGCTTGAAAACCACTGGATTAGGAAATCAAAGAAGTTCTCGAAGATGAGAGGATGGCAGTGATTACTAGTCGAGCTGCATCTTCCAATTTATAAAGTACTTCTACAACTGTTATCTCATTTAATCATAGTGACAACCCTCAGAGGTGAGTGGTGTTATCCCATTTTACAGATGAGAAGACTGGGCTCAGAGGTTATGGCCCTGCTTGCTTGAAGTCAGACAGCTTCTAAGAAATGGAGCTTGACTCCAAAACTGTTTCAGCCGTGTTTTCTCTCCTAAAACAAAAGAAAACCACTCTTCTGATTCTAAAGGTAACAGTCTAGGATATTATAGAAATTGTTGAAAAAATATAAAGCAGAAAATAAAAATCATGAATAATTCCTCAGCCCATAGATAGCCAGTGTTAACATCATCTGCACGTTTTTACAAATGTTTGTGTGTGTTGACACAAAATTGGAGTTCTCTTGTATATACTAATATGTAGCTGCAAATTTTTTTTATGTATTTATTTTATTTATTTATTTTTGGCTGTGTTGGGTCTTTGTTGCTGTGCGCGGGCTTTCTCTAGTTGCGGCGAGCGGGGGCTACTCTTCGTTGCAGTGTGAGGGCTTCTCACTGCGGTGGCTTCTCTTGTTGCGGAGCATGGACTGTAGGCGCGCGGGCTTCAGTAGTTGTGGCTCATGGGTTCTAGAGCTCAGGCTCAGTAGTTGTGGCACACGGGCTTAGTTGTTCCACGGCGTGTGGGATCTTTCCGGACCAGGGCTCGAACCCATGTCCCCTGCATTGGCAGGCGGATTCTTAACCACTGCGCCACCAGGGAAGCCCTTTTTTTGGTCTTTCTTAAAATCAAGGCATAAGGGAATTCCCCAGCGGTCCAGCGGTTAGGACTCCACGCTTTCTTAGCTGAGGGGGAGTGGGTTCAATCCCTGGTCGGGGAACTGAGACCCCACAAGCCATAGTATATGGACAAAAAAAAACCCAAAAATAAAATCAAGGTATAATTTGCATACAATTAGATTCACTTTTTAGTGAACAATTCTATGAGTTCTGATAAACCCATGTGGTTGAGTAATCATCACGATAATCAAGACATAGAACATTTCTATCACCCCCCAAATTCTCTCGTGCCCCTTGGAGTCAGCCCCCACCCCAGCCCCTGGAAACCACTGCTTTTTCTCTAATTTTGCCTCTTCCAGATGTCAGGTAAATGGCATCATACAGTACATTATGTAGCTTCATTTTTTACTTAACATATTATGAGTATGTTCCTACATGGTTATATATTCTTCAAAAGTATTATTTTTTAATGACTCCCAGGCACTCGTCCTCCTACGTGCTCTTCCACTCACCGCAGCAGCCTCTTGGAGAATAGAAATGAGAGGTAGAATGTCATGTTGGAAAGAACAAGGGCAGAGTGGGTCTGCTAACCCTTATCACCCTTGATAGGAGGTGCTGGCTTTTCTGCCTTCAGGCCAAGGTGGCCGAGCTCCATGCAGACACAGCGGACAATACCAAATGGCAACACATGACAGCAATGTTTGCATCCAGCTCTGTACCTGCAGAGCCCTTCCTTAGGCGTGACAGCTTCAGATTCTCGGCTTCAGATCCAGTTTCCTCAAGGAAATGGGGATAAGAATGTTCCCTCCACGGGGCCATCGTGGGGATGAAAGGAGATGGTGTGTGTGAAAGTGGGAACTACGTGCCCTCGACTTGGGCTGGTTTTCCCATTCCCTCCCCAAATGTCCAGGTCTACCTTCCTTTAAAAAGGAGAGACAAGTTGATGTTATCAAAAAGTGTTGAAGACAGGTTGTCACCTAGTTGAAGCTGCCTCCCTACCATCATCAGAAGGATCCAGAAAGCACTGAAGAAAGGTAGCACTTTGGAGAGAACGATACAACTGTCAGAATCACGATCCTTTGGGAACAAATACGCTAGGGCTTCAGGACCTGCCCCGTACGTGCAGGCACCGCCTCAGTACCGGACAGGAGCGGAAGCTGGAATGACACCTGCAGCTCTTGGGACCAAAACACCTCAAGGCTTTTTCTGCCTTCATTTCGGATACTGGAGTTTTAGCAATTTATTCCCCACCCCAGCCCGGCATTTTCTTCTGCTCCTCCCAGGGCCGGCTTAGACTTCTCCCAGCAAAGCAGAGTCAGTATCCTAGTGTGTTGCTATGGAAAGAATGGCAACATCCCTCGCGAGTTCATGAAAAAAAAAAAAAAAGAAGAAAGAAAGAAAAGGAGAAAAGAAAAAAAAAATAGGACAAGCAGGTTTTTTTTTTTTAAGTGTTATGAAACTGGGAGAAAAACTGTTCCACCACTAAATATATCCACTTACCAAATCAGCAGATGTTAGGGCTTATACAGCGTCAGACTCTCAGTCCTACAGAAGACTCTTTGCAGAGCTTTTTCACAGTCATTGCTCCCTCAGAACTCTGAGAGGCGACTTGAGATTTCTAGGTTGGTGGCAGGAACCTTCTGTGTTGGCCAAACGGATGATGTGGCAGTCGTTTCAAGGGGTACCTCTGAATAACTGGACTCTGTTGTGTTTGTTTTGAAGGCCTTCCTCCTGTTCCCTCTCCCCTCCCCCTACCTTTCCTGTGTCAGGTCACCCCAATTTGGACTCCCTTGGGTTCCTTCCAAAAGCCAAGCCTTGGAGCCTGGGTTTGAACGCTAGCCCTGCCTTGGACTAGCTCTGGTCCTAGAGCATGTTCTTCTGAGCTCTTCATAGGCATCTGAACTGCAGTTTCCATATTAGTAAAACACCTACTTTCAAGATTTTGTGAAGTATAGCAATAACACATGAAGCTCCTAGCACAGTGGCCAGCGCAGAGCTATTAGTAGCAATGTTGTGTAATAGAAAGAGATTCTCTTGTCTTCTAGTCACATTTTCTATCTGCCCCGGGGGCTGATGGGGGCTGCAGAGTGGGCAGGTGAGCTTGTGTCTATCATCCTAATGATGGAGCCAGCCAGGTGACCCATCAGGTGTGGACCCTGCCTCAACCTCTAAGGCCTTCCTCGGTGTCATTCATTCTGAAAATTACTTGCTGGTCTCAAAGTCCAGATGCAGAGCATCTTCTCACACTCTTGGTTGATATCTTGGGTCTGCCTCTATTCTGGTTAACTACTGCTGCCTAGAAACCACACCAAAACTTAGGAGTTTCTCAAACAGAAATCTGTTGTATCTCACAATTCTGTGAGTGAGAAGTTCAGACAGTGTAGCAGTTATGACTCATCTCTACTCCATGCTGTCTGGCTGAGATGACTTGAAATGTTGGGGCTGGAACAGTGGGGACTGGCTGAGCATCTCTCTCTCCACGTGGGTAGCTTGGGTTTCCTCACAGCATGGCAGCCTCAGGGTAGTCAGACTTCCTACATGGTGGCCCAGAGCTCCAAGAGGAAGGAAGCAGAAACTGCATGTCCTCTTAAAGGTCTTGGTTCAGGACTGTCATAGTGTCACTTCTACCACATTCTGTTGGGCAAAGCAGCCACAGAGCAGCCTCAGTTCAAGGGGGCAGGGACAGGGACATGAACCCCACATATCAATAGGAGAAATGTCAAAGAATGTGTGGCCATCTTTAATCTGCCACAGTATCTGCCACAAAATCACCACACCTACCTGTCTGCTTGCCCCACAAGGAAAATCTCAGAAGCTGATGGTGGCACCTGAGAGCAGAACCAAAAGGCAAGACCAACGTCACTGGTCACAGGTGAAGATGGAGCCCAGAGAGCATGCCTTTCAGGGCAGCTGGCCGCTCAAAGGGTTGTGTGCAAACCAGAATTTTCGAGTGACCCCTACCTGTGAATGCCCCCTGGGTATGCTCTCTG
The DNA here is from genome assembly GCF_949987515.2 of Delphinus delphis. Classification (NCBI taxonomy): domain Eukaryota; kingdom Metazoa; phylum Chordata; class Mammalia; order Artiodactyla; family Delphinidae; genus Delphinus; species Delphinus delphis. The sequence continues at coordinate 64,423,249 of NC_082699.1, forward strand.
GCAGATTCCTATTGACAACACAACAACCCCTCAATTTCTCTCAAGTGTAAATGCCAAGTGTTCACACACCAGTTTTGCTGAAAGTGAGGCATTTCCCGTCCAAGTCACTGTGCTCTTTCCTAGTGAAAGGTGGGTCCAGGTTTTCAAATTTAGCCAAAGCAGCCAGGTCAGCATTCACCACCTGGTCTCCAGGCCCTGGTTGCCTGGAAAGAAAAGATCCCTGCTTTGGGTGGCGTACTAGTTTCCTACGGCTGGCATTAACAAAGTACCACAAACAGGGTGGCTTAAAACAACAGAAACTTATTGTCTCCCAGTGATGGAAACCAGAAGTCATGCTCCCCCTAAGGCACTAGGGAAGGGTCCGTTCCAGACCTATCTCCTAGCTTCTGGTGACCTCAGGCGCTACTTAGCTTGTCGATGGCCATCTTCTCCCTGTGTCTCTTCACATTGACTTCCCTCTGTGCAAGTCTGTCTCTGCATCCAAACTTCTCCTTTTTATAAAAAACACCAGTCATACTGAAGAGGGGCCCACCCTAATGACCTCATCTTTGCTTGATTACTTCTATAAAGACCCTGTTTCCAAGTACACTCACAGTCTGAGGTACTTGGGGTTAGGACTTCAACATATATTTGGTGGGGCGGGGGAGATTAAAATCAACCCAGAACAGGTGATGAGCAGAGATAGACTGGGGCCAAAGCCTCACCTCATGCCATCTCATTTCCAGTGTCTCTCTCTGTCTCTAGGGTCATAACCTAGGCCATCAAAGGATAAGCTCCAGGTGACAGTATTCCCCGTGCCTAGAACAGTACTGGCATATATTAGGCTTGCAACACATATTTTATTAAATGAATAAATGCATGCATGACTGAATGCAAGAACCAGTCAAATAATCAATGAACAGCAAGTGGCCCAGACAGAGAGAGCAGGAGATCTAAAATGCCCTATACCCTGTGGGTCCCGATCCTAAGCAGTGAGGTAGTTGAGGGTCTCTGTTAGTTATTGCTGCAGTTACTTATGCTGCTAACAATACAGCAGCATTAACAGGCCTCTTGTCCTCCTTTGAAATTGAGTCAGTGACATCCTGCTATTAAGAAAAATACAGGGGACAGAATTAGACCAAATAATCCTAAAATTTATATGGAAACACAGAAGACCCTGAATAGCCAATGCAATATTGAGAAAGAAGAACAAAGCTGGAGGTACGATGCTCCCTGATTTCAAACTATGCTTACAAAGCTACAGTAATCAAAAGAGTATGGTACTGGCACAAAAACAGACACATAGATCAATAAAGAGAGCCCAGAAATAAGCCCACCCTTATATGGTCAATTAATCTACAATAAAGGAGGCAAAAATATACACTGGGGAAAAGACAGCCTCTTCAGTAAATGGTGTTGGGAAAACTGGACAGCTACATGCAAAAGAATCAAACTGGACTACTTTCTCACACCATATACAAAAATAAACTCAACATGGATTAAAGACCTAAATGTAAGACTGAAACCATAAATTTTCTAGAAGAAAACATAGGCAGTATGTTCTTTGACATCAATCTCAGCAAAAGATTTTTGGGTCTGTCTCCTCAGGCAAGGGAAACAAAAGCAAAAATAAATATGTGGGACTACATTAACCTAAAAAGCTTTTGCACAAGACAGCCTCTTCAATAAGTAGTGTTGGGAAAACTGGACAGCCACATGTAAAAGAATGAAATTAGGACACTTCCTAACACCACACACAAAAATAAACTCAAAATGGATTCAAGAACTAAACGTAAGGCCAGACACTATAAAACTCTTGGGAAAACATAGACAGAACATTCTATGACATAAATTACAGCAAGATCCTTTTTGACCCACCTCCTAGAGAAATGGAAATAAAAACAAAAATAAACAAATGGGACCTAATGAAACTTAAAAGCTTTTGCACAGCAAAGGAAACCATAAACAAGACGAAAAGACAACCCTCAGAATGGAAAATATTTGCAAACAAAGCAAATGACAAAGGATTAATCTCCAAAATATACAAGCAGCTCATGCAGCTCAATGTCAAGAAAACAAACAACCCAACCCAAAAATGGGCGGAACACCTAAATAGACATTTCTCCAAAGAAGACATGCAGATGGCCAAGAAACACATGAAAGAATGCTCAATATCATTAATCATTAGAGAAATGCAAATCAAAACCACAATGAGGTATCACCTCACACCGGTCAGATGGCCATCATCAAAAAATCTACAAACAATAAATGCTGGAGAGGGTGTGGAGAAAAGGGAACCCTCTTGCACTGTTGGTGAGAATGTAAATCGATACAGCCACTATGGAGTACAGTATGGAGGTTCCTTAAAAAACTAAAAATAGAACTACCATATGACCCAGCAATCCCACTACTGGGCATATACCCTAAGAAAACCATAATTCAAAAAGAGACATGCACCACAATATTCATTGCAGCTCTATTTACAATAGCCAGGACACGGAAGCAACCTAAGTGGCCATCAACAGACAAATGGATAAAGAAGATGTGGCACATATACACAATGGAATATTACTCAGCCATAAAAAGAAATGAAATTGAGTTATTTATAATGAGGTGGATGGACCTAGAGTCTGGCATACAGAATGAAGTAAGTCAGAAAGAGAAAAACAAATACCGTATGCTAACACATATATATGGAATCTAAAAAAAAATGGTTCTGATTAACCTAGGGGCAGGACAGGAGTAAAGACGCAGACGTAGAGAATGGACTTGAGGACACGGGGAGGGGGAAGGGTAAGCTGGGGCAAAGTGAGAGAGTGGCATGGATGTATATACACTACCAAATGTAAAATAGATAGCTAGTGGGAAGCAGCCGCATAGCACAGGGAGATCAGCTCGGTGCTTTGTGACCACCTAGAGGGGTGGGATAGGGAGGGTGGGAGGGAGACAGAAGAGGGAGGGGATATGGGGATATATGTATATGCATAGCTGATTCACTTTGTTATACGGCAGAAACTAACACATTGTAAAGCAATTATACTCCAATAAAGATGTTTAAAAAAGAAAAAAGCTTTTGCACAGTGAAGGAAACTGTCAACCAAACAAAAAGGAAACTACTGAATGGGAGAAGATATTTGCAGATGATATATCTGATAAGGGATTAATATCTAAAATACAAAGAACTCATACAATTGACCATTAAAAGAAAAAAACCCGATTAAAAAATGGGTAGAGGGGGCTTCCCTGGTGGTGCAGTGGTTGAGAGTCCGCCTGCCAACGCAGGGGACACGGGTTCGTGCCCCGGTCCGGGAGAATTCCACATGCCGCGGAGCGGTTGGGCCCATGAGCCATGGCCGCTGAGCCTGCGCGTCCGGAGCCTGTGCTCCGCAACGGGAGAGGCCACAACAGTGAGAGGCCCGCGTAACGCAAAAAAAAAAAAAAAAAAAAAAAATGGGCAGAGGACCTGAATAGACCTTTTTCCAAAGAAGACATACAGGTGGCCAGTAGGCATATAAAAGGTGTTCAACATCACTAAACATCAGGGAAATGCAAATCAAAACCACCAGGAGATCCCACCTCACACCTGTCAGGATGGCCATTATCAAAAAGACAAGGGATGACAAGTGTCGGCAAAGATGTGGAGAAAAGGGAACCCTCGTGCTCTGCCGATGGGAACGTAATTTGCTGCGGCCACCCCCAGGGAGTCTGGCTCAGCTGGTGTGGCCTGAGGGTCAGGGTACTTAAGAGCCCCTCTGCTGACGCCAGCGCAGAGACAGGGTGGAGAGCCCCTGCCCTGAAGAAGCGTCTTCCCTTACAAAGTCAGGCTGTCCAGCTGCTGTCAGTTTGTCATTAGCTATTCATTTGTGTGATTTTTTAATTAAAGGCTGTGTCTCCTATCTCTCTCTATCTCCGTCTTATAAAGACACTTAGGATGGCATTTAGGGCCCACCCAGATAATCCAGGATGGGCCTTAACTTTTGTTGTTGTTGTTATTGTTTATCCATTCACTATATAATAGTTTGCATCTATTAATCCCAAACTCCCAATCCATCCCTCCCCCACCTCTTCTTCTCCTCGGCAACCACGAGTCTGTCCTCTATGTCCGTGAATCTGTTTCTGTTTCGTAGAGAAGTTCTTTTGTGTCATATTTTAGATTCCACATATATATGATATCGTATGGTATTTGTCTTTCTCTTTCTGACTTCTCTTAGTATGATAATCTCTACGTCCATCCATGTAGTTGCAAATGGCATTAATTTCATTCTTTTTTAAGGCTGAGTAGTATTCCATTGTATATATACATATATCACATCTTCTTTATCCATTCATCTGTCAATGGACATTTAGGTTGTTTCCATGTCTTGGCTATTGTAAACAATGCTGCTATGAACTGCACGTATCATTTCGAATTGTAGTTTTGTCTGGATATATGAGGCCGGGCCTAACTTAATCACATCTTCAGTGTTCTTTTTTACATATGAGGTAACAGTCACAAGTTCCAGGGATTGGGACCTGGACATCTTTGGGAGGGCCATTACTCAGCCTACCACAGGGCTTCTTATTTTTGTCCGCCTTTGTAGCGTCACAACCTAATGCAGCACCTGGGACATAGTGACATAGTGAACAAATAGATGAATCGTGTAAACTCAATGCATTGGCCGATTACATTGTGTTAGGAATCAGACGCATAGGGATCCAGAAGGAGGGCTGGAGGCAAGCTGTGGAAGCGCCAGGCATGGAGGGATTAAGCTTGGTGCTTTCTGAAACGCACGTCAGTCGACACCACACATCACACATCTTCTCCCTCCTCCCCGTTCACTAGCTTTCCGTCACCCTCGGGATAAAGTCCAGTGAGGCTCCTGCGTACCTCTCCCAACTCCCCACACCTCTCTCCTAACACCTCATGCCACCTATTTATATAGGGCACTCTTGCATTATCACTGCTTCTGTAACTTTCTGTCACCTCTGCTAGATTATACTCTACATGAACAGCTCTAAGCTTCGCTCACCCGCCTCCCCTATCTCCAGCCCCCAGGACAGAACCTGGCACATAGTGGGTATTCAAGTATCTGTTAAGTGAACAAAGGAACTTCAGGCTAATGGGTTGTTCAAAGCCAGGCAGCTTTGCTTTTGAGAATATTGGCTTATCAGGGGAAACTGGGCTGTTGGCTCACTCCGAAATGCCTAGACTAGAGGCCTGGCTGATAAGTCATCAAAATATATTTGGCGGGGGGATGGGGGGAGATGCAAAGAGCCTGCTGGGGGCAGAGGTTTCAGGGAGAAAAGTGTGTGAGTTTTGGTAAGAGCCTTGGAATCATGTCTTGAGAGACTGAAAGCTCATCAGACAAGTTGGAATGGGATTCATTGGAGAGCGGGAGCCATGACTGGTCGTTACTGACGTAAGAGATGGAGGAAAGTCAGAGACTGGGGGAGATGTGCCTGGCAGCAGGCACAAGGCAGATTGGAACAGTGGAGACCGTGGACAGAAGGAAAGCCATTCCATTTCGGCAGTCCGGACAAGGTGTGATGATGGTTTGGACTGGTGTGGAAACATGTACAATATTACAAGCAAATGATAGAGCTCGGATTCAGATGGAAGGAGAGACACTCGTGAGCTAAGGTAGCACGCCCTGGGCACACAAAGGAATAATGGCACCAGAGGGAGTAGCCGAGATGACTTTGTGTCACCAGCCCAGGTGGCAGAGAGACTGGTGCCCCTGCAGGCAGAAAACTGTGGAAGCCAGGTGACCATCTTGGCTTTGGAACAAGTTGGGTTTGCAGAAAAGAGAATAGGACGTCCTATTGTTATTGTTGTTGCTATTACTGTTTTTATTCTCTGATTGGTTAGAATATTTACATTGAATACTTTCCATATACCAAGTTGTACTGTGCTTTTCTTCAATGGGTCATATTGTTTGATTCTCACAACAACCTTCTGAGGAATACTTGCAGTTAGTATCCCCATGATACAAATGAGAAAAAGGAGATATCCTTTTCCCTCTGAAATGCTCCGTCGAACAAGATGATATTATAACGTGTTTCTTTCTAATACCACTCATGACACTGACGTACTAATCTTTTTATTTCTTCCCTTGTGGGCCTGCTGATATTTCATCAACCAATGCTCAGTGACCATTCCGACCCATTCAGTCAGCCAAGAAGTAACCCCATTTCTCATTCGTGTATAGGGTTTTGCTCCTTGATATTCATCAGCGTATATTTTTTTAATATTGTGACCAAGCTCCCATACCCAGGGTCATAGCATGTTGGAGCCTTATGACCGTCGGCTGGAAATGCCTCTGGAAAAGGACAAAAATCACAAAGACAGGCCCCTCATGTCTGAAAAAAAAATCCACTAAGTATTATTTTGTTTCCTATCCTTATATATCCATAACTCACAGTCTTTTTCACACTGATCTATAGAGTACATCAATTGCCAATAAAGACCTAACTATATAGGAAGCTATGGAGGCCACGTGGTTGGTTATAATTAATTAATATTGTATCCCACCAAAAAAAGAAACCACAAAGGCAAGCGAAGGATCAGGCTTGGGTTCGGACATCAATTCAGCAGGCCAGCTCAGTGCTGTACCTCCTATTTGTACAGCAGGAAGGTGACAGTAGAGAGCTGGTGTAAAGAAGGTTCTGAGACATCACGGAAGGAAACCTCCTCTCAGCCTCAGGGGCCTTATGGGAAAATAGAGGCTATAATATTTCCTGCTCTGCCTCCTGAGGATTAAGAGCTCCTATATGACGATGTACGTAAAAACGTTCTGTGAACTGTAACGCACGTTCCAGACCTGAGGGGCGCTCACTGCCGTCAGCATCGTTACTGTTATTATTATTGATGTGGAGATGGGGAGGGCTGTTGGCAAAGAGGAACACGCAGACGAGTAATTTTCTACCAAAGAGCAGCAGTTTGCAAAATTGCTCAGAAAATGTGAAAGGGGGATGCTGGAAGAGTAGGGAACCCCTACAGGTTCCTTCTCAAGCTTAAATTGTAAAGAAAAAAAAAATCATTCTTTTCTCGGGCCCTTTCACACGAGACTGATTTGGTAAGAATTTTGCCCCCATGGTGAAGGTGATCCCAAAAGAGACCCTGCCTTCCCATTTTCCTTGTGAGTCCCCAACGTGTTGGGAGTGGGGAAACTCAGGACACGACCAGACTTGAGGGCTGGAGAGGGAATGGGAGTGGGTGGCCGGCACACCCACTCCTACCTCCACCCCCCCAGCCAGTCCTTGGTCTATTCAACCAAGACATCGTGTCGGCAAAGCCAAACAGAATCCTCTCCCTTTCAACCCAAGGCTGGTCCTCGGTGTTATCATGGGAGCCCTCCCTGGTCTGAGAGCTGTTCCAGGTCCAGGTGGGGCAGGCCTTGCCCATGGCCACCAGAGGCCACTTGTCCAAAACCCCCTGGTCCATGTACCGTTCCAGGGCACTGATACCTCTCTAAGCCTCCGTTTCCTCATTTGTGAAATAAGTGGGGCTGGACAAGCCTGGATTCAAGTTTGTGGTCTGTGGCCCATAGTTGTCCAAGAATACTAGCTTCCACCCTGCCTGGCCGAAGCTGTTTAGTTGTGTTAGGGTGCAGCTGTGCAGGGGGCTCTGTGTCTGCACCCCCGGGAGCCAACAGTATTTCTGCAGGAGCTGCGCACTGCTGGCTGCATGGGAGGGGCTGAAGTTTGTGCTTTGGGCCCAGAGAGGAAGGTGCCACCACGGAGTGACCTACCACATCCCTTACATGACCTTTAACAGCGAGAAGGAAGGACGAGGGAGGGGGATGGGCAAGGGAAGGGGGAAAGAAAGGAGACAGAGAGGAAGAGGGGAGGGGGAGGGGAGAAGGCAGGTAGGCCCCTGTGTGCCCGTCATCTCCTGTGACCCTCCCCACAGCCCTGGGAAGTGAGAAGGAAGATAGGGATCAGGGCACCTTAAAGACAGTTCGGCTTTGACACACGCAAGGTAACGAACGCCACCTCCAAGAGAAAGGTGTTCTGAACACGGGGGTACAGCTGAGGGCGTAGGTCAAATGTGCATTGCGTCGTCACTCCCTTCGAGCGGTTGCATCAGCATCACCTGGGAGCTTTGAAACACACCGAAGCTTGGTCCCCACCCCAAGCTTCTCGTGTAATCACCGGGGGTGTAGTCTGAGCGTCAGGATATGGAAGCAGATGTGACTTATGACTTTAAAGGACCTTTCTGGAGGATTAGTGAGTTGGGGAGGGTGGGGCATGAATGGGAAGCTGGGAGACCAGGCAGGAGGCGATCACAGGGGCCCAGATGAGAGGTGATGGCGACCTAGGCCAGGGTGGTGGCCATGGAAGGTGAGGGAGGAAGGTGAATCTGGAACCTGATTTGCAGGGAGAGCAAACAGGCCGTGCTGGTGTGAATCTGTGCACGCTCACGTGTGTTTCCCTAAAGAATATCATCTTAGAATCTGGAGCAGAGGGAATCATCCTGTAACTGTGGCAATTTTGTGGAAACTGAAGGCAGCAGATCCTGGCCTTGTGGATCCGAGTCCAACAGGGCTGTGGTCTCCAGCTCGTTACTCGATCCCAAGAGACAGCAGCCTACTTCTCCAGGGCTGGTGGAACTGGGGCCTCCAGCTTCTGCCTAGGAGCAGGAAGCAGCTCACCAAAGAGGACGTGTGGAGTGACAGGAGAGTCACAGGCTGCAATCCTCACTCAGCTGGCCCACCGTAGGGTGTCCTATGGCTGCTGTAACAAATGACCACAAAGGTGTTGGCTCAAAACAGCGCAGATTTGTTCTCTGAAAGCTGTAGAGGTCAAGAATCAACAGTCAGATCCACAAGACTCAAGTCAAGGTGCTGGCAAGGCTAGATTCTTCCGCCGGCTCCTTGCCCTTTTCAGTTCCCAGTGGCTGCCTGCATTCCTTGGCCTGTGGTGCCTTCTCCCATCTTCACAGTGCATCACTCCAATCTCTGCGTCCATCCTCACATCGCCCTCTCCTCATCTGTAGTCAAATTTCCCTCTGCTTCCCTCTATCAGGACACGTGTGGTTATATTTAGGGTCCCCTCGGATAATCTAGGATAATCTCTCCATCTCACTATCCTTAATTTAATCACATCATCAAAGTTCCTTTTGCCATATAAGGTTACATCCACAGGACCTAGGGGTTAGGACCTGGTTATCTTTGAGGCCCATGATTCAGCCTGCGGTACCCTGGGCCCCATGCAAAGAGATGCAGAAATACAACCCCTGGATGTGGCTTAAATCTGTGAGACTTTTGTCTGGGATTTAACTGGCTTGGATGAATGGCTTTGTGGAGGACATTCTATCAGAGAATACGAGTAAACCTTCAGCCTTTATCCCAGGCTTTGAGATGAAGGGAAGTCTCTTCGAGGTAGAGATGAAAGGGGTTCAAGAGAAAGCTGTGGGTTTGGGGATGCAAAGGAGGGGCTGGAGGGCTGGAGGGAGGGGTGGGGGCTAGAATGGAGAAGGGGATCTGACAGAATCTAAGCATCTGCTGAAAAGCCCTGTCTCGCCCTGATCCATGCCTGGGGAACAGAAAAATCTCACTTCTCTCCCAGCTCCGAGAAGATGAAGTGTGTGCACATCACCCGCAGGAGCAAAAGGAAAAGGTTACACAGGGAATTGTCGATATGATAAATCCCTGCAGTCTCTCAGCCTCTCTAAATGTTTTGATAGCAGAATATGATGGATTGTAAATCAGAGTGGGCCCGTCTTAAACATTTGAGAGCACCTTATTTATTTATGTGACACGTAAAACCAGAATTGATTCCTTTTTCTTTCTGTCTCAGGGAGATTTTTTTTTCCTGCTTTCAGAAACACATCACTCCTCCCCCAGCCCCGGCTTTCTGTGTTTGTGGGTGTGTGGGCCTGTATGTGGTGGTGGCTGTTATGATTCTTTCTACCCAGAAAAAGGATGCTTTGCCTTGAAGAAGATGATAGCAACAGGAACTAACTGCAAAAATAATGAAGCCACTTTGCTTCAAAATATGTCTTAATCTTGTTGCTTTTTTTTTTTTTCACAAGATTACTGCTCAGAGAAAGAGAGGGTGTAAAGATGCTACAATGTGATAGATTTGCGATATGAAACCCAGGCAGATGCACACAGAGACTATTTCCCGGTTGTCCTGGCTGGGATCTACAGTCCTCCATGGGATCAAGTTAAACTTGCCTTTGTCGTACTCTTTCTACAACACTAATTTCTGCTTTATCATTCATCACAGTGGTAAGTGTTGGATGGAGCCTCGATTCACACCCAAGTCTGTTCTAATTCCAAAGCTAGTAGACATACCCACTCTGCTTAACTGGCTTCTTAAGGACCAGTTCAGCTCAAAACACCTTGATCCCAGGATGACATTGAGGACAGACAGCCACCCAGCAGAACCCATCACCCCAACACAACCGCCTCTGGGAGAAACTTCACCCACCTGCCTGGGCAGATAGGCCATGAGATACTGGGTCCTCTCGCCATACTTATATCCTGTCCCTTCCCAAACCTCAAGGTGGGCCTTACCTAACAGGCAGGCCTAGGTCACCTCTACGAGCCTCCCAGCTCTGATGCCCTGTGAACCTTCTTGATTCTGGTTTTTCTCCTGTGGCTTCTCTCGTTAAAGGCAGAGAATGGCATTTGGGTGCAAAGTCTTTATTTATAAGCCATCAAGATACTGCTTCATTTTGACTTCAAAAAACCGTATGCTCTTAGAGGAAAACATAGGAAAAACACTCTTTGACATAAACCACAGCAAGATCTTTTTTGACCCACCTCCTAGAGTAACGGAAATAAAAACAAAAATAAACAATTGGGACTTAATTAAACTTAAATATTTTGCACAGCAAAGGAAACCATAAACAAGACAAAAAACCATAAACAAACAAAAAAAAAAGGAAACCCTCAGAATGGGAGAAAATATTTGCAAATGAAACAACAGACAAAGGATTAATCTCCAAAGTATACAAACAGCTCATGGAACGCAATATCAAAAAACAAACAATCCAGTTAAAAACTGGATGGAAGGCCTAAATAGATATTTCACCAAAGAAGACATACAGATGGCCAAGAGGCACATGAAAAGATGCTCAACGCCACTAATTATTAGAGAAATGCAAATCAAAACTACAATGAGGTATCAGCTCACACCAGTCAGAATGGCCAGCATCAAAAAATCTAGGAACAATAAATGCTGGAGGGCTTCCCTGGTGGCGCAGTGGTTGAGAATCTGCCTGCCTATGTAGACGACACAGGTTCGAGCCCTGGTCCGGGAAGATCCCACATGCCACGGAGCAACTAAGCCCGTGTGCCACAACTACTGAGCCTGCACTCTAGAGCCCACAAGGCACAACTACTGAGCCTGCGTGCCACAACTACTGAAGCCCGCGCGCCTAGAGCCCGTGCTCCACAACAAGAGAAGCCACTGCGATGAGAAGCCCACACACCTCAATGAAGAGTAGCCCCTGCTTGCCACAACTAAAGAAAGCCCACGTGCAGCAACGAAGACCCAATGCAGCCAAAAATAAATAAATATTTTAAAATAATAATATAAATAAATAAATGATGGAAAGGGTGTGGTGACAAGGGAACCCTCCTGCACAGTTGGTGGGAATGTAAATTGATACAACCACTGTGGAGAACAGTATGGAAGTTCCTTAAACTAAAAATGGAACTACCATATGAGCCAGCAATCCCACTATTGGGCATATATCCTGAGAAAACCATAATTCAAAACGAGCCATGTACCACAATGTTCATTGCAGCACTATTTACAATAGCCAGGACACGGAAGGAACCTAAATGTCCATCGACAGATGAATGGATAAAGAAGATGTGGCACATATATACAATGGAATATTACTCAGCCATAAAAAGAAATGAAATTGAGTTATTTGTAGTGAGGTGGATGGACCTAGTGTCCGTCATACAGAGTGAAGTTAAGTCAGAAAGAGAAAAACAAGTACCGTATGCTAACGCATATGTATAGAATCTAAAAAAATGGTACTGATGGACCTAGTTGCAGGCCAGAAATAAAGATGTAGACATAGAGAATGGACTTGAGGACACAGGGTGGGAAGGGGAAGCTGGGGCGAAGTGAGAGTAGCATTGACATATATACACTACCAAATGTAAAATAGATAGTTTGTGGGAAGCAGCAGCATAGCACAGGGAGATCAGCTCGGTGCTTTGTGATGACCTAGAGGGGTGGGATAGGGAGCGTGGGAGGGGACATGTGTATGCATATGGCTGATTCACTTTGTTGTGCAACAGAAACTAACACAGTGTGAAGCAATTATACTCCAATAACAATCTATTAATAGAAAACAAAACCGTATGCTATGGTTTTGTTTTTTAATCCACTTTATACAAAGTATTCCTTGTGATTAAAATTTCTCTTACTATTTGATCTAGACTCACAGGTCTAGACTTTTCCCTCCCGTTTTTTGGAGATGTTTGGAGCTCTCAACTCATCTCATGCTCATCTATTCCTCAACGGTCCCAAGTAGGGAAAAGAACTTTTTCCCATTATGAAACCATCGAAGAGTTTTGTTTTCATGTTAGCAAGTGAAAAGTTGTACTTTTCAATGCAGCTTTTTAAGACCTTTCCCAAAAAAGTATTTTGAGAGGGAATATAATTTTTAAATAATAACTGAATAATTTGAAAATTACTTTGCAGTGAACTTCAAATGTCATAGGTAGTCAGGGAGTCTCTGCCTCTGTTTTCATTGATACTCGTTACTGTGTCAAGTTTACTGTTTCTTGATATGAAGAGCTCAGCTTAGATGTCCTCTCCTCAAAGAGGCTTTCCTGATTACCTCCTTGAAAGTAGGTCTTGGGGAATCCCTGGTGGGCCAGTGATTAGGACTCCAAGCTCTCATTGTCAAGGGCTGGGGTTCGATCCCTGGTTGGGGAACTAAAATCCCACAAGGCAGGTGGCACGGCAAAAAAAAAAAAAAAAAAATGAAAGTAGGTCTTTAAGTCACCGTCACATCATTTTTTTTTTCTATTTTCTTTTTAAATGTATTTATTTTATTTATTTATTTTTGGCTGCGTTGGGTCTTCATTGCTGCATGTGGGCTTTCTCTAGTTGTGGCGAGTGGGGGCTACTCTTCATTGTGGTGTGTGGACTTCTCATTGCGGTGGCTTCTCGTTGTGGAGCATGGGCTCTAGGTGCGCGGGCTTCAGTAGTTGTGGCTCGTGGGCTCAGTAGTTGTGGCTCGCGGGCTTTAGAGCGCAGGCTCAGTAGTTGTGGCGCACAGGCTTAGTTGCTCTGCGGCATGTGGGATCTTCCTGGACCAGTGCTCGAACCCATGTCCCCTGCATCGGCAGGAGGATTCTTAACCACTGCGCCACCAGGGAAGCCCCCGTCACATCATTTTTAAGAACTCTTTGCAGAGTAAATACTTAACCACTATCTACAAGTTCTTTGTTTTCAATTTTCTGTCTCCCCCTCCTAGATCGTGGGCACCTTGAAAGCAGGAATCTTATGTCTTATTTCCTGAGTATCAGAGCAGTGTCTGGCATAGAGCAGGCACTCAAGAAGGAATGAAGGAATGAATGTATGTATGAATGAGTGAATGAATGAATGAACATCTGAGCTGTGTTCTCTTTTCCAAGGTCCATGTTTCTGCTTCCAAAGAATAGGTCTTCTGCTGTATTTCCCTTTTAAAACACCAGGACTGCTGTAGGACAGGCATGGAGCACTGAGGTGAAATTGGGTGGCAGAAAGCACCGCTCACAGCCAGTTCCCAATACTCCTAATGAGATTTTGAAGATGAGGATGACATGGTCAGATTCACGTTTAGAGACATGACGTTTAATCATGGCATTAGTTGTGACATAGGCAGTGGCAAGAGATCTGTTTCTGAAAACAGAGCACTGACGTTTGTTTAGGATGTACTTTTATTGATTAGCAAGGACTCCAGGTTCGCCCTATATGAATGGCACTCCCGCTAACATCCTGAGATTCTTTCTTAAGGGAAAGAGAATGGTGTGGAATGATACCCAACATGACAAGAGTGAGAGAACGTTGCAAACGGGCATGTCACCTAGCACGTCTACCATCAGGGAAAGACTGAGGATTGCCGTCTTAGAAAGAAATGGTGGCAGCGAGGAGGTTGGCCTGAATCCGCGTCTGTCAGGACGTTTTCAGTCATAGGTGCCAGAAAGCCCATCAGACTGGCGTACGCAGACTGCCGGAAGGGAAGGCCCACGCGTGCGTCAGATTCAGGCGTGGCGGCATGCAGAGGGATGTGATGGGGACTCTGCACCTCTCAACTCAGCTGGTTCCGACCGCCCCACTCGGGTCGTCAGGCCACTCCTTAAATCACTCACTCTCGTGGGGGGACATGATGTACTGAGTGGTCAGGACCAAATCACACGCCCACTGCGGGAGGATCCACAGGGGCTAAGAGTGGGTGGGGGTCTTTCTCTAGAAAGAAGTGGACTGCCCTGGCCAGAGGAGGAAGGTGAAGCCCAGAGGCCAGGCCAGGCTGTAGGGAGTCATTGCAGCTGCTGGGAGAAACCAGGAGGGGGGACCCTGCCTGGAGCGGAGGAATGAAGGATGCCATTGTGGAAGCAGAGTTGGGAGGGCCTGGGACATAATTAACTGTGGGGTGGGGAGGGAGTGGAGAGCAAGAGGAATCTGGGTTTCCAGCCCGAATGACTAAGAAGACCGGGATGCTTCCGTTGGGAATGAGGAGTGTTACGGAAAGATCGGGTTTGGGAGACGGGTGGGGAGCTTGGTTCTACACGTGTTCAAGTTGAGGCTCCCGGTGAGGGTCAGAGACGCACAGAAGCCACGCTCGGAAGAGGCTCCAAGACCAAATTTCCTCTTTAGAGCCACCTTCCAGGTGGGGGTGACGGAGCAGAGCCTGTTCAACTGCGTGGGAGTGGATTGTGCATTTTTTTTTGTTTTGAATTCATGTATTATTTTCCTTGGTCTTCATGAATCATCTTTGTCTTGTTCAAAACATCGTGTTTCAGTGGAGAGCAGCTGCTCCAGCGTTTGTCCAGTTACAAGTCCATGTAGCCTGTCCTCGCTGTCAGCTAGAGGTGGGAAAGGAAGGTCTGGGGCTCTGCAAAGAGGAGCCGAGGCTAGAAAGGCTCGTTTGGTAGACGTCTGTCTGCAAGGGTGAGTTTAGCACTTTGGGATGGGTGAGATCACCAAGGACAATGGAGAGGAGAGGGATGAGAAGAGGCCCAGAGCATGGAGGTGACAGCAGAAAATGGATGAGGAAGCAAAGTAGGAGCTGCCAGGAAGAGAACAAGGGGCACCACCCAGGAGAGCCAAGGGGAGGCGATTTAAGGAAGGCAGGTTGCCCCACAGAGGCAGTGATGCGGGATATATTTGGCAGTTTAAGAGAAAAGCGTCGACAGAGCAAGGAGGACAGAATGCGCAGAGGTGAGGGATGAAGGGGGCAGTAACAGGAGGGGCGGACAGCAGTCATCTCGAACTTCCTTTGAGATGTTTGATGGTTACATGATCTTAACAGCAGGTACCGTCCCTGCGTTGCAGGCTCAGAGCTTATTGTATTTGGGGCCCGGAGGCAAACGCTGTGCGCAGAGAGCTCACTGGATACTCTCAGCACCCCTTCGAGCACCCCAGCACCCCATGGGTACCATTTTCATCCCCAGATTACTGATGGAAAGGCTGAGGCTTCGGAGGACGGGTGTAACTTGTCCAGGTTCACACGCCAGTGAGTGGTGGCGCCAGACCCAGAAGGCCAGTCTCTTTCACTCGGGAGCCTCTGCCCTAGGAAGCAAGAGTTGCATAATAACGTGTAGACGATGGTGGAATTGAGCAGCTTTGGGAACTTTGATGTTGCTTTTCATGTTTGTTTTGCTTTTGTCTACTTTTTTAGGGAAATGGCAAACCGAGGTGCTCATGACCCAGAGGGAAGGGGATCCAGTGAAGGGAGATAAGAGTTGAGGGAGCCGATGAGTGCTGGGCTAGGGTCCCTGGGGAGCAGAGGGCAGGCCTCGAGGCCAGGTGGATGGGTTAACTTATAACAGGGAGACCCGCTACCTCCTCCGACGTTGAGAGAAAAGAGACGAGTGTGGAGATGGGGAAGAAAGTGACCTTGATCTTCTCAGCAAGATAGAAAGCAAAATCTTCTACTAAAACAGAGAGGGAAAGTTGGGAGAATTAAAGATATTGGCACAGTTGCCATAGAAATTTCTGTGGGTATGAACAGAAGATGAGTATGTCGGAGCAGCATGACTCAGGTGAGATGAGCGCGTGTAAACACACAGCACCTGGCACGGGGACTGGCAGCTGAGGGGCTGTGGGGGAAAAGGTCAGGATGCTCCCAGGGGGGCCTGAGAAGGACGAGGGGCAGAACGGTACCTCTGAACCTCACTTTGTCAAGTCCCTCATCACTAATACCAGCTCACTCATTAAAGTCACCCTTTTAGGGAACCAGAACGTGCCAGCTTTAAAGCGTCTCATTCAGTCCAACCCTGCAGGTGGAGATCCACCCATTTCACAGACGCAAGGACTGAGGCTGGCAACGGTGAACGAGCGTGCTGCGGTTGGTGTTCTCCAGGCCGCATGTGGGTTCGGGACCTGGGCAGTGGGCATCCCAGCTGTGGCCAGAGAAGGGCGGACTGCTGTTAGTAAGTGGCAGAGCCAGGATTCAAACCGGGAGGCCTGGTTCCAGCCTGTGGCCCCTTCCACCCACCATGTGGGCACTAGTGGTGGGAACTAAGGGGGAGCAGGACAGCCATTGGAATTCATTGCTTTGAGTAAAAGTAAATCCTGGGCACCAGGCTCACGTGGGCCCAAGATGGACCTGCCTTCTCAGGCGCGGCCGGCTTTCTTTGTCCCTGCATACTTCCTACCCCACCTCAAGTCACCACTCCTACCCACTGCTAGCAGGACACCAGCCTCCTCTCAGAGCTCTGTGTCACCTAAATGCATGATGACGCTAATGTCACCATTTCATTTCATGAATTTCATTTCATCCACTGAAAATTTTTGGCTGGAAGAGACCACGCAAGCTTTCTTCCACCTAATAAGAGAGCATCTCGGAGTAGCAAGTTGAAAAAGACATTACAATTCAATTAAAAGCTTACTCTTTTGAACACTCCCAGTGGGGAAGAGCCACTCAGAATTTGTGAGAAACCTAATTTATAGACCCAGTGTCAGGAAATGGAATTGTTAACAATTAGCAACTGTGTGTTACCGGGACCCAGCAGTGGGCGTAGAGCCAAGGATGGTCGGGGCTCCACCCTCCTCAGCAAGCCAGCTAACCTCGCTGAGCCTCGGTTTCCTTATCTGTGAAATGGAGAGCATCACCGTCTGTGGGTGTTGTGGGAATGATAAAGATTATGCATGTAAATGGCATCTTGTGACTACATTATCCTGCCTACATTTGACCAGATCAGCAAACCCTTCTTTACTTCAAAAACAAACAAAAAAAAAAGTCTGCGAAACTGAGCAATAAAAGTTAAGCACAGGGCTTCCCTAGTGGCGCAGTGGTTGAGAGTCTGCCTGCCGATGCAGGGGACACGGGTTCGTGCCCCGGTCCGGGAAGATCCCACATGCCGCGGAGCGGCTGGGTCCGTGAGCCATGGCCGCTGAGCCTGTGCGTCCGGAGCCTGTGCTCCGCAATGGGAGAGGCCACAGCAGTAAGAGGCCCGCGTATCGCAAAAAAAAAAAAAAAAAGTTAAGCACAAACAGAGATAATGGGAAACAGCTTCTTAAAGCTCACCTCCCCAGCCACCGACTCTGCTGCTATGTACCCTGTTGTTTCTAAAGATGTCTCACACTCCATTATCGAGTGCCCTGTATTCTGTGTTCTTTTCTCTTCCAGCATCGTTCCTTGGTACAATTCTTCCCCCATTTCTGCATCATCCTCCGAACTGTCATTCCCCGGGGAGCACGCTAATTTACCCTGGTCCAGCACAGAACACAGCGAGGAATATTTCCCATCTTCACGGCGCAGGGTTGGCCTGAGCCCAACCACTTCTGAATCAGGAGAGGCCAACTGATGGCTTCTGGCCGAGGCCACTGAACCTGGCTGCCCATCAGTCATGGTGGCTGCTTGCTAAAAATGCAGATTCCTGGCCTGCTCCTGGATGCTTGGGATTAATAAGTCTGGACTGGGGCTCAGGAATGGGCATTTTTACAAAGCACCCCAGGCGGCATCTGATGGTTTGGGGGCCACCCTATAGGCCCACCCCCAAAATTCAAGTTTAGATTTCAGGTAAGCTTGGGAGAAATCAGTAAAGCTCAGGAATTAACTGAGGGTCACCAGTGACACTTCAAAAGCCTCTCCCATTTCACAGCTGGGATAAATGGAGACAAGGATGGAGACAGATGAGGAGAGAGCTGGGAGCTTAGAGCAAAACCCAGGATCCCTGCATCCCATTCCTTTCTCCACCTATCTCCCCGCAACCATCACCATCACAACATACCTGCCCATCAGAATTCCTTCTTCTGGGGTGCAGTGCAGTGAGGACAATGTTGTGACTTTAAAACATAAAAGAACAATCACACACACACACACACACACACACACACAAAAGATCTACCCTTGATGAACTGTGGCAGAATCTGTTAACAGCTCTGTCAGAAGACCCAGCAAAGCTAAAAGCATCCTTCTGGGCTTTGATGTCTTGACAAGATGCTTCCTTTGAAAGTTCAGAGACAGTCCCGTTATTTCCTCTGACAGCCCCAGTGAAAAGCTCTGAAATCAGAAGTGGCGTCCCGCCGGAGCCTGAAGGTGTGATTCCTTGAGAGTGGCACGTGTGCCCACCCACCCTCCCCCGAGGGCCCCAGGCTCCTCCACTAACTCCAACCTCTGACCCCCCTCGGGCTAGAGACCCCGGCCACAGGGGGCCTCTGCAGTCTGACTCTTCACCTCCCCCAGAGCCTCCCTAGGGAGGTCAAGGCGTGGACATTTCCCTCATCTGACAGCCAGGCTATGTGGAAGCCACCTTGCAAAGAGTTTCCAGGGGCTGATTTGACAGTTTGACCCATTCTTCCTCCCCCTGAGGGCCACAGGTCACTCCCAGGGAAGGTCAGGAAATGCTAGTGCCCTGTGTCTGGAAATGAGCAGAGTGGGGAGGAGGGAGACCAAGGGGATGACAGCGGGAAAGTGCTCACCCAGAGAGCCTTCCACCCATGCAGTGTCATCCTTACCTAGGAGTTTGTTAGAAATGCAGAATGTCAGTCCCACCCCAGACTTACTGAATCCAAGTCTGTATTTTAACAAGATCACCGGGTGATTTGCCTACACTTAAAGATCTGTATCCCAACTCTACTGCTCCAGGCTGTGTGACCATGGCCACGCTCCTTAACCTCTCTGAGCTTCAGTGTCTACATAGGGTTTTTGAGAAATGAAACACTTAGCACTCGGCACATACTAAGCTTTCAGTGAATGTTCGCCATCATTGTTACCGGGAAAATGATTAAGGGAGAATCCGTTTTGCCACATTTAAACCCAAATTATCCAGCCACTCCTTGGTGGAGAAGGAAGTCCAAACTGAATGGGAGATAGTTCCAAATACAAAAGCAAACCTAAAGACTGGAGAGAGGGATGTCTCTTAGCAGCCTGGGCCCTGACTATTGAACTTGAGGTTAAAGATGATTATTCATCTGTTTGGCTTGGGGATTACCTTCATTACTGTGCCTTCTTTTCCTGCCATCCCCACCCCCCAAACTTATCTCCCAGACCCTGCTGCTTCCATGATCCTGCCTAAAAGGCCTTGCAACTCCTTCACCAGCAGAATGAAATCCTACCTCCTTAGCATGGCCCTTCACAGTCTAGCCCAACCTGACTTGTCAGGCACTTCTGGGCTGCCCTCACGCCTGCCCTTTAGCCTCAGTCCTGTCATTCCTCTGACATTTCCTTGCTGTTGCTGTGTCCTCTGCCTGGCAGTACTCTGTTCCTCTACTTGGAATCACTCTCATTCTCTCGGCAGGATCCAACTCCGCCTTTGGAGCCCTGTTTACCCAGGGAGGCTGTGCAGTGTGCAGAGAGAACGGCTGCAGCTTGAGTGGACTTTGTTTAAATCCCACCTCTGCCATGAACTAGTCATGTGACCTTGGGCAAGGCAATTATCCTCCCTGGCCTGGGTTCTCTCTTCCATCAGTTGAGGCTAATGACCACTGCTTTGCAGGGTGGTTATGAGGGTTCATCAACAAAGTAGGGAAAATTTCAATTAATCATAGTCAAGACCGTTTTCTTTTAAGAAGAAAGTTACCTCCCCTGTGAAGCCTTTAGCATCCTTTTCCCGCCTGTCCTACACAATTAAGTTCGGCCTCCTCTGTGTTTCATAAACTCTTTCTCCTCCTTGTGTCTGCAATGTCTGAATGCTCCAGTGAGGCTTTCTCACAGAAGGAGTCCCTGACCTCTCTGCTTAAGATCACAGGCCGCCCCACACACCCAAAGCAATCTACAGATTTAATAGGCTCCCTATCAAATTACCTGTGGCATTTTGCACAGCACTAGAACAAATAATCCTAAAATTCATATGGAACCACAAAAGACCCAGAATTGCCAAAGCAATCCTGAGGAGAAAGAACAAAGCAGGAGGCATAACTCTCCCAGACTTCATACTATACTACAAAGCTACAGTAATCAAAACAGCATGGTATTGGCACTAAAACAGACATAGGGATCAATGGAACAGAATAGAAAGCCCAGAAGTAAGCCCACATACCTATGTTCAATTAATCTTTGACAAAGGAGGCAAGAATATAGAACGAAGAAAAAACCATCTCTTCAGCAAGCGGTGTTGGGAAATTTGGACAGCCTCATATAAATCAATGAAGTTAGAACACACCCTCATACCATACACAAAAATAAACTCAAAATGGCTTAAAGACTTAAATATAAGATATGACAGGGACTTCCCTGGTGGTCCAGTGGTTAAGACTCCATGCTCCCAATGCAGGAGGCCCGGGTTCAATCCCTGGTCAAGGAACCAGATCCCACATGCCGCAACTAAGAGTTCATATGCCACAAGTAAGAGCCCGCATGCCTCAACTTAGAGTCTGCATGCTGCAGTGAAGATCCAGCGTGCCACAACTAAAAGATCCGACATGCCACAACAAAGATCCCACGTGCCGCAACTGAAAAAGATCCTGTGTGCCACGACAAAGATCCCACACATGGTAGTAAAGATCCCACATGCTGCAACTAAGACTTGGATCAGCCAAATAAATAAATAAATATAAAAGTTTTTTTTTTAAAAGACATGACAACATAAAACTCTGAGAAGAGAACATAGGCAAGACATTTTCTGGCATAAATCTTTTTTTTTTTTTTTTTTCTTTTTTTTTTGCGGTACGCGGGCCTCTCACTGTTGTGGCCTCTCCCATTGCGGAGCAACAGGCTCCAGACACGCAGGCTCAGCGGCCATGGCCCACAGGCCCAGCCGCTCCGCGGCATGTGGGATCTTCCCGGACCGGTGCACAAACCCATGTCCCCTGCATTGGCAGGCGGACTCTCAACCACTGCGCCACCAGGGAAGCCCTGACATAAATCTTACCAATGTTTTCTTAGGTCAGTCTCCCAAGGCAATAGAAATAAAAAGAAAAATAAACAAGTGGGACCTCATCAAACTTATAAGCTTTTGCACAGCAAAGGAAACCATAAACAAAACAAAAAGACAACCTAAAGACTGAGAGAAAATATTTGCAAATGATGCAACCAACAAGGGCTTAATTTCCAAAATATACAAACAGCTCATACAACTCAATATTGAGAAGACAGACAACCCAATTGAAAAATGGGCAGAAATATGAGGATATATGTATATGTATGGCTGATAACTTTGTTATAAAGCAGAAACTAACACACCATTGTACAGCAATTAAACTCCAATAAAGATGTTTAAAAAAATAATTTAAAAAATTAAATTAAATTTAAAAAAAAAAGAAAAATGGGCAGGGCAGAAGACCTAAATAGACATTTCTCTAAAAAAGACGTACAGATGGCCAACAGGCACATGAAAAGATACTTAACATCACTAATTATTAGAGAAATGCAAATCAAAACTACAATGAGGTACCACCTCACATCAGTCAGAATGGCCATCATCAAAATGTCTACAAATAACGAAGTCTGGAGAGGGTGTGGAGAAAAGGGAACCCTCCTACGCTGTTGGTGAGAATATAAGTTGGTGCAACCACTATGGAAAACAGTATGGAGGTTCCTCAAAAAACTAAAAGTCGAGTTGCCATATGATCCTGCAATCCCACTCCTGGGCATATATCTGGAGAAAACCATAATTTGAAAAGATACATGCACCCCAATATTCATTGCAGCATTATTCACAATAGTCAAGACATGGAAGCAACCTAAATGTCCACTGACAGATGAATGGATAGAGAAGATGTGGTACATATATACAACGGAATACTACTCAGCCATGAAAAAGAATGAAACAATGCCATTATCAGCTACATGGATGGACCTAGAGATTATCATACTAAGTGAAATAAGTCAGAAAGAGAAAGGCAAATGCCATATGACATTGCTTATATGTGGAATTTAAAATATGACACAAATGAACTTATCTAGGAAACAGAAACAGACTCACAGATGTAGAGAACAGACTTATGGTCGCCAAGGGGGAGGGGGCATGGGGGAGGGATGGATTGGGAGTTTGGAGTTAGCAGATGCAAACTATTATATATAGAATGGATAAACAACAAGGTCATACTGCATAGCACAGGGAACTATATTCAATATCCTGTGATAAACCGTAATGGAAAAGAATATATATATATATATATATATATATATATATACACACACACACACACACATAACTGAATCACTTTGCTGTACAGTAGAAAGTAACACAACATCGTAAATCAACTACACTTCAATAAGATAAAATAATCATAGGTCACCTCACTTCCCACCCCATCCTCTTCTCTGCTTGACTCTTCTCCTTTGTGCTTATCAGTGTCGGCTTCTGCTTGTTTATTCGTGTGAATGTGAGCTCCACAAGAGCAGAGGTTCCTGTCTGCTCACTCCTGCATCCTCAGGACCTACAAGTGTGTCTGGCACTCGTAGGCTCTCGGACAGGATTTGAGGGCTGCACGTGGGGATCACCGTGTGCCATCGAGGGGTATTCAGATGGCCCTGCCCCGCCCAGCTGTGAAGGGCTAAATTGTGTCCCCACCCAAATTCATACGTTGGAATCCCAACCCTCAGAATGTGGCTATATTTGGAGATAAGGTTTTTAAAGAGGGGATTAAGTCACCTTAAATGAAGTCCTCAGCGTGGGCCCTAGTCCAGTCTGACGGGTGTCCTCGTAAGAAGAGGAGATTAGAGATAGGCACGCACGGAAGGGAGACCATGTGAGGACACGGTGAGAAGGGGTCCATCTGCAGCCACGCGGGGAGGCTTCAGAAGAAACGAACCCTGCAGACATCTTGGTCCCGGACTTCTAGCCTCCAGAACCGTGAGAAAAAAATTTTTGAGGTTTAAGCCGCCCAGTCTGTGCACTTTGTAATGGCGGCCCGAGCTGACTAATACACCAGCTGTGAACTCCTTGAGGACAAGAACCATGATTTCTTCATCTTTGTATGCCCCGTATCCACAGGGTTCTGGCCCAAACCCATATTCAGTAAATAGGGTTCTAATCGAATTGCATTCCACTCACAACAGGAAGAATGATGACTGAAGAAGCACCAAGTGGTGACGGGAGAGCCCTGCACAGACATCCAGGAATGAGTTGTTGATAATTGTCTATACAGGCTAGCCACTTTCCTTATATACTATCTATTCCAAGGTGGTGTCATTTCTCACTAGTTGGGGTTTCTTTGTGGCACATAATAAATACCATAGCGGATAAAAGGAAAATCCAGTCAATCGGGGCTTCCCTGGTGGTGCAGTGGTTAAGAATCCACCTGCCAATGCAGGGGACACGGGTTCAAGCCCTGGTCCAGGAAGATCCCACATGCCGCGGAGCAACTAAGCCCGTGCGCCGCAACTACTGAGCCTGCGCTCTGGAGCCCATAAGCCACAACTACTGAGCCCGTACGCCACAACTACTGAGCCTGTGCTCTACAGCCCACGAGCCACAACTACCGAAGCCCATGCGCCTAGAGCCCTGCTCCGCAACAAGAGAAGCCACCGCGATGAGAAGCCCACGCACCGCAACGAAGAGTAGCCCCCTCTTGCCACAACTAGAGAAAGCCTGCACAAAACAACGAAGACCCAATGCAGCCAAAAATAAATAAATAAATTTATATTAAAAAAAAATCCAATCAATCGCAAAAACAGGCAAAGGAGGCAAGAGTCTGTACTTGGTGTTTGGGTTCCTTCTCCGTGTAACATGTACGTGTGATGCTCTTAGTTGTGCTGTGAGGGGTGGGATTCAAGACAGAAAGAGGCGTGATGGAGAAGAGCCACAGAGGAAGGAAACTTCTCACCTCTCCCCTCCTTCTGGGCACCAGGATCTTAAACACAATGGTGTTTAGTTCTAATCTGCTCGGGCCACTCCCCCCAAGGGCAGGGATTGCCTCTGAGGCTCCCCACCTACCTCTGGGCCCTCAGCACAGTGGCTGGAGCAGCCTGGGGACCACTCGGTGCTGCTTTGAAGTGGAGTGTTTTCAGGTCGGTACAGAACGTGCCTGCACGCAGTTCAGACCCGCCGGGAAACTGGCCCAGGGCGAGGCCCGCGACATGGAGCCGGTCTGCTGGGATACTCACCACCCGCCACGGAAGGGACTGTGTCAGAGTTTTAACGTGCATTTTATTCATGCATTCATTTGTTTTTTATTTTTGCTAACTTGGGCAAGTGTACACCTGAACCTGAAGACTTGGCCAGAAATATGCAGCCTTCATGCCAGCGAGTAGCAGGCCTCGTGGCGCTGGTCCCCTCACTGGTGGCTCACAGACTTTCAGAAAGACAGACGCCAAGTCTCCACTGCTCTGCAGACACTCACCCCCTTGTTGTGCTCGGATTATTCTTCCAAGGGCAGTGGTTCTTGCAGCTTCACTGGGGGGACCTTGGGAGAGGAATTCTTCAAAGGCTCACTGTTTTCTGAGCCCTCCCCACCCCTCTCTTTCCTTCCTTCATCTTCCCTTCTTTTTAATCTGCTGTGGTTTTCACCCCTGGTTGCCAAATACGTCTTAGAAGATACCGTCTATTCTGAACCACAGTTCGTAGAACATCAAAAAGCTTTTAGGATATTTCACCACAAATTTGGCTCATTTCTTGGCCTCACTTGTCAACAGATTTAAATAATTCTAGATAAAGGAGTTTCTGTGAAAAAGTCTCTGCTCTCCCCTGCACCTATTCCTGCCCAATTTCTTCGTTCTGCAAAAGAAAAGTCGTCTTCTGCTCCCTCTCTTTTAAAAATCATAATCCAAAGGCCCAGGCCTCTTGGAAAGGCGGCACAGATTTGGCCACATTCTGCTACGTCAGCGGTAACCCCTACAGAACTGTAGGACCTCCTTTCCCTTACCGAGTTCCTCCGCTCATAGAAGCCCTCGTGCACACTCACACACATTCACACGTGCACACGCAACACGTGCAACATGTGCACATACGTGCAAGTGCAGGCATGTTCGTGTAAGCGCACACACACGTGCAATACACATGCACGCACCCACATCACTGAGCGTCCACGAGAGATGTTCCCGTACATCACTGGTCCGCATCAGCAGCAGTTCCCTCAGGGTAGCCACTCTGCAGTTAATTTAACGTTCAGCCAGTCTTTATGGAAAGCATACGGTGGACCAAATACCGCTCTAGGTTCCGGGGAAATCACAGTGAAGAGTTCCTGCCTTTGTGGAGTTTATATTCTAGAACAGCGCCGTCCGGTAGAACATCCCTCAGTGAGAGCGATGGCCCGCATTGCTTAATACAGTAGCCACCAGCCACGTGCAGCTACTGGGCACTCGGAATGTGCCCGGTGCAACTGAAAACGGATCTTAGATTTTATTTAATTTTAATTAATATAAATGTAAAGAGGCACATGTGGCCAGTGGCGGCTGTGTTAGGAGAAAATGGGTAGATACTCTCTCCTGCCTCTTCCTTTAACCACAAAAATATATAAGTAAATTTTGAATATTAAAAAGTGCTATGCAGGGAACTATACTCAATATCTTATAGTAACCTATAATAGAAAAGAATCTGAAAAGGAATATATATATATATATATATTGGGTTGGCCAAAAAGTTTGTTTGGGTTTTTCTGTAAGATCTTACGGAAAAACCCTATATATATATATATCTGTATAACTGAACAATTTTGCTGTACACCTGAAACTAACACAACATTGTAAATCAATTATATCTCAATGACTATATATATATATATATGGTGCTATGAAGAAAGCAAAGCAGGGAGAGAGTGACTGGGGAACTGGGAGAGGCAGTATTTTACACGGAATGGTGGTCAGGAAAGGCCTCTCTGTGGAAGGGTGACTTTCACATGGAGCCGTGAAAACCGAGGAGCTCTAGGGGTGGACTTCCTGGCAAAGGCCCTGTGATGGAAGGGATACACCTGTTCCAGCAGCCAGAGTGATAGGGGCAAGTGGGGAGGGGAGCAGGGACCAGAAGGGGCCGGGGTTGGAGCTCACTCTGATGGGACCCAAGAGAGGGCTTCATGCAGAACAGTGTCCTGAACTGATTCCTACCTTAAAATCTCCCTCTGCATGACTATCATCAAAAAGAATACAAATAACAAATGTTGGCAGGGATATGAAGAAGAGGGAGCCCTCATGCACTGTTGGTGGGAATGTAAATTGGTGCAGCCACTGTGGAGAATAGTATGCATGTTTCTCAAAAACTAAAAATAGAACTACCATAGGACCCAGCAATTCCACTCCTGGGTATATTTTGTAAAAAAAAAAAAAAAGTACTAATTTGAAAAGATATATGCGCCCCAGTGTTCATAGCAGCATTATTTACAATAGCCAAGATATGGAAGCAACCTATGTGTCCGTCAACAGATAAATGGATAAAGAAGATGTGATACACACACACACACACACACACACAATGGAATACTACTCAGCCTTCAAAAGAATGAAATTTTACCATTTGCAACACCATGGATGGATTTGGAGGGTATTATGCTCAGTGAAGTAAGCCAGACAGAGAAAGACAAACACAAATCACTTATATGTAGAATCTAAAAAGTACAACAAACTAGTGAGTATAACGAAAAAGAAGCAGACTCACAGATACAGAGAACAAACCAGTGGTTACCAGTGGGGAGAGGGAAAGGGGAGGGGCAAGATAGGAGGAGAGGATTAAGAGGTACAAACTGTTGGTCATAAAATAAGCTACAAGGATATATTGTACGCCATGAGGAATACAGCAAATATTTTGTAGTACTATAAATGGAGTATAACTTTTTTTTTTACAAGTTTTGTGTGTGTGTGTGCGGTACACAGGCCTCTCACTGTTGTGGCCTCTCCCGTTCCGGAGCACAGGCTCCGGACGCGCAGGCTCAGTGGCCATGGCTCACGGGCCCAGCCGCTCCACGGCATGTGGGATCTTCCCGGACCGGGGCACGAACCCGTGTCCCCTGCATCGGCAGGCGGACTCTCAACCACTGCACCACCAGGGAAGCCCCCTGGAGTATAACTTTTAAAAACTGTGAATCACTACATTGTATACCTGTAATTTATATAATATTATACACCAACTATACTTCAATTTTTAAAAAACCTTTAGAGATTAAAAATAACATTTAATTGCTTTTCAGTACCAAAATGAATTTCAAACCATAAATAAAGCCCATCAAGAAGCAGAAAGAAAATCCCTGTGCTGCTCTAGAGAGGAAGTAAGCAGGAGGCCTGTGGAGGCTTCCAGACGGGAGATGGAAGTGGTCCGATACTGGGTTTATTTTGAAGACAGAGTCAACAGGATCGCTGATGGACTAATTTGGGGGTGAGGTAAAGAGGATTTTGGCCTGAGTGTGCCATAGAGATGGAGATGAAGAGCTGTAGACATGGTGGGGGGGTGGGCAGGACCCATGTTTGAGGGGGAAAATCAAGAGTCTGATGTTCAGCTAAACATGTCAATTTGGGTGTTGTCAGCAAAAAGACACAGCTCCCCTCTGCTCTGCTGTGCCCATCTCCTGTCCTCACCAGTGCCCTGAGGGACCCTCACCCACTGCTGATGAAATTGCCCAGCATCACTTTGTTATAAGGCAGAAACTAACACACAATTGTAAAGCAATTATACTCCAATAAAGGTGTTTAAAAAAAGAAAGAAAGAAAGAAATTGCCCATCATGAAAATGCCTCAGAGTGGCCGTTTCTGGGTTCACAGGGGAGGGATGCCCCTCCCCCGAGTCCTGCACAGGTTTGTCACCTGACCCCCTAAGCAGATAAGTGGGGCCCCAAGTCCCAGAGGGTTGCTCTTGAAAATAAGTCCATTAATTCTTCCTTGAGCCCTCTCTTCAGTGGAACTCAAACCCAGGCCAGTGGGAGGGACGGGAGAGGATATGCTATCCCCTCCATCCCCTTTCCCCCGGATGTCATGTCGGCTACCCCTGTTTCCAAACACACAATGAAAGGCCATCCTCTATGGAAGCCCGTGCATTTAGATACTCAGCGTGGTCCAGCCCATCACTTCCCCTGTGGGGGTTCTGTTAACATAACCTACCTTATAATAAGCAAATTGTTCCTGTACTCCTAAATTAATATTTGTTTAATGCAATTCCAATCAACATTCTAACAGAATTTTATTTTGCAGATGATTCTGATTCATGAGAACTGATTTACATTAATAGGTGATCAGAATAACCCAGACTTATTTGGCAAAAGAAGAATGATAAAGAGAAACTCACTCTACCAGATGTTAAAACATGCTCTAATCTACAAAAAAAAATTTAAGTGAAGCATAAGTTGTAAGGCTCAAGAGCTAGAGAAGAGGTAGAGAACAGATAATCCAGAAACACCCTAGTATACAGAAAAATTTAATGTACGGCCAAGGTGGCTTCACAAATTAGTGAGAAATAAATAACACTATACATGTTATTGAGATAATTGATAACTTTCAAGAAAAATGGTTAGAATTGTATCTCACAGCTTACCCCAAGATCAGTTCGGTTCAAGTCCAGACAAGTTATATGTAAAAAATAAAGCCAAGCGCTTCCCTGGTGGCGCAGTGGTTGAGAGTCCGCCTGCCGATGCAGGGGACACGGGTTCGTGCCCCGGTCTGGGAAGATCCCACATGCCGCGGAGCAGCTGGGCCCATGAGCCATGGCCGCTGAGCCTGCGCATCCGGAGCCTGTGCTCCGCAATGGGAGAGGCCACAACAGTGAGAGGCCTGCATAACGCAAAAAAAATAAAATAAAATAAAGCCAAAACACTCTAAGAAAACATAGAATAATAGGTCTCAGCTATCAAAGCAGGGAATCACCTTCTAAATGTAAAATCACAATGAAAGAAACCACAAGAGGAAAAGACTGATAAATTTGCCGTTTAAAAATGAAAAATTTCTCCCTGTAAAACATGAAAAAATACCATATGCAAAACTAAAAGGTAAATGACAGACTGGAAAATTTTTGCAACAAATATAGAAAGGTACTAATGTTTTTAATATAGAGAGAACTCATAAATTAATAATAAAACCACTGGGCATCACAATATAAAAATGACATAGGGACTTTCCTGGTGATCCAGTGGGTAAGACCCTGCGCTCCCAATGCAGGGGCCCTGGGTTCAATCCCTGGTCAGGGAACTAGATCCCGCATGCATGCTGCAACTAAGAAGTCCGCATGCCACAACTAAAGATCCCACGTGCCACAACTAAGACCCGGCACAGCCAAAATAATTAATTAATTAATTAATTGATTGATTTTAAAAAATAATAATAAAGTATGTTTTTTTAAAATGGCATAAATCCACAATTCACAAAAGAATACAAATGGCAAGTGAATCTTTGAAAACTGTTCACCCTTATTAGCAATCAAGAGAAGCACCAAAGCATATTAAAGCAGTTTTCCCATATCTAATTGGCCAGGCTTTTTCATGGTAATATTTCATGTAAGCTAAGTGGTGAGTCGGGCATTCATTCACTGCCTGCGAAAAGGCCAAATGATGCAAAAACTTGGCCATATGAGTCAAGAGAATGTAAAATGTTGACCTCCTTTGACCCAGTGCTTTCACTTCAGAAATAAGGACTAAGGGTATTGACTACAATGTTGTCAGAAGAGCCAAAAATTAGGAATAAATGTCCAACAAAAGTCCAATGGCTAATTACATCATGTATGGTATATCCCTACAATGTAATGTCATGCAGCCATTTCTTAATCATGCTTTTGCTCAAAGTTTGTGAAAATGGGAAATGTTCAAGTGAAATGAAGGAACTACGATATTTGGGGCGATGTTTTTCTTTTTTATACTTTGATGCCTTTTCTGGATTTTCTATAGTGATTTTACCTTTATGTTAATAAACGAAACATTCATATCCATCTTCTAACTCCTATATAAATTCCACTCGCCAGCCCCAGGCAAGCATCTTGCTTCTGATGTACCGTCCATAAAAGCGGCTTGCGAACCCAGCCAACACTCACTGCAAGGTGCCCTCCAGCACCCTACCCACCACTTCATAAGATCTCAGTGCCCTTGTTGCTTTTCTGTATCCCTTGGTCTCTAAACATGAATGAGTGACCTGCATCCTCATTTGCTTGCTCTGGGCCCGTCCCCACTGCCCTTCCCAGAGAATGGAAGAGAAGAAAAATGTGATCTTTCACGTTTAGGAGTACCCACTCTCACACCATCTGTGCGCACCTGGGTATTTGCTTTGGGTGCCAGTTGGGCTGAGTCATGGGAGCAACTTAGAAAGAAATGCTAGTTTCTTTTGCCCTGTGAGGAAACACTGACACTCTCTTTGTTCTTGTCCCACAGGTATGATGCTGCCTCTTGTGTTTAGCCATTGGAACAGTTACAATCTTCTGCACTGAAATCATTCTGGAAACTCAAGCACCAGACTTCAGCGTTCAAGTGAAGCCAAAGCCATTGGAGCGGGGCATAAAGCCAAAAGCCTTTTATCTTAGTAGTTCCAAAACTTTCACTGCCCCTTCCCTACCCGCCCCCGTCCCCCCAATAAGCCATTGCACACAGACAGACAGCATGGCGAGCAAACGAAAATCCACAACCCCGTGCATGGTTCGGACATCACAAGTAGTAGAACAAGACGTGCCCGAGGAAGGAGACAGGGCCAAAGAGAAAGGAATCGGCACGCCACAGCCCGAAATGGCCAAGGACGCTTGGGCAGCAGAACCTGAAAACTCTTCCAAAGAAAATGAAGTGATAGAGGTGAAGTCTACAGGGGAAAATCAATCCAAAAAACTCCAAGGTGGTTATGAATGCAAATACTGCCCCTACTCCACGCAAAACCTGAACGAGTTCACGGAGCACGTTGACACGCAGCACCCCAACGTGATTCTCAACCCGCTCTACGTGTGTGCCGAATGTAACTTCACAACCAAAAAGTACGACTCCTTGTCTGACCACAACTCCAAGTTCCACCCCGGGGAGACCAACTTCAAGCTGAAGCTCATCAAGCGCAACAATCAGACCGTCCTGGAGCAGTCCATCGACGCCACGAACCACACCGTGTCCCTCCCCACCAGCGGCCCCGGGAGCGCGGACAGTGACCCCGGGATCTCGGTGAGTAAAACCCCCATCATGAAGCCAGGGAAACCGAAAGCCGATGCCAAGAAGGTGCCCAAGAAGCCAGAGGAGGCCGCCCCCGAGAACCACGTGGAAGGGACCACCCGCCTGGTGACAGACGCGGCCGAGATCCTCTCAAGACTCGGGGGCGTGGAGCTCCTCCAGGACACCTTAGGACACGTTATGCCTTCTGTCCAGCTCCCACCAAATATCAACCTTGTCCCCAAGGTCCCCGTGCCGCTGAACACTACCAAATACAACTCTGCCCTGGACACCAACGCCACCATGATCAACTCCTTCAACAAGTTCCCTTACCCAACGCAGGCTGAGCTGTCCTGGCTCACAGCTGCTTCCAAACACCCGGAAGAGCACATCAGAATCTGGTTTGCCACCCAGCGCTTAAAGCATGGCATCAGCTGGTCCCCGGAGGAGGTGGAAGAGGCCCGGAAGAAGATGTTTAATGGCACCATCCAGTCGGTGCCCCCAACGATCACTGTGCTGCCCGCCCAGTTGGCCCCCACCAAGATGTCACAGCCCATCCTCCAGACAGCGCTTCCGTGCCAGATCCTCGGCCAGACCAGCCTCGTGCTGACTCAGGTGACCAGCGGGCCGACGACCGTCTCTTGCTCCCCCATCACGCTCACCGTGGCCGGAGTGACCAACCACGGCCAGAAGAGACCTCTGGCGACTCCCCAAGCTGCCCCCGAGCCCAAGCGCCCGCACATCGCTCAAGTGCCAGAGCCTCCGCCCAAGGTGGCCAACCCTTCGCTGACCCCGGCCAGCGACCGCAAGAAGACGAAGGAGCAGATCGCACACCTCAAGGCGAGCTTCCTCCAGAGCCAGTTCCCCGACGATGCTGAGGTCTACCGGCTCATCGAGGTGACCGGCCTCGCCAGGAGCGAGATCAAGAAGTGGTTCAGCGACCACCGGTATCGGTGTCAAAGGGGCATCGTCCACATCACCAGCGAATCCCTTGCCAAAGACCAGCTGGCCATCGCAGCTTCCCGACACGGCCGCACTCACCACGCATACCCAGACTTTGCCCCGCAGAAGTTCAAAGAGAAAAGCCAAGGTCAGGTGAAAATCCTGGAAGACAGCTTTCTGAAAAGCTCTTTCCCGACCCAAGCAGAACTGGACAGGCTAAGAGTGGAGACCAAGCTGAGCAGGAGAGAGATCGACTCCTGGTTCTTGGAGAGGCGGAAGCTTCGGGACAGCATGGAACAGGCCGTCCTGGATTCCATGGGGTCCAGCAAGAAAGGCCCAGACTCGGTGGCCCCCAATGGTGCTCTGTCTCGACTCGACCAGTTCTCCAGCGCCCAGGTGCCCGGTTCTTTGCCCAGCCCTTCACCAGCAATTACAAAAAATCAAGAACAGGTTCATCTCCTGAGGAGCACGTTTGCAAGAACCCAGTGGCCAACCCCCCAGGAGTATGACCAGCTGGCGGCAAAGACCGGCCTGGTCCGAACTGAAATCGTGCGTTGGTTCAAGGAGAACAGATGCTTGCTAAAAACTGGAACCTTAAAGTGGCTGGAGCGGTACCAGCAGCGGCACGTGGCGGATGATCATGGCTACGACGCCCCGTCGAGGAGGGCAGCAAAAGCCGTCATCGCCGAGAGCTCGAAGAACGGGAGCGAGGGCGGTCCGCAGTATCACAAGGACCCCAAAAAGCTCTGCAAAGAGGACTTGGAGAAGCTGGGCCCCAGGATGAAAGCAGGCGGCGAGCAAGCAAGAGACGGTTTGCTGGCAAAGCCCTCGGAGGCCACCTCGGACAGATCAGAGGGCAACAGTCGGGACGGCCAGGGCAGCGACGAGAATGAGGAATCGGGCATCGTGGATTGGGTGGAGGTGACGGTCGGAGAGGAGGACGCCGTCTCAGACAGGTCGGACAGCTGGAGTCAGACGGCAGCAGAAGGTGCGGCGGAACTGGCCGACTCGGACTCCGACAGCGTCCCTGCTGAGGCCAGCCAGGCCTAGACAGGTAACGCCACCTGTCCCCCCGGGAGCCAGGGCAGGAGGCTGGGTGTCTTTCTTTCTATTGGCAGAGTCGATACAGGTGTTGGGTACAGAGATATGGACACAGATCATGGGTTCTTCTTTCAAGCTCTTTTAAGACAAAGGAAGAAGAATAGGTGTTGCTAGATTTTATGTTTTTATTTGCAAGGTAGAGCTGATAGGTGACAGCATCACTGCCTGTGGCCTTTGGGGGCTCCATCCGTTCTAAAGTCTAGTAACAAGATAACACAACACAAGGCCTGTTTTGTGTTCACTGGTGTAAGAGACAAACATGAAAGGATATGTCTTTTTCTTTTCTTTTTGGATTTTTTAAAGAATAAGTGTCTACGTTTACTGAATAAAAATTTGGGATTGTTTCCTTTAACCTGAAAGGTTTTGAAAGTACCTGGTATTTACCTCGCCGCGGCTAAAGGAAGGTGCGCCCACGTATGTCTCATTAAGTAACCCCGCTTGTTGCTGTGCTGATGGGGTCCCCAGAGCCCCTTCAAATCTGGAGGAGACTGGTGTAAATTAGGTCTGTGGAGCCACAAAAGCCTGGGAGGTTACCATGGTCACTAATGGCCATGTCATCCGCAAAACGGGACGTGCCACCCAAGCCCTTGGTGTTTATGCTTCACCAGAGGTCTGTGCAAGTCAGGGCCTGAAGCATGGCAGCTTTCTTGATGGTATGTTTAGAAAAGGGGGCGGGGTGGGGGGGATGGCAGAGAGAGGGATACAGGAGGGAAAGGTCTACCTTGGCCAAAGCCGAAGTATTCCAAGGGCAGCTTAGAACCAGGAGGGAGATGCACGATTTACAATTTACAATCTGCCCGGCTTGGCTTCTCCAGAGGTCACTTAAAAGGCAATGGAAGCCCCGCGCCACCACCATGTCATCTTTAAACATAGTGAAAGGTAAAAACCTCTAGAATGATTGATAAGGTCCCCAAGGGAGCCCTGGAAACTACCATACCTTTTTATTTATGAACTTGGACAACTTTGGCCAGCCATGCCCCTCATTAATTCATTTATTCAGTAATAAAACGAGGCACCTGGCAAATAAATAAAGTCCTCTAGAAACCTTATTTTAGCCGGTTCCATCAGCTATTAAAAGAGCAATTTAATGAGCAGCCAATCACAGAATGCCATCAAGTCTTTCTCCTCCAACTTTGCAGGAGGAAGTGGTAATGGGTTGCAGGTGAGGGAGGTGAGCTAGTGATAGGAGGGGTTAAAGGGCATTACGCATCGCACCAACCACCCACCTCCACCCGGCTACAACGGTTTCAACCTCCCTCTAGCCATTTTCTTGTTTCTTATAAGAATCTACCAGGGACTACCCTGGCAGGCCAGTGGTTAAGACTTTGCCTTCCAATGCAGGGGGTGCGGGTTCGATCCCTGGTCGGCGAGCTGAGATCCCACATGCCTCACTGGCCAAAAAACCAAAACATAAAACAGAAGCAATTTGTAACAAATTCAGTTTTAAAAAAGGACCCTACCAAACCAGCCCATATCCCCCTTGTTGAAATGAAGGAGCAATTTTTTTTTTTTGTCCAATCAGATTCTGCCTGAAAGCTCCTAGTTTGCCCCATCTTCCATCCCAGATTGTTCTGATGCATAAACATAAGTCTACGTGATTGCTTTTTCCACCTACCACACAGTAGACAGTTGGGTTCAATTCAATTCAACAAATACGTCCTGAGCGCCTACTGTATGTGGGCGAATGTGCTAGGCACTAGAGAGGACAGGATGAAGAAGATAGAGTCCTCCTTCACCTAGAGCTCAGTCAGACCAACAAGAAGGGAAATTGCTCTTCCTTTATTCACCAGGGTGCTCCGTGGCATGATGGAGACATGCACGCAGGAGGGGCACCCAGGCTGGAAGTCAGGGAAGGCTTCCTGGAGGAGGGGACAGCTGACTCAGGAGCTAGCCAAGTGCACAGACAAGGAAAAGAGTGTTTCAAGTGGAAGGAAGAGCCAAGCAAGGGTCCAGAGACAAGAAAAGGAATGGTGCAGCTGAGGAACCAAAAGAGGTTTGGCATAGCCAGAAAGTTGAGAAGAGGCAAACTAAAAGAAAACCTGATGGCTTTCCACAGCAGGCAAAAGTTATTCTGAACCAGTTGTGTTTGCTCAATTTGGACATAAGGATGCTAATTGTTCCTGTGTCCAGAGTGAGCTCTGGGTGCACATCGCTGAGTGGGAGGTATCTAGGGATGGGAGCCCCCCAGAGGCCCCCAAGGCCACCTGTCCCCATCTTTTCTCTCCCAAACTATACCAACATCAACAGTTGACAGCGCCCATCTGAGTTGGTTGCCACTGTGCTTGACCCCCACCTGAGGCCCAAGAGAAGGAGAAGGGGGAAGAAATGCTGAAACCATAAAGAGAAGCTTTGGGGAGGGAGGGAGGGAGGGAGGAAGGGAGGGAGGGAGGAAGGGAGGGAGGGAGGGAGGAAGGAAGGAAGGAAGGAAGGAAGGAAGGAAGGAAGCCAGGCCTCCTGAGTTCAGAGACTGAGCTGGGCGCTGTGGCCACAGATGGTCTCATTCAATTCTCCTAGCGGCCCTGAGAGGTAAGCTTCTCTATATTTTTATAAAACCAGAAACTGAGACTCAGAAACCAAGGAACTTATCCACATTCTCCCAGCCAGCACCTCGGTTTCACTCCGGAGCCTTCGTTCTTCCTACTGCCGTTTCTGCCTCTTTATTTCTGACAGAAATTCCCCATTTCTGATTGATAGCACCTCCCACCCCTGACCCACTCCTGTGGCGGCAGATACCTAGGGTTTTTAGAGTTGACTTTTGAATTAACATCAAATAATTCAGAGATGCAGGAACTAGTCAAGTCCCCCCAAAAACCAGGAACACCCAGGAACCGCTCTTTTATGTTTATTTATGGCGAACGCCACAAGTGTGTGCTAGAAGACATTCCTAAACAACATGCTAAGATCCACTCAACACCTGTGACATCCGATATCCCTAATGGGCCTCCTGATGCTTTTCAGGTGCCACTGAATTGAGAAAGGGGCCGCCGTCTCTGTGCCGGTGGCGGCAGCCAAAAGTTCTCCCAAGTCCCGACAGAGGCACCCCTTCAAGGAAGCTTCCAACCTCGAGGGGAAAAAAACCTCTCCAAATACTTCACAGCTTTTATGAACCAAACACATGGTTCTCTTGAAATTCATAAATATTCAGTGATGTCTTTATTTAAACACATATTTATTTAGGAACCTGCAGTTGAGTGCAGTTGCCACACATATAATAATCCTGGGAATGATGCATGGTTTTGATTTCATGAAAGGTGTTATGTGATGCACATATGAGAGAGAGAGAGAGTGAGAAAAAACTTGGGTAAGCAGCCGGGCGCTGATTCTAGGATGGGATTTCCTCTGTGGGAGCGAAGCGTACCCACCCCGACCAATTCCTCTGGCTGAAGCTTGGAAAGGCTCAGGACAGTATTTGAATGTCCAGGCTCACCCTGGCCCTGAGATTAGACACAAAGATAAGGAATCCTTCCCAAGCCTTGAACTGGGGCATCTTGATTCAGTCTCTGGGTCCAAACAATTATCGAGCCATCCACTGAGAGATCTGTCCTGGTAAGAGGCCAAAAAATAAACTCCTCCTTTCCTAAAAATGAGTCAGAACACTTGAGCCAGAGAATGTCAGACATATGCCTTGATGGTTGGCCAAACGAAATTGCCCGGCTCTGCTACCACGAAGCATTTCCATTTATTTGTATATGCCATGTGTTCAGCATTCTTCCCAGCACATCTATTAAGTCATTTACACTTCATGACAACCTTCTGAGAGAGGTACGGCTCGTTCCCCATTTTACAGAGGGCCAAAAGGAGGCTCAGAGATGCTTGCCCTAGGTTCCTCAGCTAGCGGCTGGTGGAGCCTGGAGGCCCCCTCTCATCTGTCAGGTCACTGCCTGACCCAACCACCGTGGCACACCGCCTTGCCAACAGTGGCACCGCCATCACCGCCCAGGCTGGACCAATAGGACATGGTCATTTCTTAATTCTATGTGGAGTGGGAACTAATACACAACTATTCACTACTTTGCTGCCTCCTGATTTCTGACAGTTTCCATCTCCTGAGAATTAGGGATGACTTTGGGGAAGAGGGAAATCTGTGAAATGTCAGAAAAAAAATATTTTCCATAGTTCAGCTTGCTTAAAATATTCAAGGCTGCCAACATTGGATCCTGGCTACAATTTAAGATCTAGGATAGGTATACCCCCATCATCTGTTCAGATTAGCCGTCCAAATACAGATATGTGAATGGATGGATGGATAAATGAAAATGTCGTAATTAACTATTTCCCTGTCTCCCCAATCAGACCCTTA
Organism: Delphinus delphis; assembly: GCF_949987515.2. Taxonomy (NCBI): domain Eukaryota; kingdom Metazoa; phylum Chordata; class Mammalia; order Artiodactyla; family Delphinidae; genus Delphinus; species Delphinus delphis. The sequence goes on from NC_082699.1 coordinate 64,461,143, forward strand.
AAGGCAGGCATCATAGGCCATTAATCTCTGAATCCCTCAGTGCCTGATTCAGAACAGATGCTTAACAGCAGTTTATCGAACCAACCTGAGAATTAACAAAGATAGTTGGCTTCCAGTTATCCAGGATATGGTACCTCAGTCCTTTGCTTCTCCTCGTTTTTTTTTTTCTATCACTCACTAGTCCCATCAGATGACAGCCATCAGGGGAGAGGAACTGGGGACAAACTGCTTTCCCTGTGTGTGGGCAGCTTGAGGGAAAGGTCTGTTGGAGAATCGATCACTAGCTATTTACTGGGTGATACTTCTCAGGGACTGTACCTTAGCCTCGCTGCCCTGGTACCTCATGGAGGGTTAACTGCTATGACTTCTTTTACCTAATTCTGGAGTTTCTCACACTAGGAATTTCCATTGTGCTTTAGGCAGCTTGTAGTGACTTAGGAACGTAATGAAATCGAAGCCCCTCATTTTTCAGAGGAAGGATGCTAGCCCCAAGGAGTAGGAGCAGCTAGTCCAGAGATGCTCATAGTAAGTGCCTTGGCTCATTCATCCATCAGTATTTGTGGAAAGCCTGCAGTATGCCAGGCTCTGGAAGGCAGCAGTGCCCAGCATGTCCCTGCCCTCATGGAGCCCATAGTCTTTGACCAAATAATCTTCCATCAAACAAAAAGGAAATGTTGGGCTTCCCTGGTGGCGCAGTTGTTGAGAATCTGCCTGCCAATGCAGGGGACACGGGTTCGAGCCCTGGTCCGGGAAGATCCCACACGCCGCGGAGCAACTAGGCCCGTGAGCCACAACTACTGAGCCTGCACGTCTGGAGCCTGTGCTCTGCAACAAGAGAGGCCGCGATAGTGACAGGCCCGCGCACCGCGATGAAGAGTGGCCCCCACTTGCCACAACTAGAGAAAGCCCCCGCACAGAAACAAAGACCCAACACAGCAAAAATTAATTAATTAATAAACTCCTAAATTTCCTAATTAAATAAATTAATTAATAAAATCTTCTTTAAAAAAAAAGAAATTTTGCCAGGTGACAAGATTTTTTGAAAGAAAGGCGCATGGAACTGTGAGAATATAGATTAGGGCAATTTGACCTGATTTAGGGGGTTGGGCAAGGTTTCTCTAAACAAGCAGTGGATGAATTGAAATGCAAAAGGCTAAGTAGGAGTTGGCTGGGCAGAGAAACAGTCCAGGCAGAAGAAACCACATCCCCAAAGACCCTGAGACAGGAGGGAACTTGGTGCATCAGGGAACCTAAAAGGTGACTATCGTGGCTATGACTTGTCTGAGTTCACACTTCAAGGAAGTGCCGGATGTGCAGAGTTGACATGATGTAGGATAGTGTGAAGTTCTCCTCATCCGCTGAGAAATTACCTATTCTTTCTCCGTGTCACCATGCTTTCCTTTCTCAGTTCTAATTCAAATTAGACCATGCCCCTTCCCAATAAAAGAAAGTTGGACTCAGAAATATGACTGAGATAAGACTGAATAAATTACAATCACAGTGCTTGCTTTTCTATCTCATGGACTGCGGTGTTATTCTCTCTCAAGTCCACAGGGCCTAAGGGAAATCCCTACAGGGAAAAGGAAAGAGAAATAGGAACAGAAAGCTAGCACATGGGAAAAGAATTCTAATTGTTTCATGCTTCCCCAAAGGTAAAGTAATAGGGAAACAGATTTTGCTGAAGAATTAGGTAGTACTTTTTAACATTCCAAGGTGTCACCAAGATAGAAAGGGACAGCTGTGGGAGCCAGTGGGTTCCCTGTCCTGGACAGTGTTCAGGGAGAGGCAGGACATCCACTTGGTGGAAACGTTCGAACAGTGGCCATAAGAAAAGGGGCCCAGTGACTTTGCAGTTTCCCCCAAAGCTAAGAACTAGTGCTCTGGGATTAAGTGACCCATCGGGCAGTTGGTTCTCTACCATGCGGAATGTCCCTGACCAAGTGGTAGGATTCCAGGTAGAAGCCCAGGGGCTTAGCAAGAGGCCACACAGTCAAAATCACTGTAATACTCTTTAAAACAAACAAAAAAAACCACCTGAAATGTGAACTGTTTCATCAGTCTTGTGTAACCAGCCGCCTCTAACAGCACTGTGCTCTCTTCTTGTTTTTCATTCACTAATGAACATTTGAGTTTCCTCAGTAAGCCAGACTCAGTGCAGGGCGGGGGTCAGCAGTGAACTCTGTGGACATACGTTTAAAAAGGTGAACTGAGGGTGTCTGGGAGCAGGGTCTTCTGTAGAAGCGACCTGCAGCTGGGACCTGCTGCCCAAGGGGAAGGCAATGGGGCCAGGCTGTGTGCCCTTGGTGTCCTGCATCTTCCCAGCCTCACTTTGAGAGTGCCACCAGCTCCCACAGCCCAAGTCCTGCCCACCGCTACGTAGCCTGGGAGAGGTCAGAGGAGAATTGAAGTCCAGCAGTTCCAAGGGTGCTACTGGGGCCCAGAGCCATCCACAGACATCTGGAATCACTGAAAAAGCCAAAAAGAAGTGGCTTTGTCTCCCCCTCTCCAGGTCACCCTTTGGCTTTGCAATATGTTTTCTGTGGGGTTTTTTGTTTTGTTTTTTTAATGGCCTTGTTCGGCATTTATTTTTCATTATTAATGCATATGGCTGGAGGATTATACATGTTCATCCCCATAAGACAGGGAAAAACACATTGTCATAAAACAAATTGAAGATGATTCAAAGAAATGGAAAGATATCCCATGCTCCTAGATGGGAAGAATATTGTTAAAATGGCCACACTACCCAAAGCAATCCACAGATTCAATGCCATCCCTATCAAAATACTCATGACGTTTTTCACAGAACTAGAACAAATCATCCTAAAATTTACACGGAACCACAAAAGACCCAGAATTGCCAAAGCAATCCTGAGGGGACAAAAACAAAGCTGGAGGCATAACCCTCCCAGATAAGACCATCTACAAAGCTATAGTAATCAAAACATGATGGTATTGGCACAGAAACAGACATATAGATCAGTGGCACAGAAGAGCACAGAAATAAACCCACACACCTATGGTCAATTAATCTTCAACAAAGGACGCAAGAATATGCAATGGAGAAAAAAGAGTCTCTTCAGCAAGTGGTGCTGGGAAAGCTGGACAGCCTCATGTAAATCAATGAAGTTAGAACACACGTTCTCACCATACACAAAAATAAACTCAAAATGGTTTAAAGATCTAAATGTAAGACATGACACCATAAAACTCCTAAAAGAGAATATAGGCAAAACATTCTTGGACAAAAATCGTAGCAATATTTTCTTAGATCAGTCTCCCAAGGCAATAGAAATAAAAGCAAAAATAAATAAATGGGACTTAATCAAACTTAAAAGCTCTTGCACAGCAAAGGAAACCATCAACAAAAGACAACCTGAGTGGGAAAAAATATTTGCAAATGATGCAACCAACAAGGAGTTAATATCCAAAACATACAAACAGCTCATACAACTCAGTATCAAGAAAACAAACAACCCAATAAAAAAATGGGCAGAAGACCTAAATAGACATTTCTCCAGAGAAGACATGCAGATGGCCAACAGGCACATGAAAAGATGCTCAACATCGCTAATTATTAGAAAAATGCAAATCAGAAGCACAATGAGGTATCACCTCACACCTGTCAGAATGGCCATCGTCAAAAAGTCTACAAATAATAAATGCTGGAGCGGGTGTGGAGAAAAAGGAACCCTCCTACACTGTTGGTGGCAATATAAATTTGTATGTAAATACTATGGAAAACAGTACAGACATTCCTTAAAAATCTAAAAATAGAGCTACCATACGCTCCAGCAACCCCACTCTGGAAAAGATGAATACTCTAAATTCTAAAAGATACATGCACCCCAATGTTCATAGCAGCGCTATTTACAATAGCCAAGACATGGTAACAACCCAAGTGCCCATCAACAGACTATTGGCTTAAGAAAATGTAACATATATATATATATATATATATATGTAATAGAATGCTACTCAGCCATAAAAAAGAATGAAATATTGCCATTTGCAGCAACACGGATGGACCTAGAGAATATTATACTTAATGAATCAGAGAAAGACAAATATTACATGATATCACTTATATGTGGAATCTTAAAAATGATACAAATGAATCTATATACAAAACAGAAACAGACTCACAGACAGAGAAAACTAACTTATGGTTACCAAAGGGGAAAGAGAGGGCAGAGGGATAAATTAGGAGTATGGGATTAACAGATACACACTACTAAATAGGAAATAGAAAAGCAGGAAGGATTTACTATACAGCACAGGGAACTATATTGAATATCTTGTAATAACCTATAATGGAAAATAATCTGAAAAAATATTTATATATATATATATATATATATATATATATATAACTGAATCACTTTGCTGTACACCTGAAACACAATACTGTAAATCGACTATACTTCAATTTTTAAAAAACTGTCAGATGGAGAACCACCTTAATATTGAGGTTTATCTAAAAAGCAAATTTTTACATATTTTTATTACTTTCAAATAAACTGACAGCATAGTTGCTAAGATATTTTATAATTCATCAATAATCGGATTGTTTAAAAATTATTTGTTATAGAAAAATCACCGTGATAAAATCAACTTCTTTTTCTTCTAATAATTTATACTTGATATGCGTTATAAGAGTGTAATATTAATAGGCAAGATAATTCAAGCAGCCTGACTGATCTCATTAACTAGTCATCTTCAAATTCAGAAAACAAAAGAAATCAATAAATAAAAATAAAAAGCAAATTTTTGCCAATCACTTAAAGAGACAGGGTTCAGTTTTCTGTACATGAGAGAGAGGAGAGAGAGGAAATGTGTAAATTCTCACACACACAGGTGAGCTGACTTACCCCTAAGGCTGTAATTTTGCACCTGGCTTTCCTCAAGGAAAAAAGGAAGCAATATTTCTAGAGCACATGTATGCTTTGCACACCTTGCCTGTTGCCCTCCCAGCAGCCGGCTGGTGATGAATTGTGGAAGTGAGGCTCAGGGAGGTTAGGTAACTGACCTCGGCACACAGCTCCGAAGTGGCTGACCCTGGATCCAGCTTTCTCTGACTCCATGGCTGTTTCCTCCCTGCTCCACGGCGGAGACCACAGTCCTGTGCTGAGCTGACGTTCCTCAGCCTGGTTGGGAGAAGGAAAAATCGCTCTTTACCCACCTTTGGCCTTGTTTTCCTGGAGTCTTAAGAACTGTTCGCATGGACATCCACCCACAGGCAGCCTCCTTTCCGAAGACGGTGAAAGACCCAGTTTGCTGCGGGAAATCCTGTTCAGAGAGCACAGCGGGAGGCCGGCTGTGGTCCATGTGCACATCCTGGGTGCGTGTGGCTCTGCATGGGATCAGTGGTAAGGCACGTAGTCCTCTTCAGCTGCCCGGGACCGCCAGCCTGTCTTTGAAGCAGACCTGCGCGCTCCTGTGCCACGTGACTCCCTGCAGCGAGCAGCTGTGAACGTAGGGCAAGGAGGGTCAGGTGTGGCGAGAAGCAGTGAAAGTTGGATTGACCGCAGTAGAAACCAGGTTCCACCACTTACTACTTGCCTGACACCATTTAATCTCGCTAAACCCCCATCTCTTCACTGCAGATGGGCCTACCTCCCGGGTTACCAGGTTACCAAATGAGATGAGCCATATCACTTCGCCTTGGGCCTGGCACATAATAAGCATGAGATATATTTAAGCTGCTCTCACTGTTGTCACAACCATGATCGTTATTGCTTTTGACTCTGCCGCTGAGCAGTCATGTGACCCGGGGCAATCGCTTTTCCTCCCCCGAGCTTCCTTTTTTCTTTCCTCGTGAAATGAGTGATGTTGGCAGCATCACCTATAAGGATCCCTGTAGCTCTTACGATCCGGTGACATTTGCTGGATCACTTTTGGATGGTACCAGATCCCAAGGACACCCTGGAATCTGGTTTCATCCACAGACGTTTCTTTTGCAAGCTGTTTCCTTAACTCCAATATTCAGTCTTATTGTCGGGAGCATTTAGGGAATGTGGGTACATTTGACACCCAGACGTTAAGAATGACGAACAATATAGATAATCTGCTGCTGCCTTCAGCTAAGAAGTCTGGTATTCTTGTTCTTGGTCCTCTGCACAAGAAAAAGACCAGAACTTCTCAGGGCCTTCTCGGCTACTTAGAGAAGTGACTGAGCAGTAACGCAGCCTTACCAGGAGGGAGGCAAAGAAAAAGCCAGTGTCTTCAGGAAGCTACAGATTTGACCACCTTCCAGCCTGTCATGGAATCCTGACTACGTCCTTTACAGCCCGGAGCCCTCCCCTTGGATTCGAGCTCAGGATCCTTGGATCCCAGGAACCCACAGAGGAAATGGAGGTCGGCCTTAGTTTCCTGAGGCTGCCATCAAGTACCACAAACGGGGTGGCTTAACCGACAGGAATTTATTCTCCCACTTCCAGTCTGGAGACTGGAAGTCTGGTGCTGGCAGGGTTGCTTCCTTCTGAGGGCTGCGTGGGAACGTGTGTTCCTTGCTTCTCTGCTAGCTTCTGGCGGGTTGCTGGCAATCCTTGCCTTATAGATGCAACACCCCAATTTCTGCCTCCGTCTCCCCATGATGTTCTCCCTGTGTCTGTCTCCGTGTCCAAATTTCCCCTTTTTATAAGGACACCAGCCCTATGGGATTAGGTCCCACCCTAATGACCTCATTTTAACATTGATCGCCTCTGTGAAGGAATTCCCAAATATGGTTATGTTCTGAGGTACTAAGGGGTAGGACTTCAACATATCTTTGGGGGTTGCGAGGGCACAATTTAACCCATAAGAAGGTCCTTGGACTATTTTCATTACTTCAAAGTACATAAGAATTAAACACGTCTCCATACTGACTCAGTAAACACTGTTTAAGGGCACAGGCTCTGGAAATTGCCTGGGTTGGAATTTTGGCTCTGCCATTTTCTAGCTGTGTGATCTTGGGCAAGGTTTTTAGCTTCTCTGTGCTCAGTTTCCTCACCTGTAAAATGGGAATAACAATTTTATCTACACCTGAGGGTTGATAGAAACATTAAATTAAAAAATACACTTAAAATTTCTCATCTTATTATGATTATTTTATATCCTATTTGGAAAGGGTTCCATCTAACAAATACAACAAAAGCACGTGTAATATTTACCACCCGCCTGGCACTATTTTATATGCTGGTGCATATATCAACCTCTTATCACAACTACTTTGTGGATGCTGCTATCATCCCTGTTTTACAGAAGCAAAAACTAAGCCCTAGAGAGATTTTGACGTGTGTATGGCCCCATCGCCAGTACAGAGAGAACTCCCGACCCAAATCCAGGTGTGTCTGATTCTGGGGCCTTTTAGGAACCATTGTGACTGGCTGCCTCTCCAGGAATAAGAAAAGGGTCTTGTAATGATGAAATGAATCACCTCCTTCACTTGCCCAGAAAGTCATCTCGTTTTCAAAGGCCTTATTCTGAAGGCACTTCCCATAATGTTAGACTGTGGTCAGGAAACACACTTGTTTCTTTAAGACAGGGCGTTTGTCTCTCCTCCAGGCCTCAGGATGGCTTTGGAAGTGTCTCCACAGGAGAGCCAAGGAGAGGCCACCCCCAATGCCTTGCACCCAAGGAATGATGGTCACCTCCCTGACATCTCTGGTTTTGTGTTGTCCTTCTAGGGAAGTCCACCAGAACTGCTGTGCTGATGAAAGGGACACTCTGTCTTCAAAGAGAGAAGAGAACTTCTGTCCCTGGCTGTGGGCCACCCTGGCCAGGGACTCCAAGTGCAACGCCTTCACTCGTACACACCTCCCTGAGGCCTGGTGGGAATTGTTCATAGTGCCAAAGTCCTACCACTGCGTTTTCCATGGGTCCTTGTAAATAGTTGGTTCCTGTGCCCAGGCCCCCGCCTCTTGCTATACTGGAACCGATTTGTACAATGTGGGAAAATTTTGTTACCTTTTTAACCAAGGGCAACTTCCTTTTCCAGCACTACCATTGTAAGGTATTTTTCCAGGAGGGAGGGCTGATCACACGTGCTTTTCTCTTTTTTCCTTTCTTTTTTTTTTTTATTTTATTAATTTGGGGGAGGGGGGATGTTAGCATTAGTGCCATTATATCTACTGGATTTTAGGTAGGGAGAGTTCATTTTTCAAGGTAGTTTGAAATTTGGGAGATTTCTTCAGGGGAAAGGGCTGGGATTCAGGCATCTGTCTTAACTTGGAGAGGGTTTTACAGATGACAGATCTTCCAAATCAAATCCATTTCTATTTCTTCCCCAGCCTCCTCTGGGGGTCCCTGTTTAGCCACACACAAGGCCTTCTGAACTGCCACCAGGCCGGTCTGGTTTTTTTGATGGCCTGGGCTCAGACCTTGGGCCACGCCAGCACCCGGAGAACTGGGTGGCGGACAGCTACCCTCTGAGCCCCTTTTTAGTGACCAGCAGAAAGGGCTCTCCCGGATGCACTAGCATCATCATTACTTTTGTGAAATTAAAAGAGAAAGAGATCTTCGTGTCTAGATGGTACAAAGATGAACAGCTTTGGTTTTCGTCTCCGTTCCTAGCTGCCTCTTCTCAGTGTGGTATTGGACAAGAGTTCAGCTTGAAGCTTCACCACGAATTGCTTTTTTTGTTTGTTTGTGTGTTTGTTTTGGGCCAATTTTAGTTTCCTGAGTGCACTTTTTTTTCCCTCAGTTAGTCCTAACTTCTAAAGAAGAAACACCAGGAGACGTATCTGGTGTAACGTAGCAGTCCCTTCCCCTGCCCACACTGCCCCTCATTTGAGTACACTGCACAAATCAAAGGTTAGGGAGTTTGGAAAAAAAAAACAATTTTTCTAACTTGTTGCTCATTTGTTGTGACTCAATAAAGCGAAGACCACACATTTTTATAACCTTTTCCTCTGCTCCTGGCTCTTCATTGCTGTCTGGCTCCCGGGGCACAGCCTGAGGCTTCCAACTCACGCATCTGTTTCAAATCCGTTATGACCACACTTCCCATCTTCCGTCCTGGTGAGGCCTGACAGCGCCGGTGGGACTGTAAAAACGGGGTAAGTGTCGACGTGGGAACCTTCATCACATCTCTGTGACATAGAAAAGAAGTGAGTGATAGGCCCACGCTCCTCCGGGGTCTTCACACAGACTCATAAAATGCTGCAGAGAAGAGCACAGGCGTGGGAATGAGACCTGCCTGCAGGCCCCCGCTTGCTCTCGGGGGACCTCAGGCAAGTCGCTTCTGTCCCGGGTTGCTGGTGACTGGGACACTGCCACTTCTCCGAGAAGGCCGGCTTCTGTGTCTCTGACCCGCTGAGGTTTAAAAAGCCCCTCGATGTTCAAGGCGACCCTCGTTTAGACCAGTGCCTTTCGAGCTTGAGCAGGTAGCGGAATCACCTGGAAGGCTGGTTAGAGTTTCTAACTGAGTAGGTCTGGGTGGACCAGAGAACGTCCACTGCTCCCAGGTGAGGCTGGTACTGCCAGCTCGGGGTCCCAACATTGGGAATCTCTGGTCTAGATGTTTCATTTTCACAGGGACTTACAGACTGTTGGGCAGTTTATCCACCCCTCAGCCTCCAAACTCTCCCCATCCACCTCCCCCGCTGCAAAAAAACCCAAAAATCCAACCTGCGCTTTTCTTATTACAAAAACAAAAGTGCCAAGTGGCTGTAGCTGGCTCATCTCCCGCTTCCTGCCTACGCTGCCTTTCCTGTCTGCGCGCCGAGCCGTGGACCATCCGCAGACCTCATCTCCTCATGCTGTCCTGTCCTTCCAGACCATCAATGAACGTCAGCCCATCCCAGCCCCCTCCAGCTTCTCCCTGGCAGGCAGCTGCCTTCCCCTCCTGCTAGTTACCACCCTTGCCGTTCCGCTTGCCACTCTCAAGCAATTTAAGTAAATTCTTCCAGCAAGGCAGCAGGAGATGCTATTAAATGCCTGAAGAAACCAAAGGGAAAACCTTGCCAGAACTTTTGTCTTTTTATTTTTAATTTCTGCACCAAAGAGAAAGCTTTGCTAATTGGTTGCAATGAAAATACACAGGGAAAACAGCTGTGCTCTTTTAAGCACCCAGCAAAATATGACAAGCTACATCTCCCCCCCTGGGAATGATCAAAGGGTGGCAGAAACTAGGAGACGGGTTCTTAAGGGGAATACACGGACAGGTGAGGTGGAAGAGAGCCGTGGAGTGGCGTGAACACCTGCTGGTTTTGTCTGCCCCGTACCTCTTTGCACTACATCTCTTCCTTTAGGGTTCACTTGTCTCCCCTTCTGTTCATCTGATTCTGAGGGGCTGCCCATCACGGTGACCCGCTCCCCTCCCACAGGACAAGCCTGGCGCTCCAGCCCCCTGTTCACCGAGCTGGGTGCAGTGTGATGCAGGCGCACTCAGATGCTGGGAGAGAGCTCCCTTTTTCCATTGAGATGACAATCTTAGCCTGGAGCCACCAGCATCCAAACCTCCTGCCCGAGAGAGGAAGCCAGTCTGCAGGTAGCAAGAATGAGGCCGAAAACTCAAGAAAACAGGCAGAGGAGCAACGGAAGAAGAAAGAGATGATGGTGGCAGTGATGATGGTGGTGGTGATGACAGTGGTGACATCATTTGAGTCCCTGGACCCTGCCATTCCTGAGGCCAGCTCCCTATCTTTCCAGTTTCATAAAAACCAACAGATTTCTCTTTTTGACTTAAGCTAAAAACCTTTTGAATTGGGTTCCTGTTGCTAGAAACTCAGCATTCGGATGGTTTGATGAGATTATGAGATAAAAAACAAAGCAAAGACAGTAAGTGTAAACAGCCCCATATAGCTGGTGGCTACTATACTGGATGTCCATCTCTAAGTCCTTGCTACTCAAGTGTGTTCCCTGGATCAGAAGTGGCAGCATCACCAGGGTGCTTGTTAGAAATGCAGAATCTCCAGCCCCTACCCCAGACCTGCTGAATCATAATCTGCAATTTCACACCATCCCCAGGTGACTCAACTGTTCATTCAAGTTTAAGAAACTCTGCTCTGAAGGCTTTGAAGGGCTCCTCGCCAGCCTCTTCCAGCACACTGAGGGCTGGGGGCGAGATGTGATACACCACAGAGCCTGTTTTCAGAGTGTAGACTCCAAGGCCTTGGGGAGCAGGAAGGCAGAGGCAGCAACAGGACGGAGATCACATGGTACCCCAGGTGCGGGTGCCCTTGTCCTTCCAGACCACCTGGTGCACAGCTACTTCTAGCCAACAGCATGCGGAAATGACAGCTCTCACTGGCCTGCCACAATACAAGCTGGAGAGAACCGGGAGAGACGTCAGTTCCCTCCTACTGATTCCTGAAAGCTCCCATCTGGAGCGCCTAACAGCTGGATGTACTTACAAACCACAGTAGAGGCACCATAGTTACCCCTGGGCGCTTGATCAATAAGAATGAGTAAAAAAGACATCCAAGTACATCCCATGACATGTTGCAAGTCGGGTATCCTGTAGAGTGTAGGAGGCGCTTTGCCCTGGACTTTGAGGAAGGGAGATGACAAAGGTCTCCATCAGTAACTCGCATACCCTCTCCCAGAACCAGCCCCCAAAGCATTACAGACTGCCTCAGCCTGGATCCTTGAGAAAAAGAGACAGAACACTTAAACTGGGAAATTTAAGGGAAGTGCATTAAATGGATGTCCACACGGTGTGGGCAGGGCTTGGGGAAGCCAACAAGGGAGGATGTAGAGATCTTGGCCTGAAGGGGTAAGGGATGGAGCAGTTACTGGAACCTGTAAAGGATACATGCCTTCAATAAACCATGGTGACCCGGCAGGGGGAGAATCTGGGGAACAAATACCCTGACATCATTCTCCTCCTATCCTCTGCCCTCCTGCCACTTCCTCCCAATGGCCAAACCCAACCAGAAGTCAGAGTGTAAGGGGATCTGTTGGTCCAGTCCATCAGAGTCTGCCTCTCAGCACACAGAGCAGGTGGGGGAAGGGTGGGGGGGAGGGAACAGATGGTCCAGCGCACACATCAATCTATGGGCTGGACCAAACATGACAAATACACACCAAGGATGCTATATGCCCCACTCATGGCAAACATTAATAATCAACTGAAGCGCCTTTGGCTCTGGGCTTGGACGGCCTTCACAAAACTGAACACAGAGCCTCACCTTGAATCTTTTAACCTTGGAACATGAGATGACACATTGGGTGGGTGCCCCTGGTTGCCTAGCTAGTATCCATTCCCTCATTCTTCCTCACTAATAGAACCAAGATATTGCCCAGGCACTGACATACCCCAGTCCCAGGTCAGAAACTCAATTTCCCTTGCAGCCAGGAGCGGCTAATGAGATGCACACAGAAGGCTCTTGCATAGCTGGTGCCTGTCTTCTTCCTCCCTTGTTCTTACCTTGTGTGCACTGCTGATCTTGAGACTACATCCTTAATAGCTTCTTTGAGCCCCTGAACCAGTGCCACAGCTGAAAGTTTTCAAACGTCTTGATATGTGAGAAAAATATCTATTCGTTTAATCCACCACTCATTGCATTTGTCTGATACTTGCATTCAAATGTGCTCGTAAGTGACACAAAACTTTTGTGCCATCCTTAGACTGGATAGATATGAATCCTCTCACTCATGCGTGAGTTCATTTATACCTGTGCCAATTGCCAGGTGAGAGATAAGTTATGTATAGCCTCCCTCCTCAAGGAAACTTGATATATATATATATATATATATATATATATATATATATATATATATATATATATTTGTTTTTTTGGGTTTTTTTGCGGTACGCGGGACTCTCACTGTTGTGGCCTCTCCCGTTGCAGAGCACAGGCTCCAGACATGCAGGCTCAGCAGCCATGGCCCACGGGCCCAGCCGCTCCACGGCATGTGGGATCTTCCCGGACCGGGGCACGAACCCGTGTCCGCTGCATCGGCAGGCGGACTCCCAACCACTGCACCACCAGGGAAGCCCCTTGATCTATATTTTGAAGGATGAGTAGGAGTTGGCCAATTGGATAAATCAGAGGAAGGCACAAGATGCAGAAGTGAGAGTGTATATATACAATGTCAGGGTGTTACATAGTAGAAATCCAACGAGGAGGCTATAACGTGTAACAAAAGGAGAAACCATCAGTTTTCAACAACCAACTTTGAAAAGCAACCAAGTCACACTGATTCAAACCCAGTCATAAAAAAACAGAAGTGATTGTCCACTTGGAAAGACCCTGAATAACTGCCAAAGAATTATGCTATTTGCTTGTATGATGGGAAATCAAAAAGTGTTTGGGATTTACCAAGATGAGTAAAATGTTGTATAAAACTGATGTAAAGTGAAACAAAATACATTCGAAGTCTTTTACCTTGGACTTGCTTCCCATGGCTGAGTTTGGGTCACAAACCTTGGGATCAGGTCCGTCTCTCCAAAGGATCTCCCAACTCCTTACCCAGTCTCTTCCTCTGCCCACTCTGGTCTGCTTGCTGATTGGTGAGCACTCCCTGGGTCCACACAGTTTCTCCTCTCAGAATGTGCCCCTTCCCCATTTCTTCCAGTCCCAGTTGAAGGTTCACCAGACCAAATAAAGGTACATCTTGGGTGACAGAGAGGCTGGATTTAAGGAAGACACACATATCCCAACTGGCTCTCTGGAAGCCCTGCTGCACTGAACTCCTGCATCAATGGGATGTAGTTCTAGATCTAACCACGTATGAGTTAGTTGTTCAGTCTCCTCTTTGTGTTATGCTCCTCCTGGCCAGGAAATGTACTGAACATCTGTGCAGTGTTCCTTCCCCATCTCTTTCAGCAACACTCACACCCCTTCCCACTGGGAGAGTCCTCTACAGACCTGCTCTTTCCCTGTGTCAACTCTAAGATGTTGGTGTGGCACCAGCACAGGACAGGATCCTTCTGTCCATGGGTAGTCATGTGATTCAGGCCTAACCAATCGTAGCACTATCTCTGACCTCAGTGAGTGCCCAAGGGGTACACACATGACCCAAGCTGGGCCAATCAGAGTCTTTCCTGAGGTTTAAAGAAATTGAAGCAGGGGGAGGGGAGAGAGAGAGAAAGAGATAGAAAAAAAGACAGAAGCAAGTAGAGAGAGAGAGAGAAATGACATCATTTTAGTATTTAGATCCAGTCAACCTTAAAGTTAGATACATCCCATCTTCCCCCACTTATGTGTCAACAGATCCTCCTTTTGCTTAAAAATTAGTTTGAGTTGCATTACTTCATTCAGAAATGAGGGACTTCCCTGGTGGCACAGTGGTTAAGAATCCATCTGCCAATGCAGGGGACAAGGGTTCAATCCCTGGTCCAGGAAGATCCCACATGTCGTGGAGCAACTAAGCCCATGCACCACAACTACTGAGACCATGTGCCACAACTACTGAAGCCAGCGCGCCTAGAGCCCATACTCCACAACAAGAGAAGCCGCCACAATGAGAAGCCCGCGCACCGCAACGAAGAGTAGCCCCCATTCGCCGCAACTAGAGAAAGCCCACACGCAGCAACGAAGACCCAGTGCAGCCAAAAATAAAATAATTTTTTTTAAAAAAATGAATGAGTTATGACTAAAACCCATACTCTTACCCTACTGCCCAGCACATGTCTGCTGAACTGATAACAAGTAAAAATGCAAGGGCAAGAAGAGATTGAAAAGGAAGAGTAGGCTGCTGCTGAAAGGCTGCACCCAAGCAGGAATTTCAGGCTAGATGGACTGCTCCAGCTTTCATGTGTACTGCTCCCCAACCTGAGGTTGCAGACGGGCCTGAGGGCGTGCTGGTCCCCTCGGTTCCTGCGCAGCGATTTCCTACTGAAGCCTGGTCTGCAGCTCCTCCTGCTCTGATGGGGCCTCACCTTTCATGATAAGAATATCTTCCAGGAGAACATGGTGTCCTTTGGCACAGGGCTAACTAAGCACTTGGCCCGGTAAGGATCCTGCAGGAGCCACAGGAGCCATTGAAGCTGCAGGCCGACTGGTGTCTCACACCACCCTGGTGAGCCAGCAGCCTCTGGAGCAAGACCAGCTCACTCACAGTTCCCTGACTCTGCACTTACAGTCATGAAACTTTGACAGAAGAACTGCTGCTCCCCCCTCCAGAGCCCTCCAAAGCCCATCTGTCTCAAGGGAATTTACTCTTCATATCTTCAGGTGGAGTCAACCTCTCTGCAATTAATGCCATGTGGCTGACAGGGTCTTGGTGCTCTGGCCAGGTGTCAGGCCTGTGCCTCTGATATGGGAGAGCCAAGTTCAGGACATTGGTCCACCAGAGATCTCCCAGCTCCATGTAATATCAAATGGTGAAAGCTCTCCCAAGATCTTCATCTCAACACTAAGACCCAGCTCCACGCAATGACCAGCAAGCTACAGTGCTGGATACCCTATGCCAAACAACTAGCAAGACAGGAACACAAACCCACCCATTAAGAGAGAGGCTGCCTAAAATCATAATAAGGTCACAGACACCCCAAAACACACCACCGGATGTGGTCCTGCCCACCAGAAAGACAAGATCCAGCCTCATCCACCAGAACACAGGTACCAGTCCCATCCACCAGGAAGCATACACAACCCACTGAATCAACCTTAGCCACTGGTGTCAGACACCAAAAACAATGGGAACTATGAACATGCAGCCTGCAAAGAGGAGACCCCAAACACAGTAGGTTAAGCAAAATGAGAAGACAGAGAAATACACAGCAGATGAAGGAGAAAGGTAAAAAAACCCACCAGATGAAAACAAATGAAGAGGAAATAGGCAGTCTACCTGAAAAAGAATGCAGAGTAATGATAGTAAAGATGATCCAAAATCTTGGGAATAGAATGGAGAAAATAAAAGAAATGTTTAACAAGGACCTAGAAGAACTAAAGAGCAAACAAACAATGATGAACAACACAATAAAGGAAATTAAAAATTCTCTAGAAGGAATCAATACCAGAATAACTGAGGCAGAAGAACAGATAAGTGACCTGAAAGATAAAATAGTAGAAATAACTACCACAGAGTAGAATAAAGAAAAAAGAATGAAAAGAATTGAGGACAGTCTCAGAGACCTCTGGGACAACATTAAACGCACCAACATTCGAATTATAGGGGTCCCAGAAGAAGAAGAGATAAAGAAAGGGACTGAGAAAATATTTGAAGAGATTATAGTTGAAAACTTCCCTAATTTGGGAAAGGAAATAGTCAGTCAAGTCCAGGAAGTGCAGAGAGTCCCATACAGGATAAATCCAAGGAGAAACACACCAAGACACATATTAATCAAACTATCAAAAATTAAATACAAAGAAAAGATAATAAAAGCAGCAAGGGAAAAACAACAAATAACATACAAGGGAATCCCCATAAGGTTAACAGCTGATCTTTCAGCAGAAACTCTGCAAGCCAGAAGGGAGTGGCACAACATATTTAAAGTGATGAAAGGGGAAAACCTACAACCAAGATTACTCTACCCAGCAAGGATCTCATTCAGATTCGACAGAGAAATTAAAACCTTTACAGAAAAGCAAAAGCTAAGAGAATTCGGCACCACCAAACCAGCTTTATAACAAATGCTAAAGGAACTTCTCTAGGCGGGAAACACAAGAGAAGGAAAAGACCTACAAAAACAAACCCAAAACAATTTAAAAAATGGTAATAGGAATATACATATCGATAACTACCTTAAATGTAAATGGATTAAATGCTCCAACCAAAAGACATAGACTGGCTGAATGGATACAAAAACAAGACCCGTATATATGCTGTCTACAAGAGGCCCACTTCAGACCTAGGGACACATACAGATTGAAAGTGAGGGGATGGAAAAAGATATTCCATGCAAGTGGAAAACAAAAGAAAGCTGGACTAGCAATTCTCATATCAGACAATATAGACTTTAAAATAGGGCCTCCCTGGTGGTGCAGCAGTTGAGAGTCCACCTGCCGATGCAGGGGACACGGGTTCATGCCCCGGTCCAGGAACATCCCACATGCCGCAGAGCGGCTGGGCCCGTGAGCCATGGCTGCTGAGCCTGCACGTCCGAAGCCTATGCTCCGCAACGGGAGAGGCCACAACAGTGAGAGGCCTGCATACCGCAAAAAAAAATAAAATAAAATAAATAAAGACTATTACAAGAGACAAAGAAGGACACTACATAATGATCAAGGGATCAATCCAAGAAGAAGATATAACAATTGTACATATTTATGCACCCAACATACATAAGGCAAATGATAACAGCCATAAAAGGGGAAATCGAAAGTAACAAAGTCGTAGTAGGGGACTTTAACACCCCACTTTCACCAATGGAAAGACCATCCAAAATGAAAATAAATAAGGAAACACAAGCTTTAAATGACACATTAAACAAGGTGGACTTAATTGATATTTATAGGACATTCCATCCAAAAACAACAGAATACACTTTCTTCTCAAGTGCTCATGGAACATTCTGCAGGATAGATCATATCTTGGTCACAAATCAAGCCTTGGTAAATTTAAGTAAATTGAAATCGTATCAAGTATCTTTTCTGACCACAACACTATGCTGTAAAAAATACAAACACATGGAGGCTAAACAATACACTGCTAAATAACCAAGTGCTCACTGAAGGAATCAAAGAGGAAATCAAAAAATACCTAGAAACAAATGACAATGAAAACACGACGACCCAAAACCTATGGGATGCGGCAAAAGCAGTTCTAAGAGGGAAGTTTATAGCAATACAATCCTACCTCAAGAAACAAGAAATATCTCAAATAAAAAACCTAACCTTACACCTATTGCAATTAGGGAAAGAAGAACAAAAAAACCCCAAAGTTAGCAGAAGGAAAGAAATCATAAAGATCAGATCAGAAATAAATGAAAAAGAATTGAAGGAAATGATAGCAAAGATCAATAAAACTAAAAGCTGGCTCTTTGAGAAAATAAACAAAATTGATAAACCGTTAGCCAGACTTATCAAGGAAAAAAGGGAGAAGACTCAGATCAATAGAATTAGAAATGAAAAAGGAGAAGTAACAACTGACACTGCAGAAATACAAAGGATCATGAGAGATTACTACAAGCAACTCTATGCCAATAAAATGGGCAACCTGGAAAAAATGGACAAATTCTTAGAAAAGCACAACCTTCTGAGATTGAACCAGGAAGAAACAGAAAATACAAACAGACCAATCGCAAGCACTGAAACTGAGACTGGGGCTTCCCTGGTGGTGCAGTGGTTGAGAGTCCGCCTGCCGATGCAAGGGACACGGGTTTGTGCCCCGGTCCGGGAAGATCCCACATGCCTCGGAGTGGCTGGGCCCGTGGGCCATGGTCGCTGGGCCTGCGCGTCTGGAGCCTGTGCTCCGCAACGGGAGAGGCCACAACAGTGAGAGGCCCGCATACTGCAAAAAAAAAAAAAAAATCTTACAACAAACAAAAGCCCAGGACCCAGGACCAGATGTGTTGTTCACAGGCAAATTCTATCAAACATTTAGAGAAGAGCTAACACCTATCCTTCTCAAATTCTTCCAGAATATAGCAGAGGGAGGAATACTCCCAAACTCATTCTACGAGGCCACCATCACCCTGATACCAAAACCAGACAAAGATGTCACAAAGAAAGAAAATTACAGGCCAGTATCACTGATGAACATAGATGCAAAAATCCTCAACACAATACTAGCAAACAGCACACTAAAAGTATCATACACCATAATCAAGTGGGGTTTATCCCAGGAATGCAAGGATTCTTCAGTATACTCAAATCAATCAATGTGATAAACCATATTAACAAATTGAAGGAGAAAAACCATATGATTATCTCAATAGATGCAGAAAAAGCTTTCAACAGAATTCAACACCGATTTATGATAAAAACTCTCCAGAAAGTAGGCATAGAGGGAACTTAGCTCAACATAATAAAGGCCATATATGACAAACCCACAGCCAACATCATCCTCAATGGTGAAAAACTGAAAGCATTTCCTCTAAGATCAGGAACAAGGGTAGGTTGTCCACTCTTACCACTATTATTCAACATAGTTTTGGAAGTTTTAGCCACAGCAATCTGAGAAGAAAAAGAAATAAAAGTAATCCAAATTAGAAAAGAAGAAGTAAAGCTGTCACTGTTTGCAGATGACATGATACTATACATAGAGAATCCTAAAAATGCTATCACAAAACTACTAGAGCTAATCAATGAATTTGGTAAAGTATCAGGATACAAACTTAATGCACAGAAATCTCTTACAATCCTATACACTAATGATGAAAAATCTGAAAGAGACATTAAGGAAACACGCCCATTTACCACTGCAACAAAAAGAATAAAATACCTAGGAATAAACCTACCTAAAGAGATAAAAGACTTGTATGCAGAAAACTAAAGGACATTAATGAAAGAAATTAAAAATGATACAAACAGATGGAAAGATATACCATGTTCTTGAATTGGAAGAATCAACATTGTGAAAATGACTCTACTACCCAAAGCAATCTACAGATTCAAGGCAATCCCTTTCAAACTACCAATGGCATTTTTCACAGAACAACAACAAAAATTTTCACAATTTGTATGGAAACAAAAAAGACCCAGGGCTCCCCTGGTGGCGCAGTGGTTGAGAGTCCGCCTGCCGATGCGGGGGACACGGGTTCGTGCCCCGGTCCGGGAAGATCCCACATGCCACGGAGCAGCTGGGCTTGTGAGCCGTGGCCGCTGGGCCTGCGCGTCCGGAGGCTGTGCTCCGCGGCGGGAGAGGCTGCGGCAGTGAGAGGCCCGCATACCGCAAAAAAAAAAAAAAAAAAAAAAAAGACCCAAATAGCCAAAGCAATCTTGAGAAAGAAAAACGAAGTTGGAGGAATCAGGCTCCCTGACTTCAGGCTATACTACAAAGCTACAGTAATCAAGATAGTATGGTACTGGCACAAAAACAGATATATAGATCATTGAAACAGGATAGAAAGCCCAGAGATAAACCCATGCACATATGGTCACCTTATATTTGATAAAGGAGGCAAGAATATACAATGGAGAAAAGACAGCCTCTTCAATAAGTAGTGCTGGGAAAACTGGACAGCTACATGTAAAAGAATGAAATTAGAACACTTCCTAACACCATACACAAAAATAAACTCAAAATGGATTAAAGATCTAAATGTGAGGCCAGACACTATCAAACTCTTAGAGGAAAACATAGGCAGAACATTCTATGACATAAATCACAGCGAGATCCTTTTTGACCCACCTCCTAGAGAAATGGAAATAAAAACAAAAATAAACAAATGGGACCTAATGAAACGTCAAAGCTTTTGCACAGCAAAGGAAACCATAAATAAGACGAAAAGACAACCCTCAAAATGGGAGAAAATATTTGCAAATGAAGCAACTGACAAAGGATTAATCTCCAAAACTTACAAGCAGCTCATGCAGCTCAATATCAAAAAAACAAACAACCCAATCAAAAAATGGGCAGAAGACCTAAATAGACACTTCTCCAAAGAAGATAAACAGATTGCCAACAAACACATGAAAGGATGCTCAACGTCACTAATCATTAGAGAAATGCAAGTCAAAACTACAATGAGATATCACCACACACCAGTCAGAATGGCCATCATCAAAAAATCTACAAACAATAAATGCTGGAGAGGGTGTGGAGAAAAGGAAACCATTTTGCACAGTTTGTGGGAATGTAAATTGATACAGCCACTATGGAGAACAGTATGGAGGTTCCTTAAAAAACTAAAAACAGAACTACCATATGACCCAGCAATCCCACTACTGGGCATATACCCTAAGAAAACCATAATTCAAAAAGAGTCATGTACCACAATGTTCATTACAGCACTATTTACAATAGCCAGGACATGGAAGCAACCTAAGTGTCCATCGACAGATGAATGGATAAAGAAGATGTGACACATATATACAATGGAATATTACTCAGCCGTAAAAAGAAACGAAATTGAGTTATTTGTAGTGAGGTGGATGGACCTAGAGTCTGTCATACAGACTGAAGTAAGTCAGAAAGAGAAAAACAAATACCATACGCTAACACATATATATGGAATCTAAAAAAAAAAGGTTCTGAAGAACCTAGGGGCACGGCAGGAATAAAGACACAGACATAGAGAATGGACTTGAGGACACGGGGAGTGGGAAGGGTAAACTGGGATGAAGTGAGAGAGTGGCATGGACATATATACACTACCAAATGTAAAATAGTTAGCTAGTGTGAAGCAGCCGCATAGCACAGGGACATCAGCTCGGTGCTTTGTGACCACCTAGAGGGGTGGGATAGGGAGGGTGGGAGGGAGACACAAGAGGGAGGGGATATGGGGATATATGTATATGTATACCTGATTCACTCTGTTATAAAGCAGAAACTAACACACCATTGTAAAGCAATTATACTCCATTAAAGATGTTAAAAAATGCAAGAGCAGATTAGAATATAGTTTGAAAATATACTGGCTATGATTCCATTTATATGAAATGTTCAGAATAGGCAGATCTATAGAGACAGAAAGTGGGTAGGGGGCTAGACAGAGGATTGGGGGCTAAGAGATGTGAGATTTCTTTGTGGGGTAATGAAAATGTTACAAGATTGATATTGTGGTGATGGTTACACAACTCTGTGAATATACAAAAAGCCATTGAATTGTACGCATTGAATGGGTGAATTGTATGGTATCTCAATTTTACATATACATAAGAATACATTTATATTTTCATTTTCATATATTTTATATTTTTATATATATTTATATAACATAAATATATATGATTATATATTTTTAACATATAATTTTATATGTATATATATATATAGAGAGAGAGAGAGAGTATGTGACAATAGAAACTAGAAACCGAATAAAGTTAAGTCTTGAGTTACAGGGAAAGCTGATTTAAGGAACACTCAAATTACTACAAAATTGTTATCTTTTCCCCCAGAACCTGTTCCGATCTTTCCTATCTTGGGGAAGAGTGAGTGGCAGCAGCAATGCAACTGCCCAAGCCAGAAACAAGGGGGGGCATTTTTTACAACCCTGGGTTTTAACCAAACACCAAGTTCTCTCACCTCTAGCTCCCAAATCTCTCTCCGAATCACCCCTCCACCAGCCCCAGAACTACTGTCATCATTCAGTCCCTCGCCCCCATTTCCCTGCACAGCCTCCTAACTTGCCTCCCTGCCCCAGTCTCTCCCCACCAGCCCCATCTGTGTTCCAGGCTGCAGCCAGAGTAATCTTTTCTACAGTGTAAGTCCCATCATGCCTCTCGTCTGACTGTCGGTGGCTCCCACTGCCTACAGATTAAGCCCAAGCTCCTCTTGGCATCCTGCCTGTACCTCCCAACCTCCAACCTACTGTATCCCCCATCTCCTCTCTCCCGACCCCTGTTCACACACACACACACACACACACACACACTATTGAAGCCCATCCTCAACTACTGTGTCCCACACCCTCCACCTTCTCTCTTGCCTGGCCCAGATGAATAATATCATGTGCTCCAAGAATCCTCTCCTGACCCCTTCCAGCCAAGTCAGGTGCTTCTTCCTCTGTGCTCCTAAAACCCCTTCTGTATGTCTCTATTATAATTCTAGACACACAGTATTATAATTGTCTCTGTGTTTGTCTACCACATAAGCCTGTGGCCTCCTTGCGGATAAAATCCACGTTATCTTCTTTTTTTCCTTCCAGTTTTATTGAGATATAATTGACACACAGCACTGTACACATTTAAGGTGTACAGCATAATGATTTGACCTGGGTTTTCTTTAACTTTTTTGCTAACACAGGCTCAAGACGAGGCAAGCATGCATTATATAGTGTGTTGTATGAATAAATCTTCACTGGCAATGTCAGAAGTTTAATTAGACTCAGGATGGTAGTAAGATATTTGAAAACAATAATCATTTGTGGGAAAATACCCAGGATGGGATAAAATAGATTAATGTTCACAAACTTCTTCCCTTTACCCAACCTGCCCAAGAGAACCCTAACTAACAGCCTAATTCTTCTTCTTCCCCCATCACCTGAGAGACCAATTCCTAGATGTTTTTGGTGCAGAGTCTGGAGTCAGCAAAGAAAGACAGCAGCAGAGGGCTTGAAGCAGAAGCAAAAGGACTTAAGGAAACAGGCCAGATCCATCTATGTAATAAAGAATGAAAAGAGAAAAAAAGAGGAAGTTCAGTAAGTAGAAGCCACTGGAGCTGGTGGAGAAGGAAAAAGTTCTTCAAAGTTCTAGGGAGGGAACAGCTTCAAACAGAGTGTGGGATATAAAAAAACTGGGCAAGGGTCCAAAGAACATGCCATGGGGTATACCTGGAAGCCTGCTGAATGTCCTTTGAGAAAGATGAGAAAAATATTAAGTTCTTAAAAATATTAAGTTCTGGCTTCCCTGGTGGCGCAGTGGTTGAGAGTCCGCCTACCGATGCAGGGGAGACGGGTTCACACCCCGGTCCAGGAAGATCCCACATGTCGTGGAGCGGCTGGGCCGGTGAGCCATGGCCGCTGAGCCTGCGCGTCCGGAGCCTGTGCTCCGCAACGGGAGAGGCCACAACAGTGAGAGGCCCGCGTACCGCAAAAAAAAAAAATTAAGTTCCCTTTTCATCATGTTTTGGTTTATTTGGATTATTCTTCCGTAACTAATTCTAGGACTGGACCATGTGGGTCACAGCTTCAATAGGGTTACATGAGGAGTCGTTTTAGTAAATGTGAAATGAAACTGGAAAACCAACTGAAAACATATCCCGCTACTAAGAGGATAAGCCTCATTACCCATACGCAAGGACCATGCTCATCTTCACATCTGTTCTTACTGTTCTCTGTCTGGTAGGAATTCTCGTGAGACCAGAAATAGAAACACGGTTAAGCAGCAGAGGACAAGTGACTTTCCACAATGACAGGGAGTATCCATGGCAAGGCCACCCCAGAATTCAGGGGCCCTGAATTCTAGCCCCTGCTTTACTACTAATGGCTTATACGACCCTGGACAAGTGATTTCCGCTCTTTAAGCCTCAGTTTCCTCGTTTGAAAAATGAAGGGGTTTAAAGCAGACAACCATCAAGTATTCATTCCAACTGTGAGATGCTACGATCACAGGGATCTGAGCCAACCTCCTCTTAAAAGTCTCCAGGGGCTTCCCTGGTGGCGCCTGCCGACGCAGGGGACACGGGTTCGTGCCCCGGTCCGGGAAGATCCCACGTGCCGCGGAGCGGCTGGGCCCGTGAGCCATGGCCGCTGAGCCTGCGCGTCCGGAGCCTGTGCTCTGCAACGGGAGAGGCCACAGCAGTGAGAGGCCCGCGTACCGCAAAAAAAAAAAAAAAAAAATCAAACGAAAGTCTCCAAACTCCAGCTCACTTGGCCAGCAGTGAGCTAACGAAAGCTTTAGGGCAACAGCTCTAAAGCTTTTGAGCAAGGTTTGTCAGCACCGCCCTGAGGGAACTTTAAAGGAGCTTGTGTGCCCATAAACAGCATTTAATTAAAGAGCAGCAAATTAGCAGCAGGGAAAACTGAAAAGTAGGCTGGCTGTCCAGGAATATTTCTTTGCATCTCTGCTCAACCATAATACACTCACAATGGCCTTTGTTAGAGAAACAGAGAACCTTTGTTTGGGGTCATTTGACCAGCTGCCCTGGAAAGACAGCTGCCCCAGCTCTCTGCCCGGATGCTGTCTCTACCCTGCAGAGGTGAAAAAGCCTCCCAGGTGCCAACGTGGGAATCAGGCTGGGAATTGGGTTGGTCTTAGCAGGATGAAGTTCTCTATAAGGGATTTTTAAATCCGTGGGTGTCCCAGAAGTTTTTTTTTTTTTTTTTTGGTTTTTGGTTTTGGTTTTTTTTTAACATCTTTATTGGAGTATAATTGCTTTACAATGGTGTGTTAGTTTCTGCTTTATAACAAAGTGAATCAGTTATACATATACTTATGTCCCCATATCTCTTCCCTCTTGCATCTCCCTCCCTCCCACACTCCCTATCCCACCCCTCTAGGTGGTCCACAAAGCCCCAAGCTGATCTCCCTGTGCTATGCGGCTGCTTCCCACTAGCTATCTATTTTACATTTGGTAGTGTATATATGTCCATGCCACTCTCTCGCTTTGTCACAGCTTACCCTTCCCCCTCCCTGTGTCCTCAAGTCCATTCTCTACGTCTGTGTCTTTATTCCTGTCCTGCCCCTAGGTTCTTCAGAACCATTTTTTTTTTTTTTTTTTTTTTTTAGATTCCTATCAAAAAGAGTCATGGGGCTTCCCTGGTGGCGCAGTGGTTGAGAGTCCGCCTGCCGATGCAGGGGACGCGGGTTCGTGCCCCGGTCCGGGAAGTTTCCACATGCCGCGGAGCGGCTAGGCCCGTGAGCCATGGCCGCTGAGCCTGCGTGTCCGGAGTCTGTGCTCCACAACGGGAGAGGCCAAAGCAGTGAGAGGCCCGAGTACCGAAAAAAAAAAAAAAAGAGTCATGTACCACAATGTTCATTGCAGCTCTATTTACAATAGGCAGGACATGGAAGCAACCTAAGCGTCCATCAACAGATGAATGGATAAAGAAGATGTGGCACATATATGCAATGGAATATTACTCAGCCATAAAAAGAAATGAAATTGAGTTATTTGTAGTGAGGTGGATGGACCTAGAGTCTGTCATACAGAGTAAGTCAGAAAGAGAAAAATAAATACCATATGCTAACACATATATATGTCCCAGAAGTTTTACATGCTGCTTCCAACTCCCTGGTGTGGCAGATCATCAGCATGTTGTGTAAGAACGACTAGGGCTCCTAGGAGGAAGGACTTCCATGGCACATGAAAACGTTGATCCCCTGCATGGAGAAATTGCTTACTTTTCCACATCAGAGTAAAGTTTAGACTTCAGAAGGATTTCGTCACGGTAGGATTCAGAAATCTGCCCAAGGCCACAGAAACTAGTAAGTGTCAGAGCTAGGATTTGAACCCAGGTTTCTCTGAGAGGGAAGCCCATGCTTTTACCCACAAGCCTGCAGCCCTTCGTCAAGTGCTCTTCGTGGCTCAGGACCCATTACAACACTGGAAGCAGCCCGTGGGCACACACACATTCAAAATGGGCTGGTACGTGGGATACACGCCCCGAGGGTCACAGTCCCTGAGGACTCTTCCATCCTATCCCAGGCCACGGATGCAGACCATCCTCCTTGCTGGGAGCCTGGCTTTCACGGCTGTGGTCATGGAAGGCTGGCTGGAACGGGACGCATGGATTGGGTGCTGTCTTTGAAGGAGCTTTGAAGAGAAAAACAGACTGAACGACTGGGGTATCAAATGATTTTAACTATCAACCCCTGTTGACTCATAAGAATGAAGGACCAGGAGATTAAGGGAATTTGACATCCACGTCATGACCTGTAAAACTTTCTTTAGTTGTTTTTTCCAACTGCCTCCTTGAACCAATTTTTCTTTTTTTCTTCTTCTGTTATTTGACAGAAGGTTGCAGACTTGTGGAATACGCAGCGCCTGTCTCTGGCAGAGCTCACACACTGTTTTATAATTATCTAGTCCTGTGACTGTTCCTCCTTCATTAGGCCCTGAGATCCCTGAGGCAAGGATCTTATCTTACTCATCTCTAAGATAATGAATACACAGATGTGTATTATACTATTCTCTCCAGTTTTCTGTACATTCAAAATTTTTCATCACACAAAATTCCAATAAAGCAGTTTTCTAACATAACCACAGTGCCATTACCAACTTCAGGAAAGTATCATTACTACAATCCTACTATCTTACATACAATCCACATTCTAATTTTACCGATTGCCTAATACTTAGCCTTTACACCAACTTTTGTTTCCAGGATCCAATCCTGAATCACGTTTTGCAGTTACTTGTCATGCTTCTTTGCTCTCTTTCTATTTGGAACCATTTCTCAGCCTTTGTCTTCTACATTTAAAGACACTGACATCGGGGCTTCCCTGGTGGCACAGTGGTTGAGAATCTGCCTGCCGATGCAGGGGACACGGGTTCGAGCCCTGGTCTGGGAAGATCCCACATGCCGCGGAGTAGCTAGGCCCATGAGCCACAACTACTGAGCCCGCGCATCTGGAGCCCGTGCTCCACAACAAGAGAGGCCGCTATAGTGAGAGGCCCACGCACCGCGATGAAGAGTGGCCCCCGCTTGCCGCAACTAGAGAAGGCCCTCGCACAGAAATGAGGACCCAACACAGCCATAAATAAATAAATAAAGGAATTCCTTTAAAAAAAAAAAAAAGGCACTGACATCCTTAAAGAGTAAAGCTCACTGTGTTGCTGCATGTGTCTGAGTGTGTCCTCATGATTTGATTCTTGAATACTACAGGATTCTAGCAGGAATACTACATAAGATGGTGTGGCCTTCTCAGTGCCATGCATCGGGAGGTACCAGATGTCAGTTTGTCCTCTCACTGGCGACGCAGATGTTGATAATTTGGTGAAGGTGGTGTCTGCCAGGTGTCCCCACTGTAAAGGGGCCATTTTTGCCTTTGTAAATAGTCTGTAATCGGTGGCAGACACTTTGAGACTGTGTAAACACCCTGTTCTCCAATGTTTCACCCAATGGTTTTGGCATCCACTGTTGATTCTCGCTTGAATCAATGAGTACTTTGATGGTTGCAAAATGGTGATTTTTGTAGCTCTATCATTCCTTCTATGTTTATTAGTTGGCATTCTACTGAGAAGAAGAGCTTTCCCTTCTCCCCCTAGCATTTGTTTATTTGCTAGTATCAGAATGGACTCAAAATCATGTGTTTTTTTGTAATATAAACATTACCGGGCTTCCCTGGTGGCACAGTGGTTGAGAGTCCGCCTGCCGATGCAGGGGACACGGGTTCGTGCCCCGGTCCAGGAAGATCCCACATGCCGCGGAGCGGCTGGGCCCGTGAGCCATGGCCGTTGGGCCTGCGCGTCCGGAGCCTGTGCTCCGCAACGGGAGAGGCCATAACAGTGAGAGGCCTGCGTACCGCAAAAAAAACTATACCCCAATATGAAATTAAAATTTAAAAAAACACATACAGCGCATACTAGGGGCCGAGCTCTGAGCCCCCAAACTGAATCCATGTCCTCACTAGTGCGGAAGACAGGAGGCCAGGTGAGTAACTTCATCCCAATGCAATGGGCGCTGTCACAGAGGTGAGCCAAGTGCTCCAGGAAAGAGCACGGGAGGAAGGAATGGGGAGATACACTGGAACCATCGTGAAGGAAGAATAGTTCTCCAGTAGAAATGGAGAAATGAGCCTTACAGGTGTGTTTGGAATCACTGAGGAGTCAATGGGCCTAAAGTTTGGAGGTTGTAGGATTGCCTGGTTGGATATGGAGATAGAGCAAAACAGATCAAGATGATTTTTTATAAAAATGGCATTCCACCATGTGCGCTCTTTTGTAACCCAACTCCTTTCCTTTCACAACTTGCTCTGGACATTGTTTCCATGTCAACACATGCAGATCAGTTTCAGTGGATTTTGAAATGAGTCATTTCCAGTGTCAGACCATGATTTATTTAACCCAACGCCCTGCTGATGGGCAGGCAGGCCGTTTCCAACTTTTTTGCTACTGCAGTCTTTGTTCATCCTTCTTCTCCTGTGTCTGATTGTTTCCTTAGGATAGATGGGGGAGAGACTTTTGGTTTCCAAGACCAAAGCCAGACCTGAAGGGTTCAAGGCCGGAGCTGGAAAGAGGCGTGCTAGATTGCCCGTTGTTTTCCTTCATCCATGCGTCATCCCCACAGCAGAACGCCCCTCCCTAGGAAGCTGCCTCTCTTGCTTGCCTGAGCTGACTCTGGACTGAGCATGAAAACGGGGCTTCCACTAACAGCTCTCACCAATTATTGCCAACACATATGAGTTAAGACTCCAGGTGGGCACACTGACTTTTTTTGTTGTTTTTTGTTTGTTTTTTGCGGTACGCGGGCCTCTCACTGCTGCGGCCTCTCCCGTTGCAGAGCACAGGCTCCAGACGCGCAGGCTCAGCAGCCATGGCTCACGGGCCCAGCCGCTCCGTGGCATGTGGGATCTTCCCGGACCGGGGCACGAACCCGTGTCCCCTGCATCGGCAGGCGGACTCTCAACGACTGCACCACCAGGGAAGCCCCACACTGACATTTTTTAGACACAAAAGTTAGAGCCTAGATAGACTAATATCCTGTCCCAAGATGCCAGAATGGAAAAATATGAAGAAGGGAAAGGTTGAGAAGCCACTCTGCCTGGAAACAGGGGAGGAGATGAGGATGAGTACAGGCGGGAGGGGGAACACAGACCTGGAAGCCGGGCCTTCCAAATCCTGTCTTTTGGGGCAAGTCACTGAATTTCTCTGAGCCTTGGTTTTCTTGGGTGTAAAATGGGAAGATAATGGCTGCATCGTGGAGGTTTGTGAGGACTGATTAGATAACAAACATGAAACACTGGTGCAGTGTTGGATGGTCAAAAGCCCAAGAGGAAACATTACCCACCACAGGTGGTTCAACCGAAGAGATTGCATGGCAGGGACTGTTTAGACGGGTGTGGGCAGGCCTAAGGGAACAAGCAAGGCACCCAGAATCTAGCCACAGTGGGAAGCCACTACCACCTGCAGGGCTGAAAAAACCTCGGAAGAAGAGTGTTACCAGAAGCCAGTGATTGTTAGTGCCGTGGAGAAGGGGACACTAGCTGGAGTCCTAGTTGCAGCTACTGCTGGTGACACAACACCAAAGAGAGAGGAAAAGAAAAATGAAGAAGGAATGTCAGGTTCCCTCTCTCCCCCGAGCCCTCCAATCTCCTGCCACTGCTTCCCAGGGTCAAGCCCAACCAGAAGCCAGTGACAAGGGACTCTGGGTGATGCAGACCCAGAGGTGGTCCAGACTGAGAAAGGCGAACGCTCAAATGGACTCAAGTGGATTCTGGCCAGGAATCCAGGTAAACAAGCCATCGATTCAGAGACACCAAGATGCAAGGTGGTGGAGTTCATCTAGCCCAGGCCTCCTTGTTTCAGAGATGCGGAGAGAGCAGTCCAACATAAGTCATCTGCCTAAGGTCATCTTCTAATTAGTTACACATCCAGGACCAGAACCGAAATATTATACTCCAGAACCAGCTTTTTCTGTCCTTTATTATAAGCATTATTATTACAGCCATGCACCAAAGTTGTCTTTGGTAGAGCCATCAACGCACTTATTCCTAAAGCCTCTGAGCCATAAAAGGTCCATTGTCCCCTGTAAACTATGAGAAATCAGAGGAACCTCCTCTTTTATAGGCTCAAGAAAGTAAGAAGTACAAACATTCTTCAGTTCTCAAGGATAATGAAGGACGAATCTTCCTCCAAATTCAAATTCAAAACAGTCCAAATTCAAACCGAAGCTTGGTAAGAAATGAAGCTGAGGTGGTAGTGATTGGTCGTTGATTCATTACTGATCCATTCATTTCATTCCCACACTGCAGATTCTAGCAAGTTTCTCAATATTTAATGAGCACCTACTATATACTCAGCACCATACTATATGCTGGGGATACCAAAATACATTAGACAATATTCTTGTCCTTAAAGTAGTTATCTGCCTATTTCTTTTTTCTCCCGCTCCCAACACATGTACACACACACACACACACACACACACACACACACACACCCCCCACACTTTTACATCTTTCTGTTGTTGATACTGATGACAAAAGCATTCCTCAGTCCCAGAACATGATCACTGGCATGAGTTTACATCACACCAAGTATTTTTAGAGTTGTCACCTGCAGACATAAGCCTGTGTTTCTTTGTCCTGCCATGGAAGGGACATGACCCTTCCTTTGATTTCCCATGGCCCTTTATATATACCTCTGTTATAGCATGTATCACCCTGTCTCCACCATCAGAGTCCCTCAAGGACAATAGTCAAAACCCAGGCATCTTTGCAGCTCAGTACTCTAGTGCCTAATACCTAGTATGTGCTTAATACATATTTATTGATTAATGGAATGGTAAATGGATAAATTGATGAATGGATGAATTATGAATATATGAATTTATAGGTGAGTGAGTGTATGGGTAGGCAGATGAGTAGATAGATAGATAGATAGATGTTTGGGCGGATGGATGGTTGGATGTTGGGTGGAGAGATGGATGAATAGACAAATGGATGGGTAGGTGATGATGGTTGGGTGGCTGGGTAGATGGATGAGTAGCTGGTGGATGAATGGGTGGATAAATAATTTAAAAGATATTTATATTCCTTGTGGCTTTAGGAAAACAATACCTACCCTGGGGATTTCCCTGGTGGCACAGTGGATAGGACTCTGTGCTCCCAAAGCAGGAGGCCAGGGTTCGATCCCTGGTCAAGGAACTAGATCCCACACGCATGCCGCAACTAAGAGTTCACATGCCACAACTATGGAGCCCACCTGCTGCAACTGCGACCTGGTGCAACCAAATAAATAAATTTTTTAAAATAATAATACCTACCCTGATAATATCCTAAAATAATGCCATACTAACAGAGAGGTTATAATAATAGTTGCATAGTGTAGTAGGAAAAAAAACTTGGGGTCAACAGGCCCGGGTTCTACTCCCAATTTTGCCACTTAGAAGCTGTATTGACTTAAACAAATCCCTAACTTCTCTGGGCCACCTTCTGTTCAGTCTAAAGTGACGGTGATACCCACCATACAAATCTAGTGGTTATTATACAAGATTATACTGTACTGATATAAATGATAGTGCTTTGTCACAGCCAGCGATGCTGGTTATGATGACGGATAATGTAAGTGGCTGTCATCTGGCCATTGTCCATTGGTGGGAATATAACATTTCTTCCATTAAGCTTTGCAGTCCTGGACCCCAACTCTCTGGTCTCAGCCTTCCCGGTCCCCTAGACTAGTGATGGTCCAGCTACTGCCAGCCACCTGCTCATTTTCCTCCTAGGCAGCTGCAGTTCCACGCCACATCCCACAGCACCTGTGCCTATGGGCAATATGCAAGCAAATGCCCAAGGACCTGAGCCCGCTGTTAGGAAAGAACGCAGGGAGATGGCTGGGGAAGGGCAGCTAGGAGAAGTGCTCTAGGCAAAGGCTTCACTGATGAGTTCCTTTCCAGAGTGCTCTTGTAATTTCTTTTCTTAGAACTTTCATAAATACCTCCACAATACCAAAACCATTCATTAAATATTCACTTACTGCGTGCTTACTGTGTGTCAAGCACTGCACTTGCTGGGGAAACAAAGCTGAATAAATGCTGGCCCCTGCCCTAAATGAACCCCACTAGTCTGTGCCACTAGATCACAGGCCACTGCAGGACCTTGTCCAGTCCTGGAGTTTGAGTTCATCCCTGACCACCCAGGACCTGGCAGAGCCCAGCACAAAGGAGGTGTTCATTTCACTTCTGTTGCACTGAGGGAGCTCAGTCTAATGGGTGAGGCAGACCAGTCAACAGCAACCACAGCTGGACACCTCCAGAGACAGCTGGAAAAACAGAGGAGGGGCATCAACTCAAACAGAGGCATGGTGGGCTTCCTGGAGGAGGTGCCACCTACGCTGAGTTTGGAGACAAAGAAGAATAAGGCACAGGAAGACGTAGGTGGGAGGAGACAGGGTTAGGCAGAAACACGCTGATAACAAGCTTTTCCCGCTTCTCGCTTTCTCTCCTACTTAGCTTCCATCTGCCTCCCCTTCGCAGAGCTGATGGGGTTTTTAACTCTCCGATGGGAAGACAACCTAGAAAACACCAGTGTGAGCCCATCTGGTCTCCTCTACATGAGGATCACCTGTCTGGAGGGCCGGTGGGAAATCACAATGCTCCTTCCTGCTTGGCTTGACGAACCGAGAAGACAGAGGACCTCAGATTTTATCAAGATCAGGGACAAGAGGTGAACAGAGGGTGGAGCGGGTCCTGGGAGGGACTGCTTCCACTCCTGCAGCTTTCCTCCTGCGGAGAGCCGCAGCCAGAGTCCACGGGGCCCGGAGGCGGCTCAGGGTAACACCGGACAAAGTAGAGAGAGCGTTTGCCCCGGCGCCTTACGTGCCTAAGATTTCAGAACAGGTGACGTGCCCACTCTTGGCACTTGGAGCTGACAAATCAGCCTGGAGCTGGGCCCACGGCTAGCTGGGTCTCTCCTGGGGCAGAGAATGTGCCCAGTAAAACCAAACCCCTTACTTAGCAGGATGTGATAGGCCTCACCCTCCAGCCCCATCATCCCCCAGTTCTCAACCTCTGCCTCCACTGGCCTCCAGCTCCCCAACCCTCCACTTTTCTTACCTTCAGAACTTTGCACACGCTGCCCCTCTACCTGAGACTCCCCGCTCCAACCAGCCGTGCTCCTATAGCTGGTTAACCCCTCCTCCTTCAGGTCTCAGCTCAGCCCTCCTTCTAGAATATTCCTGTGATTCCACCCCCAGGTCCAGGGGAGCTACCTCTGCTTCGAGCTCCCATCGTATCCTCTACTCACCCCTTCAATGCATCTCTCACGCTGGCTTGTGATCCGCCGGGTTGCGTGTGTCTCCCAGTAGGGCTCCTTCAGGGTGGAGACAAGTCTCTTCCACCTTAGTGACCCCAGTCCAGCACAGCGCCAGGCCTATGCACGTTTCGGATCAAACAGACATGTGCACGTTCACCCTCTCACGGGAGCCACTGACTCCCATCAGGAGGACGAGAAGGTCCCGGTCGCTCCTCAGCTGAAGAGTCCTTCTCTGAGGCCTAAGGGCACTCCATCCGCATGAAAAGCCACTCCCTTCTTTCAGCTTGCAAAGGGCTTTCACGTGCACTTTTCTACATGGCTTCCCCACCACCCTCGGGGTAGGTATTAGTCTACCCACTTTATAGGTGGGGAACCTGAGGCCCAGAGCAGCTACAGGAGCTGCCTGAGAGGGACACTGGGAGGTGGCGACGAGAGGACCGGCCCCCGGGTCCACCTGACTCCGGATCAGCACTGGTCCCCAGCACCTTTGTTCTCCCGTCACACGTCCTGGGCTCTGGCATCCCCGGGCGGAGCCCACCAGCCTAAGATCCAGACGAGCAGACACTGCTCAGGCCCCTCCAGTGGCACGTTAACCGCTCCACGACTCCACGGGGGGGCCCTTGGGGTGGTGGGAAAGGCTTGATTCTCCCCCAGCCTCACGGTTCTTCAGGTGTCTGTGGGTACAGGTCCATGTCCATCGGGAACACAGGGCTGGGGTGACTACAGAGAATTCATAACAAATGTGGGAGGGCTGAAGACACACATGGAGGAAAGTGGTGTTACCCAGAGCCCAGGAGCCCAGGCACTGCAAAGCTGCTGCCAGAGGAAAAACAAACGTCTAACTTCTGATCTCACACAGGTGCCTTTCATTGCAGTAATTAACTGAAACCCAGCTAGCAAGGGAGTCTGGAAAATACAGTCCCTCAGACATAGTAGTACAGGAAAAAGTACCAAAGGGCAGGTATCAAGCTGAACACCAACAGACAAAACCTGTACATCACTAGGGTCATCCAAGACTAAGGTGCTGTTCCCAAAAGGCCCTGGCTCCGGCCTTGAGCACAGTAGACATTGGCTTGCTTTGTGGCCGTCCCACGCCTCTCGGCGGTCTCCATACCTCTGCAGCGTTCCTCGCTTCTACCTCAACATGGAAGTTACGATCTCACTTTGCCAGCCTCCCCTGCGGCTGGAAGCAAGCACCCCCTCCAGAAATCAAGTACAGCCAGCGGGAGCGAACAGGACAGAAGCAAGGGGGAAGTGAGGGAGACGCAGCGCCCATGCTCTGGACGAGGGGCGTTGGCAGTGGGGCAGCGTTCCCACTACAGTCAGACCGAGTTCCTAGTGTGGAAGGGGCTGGGGTGGTGCAACTGCTACAGCAGGTGCCCAGCGGGGACAGTTTCCTTATCACATCAATTCTACAGCAGAGTTATGAATGTCATTGCCAGGAGCTCAGCCTCAAGCCTGTTTCTCCAGCCTTCCCAGTGGTTCTTCCGGTTACCCGATAATCTTTTTAAACAAGCATGAAAGCTAAGGTATAATGTCCTGACAAAAAGTACATCAATCATGAGTGTACAGCTCAATACATTTTTATAAAGTGAACCATCACCCGTATCAATAAGTATATTACCAGTACACCCAGGTGCACCTGCAAGGGCCCCTCCCAATAACTTGCCTCCTTTCTAAATGTACCGATTTCTAAGACCATGGATTCGTTTTGCATGTTCTTGAGTCTTATATGAGTGGAATTATTTTGTATAACCTTTTGCACCTGCCTTCTTTCACTCCATGTTTCTGAGATTGGCCCACATTGCTACCTATGGCAGTGCTTTGTTCGTGTTCCTAGCTGTAGAGTATTCCATTGTAGGCATAGAGCACAATTGACCCATTCTATTGCCAGAGGACACTGGGTGGTTTCTAGTTGAGGCTTATTATAAATAATGCTGTTCTCAGCATTCTTCACACCTGACCTTCATGTGCATTGCAGTGTAGACAGTCATACGAGGGAAGGCAGAACTGGGGCCAACTCAGATTTTTATAGGAAAAATAAAGGGTAATTTTTTTTGGAAAAAACGTTTCCCCAAACTGGCTTTAAAGCAAGTAGAATCATTTCCAAAGGTGGAATTTAAGGTGACTGCCTGGGCCCACAGTCTCCCCTGTAATTAACACCCCCTTGGTGGCAGGCCAGTCCTAAGTGCCACAGCTGCTGCATCACTGCAGGACACGGCAGAGTGATGGTCAGCACCTCTCTGAGCCTCAGTTTCCACATCTATAACAGCATCAACCTCATCGGGCTGTTGTGAGGGTCAAATTGATGATTGATCTGAAGGCAGGGAAACTAATGTTTGCTGTGGACAGTCTCCACACCAAATGCTCCCCGAACATTCGCTCACTGAATTCTCACACGAACCTGATTCTCATCCTTCAGAAAGCTGAGGAAACTGAGGTTCAAGGAGGTTTAATAACTGGCTCGAGGTTCTAGGGCTGGTAAAGGGCAGTGTCAGTGGTACCCAGGTCGGCTGGACTCCCCAGTCTACACTGAATACACAGAAGGTGGGGGTTGGATCCTGCCTCTAACTGGGAAGGGGCGGTGGTCTCTGGCTCCCTCTGAGCCCCAGCGTCTTCATTTGCAGCACGAGGACAGTACTACCCTCAGAGGGTAACCATGAGGATTACATGAGTTCATGGCTGGGAAGGGAAGGAGAACTAACATTTCTGAGCAGAGCTAAATGAACATTTCTGAGCAGAGTTAAATGATTACACGTCCTACCTGATTTAACAGGCTTCCAAGGTGGGAGTTGGATTATTTCCTTCTAACTCGGGCCTTCCAGGTGTCAGGACCGACCACGTGACTCAGAAGTCAGAGAAGCCAGTCCCCAGCTGCCCTCACCATTCCTGGAAGTTCCAGCTCTTACCCAGAGAAAGGCGCCCCATCAGAATTCAACCTGCCGGGTGGACCATCTCATCTCCTACCACGAAGGCCAGGCCCACAACTCCTCCAATGGGCTTTGTTCCTCAGGCCCCGAAGCCAGGCCTGCACTCCCGGCACGCACGCGCGCGCACGCGCGCGCGCACACACACACACACACACACACACACACACACACACACACACACACACACACACACACACACACACACACACACACACACACACACACACACACACACACACACACACACACACACACACACTCAGGGCCCTGCATTTGGACTCCCCTCCGAACCCCCCACCGCTATCAAGAAAGCCATTGTCAAATGCACACACTTAACATGCTAAAAGGCTGCGTTTTTCTTTTTCAAGGGCCCATTCCTAATCACAAGAGGCCACTTAGTCTGAGTGGAGCCCGGTGATGCTGATGAATGATTACACATTTCTCCAGAGAGCAGGGGATGCTCAGCTGCCTCGATGCCCACCCGCCCGACTTGGACATGAATCAAGGCCACCGAGAAGCTCGAGCCGCAACCGGTGACCTTTCCCAGCACAGGGCTGCTCTTAGGTTCCAGTGGCCTTTGCTCAACACCCTCTTCAGCAGGCCCTACTCCCCCCAGCCCCCTGCCTCACCCTGCCACGGCTCT
This sequence comes from Delphinus delphis, assembly GCF_949987515.2. Classification (NCBI taxonomy): domain Eukaryota; kingdom Metazoa; phylum Chordata; class Mammalia; order Artiodactyla; family Delphinidae; genus Delphinus; species Delphinus delphis. Next base: position 64,498,048 of record NC_082699.1, read on the forward strand.
ACCCTAAGGGGCTGGGCTGGGGCGGGGGGATCTAGGGGAGTTCACTTCCTCACTTTAGCACCCGACTCTCCCCGCCCATCACACACCATGTGGATGTGAATGTTAATAAGAGCCCACACTCCTGCAGACTGTTCATCTCAATGATTTCGAAGGGTTTTCTTTAATTCTCTTTCTCTGTGTGACAGATACAAAAATTATTAATGTGTGAGTGTTGCCAGCTCCCCCACACACACACCCCCTCCATCTCTAAAGGAAATTTTATCTTTAGATTTTCAGTTCCTCCCCCAGCCCCGTCCCACCACCGCTTTGCTTCCTTTGAGCCAGGCCTATTCCCACGTCTGGGGGGTAGAGAATCGGAGAATGATGGCCGAGAGGCACCAAACTAGAAACAAGAAAGTGAAAGCGGGGTGGGTGGAGAAAAGTTGAGATTCAAAGATTCCGGTTTGGGAAGCAGTTTTCTGGGAGGTGGGGAGTCAGGGGTTCTACTACAGGTGTAGGGGTCAAAATGAAACAAAGCAGAGTGAGGATTTTAAGAAACTCTGGGGAAAGAAAGACATTGGCACCCTCGTACCTCACACCACGGTAGAGAGGGGGTACAATCGCTTTGCGAAACTGGTCGTTTCTACCTGAGCTGAACTTGCACGTACTCTGTGATCCAAGGAGTCTCACTTCTAGGAACGAGGTATAGGAGGTGCCTACGCAGCAGATAACGTGTCCCTGCGTTCACCAAAAGATGTGCACTAGAATGTTCACAGCTGCACAGCTCGCTTTATCCTAAAATTACCCAAATGCCCATCAACAGTAGCATGAATAAATCAATCACGGTGTGTTTATACAGAATACTCTACAGCAACAAGAAGGAAAGTGGGACAATTAGACACAACAAGGTGAATGGCTCCCGCAAGCGTAACGGTAAATAAAAGAGGCCAGACACAAAAGAATTCATGATTCCATTTATAGAATATTCGGAACCAGGCAAAAAGTAATCTTCGTGGTTACAAGTCAGGACAGTGGCTCACCTGGAGGTCTTGTTGACTGACAGGGAACTCTAGGCGGCTTCTTGGGGGCTGGTGGTGTCATTCTCATCCAGGTGGTGGTTATACAGGTATGCTCAGTTTGTAAAAACTCATCAAGCCCTATGCTTAGGCTGTGTGCGATTTTCTAAATGTACCAAATACAATAAAATAGTTTTGAGAAGCAGTAGCATTGTAGCGCGTCTGTTCTTTGGACTTCTCCAAGATTGGAATCACTGTGAAATTGCTTTGGTGGTTGGGTTGTGTTTATGTGATACTGTGCTGAGGCAATGCTTTGTGTTCTCTCAACCTCTTTGATGTACCTTCTATGCCACCAGGAAGACTGATGTTTCTGAGCTTCCCTTGGGGTTAGTTGGGACCACGTGACTGAGTGCTGACCAATGGAATGTGGGCAGAAATGAAGAATCCTACTTCCAGCCTGGCCCCTAAATCTCCTACACGATCCTCCACTTGTTCTGTTTCTCAATCTGTTCACCACTGCAAAGAATTTAGTGGAGGGCTCTGAGGTCCCAGGAGGGCCCGGGGGTACTGATAGTCATGGCACTAAACAAAAGGAGACTGAGTCCCTGAATAAGCGCATGGAGCAGACACCCCTCCTCATTCCTGCCATCGCACCTGCCTACCCACAGTGGGCTGTGATGTGAACGGGAAATATGCCTCTGTCGTGATATGCGATGGAGACTTGGGGATTGTTGGTTACAGCCGTTAGCCTGACTCTAATACACAATTCGTCTTCCTAAAAGATGCCATTTGGGTCCTGGGTTTCCAAGTGGAAACTTCTCTTGTCTTGTCAATGGGGATGCAAGTGAACATGCTCAAGGAGAAATACTTATTCCTCCCTCCTCACATTTCCCTAGAGGAGAGGGAATTTCCCAGGAAGGAAAAGTAAACAAGAAACTCTTTAATTTTTCTCCCAAGGGAAAGAATTATGTGATTGGTGAGCAGATGTAGGAACTGACCTCAGCCTGTGTGAAGCCAATCAGGCCTCTGTTCTTCCCTGTGGTCAGCAGTAGGCTGTCCTGTCCCTGCCATGCTGTGCCAGGGACCAGGGACTCTCAAATTCTGAGGTTCTGTTTTAGGATGTCCACATGACTACACCCCCTTACCATGTCTTCCAACCTAGCTTTTCTCAATAATGAAGCTAACATTTTTATCTCTATCTAATAACTGTAATTACCTCTTGGTCATTCCAAACTGAGAAGGAAAAGGGGAGAGAGATTTACTGGTCCCTAAAAAACCAACAAAGACTAGGAAAGGACCTGTTCTCTGTAGCCATGGTACACAAATGAGACCAATTTAGACAAATCATTTTTTAACAACAGAAGTCAGGGATATTTGAAGGGATTTTTTTTTTTTTTTTAGCAGGAGCGAAAAGGGACTGAGATAGGGGGTGGGTTTGAGCCAGCACTAGCTGTGACCCTTCTCTTCCTTCCCAATTTAGATCCGCTTCACCTTTGTCTTTTACATGTAAGATTTGGATTTCATTAAGGCAGAGTTCCATGCTTAAAAATCACTGGAAAAATCTGTGATTTAGATAATCTTTTCAGGAACCCCTAGCCTAACGGATCTTTGAGCTTATATAAGAAATCCAAAATTGCATTTTTGCAATGTTTTGCCAATGATTTTTGCCTATGACAAAAGTAGACAGACACTGGGATGCCGAGAGAAGCCTCGTGGTCAGCTTCTAAATTAGTTAAAGCTTTCTCAGGAAGCAAAGAGATGCATTCAGGTGACCTTAGCTGGTGGGACACTCGTGGTCAAACTTTCTGCCTTAGACAGTGCTTGACTGGTTCACCTGAAGGGATGAAATATGATTTCCAAGACACCTTGCTAGGTCAGGGATTCTGAGAGCGTTCCAGGTGTGAAAGGCAGAAAGAGGCACACTGCATTTAAGAAATTCAGAGAAGACAGTTGGCAGTTCACTACAGCACTTTATAGGAGGTGTATGCATTTCCGAGGGCTGCTGTAACGAATCACCACAAACTTGATAGTGTAAAACAACAGAGCTTTATTTTCTCACAGTTCAGGAGGCCAGAAATCCAAAATCAAGGTGTCAGCGGGACCACACTCACTCCAAAATCTGTAAGGATTCTGTGCCTTGCCTCTTCCAGCTTCTGGGAGCTTCAGGTGTTCCTTGGCTTTTGGCCACATCACGCCCATCTCTGCCTGTCTTCACATCACCTTCTCCTCTGTGTGTCTGTGTCTTCTCTTCTTTGTCTGTTAAATATCCCCTGTGTGTCTCTTATTGGACACTTGTCATGGGATTCAGGGTTCATCCAGATAATCCAGGATGATCGCCTCATCAAGACCCTTAATTACATCTGCAAAGACCCTTTTTCCAAATAAGGTCACATTCACAGGGTCTGGAAATTAGTCTATGGACATATCTTTTGGGGGCCACCATTCAATGCACTACAGGGTGCGTATCACAACTTGGGGAGTTTGTACGTAATGAAATGATCTTAAATTTTTAGCAGCAGAATTCCCCTGCTTCACTGACCAAGAGTCTTACTTTTTATCTACTGAATAACTTTGGTAAGCCTTTCTGAGGTGAGTAGGTCTGATTAACTGCAAGGCTTTTATTTTGCTGAGTAAAGCGTTTTGGAGGCAGAGCTAAACTGACCAAGGAATTAGAGGGGACTGGAAAAGCCACATGAGGAGAGGATGAAGAGAAAGGCAGGGAGCCAGTTGATAGCTGAAGGGAATTTAGGTTATGAAATGGATTCACTCCTTCAACGAATATTTATGTCAAGAAGCCTGGGGCTTCCCTGGTGGCGCAGTGGTTAAGAATCTGCCTGCCAGTGCAGGGGACACGGGTTCGAGCCCTGGTCCGGGAAGATCCCACATGCCGCGGAGCAACTAAGCCCATGCGCCACAACTACTGAGCCTGTGCTCTAGAGCCCCCAAGCCGCAACTACTGAGCCCGAGTGCCTAGAGCCCGTGCTCCACAACAAGAGAAGCCACCGCAATGAGAAGCCTGCACACCACAACGAAGGGTAGCCCCCGCTCACCGCAAGTAGAGAAAACCCGCATGCAGCAACGAAGACCCAATGCAGCCAAAAATAAATCAGTAAATAAATAAATTTTAAAAAAAGAAAAGCAGCTATGCATGCCAATCTTTGCGCTAGGTACTGGGGATGTGGTGGTGAACAGACCGACACAGTCCCTGCTCTCAAGAATGTGGGGAGTCACTTTCCCTAGATGTTCCATGCCTATCCCCCCAAAAATCTTCAGCAAAATCTACACTGCTTATGCTCTGTAGACGAGCTGGAGACAGGAGATGGGAGGAGATACTGAAGCAATAATATGGATAATATGAACGGCAAGTGTTTTCCTCTTTATATAGAATTGGGCAATCACTGTTGAGTTAAGAACAATAATTTACAGGAGGTATTACAGAATCACAAGATTGGACAGGAAGAAGCCGGGAAAAGATACTTTATCTAGAGACTGATTAGGGAATTTTGGAGGGTAGTTAATTTAGAAATGTCTATTTGTTTTCATCATGCCTCTTACCTATTCCTTTCCGGTCATTTAGCTACATTACACATATTAATAAAATAACATTATTTTCTATAAAATAGAATACCTAATTCATCCTAGGTTCCATTTTGACTGATATTAGTAATTTATGTAATTTACTTTTTGATTTGAAGTCCTTTAATGGCTTCATATTGCATTTAGTGTGAAAAAACACAAACTCCTTTCCATTTAAATTTTATGAATTTTATATTTATCTTTGTTAGCTCAGTATGATATCAACAAACAAGCAAGAACTTACATTCAAGCAGAATTGGGTGGATCTGAATCCTGGCTCCATCATACCCTGGACAGATAATTTAACTTCTTAGGACCCCATTTCTTCATCTGTGCAATGGTTTAAATAATAACTTTCAAAATGAGTAATTGTAAGGTTTAAATGATCTAGTGAATAGAAAGCATTTTGAATACTGTTCTCATCCAGGGCACCCGCCTTCTTCCTGAGGGAAAGCCAGACGCTCCTCCAGGAGGTCACACGTGTGGTTTACACGCACCAGTGGGCCAGCCAGGGCTTTTCAGGCATCCGGCACCCTCTTCCCCCTTATGATGCAACAGCGCTTTGCTTTGCTTTTGGAAAATTACCTCTCCCCTCTTAACAGGGAGACTTAAGGCCAAAGTGAGGTCACTAAGACCCAGGACTTCAATCGTAAAGGGAGAGATGCAAGCACAGAATAAAGGGTGGAGCTGATTTAGGTAAGATCGGTTCCCGATCCCTGATACACTCTCCATGTCAGGCTTCTCAGCAGATCCTTGGAATCTCTGAGATAAGTCTATACCCTTCCAATAAATTCCCTTTTGCTTAAGTTAACCAGAGTCCTTTTTGGGTACCTGAAATCAAAGAACCCTAACTGATGGAAAGGATCATGAAAAGTCCCAGTCCCTCCTCCCCCCGCAAGGGGGCAACCTCCAGGGGACAAGGGCCTGGTTATGGGGACAGATGCATCTTATATCCTAAGCACCAGGTTTACAACTTCTGTATCAGGACAGTTTCCATCAAAACCCAAAGTCTCCCTTAAGCTAACAGTGATTGCCCATCGTTAACAAGGATACTCGCTCTATCAGTGCCAGGCCTCAGGAAAAGGCCAACACACTGACTGAGGAGAGAGGGATCAAGTTCATCTGGGTCAGGCTGAGGCTTCAAATGACACATCGCGCTTAGTAAACACTTCCTAAGTGATCCTGCAGCCTTGCACCTGAATTCAATCCCGCACTCCCTGGGGGTCTCTCTGGCCCAGACGCCATGGCAGGGGTTTCTCCTTCTCGCTAAATGCATACGCATTTGTACAGGCCACAGAAGTCCTCGAGGGACAGAAAGCTAAATTTATACCTTCGATTAATCTTCCCAAATGTTTCTGCCTGCCTTCGGTCTACACTGAGTCTCCTTTTGCCCAAATCACCCCAAGTACCCACTCCCATTAGCAGGCAATTACACAACTGCAAACAAAAGCTATTAACCGCCGTTTTAAAAAGTTTCTCAACTTTGAATCCATTCTTCCCAGTATCTCCAACCTCTTCCAACATCCTCTTTCAGGAGGCTTGATTCCCCTGTACGACAACCTCCCCACACCCCCCAATCCATTAAGGCTCCTAGGAGGCCAGGCCATTCGCTCTCTCCCTAAATAGGCCAAATTCCTACGCAACCTCTTACCCGGTCCAAATTTTAGTTCAGTGCCTCGAACACAGAAGCACCTGTCTGCGGCAGGCACCGTGCTACGGACTGGGAACACAGCCTTGAATCAGGTGCAGTCACTGCCCCCAAGATGCTAACAGACCACAGGAGAGAGACATTAAAAAAATGATTATAGATGGATAAGTCTCATCAGAGAGCAGGGTGCCAGTGGACCCTATGGGGAGACATTCTACCTCGCCTACAACCCTAGATAGGCCTCTCCTTGATGAAATGATGTAAAAGACGGGGAGAGCTGAAGGAGGGGGACAGGGTGGACAACAGGAATCAAGAGAACTGTTTCTCTTTCACTTGGGGCCTTCTGGACAGCTGTCCCCAACTCAGGAAGAGGTCATGTTCGAAAAGTTTATTTTCCCATTCATGGATTTAGAGCTCATAATAATAAAACTTTGTTTTTCCACAGAAATACACTGAGAAATAGTGGCTAGGTTTCCAGGCTGGTCCACTGGCACCCAATTATCTATAGTGTGCTGCACCATGTACAGCATTTTTTAACCAAACTCGTTTCTATGGGAAACGTATGCTGAGTCCTGATGTCCTGTGCTCACAAGTCCCCCTTTTCCTCACTAACTCCCAGCAGCTCCCTCACAGAGGTCTCTCCAATCCAGCCCCCAGCCCCCAGTCCCACGGCCTTGGTTCAGGCCAACCTCATACCGACCCACGGCCTTGTGTCTGCGCCACAGCAACAAACTCAAAGCTCAGCCACCTGATCTTCAGCTGCCCCTCTCAGCCCTCTCCCCGCCTCCCAATGCTTCAGCCAGTCACTTTTTAAGGAACAAATGTGAAAATCTTTCAATGGTTCCCACTGCTCATTCGTTCTCCTTCTCAGCCTGGAATTTCCCATCGATTTTTCAAGACCTAACCCCTCTATCCAATACAACTTTTTACTTATTTCTACTCTAGCAGCTTATCAAGTTGTATTATAATTTGTGCTCACCTATTCAACAAATACGTGAGTACCTACTAACGGCCAAGCTGTGTGCCTTCGTGGAGAGAACACGCTGTGAGGACAGAGATTAGGTTCTATTTGCATCTGCCCAGGCACCACTCAGCAGACACTATATTACACTATATTATATTATTTATTAATATCATATTAATATATGTTTTTTTCTTCCCAGGCTACAAGGCAATTCCCCCCCAGGGATGATAGCAATTTATACCTTCAACTAATGTTTCCCAACATGTTGGCCTGCCTTCAGCCTGGCAAGAAAAGAATCTTTTTCGTCACTTAATGCCAGATTCTCAACGTTGGCTTCCTCAACTGCAGCAGCAGAGGTCTTAACTTAGAGTTGAGTTCATATCTTATCTTTGGTAACTTCTAGCTGCTTGCTCTTAACTGACTTAATCTCTCAAGTTTCCTTATTTGGGAAATGGGGATAATACTACTTACTTCACAAGCGGGTTTAAACATTGATTCCCAAACCCAGCTGAATATCAGAATCACTGGGAACTTGAAAAAGATGCAGAATGAAAACGAAACAAGAAATCTGCATTCTTCAAAAGCCCCAAGTGATTCGCACGTATAGCCAGATTGGAAACCAGAGATTGGAGGCTTAAATTATTCGTGAAGTACCTGTCACATTAACGCTCAATACCCAGGTGAGGGGACTTCCCTGGTGGTCCAGTGGGTAAGACTCTGTGCTCCCAATGCAGGGGGCCCGGGCCATCCCTGGTCGGGGAACTAGATCCCACATGCATGCCACAACTAAAGAGTTTACATGCCGCAACTAAGAGTTCGCATGCTGCAACTAAAAATCCTGCACACCACAACGAAGATCCTACATGTGCTGCAACGAAGACCTGGTGCAGCCAAAATGTATCAACAAATATGTAAAAAGAAAAAAGAAAGGGGAGAGATTAATTTAAAAAAAAAACAACAATACCCAGGTGTGCTGTAGAAAATGGGATTCTACCCTAAGGAACAGTGGTGGGAAAATAGGAGGAGCACGGGGAAGCGTTCTGGGCATAAACCGTACATGGAAGGAATTACATGACATGATATTCCCCTCAATTCCAATTAGAATCACCAGAGCCACTCTGGAAAGCAAGCAAACTGCCAGGAGACACATATTCTCTCAGCCCAGCCTTTCAAGATACTAACGGTGAGAAGTCCAAGCAGACAGGGGTGAATTTTTCCAAAGGTTAAGGTTTGTTAAGTGAATGTTGAAAATTTCAAAGGGGCCGGGACCTCAGAAAGAGTTGGCAACAGATGCAGCTGTTGGCAGCTGCAGCATCACCTATTACATCCGTGTTCTTCAAAAGGTAGCTTAGAACACAGTGATACTGGCAATGTGCTATCCTCCAAAACAAGCAGGACTGTTCCTATTTTCTCGGTGTTTCTCCAGCACCAGAATAGGGGTGCACAGCCCTGTTCCTTCCCATCACCCAACTTGTGATGAAGGAAGAGAGCCTGCCTAAGGCCGGGGCTAGACTTGGATGGTTCAGGAGTGTCACTGCACCTGCCTTTCACAGTCCATGGATCCTTAAAAAGAAAATACAGAAAGGGGATTAAACTAATTCTGTCCAGTTCCAAGACTCAGACCCATGGGTGGAGGTGACAAAAATGCTATACAGCATACTACAATCAGATATAACCCCTAACCCAATGTTCTGAAGCATCCTGCTTCCTTATAATGAAAACCTAAAAATCCTGCTTCCAAGAATTAATCCTACAGGTATTTTCCAACACGTGAACAGAAGGAGGTACAAAAATGTTTGCTGGGACTTCCCTGGTGGCGCAGTGGTTAAGAATCCGCCTGCCAATGCGGGGGACACGGGTTCGGGCCCTGGTCAGGGAAGATCCCACATGCCACGGAGCGTCTAAGCCCATGCGCCACAACTACTGAGCCTGCGCTCTACAGCCCGTGAGCCACAACTATTGAGCCCGCATGCTGCAACTACTGAAGCCCGCGCACCTAGAGCTTGTGCTCCACAACAAGAGAAGTCCCGCTCACCGCAACTAGAGAAAGCCTGCGCGCAGCAACAAAGACCCAACGCAGCCAAAAAAAAATTTAAAAAAAAAAAGTTTGCCGTGCGGCTATAATAGCAACACACACTGGACACTCCTCAATGCCCACCAAGAGATGACTAGCTACATAAATTACGTCGTATCCAAAAGAGGCAGCAGAGTAGGGATAGAGGAACTTAAGACACACAACCATGAAGCTGTGCATTTTAATTTACAATTCTTACCAATAAAAAGGATTAGTTACAAAACGGGAATTTCTCTATACAAAATTAGGATTTATTTTCTTTCACAAAGAGAATCTGCTGTCATGTCTTGCCTTGCCAAATCAAATCTCAAATAGCTTGCTTAGCTAAAGTTATTCCCCAAAGATAGGTAATCCAGACAAAATTAATAAAAATTATCAGCTTCTTAAATGTGTTTAAGAGGAAGAATTTAATGAACATTTTGCCTTGAACTGAAGAATTCTAAGGAATACTTGTAACCTTCAGAAAGACTACTGCTCTCAGGCAGTTGAGCTGCTGTGACAGCGTGTAGACTAGCTCACTTACCGTGAGAATCTTCTTACACATACAATGAGTCTCCACTCCTGCACAGTGAGTGCAAGCATGACGTAACAGGAAGAAGGGTTTCTAAAATTTTACGAGTAAATTTTATTCTGGCCACAGGTCAACAGCAAACATATGACAGTTAGGGTTCAGATTCTCCCCGCCGCCTATTTTACCATATAAATTAAATATGAAGAGGTACACTCGAACAAACTTCATGAAAAACGAGGAGCGGATTTCAAATCCCCACTTCCTAGAATAACACACGTCACTGCTTCAGAGTGGGGCGAAGAGTCATACTCTTAGCACACAGTGTCTCCTGCACAGAACCGCTGGTCAAAATGTTCAAAGCCTTCTCTAGTTGACTCAAAGTATGGCAGCCACTCAGCACTGCTCCTAGCAGTTTGCTTTCAGAATAAAAATATAAAATAAGAACCTGTGTGAAACGTCACAGCCTTCAAAAAGCTATCCGGTGACAAGCCTAGCTCTGATGGAAAAAGCCCACCTGTAAAAAAAGGAGCTGTGGGTGAAGATGGTCTGATGTACCTTCATGACTCGAAATAAAAAAGCTCCTCAAACACAGATGATTCTAAAGCCATTACACCCAAAATCACGTGATTCACTTAGATGTGCTTACAACAGCTTCTAAATAAGATCTACATACAGAGGAGCTGCACCCTCCTCACAAGTAACTGAAGCATATGGCCATGGGGGTGGGGAATGGGGGCTCGGTTTAAAAAAAAAGACAACTTAAAGAGGGTTTAAGGTTCTCCCTCCACTCTACTCAATAAACATACACCCAGAAGGAGAAGGAAGTCAAATCAATCAATGCCCAGGCACCTCTCAAAGAGAGCTTCTCCCTGTGGCCAATGTGCTTTGGAACTTTCTAGCACAATACAAATCCACTACTCTGGGTACACACAGAGCCAGTATGCCCTACACGAGATGCATTGGGATTATGCCCACGGTTAAACACAGCCCCTGTGTAAGATGCAACTCCACTAGGGTTTTGATCACTTAGGATAAAAAATGCCTAGCAAGGACCTTCAGGCCTCATTAATACCGATCTGTGGTCCTCACTGACTCAGCGGTGCTTTTTTTATCAGAACAGCTGAAGAGGTGGCAAACGGTGGCAACTGATATCAGGCCACGACTATCCCAAAAGCTGAGGAAGCTCTTCATCTGCTGTCCGCCTTCTGCACTACGGTTACGGTTCTGCCACCATAAAACGCTGGGAACAAGGCCTCTGTGGCCAAGCCTTGGCAAAAGCCAACAAATAAAGCGAACTTGTCAGAGGCAGGACCAATTCATGGGCAATCTCCTCTAGCTGGGAGTGTGAGGCTGGGGAAGGAGGAGGCAGGCGCGGGTGCGAGAAAGAGCTAAGAGCCCCCGGGACAGGGGTCTGGTGACCCAACACCGGATACCCAGCTTGGTGCCAGCAGAGTGGGACCTGCCGAAACCCATGATTCAGATGGAAAAGGAAGAGAAGACACCAAAAACTAAGGTCAGTTCCGAAATCTGCCCAGTTGATATTTGTTCTTCTTAGCAGTAAGGACTTGAATGAGAATCACGAAACTCGAGGAACATGTATTTTTTCTTCAGGATTTAAAAAACTGTTGTCTTGTACTGAAAGACTACATTCAGTGTGGGTCAGGTCCAACAGCGTTAGCTAGAACTCGGTGGTAAAGGTCACCCGGCACTGGGAGGAAACGTCATCTGAGTGGAGGCTGGTGGGCAGGCCAGAGGCCACTCCGTCACTGGTCCCCGAGCCTAAAGCCCTGTCCCCAGTTGTGTCTCCCGCCTCCGCCGTTCTGGTCGGCGGCTCGCCTCATGCTAGCGGGGGGCACACCAAACCCTGACACCCCTCCTCTCCTGCTGGGCAGCCAGCGGTACCTAGAGCAGAGGGGGGGAAGAAACAAAAGGAGAGAAAAGCACAGTCACTTCTCCACGCAGTTGTCCATCCCATCTCCCTTCCTGGGGTTCCCACGGCATCTGTCACATTGAATTACGTTCGTCTGTGGCCACGGAGAGGCTGAGGACAATGTCTTATTGCACTTTGCCTTTTCAGCACTTAGCTCAATGCCCTGACCACAGAAGTCACTCACTTTTTATGTTTTCTTTTTAATTTACTAAGCTTTCGCACTAACTTCACACTCTAACTTTTTTTTTCCCTGATTATAAAAGCAATTCGTGCAGGAACAGTATGGAAACAAAAATATTACACCCACGAGCCCAACAACCAGAAAGAACCATCTATATAGCATTTTAGTTTATGTAACTATGGCTCTAACTGGCTCAAAGGATACAAAATAAATTCAGTTCCAAAGGACAAATCTGCAGCCAGCGTGTTTGAGCACCGCCCGGCATCACCACGATGCTGCTGGGTTCTTGGGCGTCCATCAAGGGACAGCAGGGAAGACAGCTTTCTGTCCTGGAATTTGGGTGTGTTTTAAAGTTGATTCATAGTTTGCCCTCCAACTGCAATCTTTCTCTCATAGATGGTGGGAAAGCTGAGGCCCGAAAAGGTTAGCTGATTTCTCACCTTACAAATTAATAAATTAAGTCCCAGAACCGCTAAGAAAATGTAAACCCAGGACTCTATGTTCACAATAGTTTTTCTAACTACTTCCCTTCCTTGACTATTAGTAAACTGAGAATGTATTTTAACCTATTCCACTAATCAGATCCTGATGATTCAATTTCTGTCTTGAAGGCAGAGACCGTGATCTGATACCTCTTTTTAAACCCCTCATGGCACCAAGAGCAAACCACGAGGGGTGACTTGCCCACATCAGGAAGCCTGCAGAGTTCAACCTTATCATAAAGCATCTCCTTTACACCAGGTGCTGCATGTTTATAAGTGCCTCTCATCTTCACGACTGCCCTATGAGGTTGGCCCTACTATTACCCCATTTTATAGATGGGAAAACTGAGGCAGAATTGAGCAAAGCTCTTCTAAAGTGACAGACAGGATTCAAACCCAGGCAGCCTGACTCTGGAGCTCGTGCCCCACACCACTTCCTACACCTCACACTTCCGCAGGACACACAGCATGAGATTCAGGTGACAACAGTTAGTGACCGGAGTCCTCATGTGTTTACATCAACCCAGTTAGTTGCACGCTCCCTCCCCAAAGACAATTAAACCCCTTGTAAACAGAAAAATAACTGTGCACAGAAGAGGATCTGTCTACTTTTCTAAGTGGAATGCAAAATAGTGATACGACTTAGAATTCTATAACTCGCATCCTCCCTTTTAAACAAATACAGTTTTATCATTACATCAACATGTATTTCCAAGCGCTGGTTTCCCAACATTCATGACGTTCTGGCACAATAACATTCCTCCAAAGTATGTAATAAATTGGAAGACTTAAAAAAGGCAACACCAAGGCTGTCTTGCTTTGCTTCTTACTCTGAGACAATATGGAAGCCATCGCCACTGCTTAAACAGATAGTGAAATTAAATGCAAGTAATTAGTATAAAAAGATACCCAATTATACATAATCAACAAAGATTTATGGTAATTTCAAAGCAGTTACTGCTTTTGCAAGGAGCTACATTTTGTCATCTGATCTTTATGCAAAATTTAACAGAAGGGCTTCCACCAACAGGGAAAGCTCAAGTGGAAGGCAGGCTCCAGTGGGATGTCGATTTTGCCACTAGAATCCCATACACGTTGTTGCCCACAATTGAGAAATCTCTCCAAGCCATTAAGTCAGAATATGGCTGTTTAAAGTAAAATAGTTCTTGGCTGCCCCGCAAAGCAACAAATTTTTTTTTTTAATGATGCATCTGCCATCTGACTTGATAAACCTAGATCAAAAATCCAAACCTGCTGTTACTGCGTCCTTTGATAATTAGAAAGCAGACTGGTCATTTGGTTTTTTTTTTAGCCTGAAGGCAACTCAAGGCTCACACGAGAAACAAGTTTCTTCTTATGCTCTTAACGAAAAAAACAGAACAAAACAAAACAGGGCTTCCCTGGTGGCGCAGTGGTTGAGAGTCCGCCTGCTGATGCAGGGGACACGGGTTCGTGCCCCAGTCCGGGAAGATCCCACATGCCGCGGAGCGGCTGGGCCCGTGAGCCATGGCCGTGAGCCTGCGCGTCCAGAGCCTGTGCTCCGCAACGGGAGAGGCCACAACAGTGAGAGGCCCACATACCGCAAAAAAAAAAAAAAATACAGCAATAGTGTACTTCTCTGTTTGTATACTGTATTTCACCATAAAAAACCTTCCTCTAACCTATAAAAGTAGAGGGAAGGGGTGCCTACTCAAGTTTACTGCCCTCATTGACCCCCTGGAAGAATGACAAACTGGAAAACATTAAAACGAGCAAGATGTGAAAAGGGTTTTTTGCTTTTTTTTTTTTTTTTTTTAAGCTTCTAAGTGCTATTATTGCATACGCCCGACTGGAGATTAAGCGTGATTGTCAGGCCGGCTGTGACACCCAGATGGTGATTTCACTTGTCCCGTCTTCGACAGCCTTTTGCTTCACTGACAGAATGGTCACACTACTTGAACGCTTAAGTGTGTCAGCATCTCTGGGGGCTCATCAGAATCCCGCCCCCCGCCCCAACTTCAGGAGCAAGGCTGAGAGCTTGTATTTGCTGAGCATCCGCTACTGTGCTGCTAACGGTAAAGCCCACCTCCTGCAGACCCGTGAGACAGGGCCTCCCCCCAACACACAGACTCGCAAACTAGAGCTCGGGGGATTTACTAAGTCACTTTCACAATATATGAACTGGTAGACGACGGGAATGGGATTCCAACCCAAGTCTGTCTCGAAACCAAAGCTGTGCCCCTGGCCTCCTCACTTTAGTAAACTCTGCAAACAGAGAAAGAACACGCACATCCTCCCAGGGGGCGGGACTATACAAGCCTCCCATCTCTCATTTTAACGCTGAAAAGTCCTTTAAACATTCTGGTCTATAATATTGAATATAAAGATGTTTTAAACTGCTAACCAATGAGACTACTTACCCTCTTACCCCTTCCTCAGGCAAAATCTTAGGTAAAACTGATAACCCTGTCACCCTGGCCCCCTGCTGCACACACCGGATGCACACAGGCGTGCCGCCTGCTCTGCAGGGCCCACGGCTCCCCGGGACGCCTAAATCTAGGCTCAGCGGCCCCTGGCTACGAGGGCTCCAGGAGAAGACCAGGCCTTGGCTTGGAGTGACCTGGGCAAGTCCCTGATTGGCTCACATTGCTCCATCAGACTGAGAGGGAAACCTCACCCCTCACAGAGTTTTTATCAGGATGCTGACAAACACGGACAATAAGATGATTATCAAACGAGAGGGGGAAGAAACACTTACAAAAACTGAGGCGTGGATAGAAAATTCCTTCCTCCCAAGTCCATTGGGTATCTGAACATGAGGAAGAAATAAAGATGTCCAACAAGATTTCCAATTAGCTCATTGATGACCCTGCAAACAGAGAGCCAAATGAGTTTAAAGACATTCAAGCAGTGAAGTGAGACACAGCAAGTTTTAGCTAATAGCAGAGGGAAGAGATCCTTCGTGGCAGCCTGCTTCTGGTCGCTGGGAGTCTGTGACAGCTCGACAGTCGGCCCTTTTATAAAGTCTGAGAGGCACACGCATTCTGAATGAGAAGCAAATCCGTCCTGCTGGACCAATGGGGCCTGTGCTCTTCAAGGCCAGCTGCCCCTCTGACATCTCTTTCAAGCCCCTGCCCATCCTCAACATGTTGTTTTTGCTACTTCCTGCCTCAGGAGTTGGGGCAAGCCGCAAAGCAAGCTTTTGAACGCTTTCAGTCACGAATACCATATTTGCAAAACGTGGGTAAAACTGAAGGCTGGCAAGAGAGAAGCATGGGAGTAAGGAAAGGAGGGATGAAAAACGTCCACTCCCTCGTTCCTGGAACCATGGATCACGTCTCCCTCACCTCTTGGGTCCCTGACTGTAAGACATCACAGAGATCACTCTGGAAAGCTGACCTTCACCTTGTAATCCTAAAATAAACACTGCCCTTCTTCAATCTTCCCATGGCTGACACACAGGCCACTTCAAGGTTTTACAGATCAATTCTTACTGTTACATATCCTTCTCCGCCTCCGCCTGCAACATGATTCCTCTTAGGGACAAATCACCGTCTACAACTGCTCCCAGATTCTGCCCTTCTGGGCGGCAGGGCAGTTTTACCAAGCCCCAGACTTGCTCTACTCTAAACAGAATCTGTTTACTCGATTCATTCCCTTCTCCCTGTGGATATGCAGCAGAAGTTAGGACCATATAGAGCAAAGAGGTCATCGCATTAAGAACTAGCACGAGCAAAATCCGTTTAAAAATGTTAAAAATATTTTGTGGTGTAAGAAACAGGAGTTCTTAGAATAACTGCATCTTGAAATCATCCTTCCAAAATTCTGACTGGATGCATTCAAGATTTTCCTAAGTCTCAGGTCTAATTCCAGACTAGAAATTTGACCCCGTTTGGCCCAAACTTCTATACTATTAAACCACTGACAAAACTTCCCATCTGAGAATCTGTGCATTTCTGTGACTGGTGAGCAGTTTCCAAGGCATTCTGGAAATGCCTTAAGAATTAAAAAAACAGGAATTTTACGCACAGAGTTGGCTTGGATAAAATTAGGTCTATATTTGCTCAATCTGGACAGTGAATCCAGAAATAAATATTTATTCAAAAACACATATATGGAAGCATACTATAACAACAAACAACAACAATAATAAAAAACCATTCAGTGCTAAATGTGCTTAAAGCCCTGCAATTTTAATCAATTACATCCAAATGAAATTATTTCAAAAGTATAAGGTACCAAGGTATCAACGTTGAGATTCTTTGAAGTGTTATAAAGATTAGAGAAGGAAGATAAAGAATAATGGAAGTCTTCCAAGGGTTAGTTTGCAATTAAATAAATCTAATATCACTTACGAGCCTCCGATGATATAGTTGAATCCAAGGATAACCCAAGGTAAATAACAGGCCTAGGAAAGAATACACACAAACATGAATACACCTACAGAGGATACAGCTGCTAGGGGGCTGAAATGGGGAAGGTTCTATTGAGAAGGGCTTTTATAACACACCACTGTAAAGCAATTATACTCCAATAAAGATGTTTAAAAAATAAATAAATAAATCCTTTGGCAAGTCACTGCAAAAGTTCCTTTTAACAATCTAGCATCATTCCTACTGTTTCAAGCCTTCTTATTTATTTATTTATTTATTTATTTATTTATTTATGGCTGCGTTGGGTCTTTGTACTTTGTCCAGTTGCGGCAAGCGGAGGCCACTCTTCGCAGCGGTGTGAGGGCTTCTCATTGTCGTGGCTTCTTTTGCTACAGAGCATGGGCTCTAGGCACATGGGCTTCAGTAGTTGTGGCATGCAGGCTCAGTAGTTCTGGCTCGCAGGCTCTAGAGCGCAGGCTCAGTAGTTGTGGCGCACGGGCTTAGTTGCTCCGCAGCATGTGGGATCTTCCCGGACCAGGGTTCAAACCCATGCCCCTGCACTGGCAGGCAGACTCCCAACCACTGCGCCACCAGAGAGGTCCCTAGCATCATACTTATTCAGATATTAGCAATTGGAGACAGAGTACTTTGCCCATAGTTTTCAGATCCAATACATACCCTGCTGAATTATAACAAATAGCTTTAGAAAGAAGATGAGTGTCTGGGACTTCCCTGGTGGCACAGCGGTTAAGACTCCGTGCTCCCAATGCAAGGGGCCCAGGTTTGATCTCTGGTCGGGGAACTAGATCCCACATGCATGCCACAACTAAGAAGCCCACATGCCGCAACTAAGGAGCCCACCTGCTGCAACTAAGACCTGGTGCAAGCAAATAAATAAATAAATACTAAAAAAAAAAGAAAGCAGATGAGTGTCGTATGGATGCTAATAAAAACATGGTCCATAATAGAGTCACATTAAGACTCCTGCCAGCAAATTGTTACCAATCAGCTATAAAACACCCCAACTTTTTAGGTTCTCCTTTTACATATTTCACAAAATTACTTTGAATCTTTATCACATTACACATTGATCTCTTGAACTAACACTCTCCCAAGTAAGACAGCTCTGCAGATGAATTCAACATTTGAGCCCCTGTAAAAAAAAAAAATTAGCAAACAGAACCCTCCATTAAGTAGGGTTGGGAGACCAGAAGGGGGAGCTCTCACGCCCTGTTTCAACAGCAGAGCCCAAGAGGAAGAAGACAGACTTCTTTCCCTGCAAGGACTCAGCCAATGAAAAGCTTTGTTTACCACACCTCTTGACTTCCTTTTCCTCTTTATAGAAAAGCGCTCTCCTTCCCTTTGCATGTACGGACTTGCTCGTGGCTCACCATGGTTGCAGACCCCGAAATGCAGTTCTCCACTGATCCCAAGTAAACCCATCTTTGCTGCAGAAGTATCTGGCAGCCTATTTACTTGAGGTCAACACCCCTTACCAGTTTCAAGACATCATACTAAGAGCTAAGGGCGTTGCAAAAAAACATCGCAAACTGGTAAAGAAAGGGTTACACATCAATAGCTTGAAGGCAGAATGCGGTGACTACTATAAGAACACAGCAGAAGCCCAAAGGCAAGACCAATTCCAGGGAGGAGAGGCAGGAAATATGTTTAGTCCCCCACTCAAATTAAGAATGGGCAGGATTTACATGAGAAAGAAAATAAAAAAGATGTTACAGGTGGAAAGCTGTGAGAGAAGGCACAAAGGGAAGTGTTTGGGGGTGGGGGAGACCAATCTGTTTCAGCTTAAGTGTAAAATACATAACAGGCAATGATAAGAACAGACTGAAAGAGAGGGTTCCGGGCTTCCCTGGTGGCGCAGTGCTTGAGAGTCCGCCCGCCGATGCAGGGGACATGGGTTCGTGCCCCGGTCCGGGAAGATCCCACATGCCGCGGAGCGGCTGGGCCCGTAAGCCATGGCCGCTGGGCCTGCGCGTCCGGAGCCTGTGCTCCGCACTGGGAGAGGCCACAACAGTGAGAGGCCCGCGTACAGAAAAAAAAAAAGAGAGGGTTCCACATGAGTGTCCTTCCTCCCCTCCCCCTACCACACACACATACATGAGATCACTCAGGACACATGCCTAAAGGGCCTGAGCTCCAGAGGGAGTGAGAAGTAATAGTCAGCAAAGGCCTCAGGGTTGGCTAAAGAAACCCAGGGGGACTGAGGAGAGGAGAAGGGGCTTGCCTACGGTTTACTGCTCTGTAGTGACCTCTTCTGCACGTGTCAGAAAGTACATCTCTGGGCTGAAGAGAGGGATTTCTGCAAAGACAAATGAAAAGGAAATTTTCCCAGCTAGGTTAGAGTACCTTAAATCGTGTTCCAAACCAAAATGATACAATCATGTCTCTGTTCAGCTGGGCCCAGACATAAAGTACTGACATGATCAGAGGAATCATCAGCAACTGCAAAAGAAAGGAACACGTAAAGGCCCCAGAGGCACTTAAAACAGAGGCTTAGCGTAAACCTACCTTTTTTTGCTTTTTAACCTCTCCCCTCCAAATAAATTCTCCCATGGTTATTCAAAAAGCAGAAGGAAATTCAACTCATCAGAATTACTTAATCATGCAATGCATGCTTTAAAATCCTCTAATAAAATACAACACAATTATATTATTTGGGATGGATTCAGAAATATCAGGGTCAAGCTCTGTTACTTGGAAAAAGTATGCAATAAAGCTTTACTTACCATGTATTCTCCATTTTTTAAAAATACATATCCACACACATGCACAGAAAACACTGGATAAACCATCGTTCTCAATGTTCATACATTAATACAGAAGCCAGAAATAAGCAAGGACAGTAATGATTTAGGTAACTCACATAAGAGCTTCAAAATACCATATAATTAACCACGCAGTTAATGCAATTTAAACTTCTGTCAAAGGTCATTAACAGTAAGTCTGAAACACATGAAAGGCCAAATAGTTTCAAGGGACACTTACCTGCATATCCATCGCTAAGCCAGTAATCTGGGTTTGTAAAGTTAAAGATCAGACACAAATAAAGCATTCTACACCTAATAAAAGTTGATTTCATTCCAGTTTTCTGAAGGAAAACACTTTTCTATAGTTCAGGTTGCTTAAAACACCCCGGAACACAAAGGTATCTAATAATCTTCACTGTGAACACGCTATTAAACTATCCGATGACGAGGAAATAGTAGAAATTAACTGCTTTGGCACATGACTCAGTTTGGTTGCCTGTGTCCTCCGTGCCCTGCCACTGTATTTCAGTAGCTCTCCTTCAATTAGGAGATGGAGGGGCATGTGAAACATGCCTCTGAAACAAATAATGCGTCTGTTCACATTCAGGGCTCCACAGCACAGGTGAAGTCCAAAACAATCTTTTTATCTTCCCTTAAAGGAGGGAAAGGGCATCCAGAGTGCCACAGTTTTCTGGCTCTTGGCCAGGTTTCAATGGACACTAAACCCCAAAGCCATTCTGAGCTCACCAACTGTGCACAGGACTTGAGCCACCAAGCCCCTTCTGCTGCTCTCACTATCTGTAAAGGTCTGCGGCCGGAAGGCTGCTGACAGCTGTGGTTGACACACAGCAAGCAGAGAGGCATGCTGTGTCCTTTCCCAGAGCCAGGCACTTACAGAGGGACCAAATTACCATTTAGGACCTCGAGACAAAGACAGCACTAAAGTCAGAAAGGATGCTGGTTGTAAATTAATTTTCTGATAAGGACCACAGCTTTCAAAAGCTATCTCATGGCACGGAATCTCTCTGAGCTGCAGTCAACAAGCTGCCACACACCAGAACACAGAGAACTGGGAACAAGAAGAGGGAACAGTAATAAAACTCAACCAAATGTGGAAAAACCCCACAAAGGCAATGGTAGGGGAATGCATCACTCCACAGCTATGTGATTTACTACTGCTTTTGACAAGAACTTTCATGATTCTTAACTATTAACTATAGTAAACAAAGATGCAAATACTATCATTTAAAATATTATGCAGATTACTGCCCATTTCCCCAAACCTGAAAAAAAATCTGGTTATTTCTGGCCCAAAATGACAGACGGAAGGATACCACGATGCAAATCCAGTTGAAGAGGAGCATGAATAAATAGTCTGCTGGCCTCCCATCAAAAGCTCCTGGAAACAAAAATAAGCCAAATGTCATGGTTCAGAATTTCGGAACAAAGAGACTTCTATGTTGAGGAATACTTCAAAAAATTGTAGAGAAAACACAAAATGAGAATATTTTAAAACCACTCCTCGGAAGTAAAAGAAAATTTTAATATATAAAACCGTGTCCACAATTAAGCCCTAAAGTAAAGTTGCCCGGGTGTCAAGGCTAATAATCTGTGTTCCCCTAACTGAATTCCAGTCCGTAAAATGCTCTGCTCAACTAGCACGAGCCAAAAGAAACCCAAAGAGAGGACAGTCAGGTCCACAGCTACTGAGACCCCATCCGCTGAAGCCCCTCACAGCCTGCTGGCCTTTCCTTCATGGCTCTCATCATGAGACGGAGACCTATTCGTGATTACCTGGTTAATCCCTTCTCCCTCCACTAGACCATAAGCTCCGTCAGGGGAGGAACCATGTCCGTTCTGCCTACCACTGTGGCTCCTCCACACAACTAGGCTGGGAAGCACTTACTGTTGTTATGACTGGAGACACGCGCACACGTACGCGCACACACACACGCACGTGCACACACACACGCACGCGCACTACCGCACAGTCCGGCACTGGGCTCACCAAGAGGATTCGGTCTCCGTCTTCCAGGACCTCACATTCTAGCAAAGGAAAACAATGGTGGGGGAGTAGGGGGCAGCCACACCTTTCCATGGCCCTGACTCTTCCTACCATATCTGTGAGGGACAAAGGAAAGACCTACACCCTCTTTTGGCAGATGAGGAAGTACAGTTACATGACCAAAGTCACATGGCTTTTAGAAGCAGAGTGAAGTCGAACTACTAGTTTAGTGTTCTTTCTGCTACGCCACATACTGGGCTTTGTCTTATTACTGGGCAGAACAATCAACATGGGCCCAGCTCTCCCTTCTAAGGATGAGCCTCATGCCTCCAGCTGCAAGACTAGGAGAGGGGCGGAGAAAAGAACAAATGACTGTAAGTTCCCTCTATCTCGAACGGTTACCTCCCCCCCACACACCCCATCACAATTACATGATATATATAGTCCATTTAAAAAAAATAATCCTGGGCTTCCCTGGTGGCGCAGTGGTTGAGAGTCCGCCTGCCGAGGCAGGGGACGCGGGTTCATGCCCCGGTCCAGGAAGATCCCACATGCCGCGGAGCGGCTGGGCCCGTGAACCATGGCCGCTGACCCTGCACGTCCGGAGCCTGTGCTCCGCAACGGGAGAGGCCACAACAGTGAGGCACGTGTACCGCAAAAAAAAAAAAAAAAAAAAAAAAAGAATGGCTATGGGATAACTGTTAAAGATGAGTGATGATTAAAAGGGGCTCATACTGACACATGCTACAACATGATGAACCTCCAAAATATTATGCTAAGTGAAAGAAGCCAGTCACAGAAGGACACATAAAATGTCCGAAATGGGCACATCCATACACAAAGTAGATGAGTGGTTGCCAGAGGCTGGGAGGAGGGGGAGGGATAGAGACTGCTGGCTTGGATTTTTTGGGGGGTGATGAAAATGTCTGGAATTAGTGGTGATGGCTGCACAACTTTGTGAAGATACTAAAGACCACTGGGTTGTACACTTTAAAATGGTTAAAATGAGGAACTTTATGTTAGGTGAGTTTTCTCTAAATGAAAAGGAAAAAAAATAAAGAGGTTCATTAACCTTTCTCTCTACTTTTGTATATGTTTGAAAATGCCCCATAATACAATTTTTAACAAGTGGTCACGGATCATCCATATTTAATCTAGAGTTTACTATTGATATAAAAAGAAAATTCCTCCCACAGCTTAAGCCTCAATGAAATCATATCAGAGGGGTAGAATGCTAAGCAAGTTGGCAAGGGAGAATGAATATCATATATTCTGGTAGATTTAAGGATCCAATCCCTGATATGGCGGTCAGAGTCCTGGTTGTCAGTTTCACCTCAGCCAAGTCACTTCACTTGCTTGAATCTCCTGTTCTTCCTTTATAAAACTGAGGGAATGGGCTAGGTCCCTTCCAGAAGTAACAGTCTATTACCCAAAACTTTGTATTAACACGGTGATTTCCCTCTTCTTAAAAAGCACCTAACAGCAAATGCCAATTTAAGGAAAAATGATATTTGACACCGAATGTCCAACCTTCTATATCCCTGCAGTTGTGAGACTGATTCACAATTCTCAAGCATATGAGCACTGACTTAGATTTAAGGGTAGCTCAGAATTTTCTAACCTGAGCTAACAGCCATCAGGTTTCTAGTCTCTGAAGTCAGACCACATTTTCAAAATCATTTAGGCTTTGCCAAATTATATTTTGACACAGCAGTCTATCGAGTTATTGCTTCTCAGTATAAGTAACTCAGAAAAGCATATAAGGTATTGTAGAAAATAAATAACAATTCAGTAGGAAAGTTTTAAGAAAAGAGTTTTATAGCTTATCCATATAGGTAGTCATATCTGAAAAACTACCATGCTATTAAAATCCTGGCTATATATTTTTTAAAACTTGAGTGCTTCATATTGAGTATAAATGCTCTAACACAATGAATAATAATTAAAAAAAAAAAAAAAAAGAGGGACTCCCCTGGTGGCGCAGTGGTTAAGAATCCGCCTGCTAATGCAGGGGACACAGGTTCGATCCCTCGTCCAGGAAGACCCCACATGCCACAGAGCAACTAAGCCTGTGCACCACAACCACTGAGCCTGTGCTCTAGAGCCCACGAGACACAACTACTGAGCCTGTGTGCCACAACTACTGAGGCCCGCGCACCTAGAGCCCATGCTCCGCAACAAGAGAAGCCGCCACAATGAGACGCACACACACCTCAACAAAGAGTAGCCCCCGCTCACCGCAACTAGAGAAAGCCCACGCGCAGCAACAAAGACCCAACGCAAACAAAACTAAATAAATAAATTTATTTATTAAAAAAAAATTTTTTTTAAACTTGCATGTTTCAATTACAGAGACCAAGTCTAGGCTTTTACTTGCATAAAGTAGTGTTTTTCAACCCCAATTTAGGAGATATATACACTTCAGCCCAACTGTGCTGTAAAAAACAGGGACTGCTGTGTGACAAATGAGGGAGACGTCACATGAAGTAAGAGGCACACACAGGAGATGGACAAGATGTGTAAACCTCTGCTCTTGTATTTTTGTCACCTATAAAGTGGTGACACTGCTGCTTACATCTCATGATGACGCTGTGAGGATTAAAACACGAATACTCTAAGCGCCTGTAGACTCCTGGCACAGTCACTACTTACTGCGCATTTACAGCATTATGTCGTTTCTTTATATACGCCATCTGCCCTCAAAATTCCTCCAGTAAGTAAATACATGGATTAGTAAATTAGACAGAAACAATACTTAAAACAACCACAGATAACATACCTGTTTCGAGTCGTGTAGAGTACTGATATAAGAAATACAAATTGACCAAATAAAGAAATCCAGTTCCTGGACCCACAGGGAAATAAAAGGTGGCAGTAATCGGCCTCCAAATCTGTCCAGATCAAAATAAACACGGCTGTTAGTTTCTCTAAGCTGGGTGGTTTTTTTTTTTTTCTTTTAACTAAACAAAATTAACCCTTGAAAAGCATTCTCCTCAGTGATGAGAGCTACCAAATGGACATCACCAATATAATTCAAGAAAACTGAAGAAAAGTTCATATTAGCTACAATGACTTCAATGTGCAAGTCAATGGAATGAGATGGCATCATAAAATAAACAAGAAATATTTCTAAACAAGTTGAAAAAAATCAATACTAAAGACATATATGGTTAATCTTTACTGGGATCAGGCTTATAGTTATGCCTATCAAAAACGAATTACAGTATAACTGAATCACTTTGCTGTAACACCTGAAACATTGTAAATCAGCTACAGTGGGAAAAAAAAAGAAAAAGAAAAAAGATTTATAAAGATAATTTCCAACAGTATAGTAATTATCTCTATTTAGGAAAAGAATACACTGGGATGACAAACCTTGTCAAAATAATGTCATATTCAAAAGATAGAAGTAAAACAGGAACTTTCCATTCAAATCAATGTGCTATTTAGGCAATATGGATACATAACTTAAAAATATTCCCTTCCCCCCAAAAAACTACAGAAGGTCTACAGTGAGAAGTAAGCCTCCCTCCTGACCCTCAGTCTCCCAGCTCCTTTTCCAGCGAGAACGGATCCATTTACTGTACTTCTTTCGAGAAACAATCATTTCTATTACTATTATTCCTCCCTTTTCACCCTAACTTACCTTACACTGTTCTATACCTTGTTTCACTCCCTTGAAAAAATATTTTTATAGGCTTCATAATAGTCCTTCTGTGTGGATGTCCAAACTTCACTGAAACTATTACAATGCTACAATGAATATCCTCTTTACTCATGTACATATAGGATAAATTCCTGTAAGTCAACCTGCTAGATCAAACATTTGCATTTAATTTCAGCAGATATTGCCAACTGCCTACAAAAATGTTTAACCAATTTATACTTCCTCCTAAAATGGAGATTAATGTCTGTCTTCTCTCCACAGCTTCAACATTTAGTGTATTTCAGTCACCAATCATGTTTCTAAAGCTTTAGCATTTTCTTTCTTCATTTTTCTACTCAATTTGCATTTCTTTACACATTATGGAAATTGCCCTTTCTCATTGTTGCAATTATTTTCTGGTCTGTCATTAGTCTTATGCTTTTGTGGTATTTTTGCCATATAAAATGAAATGTAAAAGTTTAATTTTTATATAGGCAGATGTATCCATCATGTATCACGTTTACAAGTACTTCTCCCCTCCAAGAATACAACAGTGCTCCCAGTTGTACTGTGGTTTATGTAAGAAGTGAGAAAGAGAGTCAACTTATTTTTCTAGACGGTCACTAGTTTTCCCAATACTATTTACAGAGTGACCCATCTTCTCTCCAATGATTTGAAAAACTACTTTCATCATATATTGATTCCCTTTTATAGGAAAGTCTACTTCTAGACTATTCTGTTTGGAATCGAATGCCAATACCAATACCAAGCTATTTTAATTTCTAGTTTTATAATGTATTTTCTTACCTGGCAAAGTTATAAAATTAAATAATCCCCCTCCTGTTTTTCTTCCACATATGTCACAATCTTCTTGGCTAGTCTCCATATTACTTTTCTAAATGAACGAGAACCAACACCTTTCTTATTTCACTGTGATAAAGACAGTTTCCAGCCAGAAAGTCTTTCATACCTTCCTATTGAGCTTTCGATTTCTATCTTTTTTATACTCAACCACCAAAGCTGAATTATCTAATTGTTTATGATATTTGAAAACTCAGCCTCTTGCACTTTCCAAGTATACAACTCTATCTGTAAATAAAATTTTGTATCTTCTTCTTGCCTAATTTACTGGCTAACACCTCCAGAATCATGTTAAGTTATAGAGGTTGAAGAAGATGGCCTTCCCAGACTTGGAAATGCCAACATAATGCTGGCTTTTGTCTTGAGAGCTGTGTCTTATCGCATGAGTGTGAAAGATACGGTCCCTACATCAAGGAGGTCTCGATAATGGGGAGTCTGTCCAAAGAAGCAGAGTAGGGACAGGAAGGGGAACTTGTGGTCTTGGAAAAATGAGTACAAAGTCCCAAAGAACTGCAAGAGCACAATAATGAATGGGTATTGCTCACGATTTGGGTGTGGCTAGAATGGAGGGCATTAGCTGTGGGGCTGGCCAGGCACAGCTGACAAGTCAGGTTCTCCAAGTACAGAACTGTAACCCTCAGAGCTTAACTCCCTGTGGAGGAGAATGCACTTCACATATCCCAAAAGTCACTTCCAACAACCTTGAACTAAACCAGTAAAACAAAATAGGTTAAAATTCATTTTGGTTTATTCACAATTTTATCTCAGAAACAGTTGAGTCTGATGGAAAGAGCACCAGAAAGGATTTGAGAAGACAGAGACTTCAGTAGGGGCTTACAAGTCAGCAGTCCTGAGTCTCAATTTCCATTTGTAAAAGAGGAGTGGTATACTAATACTTGCTCCATTTTGGTTAATGGTTTAAAAAAAAAAAATAGTGTACTATTATGCTCATTTACATGTCCTAACTCAGGGGGTAGATTGTATAGATGAGGAAGCAGAATGAGAAAAGGCCAAATAATAGCCAGTAAGTGGCTGAGCTAGAATTTTGTCCCAGACAGCCTGACTCCAGAGTTTATAGTACTAATAAGCCCCTATTTCTACAATGCCTCTCACAAGTGACATCATTACTATGAGATATAATTAAAATCAGTAAAAACTTCTGGTACCACTATACTACTTGTATAATCCTGAAATGAACAGAGCGTAAGCTCACAAATTCACTCTCCCCGCTTTAAGAAAAAGCATTGGGGGTAAAAGACCAGAAGCAAGCAAGCTGTGGCCTTGGCTCGGGGCCTTGGAAGAGTCTGGACCTGTGAGTTTGCATAGTCATCTACCCAGTAACATCTGTCCTTTGACTCCCGCCTTCCTCATCTCACAGATTTTGTAAAAGGTTGGAATTAAGAAAGCAGATTAAGAAGGTGCTTTGTAAAAAAAAATTTGTGTGGGCATACAATTATTACAATCTTTTAGGAGACACGGGCTGACCTGGTTTTTACAAATTCACATTTTAAACTCCCCCCGGATTCCTCTCAGTTACTCCAGGCCTGATTTTGGAAAAGAAACCTCAGGGGTTTTCTGACTACATTTTTCACTAACACTTGATGCCATGATGCTATTTTTAGCCACTGTGTGCACCTGTGCTTTGGAAATCAGTGTCTGTCAAAATACCGCACACTTCTTTTCCCAGTTCATTATGCTTACCCTTGAGGTACACTTGCTCTCACTGATCTAAGGGACTTAGTATTATTTTTACATCACTTTAAAATTATAATCTGAAAACACCAGGAGATAGCTCATCTCTTCAGAGGGACACAGTGTAATATATTTCTGAAATCTCCCTTGTAGGTAACCAACTAAATCCCCTCCTCTCCTCTGATATGTAGATAGTTACGATAAGGAAATGGCTTTATTTTCAGGGCTGGGAGTGGTGAAGGCAACTTTCGAGCCTAGAAAGCCTGCACTGACCCGTAAGAAGCAGCCAGGGGCAGTGCAAAGAGCCTGGGACTTGCAGGCAAGCATCTCACTTTAACCCCACAGCAATCCCAAGGCCGGAAGCATAATCACCCACCTTTTCACGAGGAAAGCTGGGCCCTCATTAGAGTTGAGGTAACCCTCCCAGAGTTCCTCACTGAGCAAGAGCAAGAAGCCCACGTGCTCCCCGGCGTAGAGGCCTTCAAAGAAACATCAGACACTGCTCGTCGTCAGCTGCTAGTCCGACAACTTCTGTTGAGTGTTTAGTTCAACCATCCTTCAACAAAAATCTCCCAAACAATGTGCTACTGAAATCATTACAAACGCCACCCAGAGTCTAGGGCAGGTTTTTTTAACTATCAAAAACAAAGATTTTTCTGCAACAATACAGACTGGTTGATTTGGAGTTAAAGAAAGTCTGCCTGGGTCATCAAGCAAGTAAGAATGAAGAGAACCCATGTGCCAAACGCTGATGTTAGCAAACTCTGGCTTTTCTCTCTCTTTTTTTTTTTTTTGGCAGGAGGTGGCGGTGTGGGGGAGAGGAGCCGGGGGTGGGGCTGGGGGGACACTAGACAGGCAAGAAAATCAAATGAAAGGCACTCAGTCTCAACTGAGGACGTTAAACCAGCTATTAGGAGCCATCAATTCTACTCCTAGGTACGTATGCATACCTATGTTCACCAAGACGTGTTCCAGAATGTTCACAGCAGCACTACTCATTCTAGCCAAAACTAGAACTACCCAAAAAGCCCGTTACCAGCAGAAAGGGTAAATAAATGGTGGTCTGTTCACACAAGGGAACAATATAAGGATGAGCAATCTATAACCACATGCAACAATGTGGGTGACTCTCAAACTGTTGAAAACAGGCTAGACACAAAAAAATACATATTGTATAATTTCATTTATAGAACAGTAAGAAAACTGGCAAAAACCATCTATGGTATTAAAAGTCAAGACAGTAGTTACCCTTGCAGTGGGTAGTGACCAGAAGGGAGCAGCAGGGAGGTTTTGGGGGATGCTGGCTGTGTCTTGATCTGGTGGCTGGTTATATACTGATGTTCAATTTTTGAAAATTCAACAAGCTATAAATATATAATACATACACTTTCCTGCTTGAATACTGCAACTCAACAAAAAGTTTAGAAATGAAGCTATGAGCTCACCCTTAGCTACAGACCACAGCAGAACTGTCTTATGTGGACAGGATTGCAAAGGAAAGATTTTAAAGCTGTACATACCAGAACACTTGCCATAAAGTTCTAAATCCAAACCCTGAGGCTACTTCTATGCTCAGCCCACAGACCAAGTTCATTCCCCTTCCAGTTACGGGGCTATATGACTCTCTTTCCCAACACACTCAGATGAGCCTGCTAGGGCTGCTGTCATCAGGCTAAATGTGAGAACATGAGCAAAAGCTTGGCAAATAAATATCAGCACCAGGCCTGGTCACAGACTCGGTTGGTGCTATTTCTTTTTGTTCCCGGAAACAAATCAGAGAAATTGAGAGTACATATCTTCCCATTTCCAGTCAGGACGCCTTTAGTGGGACAAAAAGAAGGATAATAATCCAGCAGTTACGTTTTAATTTCAATTACAAATTAAAATTAGAATATTACTGCCCAAGGAGAGAAGGCAGCAATGGCAGGAATTATTATTGACTAATAAGTAAAAATAGGCACTATTTTTTTAATAGATTATCTACCAGATTATTTACTAGGCACCTTACATTCTTTATGTTTTTATATAATAGAGGCATGAAGTGGGTAACATTTCTCCTCAATTTGAAGATACTCATTTTCGTGTTCCTGAAATTCGGACGTGCCTTACCGTCAATATATTCATTTAATGTAATCTGTACTCTCCTCCCCTTCCAAAAAATTGTATTAAATTAAAGGAGCATCTTATAACCAATGGAGTTACAACACAGTTAACTCTTAGAACAGAGTTAATATGGTATTAAATTCTCCCCACTTTTAGGTGGGGAAACTGAGGCTCAGAAAGGATAAACAGCTTGCCTGAGGGCTTACAGCTTGCAAGGGGGCTAAGCCAGGCCTGGAGACCACGACTCAACTACCTGAAATCCCACAGTCTTTCTACTCTAATAGAAAAGGAACAATAATTTGCTACGACTGGTTTGAAAGAAATCACCCTCAAGAATGTTTCGTTAAACACTTAACTATGTGTTTGGGTAGACAGGATGCAAAAGAGTGAAACAAGAGCGCTTAGAACTATCTTGAACTCACCAAAATAGAAACTGAAACTGCAGCTGTCTATCAACTGGGGTAACGCGGACCTCGGGATGTTTATGGGGGTTAAGTGAGGTATCACATGGAGAAGCCCAACACAGATGTAAGGCAGTGATGTTATTTTGTCCAAAGAAACGAAATCTCCCGTGTGGGCAGCCCTGGGAGACGTAATCTCAGAAACCACGAGGGCAGCAGCAAAGTGCAGCCTCTCTTCTCGTTAATCAGGGACCAATATGGAGGCATTTCATCACTGTGTACTATCTGATCAATGAGTCTTAAATGTAAGAGATGAGGAACTTTAGGCAATAGTGGAGTGAATCTTAACATACACCTACGCCTTTCCACTTACCCAAACTAAGGAAATAACATTTTAAACTTTAGAGTTCCAAACCAACAAGCTACTCAGAGGAAACCCACAGATAAGGAGGAAAAGTAACTTTTGTCACTTCCAGCATGAATCCACAATTCTAAATTGATCACTTCCAAGTTGTCCAAAGATGCAGCTTTTAAGGAAAAGAGGAGCCTCTAGCAGAAAGCACACCACAGGCTGTGTGTCCTCACCCATCAGCCTCTCAGATGCAGTTTTTCCTTTAACTGCTTCATTTGCAAATGAGTTCTTCCAGCTTCTGAAAGCTAAACCTGTCCAGAAAGAGTAGGAGTCAGAGTAGCAGAAAGAAAGTATAGATACTGGTCTCTCCACACCCGGGCAGTGAGCACACTGTCCTGCCTTCTACCAGCAGCTTCTCCCCCGTTTCAGGAAAACAAGCCCTGCCTTCTACCAGCAGCTTCTCCCCCGTTTCAGGATAACAAGCCCACAAGAAGCAATGCAAGGAAGATGGGAACATTATGGAAGGTGTGACATGAAAGATGACCTTTCTAATCAGTTCACCACTTTTAATATTATACACATGTAGGCTATTAGAAAGACTTACTTTTACTAAGCTGACTACAGAAACAAGCAAGATTTTGCAAGTAGGGCCAAAGAGCCAGTTTTGACCAGGTCCTTCTCATTGACGACCATTGATGATTTACAATCATTTATGACCACTGCTCCTCAGGCGCCGCATTACCTAACATGCCACAGGGCACAAAGTGCACAACATTCACTGCAACAAATATTTTACCAAAGCAAATAGAAAAGAGTCTGCCATTCTGGCTGCACACCCAGATCATATTCTAATACTCAACTGCCTCCTTAACTTCTCCACCTGGATGCCTAAAAAGCCTCTCTGGACTTAATATGGTCAAAATATAACTCTTTATTGATACCTTCCTCCACCCCCAAACCTAAGCCTCCCTAAACATTCCCAATCTCAGAAAAGAGCTGCACCAGGCACTCCATTGCTCCTGTGAAAACAGTGACATCTTCAAGTCCTGCCCCTTCACATCCATTAAGCTGCAGTGTAGTCCACTCCAACTCCCAAATCTATCCACTTCTATCTTCACAGCCACTCTGGTCCAAACCACCATCTCTCTTGCCCTCTAACTTGACTCACCTCTCTGATCCTGTTACCTAGCCCACCCTTTCCCCCATTCACATACCAAGTCCATCCCACAGAGTAGCCAAGGCAATTTTTCAGTCCTTTGTTCAAAAGGCTCTGAAGCCTTTCTAGTGCCTTCAAATTAAAGTTCAAACCACAAAGCCCTACACAGTCTAGCCCCAGCCTACCTTTCCTCTTTCACTTTATTGCACTCACCCCTGGCTATCTCTCTGTCCTCAACTACCAATCCTCATCCCTACAGCTGACTCTGTACTAACTATCCAGTCTTCTTTCTGTTTCTAATTCCTGCTTCTAAGCCTTTCCCTTATTACTCCTTCTTCTTGGAAGATTGTCCCCAGAGCCAGATCTTCCCAAAGCTGGCTCCTCGTCATTCAGATTTCAGTTCAAATACCTTCTCTGAGGCCTTTCTGGAACACTTCATCAAAGTCACTCTCCGTCACACACCCCTCTCTTATTTTCTTCATGTGAGCTGGGACTTTTTCTGTACTATTCACTATTGTACCCCTAGTGCCCAGCACTGGCAAGTACCCAATTATTTCCACGCATTCAACCCATATATAAGCACCTGCTATATGCCAAACACTAATCTAGGTAACAAAGACAGTGGTAAACAGACAAGTGGCTCTCACGTAGCTTTATTCTCTGAAGGGAAGCAGGCTAACAAACATCAAGGGGTGATATGTAACCAAGAAAAATTAAGGATAAGGGAGACAGAGTGAAGGAGAGGTACTATTTTACATAGGGCAATCAAATAAGGCCTTGCCAATAAGGTGGCATTTGGGCAGACTTGAAGGAGGTAATGAGATAAACCACAGTTATCGTCCTCAAGCAGAGAAATAACATGTGCTAAGGGCCTGAGCAGGGATGGAGTTAGGTGCTGAAGAAACAGAAAGGATTCCACTGTGGAGCCTAATATACAAGGTGGAAAGCGGTAGGAGATGAGGTCAGAGAGGCAGTAGGGGCCTTGCAGGCCACTGAAAGGACTTGAGCTTTACTCATCCAGTTGAGAAGACATTAAAAGGTTCTGGTTAGAAGGCTGCCAGGATGTGATTTATGTTTTAAAAGGGTCACTCTAGCTGTCTAGAGAAAAGATTGAAAGGAACAAGGCTGCTATGATAATGGCTTGCAGTAGAGAATGAAAAGGGATTGCATTCTGGACATCTGTCTAAAATAAACAGAATTTGCTAACAGACTGTGGGATGTGAGATAAGAAGTCAAGGATGAGTCCATGACTTTTAGGGTGAGCTCCTGTAATAATGGAATTGCTATTTACTTCTAGGGAAAAGGGTATTGTTTTGGACACATTACGTCTGAGATGTCTATTAGTCATCTAAGTGGTAATTTCAAGTATACAAGTCTGGAAGTGAGATAGATCTGGACTGAAAATATGTATATTTGTATTTGAGAATCTTCAGTTTGTAGAAATTATATAAAGCCATGAAGCTACATGAGATCACCCACAGCTAGGGAGAATATGGAAAAGAGGTCCTGGGGTACATCACAATATTTAAGGATCAGGAAGATGGGGAACCAGCAAAGAAAACTAAGAAACAGCCAGTGAGGAGAGAGAAGACAAGAGTGTGTTACCCACAGTCCAAACAACGTGTCGAAATTAATGTCAGATCTTAGTATCCGACCTGCCACTGATTAAAGATTTAAATCACAGAATCCAGTGAATAAAGATAACTTCCAGAAAACTAATATTCTCTTGCCAGGAATGTTACTCTGGGCTGTTTCCTTCATGCTTCAAAAAATAAAGACTTCCATTTCAGGAGCAATTTACTCTTTACTCACTCCTTCATAAATACAACTACCACCTGCCAGATACTAGATCAGGATCTGGGATGCACACAAATAAACTCCCTCTTTGCACCTCGGGCTTCAAATCACTCCTACTGGGAAGAAACTCCATTAACATAAAAAGAACTCAGCTGGTAGTTGAGCAAGGCGACGTCCACATGCCATCCACTTGGGTGGCAGAAGGAGGTCAGAGGGCAGCTGCTCCAGGTGGCCCCAGGTTGCTACTCACTGGCGTCCAATAGATTGACAACTATCAGACTTACCTTCCCACTGCCGCCTTCTCTGAGTACAGAGGGCGAGGAACACAATTTTAATGAAGGACAAAATCAATCCTTTCCCACCGGGCCAAACCGTGTGGTCTCCCTCCACGTCTCCAGCTACCCAGGCCCACGCTCAAACCCCTTGGCCTCCACCCTACCCCCTGGCCACAGGACCTCGCCCTAAACCGCTGGAGCCACCGCACTACAAGTCCCACCAGGCACCGCGCGTCCGTAACCAGCCGGTCTACGCTCCGCCGCTGCGGGGCCACCTGGGGCCTGTAGTCTCCACTTCCCCAGTCGCCAGTCAGTACCTGGAAGCGATAGAGGAAGGCTTCGGGCCAGAGGAAGAAATAGGCCGGGCTGATGAGACCGAGTTTGCCGACTAAGGGCACCGCGACGGTGGCGGCGAACCAATAGCGCGTGATGGCCGGGATGCTCCTGAACCAGTCCCCGATGTCCGACATCTTCGCCTCTTCGGTGGCCGGGATGTGCAAAGCCGCCCGACTCCTGTCCCGGCCCCCTCACGACACGGTCCGCTGGGCGAGTGGGAAGTGTCGAGGCGGAAGCCGCCCCAGCCCTGTTGCAGAACGCGGAGACCGTCAGACGTGGCGCCACCGAATTCGGACGAGCGAGGGAGAATTCGGCAGCGAAACTTCCCCTTCCGGCGGCCGACGACGACGTTAACCAGAAGTCCCGCCGCTTAAAGGGCGAGCACCGTTTTTACCACTGGGCAGAAGCTCGGTGGTTCGAAGGCGGGAGGGCGAGGGACGGGTCCAGGAGGGGCCGACCTCACGACTGGTGGGGAACAGTGGTTGCCAGGAGCAACGACAGATACTCCAGCCAATAGCAAGGCTGAACGCCCTCTACCCAGTTCCTGCCGGATTTATAGCCCAGGTGGCTCCACTTGGAGGGTGTTTAAAGGGGAAGGAGGAAAATAAAGTACAATGTAGCCCCTCAATTGTCCATCCTTTCCACAAATGTTTATTGAGGGCTTAGTAAGTGCGAGATAGGGTTTTAGACTCTGGAGGTGCTGCAGCTATCAGAGCTGTTGTGGTACCTTCTCTCCTGGAGCTTCCATACAAAGGTAGGGAGGTAATGAACAAATAATTGAATAAGATAATTTCAAGAGAGTGGTAAGAAAAATAAGGAAGATAAGTTAGGATAGTGGGGATAGAGTGAGGGAGTGGGAGTGCAGAAGTGTGGGGAGAGATGGCCGCTTTCGATGAGAAAGGTCAGGGAGAAGCTGGAGGAGGTGATTTTTGAGCTGAGCACACACACATACACACACACACACACACACAAACACACACACACACACACACACAGATCTGGAGAGTTTTCCACACAGAGAAAACAGCCACTCTAACACACAAAATGTTGCCTGCCATTTCAGTAAACAAAGAATGTTGACTTCTATTCCAGTAAACAGGGAATGTTGCCTGCCATCAGGCCCTTAGCCACTGCAGCCACCCAGATGGTGTGCCCTGAGGAGAATTCAGGGCGGAGAAAAACAGGATACTGGCCCTAAATAGTTAAGGTGCATATCTAAGGAATAATTTCAATGAGCCAGATTATTGCACCTTCCCATACAAAGAAAAGCACTAAAATCTTTACCTTGAGATGTCTGATTTTTGCAATTAGCAGTAATCTTTTGACATTTGACTACATGGTTTTTTTGTTTGTTTCAGCAAAAACTCCTATATATCTTGGCTTCTCCCTTACCTCTTTGGAGCAGTTCCTCAGAGCTATCTGAGAGGCTATGTCCTGGGCTATAGTCCTCAGTAAATTCCTCGAATAAAATTTAGCTCACAACTTTTAGGTTACGTGATTTTTCTTCAGTCAACAACTCCAACTGGCTTGCAATTTGGAGGAACTGAAAGCAGAAATGATCATGACTCTTAATCTAGTTTGCTGGGTACGACCTAAATTATAAGTAGACGAAAATCCCTCTTGTTTTTAAAAGAATCTATCAAAGGATACAGAGTAGAACTTTTCCTGTTGTCTTTAGATATAGGACTGTTGGGCTGCACCCTGCAGGCCTGCAAGCCCTGCACTTGCCCAGCTTCAAGACCAAAGAAAGAGCCCAGAGTCAGCCACAGAGACATCAAAGGTTTAATGGATAGGGGGAGCTTACACATCTGAAGCAAGGTCCTGGAGCGACACCTCACCATGTGTGGCAGACAGTGGGCAGGATGTGGCAGCGGTCTTTGCTACCTGGGGGAGAGAGAGGTTACCAGTTATAGGGGGAATTGACTTCAGGTTGGGTTATCGGTTACCAGGGAAACTATTGGAAGAGCATGCCCCTCACCGCTGATCACCGTTCTGATCTAAAGATTAGAACAATCACTAGCTGGGTCATGGGGTAGGAAGGTCAGTCATGTGAGTAGGGTGTAGGTGAAGTACGTACGTACTGGTCCAGCAGGGGATGTACAGAGACAAGAGAACAGTCATCTTGATTGGCCTGATCATATAAGGACCTACAGTTTAAGACTGATGAGGCCATCCAGTAGAGACCACTAGGAACACACCTATAGTCCAGAAGGTTAGATTTCTTAACTTGCTAGGAGGGAGACTGCACTCCAGAGGAAACTGAAACATCTCACCAAACTAAAGAAAATAGGGTCATTATTGGATTATAAGGAAGGGTTGAGTTGTGGTATAATTTAAATGAAGCAGTGTTTTGATAGGCTCAAAACAGAGCAGAGCTGTCTGTAAAAGTGTTAACATCAGGTCTAAGCCTGAGCTGAAAAGCAGACCCAGGGTCCTCTTTCCTTAGAAATCTCAAAATTAAGATAAGTGTGGGGCTTCCCTGGTGGTGCAATGGTTAAGAATCCACCTGCCAATAATGCAGGAGACACGGGTTCGAACCCTGGTCCCGGAAGATCCCACATGCCGTGGAACAACTAAGCCCATGTGCCACAACTACTGAGCCTGCGCTCTAGGGCCCACGAGCCACAACTACTGAAGCCCATGAGCCACAACTACTGAAGCCCACGTGCCTAGAGCCTGTGCTCCACAACAAGAGAAGCCACCGCAATGAGAAGCCTGCACACTACAACGAAGAGTAGCCCCTGCTCGTCGCAACCAGAGAAAAGCCCGCGTGCAGCAACAAAGACGCAAAAGCAGCCAAAAATAAAAAATAAATAAAAATAAAATTTTTAAAAAATACAGTACTCCTATGATTTAAAAAAAAAAAAGATAAGTGTGGAATGTTGGGTCTGAAAACTCCTTATCTAAAGCTTTGCACCTGGATTTAAAATCCTGTGTCAAAATGACCCGTATGCCTCAGGTCCTTCAGCAAGAATGGGCTGTTCCATCCACACTGATTTCAAACAGCAAAGTTTCTGCCAATCTGTTATTTTGGAGAACATTTCTTAGCACCATGTCCTTGATGTTAATTAACAAAAGCATTTTTTACAGAACAAAAAGGCACTAAATATTCCATAGTCTAATGAGACTATACAATATTCGGGGATCTAAGAAATATCAAGCATAGTAAATATATGAAGAAACGTCTCACCTGTACAAAGCTGGTGGGAGTGTAAATTGGTACAACCTTATAAGCTAATTTTGATATAAAAGAAAAGCTAGTACGTTGTATAAATAGATATTTAGAAATCTCGCCTAAGTTTCCTTCTCTACATCTCCACCCATTTTCTTTTACCTACTACCCATTGTATCCAAGGTACAGTAAGAAAAAAATGGGTTATCTACCTTAGGTGGAGGGATAAATAAGGTTTCTCTGATGAAATCGTAAGTAAGGTACGTGAGAAAAAAAACAAGGATAAAACAACATACATCCAGTGTTTGTCAGTATTTATTTCTAGGTTGTACTCTAGAATTCACTGAGTGTGTGCTCTGGAATTCAACTTCAGGGTTTAGAAACACAAGTTTAAATTGTGACTATGCCACTTATTAGCAATATCATGTTTTTAAAATGAAACCTCAGGACTTCCCTGGCGGTCCAGTGGTTAAGACTCCGCGCCCCCCACTGCAGGGTGTATGGGTTCGATCCCTGGATGGGGAATTAAGATCCCGCACGCTGCATGACGCAGTAAAAAATAAAATAAAATAATCTCTCTGTGTCTCAGTCTCTTCATCTGTAAAATGGATGGGGAGAAGGTAACTCATAGGATTGTTGTGAAGATGTACAAGAGACAAATTCATGTCTAGTGCTTGAAGCAGTATACTTATTACAATTCTCTTTGTGCTTATTTCTCCTTTTGAAATGTTTAAAATGAAAATGTATCTATCACTTTTGTAATTTAAACAAGTTAATCGGTAAGAGTGCTTGTCTGCCTTCAAATTGTCCTACCTTAATGACAGAGCAGTGTTTCCAAATGAGAGTGAGTATGAGGGTCACCAGTGAGAACTTGGCCCATCCCCCAGAGACTTCAAGTTTCATAAGCTTGAGGTGGTCCTAGAAATCGGCATTTTCAAAAGCCCTTCCCCCACCCACCATGTGATTCTGATGCAAGTTATCTGCAGACCATTCTTTGAGAACCATCAGACTAGATGGACATTCAGGATTTTCCCATTTCTCTTTATTATAAAATCACTCTACATTGTGATAAACTATTCTGGGCATAAAACACAAAGATGTTTAATTCTTAGTTATCTTAAATAGAGGATTTCCCCAGTGCTCCAGATAGCGTGCTCTAGAATTCAATCACTTAGCTTGTAAGAAAGTTCCTGTGTTACTGTCATCAACACAAGTCATCATTTAAAAACATGCAGGTAATGATACCAGGCTACGTTCTAGGAAAAAATGTGGAGGTTTGAGGGAAACAGGCGCTCTCGTGAATTACTGATGAGAATATATATTGGTACCCCTCCAGCAAGCAATTTGGCAATATTTAAATTCATTTCTAGGAATTTAAATTTTAGGTACACTCAAACTTTTTTTTTAATGTGCAGGGATAATCATTGCTGCATTTTCTGAAATAGCAAAAGACTAGAAATAGCTGATTATCTGTCAATAAGAAACTGATTAAATAAACTACACTTTATCCATATAATTGAATACTATACAAACTTTATTAGAAAAAAATAATTTTGTATGCCCCCCACATGGAATAATCTCTAATAACATACAGCATTAACACAAGAGTAATAGTACAAGACACATGCTACGCCATTACACAGATGAATTGTACAGAAGGCACACACAAAAATATACGCACGGTATTTGCTTGAAACAGTGGTTACCTTTGGGAAGGGAAACTCAGAGGCTGGGAGACAGGAGTGGGAAGGAGGCGTTTCATTGCATATCCTTTTGTGCCTTTTAAATTTTATCCCAATTATATGTACTTGTGTTTTGAAGTTAACTTTAAAAATAAGTAGAAAGGAAGTTTCTTCAGAAAGGAACAGGTTCAATGTCAACATCTTCAGAAAGATTGAGAAATAGAAAAGATAACCTCAACAATGTCTCTCCTGCTGTAATTGAAATATATTTCCTATTGTTTCTCTAAAAAAAAGAACTTAAAAAAACTGGAGGGAGACCAACAACGGAGAACACATTATTGCCTGGTGATAGATCTCAGCACTATGCTGCTGAGTGATGCTGACAGACAGGGAACTGATGATTTAAATACCTTTCTGTCACAACAGTTACATAGGAACACCATCCTAGCGGGATGCCTGCCACGTTAGTGCCGTCTAGCTTCAAGAAATCCAAAGCACATTGCAAAGATGTAATTAATCTTTATGTTAACTAGTAGGCGGTTTTGTTAGCCCCATCTTGCAGATGAAGAAGCTATGGCAAGAATAATTTGTCTCTGTTATGCCTGGCGGAAGCAGTCCATATTTGTAGTCCTAAGCCTGGGCAATTAGTTTTATTTTGGCACATGGGGCTGGGAAACAAGAGGATTAGTAAATAGCATATAAAGCATTTCCCATTTGTTGTTCTGATTAGTGCACGTGTGTGTGTGTGTGTGTGTGTATGTGTGTGTGTGTGTGTACTAAAGAGCCTTCTACACACTGTAAAGGAATCAACCTGGATTCCAGTCCTGCCTCTGTCCTCTGCTGATTGTGTGACCATGGGCAAGTAACTAACCTCTTAGCTGACTTATCCAAATGGGAAAATAGTATTACCTGCCACCTACATCAAGGTTGTTGTTTGTTTGTTTTAATTGAGAGCCTGCTGTTTACCAAGATCTGTGTTTGTACTTTCTGGGCATCATCTCTCTCTCTCTCTCTCTCTCTCTCTCTCTCTCTTTTAAATAAATAAATTTATTTATTTATTTTTCGCTGCGTTGGGTCTTCGTTGCTGCACATGGGCTTTTTCTAGTTGCAGTGAGCGGGGGCTATTCTTTGGTGCGGTGAGCGGGCTTCTCAGTGCGGTGGCTTCTCTTGTTGCGAAGCACGGGCTCTAGGCACACGGGCTTCAGTAGTTGCAGCACACGGGCTCAGTAGTTGTGGCTCAAGGGCTCTAGAATGAAGGCTCAGTAGTTGTGGCACACGGGCTTAGACGCTCCGCGGTGTGTGGGATCTTCCCGGACCAGGGCTCGAACCCGTGTCCCCTGCACTGGAAGGCAGATTCTTAACCTCTCCGCCACCAGGGAAGTCCCTGGGCATCATCTCTCTTAATGTTCACACTAATGTTGCCGAAACTCGGCCTCTGTTCACCGGTGCCACTAGAAACGCAGAGATAGAGTTTTGGGTGAAGTTGAAAAGAATAGCTTTATTGCTTTCAGGCAAACGGGACCACAGCAGGCTATTGCCCTCAGAACTGTGTGTCCCACCCTGGAGAGGGTAGTGAGTTTTATAGTGTTCAAGGAGCAGGGAGTGGTCAGCTGGTGGACATTTTTCTGATTGGTTGGTGGTGAGGTAATCAGGAGTCAGCATCATCAACTTTCTGGTTCCAATCCATCTGGGGTCTACATGTCTGTGGGCAGCATACAGTTAACTTCTTCCACCTGGTTGGGGGTTTCAGTATCTGCAAAACAGCTCAAAGGCCATGGCTCAGAATATTATCTATAGTCCTTGAGGAAGAAATAAAGGTCCTTAACTTTGTTTAATGGCTAAAGTATTATTATTTTATCTTGCTTGACTGTTTTCCTTTCTGCATTTTCTCACTTCTCTGATTAAATTTATTCTTTGACTAAATTATTTCTACAGACAAAATGTAGGCGGAGGACATGGGTGGAGGTCTATTCTGGGAAGGCTTCATAGAGTCCTGCTCGGTTACACTAACCCCCATAGGCAGGTACTATTATTACAGAAACAGAGATTCATTTATCCAAAGTCACATAAGTGTAAGTGGTGACTCACATCTAGGTCTATCTGACTTGAGTCAATCTTTTAACCACTCTGCTGTAACTCTGTGAAAATAATGAAGGCTTTTTATAAACTCAAAAGCATCTCATAGGTACTGGTTGTCCTATGCGTTGATTAATTTTGTGTGTTGACAATTTGAAAATCTTTATGCATATACGTCTTTGTATAAAATAGCTAACTTTTCTTTTCACTAATAGCTAACATTTACTGAGTGTTAACAGTTTGGCACTTTATCCATTAGTCTTTGCAAGAACACATCACCCTATGAGGTACTTTTATTTCCATTTATAAACGAATAAACAGGAGACTTCCCTGGTGGTGCAGTGGTTGAGAATCCGCCTGCCAATGCAGGGGACACAGGTTCGATCCCTGGTCCGGGAAGATGCCACATGCTACAGAACAACTAAGCCTGTGTGCCACAACTACTGAGCCCACGTGCCACAACTACTGAAGCTTGCACACCTAGAGCCTGTGCTCCGCAACAAGAGAAGCCACCACAATGAGAAGGCCACACACTGCAACGAAGAGTAGCCCCTGCTTGCCGCAACTAGAGAGAGCCCGCACAGCAACAAAGACCCAACGTGGCCAAAAATAATAATAATAAAAATAAACCTTTAAAAAAATAAAGAATAGAAGGGAAAACATATTTTAAAAATAAATAAATACATGAAGAAACAGCCTCAGAAAAGTGAAGTCACTTGCCATTTGCCAGCAGATGCATAGGTAAGATTTAAACCCAGGTCTATCTGAATTCAAAGGTGGTGCTCTTTTTCTTTTTGTTTTTGTTTTGTGGTACGCGGGCCTCTCACTGTTGTGGCCTCCCCCGTTGCGGAGAATAGGCTCCAGACACGCAGGCTCAGCGGCCATGGCTCACGGGCCCAGCCGCTCCACGGCATGTGGGATCTTCCCGGACCGGGGCACGAACCCGTGTCCCCTGCATCGGCAGGCGGACTCAACCACTGCGCCACCAGGGAAGCCCGGTGGTGCTCTTTAATTCGGTCCTTCAACAAGGTTTTTGTCAAATACTTGTGTCTTACTCTGAACCAGCTGCTATAACAAAGTTCCATAGATTGGGTGGCTTATAAGCAACAGAAATTTATTTCTCACAATTCTGGAGGCTGGAAGTCCAAGACCAGGGTGCCAGCAGGGCCAAGTTCTGGTGAAGGCCCTCTTCACGTTGCAGACTACTCCATCACATCCTCACATTGGTGGAAGGGGCAAGGGAGCTCTCCCAGATCTCTTTCATAAGGGTGTTAACCTCATCATGAGGGTGGAGTCTACAAAAGGCTCCTCCTACATCACATTGGGCAGTAGGATTTCAGCACTTTGGGGAGAATTTGGGAAAAACACCAACAATCAGACCACAGGAGCTTGTTATTGTACCGGGTACTCTTGTAGGCATTGAGGATCCGGCTGTAAACCAAATTGACAAATAATTCTGTCCTCTTAGAGGTTACATCCTACAGGATGTAGAAAGACAGTTGAAAAGGGTAAAAGTAAGAAGTTTAGTAGAAAACTGTTGATAAATACTAGGGAAAAAAATAAAGAGAAAGAGATTTGGGTTGGTCAGGAAAGGCTTCACTGTGACCTCAGGAGCTATTTGAGTAAAGGTCTTAAGGAGGTGAAAGAACAAACAATGTGGATATCTGGGGGAACAGCAGTTCAGGTAGAAGGA
Organism: Delphinus delphis; assembly: GCF_949987515.2. Taxonomy (NCBI): domain Eukaryota; kingdom Metazoa; phylum Chordata; class Mammalia; order Artiodactyla; family Delphinidae; genus Delphinus; species Delphinus delphis. The sequence goes on from NC_082699.1 coordinate 64,540,773, forward strand.
CCAGCAAAGGCCCAGAAGTGGGATGGTGCCTGGAACGGAGGCGGTACAGCACGAAGACCAGGGTGGCCGAGTGGAGAGGGAGTTGGGCAGAAGTTCAGAGAGAGAAAGGAAGAATCAGACAAGACTTTGTAGTTTACTGAAAGGACCTTGCATTTTATCTTGCTCTTAACTACTGTGCCACACTGCCTCTCAATAATTCTACGGAACAGATTTCTAGGAGTGGGATTCTGAGATGAAAGGATACAAACATCCTTATGACTATTATTCCCGGAGATCACCTGATTGTAAAGCTAATCAACATTAGGCTACCGGACCCCTCACACGGCTCTTCCAAGGATTTCGCTTAATTTTGTATTCATAATTTTACTCTTTTTCCTTCAAGAGTGCCCCTCAAATTGTATAAACTTCAGGCCCAACAAAACCTGGATCTGCCCACTTACTGCATATTGTCATACTGCTTTTCAGCCATAGAAAGCTTAGGCTACAGGGTCATTTCCCTTGAGCTCTGCATAGCATAGGAGAAGAATCAGATCCCCGGCACCTCCAGCTGAGTTCCCGATCAAATTCCGGTTCCCACGTAGGGACAGGCTCTGGCTCTCAGCCTATCCACAACCCAGATGGCCAGTCCCCTTCACCAGCCACTGGTAAATGATGAACAGGTTTAGGACACCAGCAAAGCAGGGCCTCAGTGAATTTATCTATCGACAGAATCTCCCAATCAGATAATCTGTTGTTTCTGATTTTGAATTACAAACGGGAGTAGGTACCTTCATCTTTTTAGATTTAGGGTCTGACTCTAAAGGTGTCAATCCAGCCCTACCTGCCCTCCCTCCCTCCCACTCCAGCCAAAACTCTCCCCTCCTCTTCCTTTTCTTTCCCTCTGAAAACCTTCAGGTGCCTCGAGGGAATGGCCTTCCAGAATCCTGTGACTACAGTTGAATAACACCAATGAGTCATGTTACGTATACAACAAGTACTGATTGCTTCCACCAAAAAAGAAGAGGGTCTCAGACTTGTGACCTCTAGCATGTGAGCTCCACAAGGATGGAGACTTTGTTTTGTTCACTTTTGTATCCCCAGTGCTTATATCTGTGCCTGATACATAATGGGTGCTCCAGAAATACTTGTGGAATGGATGAATTATGATTCATTCTAGAAATTTCCCCTGACTCGCCATCCTAGGTCAATGCTCCACACGCTTCCTCTATACTCCTAGAACACCTTACACAAATCACCATCATTGCACTTAGCTCTCTGTTTTATAATTACGTGTGTGTGTGTGTGTGTGTGTGTGTAGCTGTCTCCTCTAGAGTATAAGCTCCTTCAGGTGGAGGCTGGGTTGTATAACTCTTCACACAAGACGGAAGAAATTTCATGAGCAAATCCTGGCCTCTCCAACTTCAAAATATATCCCCAATCCAACCACTTTGCAACATCTCCACTATGCTACCCTCCATCCCAACTATTCCTTAGTGACTGAACTTCTGCAGTAGACTTCTAAGTGGTCTCCCTGCTCCCTGCTTCACCACTGCACCATCATGGAAGTCCAAAATACACACTTTTTAAAACAAATATTTGGGGCTTCCCTGGTGGCGCAGTGGTTAAGAATCTGCCTGCCAATCCAGGGGACACGGGTTCCATCCCTGGTCCGGGAAGATTCCACATGCTGCGGAGCAACCAAGCCTGTGTGTCACAGCTACAAAGCCTGTGCTCTAGAGCCCACGAGCCACAACTACTGAGCCCGCGAGCCAGCCCGCGAGCCACAACTACTGAAGCCTGCGCGCCTAGAGCCCGTGCTCCACAACAAGAGAAGCCACCGCAATGTGAAGACCACGCACCGCAACGAAGAGCAGCCCCTGCTCGCTGCCACTAGAGGAAGCCCGCACACCGAAATGAAGAACCAGTGCAGCCAAAAATAAATAAATTAAATAAATAAATTTATTTTTTAAAAAAACAAATATTTGCTATTCCAAAATGAAAATCATAAGTTATAAATTACAGTTCCAATAAAATCAATATAGTGCCTAATTATCATATAAATGCGAAATAAAAGAAAATTGATTTATACTATAATATGTATTTTAACATATAAATGTTCAGGCACAACTACATCAGCAGGTGGAATGAAATAGTCTGCTGCTTGCAGTTACACATAAAGTCATGATGAGTGAAGAACTACAAGTGCAGACAGATACCCACATGCTGTATTTGTAACTCAAACATCACTAGCCACATAGGTTACAGGATCGGCATTGGTTACAGGATTATCTAAAATGGTGGACAACTCAGGAAAGTTCTGAATATAACAAAGGGCATCAGAGTTCATAGATAATTGATAAAAAGATAAATTGAACTTTGTAAAAATAAAATGTTTGCTTAACAAAAAAGTTACAAAGTCAAAAGGCAAAGTGGGAGAAAATAGTTTCAAGGTATATCACAGATAAAAGACTAATATCCCCACGTAAATAAAGAACTTGTAAAATCTGAGGGGAAAAAAGACCAAAAACCCAACAGAAAGTGGACAAAATACACAGATAATTCACCAAAAAATATATTAAATTACCCGAAAACATATTAAAAGATATTCAACTTTTCTCATAATAAGAGAAATGCAACTTAAAACCATACTCAGATACTATTTCTCACCTATTAGACTGGCAAGAATTAGTATCCCTAGGGAAGGAATTTATTACAATAGAAACAACGTATGCATTTACCCTTTAATCTGACAATGTCAATTTTAGTAATTCAACCTGAAGATAAACCTGTAACAGTACAAAAAATATTGTACAAAAACTTAGATACAAGGTTATTTATTGTGCTATTTGTAACTGCAACCTATCGGAAAGAACCTAAGTGCCCATACATAGAAGATAGATTGAATAAACTATAATACATTCACACATTAGAATAATATGCAGCTGTAAACAAAGAATAAGAAAGATCTCTACAAAACCATATGGAGTGATATCCAGGATACCTTGATAAGCGAAAAAGAGAGTGCAAAATAGTATAAATATATATAATGCCATTTTTCATGTAATAAAGAAGAGGAAATAAGAACACATCCACACATACATTAGAAAGAACAAGTACATACACCTTAAATTTACACAATTTTATATGTCAAATATATTTCAATTTTTAAAAAAGAAGAAAGAAAATAAGTACAGTCTTGCCTCAATGAGTACGGTAGGTGCATTCTAGGAAAATTTAGTGAATGTAAAATGCCTGTAAATATCCTTTATGTTTATATATATGTAAAACAGAATTCAGTTCTAGTTTAGCTATTACAAACAGGGTTTTCATTTACAGGAATATCTTGGTAACATTCAAAAGGGTTTGGGACCAGTTTATACACTACAGGATGCCTACCTAGCATCCCTGCCCCCGTTCTAAAGGCCAGTTGTGCCCCTAGTCATTGTGATAACCCAAAACAATCATGGTACGGGTTGAATTGTATTCCCCCCAAAAGATATTAATGTCCTAACCCCCAGTACCTGTGACCATGACCTTATTTGACAATAGAGTCTTTGCAGATGTCATTAAGTTAAAATGAAGTTAGACTAGATTAGGGTGAGCTAAACTACTGGATTAGCAACGACTTGGTTTCCTTATAAAAAGAGAAAACAGACACAGACACACACAGGGGAGAAGGCCATGTGAAGACAAGAGCAGAGATTGGAGTAATGCATTTACAAAGCGAGGGACACCAAGGATTGCCAGCCACCCCCAGGAGTTAGGAGAGAGGCAGGGAACAGATGCTCCGCAGAGCCTCCAGAAGGAATCAACCCTGCAGTACCTTGATTGCAGACCTCTGGCCTCTGGAGACATAGAGGATACATCTGGTTGTTTTAAGCCACCCAATGTGTGATACTTGGTGACAGCAGCCCTGGGAACCAATTACTAAGCTCCCACACTGTGCAATGAGTACACTGTGGGGAACCTGTCATTGTGTCTCCCTCCCGCTCAGCGTCCAGTTCCCTGATCAGACAGCACCCCTCAACAGTGCCTTCCCTAAACCCCTTAATCAAAGTATCACCCCACCCCCATTGTTCTCATCCCTTTACCCTGCTTAAAATTGTCTTCACTTTTCATTACCTAACATGATATCATCTATTTATTCCCTTAGTTGTTGTCTGTCTCCCCAACTAGAACGGCAAGCTCCACGCAAAGGCAACTGTGTCTCATTCCCTGCTGCACCCCAGCACCCAGGACAGCCCTGGCCAGCAACATGCGTTCCATTGACATTTGCTGAACTAATGAGTGAGGATTCTTTTGCTCAGAGAGGGCAAATGTAACCTTGGCATAATGAGGAATAGAACAGAATAGCTTCCCTGGAGAAGCGAGCAAAGAGAGGTATCAAGAGCTTCTGAGAGCTGGAAGACTTGGGGGAAAAGTCACTTGAGATATTTTCCTGGAAGTTGGAGGTGTGACCTCTTTCAGTCGCGGAATTTTGCAGACGTGATGTGCAAACATGCATATGCTTGCCTGGCAAGGCACTGGATCCAGAAAGGCTACATCTGTCGCATTTGTTTGAAGCCGATCCAAGTAGGCTAAACATGCATTTGGAGAGCTGGGAAAGAATTTTATATCTTGCACGTGCTGTCAGAGGCAGTAGGGAAAACGTGTTGGGAAGAGAGAGCACATACTAAACAGCCAAACTGGTGCTGTGAGGTTACACACAGGGTTTCTTAGCCTCGGCACTGTTGACACTTTGGGTTAGACAGTTATTTGTTGGTGAGGGGCTTCCCTGTGCAAAGGGTGATTGGCAGCAAATGACAACCTCACCAGTTATGACAACCAAGAACGTCTGCAGATGTGGCCAAATGTCCTCTGGGGTTCTGGGGGCAAACTCACCGCTGGTTGAGAACCACTGAGTTATACGTGGTGCTTGTCTACTCCCCCTCCTCCATTTGCAATTCCCCATACATCCTACACACACGCACACACATGCGCACGCGCGCACACCCCACACATGTACGGTAGGACAACACTCTCAACTCCCCTCAAAGGAAGCTTTATTCCTATGTGTACTCCCTCCGAATGTGCGCTGGGATTTCCTGATGTCATCCGTGGTCAACCATTATATTAGTAGCCTATGACAAAATACATCTCTCGGGATTCCTGCACATATGTAATTCCCATCTACATTGAGTCTAGACTTGACCATGTGACCTCCTTTAGCCAATGGGACATTAGCGGGCATGGTGATACAAACAAGCTTGTTAAACACTGACACATTCAGGCTTGTCCTATTAGAACATTCCTTTCTTGAGAGCCAGTACCATGTAAAGAAGATCAGGCTAGACTCCTGAAGGCCCAGAGGCCACATGGAGAGACACACTGGTAGATGAGAAGCCATTGTGGATGTTCCAGTTCAAGATGAACTTGGGCTGAATGCAACCGTGAGTGATCTTGGCTACACCATGTGGAACAGAAGAACTGTTCAGCTGAGCCCAGTCAACTCACAGGACTGGAAAACAGGAAATCAGTTTTGTTTTAAGCCAGTAAGTTTTGAGGTACTGTGTTACATAGCAAGTCAGCTGAAACATTAGCAAATGTCTAAGCTGATGAAAGTAAGAAACAGTGCAGAGCTGGAGCAGGCTCATGCTAGCTCACAAGAGCAAACTGTTAAATTTTCAGTAATTTTCTGAGTCAATTATTAAATATTAAATTATATTAACTTAGGTAGAAATAAATTATATCTTTTAAAAGGTAATACTCAAAACATATCATTTTTTAAATTATTTTAATCCATTTTACTATTATCCATGCTCTTGGGGTTGTGTCTATTGTATCCGTATGGTGACCATACTATATAATAGTGTGCTACGGCTCATCTCTCTCCAACTCTGCATTCAATGACATCACATTCACAGCTTGAAATTGGCCATAGTAGGAGTATTTATACCACAGAAATTGCCAAATTCTACAAACCAGAGTTTTTTGTCCAGACAGCCAGTTGTTAAATGTATCTGCATATCACTGGTACTCTCCCTAGAAGGGCTTAAATAATAGCAATAATAATAACTAGGAGACGACTTCTATGTGTCAGCTGCTGTTCTAAATTCTTCACAACTCTATGGGGTTGGCACTATTATTGGCCTGATCTTACAGATGAAGAAATCAAGGCACAGAGAAGTTAAATACTTTGCCCAAGGTTATAGTACTCGTAAGCTCTAGAGCCAATGTACTTAGGCATTCTGGGTACCATGCCTTTACACATAGGCTGCCCACATTTTCCAAACCACTAGTCAGGGTACAAGATCTAATAAGTGCAATGTACTTGGGGGGAGTACAGGGCAGAATACTTGAAATTAGGACTCTATGTTCACAGTACTTATGACTTAGAGGTTTTAATTTTATGCAAAATTTTAATTTTATGCAAAATTCAAATAAGAGCTTCTATAGGATTAAAAAATAAAAGCAAGCAAGACCAAAGAAGAAACTATGTAATAACGAAGTGAAAAGTGGTTACCTATGCCAACCCACACCTGTCCACATCTGCGTCCTCGCATAGAATTCTCTGAAGGGTCAAGCAGATGGAACCAGCGTCCAGTCCACTACTTCACTAACAAAGACAACACCCTTCTAAGGTCTATAGGTGAAAGAGCCCGCCCCACTGTGCATCTCTATCTTATCTTTCTCTTTCCTCCCGTGGACAGCTGCTTGCAGTAGTTTTCAAAGCCATCTATATAATGAAAGTAACAAAAATACTTAGAGTTAGAGAGGGGGGAGGGATGAATATAGGTGGAGCACATAGGATTTTTAGGGCAATGAAAATGTTACCAAATCAGGTCGGGCTGCTCGCTGCTTGAAAAAAATCAATACTCGCAGAATTTGGTAGAAAGGAAAGTTGCCTTTAATCAGAATGCTGGCAATCTGGGGAGACGGTGGACTTGGTGTCCCCCAAAGACCATCTCCAAAGATTTTGCTCTGCCATGAAAGTGTTCATCCTCACTCGGCTCTGTGGCCTCTCTCCACACACTGCCCAGAGCGGGCAGGAAGGACGCCACGCTGCCCTAGAATACTTCAGTGGACAATAAATGCTTAGCCCAATCAGTTTGCCTTCCTCCCTTACAGCACTTAGAGGCATTTTACTCATGGTTTACTGGCATCCTGTCACACGTGATGGATCGTCTGTCCTCTGAGCCCACAAAAGTTATTAGGAGCCTGTGAATCAAGAATAGTTATCCAGTCCTATGGGAGATATTCCCAGCATTCTCTGACTCCACAGCCCTCTGCCCAGGGAGGCCTTTGGAATAGGCCACTACATGCAGAGCATAATTTGGAAGGTTTACGCTTCCCTATAGAAGCTTCCTGAGCTGGCTTATACCAGTGCCTACAATTACACACTTAGATATTAATTTCTCTGGCATAATGTTTGCATATAATTTTTTTAAACCCAACTGCCCAAAATAGGGGAATTATTAAATTATGCTGCATCCATAAGATGGGATATTATGCAGTTGCAGCTAAGGCAGAGGTGGCTCTAGGCTGTCCTTGCTTCTTAGGACAGCTTTGGACGAGATAGAGATCAAGAATTCTAAGTCCTACTCCTCTCCTGGCCACGCGTAAGGGCTGTAAAGATGAGAAACTTGCAACCACTGCCCACTCTGCCGTGGAAGAGGGAGCTTCACCCTCTGGTCTCCTCCTTCCTTTAGTCTGGAGGAGGCCTTTTAGAAACCCTAGTTTATGTGAGTTGTTTCTCACTGTATGTGGGACTGATCTTGCCGCCTGTCAAGATCAACATCACATTTTCCCCTCTGCTTTGATACTGTACCATTTCAACTGTAGGTGTCAAATCCTTTTGATTCCACATGAAATACTACCCTTGGTTGCTTTCATGTATGTTTTATGAGAACCCCTAGGCATGAATATTTATTTAAGCAACTTGGAACACAACCCTTTGATTTTCCTTTTCTGTTCTGATTCATGTTTAAAGGTTGGGGGACATGCACTATGTCATAGTTCACCTGTAATGGCTTTGGCCTCCTCACCCCTTTCCTTACAGGGCCAAATAGTTGTCTAGGAAACGGAAAACGTTGCCTGGGTTTGTGTCAGTTAGCAGCATGACAAACATTTCTGTTTTACTGATGAAACAGAACTCTTTCCTGTGCAATGTCAGCTTTCCTACACAATATGTCAACGGACCTTTGTCATCCAACTGTTGCCTGTTTGGTTTCCTTCCACGGTGACTGACTTGGTCAACCCTTCATCCATATTAATAGTTTCTGTGCATTCAAAGACATGGTCAAGAGGATGAAAAAACAAGACAAAGACTAGGAGAAAATATTTGCAGAACATAAACATGATAAAAGGCCTATATCCAGAACATATACAGAATCCTCAAAACTCAATAATAAGAAAACAACCCAATTATAAATCAGGCAAAAGATTTGAGCAGATATATGCAGAAGGCAAAAAATCCCATGAAAAGATACTGAGCATCATTTGTCATTCCAGAAATGGAAATTAAAATCACCATGAAAGGGAGTTCCCTGGTGGTCCAGCACTTAAGACTCCGAGCTTCCACTGCAGGGGGTGTGGGTTCGATCCCTGGTCAGGGAACTAGGATCCCACACAAAATAAATTCACCATGAAGTACCACCACACTCCTAGAACGGCTATAATGACAAAGACTCATCATAGATATGGAGTATCTGAAACTATCCTACACTATCCAGTATCGGTGGGTATGTAAAATGACAACTACTTTGAAAATGACTGATACTTTCTTAAAAAGTTAAACCTGGGCTTCCCTGGTGGCGCAGTGGTTGAGAGTCTGCCTGCCGATGCAGGGGACACGGGTTCGTGCCCCGGTCCGGGAGGATCCCATATGCCGCGGAGTGGCTGGGCCCGTGAGCCATGGCTACTAAGCCTGCGTGTCTGGAGCCTGCGCTCCGCAGCGGGAGAGGCCACAACGGTGAGAGGCCCGCGTACAGCAAAAAAAAAAAAAAAAAAAAAAAAGTTAAACCTACACTTACCATACGGCCCAGCCATTCCACATCTAGGAATTTACTCATCAGAAATGAAAACATATATTTATACAAAGACTTGAACAGGAATGTCCATAACAGCTTTCTTTGTAATAGCCAAACACTGGAAACAATCCCAACGTTCACCAACAGCTGAATATACCACTAATTGTGGTATATCAATCCCATGGAATACTACTCAGCAATAAAAACATATGCACCACTGATATACCCAACAACATAGTTGACTCTCAAAATAATTATGCTGAATGAAAGAGACCGGATCAAAAAAAAAAAAAAGAGTACCTAGTTTAACACCCATTTGTATAAATTTCTAGAAAATATTAACTAATCTAAGAGACAAAGCAGATCAGTGGTTGCCCATGGACAAGGTGGGGTAGGGGTAAAAAGAGATTGCAAAGAGGCAGAAGGAAAATTTTGGAGGTGATGGATATATTCATTATCTTGATTATGGTCATGGTTTCACAGGAATATATTTACGTTAAAACTTATAAAATTATACACTTTAAATATGTACAGTTTATTAAATGCGAAATTATACCTCAATAAAGCTGAAAAATATCTATGTACAGTATGCATCAGTTATTGGCTACGTAATGATTCAAGAAGGAACTAGAAAACGGTCTACCAACTTGGGTTACTAAACTGGGCGATTAGAGACTTCCCTGGTGGTCCAGTGGTTAAGACTCTGCACTTCAAATGCAGGGGGTGCAGATTCGATCCCAGGTCGGGGAACTAAGATCCCACATGCCACATGGTGCGGCCGAAAAAAAAAAAGAGAAAAAATTGGGAGGTGGGCAGCCATGGGTGCACATCTCTTCAGTTGCCAGCCTGACCTTCAGATCTGGTCCAACTAAATCCAAAGATAAGTGAAAAGTGGGTGTCCAGAAGATCTGTAATATGGAAACCTCTTTACCAATGTATCTGAAATTGAATAGGATGGTCACAGAGGCTGTGACAACCCATACAAGCTGAGCTGCAGGCAGGTTAAACCAGAGTAGTTAAGGAAATCATTCAACGGATTTGTCTCTGCTACTGATAAAAAGTTGTATGGTTACCTGTGTGAGACACAAATGTGGGAAATAACCTGTTTCAAGTTAGGTGCCCTTAAGCTTAACACCTTAAATTTCCTGAATAATAATGCAAACATTCATACATACAGTTTATTACCATCTCAAGTCCAATAAATAAAAATAAAATTAAAATATTGAAAAATAAAAATCTCCTCTGCAAAGGGTTACTAAGAGTTGTCTCTCAGGGCTACCCCTTGATAACAATACAAAAGTTTCAAAATTCAGGGCTTCCCTGGTGGCGCAGTGGTTGAGAGTCCGTCTGCCGATGCAGGGGACGCGGGTTCGTGCCCCGGTCCGGAAAGATCCCACATGCCGTGGAGCGCCTGGGCCCGTGAGCCGCGGCCGCTGAGCCTGCGTGTCCGGAGCCTGTGCTCCGCAATGGGAGAGGCCACAACAGTGAGAGGCCCGCGTACCGCAAAAAAAAGAAAAAGTTTAAAAATCCACACTGCTAAATTTTTGTGAGCGTTTTGTATTTCTGCTAGAGTTTGCGCTTTTTAAATATCATGGTCATATAATTTTGTAAAAAGTCATTTTTCTACCCGTAGTGGGTTGAATGGTGGACCCCGGAAATATATACCCAGGGAGTAATGCCCAGAACGTGTGAATCTTACCTTATTTGGAAAATGGGTCTTTGCAGGTGTAAGTAAGTTAAGGATCTTGAAATGAGGAGATTATCCTAGATTATCCAGGTGGGCCCTAAATCCAAGGACAGGTGTTCTTATAAGAGAAAAGCAAAGGGAGATTTGAGACAGAGATTAGAGGAAAAGACAAGGCTTGGTGAAGTTGCAGGCAGAGAATGGAGTGATGTGGTCCCACGCCAAGGAAGCCAGCAACCACCAGAAGGTGGAAGAGGTAAAGTAATCTTCCCTAGGGCCTCTGGAGGGAGTGACCTGCCAACACTTTGATTCAGACTCCGGCCTCCAGAACTGTGAGAGAATAAATTTCTGTTGTTTTAGCCACCAAGTTTGTGGCACAAAGCCTCAGCAAACCAATACACTACCTCATAAAGCACTAAAGATGAAGGTGACAGTATCACCAATGTTGTAGGTTTGTTATGAGGATTAAAAAACTTAAATGAGTTAATAGTCCTAAAGCACTTAGAAGAGTGTTTGATACCAAGTAAGCACTATACAAGTTCTAAGTAAATATTTACCAAAAAGAATTTCTCTGGCGTCAACGCAACTGGGTGTTCATGACATTGCTTTACCGGTGCATGACTGGTGGATCCGACGCCATAATACTGGAGCCTCTTGTTAGACTACGGAATTAAAACAACATTCATGACGATGATGAATAGGCCAAGAAGAGTGGACTCCATCAAGGTTCGTTTTTGAACCCGAATGTTCTATAAAAGGAACCCTTCAATTCTCAATGCATTTGGGTCCTTGCTTCTCTATTAGTTGTCTGTACAACTCCTCAATCCCTAAACGCAACGTGAAACGGGATCTGGGGGCCCTGGGGAAAAATCACTTTTATTGCTTCCGTTGAACGCCTAAAACCCAGCGAGACCCCCAGAAAGCAGAAATCCCAAGCCGATTCCGCGCGCCACCTGCAGAAAACTACGATTCCCAGAAGGTTTTGGGGGGGGTGGGGAGGGGAGAACGGACCGCGAAAGGGGGCGGAGTCTAAGGGAGAAGGTCGTAGGCTGATTCCATTGGCCTGAGCGGGAGGGGTCGCCTGGGCGGGGTTTAGCGCCGGCCGATCGGCGGCCTGCGCGCTCTTGGTACGATCGGCGGGGATACGGGCAACCACGGCCGGCGCTCAAGTTTCCCGGGCAGGAAGCGCGGGGCGAGCCGGAAAGGCGCCGGGACCGTTGTCCGCTGGACAGGCGGCGGTCGCGCGCGGACTGCGATATGCAGAGCATAAACCTGGGCAACAAGGAGAGCGGCAAGATATGGCACCGCAAACCATCCCCGGCCACTCGGGACGGGTAAAGGCCGCGGCGGGAGGCGCGCGCTGTGGAGGGGGATGGCCGCCGGCGAGGGGCGGGTCCGCGGCTTTGGCGAGGCGTTGGAGGGGCTGTTGGGGAGGATCTCGGGAAGGGGTGCGGGGGGCCGGATGGAGGTTCGGGTCCTGACTCTGATCCTGCCCCGGATACCTGGGTTGGGTGACCTCGAGCAACCCAAGTGCCCTGAGTTTCATGATCCTTAGAGACCCCCCTCCCAGTCCTGGGGACGGGGTCTCATTAGAATCAACGTGGAGCGGGAGGTCCTGGTTTATGCCAGGGAATTTGAGTTTCTGGTGAGTACCAGGACTGCCTGCCTTAATTAACACAATCCCTGTAGTATTCCTGGCACGCAGTTGATGCTCAGTAAATACTCATTAGTTATTCCAGCTGGGAAAGAACTCAGGAGGAGGAACTGATGCGGGAGGAGGAGAACAATGCATTTCTCCCCCTTCCAAATGCCGCAGTTTATCCATCCTTGAATCATTGTTTGTATTCAGGCAAGCATTCGCTCATCGACTATTTGATGAGCACTTACTATGTGCCAAGCTTCTAAGCGCTGAGGGACAGCTGTGGACCAAAACAAACTTCTGGTTCTCTTGGAGTTTACGTATTAACGTGTATGGTGATGATAGCGGTGGAGGAAGGGGTTGCGGTTCACAAGGTAGGGCACTCTTTCTAGTAAGGCTATAGTTGCTGCTGCTTTTTTTTTTTTTTTTTTGATAAACTTTGTTTCTTTAGGACAGTTTTAGGTTCACAGCAAAATTGAGAGGAAGGTACAGAGATTTCCCTTATACCCCCTGCTCCCACACATGCCTAGCCTGCCCCTATTAATATTCTCCATTAGATATTTGTTGCAATTGATGAACCTGCATGAAGACATCATTATTACCCAAATTCCACAGTTAACATTAGGATTCAGTCTTGGTGTTCTACATTCTGTAGGTTTGGACAAATGTATAATGACTCATCCACCATTACGGTCTCATACAAAGTATTCTCACTGCCCTAAAAATTGCCGTTGCCCTGCCCATTCATCCCTCCCTCCCCAACTCTTCTTTTCATTCAGTCCCCAGGTATCTGTCCTGTTTGAGGCTCCTGGGTGACTTTAATGGAAGCCTTTATCCCAAAGTGGTACCATCTTGGTTCCAGTTGCTGCACACAGATTAACCTTATTGCTTCTAATTCCTTCGGATCCCGTGGACTTTGCTGCCTCACTTGCACTCATATTGCAGTGTGTTTCTTGTTCTCGTGATTTTTCTGTTGATCCTTTGCTTGCTCCTCAACAAATCAGTGCCAACTACACATGCCCAAAGCACACTGCTGCACATTGTACCATTAGTTTCTTTGGTTTCTGGTTGCTATCAGTCCCCTAACAATACTGCTGTCCCGTCAACTGCATTGAATAAACATTTAATCTAGAATAGGGGTACTTCAGTAGAGGTTTTCATTTTCAAATTTGGAGTTTATGTAAATAGCACCCTTACTTCTCACGTTCCCTAAATGTTGTAAAAGTTATGCCAACCCACAATAATTCTCTTTCTTGCTGTTATAAAATATCTAGGTACACATGCAAGATTCAAAAAATGAAAGAAATGAGTTTGTGTGCAAATATCCTCATTTGTTTCTTTCACTAAAACATAGCTTTCTTTCTGTTCAATAAAACCCATTGTTACGGTGTTGAGAGAAGCAAGGAGCATTGACTGTGGAGTCAGATGCACTTTAGTTGAAGTAAATGTCCACTCACTAGCTCTGTGACCTTGGGCAAGTTAATCTCTTAGGCTGTAAGTGAAAATAATCATACTTAACAGCAAGATTGTCTTAGGGAATTAGTGTCTCATGCATCTTGGTGTTCAGTAAATATTTGATGTTTTTACTATGTTTAAGGACTGAGGAACTCTATCAGGCAAATTGTGAGCAATTGAAAAGCCGTTTTAAATATTTGCATGTGTGATTTATATGAAAAATCAGAAGGACAGAATTTTGCTATTAAATGTGATTATATCATGATGATAGGGTTATAATCAAATTATTAGTGTTTTTCTGTATTTTCCATATTTTGAACAGTGATCATGTAATCCAGACACATAATAAATGTTACAGAAAAAAGACTGGAGGGAAAAGTCGTTTGCTTGGTCTGAGCTTAATTGCCAGGGAACATTTTGATGTTGTTACTTATTATTTCAATACATTTATCCCCCCATCCCCCTTTGGGAATGTCAAACAGAAACCAGAGCTGGACAGTAGTTAACGTAAAAACAGACTGTATTCAGGACTGTCGCAATAGAGGAAACAAGACAGGGTAGAACTGGGCTCAGTTCTGAATACAGCCTGGGCAAGTGGGAAGCTATAGCCAAGGAGAAGGGTGGGGGTCGCTGGATGGAAAATTACTAAGAGAAAACATCTGGGGTTAAGGGAGTTCTGGCTAAATCTACCTCACAGGATTCCTGCTGAAGACAGGCCAAGGTGATCAGACATCACTTGAGAGATGGTGGAGAATGAGGAACCCATCTGATGTCAAGGAAAGTAGTATTGAGGGTAGGGGGGTTCTGATTAAACTGACTAAGCAGCATTCTTGCTAAAAGTAGATTTTATAAGGGAGTGCACAGAAGGGCCTAGGAGAAGGTTTGGGAGCCTGACTAAAGTCTGGTCAAGCCAAGAATCTTTGTCAGGGACTAGATTAAAAATAATTTTACTGTTTTACCCAATGAGTCTGAAAGCCTTATTTTTAGATATGCTGTAGAAAATGTTTGATATACTTAATTCAATGTAGTGTTTTTTAAATGAAGTGATAATGAGGCAGATGTTTCAAATATTAAAATTCAAATTCGTAGAAAGTCAATTAAGATAAAAAATTTCATGATTTGAAAACTTGTTGCAGGAGAGAATGGGACTTTTCTGGTCTTCATGACCCAAATATAAACACATATATTATTTTAAAGAGTTAGTTAATTTGTGCTACAAGTTTTATAACAGTTTTCTTTTCAGCAGATACATGGTACATGATCTTCCTCTCAAAAAATAATAGCTTTAGACAAATATACCTAAAAATAAAACTCATGTACACTTGGAACGTTCTGTAATCACAAAAACAAAATCTCATTAGGATATCTTAAAGTTAGGATATTGAATTGAATTTTTTTTTACATGTGGTAGCTTGTGATTTATATAAAACTCTCTACTTTTCACTAATTACTTCATTGTTTTTATCATGGGTCTGTTGCTTGATGTAACAATTCAGCTACTCAATCAGAAATACATTTTCTTATCATATCCTGTTGTCTGTGACTTAATCACAGTTTATAAATCTCTTCGTGTGTGTTTATATTTTTTAGTGTCTGTCTTTACTACTAAACTGAAAGCTTCCTGAGGGCAGGGCTCCTGTCTATCAACTACTCTTAGCTCCTGGCTTGTTCAGTGTCTGACACCCTGGGTTTTCAGCTATTTGATAAATAAATGAATGGTAGCTACTTTGACAATAACTTCCAGGACAGTTTTCAGAAATCCT
Source organism: Delphinus delphis (assembly GCF_949987515.2). Classification (NCBI taxonomy): domain Eukaryota; kingdom Metazoa; phylum Chordata; class Mammalia; order Artiodactyla; family Delphinidae; genus Delphinus; species Delphinus delphis. Next base: position 64,556,301 of record NC_082699.1, read on the forward strand.
TGTAGGGTTGCTTCTAGGAGAGGCAGAGGAGCCGCAGCAATAGGAGAGGGAAGACAGGGGTAGGCAGAAAACTTCAACATTAGTGAGGCATACTACAAAATCCATGGTTTTCATGACAAGTAATGCTTGACATAGAATTTAATGGTTCTTGTTTTTGTTTTTTTTGACAGAATTATAGTGAACATCATTCACAACACTTCTGACTACCTGCCCAAAGTTTTACGATTTTTGAATGTGGCTTTTGATAGCTCAGGTGATTCTTTAATTGCTGGGGACCATCAAGGAAATATCTATGTTTTTGACTTGTATGGAAACAGGTGAGCAGATACTTTGGCTATTTACCAAGTAATTAACTCCTTGACTATTTTAGTACCTGCTATTAATTATTCATTCGGAAAGATTTATTAAGTTCTTACTGTATTTCAGGCACTTTGTAAAACTCTGTCATAAGTGTTGGTAGAATAACGTGAGAAAGAATAGAAAGATAAAATGGTTGGATTACTTTTTCAGAGAATTAAAGTTCTGGTTTTAACAGCATCTCTAGTAGCTTTTTTCCCCTTAAATTTAAAATTTTATTATTGCTAATTTATCAGTTAATGTCTGTTAATTGTTTAGAAAGAACACAGTTTCCTTTGTACATTATTGTCAGTATACTAGATCTAGGAGTTTTAAAGAATTGATCCTTACTCTTCCTCGTCTTCTCTTCCTTTGCCGGACAATTAATGAAAAAGCAATTAGGTGGGATTGATTAAGGCAGGCATCTGTGCAGTGAGGGTGGGTGGATGGGAGGGAAAACTGTGTTAGCCCAGCCAGAGAGTCAGAACGTGTCTGCCTGGGGGCAGGGCAATCATGGGAAAGAGGGGAGGTTTGGTCAAATGAGTAAATAGATTGAGGATGATGGGGGCCAGATTCCTCACTATTGGAAAGGGGAATTACAAACCTGGAAAGGGAGAATACTCGACTGAACCCTGTGGAACTGGATTGTAATTGGGTGTATCTGTGTGAACTCCTGGTTTTGAGCATGTATAGACAGACATAGAAATGAACAGAGGTGTGTGTATGAGAAAGTGCATGAATTATATGTACATATATTTCCTAGCTTTGTCCACGCATAGGACCTGGGAGCAGTAACACCGCAGTAGTAATGAACATACCTAGTGCCCAGTTCTTTTCTAAATATCACTCTCTATTACAAGAAATCAGGGATCCTTGCAGAGATAGCCAGTTTCAGGATGGAGGCAGTGAGAGTACAAGATGAGCCTGGAACACTTTGTAGCCAGAAAGAAGGACTTGTTCAGAGAATGACGGGGATGTGTCAAAAAGACATAAACGTCAGCTTGAAGGAGCTCTCTCTGGGCAGATTGGAGACAATTTGCGTTTCAAAATAATTGATAGTGATGGGTCGTAATCCACTGAATAAAACAGAAATTCGTGAATTCATGCTGTAATCAACAAACAGATAGTTTAATGAGAATGGATATTTGCATAGTCGCAAAGTACCTCCCCACAAAGTATTTATTAATTAAAGAGGAAAAAAAGAGTAATTTTACAGTGAAGAAACGTGGCCAGCACCACCTTATCAAATGATTAAAATTAAATTAACCAGTAGTGGGACAAATCAAAGTTTGTGTGCCACCTTATAGAGTGCAGTGGTAAGACCACAGTGTTGCTTCTCTGATAGTCCTGTCTACCAAAGACAGGTAACCTGAGTCTGTTCAGTAGAATCAGCAGGCAAAGCTGAATTAAGGGCACTGTAGAACAAGACTGGCTTGTGATCTTCATAAGGGTCAAGGTCGTGAAAATTGTGGAAAGACTGAAGACTGTTCCAGACGGAGGGAGCCTAGACACATGGCAGGTCAAGGCTTGGACCTGGACTGGTCCCGTTGCTGCAAAGGACATTATTAGGACAGTGGGCAAAACTGGGGTCTGGGGATTAGATGGTAGTAATATATTAATGTAATTTTCTAATTTTGATGGTTATATTATGATTATATAGGAGAATTTCCTTGTCTGTGGGAAACGTGATCTCAGTAACTTATTCTCAAATAGTTCAGGGAAGGAAGAGGTCATATATGATTTATCTATCTGTGATTTACTAGGTAGAAATCTGTTAATCATTGTTTCTATTCCTTACCAAAAAAATAATAGTCACAGTTTTCCCACCCTTTATTCTTGCTAACCTACCCAGCCAGTTCCCAATCTTAAATCAATACACCTGTCTCTTCTTTGCTCCCACTAAAGAAAATAACAGACTAAACAAAATAAAAATAATTGTTGATTGACTCCATTACAGAGTAATGAACCTCAGCATCAGTGATGCTAGTACTTCATTTGCTTGTATCTATTGTCATTTACTTTTCCCATTCTTCTCTGAATATTCCAAACTTTTACCAATTTCCGTGATTCCGTATGTTCAGACTCTACTCTTATTCTGACTGCCTAGCCTCCTAATTCATGAGAAAATAGACGCCCTCGAGCTTCCCTTTCTTCTCAAGGGAACCTCAAATATATCTGTAAGTTCAGCCATCCATAACTCTTTGCCACTTCATCTGTAGACATAGGTGATCCTAATTTCTTCCAGCCCTAATCTCTATCTTCCATGGCCGCCCTTGGGACTTTGCACCATGAGTATTCCTCTCTTTTTATTCAGTCCACTGTCCCTTTTCTCTCTGTAAATATTCACATCGGGGCAGAGGTGTAAGTGGCGTAGCCGTGACTTGAAATCAGGCCTGTCTGATTCTAAAGCCCACTGCAGTGGGCTCCCTCTTCCTAACCGCCTAATCCAGTGGCCTGCCTCCTTCCATATTCTAGGTATTCTCTTTAATAATCTTATCACCATCAAGCCTCAGACTCCAGCTGCCACGTAACATTGTTAACTCAGACCTGCTTCTGCCACCCACTGAGGAGCTTCTAGGTTGGACTGTCTGGTGCGGTGGGTACCAGCTTGCATGGAGCTCTTTAGCCTTGAGAGGCGTCTAGCCCAAGTTGAGATGGGTTTTGAAGACTTACTATGAAAAAAAAATGTAAAATATCTCTAACAGTTTTTTATCAATGAAATGTTAAAACGGTAATATTTTAGATACACAATGAATTAAGTTAAATATGTTGAGATTAATTTCATATGTTTCTTTTTACTTTTTTTATGTGGCTCCTAGAAAATTTTAAATGATGCATGTGGCCTGCATTCCATTTCTTTTGGACAGCACGGCGCCAAATGCTTTTCAAGGGCCTTAAACTCTTCATGTTTAAAACCAGAATGATTGTTTCCTACCCCCACGTGGGTTCCTTTTTTGCCTAAGTTTGAAACCTTCATTTTTTAGTAAATGAAACTCTGGCTAGGTGCCAAGTACTCTGCTAAGTACTTAACATACATTATTTCATTTAATCATCAGATATTATTTCATTTAACTGTCACAACAACCTTACGGGACGTCTTTTCTTATCCTCATTTCACGTGTGAGGAATTCCTGATTCCTCCCTCTTCACCCCATGTTCCATGCATCACCAGGCCTTTCTCCACTTGACTTCTGACACCTGTCCTATTCGTCATTTCCATTTTATACCCGTAACTCTGGTTGAGAGTCTCTGTAGTAGCTTTCTTAATCATCTCTTCTTGTCCCCCTGTCCATCTGCCATCTCTGCCAGAATCCTCTTCCTGAAAGACATGCCTGACCACGATTCTGCTGTGCTCAAAAATTCCTGATGGCCTCCCATTCTGTGTAAGTAAAATCCAGACTCCTTCACATAGCAGGTAGCACTCTTCGTAATCTGTTTTTGTTCTGCCAAGATGGGAGCTCATTTTTCTGGGTTTCATTTTCTTCATCTCTAAGGACTCCTCCCATGTGAAATTTTACAATTATTGGAAGAATTTCTGATACTAACGCAGTAATCTCTTCATAGGTTTAATCTTGTTCAGCGAACATCGCAAGCTTGCACAGCTCTGGCCTTTAATCTTCATAGGAAGTCTGAATTCCTTGTGGCGTTAGCTGATTATTCCATTAAGTGTTTCGATACAGGTAAGAAGTCCTGTCTCTCTTTTGAAGCAGAGTGAAATGCAGACAGAAATACTGCAGGGAGTTGGCTGATCTCTGTAGTCTGAGGGATCAGACCCCACCCGATGACCCTCACTTCAGACACTAGCCACAGGTTTGGGGGTCCCGGGGCCATCCTCACATCAGATCAACAGACTACAAACTCAGGGTTCCCCACAACTTCCCCTAGGTTTGGGAGTTCACTAGAGTGACTCACAGAATTCAGGGGAGCACTATGCTTATGCTTATAGTCTTGATGTAGCGAAAGGATACAAATTAAAACTAGCCAAAGGAAGAGACGCATAGGGTGGAATCTGGGAGGCTCACAAAAGGGAAGCTTCCATTGTCCCCAGGGACACATTACCCTCCTGGCATCCGTGTGTGGCCATCCGCACCGAGTATTGCCACACCGGGAAAGTCACCCAGGCTCTGACTTCCAGAGTTTTTATTGAGGCTCCATAACATAGGCATGACTGATTATTGCCCACTTGATTTTAAACTCAGTGTCCAGCCCTCCTCTTCTCTGGAGGTTGGGGTGACATCACGAGGCCAAAAGCCCCAACCTTCCAGTCACTCGCATGGTTGGTCTTTCTGGTGTGGCCAGTCCCCACTCTGAGGTTCTCTCCTTAGCATAAACCATCTGCTGTTGTCCAGGGACCTACCACAAATAACAAAGACACTCCTACCACTGGAGTAGTTCCAAGGGTTTAGAGGTTGCCTTCTTGGAGCCTGGACAAAGGCCATACCTCTCTTTGAAGGCCAAATTCCTTACTACACAGGTACAAGAATAAATACTTTTTAAATATAATCTAAGTATTTTATACCACATTATATTTTTTAATAGAGAACTTAGAGTTCTGTAAACTGAACTTATTAAGAAAAAAAATCTCCACTGCATTGTTTTTTCTTGTTATTAATGTAACCTATGTATTCTAATATTTAGAAAAATTATAAACAATAATAAGAATGGTAGTAATAGTGATAGCTAACACTTATTTAGTGTTCACTCCTTGCCAGGTACTGTTCTGTGATTTTATACATATTAATTAATTTTACCCATCATAATAACCCACAGAGGTGGATACTCTTGTTATGCCCATTTTGCAGATGAGGAAATTGAGGCACAGAAGTAACTTGACTAAGTTCCCACAGCTTGGTAAGCGGTGGAGCCAGGATTCCTAATCTGGGAGTCAAGCTGCAGGGTCCCGGCTCTTAATCACTGGTACCCTCTCACCGCACACGCAGGAAGAAAAGGCACTCATCCTGCAGTAATGCCCAGAGACACAGTCAGTGTTTTTATAACAGGGACTGATCTTTCCAATCTGTTTTCTATGCATATACCTTTTTTATACTCTAACAAATATATGATCATCCTATATATATTGTTTGGTGGAATCACGTCCTTACCTCATGAAAATTTTATATATTTAAGATCAGTACTCAGTAATCATACTCTATAAATGTTTGTAATACCATAATCGTTTAGCCTTTTACCTATTGATGGACTTTAAACTGTTTCCAATTTTTGATATTACAAACACTGCTGTCACTGAAATTCTGGAAAACTAAGTCTTTAAACTCCTGTGTGATTGCTTTCCTTGGATTTTATCCATTCTCTCCTCCTCTCATCTTAGTTTTATCTTTTTATAGTGTCTTCTGTCTTATGGAAACCCCTCTTAACCAAGCCCCTTCCTCAGATACCGTCTCTACCTCCCCAACTACCTCCCTTTCTTTGCTGCCAAATCCCGCTTCTTCACAGCATCCATCGATGGCTTCTGACTCAATTTTTAATTTTGCTGATTGACATTGGAAAAAAACAATATAACTTCATTTCATAAAACTAGGGATTTTTTTTTTTTTTTTTTGCGGTACGCAGGCCTCTCACTGTTGTGGTCTCTCCCGTTGCGGAGCACAGGCTCCGGATGCGCAGGCTCAGCGGCCATGGCTCACGGGCCCAGCCGCTCCGCGGCATGTGGGATCCTCCCGGACCGGGGCACGAACCCGTGTCCCCTGCATCGGCAGGCAGACTCTCAACCACTGTGCCACCAGGGAAGCCCAGCAAGGGATTTTTTTTTAAAACATAAAAACTTAGAAGGATACAATAGATTAAAAGGTAGTACTTTTTTTTTTTTAAAGGTAGTACTTTAAATTTAGCTTTGTGAAAAACTCATTACGTTATCCTTTTCTCATTTCACTGAAGGCCAGTGAAAAATTGAGCATTAAGTAATGCCAGACTTCAGACTGGTGTTTGGAAACCACTCCTCCCTTCCCAAGGGTTTATCTGTTCCTCTATCTTCAGTTTTGACCTACTTTGTGTCTTAATGTTTCCCAGATTTACATCTTGCTTTCTGACTGTTCTCCCCACTTCCATCTTTCTGGAGGAAAAAAATATGACCCTAAAAGTATACCATGCCTATTATAGAAAACTTAGAGGCACAGAAAAACGTAAAGAGAAAGTAAAAATCACTGTAATTTTATTACCCGTTGATAATTATTATGAAGAGTTTTTGGTGTTTTCTCTACCAGACTGTTTTCTCTGCTTGTGTGTCACACACACACATGTACACACACCAAATCAATGTAAAAGATCAAATTTCTTACCTCTTCTCACACTGCCAAGCCTGTCCCTCCTTGTGTATTTATGTCAGGATGTAGAATCACCACCTGCTTATGTAACTAAACCAGAGCCACTGGAGTCTCACCTCCTCTTTTGTCTCAACACATCCATTTAATCACTGAGTCCTTTGATATTTCTTTTGTAGCTCTTGAGTTTGTTCCTTTCTCCATTGCCGCGTTCTTAGTATAGACCCTCCTTATCTCCTGCCTGGGTTATTACAGCAACAGATAAACTAGTCATTTTGTAATCTCTTCCTCTTTCTAGTATATCCATCATATCTTCAAAGTGCTTTCTGAAACAGACCAGATATGGTATTCTTCTGCATAAAACGATTTCAAGAGAAAGCCCAGACTCCATCACGTCACATTCAAGGCTGTTCTTAAACCCTCTTTCGGCCTCCTCTCCTCCAACCTCGGTGTTACACATGTTACTAACATGTCCTACGGTGCACTTCATCGACCAGCCACCGGCTTCCATTCTTTTTAGATGTTAACGGAGATGGAGGGACCTCATATAATCCCTAGCCATCAACTGAATCAGTTCTCGGATGAAATATAGGGTTTGACCTGTATATCTGTTTTCCTTTTTCCCACAGTCACCAAGCAGCTAGTTAGCTGGATGAGAGGACATGAATCGTCGGTGTTCTCGATCTCTGTGCACGCATCCGGGAGATACGCCATCACTACTTCTTCTGATACAGCACAGCTATGGGACTTGGATACCTTTCAAAGAAAAAGAAAGCTGAATATTCTCCAGTCTGTGGGTATACAAAAGGTCAGTGAAGGGGGACACATCTTGGTCTGTTGTGCTTCTCAGGCTAGTTTCTTGATCAGCAGAATATAGGTATTATAAGCAATGGTTCGCTTTGTCCCACTTAGCTATGCCTTCATAACTCAGCAACAAGCAAACCTTTTTTTTTTTAAATTATTATTATAGTGTGTAACTTCAACTTTAGTTAGGTGTTAGTCTTTACTTAGCTGGTTGATTTCGTTTTATTTCTTAACCCAATTATGAAAAATTTCAAATATATAGCAGATTTTATATATATACAAGAATTTCACAGTGAACACATGTACACCCATGGTCTAGATCCTACTATACTATACTATACTTACATGTTAGTAAACTATATGATGGATCTATCCATCTTTCTGTTCCTCTGTTTATTAACTCATCTTTTTTTTTTTTGCATTTTTTTTTTTTGCTGTATGCGGGCCTCTCACTGTTGTGGCCTCTCCCATTGCGGAGCACAGGCTCTGGACGCACAGGCTCAGCGGCCATGGCTCACAGGCCCAGCCGCTCTGCGGCATGTGGGATCTTCCCGGACCAGGGCACAAACCCGTGTCCCCTGCATCGGCAGGCGGACTCGCAACCACTGCACCACCAGGGAAGCCCTTTTTCTTTGCATTTTAAAGTAAATTGCAGACATCAGCGCTTGCCCATCCATGCTTTAAGCCTGCATTTAATTAACTACATTTAATTGGGTTCAGTATTTGTTGATGTAAAATTTGTGTACAATGCACAAATCTTTAAGTATTCATTTATTAAGTTTCGGCAAATACATACACTTTTGTAACATGTACAGACCTATTATTACCATCATCCCAGGAAGTTACATTATATCCCTTCCCAGGTAAGGATTCCTCTGATGTTTTTCCACCATAGGTTAGTTTTATCTGTTCTAAAATTTCACGTAAGTAGAGCTGGTCTGTAATGGTATGTGTAAAAGCTTTTCTCATTCAGCATCATGTTTTTGAGATTCATCCATGCTGTTGTATGTATCAGTAGTTTGTTCCTTTTTATTGCTGATCAGTATTCCATTGTACACATATATCACTTTTTAAAAAATTCATTTCTTTTGCTTTTAAGGTTTTTTTTTTCTTCTATTTGATTAGCTAAATGCTATTTTCAGAATTGTCTGCACCTCCCATTTAATTATTTTGCTTCAGGTTATATTATACATGCAGTATTGCTTTAGTTTCTTGGTTATTAACATGAACAGCTAGCAGTGCATGTCAACCAAAAATTTATTTTGTAGTCTCCACAGAAATCTCAGAGATCTTAATAATTTAAAAAAGATAAAAGCTGTAGCCAGATTACTCATCAGGTATTTAGGCCAAATGCCTTGGTAGGTCTTTTATTCTTTAACTGCTTTAATGCTTAAATTGAATTTTAAATTCTAAGGTAGAGAACATTGAAAGTTGAACCCACAGTGGAAACAGTCATGAAACAATGACATAAAAACCATCTGTTCTTTTCACCATGAAATTAGAATTAGTATACATGGAATAGTTGCCAATTTTAGCCTTGCCTTGGTCATTCAGACATTTTAGTTTAAAGAATAGGATTCCAAATGTTTGTGATAAGAGAAAAAAATTAAATGTAGTAAATGTGAATACAGTATGCAGTATACATTTAAGTATACTCTAAAATAATAGAACATCATAGTCTATAAGTTACCAGCAAACTTTTCCTCGAAACACCAGCTAGTAAACATTTTTGCTTTTGCTGGCCAAGAGCAAAATTGAGGATATTATGTGTGTACTTACATGACCATCTGAAATGAAATAATTTTAAAATGTAAAAGCCATTCTCTCCTGCACCATACAAGGACTGGAGATGAGTCAGGTGGTTGTCACTCCTGGCTTATTCTGTTGAAAATAGGAAATAGTTATAAACTAATCTTAAAGTAAAAGTTTTATTCTTATCAAGTTTTTATTACACCTGTAGTTTTATTGCAGTTTCTGCTTTTATACTTTATTTTTTTATATAAATTTATTTATTTATTTTTGGCTGTGCTGGGTCTTTGTTGCTGCGAGTGAGGGCTACTCTTTCATTGTGGTGCACAGGCTTCTCATTGTGATGGCTTCTCTTGTTGTGGAGCACGGGCTCTAGGCAAGTAGGCTTCAATAGTTGTGGCATGCGGGCTCAGTAGTTGTGGCACACGGGCTTAGTTGCTCTGCGGCATGTGAGATCTTCCTGGACTAGGGATCGAACCCATGTCTCCTGCATTGGCAGGTGGATTCTTAACCACTGTGCCACCAGGGAAGTCCCTGATTTTATATTTTAAATAAAAGTTTTGTGATTTTTTTTTCCCTTGATGACACGTGGTGACACATGATTCTATGGGATTCATTTTATGATGGCTCTTTTAACCTAAAATGGTCTCCTACCTTTCTCTTTTTTTCCCCATAACATGAATTTTTCTTTTTTTTTTTTTTTTTTGAGAGACCAGGCCAGTTAGTTGTGTTGGAAAATGCCCCACATTCTGGATTTGTCTTACTGTTTCCTCATTATGTCATTTAACTGGTTCTCTCACCTGTATTTGTTGTAAACTTGAATTTAGGTCTAAAGTCTTGAGTAAATTCACGTTAAACATTTTTGACAAGCTGTTTACCTTGTGTGTAAGATGAAAATAGTAATCGTGCTTACCTCAGGGTTAGTTTCTGGACTGAATGTGATAATCTATGCAAAGCACTTAGCACGATGCTTGTTTATAGAAGTGCTTAGTACAAGTTAGCTGCAGCTGCTATTTGTATATTGTCATTAATGTTATTATTTATTATTGTTATCTATTATCTAGCTTTATTATGAGATTATCTCAGTGCAATTACATATCTTCTTAAAAAGCTATAAGGGAAATGTATTCTTTTTCTTTTGAACTATATTAAATAGATGCACAATCCCTTATTAGCAACTCAAAAACCCAGATGTTTTTTAATAACTCATTTTGTGGCAAAATCTGATTGGAATTCATCTAGCAGCAAAATCTGAACTAAATTGACATGAGGCTGAAATATTAGTATGTTTGAGTATGGAGTGTTGCTCCAGGTCACTGGGGGTTCTACATAATATTACAGAACAGGCATTGTATTACCGTTCTCAAATTGGAAGTAATTCTGAATTCTGGAACACATCTGTCCCTAAAGGTTTCAGATAAGGAACTACAGACCTTTGATTTCAAAATGTTTTTAGAGAACTTACCACTCTATCCTCTTTCCACTGATTTTTGTACCCAGCAATAGCGGTAATTAACACTAATAGTAATAGATACCAATTGTTGAGTCCTTACTATGTACTTAACACTTTGTTTTGTTATTTTTAAGCTTAAATAATCCTAAAAGGTAGATACTATTATTCTCATTTTACAATTGGGGAAACTGCACTTCAGAAAGTGTCACATAGTTTATGAAAGAGTTGCAGTTTTGAACCGAAGCTTGTTTCACTCTGAAGTCATTCCATTACGCCATACTGCCTCTCAGGTAGACCAATTACATTTCTTCAAATTAGGAAATTTTGATTCTTTTTTTGATACTTGGAGGTAAGATATTTAGCTCTTTAGTTAAAGATTTTGGAACAAATCCTGAGATTCCTAATTACTGTCGTTCAGTATGTATCAGAAAAGGTTTTGTGATGGGTATCAGAAAACATTAAATAGTGTGTTACCGAACTTACTCAGTCTCTGTATACAATGGGCGCTCACTAAATTTTTGCTGAATTGTACATTTGACCTTAACTTTCTGTTGTTACTGTCCTGAACTCTTTAAACTTTGGAAAGGACTCACATACCTCTCAAAAGTGAATTGGGAAGGCCAGGATTTTCATATTTTGTAAGGAAAAACTGCAGCCAACCCTCCAAAGAGTATATTTTGTTACTGCTTTTGAAGTTTCTTCTAAGCATTTTATGTTTGTCAGGAGATGACACTATATTAATAATGACATGATTCATTAGGAACAATTTTATAATCATTGAAATCTGGCAATTAAAATCACAAATCTAGTAATGAATAATCATGTTGGCAACAATCTGTCACAGCTGTGCCTCAAAATAGCAGCTGATGTTCATTAACTTTTAAGCTTTTGCTTCTCCCAGTAGGAATAAACTTTATTACTTTTCTAGAAAAATATTGCTAATTATAATAAAAATTTCAAGTCACTTTTTTTTTTTTTTTTGCGGTACGCGGGCCTCTCACTGTTGCGGCCTCTCCCGCTGCGGAGCACAGGCTCCGGACGCGCAGGCTCAGCGGCCACGGCTCACGGGCCCAGCTGCTCCGCGGCACGTGGGACCCTCCCGGACCGGGGCACGAACCCGTGTCCCTGGCATCAGCGGGCGGACTCTCAACCACTGCGCCACCAGGGAAGCCCCCTCAAGTCACTTTTTTTGACATCAGATTTGAAACAGTGTTTTAGGGCATTCATTATAGATTATAATGTATTCACTGCAGATTCTTTCTGTATGACCTTCATATTACAAATCTTCTTAACATAATGAAACTGGCAAAAGACCTACCAGATTGTCTTTGACAGAGTGAGCTCAGGACAGAAGTGAGGAGGAGTTGGGTCAGGCAAGGGCATCAGCACCTGATGTAGCTGAGTTACCATTTTTTATTGTCTTATTAGCTTTAGTCCTTAGTAGAGTGTTCTAGTTAACCAGTATGTTCCATAGTATATTTTATATGTGTGTATGTATGTATTTTTAGCACTATTATCAAAAAACAGATACTAGTATATATGTGTAATATATATATAAATATATATATATTTACAATTCCCTAAAATTCTTATAGTAATGTCGTTAACTATTAGAATCATCTCCTAATAGGCTGGGTGACAATAACAGAAGTTCGTTGCAAGGCTACGGTATTTCACATAGATGCCTTATTGACCCGTTATTTTTGTAACACTGGGGAAAGCCATGGTAGATGCAGTGTTCATGCTGCTTTTCCCCAGGACCGCTCTCTCTCACTACTGTGATGACGGTTATATCCAGATTCTGAATACTCAGAGACGCTCCAGTCCAGTGCTGTAGACACTGAACACTTCATCCCCAAGGAATGTAGCACTCCCTCTGACGCCAGTAAAATTGTGAAGGTGTGTGATAGATCAGGGGTCGGAATAAGAGGTAACAAATCCTTAAAGGTGCCCTGCCTCCTCTGTGAGTCCCTGCCCCTCTCTCTTGCCAACACAGAAAGTCACATATTTTAAAAATAATAAAGCTGGGGCTTCCCTGGTGGCGCAGTGGTTGAGAGTCCGCCTGCCGATGCAGGGGACACGGGTTTGTGCCCCGGTCCGGGAGGATCCCACGTGCCGCAGAGCGGCTGGGCCCGTGAGCCATGGCCACTGAGCCTGCGCGTCCGGAGCCTGTGCTCCGCAGCGGGAGAGGCCACACCAGCGAGAGGCCTGCGTACCGCAAAAAAAATAATAATAATAATAAAGCTTGTAAAGACACACCAGTAGAAGCAACAAGATACGTTCAAGTGTAGTGTTACAATAAGCTATAACGCAGTTAAGGCTGGTCTGGATGGGAAAGAATAAATACCCGGAACTCAGCACTAACTGTTAAAGATGGACATACATATACTGTACAACTCAGAAAAGGGTTCGTTCATTCATTTATTCAACAAATACTGTTGAGCACCTTTACTACATTCCTGTCATTGTGCTCAGCACTGACTACACAAAAATAAACAAAATAGACAAGGCGTCTGCCCTCTCAGAACCCAACCAAGGGTCTTCTTCATCCCAAGGCAGCTGTGAAGGATGACACCTCTCGCTCAATTTTGTCCACAGTGTATGGGGTCCCATGCATAGAGTCCCTGGGTCGATTTCCTGTGGGCAGATATATGTATAAAGAAATTATAATTATTCTGTAATTCAAAAGAGGAGTGATGGGCTTCCCTGGTGGCTCAGTGGTTGAGAATCTGCCTGCCAATGCAGGGGACACAGGTTCGAGCCCTGGTCTGGGAAGATCCCACATGCCGCGGAGCAACTAGGCCCGTGAGCCACAACTACTGAGCCTGCGCTCAGCAACAAGAGAGGCCGCGATAGTGAGAGGCCTGCCCACCGCGATGAAGAGTGGCCCCCGCTTGCCACAACTGGAGAAAGCCCTCGCACAGAAACGAAGACCCAACACAGCCATAAATAAATAAATAAATAAGTAAGTAAGTAAGTAAGTGAAATATAAGACCAAAGCTATATTGAGGAAAAAATAAGGGAAAAAAAGAATAAATAGCTAGAGCTCTAACTAATGATCAAACCGTGTGAAATGTCTCAAGCTCTTTCTGGGGTGTTATTGGATTGACCAGAAAGTTCGTTTGGTTAATGAATATGTTGTTCAATAAAGTTCTTGGTGAAAATGAAAAACGTGTCTTTTATTTTTACTTAAAACCGAAAGAACTTTTTGGCCAACCCAGTATTTTGAGAGGATAGGTAGGAATATTTGTCCTTAGGACATTGAATTTTTTTCATTTTCTTTCCTTCTTTGCTTCCTTTCCTACCTCACTTTGTGTGTTTTACACAAATGACACATAAAATTATATTTGAGGCCATTGAAACTCTTATGAGAAAATATTGGTCAACTTTAATAAAAATTTTATATTATCAAAAGTAAGCATTGCTTACTGCTCATGCAATAGAAAAATAGAAATTAGAATAAAATGGTATTTTCAACTTCACTACCAATTTCAGTCTCATCTGTCCATTAAATAAATTGAATCTAATAAAATATCATGTATTTGTTTTCAACTTTTTACTTTTACAAATAATGCTTAGCAAACATTTATACACATTTATCTTAAAGCATTTTGCTGATTTTTTCCCCAAAGGATTAACTCTTAGAAGCAGATTGACTAGTTCAGAAGAGAGAGATTTTTAAGGTTGTTGAGCTGTTAGACAGTATCTTTAACCAGTTTTTACTATCCGCAGCAGTGTATGACAGTGCCTTTATCTATACTTTCACCAACATTTAATATTTTTTAACACTTATCTGTAGTTAGTACTCAATATAGTATTTATATTAGTATATAGCTTATAAATATAATACGCATGTTAATATATGTATAGTTTGTGTATATGTATGTGTGTGCATTATTTTAAAATAAATTTGATACACATAACATGGTATCTTATTTTCATTTGAATCTTTTATAAGGTTAAATATTTTAAATTGTTACCTAGTATTTTATGAATAGCCTAGTCATTATAGTCACCTGTTTTTTGTTTAAAGGAGTTTACCTTTTCTTTTTAGTTTATAATAGTATGTAAAAATACCAGTTTTCTCCCCTGTCGTATGTTGTAAATGTGTTTTTCTCCATTTTAAGAAAAAATAATTTTAAGACAGAAAAATTAACTACTTGTAAATTTTGAATTTAAAGAGGACTGTATGATTCTTATATGAACGATAACTTTTTTTCTTCCTCTTTAGGTTTTCTTTCTACCACTAACTAATACCATCCTGAGTTGTTTTAAAGATAATTCCATCTTCGCCTGGGAATGTGATACTCTTGTTTGCAAATATCAATTACCAGCTCCACCCGAATGCTCTAGTATATTATACAAAGTGTTTGCTGTGACCAGGTAATGTCCTCTTTAAGACACTAAGGATTTTTATGAAATTTAACTTCCAGGGAAATTTTATAAATTTTCATTCAGTATTTTATTGTCCTATAAGCAAAAGTTTCCTTCAAACTTAGGTATGATCTAAGATATGGTGATAAGTTTTTTACTTATTGTGGAAAATGTACACAAAAATATAAAAGTACATGAAATCTCAAGGCTAGCACTCTTCGTTAGCTATAATAAGCATTAGCTAATAGCCACTCCTACTTTGTCTATTACTCTACCTACCATTTCTCTACTGCACTGTCATAAAGCAAAGCCCAAGTGTATCATTTCATGCGTAAGTATTTCAGCGTGTATCTCTAAAGGATAGGACCCTTTTTGAAACATAACCATGGTACTATCATCAGACTTTTAAAAATTCATAATATCATATCATATATCTAGTTATTCATATTTCCCTGATTTGTCTAATAATTATTTTTTATGGTTGGTTTGTTCAAGTCAGGAGCAAAATAAGGTTCACACGTTGCCTCGGTTGGTATATCTCTCTTCTTGTATTTTCCTTGCAGTTTATTTGTTAAAGAACTGGTCATTTGTCCTGTAGTTTTCTACATTCTGGATTTTGCTCTTTGCATCCCGGTGATGCTGTTTAATGTGAGCTTCTCTCGTCTATATTTACTATAAACTGGTTACACCTATATTTCCTGTAAATTGGGGGCTAGATCTTGATCTGGTTTGATTTGGGGGCAAGAAGACATTGTAGGCGGTTTATGTACCTTCATCGAGAGGAACACAGAACTCTTTCTTTTGTGATATTAGTGGCCATTGATGATCATTACCTAGATATCGTGTGTTGCATTGGGGGTTAGCAAATGGTGCTATTCTGACTCTGTCTTTCCTTCTCCCTTATTAACCAAAACCTTCTATAGAAAGAAACTTCCTCTCATCAACTATACTCCTTAAAAATTAAAAAAAAAAAAGGAAGAAACTGCCTCTCAACTCTTTGGTTACTTTACTGTACAGTTTGTAAAGGAAAGGCAGGATAAATGCTGGATTTCTTCCTATTTTAAAAAAAAATTTTTTTTCACCAAAATAATGGATTGATTTTTTGGCATCTTCAAAGGTGGCCAATGAAGTTTTTTGTCTTTAATCTTTGTAAGCTCATGGACTTAAACACAGTTGACATGATTTGACCCATTGAAGTTATTATTCTTAGTGATGCTCCAGTTCTCTCATCTTTGACCAGTGGGATCCTCTCCAGGTCGGCTTTGAACGAACCCTTTTGATACAACCCCGGTTGTCTGTGATAGTTCTCATTCTCTCTGGTCCAACAAGATGTTCCAGTCTTGTCTTGTGTATTTCCTGTCCCAAAATGGAATCAGCCATTTCTCTAAAGGGTGTGGGTTTATTTTTGTGAGAAATGATACATTGACACTTAATCTGGGTGCTAGGTTCTCACTGTGGGTGGGTTGGTCATTGTTTCCAGATATTAATGGATGTTATTTCCTCTCTTTCTCTCACCCTCTTCTTCTGAGTTATCAGTAAATCCCATCAACTCTACCAAACTGTATCTTGAATTGGTCTACTTTCCTTTGTCCATTGCTACAGCTATTACCCCAGTCCAAACTATCGTAGTCTTTTTCAGGCTACTGTAATAGCTCCCTTATTTGGTCTCCCTGTTTTCAGTCTCATTTCCTAAAGTCAGTGTCTACAAAGCAGATAGAGTGGTCTTCTCAAATCATTAAGTCAGATCATGTCATTTCCCTATTGAACTCCTGTAAAAGGCTTTCCACTGCTCTTAGAAAATCCAGCTCCCTGCCATGTCCCTGAGATCTTTGTCCTCTGGTCTAGGCCTCCCTCTCTTTTCTCATCTTATTTCCCCTTACTGTGTTCCCGCCACACTTGAGTGTGGCTTCTCTTTGTTATTTACACCTATCTCAACGTTTTTCTTCTGGCCAGTCAGGAGTACTGACCAGCATGGAATTCTTTCTCCAAGTCACCCCGTGACTGGCCCATTCACATCATTTATGTAGTAGATCTTCCTCCTTTCCCAGCTCTGTAACATTACCTCGTTTTAGAGTTCTTTAAAGAACTTAACAGCTGATATCAAGTTCATTTATTTGTTTCTTTACCTTCCTCTAGACTGAAAATCCCCTGAGAGCAGGGATCTTACCTGTCTTCTTGTTCACCACTGTGTCCCTGGCACCTGGAGTGAAACCTAGCTTATAGTAGACACTTTATAATCCTTTGTGAATGAATGAGCATCAGCCTTGCAAATCAATCCAGCTTATTCTTTCTGTACCTTTTAAACATAAAGTAGCTTTCTTTGGCAGGAAAAAAGTTTGGGCTTTTTGGTTTTTCATATAGCAATGCTGTTATCAGTTCAGTACAGTCGTATGTGAAGTACAGAAAGTTGGTTAGTAGTAAGTGTCTTTGAGATTATGCTATAAAATATAAATGTTGCTCAGAAACTCCCAGTCATCAAACAGATATTTGTTAAGCTGGTATCTTAGCACAATAGGTAAAAAAAAAAAAAAAAAAAAAAAAATCTCCTGTAAACCTGAGTTTTCCTATATGGTAGCCACTGGATACCTGGGACTATTTAAATTAATAAAAATTAAATAAAATCAAGAATTAATTTCCTCAGAAACGCTAGCCACATTTTAGTTCTCAATAATCACATGTGGCTAGTAGTGACTACATTGGACAGCATAGATACAGAACATTTCTCTCATCATATTGGATCAGATTGGACAGTGCTGCTATAAATAATTCATCTAGTCTTACTTTCTCACCTTTTTAAATACAGAGATGGCCAAATCCTGGCTGCTGGGGGCAAATCGAACCATCTTCATTTGTGGTGCTTGGAAGCCAAACAAGTATTTAGAATTATCCAGATGCCCACCAAAGTTCGAGCCATTCGCCACCTAGAATTTCTTCCTGATAGTTTTGATGCTGGTTCTAATCAGGTTAGTAACGTAAATGTTAGTAAAGTTGTACTTGTTTGGAAAGATCGTTATCAATTTCCGCACTATGTTAGTTCTCTTTAACTTGTAGCCTGATTGTTACAAGGTTTTGAAACTGCTGATAACTTGTAAAGAGTCTAAAACTGAAAAAATGGAAAAATCTTAGGTTCCGTATATTACTGATAACTTGCCCTTTTTCTGAAATCGGTATACTTTGTGTCATACTTTATGGTTTACAGGGTGATTAAGCATGCTGTTTTCTATTGGATCCTTAAAGAATTCATTGAGTGTAGGCAGGGAAGGTATTCTCACCATTATACAGATTGTGACGCTGAAGCTTAGAAACACGAAGTGACTTGTCAACACTCCTTTAATTATAAGGATTAAAGGTAGGACTAGAACTGAAATGTTCTCACTGTTACGCTGTGTTCTATCTACCATAGCTGGCTGCCTCAATCCTATGAGACGTCTGCTCTTTCTATCTCGCCGTCGTTTACACCGCGCTCCCCCCGCCACACACCTTTTTTCTCTTTAATAGTCGAATAGTTGAACCTTCACTTTCTTATTTTAAATTACCTTGGGTGTTGCACATTAAGAAATTGTGTGTGTGTGTATGTGTGTGTTTTGTGTATTTATGTATAATATATGTGTGTATCATATCTATTTTAAGTTTTTTGAGTAGATAATGCTTTCACATGGTTGAAAACGTAAAAAAATATAAAAAGGCATAAAGTGAAGTCTTATTCTTTTCTCCCATTTGCCCAGTTATTCACTCCTTAACCCACTGCTGTTGTATAATCTTATGTTTTTCCCTTTTTTTTACCTTGTTTTTTCCTAACTTAGTTTACCTTGACGATTTTTCTGTATCAGTACAGAACTTCGTTCTTCTTTACAGGTGTATAGGTTATTATCACCAGTCCTTTATTATTGGGCACGTAACCTGTCTTCAGTCCTCTTCTGTTACAAACGATGCTGCGCTGAATAACATTTTTGTTTGTTTTTTGTTTTTGTAATTTGTGTTTTGGCCGAGCCACGCAGCATGTGGGTTCTTAGTTCCCCAACCAGGGATCGAACCCGTGCCCCCTGCAGTGGAAGCACTGGAAGCACGGAGTCTTAACCACTAGACCGCCAGGGATGTCCCTTTTTTTTAATACACATAACTTTTGCACATGTCATTTTATACATCCTGTCTGTAGGATAAAATCCCAGAGTTAAAATAGTTCTACGAGGGTTAGGTGCATCTGTAATTTTGATAGATCTTGCCAAATTTCCTTCCAGAGAGGTTGCGTCAACTGAATAAGAGGGTTTCCTACCATCTGACCCAGAGAAGAACATGCTGTTTATTTATTTACTTTTTATTTTTCTTAATAAATTTGTTTACTTATGGCTGCATTGGGTCTTCATTGCTGTGCGTGGGCTTTCTCTAGTTGTAGTGAACAGGGGCTACTCTTTGTTGTGGTGCACGGGCTTCTCATTGCAGTGGCTTCTCTTGTTGTGGAGCACAGGCTGTAGGTACGTGGGCTTCAGTAGTTGTGGCACATGGGCTCAGTAGTTGTGGCTCACAGGCCTAGTTGCTCCGCAGCATGTGGGATCCCGGACCAGGGCTTGAACCCGTGTCCCCTGCATTGGCAGGCGGATTCTTAACCACTGCGCCACCAGGGAAGCCCCAGACATGCTTTCTAGGTTGTCACATTTAAACTGCCTCCAACCACCTCTAGACTATGTCTTTCATGTAACGGGGGACATCAGCGTTTCACGAGATCACGTGGTGGGCCTGGGGAAAAGAACCTGTATGTGGACAAGGCAGCAGAGGGGTTTATTGTTACATGTGTTGAAGCTTTTTTAGTATGTGTTTTTAAGTTCTAAGTTGTATGAGTTACAGCTAATTTTTTTTCCCCTTGAAAGACTAGCTTCCCTCCGACCCGCAGCCCGACTGCCCTTGCAGCTCGCAGACCTTCCCTCTCCACAGCCCAAATGCTAGTTACAACCGCGGGAATCACAGGTTTGTGTGGGGCAGCAGGACAGGTGTTAGCTCTGGTCAGGCTGCGGATGGAGAAGGGAAACAAGCCCTCCACCTTCCTTGCTTCTGGCGGCCAGTGTGCAGTTAAGGTGAAGGACTGCCATCATCTGTACTCCTCTGGAGGGATTGGTGGAGATGCGCCTGCCCGTGGGGAGGGCTGATTCTTAGGTGACCTTTCTGTAGTGTCCCAGGATGGGCTCCTTACTGGTTCTGGGTAGAGCCAGGCTTATCTGGACCTGAACAGGGCGAATCTACATGAGCCGTAATTAGGGATTTTAAAATACATGACGGCTCTCTGCGAGGATAATCTCCTCTGACTGTCCTCCCTTCCCAACCAAAGAAAAGAAAACATATGTAAATACACACGTGTGTATGTGTGTAGTTTGACTTGCAGACATCTGACTTTTTTTAATTGAGGTATAATTGACATAGAACATTGTATTAGTTTTGGGTGTACAACATGATGACTCAGTATTTGGATACATTGTGAAATGATCAGCGTAAGTCCAGTTAACATCTGAGACTTGACTCTTAAATGTGTTTTAGGAACTCATATGTTGTTTCCCTCTACTCTTAGGTTCTTGGAGTGCTCTGTCAGGACGGCATTATGAGATTTGTTAATATACAGACTTGTAAACTTCTCTTCGAAATTGGGAGCCTTGACGAAGGAATTAGTTCATCAGCAATTAGCCCCCATGGACGGTACATTGCATCTATTATGGAAAATGGAAGTCTGAACATATATTCAGTTCAGACTTTAACAAAAGAAATAAATAAGGTATGTTATCAAGTAAACAATATCTTTTTTCTTTTAAGGTTTAAATGCTGTATCATCAAAAATAAAAACTCCGCGTTACAAGCTTCTAACCTCCTCGCACCTTATCCACTTTCCTGGGTACAGTTTCTGCTCTTACCCCCAAAGCCACATCTCCAGATTTTTCTCACCCATGCTGCCTCCCTAAATTGCTGTCTTCACAAAAGGCATCTGTTTGGAGTCCTTGTCCCATTCAGGGTGCCCCTCTGATCTGCTTCCCAAAAGAGGTCTTCAGTTCCAGTCTCTTCATTTCTGTCCCTTTCTTCCCATTGTTGTAGGCTAGACACCTTGGAGCACTATGTCTGTTTCTATTCCTGTACTTCGCAGATCTAGTCAACACTAAGTCCTGCAGTCCTTGAATCTGAGGTGCCTCTGTATGTGCCGCCTGTTCTGTCTCCATATTGGCCATCCCCGTGCTGGTGCTCACTTGCTGCTCTCGAATAACAGTAACTTAAACAAATATACCAAAACCCAGAGCCCTCAGTGCCCGCTCCTGCCCGTCAGTCATCTTTTATGGGTTTTTTTAAATTCTTTTTTTTATTCTTTTGCTTTTCTCCATCATCTTTTATGTAACATTTTTCTTTTTTAAAATTTATTTATTTATTTTTGGCTGCATCGGGTCTTTGTTGCTGTGCGCAGGCTTTCTCTAGTTGTGGCTAGAGCTAGTAGTAGCTGAGGCTACTCTTCGTTGTGGTGCGCGGGCTTCTCATCATGGTGGCTTCTCTTTGCTGCGGAGCACGGGCTCTAGAGCGCAAGCTCAGTAGTTGTGGCGCGTGGGCTTAGTTGCTCTGCGGCATGTGAGATCTTCCCAGACCAGGGCTCGAACCTGTGCCCCCTGCATTGGCAGACAGATTCTTAACCACTGTGCCACCAGGGAAGTCCCAATGTAACAGTTTTCTAGAATAATACTTTCATCATCGTTTCTAAAATAATGCTATCTTAGTGGCTTCCTTCCTTTTGCCTGTTGCATTGAGTCCACACTCCTCTGCCTGGCTCTCCAAGTCCTCTCTAATCTTGTCGTCTCTCCCTAATGTGTTTCCTCATACTTTCAGCTTCCCTCGTCCCCCGTAGACACCGTGCTCATTTCTACGTCTGTTATTACACTACTCACCTCATCTAAAATATACTTCCCACTTCTCTTATGGTTATCTAAAACTCCCCCAGCTCGTTGTCGAGTCCAGTTCTGTGGGAGCCTTTCCAGGTCTGGAATTGTATCACAGTAGCCCTGAGAGGGACTTCGGTGATCACCTAGTCTAACCATTTCGTCTTACAGGGGGAGCAGCTCATGCCCCAACCTAATGACACAGCTAGTCCTTAGCAGGCCCAAGTGTCCTATTCTTAATATGATAATCTTGTTGCCATGTACTCGCTCCTTTTTACCTTTTTCTTTTCCAATTAGATAGATAAGAAGTTCTTATTACAGAGCAAAATCAAGATACAGATAAGCAAATAGGTCAGCAAGTCTCACCATTCTTAGATGATGTTGAAATGTATGCCTACTCAGTCTTTTGCTCTGTGTGTGTAAATGTATACAGTCTACATGATTCACGGATTCTATAGTTGTGAGTTTGTCTGTTGGTGAAAATTTATCTGCAACTCTAAAATCAGTCCTCACCGCATATTTACAGACATTTGCATGTGCAGAGCAGCAAGAAATTGGAGTTGCCTTCATGCAGGTTCTCCCCCGAGGTCAGACAGAGCAGCACTCGGCCTTATTTCAGCTCTCCATGGGAACAAGTGTCCTTCTCGTGGTCTATTTAGTGCCACATGTTTCACATTCTTGTGATTTTTGTTGGTGATTTTGCTGTTTAAAATGTCCCCCAACCACAGTGTTGACGTGCTGTCTGGTATCCTAAGCACAAGAGGGCTGGGAGGTGTCTCAGGGAGAACATATGTGTGTTAGATAAGCTTCATTCAGGAATGAGCTACAGTGCTGTTGGCATGAGTTCAGTGCTAATGAATCAACACTGTACAGTCAATGAGCGTCTTTATTTATTTTTATTTATTTATTTTTGGCAGCATTGGGTCTTTGTTGCTGCACGTGGGCTTTCTCTAGTTGCGGTGAGCGGGGGCTACTCTTCATTGCGGTGCATGGGCTTCTCATTGCGGTGGCTTCTCTTGGTGCGGAGCACGGGCTCTAGGCACGTGGACTTCAGTAGTTGTGGCTCACGGGCTCTAGAGCACAGGCTCAGTAGTTGTGGCACACGGGCTTAGTTGCTCCGCGGCATGTGGGATCTTCCCCGACCAGGGCTCGAACCTGTGTCCCCTGCATTGGCAGGCGGATTCTTAACCACTGCGCCACCAGGGAAGCCCCACATTATTCATTCTTAATGAGAGTTGTTAGCCTAGCTGAATTTTGTAAGAGCTAGATAAATGTTGTTAATAGAAACAAAGATCTGAGAAAAACCAAGGTAAGCATGAGTCATTGGCTTTCTCTCTGTTATTTATTAAGCAAGTTGAGGTCATATTGACCAGAAAAGCTAGCTTATGACAGAAGAAGGATAATTTTTTTTTTTTGGACACATTACCAGCACCACCAGTGCTATTCCAGGCCTACAAAATGCTCAGGTTTATGCAAAACTTATTACCCGTGTCTCATTCCTTCAAGTCCTGTTTTCTTGCCATTGGAGAATTTCTGGTATTGTGCTAATAATAAGTAAGCTAATTCCTATTTCTCTGTTGAAGTTTTAACACTCCTAAGGTGTGGCAATTCAGGTCATATCTCAGGCTCCAACTTCTGGGAGATTCCTTCATGAAGAACCATGAAAAATGTGGCACTAGAATAAATATTACCATAAAGATACAGAAGAATGGACTGAGGTTAGAAGATAGTTCAGGGATATTAAAGATGGGCAATATTCAGAAATCAGACCACTATTAATTACATTTCATAGGTAAAGAATTAAATCATAGAGTAAGTGGTCATTGTACTTTATTTTGGTCAGAGTTATTGTTATTATATTTTGTATTATCCTGTACTCTTTCTAGATGTGAATAAATACCAGTGTACCCTAGAAAAACACTATTAAAAAACCCTTACAGATGCAGTTAAAACTTCAAATACTTTTCAAAATAATTTTAAAACAAGTAAAAATGCAGTATCAATGCCATGTATACTACCTGCTCTATACATTTTACAGTGTTACGTGTCGTACATACTGCAGTTGACAATAGGGAATATTTTCTTGGTCTCCTATAATAGGCTGCAGGTTTCAAAAGCAGAAGTCCTGAACTTTTGAAGGCAACGTGAGAAAAATCTCTGTTTGAAACCTCAAAGTAGTCTTTTTATAGTCTGTTATTTAAAAGGAGTCAAGATGTTTGCTTTGTTCTGTTTGTTTCTTTGGGGACGAAGCGGGAGGAGGTCAGAAAAGTTTGTTTTCTGCTTCAGAGAGCTTTCCCAAAGAGTGGCGATTCATTTCCATCGTACGTCATCATGGAAGCCCACTGTTCTGGCTTTCATGACAGCTTGAATTCAGGGTGATGTGTGTAATATTTGTCTTTCTGAATCTAATATGTTCATTTGGACATTTGGAGTATATTGTGTTCTTATTCTCATATGCAAGGAATTGGCACTTTGGCTTCAAGAAAAATTATTTAAAAATCACAAATCCACCTTGTCTTTGATCTGGATCTGGGCTAATTACTAAGGGAACATTCAGCAGTAATGGTCTCAAACCTTTAAAACACCCTGTGAAAGTCCTTTTAATTGAATCATACTTAGAACTCAGAAAGCCGGAGCTATTTTATCTGCTTATTTTCTTTGAACAATGAAGATCTTTTTATTTCAAAGAGAGTGTTATTCACAGAGAAAATGTCTTAGTGAATCATTTTACCTTAAGTAAATTGAAGTTGTTGGGGGCTTATTTACCTGTTCGTCCCCATAAAAACGAGGGTTTGGCATCTAAGTCGTGCTTTCTGCCCTGCCTCTGAAGCTGTTGATGCAGTCAGGGACTGACAGCCATCTCCATGTAGATTAGAAAATGTAACCAAGGACAAGGCAGGGGTCCCGTGCTTTCAGAGGAAAGTCATGTGACAGTTTCCCTCAAAGAAATTTCACCTGAGCCCAGAGAATGTTAGGGTGCTTCTCTCAGCATTCTAGAGGGCCCTGTGTGTAACTGGGCCTTCTCTGCAGCAGATTACCGCCTTACTACTCACTTTATCATACAGGTGTAAAAATTGGATTGATACTGTATGATTGAGGCCAGCTTTCAAGGAATAACTAAATTCTGTTTATTGTTGTTAATCGTGATCTTTATTACGTTGCTCAAAGGAATTCGGCAGAAATTTGCTTTGATTCGTTAATCAACAAGGAAACATTCTTGGACATTTTATTTACACTTTTTGCCTGAAGGATAATTATATCTATTAAGGCATATTACTAAATTGAGCAAAATACATTTTGTAAATTATATGTTAACAGGTCTATTTTCCAAGGATAACCACTGGATTCCCCCCCCCACTTTTAGCCACCTCCTCCTTTAGTGAAAGTGATTGAAGATTTGCCTAAGAGGAAAGTGAATTCTGGTGATCTTAAGATGAAAGTAACATCAGGAAGAGTACAGCGGCCAGCAAAATCAAGGGAAAACAAAATACAAGCTAGAATATTAAAACAAGACCTGACTGGTAATTTTGAAAATAAAAAGGTAAGACTATATTAAACTTTTGTTTGTCATGGCTCTGCTGTAGACAAGTCTTATGATTTCTAGACCATCATCATTCTTCCTTCTCTTAGGAATTAAAGGAAAATTATGGAAAAGAAGCAAGTTGTAACTGAAATTATAACATGCTTTTAAAACTTTTTAATATAAAATTAATACATGTTTATGGTTTTTTTTAAAAAGTCAAAACAGTATAGAATTGCACTGTCCAATATGCTAGCCACTAGTCCCATGTGGCTGATCTGATTTGAGATGTGGTATATGTGTGAAATACACATCAGGTATTGAGATTTTATTATGAACAAAAGAATGTAAAATATCTGTTTTTAAATTGTAGTTGATTTACAGTATTATATTAGTACAAAATAGTGATTCAGTATTTTTAGAGATTATACTCCACTTAAAGTTATTATAAAATATTGGCTATATTCCTGGTGCCGTAGATCCTTGTAGCTTCTTTATTTTATACATAGTAGTTTGTACCCCTTAATCTCCTACCCCTAAAGAATGTACAATATATTAGTTAATAATTTTATGCTAATTATATGTTGAAATGATAATATTTTTATTACATTGGGTTAAATAAATGTATTAAATTTGATTTTTACCTGCTGCTTTTGACTTTTTTTAACATGAAACTTAAATTATATTCTTTAAGAAAACTTAAATTACATTTGTCTCTTGCTTATCTGTTAGACAATGCTCGTATAGAGGTTGTAAAGGGAAAAGAACAAAAGCATACTTTTCTTCCTCCCTGTGCCCTAGCCCACTCTTCATTGCACTCCCCAGTGGTGACCATTGTTAATAGTTGTTGATGGGACTTCCCTGGTGGTGCAGTGGTTAAGAATCCACCTGCCAATGCAGGGGACACAGGTTCAAGCCCTGGTCCGGGAGTATCCCACATGCCGCGGAGCAACTAAGCCCGTGTGCCACAACTGCTGAGCCCATGTGCCACAACTACTGAAGCCGGTGTGCACCTAAAGCCCGTGCTCCATGACAAGAGAAGCCACCACAACGAGAAGCCCGCGCACAGCAACAAAGACCCAACGCAGCCAAAAATAAAACAATAAAATAAAATAAAATTTAAAGAAAAGATAATTGTTGATATCCTTTCAGAAGTTTTCTGTGTATAAACATAATGTATATCTGTCTGTTACCTTTTTAAAATTTTTTTACATAAATGGAATCATACTATAGCACTGTTTTATAACTTGTTCTTATCACTTAACAGATTGAATATCTGTTTATATTAGTGCATGTAGTGCTACAACATTTTAAAAATATTTGCATAGTATTGCATTTATGGATATAACTTAATTTATCTCACTAGGACTCTGCTGACTGGCATTTAGGTTGTATCGTCAGTCTTCTGTTAATACAATCTGATGCAGTGGATATTCCTAGGACATTTGAACAAATGTATCTGTAGAAGTAGAATTTTTAAGTCAGAGCATGTGCATAAAAACTTTGATAGTAGTAGAATTACCTATTTCAGTCAGTTTTATTCTCCTTTATATGTATTTTTTTGTATTTTCTTAATTTTCTGCAAAGAGCGTATATTGCCTTGGAATTGAAAGAAAATATGCACATTAATAGACAACCTGCTAACACTTTCAAGGACTTTCAAAACTTTTTATTGACAGTTAATCAATCATATGCATAAAAATGCACAGCTCAGTAAATTTTTACAGACTGAATACACCTGTGTTATCAGCACCCAGATCAAAAAATGGACCATTCCCAGCACCCTAGAAGCCCCTCTGCTGCTCCCTTCCAGACACTTGCCCCCTTACCCCAAGCATCACTACTCTCCTCCCTTTTAACACTGTAGATTAGTTCTGCCTTTTTTGTACTTATGTTCATTGGATCATTCAATTGGTACTCTTTTGTTTCTGGCTTCTTTCATTTAACGGTATTTTGGAGAGATCCATGTGGTCGTAAACCATTCATTCACAGCTGTATAGAATTCCATTGAGTGAATAAACCATGCTTTATCCATTCTGCTATTGGTAGGCATTTGGGTAGTTTTCTAGGTTTTTTTGCTATTAGAAACAGTGCTGCTCTGAACATTCTAAGGCATCTTTGTTGAGCATAAGGACATGTTTCTGTTGGGTGTAAACCTAGGAATGGAATTACTGGCATATGGGCTATGCATATGTTCAACTTTAGTAAATACTGTCAGATAGTTTCCCAGGTGGTTGATTTAAACAATCCATATTCCCACCAAGAGGTATCTGAGGGTTCCAGTTGCTTCATATTCGTAGCAACTGTTGGTATTTTTCTCATTAATTTTAACCTCTTTTCTTCTGTAAGCAGTTTTAAAATGTGAAACTTCCCTCAAAAGAAGAATGTGTAAAGTGTTCATTAGAAACTCAGTGCCCAGGGTTTTTACTGGAGGCTGGCTATAGGCTCCCTTGCAAAATTCCAGACTCCACAAGGAAAGCAGGTGTTCAGCATAAACCACAGTGTACAGTTTAGGCGCCGTGAGCCGCTCCTGTTCGTTCTGGAGATAGTGGGAACTTCCTGGAAATCCAGATAGCTGGACACCAGACAAGGGCCAACCTTCAAGTGGGCCTTTCTAAGGGTAGCAGTCACGGACCTGCCATGTTAACTCTTCTCTGGACATATTCATATCCACATTAAGAAATAGAGTATTCCCAGTAGCTCTGAAGTCCCCTGTGTGCTTGTCCCCAATCGCATTTCTCTCCCTGTCCCATAGATGTAACCATTGTCCTCACTTTTGCCTTATGTCCTTGGCTTTCCTTATAGCTTTATCGCCTCTACAATGTAACCCTAAACAAAATACTGTTTAGTTTTAAAAAACTAAGTAGCAGGCACAAACCTAGCTGTGTAAAGGTTAGGCGGTATTGACCCTATTAGTTGAATGTGTTTCTGAGACATGGTCTGGCTTCAGCTTTCCTGAGAGTTCACAGGAGCCTCTTCTGAGAAAACTAGTGTGGGCATGGTGATGATTGACTTCTGGGAAATAAAAGTGACACCACGGTCAGGGCATCTGGCAGCCCTTAGTCTGGATCAAAGTTGGAAGCCCTACAGAAATATTGTCTGGGAGTGGGCGGCTTCTAAAAACCCGTAGCCAGTTCTAAGGAGTAGGTCACAGTAGAGTACTTCTGTGGGTGAAACGCCTGTCCTCGACTAATTGTGTCATCAGGACATGGAAAGGGAAGTAGGAGCTTCATCAGCTCATGGTGAAGACAAAAGTAGATGAAACTCAGGCCAATCCCCCTGGGCATTCTGACCTTTGTTTAGAGAGGCTTCAATGGCAGCGGGTGTCTGGGTGACGACAGTGAACAGAGACAGTGAACGTGTCTCTTTTATGGATCGCATGGCTCCAATCTGGGCTAGTTGCCCTTAATGTCTGGTGCATCACTCTCAAACGGGGCTCTTCATTCACCATCGTCTTGGGCTGTCCCTCACCCCCCTCTTACACTTTGATTACCTGTTTCTTATGTGGTGAAAAGAGCACTGAACTAAGTCAGAAAATGTGGCTTTGGGTCTTGAGCCAAGACTCAGCAGATTTGTGATCTTAAGCAAGTTGCTGAACTTCTCTGACCTTCCCATTTTCTCAAAGGAAGACAAAACGTCTCATCTGTTTCATATAGTTGTTAGGCTTAAACGAGATCATCTATGAAAATGGCTTTATGATCCTAAAATCTATAAAGTGTTTTTCCATTAAGATAAAAATTGACTTAAAAGTTAAAAGTGCAAAAAAATAAAAGAGATGGAAGGATCAAGAGAGGAAAAAATTATCCAGATGCATTGCTCTTGCTACAGGGATTGACAGAGGACAGCCCATGGGCCCAATCTGGCTACTCAAGCTAAGGATGATTTTTATATTTTTAAATGATTGCATTTTAAATGGTTATATGAGTACCTGCCTAATATGCTTGATTCTGCCTCTTGACCCACAAAGCCTAAAATATTTACTGTCTGACCTTTGACAGCAAAAGTTTGTCAAACCCTGTTACAGGGTAAAAAAATATGTCATAAACTTTATCTGCTGTGTATATGCACACTCAAGAGAGAGAAAGATAGTGTGTGTGTGTGTGTGTGTGTGTGTGTGTGTGTGTGTGTGTGTGTGTGGAGAGTTCCATGATATAAAATATATTTTACTGTGTATTGTGTTCCAAAGTTGGAAAGCCACTGTGGACTAGATTACCGTTTCAGTTTTAAGATTATGTCACTTATTGATACTATTTTTTTTCTTTACAGAATGAATTTTCAGATGGATTAAACAAAAAGCGTTTACAAATCTTATTAAAAGGCTATGGTGAATATCCAATGAAATACAGGTAAAATTTAAATTCTTGCATGTTAAATCAATCTTATTCCCCTAATTTTTCTTGGTTAAAATTATGTTTTAATTTCAGAATGTTCATTTGGCGCTCTCTGCTACAGCTGCCTGAAAATCATACTGCATTTAGTAACCTTATAGATAAAGGTATTCATGTGGCATTTCTCAACCTTCAGAAGAAATACCCCATCAAAAGTAGGAAACTACTCAGAGTATTACAGAGGTATGTACAGTATTTTGCAGTAATGTGTATCTCCCCCAAGATATTTATTAATTACAAATGGGAAAATGGTGATTTCATAGTAGAGAAACATAGCAGACACCTCCTTAACCAAGTAATCAAATTTAAAATCACCAGTAAGAAATCCTATCAGTGTGTTGCACATCACTTTTGTTGTATTCTTGCCGAAAACTTATAACCTCAGTCTAATCGTGGGAAAACAGACACACCCGAATTTCACCACATTCACCTTCTGTTTCATTTTTCATCATGTGAATGTATTATTTATTCAAATAAATTTTAACAAGCTTTTCTGCTCTTTCCTTATTTTATTCACAGAACCCTCTCCGCATTAGCTCACTGGTCCAGCATCTTTAGTGATACACCGTATCTTCCACTTCTGGCATTTCCATTTGTAAAATTGTTCCAGAACAACCAGCTCATCTGTTTTGAAGTTGTTGCTACTCTTATAAGTAAGTAAATAAGTAAATAATGAAACCAAGAGTAGATACTTAGACATTTTCCGATACCTTTGCAACATTTAACAATTCTAGTGTGAGACAGTCAGAAATAGAGCATAAAACGGGGAGTTTGGACATTTATACATAAATAAACCTTTTTACTTACATTGAAGTTTGGATGGTTGCATTTTAGAAGATACTGTTACAGGCTAGATTTTGTTAGTAAGAAGGAAGCAGATGTTTCACTTACTGAAAGTCAGTTATTATTCATAAGACTGCAGTAAGCATGTAAAGCATTTAGCACACGCTGCGTAATGTGGCAGGTGTTGGCAGTTACCCCCATTCTCATCATCCATAGCTAACATTTAATGAGAACTTTCTGTGTACCAGGTACCATTCTAAGTGTTTTGCCTTTATTAACTCATTTAACCGTACAGCAGTCCTGTAGGGTAGGTGTTATATATTATTATTCCCTTTTTATAGTTGAGGAAACTGAGGCACAGAGAGCTTAAGTTCATGATTAGGTTCATGACAGAATAAGGATTTGAACCCAGGCACTCAGAGCCTATAGCTGTACTCCCATCGTGTTAACTGCCTCATCGTTATCATCTACACTAAAAAGTGAGTCATTTTTTTTCATATTAGTAAAATCAGCTGAATGGTTAATGAACTGGATCCAAATTAAACCAACACTGGTTTAACAAAAAGAACATTTTTGTATGTATTTTTCTTGTACAAAGGAGATAAGCACTTAACTGTAACAATAAAATTCTGAAAAGTAGAAATAAAAAGATCCCAGTGTACATATTGTGAATATTTTAGTTTACTTCTCTTTACAGATTTTCATTCATTTTATTATGCTGTATTTGCTTTAGTAAGTTTTTACCAATCATTGGAGGAAATATAGGAAAATATACAAAAGAAAAGAAAATTCATGAATATTCCTCTTCCTCAGAAACAATCTTGATGATATATTAATGAATTTCTTTTAAGAGCATTTCCCTAAATTATTAAATATCTTAAAAAATATAATTTATTGCCTATATAATATTTCATCTTATACCATAATGCATCCCCCAACTGTTAGACTTCTAGGGTTTTTTATTTTTATAATTATACTACTTTTATTTCATATGATATATACATTTCTCTTATTTGTATACACTTTGTAAACATTTTATTGTTTATTGTAATTCTATAACGTACATGGTCTAGTTTAATGTTTTATTGTTGGACATTTAGGTTGTTTCTAATTTTTATGTATTAAAAGTAACAATGTTGTGACTAGCTTCACATTCATAAATTTATAATAATTTCTTTTGGTTGGAGTCCCAGAATTGGTATCATTAGGTCATAAAATATGAATATTCTAATTGATCCCACTAAAGGGTAGTTTACCCTGTCAATAACACTAAGAGTTTTAAAAGGAAAAGAAACAAGAACAAAAGATGAACAATCCAATTTAAAAATGGGCAAGGGCTTGAATGGATGTTTCTCCAAAGAAGATGTACAAATGAGCTACTGAGCCCATGAAAAGATGCCCAGGATCATTAGTCATTAGGGAAATGCAGATCAAACCACAGTGAGACACCACTTCATACCTACTAGGATGGCTGTAATTTAAAAGAAAATAAGTGTTGGCAAGGATGTGGCAAAATTGTAACCTTTGTACACTGCTGATAGAAATGTAAAATGGTGCAGTCACTGTGGAAAACAGTTAGGTGGTTCCTCAAAAAGTTAAATATAGAATTACCATATAACCCCACAGTTGTACTCCTAGGGATATCCCCAAAAAAATTGAAAACAGAAACTCAAATAGATACTTGTATACAAATATGTTTGTGGAGCATTATTCCCAATAGCCAAAAGATGGAAACAACCCAAATGTCCATTAACAGATGAATGGAGAAACCATATCTGTATATATACAGTGGAATATTATTCAGCCATAAAAAGCAATGACATTCTGACGCCTGCTACAACATGGATCAGCCTTGGAAACATGTTTAGTGAAAAAAGCTAGACACTGAAGGACAGATTTATGTGAAATTTCTCAAATAGGCACAGAAAGTAGATTAGAGGTTACCAGGGCTGGGGAAGTAGAAATGGGAAGTTAATGCTGAATAGGTACAGAGTTTCTGTTTAGAAAAGGATTTTGGAAATAGTGATGGTTGCACAACATTGTGAATAGAATTAATGTCACTGAATGGTACACTTAAAAATGGTTAAAATGGCAAATTATGTTTTACCACAAGAAAGAAATAAAGCAATTATATCTCATTTAGAGTAGGCATGCACAACTATCTTTTACTTCCAGTAAAATCTTGTTACATAGCTACGTATGATTATATACTAAGGAAATGGATTTTTCTCTTCTGAAACTGAAATCTAAATCTAAAAGATCCATGACAGTCAGCATGAGTAGCTATGGATTTTCGTCAAGGGTCTCAAACTAGTTTTATTCAATAAACTGAGCTTCAACTAAATGTTAGCCCTGCTTAGGGATAAGCCATTGTTTGGGCTTTCAGGTTACAGTCTAGTTGGGGCCAAGAAGAAATTGTGAAGGAATATAGTTACTTCTATGTATAACTTGGAATATGTTTATAAAAGTCATTTTTAAGCACTCTTTAGAGTTCCTCTTATAACCAGGAGGAAATTCTTCAGGTTTAGTGAAGGGCCTCCACACGATGACCATTTCTCTTTATCCTCCTCTCAGTCAATTCTGTCTCTAGATCCTCTACCCATACTTCTGTGTGGTGGCACCTAGCAGAATACAAGAGGAGACGTTTACTGTATAAAACAGGGTTTCCCTCTTGCTTAATTGAAAAGTTGTTCTATTGATGAAGATTAAATATAAGAGAGCTTTGTGTATGTGTGTGGTGTTTTAAAATTCCCAAAACTAGCAGTGTCTGGGACATCATAGGTACTTACTTAGGAGAGGTTGGATTTTTCTGTTAAAGTTAACGTATTAAGAGCAGCAGTTAAAGAAGCTGAAATGTTTCTTTTAAAGCTTAGTTTTTGCAAGATTTTATTTATGACTTAAATATTAACTCAAATCTAAATACTTAACTAACAAATGAAATAATGGAATAAACCATGTGTAATCCAATATTCTGATCAGACCATTTGCTAATTTGAGAAAGATCTTATCGTCAAAACATGAAACCCCAGCTCAGTATTTAAAATAAAAAATCTGAATTTAATAATTATGGCAAGTTGTGGTGGTTAGACATAGGTTCATTGAGCAGTGAAACTGATCATCTTCCTAGGGTTTTTGGAAAAGAATGTTTTGGGGGTTGTGCTGGTTACTAAGTGAGAGTGAGTTAAAGTCAGCCTTAGAAGCCTCTTCAGTGGAACGGATTCTCCTTTCTATTGGCTGACTTTCAGAGGACACTGCTGCAGCTGTCACTGATTGGTTGGTTTTCAAAGTCAAGTTTACTGAAACAAGTTGTCATTGATCAGTTAGATTTCAAACCAGTCCTGGTGACTCCCTGTTACCACACCTATAGAACACTCTTTTCCTAGAAATGGGACTCTTTAATTAGGAATGAATTTTAGTAGATTTGAGGAGATTGCCATTTAACATTGATCACATTTTATCGAAGACTTAAATAGGGACCTTTTTTAGGAGAGGGTCATTTTGTTAGCCAGGGGAAATCTAAATACATGCAGCACACAAGCCAGCAGGAAACAGAGCCTTATAGCTACCATCAGGAATTCTTTGGGAAGGTTTGTTTGTTTCAGTTGACACTTTCTCATTGACTGCTCTGAAGAAACGGGAATATTCTATAAACCTAAAATACCGCAGTAACATGATGGAGTTTTAAAATCTATTGTTCTAGAATTTAAAGGGTTATGTTTTCCTTATTAATGGGCATGTTGAGGATATAAAGAGTGGATACATTTAAGAACTGCAAAGCTCTTTGATGATATAGAAAGGTAAAGGTAAATTTTCAATTTTTTTCTTCATAGTCAATTGGTGTCAACACTGGTTTGAATATTTTCCTAATCCTCCTATCAATATTCTTAGTATGATAGAAAATGTTTTGGCATTTCATGACAAGGAACTCCTGCAACACTTCATAAATCATGATATAACTTCCCAGGTAAGAAATGTAAGGTTTTTAGAATAACAACTTATTTTGGAAGCTAACATTGGTTCTGGTATAAATAAGACAGTATTTTCTTGAAAGAATATAATAAACATACTACTGTTATGCTTTTAATAGTATTCCACTTTTTTCTTCATTAAACTGCTTTCCTG
The DNA here is from genome assembly GCF_949987515.2 of Delphinus delphis. Lineage (NCBI taxonomy): Eukaryota > Metazoa > Chordata > Mammalia > Artiodactyla > Delphinidae > Delphinus > Delphinus delphis. The sequence goes on from NC_082699.1 coordinate 64,591,004, forward strand.
AAAGTCTGTAAAGAAGAGCCAAAATTAGAGTAGTTCTTTTCATAGTTATGTTCTTAATATAATGATTTTATAAACCAAATATAAACCAAATGAGTATATTAGCAATGGCTGTTATGACTTTTCCCTCAAGAAATAATACATTTTTTCTTATTTATTTTAGCTGTATGCATGGCCTCTTCTTGAAACTGTGTTCTCAGAAGTACTGACCAGAGAGGAGTGGCTAAAATTATTTGATAATGTCTTTTCCAACCATCCTTCATTCCTCCTGATGACTGTTGTGGCCTACAACATATGTTCTAGAGCTCCTTTGCTCAACTGTAATCTTAAAGATGATTTTGAGGTACATATCCTTGTTCTTAAGTAGTGGTTCTCAAATTTCATTTATTTCAGTTAAAAATCCACGTATTTATTGAGTACCTACTATATGTCAGGTACTGGTGCCAGGTGGTAAGAATATAGCGGAGAATAAGTTATACCACTGCGTGCTGGCCCTTACATAGCTGTAGTCAGTCATAGCTTGACTACTAGTCCTAAAATCATAGCTTCGGAGAAGAATCATGATAATATTGGAGTTTTGTGCTTTTTGCCTGTTTAAAGGATGTTTAACAATTGGGTCGTTGTTTATTCTGTGCATGATTTTATCAGTGACCCAGCTGGTCTGGGATAATCTAGATGCTTATTACACATGCAGAATGGTAACTGAGAATTTTGAGGCCAGTGGCTGAAAGAAAGCATTAGAGGTAGTTTTTGAAGGGAGAGGTTCTTTTGGTAACAGGATAAGTTAAGTTGGTTTTGTTTGTTTGTTACTTATTTTGTGGTTCCTATCAAATTAAACTCTCTTTTTACTTCATGATCACAAGATGCGTACATACATGTATGTATGTGTGTGTATTTACTAGAATTTGGACCTGCCAGCAGAACAAGATAATGTGGAAACATGTCAGATATTTTTTAAAAATCAAGGTTATTTTCAAAGGCTAATTTAGTTTTGAATTTACCTATTTTGGATTTTGAAGGAAAAAATTGCAGTAGAAGAATTTATTTCGTTGTTGAAGCAGTCTTCTATTATGAAGGAAGCCTTCATTTTGAGTTAACATTTTAAAAGTTTTATTTCAAAATTTCATAATATGGTTGTATAAATTTATTTTTTTAAATATGAAACTGGATCTTCATTTTAAAACTTGGGTTATGAAACTCTTCAGTGAATTTGCAAAAAAAAAAATCCTCTTAAAGATAAATTCACATTTACATGTTTAAACTCGTTTTAGTTCTACCTTAATTGCTTTACTAGGTCAATCTCAATTTAAACACCAAGTTTTCTTACAGTATTTTTTTCACCATCGGAATAACCTGGATATAAGTGCTGTAATTAGAGAAGTTTATCGTCTCATGGATACCACGCCCACTGATATTCATCCAGACAGCATGCTTGATGTTTTTGTGGCACTGACAAAAGGGCAATACCCAGTATTTAATCAATATCCAAAGTTTATTGTGGACCGTCAGACACAGGAACGAGAAAGAATAAGAATAAGGGATGATGAACTGGATTACTTAAGAGAGAGGTAATCATGCAACGGTTGTTCTTTGATAAAAACAAAATCTATTATAAACAAAATTTTTGTGAAAAAGACATGTAAATTGTTAAGTTGTATAAAATCAGAGTTTGAAGGATGGAAATATCTTTAAAGGTATTCTTGCATATGGAAGTAAAACAGTTACATGTTAATCAGGCATACATTTTGTGTTTTGTTCGTTCTTGGACTTAAATTACTCAGTTTTCTTATTTGCGTTTTGTTATAATAATAAATATTATCTACTCTAGGCAGGCAGTTGAAGACATGCAAGCTGAACTAGACCAGCAAAGAGTTGAAGATGAAGCTTGGTACCAAAAACAGGAACCGCTTCGTAAAGCTGAAGAAACAAGGAGAGAAACGCCCTTACAAGAGGAGGAGATGATGATACAGCAAAGACAAAAGTATGTTTAACACTTTGAAAAAAGCTGGACATCTGAGTTATTTTAATAATTTTTATTTCTTTCATTATTATGAAATTATATATAATTATATACAGTTTCACTTTGTATAGTATTACCCAGCTCTGCTAGTTCCATTAAGCAAATGTTTAAGCTAATAAAAAGAAATTATAATACATTTTTCAAAAAATTGGCATATAGTAAACTGTAATTCTGAAGCTATACTGAGTATAATATAACTTGCTCTGATTATTCAGAAGTAATACAAGATCTAAGGTACCTTTTACGGTGGGCAGAAATGCCTTGCAACACAATGCTGGGTAAATCATCTTTAGTGGAGTATAATTTTTTAAATTGTGTTTTAAACATATCTGTGTGACCTGAAAATGAAACATAAAATGATTGTCTCATTGTACATTTCATACTTTGGAGGACAGGGAAAGAAGTATTAAATGCTTATTCAATAATACATTAATAAGGCAAAATGTTTAAATTAGTTAAGATCATGGGATAAGCATTGAGATTAAGGCTAATTGTTGGGAAAATCACTTCTGTAAGTGTTTGTTGATTCTTATTTTTGGATAGGACTATGAAACAGATTCCTGGTGTGAATTTAAAAAAATTACTGAACTGAGCCATCAGCGTTCTAAAATTCTAAAAGAATAAGCATACATAATCTTTGGTAACATTGGAGTATTTGGGGGCCGCCTTTTCTCAGATAAAGGATATTAATTGTATTGAGGTGATCTGAGTAGTAGACCTGTTAAAGAGAATTTCTGAGTATGAAGAAATAGCCAATTGCATGTGGACTTGTCACTTTCATGAATGCAGGCTTATTTTGTAATTGAGCGTTTTCATTTATATATTATAAAAACCCATGTTATGATAGCACCAGTTGAATTGGGAAAGCGGACCAAAATAGGTGGCAGGCCTTTCATTGTTGTGAAACATAGTATTTTTCCATTTAAATATATATTGGGAAATGATTTTATTTATTCCTCTTGATGTATTTTGTGTTTAAGACTAGCTGCTGTGAAAAGAGAGTTGAAAGTAAAGGAAGTGCACTTACAAGATGCTGCAAGAAGGCGTCTTCTGCAACTTCAGCAAGAACAGCGTGAAATGGAGCTAAGAAGACTGGATGATGAAATTGAGAGAAAGGTTTATTATTCTTAGTTCTCATACATTATCTCCATTAACTCTTACTTAAATGTAACGAACACCTTCAAGTTAAATAATATTCCTAGAGTTCACAAGGGATACTAAATAGCCCCTTTAGTTTTATGTAATTCTGCCCTGCCCCCAGCTATTCTTATTCTCTTTTATATTTCATTAATGGTTAAATGTTTTAGAAATGCCAGGAAAATGGGTCAGGTTGACGAGTGTCCTTGATGACTGTCTCTTTTAGAGAAGTATCAATTAAGCATGAAGTTAATTGTGAAGTAAGGGAAATGCTCCTTTTTAATATAAAAATTTACACATCCCCAGTCTAGAAAGATCTCCATTATAAAATATATGGAGTTAAAATGGACCTTCTCCACTCTTCTCTCATTTCATCCCCAGAGATAAATTATTTTAAAATGGCTATATATCTTTCTTTTTTATGGTTGCATAGTATTCCATTATATGGACATGTCATAGTTTACTTAACTAATCCTTTGCTGTTGGACATTTAGGTTGTTTGCAGTATTCTGCTGTACAAAACACTGCTAGATTGTGCATTCTCGGTACAAATCTTTGAGTAGTTGCACACATATTTTTGTTGAATAAATTCCAAGGTATGCCAGATTGTCCTCCAAAAATGAATCCACTTAGGTATTTTAAGAATATAAGAGTACGAACTTCCCTGGTGGCGCAGTGGTTGGGGGTCCGCCTGCCGATGCGGGGGATGCGGGTTCGTGCCCCGGTCCGGGAGGATCCCGTGTGCTGCGGAGTGGCTGGGCCCGTGGGCCATGGCCGCTGGGCCTGCGCATTCAGAGCCTGTGCTCTGCGGCGGGAGAGGCCGCGGCGGTGGGAGGCCCGCGTACCGCAAAAAAAAAAAAAAAAAGAGAATATAAGAGTACCGATACCCTAGTTAATTTGGAGTGCATCAGTCTTAATATTTGCCAGTCTGATAGGTGATAGGTGAAAAACGGTTTTGTTTTTTGTGCTAATGATGTTACCTGTCTCTTTATTTATTTATATTTACTTTTTCGGGCGGTACGCGGGCCTCTCACCGCTGCGGACTCTCCCGTTGCGGAGCACAGGCTCCAGACGCGCAGGCTCAGCGGCCATGGCTCATGGGCCTAGCCGCTCCGCGGCATGTGGGATCTTCCCAGACCGGGGCACGAACCCGTGTCCCCTGTATCGGCAGGCGGACTCTCAACCACTGCGCCACCAGGGAAGCCCAGTCTCTTCATTTATTTATCTTCGTTTTTCCATTTTTCTACCAAGTTACTCTTTTTCTTACCAATTTACACAGGCTCTTTTATCATTTGGGGCAGCAGTGTCCAATAGAAATATGATGTGAGGCCACATGGGTAATTTTAAGTTTTCTAATGGCCACATTAAAAAGTAAGAAGAAACAGGTGAAATTAATTTTAATAATATTTAACTCAGTATATCTGAAATTATCTTTGCAGTATGTCATTAGTAAACATTGTCATTGAGATGTTTTACCTTTTGTTTGTATGAAGTATTCGAAATCTAATAGTTTATACTTGTAGCACACCTCAATTGGGGCTAATCACATTTTAAGTGACTCAGCAGTTATATGTGGCTATAGTGCTTGCCTCACAGCATAGAGTCAGGGCATTAATCCTTTTGTCTGTTGAGAATGTTTTGCTCGGTCTGTGTTTCTTGACTCTTAAGAATGTTTGCAGTGTCTTTTTTTCATTATGTAAAATATTTTAATTTTTGGATAACCAACTTCATTAGTTTTTTATGACTTCTAGGTTTTCTGTCATGTTTATTAACCTTCCCATTTAAGGTTATATTACCACTTATGCCTATTTTCTTCTAGTTCTGTAGTTTTCTGTTGTTTTTTTAAATCTTTGATCATCTTTTTAATTAATTATTTATTTATTTATTTATGGCTGCGTTGGGTCTTTGTTGCTGCGCGCGGGCTTCCTCTAGTTGTGGCGAGCGGGGGCTACTCTTCATTGAGGTTCGCGGGCTTCTCATTGCGGTGGCTTCTTTTGTTGTGGAGCATGGGCTCTAGGCGCGCAGGCCTCAGTAGTTGTGGCATGCGAGCTCAGTAGTTGTGGCTCGCGGGCTGTAGAGCGTGGGCTCAGTAGTTGTGGCGCACAGGCTTAGTTGCTCCGCGGCATGTGGGATCTTCCCGGACCAGGGCTCGAACCCATGTCCCCTTCATTGGCAGGCAGATTCTTCACCACTGCGCCACAGGGAAGTCCCTAAGAGTCAGCAGATTATTGTGTGCCAGCAAATCTGACCCACCACCTGTTTTGTTAAGGCTCGTGAGTTACAATGGTTTTAACAATTTCACTAGTTAAAAAAAATCGGAATCAAAGAATAATAATTCATGACATGAAAATTATATTAAATTTTTAAAACATGAAATTCAAATTTCAGTGACCATAAATACAGTTTTATTGGAAAACGATCACACTTATTTGTTTACATATTTCTTTGGCTGCTTTCGCACTACAACAGCAGAGGTGAATAGCTGACACAAACGATGTCCCACAAAGCCTGAAGTATTTAACTCTGAGACCCTTTACAGGAAAAGTTTGCCAGCCCCTGATGTGTCTGAAAATTGAATGTAAGGAATGAGTTAGGAACCAAGCTTACTTCTTTCAATTTTCCCAGCAGCATTTGTTGAATATTAGCGAAGTCATTTTGCCAGCTGATCGTTATTAAATGTTCAGTTCCCTTATAAACTTGATCTCCTCCTTTGCTGTCTATTCCTAAGCCAGTACCACACTGTGTGAATAACACCTGTGTAATGTTTTACTAATTAGTAGGCCTAATTGCCATAATTAGTGTGCCTTTTAAAGGGTTTTCTTGGGGGCTTCCCTGGTGGCCCGGTGGTTGAGAGTCCGCCTGCCGATGCAGGTGGACATGGGTTCGTGCCCCGGTCCGGGAAGATCCCACATGCCGCGGAGCGGCTGGGCCCGTGAGCCATGGCCGCTGAGCCTGCGCGTCCGGAGCCTGTGCTCCGCAACGGGAGAGGCCACAACAGTGAGAGGCCCGCGTACCGCAAAAAAAAAAAAAGGAAAAAAAAAAGAGTTTTCTTCAGTATTCTCAAATGTTTATCATTTCAAATAGACTTTGAAAATTTTATCTCTCCCTCTCTCTCTCTCTCTGAATCCCCCCATCCTATTGGAATTTTTATTAGGATTGCATTGAATTTGTAAACTAATTAAGGAGTTTCAAACTTGCTTTTGATAAAGTAGTAAATATTTAAATTTTTCTTAAGATTTTCATTCATCTATATTAATAATCTATTATCTCTTTTTATAGCATGAGATAATACTTTGTTTTGTTTAAAGCCAATTAACTTTAAGTTGGTTTTTAAAATCCATGATTTCTTTTAACTATCTCGTCTAGTAAATGAGGTTGGTAATTCATTATTCTAGAAAATCTATGTTCTTCCCCAAAAATAATACAGGCTTAGAACTCTGATCTCTTTATTCCAAACCCCTTTGAGATAGTGGAAGGCGGTTTTTTTGGTGAAAGAATCCTGTCAAGTCCTTTCAATGGCACGATCTGGCCTCTGCCTCCCATTCCAGCCTCCTGCCCTTCCATCTCCCTGGTCTGATAGTGAGCTCTGACCCTGCTAAATAGCAGAAGCTTCTCTACTCACCGTTCAGGCACCAGCAGGAAAGGCAGCTTGAGTCCAAAGTGACACGTACAAGTGACACAGACATCTGTTAGTAGCAAGCAAAGTTGATCTGTTTTGCTCTGGTACATAGCTGTTTGTATCTCTGAAAATTCATGAGCAAAAGAGCTTCTGTAATTGAAATTCCTAAAAAGCATTATTTGCTATGCCAAACGTCTCCTCCACCTCTTAGCATTACAACTACTCTTGCCTCATCAACTCAAGTCTCCCTACCTCTGAGCTAACTGCTTTCTCAGGAACCTCTTTAAGGTGAACTGGTTTTCCGTCCGTGGTTTTTTTACTCCTTGGATGCATGTCCTTGCACATCCCACTATACTCTCATTTTTACTGTTTGTTTCTCTGGTTATATGTATTCGATAGTTTGTCTACAATATCTAACACTGCCTTATGCGTGTAAGTAGTCATGCAATCATTAACCGTTTACTGGTTGGATGAAATGATTAGGTTAGATGCCTCATGGGTTATAGTTTGTTTTGTTTTGTTCTGAAACACATATCATGTTATTCTCACTCCTAAAGGATGAGCATTTTAGGCAGCCAAGTATTTAAGACAGTTCCCAGGAGTCTCTATCTAAAGAGTTCCTGATCCAAATCCTCTAGTGTATAGGACTGAAAAGCTCCCAAGGAATCAGATTTCGAGAAAGGTGAACTTTAAATTGGCTAAGTCCAAGCAGGGCACATACAGGCTGAACAGTCCACAGTAAATTTTAACTTGAAATTACTAGTTTCCAAACCGAATTTAGAAAAGTATAGAAGTTTAATCAAAAAGAACATTAAATAAATGTTATATCGAATAAGATTAAACATTTTATATTTTTATCCACTGTGAATTGAAATTGCTCAAGTTTTTCTAACTCATAATATGGCTAATGTAATATGGAAAGAGCTGCCATCTGTTCTCCCAGTCTGGGCAGATGAGCATATGGTAATTGTGTTTTCTTTTTTAGAAAATTATGCTTAACTTTAACTCAGACGTTATTTCTAGATTCCACAGTGAATGTTAATAGATTGGCAATTACTCTCGTTTCAAAAACCCAATACCTCTTATTTTAAATGCATTTAGCGGGTTGTTCATATCACAAGATTACTTCATCTATTAAACAAAAAATATTTATGTAAATTGTTTTTGGTATTGACAGTCTGTTATTTGGCCGTAGGTACGTATGAGAGATCGAGACATTGTTGCCACAGCCAAAGACCTAGACGTGAGACGTCTGGAACTCGGATCACAAAAGAGCCTTCACGAGAAGGTAGAAATCAACAACTTCCAATAGAAGAAAAGCAGAGTTTGTACGAACTCTTTTTAGACAGTTTATTCAAGGTTTTTTAATGTTCATTTTATTTTTTTTTTCGAGAAGAGTATAGTGTTATCCAGGATTGTAAGGTAGCCAGAATGTCTGAACGCACAGTTTGTTGTAATTCTTTAATTCATGTTTCTCTTAACAACTTAGTCTAGTGTCTGAAGCACCAGATGTAAGCCCCAGATTTTGCCTCAGGATCTTTTACTAACTTCCTAAGTTTCCTCATATCTGTGTAACAGTGACTGCAAAATTAACCCAGTACTTCACAAGGATCCTACCAGGTAAGTCAGGTACGAGCTGTAAAGCACTCGAAATTTGAAGCTTCTGGAATCAAATCAGCAAGGACCTACTTTAGCACGTATAATTCAGTTTCCAAGACACTGGAAACTTTCTCACTGCTGTAGATATTTTTTGTTGGGGAAAAGCATTATGTTACTCATTTATTTAATGTTGAAACCACGTTTTCACTTCCTTCAGTCCTCTTAAAGTCAGACTGAGTTTGAAATTAGCGATAACTACAAATACGTAACAGGTAACGTGCATATGATTGTTTGTTGCTCACATTAAATGAGATTTAAAACATAGCACCGTTCATAACTACAACACTTTAAGTTTCTACACTGAACTTTTTCTAAATCTGAGCCCCAGGAATTTACACTGAGTCTCCTATGATTCTGAATTACAATTCATTCATTTGAACTAAGCTTGAGGTTATTTTTTACTATCTTTTCTGCGGGGGAGGTGGAGTGGTGGCACCGGGGGCATGATTTCAGAATTAACAGAAATTTTGCAAGAAAATACTAAAAATTTCAAAGTGTTTTTCTCTCAGATTCTCAAATATTAACATTTTGCTAAGTTTGCATTATCCTTCTCTTTCTGTCTATACACACACACACTTTTTTTTCCTGAGCTGTTTGAGTTGCAGACATTATGCTCTTTTACCCCTGAATACTTCATTGTATATTTTCTACAAGGAATCCTTATTACATAATCGCAGTACAGTGATCAAAATCAGCACATTAACATATTATTATCTGTTGTATAAACCGTATTCACATCTTATCAGTTGTCCTAAACATGTCTTTTATAGCAAAAGAAAATCTAAGCTACTCCATTTGTTTCAGTTGTCATGTCTCTTTATTCTCCTCTCAGTTGGAACCACTCCTGAGTCTTGTCTTTATATTTTATGACACTTATACTTTTGAAGTATATAGGCCAGGTAGATTGTAGAATATTCCTCAATTAGCATTTGTTGTTTACCTGTTGACTAATATCAAGCACCTTTTCATATGTTCATTGTCCGTTTTTATATCTTCTTTGGAGATCATGTGGTTAATGTCTGTTTAAAGCATGTAGGGCCATACTTTCTTGGTTTTTGTTATATCGTGTAATTTTTTGTTGAAAACTAGCTATTTTAAGTAAGAGGACGTTTCTGGAAATCACATTCTTGTCTCTCCTAAGGGTCTCTTGTTGTTTCTTTGCTTAGTGACTTTTCTGAATTATTCTGTAAAGTATTCTTTGTCATGCGTAGCCACTGAAGTCTCTACTCAGGTAGCCTGGTGACTAGACAGATTTCCTTAGATCCCTTGAACCAGAAAGCCTCTAGTCTTTGCTGAGAGGCACCGTGTGCATCATTTTCGGGCACACTTTCAACACTCAAGTTAGATAGTTTACAACTCTCTTAGATTTCACTTCCTGATTTTGCAAAACCTCAGTTCACCAGAGCTGAGCGCTTAGGACCTTCTCAGGTCTGAGCATTCACACAGCCCTTGGCACGCGCACATTGTACACATGCACACGGCCTTCTGAAGTCCCTGGAATCTGTTGGAGCATTTCAGAGCCCCCTATAGGTATCTGATTCCCCAGCTTTTCCTACAAAGCTTTTTGATTGGCCTGTTGTTTGCTCTGTGACCCACTGCCTTGGACAGTCACGACGTTCAACAGTTTCCCCTGATGGTTTTCAGCAGACATCCCCAGGGAAAAGGCTACAGGTGAGTTATGAGTCAGGTCAAATAAAAACAGCCTTGAAAGTGGGGTCTTCCAAGTCAGATGGTGACAGTTCTCTGGGAATGGGAGTTACAAGGACCTCAACTCCATTTTGTCCCCTCCATTAGCTGCCAGGCTAATGATTTTCAAAGCTAATGGCAGAGCTTAGGGGTGGCTGGAATAGGAATAGGAATAATGCAAGTTTAAAATGCCATAAAGTTCGTCTTTCTTACTAAGATTCAGCCATTTTTATGAATAAATGCTCCCCAGATTGCTGTAAGCCTTCAGTTTATTTCCAGAGTTCTGAAAAAAGTTTGTTTTGCCAGTGATCTCAGTGCTTTTATAGATGAGAGAATTTTCAGAGGTCCTTACTCTTACTTCCACTGATGTCACCACTGTTTGCTTTACTTTGAAAATTAGATGATTACAGTTTTGGTATTCTGAAAAAGAGCAAAGACGTTTTTGTGTTCTAACATCATTATTTTATGGATTGGTGATTTTTTTAAAATGATTTCTTTAACAGAATCTCACTAGAAATCAAGAAGCTATTGCAAAAGAAATGAGAGAAGATGCAGACGCCAATAAACGAAAAGTGGATCTTGAAGATCACATGTTTCATAGACCGATAGGAACAGATCAAACTCAGAACCAGAACACTCAGAAGGTAAAAATATGATGAATTTAGTGTATCTATAGAAGGAGGAATTCCCATCTGCCATTCTTTTAAAAGAAGGAATTTAATAATGAACTCTATAAAGTTAATTTGTTTCTTTGCTTCAGTTATCACAGTTCCTAGAAATTCACATTATTTTATTTAGAGGCTACTTACTTCACTGACAGCCATATACATGTGTCTTTTATACTCTTAGAGAATTTCAAGACTTGGAAGAAAATACATAGGGAATAACTTTATAACTTTTAGTGCCCTCCATTGTTAAGTCTCCGAAATTATCCCTGAGTGGATTAGTTGCAAAACATCAGGTCTCTGCCTGGTATATAAGCCAGCGTTTCCAAAGTGTATTCTGTAGAATATCAATAACTAGTATTAAATAAAATGGGGATGACACGTATTGAAAACGCTGTCTTAAAGTTAGGTATTTCCATGCCAGGTTTGAGGATATGGCACATTGTGAATCTGTAAGAAAGTTTCTTAAACTTATCTTATAGAATTTCTTGCAGAGTATCCTTTCAGAAATGCTGGCTTAAATGAATGGAAATAGAATTTGAGGGCTTCAGCATAGAACTTTGTCAATTATCCCTTTAACGAAATGGTAAGTGGGTCTGTGGCAGGGCCTGGCCCTGTTCCAAAAGCCAGGAATGGTGTAAGATTTCCCTACCTTCTGTTTTGTCCCTTGGCTTCCCCCACCAGAATATCCCCTCCCCCCTTTTTTGTCCTTATAGGCTTTTGTCCAGTCTGTAAAAATAGGTTCTTCTGACTCCTTTTCAAAGGACTGAAACATAGGAATTGTTTAATTCCACCCATCCCTTAGCCTAGAAGTTCTCAACCTTGGCTATACATTAGAACCACTTGAAGAGCTTTCTAGAAGTACCAATATCCAGCTGATAAAGAGATTGATTTAGTTGGTTTGTGGTGGAGCCTGGACATCAGTTTGTTTTAAACACGTGGTGGAGCCTGGACATCAGTTTGTTTTAAACACTGAGGTGATTCTAATATGCAACCAGGGTTGTGAACATCTGTCCTGGACACTTGGATACGTTGAATGGACATACCGTATTTTATGTAGTCTAAACTTGTTTCTGAAATTTACAAATTGTTCTTAGTTAATTGAAGAAAATTTGGCAAAAGCTGAACAAGCATGTCTAAATACTGACTGGCGAATTCAAGCTTTACATAAACAAAGATGCGATGATCTACACCGAAATGAATGTTACCAGGAAGTAGCCAAACTGCTTCGGAAAAACAGAAAGAAAGAAATGGAAGTATTAAATGCAGTGATGGAGGGGGAAGCTAAAAAGGTAAGAATGGTGTTATAAACTTCTTGTTATTAATCATTTAAATCTTGAAATAGTACATAATCAAACGGCAATAGCATCAAACCACATAATGCGTGTTTGAAACGATCTTAAAGATGATCTAATTTTAATACGTAGAGCTCAGAGAAGTCCAATGTTGATGCCACCTAAGAATGACTAAGTGTCTTTCTCAGTTACATTAGTGTCTCAACTTCCCAACCTCGTGGATTTGTTCTAGCTGATTGTATAATATCACTACTTTAATTTACCTAATTTTTTATACTAGCAACGTAAAAGACTTTGAACAGTTAGGAATTATATGTAGCTATTAGTAACAAAAACCAAAATAACAGTAACTATAAGCAAGATAGAAGTATTTTTCTTTTTCACATGAAAAGTCTGGAGGTGGGCAGTCCACGGTTGGTATCCTGGCTCCAAGGTCATCAGAAAAACTGCCCCCTTCAACCTTTCTGCACTATTTCCTGGAGCATGTCTTTCATTCTCATGGATACCTTTCCATCCATTAATTTTAAAAACTCAATCCCATAAGGTTTGAGATCTGAAATGTATTGAAATGAATTATTTCAGTGACAGTTGGGACCCGTATGGCACTCTGAGGAATTGAATAGTAGGGACGTCAGAAGTGCCTCTGCTTTCAAGGTTCTTCAACAGCCTTGAGCCAAGACAGGCACCCAGATTCCCTAATATCAAATAAATCCTACGTGCCTTGGAAATATAAAGTAGAGGAGACAAAAGGGGCTACTTCACTGTAGGAACTTGCATTAGCACAAATTTATGTGATTTTTTTTTTCATTTATTTGTATTTAGTGGGAGGAAGCTGAAGAACAGGACTTTCATTTGAAATCAGAAAAGAAAGCTGCTGCTCCTTCAGATGCCTCTAGAAGGTGGTTCCTGGAGAATGAGATACACGCTCAACATCCATGTCATAAAGGTGAGCATCGCGAATGCTTCTCTCTCCCTTCGTGGTGTTAACACCTTCATTCATTTACTGTGGTCTCTCATCATGGATAAATCCCTGAGATGTATTTTGGCACTTTTAGTCAAGTTATTGCTCAGTTAAAAGGGTGGGATGAGGAGGTGGGGCTGTTTAAAAAAAAAAAAAAAGCGGGCTTCCCTGGTGGCGCAGTGGTTGAGAGTCTGCCTGCCGATGCAGGGGACACGGGTTTGTGCCCCGGTCCGGGAAGATCCCACATGCCACGGAGCGGCTGGGCCCGTGAGCCATGGCCGCTGGGCCTGCGCGTCCAGAGCCTGTGCTCCGCAGCGGGAGAGGCCACAACAGTGAGAGGCCCACTTACTGCAAAAAAAAAAAAAAGCTCCAATTAAGAAAAACTTCTCAGCCATCCTGTAGAATTGTTTTATTCCACGGTCCTTGGCATCCCGTTAATGTACTAGACTATGATTTGTTCCCAAAGTGCTATTTCTAGTTAATTTTAGTAAAAATGTGTGCTTTGCCAATAGCTGGTCCTCAGAACAACAGTTTATTAAAGTAACACAAGGAAACTTATTATAGGATCTAATCAAACATTAGGTTTTGGTGCAAGGCTTACCAGTGGCATTCAATGAAAAATCAAACTTTTAATTTAAAATTCTTGGAAATTCCCTGGCAATCCAGTGGTTAGGACTCAGCGCTTTCACTGCCGTGGTCCGGGTTCAATCCCTGGTTGGGGAACTAAGATCCCACAAGCCCCATGGCACGGCCAAAATAATAATAATAATAAATTTAAATTTCTAAAATAGAGTACCTTTACAGGGAACTTCTGTCTTACTATATCTTGTATTGTTTCAGTCTTTTATAAAATGTTTATGTATTACTTTTTAAAATAACAGCCTTACTGATGTGTAATTCACATGCCATACCATTCACCTATTAAAAATGTACAATTCAACAGTATTGTATTACCATATATTATATTACCATATATTAAAAAATATATTCAGAGTTGTGCAGCCATCACCACGATCGATTTTAGAACATTTTCACAGCCCCAAATACACCCCATGGCCATTTGCAGTCAGTCCTCATTTCCTGCTACTCCCCCCAGCCCTTGGCAACCACTAACCTACCCGTTTCTGGAGATGTGCCTATTCAGGAAATTTCATATACATGGAATCATATGCTGCATGGTCCTTTGTGTCTGACTTCTTTCACTAGCATAATGTTTTGAGGTTCAACCATGATCAGTACTTCACTCCTTTTTAATGCAGAATAATATTCCATTGTATGAGTATTCCACATTTTATTTATCCACTCATCAATTGATAGACATTTGGGTTGTGTCCGCTTTTGGGCTTTTACGACTAATGCTGCTCTGTGCATTACCTTTGTCATTACTTTTGTAGTGCACAGATTGAAAAGCAAAAATAGAGGTTAGATTTAATTAGGCTGCTTTTGAAACCCCTCATCACCTCTCACGCTTTTGGGTTTAGGTCCCAAATAGCGCCCGGAGCCCTCGGGGGAAGTGGGGAGCAGAATGTCACAGATTAAAAGACACAAACCACTGGAGCTGCCACTTCTCCCTAACCCTGTCACACTTACCCCAGCATTAGAAAGAAAAGAAATTTGAGACTTGGAGAACCTACGAATTTAGAAATGGAAAAGGAAAGAGACTGCAAAAAGCTCCCTGCGTCCGTAGTCTTCCTACATGTGGCCCTTCCGCCTCCAGGGTGCCTTCCTCCCAGGCCACCTACGCTTTTTTGACGTTCCAAAATTTCACCAATGAGAGATAGTTTGGTTAATAATCATTCATTTTTCAAAAGGCAAATGTGTAAGGATTTGATCATCGCCTTAATCAGGGTGTATAGATTAAATCCGTGTCACTTAATCCTAAAACTGGAGGATAATCAGCGTCACTTAATCCTAAAACTGGAGGATAATCAGCTATAATTAGGAAAACGGCATGTTGACTGCAAGTGCTCCGCATTGGTTTGTCACTCAGAGCCTAGAAGCGAGGCACCAGGAAGTAGGAAGTAGGAAGCAGGTGAGTGTGCCCACGACAGATCATTTATTTACATTTGTGCCTAGTGTCAATCTTTATTAGCAATGGGGGGGAATTCTTATTGTTTCCCAAAAAATAGAACCTTCTGGACAATGTGGGTGACCCTCACTGCTTCTAAAATCCTAGGCCCATAAACTTAAACTGAATAGCGAGTGATGTCTTATAAAATATTAGTCCAGATTTTTAATGGGCAAAGGATTTGAACAGACAGTTCTCCAGAGAAGATATACAATGACCAATACACGTATGAAAAGATGTTCAGCTTAAATTAGTCATTAGGGAAATACAAATCAAAACCACATGAGAAAACATTCAAATTAAAAATATATATACAGTGAGATACAACTTCATGATCAGTAGCATGGATGTAATCCATTAACAAGTGAGGGCAAGGATCAGAGGAATTGGAACAGTGCTGGTGGGAATGTGACGTGGTACAGCCACTTTGGGAAACAGTCTGGCAGTTCCTCAAAAGGTTAAATGTAGAGAGACTGTATGACCCAGCAGTTCCACTCCTAGGTATATACCCAAGAGAACTGAAAACATATCCCTACAAAAACTTGTACATTGAATGCTCACAGCATCATTATTCATAATAGCCCAAAAGTAGAAACAACGCAAATACCCATCAAATGAGGAGTGGATAAACAAAACATGGTATAGCCACACAATGGAATCTTATTTAGTGATAAAAAGGAATTAACTACTGATTCATGGTACAAAATGGATGAACCTTGAAAACCTTATGCTAAGTTAAAGCAGCTAGACCAAAAGGCCACATGTTAATATGATTCTATTCATGAAATGCCCAGAATAGGCAAACCTGTAGAGGCAGAAGGGGGTTAGTGGTTTGTGGGTGGGAGGGGTAGGGGAGTGGGCCACTAGTGGGTAAGACGTTTATTTG
Source organism: Delphinus delphis (assembly GCF_949987515.2). Taxonomy (NCBI): domain Eukaryota; kingdom Metazoa; phylum Chordata; class Mammalia; order Artiodactyla; family Delphinidae; genus Delphinus; species Delphinus delphis. The sequence goes on from NC_082699.1 coordinate 64,606,997, forward strand.
GGGGATGATGAAAATGTTCTAGAATTAGTGGTGATGATTATACAACTCTAAGTATACTAAAAACACTGAACTGTACCCTTGAAAGGGGTGAATTCTGTGGTATGTGAATTACCTCAGTGAAACATTTTTTTAATGACATTCGTAAATGCTGGTTGCCAGGTAGGGCCACTGGACCAGGTTTTAAAGCGACTGGGCCTTGAAGAAAGGGAAGAGCTTAGAGCAATTGGAGGACATTTCAGGGAGGGAGGATTTCATGGTGTGGTGCAGGAGCCCAGGCTGGATGTCGGGAACACCAGGTTCTGGTTCCAGCCTCATGGTAAACGAAGACAGAGTTTAAAGAATCTTAGCCAGAGTCAATAAGCTGTGTATCTCTGGTTAGTTTATTTACCCACTTGTGTTTCATTTGTGCCTATTAAGAAATGTTTACTGGTCTTCAGTTTCCTCATTTGTAAAATGAGAAGATTATAGACTAGGCGATTTTTAATTTTGTTACAGTTCTCACGTTATATTACACCATTTTCTAACCACTGACAGTCTGTGGGTCCCTCTGAGGCTCTCTCCCAGAAACATGCACATACACGTACACACACACAGCACTTTCCCATAATCATTTTTGTGGATTCCCCAACCAAACGCCTCCATGAACTCCTTGCATGAGACAGAACTTGTTAAAAGTAATGAATCAGTGGCAGAGACTTGCCTGTCGTGGTGATTCAGGTTAGGCCAGCTGGAGCAGAGAGCTTCTGTACAAGAATGGTTAAAGATATCACTGAAGCATGTAGGTGATGGGGACCTTCAGGCTGAGCAGTGGGCTTCATCCTGTTGACCAGCCTGGCTGCACAGCAGAATGGCCTGCGGAAGACAGAGTACAGGGCTTGCCTCCTGGGCAAGGAACGTGGTTAGGGAAAGGAAGGAAATTTAGTTTGTACCTTTTTGTTCCTTTCGAATTTTGTGAGGTACAGGTAATACCACTTCAGTAAATAAATACTAATTTTAAATAATAAGAATCACTTTTGGGGCTTTAAAATAAATACATTAAATGAAGGAAAAAAGCAAGTTGTAGTGCAAAAAAGTATAGAAAAAAGAACTCACTTTTTACTGTACTATTTATATGTTCAAATTTGTTACAGTTAGCCAGTGACTGGCAATCTTTTGATACATTACAAATTTTTAAAAAAATGCATAGTCAGGACCTCACATTTAATTCTGCAGATTTAAAACAAAATGGAAAGGGCTTCCCTGGCGGCGCAGTGGTTAAGAATCCGCCTGCCAATGCAGGGGACATGGGTTTGATCCCTGGTCCGGGAAGATCCCACATGCCACAGAGCAACTAAGCCCGTGCGCCACAACTACTGAAGCCCACGTGCCTGGAGCCCGTGCTCCACAACAAGAGAAGCCACCGCGATAAGAAGCCCATGCACTGCAACCAAGAGTAGCCCCCGCTTGCCACAGCTAGAGAAAGCCCACGCGCAGCAACGAAGACCCAGTGCAGCCAAGATTAAATAATTTTTTTAAAAAAATGGAAAGCTAGATTTTTGTTTTAAAGTTTCACAGGTGGATCTGCTCAGCAGTGTTTGAAACGTTGCTATAAGCAAAGGGGGGGAACCACTGGCTGTGTGATATTTACAAGACGGCATTTAATTCATCCTCCCCAATAGCCGTGGGCAGGAGGGATACAGGACAGATGAGAGACAAGGAACTGTGAGATCTCAGATTTGGAAGGATCTGATATGTGAATCATCTCTGCAACATTGCAATAGTGGTTATCCAGCCTATGCCAGAACACTAATAGAGCTGGTGAGCGCGTTACCTCATTCCATTTTCTGCCAGTATTTTATTTAAAAGTTGCTCCTTCCTTATGTAAAGCTGAACCTGCTTTTCTTTTTGTAAACCGTCTCATTAAAAACTGTTCTCTGGTCAGAATGGCCATCAGAAAAGTCTACAAATAAATGCTGGAGGTGTAGAGAAAAGGGAACCTTCCTACACTGTTGGTGGGAATGTAGATTGGTGCAGCCACTATGGAGAACATTATGGAGGTTCCTTAAAAAACTAAAAAGAGAATTACCATATGGCCTAGCAATTCCATTCCTGGGCATATATCCAGAAAAGACGAAAACTCTAATTCGAAAAAATACATGCACCCTAATGTTCATTACAGCACTATTCACAATAGCCAAGACATGGAAGCAACCTAAATGTCCATCAACTAATGAATGGATAAAGAAGATGTAATACATATATACAATGGAATACTACTCAGCCTTAAAAAAGAATGAAATAATGCCATTTGCAACATGGATGGACCTAGAGATTATAATACTAAGTGAAGTAAGCCAGACAGAGAAAGATGAATCATATGATGTCACTTATATGTGGAATCTTTAAAAATGATACAAATGAACTTATTTATGAAACAAACAGACATAGAAAACAAACTTGTGGTTACCAAAGGGGAAAAGGGGGAGAGGGATAAATTAGGAGTATGGGATTAACAGATACACACTACTATATATAAAATAGATACACAACAGGGACTTACTGTATAGCACAGAGAACTATATTCAGTATCTTGTAATAAGCTGGAATACAAAAGAATCTGAAAAAGAATACATAAATGAATCACTTTTCCATACACCTGAAACTAACACAACATTGTAAATCAACTACAATTAAAAAAAAACAAGCTATTCTCTGGAGCAATGCAGATTATGCTTACTACCATGATAGCCCTTCAGATATTTTAAGATGCCTCTTATATTCCATTCCCTGACACCAGTTCAAAATTAATCATTTGGTAATTAGTCACATTATCTTAATGACTCATTGAGCGAAAACAATGAGTTAAAACCATTAGCTGAACACATATGTATGGAATCTAAAAAAAAAAGATGGTTCTGAAAAACCTAGGGGCAGGATAGGAATAAAGATGCAGATGTAGAGAATGGACTTGAGGACACAGGGAGAGGGAAGGGTAAGCTGGGATGAAGTGAGAGAGTGGCATGGACATATATACACTACCAAATGTAAACTAGATAGCTAGTGGGAAGCAGCCGCATAGCACAGGGAGATCAGCTCGATGCTTTGTGACCACCCAGAGGGGTGGGGTAGGGACAGTGGAAGGCAGACACAAGAGGGAGGAGGTATGGAGATATATCTCTATGTATAGCTGATTCACTTTGTTATAAAGCAGAAACTAACACAGCATTGTAAAGCAGTTATACTCCAGTAAAGATGTTAAAAAATTAATTAATTTTAAAAAACACAAAACACACACACACACAAAAACCCAGTAGCTGAAGCTCTTGAGCCCAGGTGAAAGGCAGGCATCATCTTCATGAGTCAGTGTGACCCGAGCAGTCTGGGCCTGACTCATGGAGGCTTGGATCCTGGTGATGGGAGTAGAAAGGAAGGGACATCCTAAGTGACATTAGGATGAAAAAATCAAAAGGACTCTGATGTCTTATTGGATGTAAAGCTGTAGGAGTTAGGAAACAGTAAAAACACAGCTGAAGGGTGAGTATAAATTTTGAAGTGGGGAGTGATGTTAAAAAAAATAGGAGGTGGCACTGGTTAGGTGTGGAACACTGCCATTCTTCCTACTCTAATAAGTCCAGGTAAAACTTGCCTATCGCTTGGGACGTCCCTGGTAGTCCGGTGGGTGAGACTCCATGCTCCCAATGCAGGGTTTCATCCCGCGTCAGGAACTAGATCCCGCATGCTGCAACTAAGACTCTGCATGCCGCAACTAAGACTCTGCATGCCGCAACTAAAGATCCCACATGCCGCAACTAAAGATGCCACGTGCCGCAGCTAAGACCCAGCCCAGCCAAAATAAATAATAAAAATTAAAATATTAAAAAAAACAAAACAAAACTTGCCTGTCGCTGCTTCTGGTCTGCTGTATATAGTGATCATGCCTTGCCTGGTTAAAGTTGGTAGTGATCAGCTCACAGGTGTTCTCAAGGAAGGTTCGCTAATCACATTTAATCGTCTCTCCCAACAAATGTTTGGGATCTCTATACTAACACCTGTATTTTTCAGTAGTTTGTTGGCTTTTTGTTTTAGCTCAAGGTGTTTTGAAAGTACTTTACCAAAACTTCAGCTCAGCTCTTAATTCTCACTAACTGTACTTCCCTTGCCCATTGAATGGTGACAGCATTCTTCCCAGAAGAGAAAACTAAGGGGCTTTTTATCCTTGGCACTTTTAATTCACTAGGGACCGTCTGGAATTAATCATGGCTTTCTATCCACTCCCAAACATTCTCTCTGTTTTTTCACTTTTATAACATAGTGCCCAGGTGCCAAGATGAATGGGTCGCCTCAGGCCGTTTGCCTAGAACCTCACAGTTAAAAGACATTTCTGAAATGGAGTCCTTGACACAGAGTAAGTCAACAAACAAGAAAGATGTCTCCTGTCATGTTCGATTTAGCAATATTTAAGCAAGATTGTGGCTTAAGTTATAGTTGTAGCATGTTGAGACCATTTTCCCAGGGCATTGATCATGGAAATCCTAAAGTGGAGTCAGCAAGATTCTCAGGTTTCCAGCTGGGGAGAAAAACTGGGTCAGTTCGAACCCCAAGTAGAGAAAGCTTGCCAAATATCATTAGTGCGACTATTTCTCTAGCACCAGCACTGCTGCCCAAAACAGAGTTGGAGGCTCCAATAGAAGTCGGTCACTAACTAAATTAATGATATTCATGACTATTTTTTACATCCTCGTGAAAAGAAAATCTCAGGATTAGTTTTCAAAGCTATTACATATTTGAATTTTCTCAGCTCTTATTCTGGGCTGAGTTCCCTCCAGCAACCATTGGAAACATGTGTCTGCTCTGGGCCCTGAGATGTACTGCAGGGCCAGCTCGCTCAGAACTGCTGAGGGCAGGTGGCTCCATGGTGATTAGTTGCCTTTTGATCCCTTGACTTGATTAACTGGAGGTTTTTGTTTATTTCTGGACAGGATGGGATGGAAACATCTCACAGAAATGTAGTCATAGCATTAAGCCCGTAAAGGAGCTCACAGTTTCCCCAGTAAAGTACTTGATTTGTGTTTAAAAGGAGGGGAGGGGACTGGAAACTCTGTTAGACTTTACTTCAACCAACTTTTTCAGTAAAACTGTCATATAAGTGAAGCAGAATTTAACAGTGTGTTTTGAGTTCTTTTAGAAGAACAGATTTGTATATAATGTCCCCAAAAGACCAGCTTTATAAGAAAGATACCTGGTAACAAGTCATGAGTTCCAGTGTTGTGTAAAACATCCTTGCTAACTCTTAGTCTTATGTGCATCTCTAAATTCTGTGTCAGGATGTGCATTAAACCAAAAGTCATGTGTAAGTCAAATGAAAGGACAGGAGATTCTCAACTGTTCTCTATTCTGACACGTCAGAACTTTTTAACTAGATAGTTCTAAATTTCAAAATCCAGTTGAGGACATTTGGCAAGTTTCTCATTTGGCAGCAAAATAAGAAAAGCATAAATGTTTTATTCCTTGGGGGAAAAACAGTTTTCAGAAATTGAAGCTATTTGAATATGTAACTAAGTTTCAGAGAAGTATATTTTTAAGATGCTTCTTTTTTGAATTCCAGTATTTACTAGCCCCTCTAAATCAATGTGAAATGACTGTTACACTTGGACACACTGTAATGCTCTAATCTTGATTCTGGACTCTCCCTGCGTTGGCCACTATAAAAAGCACTTGACTTATTTATTTAAGCATTAGGAGAAGTGGTCATGGTGTACATTTCACAATATTAATTTTGGCACCTTGGAATTTTCTCATTACAATAAGCACCATGGTGAAGAAACTTACTATTGCAAAGAACTCAAATTCTCTCTTAAACAAGCTTTCTTCCTAATTTAAAAGGTCATCTGTATTCCCAAATCAAAAAAAAGCTAACCAAAAGCAGATAAGTTCTCTAACAGCATTCATTCAATTCAACGAATAAATATTTGACTTGTAAATGGAACCACATGGGCAGGTAATATGTTTGGCTTTTTGTTTAAGAAGTTTTGTTTTTAGAATATTCATTTCATTATTGATTTTTTTGCAACGTATTTACCTTTAAACACTATACCATTGCTAAAATTAACTGTTGTTAATTTTAAATTTTGTTTTCAAGTTTCATTAAACCAAAGAAAAACACATTGGGACACCATGGAATGGGATCTTATGGAGAGAGTGAGAAATCTCCGCCAGAGACTCGCCACCCAGGCTCGAAACAGATGTCAAACGCCTCATCTTTTGGCTACTTAGGAGGCTGGTCACCTTGAGAGAGTCAAAGAGCGAGATACCTATTTTGCAATCAGTGACACTGATTTTCAGATTATTTATTTTAAATTCCTATAAAGATCAACCTTTTGTATGAAAAATATGTGTGTATAAAAATTATGTGTTCTCTTTAATTCTGGTGCTTTGGGACTTGTAAATGGCTTATTGTACTTTTCACAATAAAAAAAATTTGAAGCTTTTAAAGCTTTGTATTAGGCCCTTTCAGGTTTCAAGGACCAGCATAAACCTCAGGAACTTTAGTGGATGAGGTTTTATTTTAAAGGTGAACGGAGAAATAAAGAACACGACACCACCTCAGCAGCTGTGCAGCCAGGACTGAGCCAGAACTCAGCAGCAGCGCCAGAGCGCGAGCAGTGAGGAGAGGCCCACCTGCCAGCCCCTCTGCCCCCAGCAGCTGGTCCCCCCCTCGCCCGCGATCCACCGTACCAGCAGCACCCAGGCCACTGTCTCCTCTTCTCCTGACGGCACCGGCTCAGCGCCACAACAGGGCTGCTCCCGGCTTCAGCATCTTGGCAAATTACTTCCCTGAACCCATTTCTAAAGGGAGAGTAGAAACAGCACGTGGTCTTTGATGTAAAGATTAAATAAGATAATGTGTATAAAGTTCCTGATATAGTGCTTTTCCTGGTATGGTGCTTAACACACAGCACACAGTACATACGAGTGTTTTGTTTTGGTACAAAGATAATCTTATGGTAAGCCAAATGCTCTCTTTTGTCCGAAGTCCTAAGAGAATACCCCGTTATAGGACTTCCCTGGTGGTGCAGTGGTTAAGAATCGGATCGCCTGCCAATGCGGGGGACACGGGTTCGAGCCTTGGTCCAGGAAGATCCCACATGCCGCGGAGCAGTTAAGCCCGTGCGCCACAACTGCTGAGCCTGTGCTCTAGAGCCCGTGTGCCACAACTACTGAGCCCACGCGCCACAACTACTGAGCCCACGCTCCTAGAGCTTGTGCTCCGCAATGAAGAGTAGTCCCCGCTCGCTGCAACTAGAGAAAGCCCGCGCACAGCAACAAAGACCCAACGCAGCCAAAAAAAAAGAGAAAAAAACACCTTAGATTACATCAGGAAAAACAATTTAAAAAAAAAAATACCCCATCATTATACAAGGCATTGGTTTCCCAAGAGCACTTTCATCAGCCTCATCTTTGTCAGTTTGTTAGAAGCATACCTTCATGGGCCAGGCTGGTGTGTGTATGTGGCAACAGAAAGTCACAGGATATAAAATATTTCTGGTATGATTGCAACTTCAATGGGCTAGAAATTGCTCACCTAAAAGGATTTGAATTATAGGGACCCCCCCGGTGGTCCAGTGGGTAAGACACTGCCCTTCCAATGCTCGGGGCCCAGGTTCAATCCCTGGTCAGAGAACTAGATCCCACACACATGCCGCAACTTAGAAGCCCACGTGCCAGAACTAAAGATCCCATGTGCCACAACAAAGGATCCCGTGTGCTGCAACGAAGATCCCGCTCAGCCTAATTTTTTTTTAAAAACATTTGAATTCTAAAATATTGTGATTCTGCCAGCCAGAATCAACTGTATATTGCCCGTTTTTGACCTCTACTTCAGGTCCTCTTTTACTAGAATTTACATCCATTCAGATTGGTTTTGCAAACTGTGCGCGCGCACACACTCTTTTATAGTCTTATAATATTTTAAACTTTTTAAAAAAGTTTCTATCCATCCAGTGAAAGTGGGTTATGCATACTTTCAATGACATGAAGTTCTTTTTTATTACATTCTTCCCTCTAGTTTTCCCTGAGCCTGCAATTCTCCCAACAGTGATCTTGATAAAGTCACTGGCTTAGCAGAGCGGTAGTTGGCCCAGTCTCATAAGTCACGTGGGATTGCTTGGCATTTCGGAGGTTAGCACATTTCATGACATCTACGAAATACATTTCTGATTATCTCTTCCTGCTTCTTGGCAGTATATCTTCAACCCGACCCCAATTTCTTTCTTTTTTTTTTTTTTCAATATTTGTTCATTTGGCTGCACCGGGTCTTAGTTGCGGCATGTGGGATCTAGTTCCCTAACCAGGGATCGAACCCGGGCCCCCTGCATTGGGAGCGCAGAGTCTTAGCCACTGGACCACCAAAGAAGTCCCCCAATTTCTTTATAATATAAACTCTGGGAATTGAATGAAGGTTGAGCTTGGCTAAAATCCTTCCCACACTGACTACAGTCACAAAGCTTTTCTCCAGTACTCCCTTGAGTTAGCTGGAGAAGAGCAGTTCCTAAACGCCTTTTCGTATTCATCACATTCCTAAGGTTTCTTTCTGGTTGGATAAAGGTGGGGCTTCAGCTAAATCCCTCTCCACACTGACTCCACTTAAAGAGTCTTCAGTATGAATTCAATGGTGTTGAATAAGTTACTAACTTGGTTAAAGGCCTTCTCACACATTCACAAGGTTTTTCTCTGGTATGAATTCTCTGATGTTGAGCAAGATTTGAATATTTGCTAAAGGCCTTCCCACTGTGACTCCACTGTGACCGCTACAGCTGTAACGATGACTCTACAAGGGCTGCCAAAGTGTCAATCTATTAACGTGGGTGCACTTAACACAGATTCTTAATGTTGAATCTCAGGTCAGTCTGGAGATAAACCACGTAATTTGAACATGAGAAGTTTAATGTAAAGAGTAAACTACGATAGGGCAGTAAGTATAAAAATGCTAAAGGGTGCCTAGGGCTGAGGGAGAGGACCCAAGGAAGGACAAACTCAGAAGGAGGTCCCTCCCTCCTCAAGGCTCAGGTTCAGAGCGCACTGGCCAGCAGAGGGGTTGCTGGACTGCCCAGGCCAGAGCTGGCCCACCTGCACAGGCAGCAGGAAGGAAGTGGCCAGGGTGCAGGCGATCCCAGGCTGCCAAGTGAAAGCTCGTGGGAAGCCAGGACCCCGAGTGTTACCATAGCCATATGTGGCCTGGTTGGGCCATGTTGGGAGGGGAGGGTCATGCTGAGACAGGCTGGGACCTGGGACCCTTCGCTGCAGTGCTTGCGCCTAGGCAAATGTCTCCTTGATCGACAAAATACAAAGAAACTATAAGGGACTAAAAATAACTGTGTGCATGGGCAGTTGGGGCAAATTATGGACAAGATACAAAAGGACCAAAAAACCCAACTTCCACTTCTAAAGACCCAGAAGCAAAAGCAGAGTGTCAGGAGCAAAAAGCAGCATACTGAGCACGCCCCCTGCACTCAACACGGCCAGAGAGGTGGGCAGACACCTAAGCCACCCCTGGACCCACCCCTACCTTCACCCCAGATAAGGAACCAGCTCCCCGCAAGCTTGGGGAGTGAGCAAGGGGACGTGTTACTTGCTTTCACTCCCACCTGCTGCAGCAGGGGCCCCAATAAAGCCTTACCTGAATTTTTTGTCTGGCCTCTCATCCATTTCTATTAAGGAAGGCCAAGAACCCTTGTCGGTAACAACGGGGAACCACCCCGCGGGGCACAGGCAAACCAAGGCCAGAAGCCAGGCGCTCAGAGCGTGTCGGGGCTGCTGCTGGCATTAGAAGTGAACATGCCATGTCCATGTTGGGAGGACCACAGTGAAGTGGTCCTCAGGCTGGGCTGTGAAGTCACTAAGAGGTTGTGTGCTCTGGGCACACGGCTGGCACAGAGCACCACTGGGTGTCCCCACACACTCCGACCACGGAGGGACCATGAAGCAGGAACTATCAATAGAATAAAGAAAACAGCACATCTGAGCTAGAAAGAGAAGCCCCATTCCTCCTGCAGTGTCCTCCCGCGCCCTCTGCTGACAGCCTAACACCGTGCACACCATAAGAAAAAAGGCTTGAAGGGTCTCATCTGTTTTTGCAGAGCAGGCACTGAAGAGTGAATTTGGAGCTCAGAAGCCATAAATTGATCACGGGCACTCCTGTGCAACTGAAAGTGGCTCTAAAAGTTTACTTGGTTGGTTGGCAGAAACGTGGACTCAATGTTGGCCTCTTTAATTACACAGAGACGCCAGGATATGCCTGATGTGATGGAGATGCAAGCTTGGGAAGGTATGGGAAGGCTTGGGAAGGTATGAAGGCAGGAGTGGATTTATCACGTATGAACTTCTCACTCTCTTTCCAGCTACATGCTCAGCCCCAAAGACACTCCCTTCTTAAGGCACTGAGTGAAGGGAGTATCTGCAAATTTGAAAAACTCTGGTGAGAGACGCCCGTCAATATGCTTCCTGATTTCAGTGGGGATGATGGGATTTCATGCAGCAGAGGCCAAGTGTCAGTGGTTTAACTACCAAAGACAACCATTGACAGCTGCCAGCAGCAGAGAAGAAGTATTAAGGGATTCTTGGCTATCAGTAATTGATTATGTTTTCCCTAAGAATGAAATAGGTAGGCAGCCTACTAAAATGTTGCTTGAGATATGTTACAGGAAATCTTAAGATCTGGTGGCCCAAAACCTGACTTGAGTCACTGTTACTGAACCACACTTGGGTCCACTCGCCTGCATGCAGTTAAGCCAATCTACCAACACGGGGTCGGGGTGAAGGAAAGTGCAGCATTTAGCGCAGGGCACCAAGCAAGGAGTCCAGGCAGCTGATGCTCTAAAGGCCCAAACTTGCCAGTAGCTTTCAGGGAAAGGTTTTCTAAAGACACAGTGAGGGAGAGGGGTTGTGGGGTGTGTGATCAGCTCGTGGACATTCTTCTGATTGGTTGGTGTGAGCTAATCGGGAGCAACCTCATCAACCTTCTGGTTCCAACCCGTCTGGGGTCTATGTGCTTGTGGGCAGCATGCAGTTAACTCTTCCACCTGGTGGGAGTTTCAGTATCTGCTAAATAGCTCAAAAGATTTGACTCCGATTTTTGTCTATAGCCCTTGAGGAGGAGCTAAAAGTCCCTGACTTTGTTTAATGGCTAAGCTATTGTTATTTGTCTTGCTTGACTGTTGTCCTTTGTTTCTGCGTTTTCTCACTTCTCCAATTAAATTTATCTTTGGAACTTGGGGAAGGTCTAGGAAGCTAAAGTTTTTCTACACACAAGAGGCAAGTGGAGGACATGGGGAGGTCTGTCCCAGGAAGGCCCCATAGGGTCCTGCTCAATGACATCACCATAATGGAGAGCTATGTCTGTCACCCATTTTCCAGACCTAAACTCATCCCCAGATTCAAAGCCTTTTTTTTTTTTAATTGAAGTATAGTCATGTTAGTTTCAGGTGTACAGCACAGCGATTCAGTTATACATATATAGTCTTCAGATTCTCTTCCCTTATAGGTTATTATGAAATATTGTGTATAGTGCCCTGTGCTAAAACACAGTAGGTCCTTGTTGGTTGTCTATTTTATATTCAATGTCTCTTGATTGAAGGGAAGACCAGGTGCCTATGGTGAAGGATTCTGCAGCTGTGAATGACACATATATATGCTCTAAATAATCCCTCAGTCCTTTCCAAAGAGATCTGTTGGCACTTACCTGAAAGACTGGGTAGCAGGATAAAGAAGACACCCAGCCCTTTCAGGGATTACTAGACATTGGCTGTAAAATGACACTAATTACTTGGGTCCACCAAAGTCAGAGCTAACAGTGGTCAGGTGAAAAAGGAGCCTTGGGCCAGTTTGAATTACAGTGGATGCAATAAGGCCGTGAAACCAACTGTGGTGATTTTGGGTACCTGAATGTATAATTGGAATAAACATATTTGACAAAGGGCAGAATCTCTACACTGCTGCTATGACCCACTGAGTAAGGGTCGTTAGAATAGGAAGAGCCAAGTGAAGGCCTCTGAAAGTCCTCCCTACCACGATGTTAACCCAAAAGTATTATCACATCCTCAATGGAGAATTGCGGAGACCAGTGTGCTATCAAAGACTTGAAAGATGAAGGGGTGGTTACAGCCATCACTGTTGCTGAGTCCAAGCTCCTGCTGCTTGCTGCAGGACAGGCCAATAAATGGAGAGAGGAGTTGCTGGGGCAAGGAATAGTGACTTTATTCACAAAGCCAGCAGACCAAGAAGATGCGGACTCATGTCCCAAAGAACCATCTTGCCTGAGTTATTTCAGGCTTCTTTTATGCTAAAAGGGGAGGGATTAAAGCCAAACACTTCCTGGTTCCGGTCAGCCTCCAGAGGGTATATGTTAATTTCTTCCTTCTTGTAGTCATTCACATGTGGGCCTGGTCAGGATGTTTCCTATGAGCTAAACAAAGGTATTTCAGCTTAAGCTCATTACCTGGGAGGCAGGGTTCCCAGAGATGGACCATTATGTAAAATTTAAGCTTATAGGCAACATCCCTTTAGTGATTAACTTGTATTACTAATCGAATACAAAGGTTATTCCCTATTACAATTCCCTACTGTCAAGGTCCGTTCCACAATCTTGTGGCAAAAGGGATGAATATCGCTCTGGCTACTTACTGAACAGAGGCAATGACTATTCCTTAGAATCTTTAGTCAGTCCTTTTATACCTACAATTATTTGAACCTGATGAAACTCCTTAGCACTTTGTTGTCTAATTTGTAATTGAACTTGGGGTTTTGGTTCTGGTTGCCAGTACATATACTAAATTCCTGTGCTATTTATTTGCACAAAATTAAACAAATTGGTTGAAGCTTCTCCAGCTATAATGAAATTACCATCTACTTCAGTTGGACAGGCAGGCCTGCTGGAGGTCAAGTCATGAACAGAGGTTAGTATAATGCCCAAAGTTTTCACGTAGCTGGCAGCTGCTCGGTATTTTAAAGCATTTATAGATTCTCCTGCCCAGGCAGGCACCTCGAATGGCCTACCAGACAATATTTCAAAGGGGCTTCATTTAAGACTGTTTCTGGGAGCCACTGATCCATAGCAGGGTAACTGGCAAGGCCTTATCCCAAGTTAAATTAGTCTTCTGACATAGTCCAATGATGTTCCTTTTAATGTATGATTCATTTTCTTGGTTTTTCCTGATGACTGTGGTCTCTGGGATGAAAGCAATGCTGTAATCCAAATCAGGTGATAATTTCCCTAAGGAGGGCTTTCACCACTTTAGAGCCTTTCTGTCCAGGTGGTATGCTTCCACCCATCCTGAAAACGTGTCCACACACACTAGCATGTTATCTGAAACTTCCTGCAGCTCAAGGCATTTGAGTAAAGTTCATTTTCCAGTCCTCGGTGGGGCAGATTCCTCTGTTGAGTCCCTGTCTGGGGAGGTCTCACAGCAGTATTCGGATTATTTTTAGCACAAATCATGCAATTCTGAGTGACTTGCTGGATGGTCTTTTGTTAGGCCCCATTATATATATATATTTGAACCCTTTGTAAGGTGGCATCTCTCCTATAATGGGCACTATTATGAATGGGCTGCAGCATAAGAGTGCCTCAGGAAACAAAAAACCTGTGCACTCCATTTCCAGCCAGGCGTGACCCAAGTGAAACCCCACTCTTTGGCCCTCTCTTTGTCCTTTTCTGAATACACTGGCTGGTATTTTGACTGGTCCATCCTCTTGCCTCAGAGGATAGATTAGGTGTCCCAGCGTCCCTTTTTAATAGGATTCATACTGGTCATGTGCTTTTGGCCTTCCCTGGGATGCCATTAGCACACACTCCTGGTCTTACCTTTTCGTAGACCTGTGATGGGTTAGAGAGAGCTCTGTCTCTTTTTCCGGGGTTCTCAGGAGCCCCATCTGTAGGCTTAAGTGTGTCCTGGTGGGACTCTGAGGTCAAGCTGTTCTGGTGAAAGACTTCAGGGTGAAATCTGTCAGAAAGTCAATCGGCTCATTCCCCACTGTCAATTTTACCCGGAGCTCCTGTGGGGAATTAAGTGCCTCAAGTCCAAGGGAGCCCCTGGGCCTCTTCATTCATCAGTGTTCCTCCCTTTCTACCCCGTTAGAGACTCTCATCTTTTGCTTTTCTTTTGTTTTAGCCTTGGGCAGTGGTTCCTCCTTACAGTAAGTGCATTGTTTCTCCCCCATAGTGATGGCTTATTTCTTCGGTTACTCGCCTTCTGGGAATCCAACACTGGTGTCAAAAACGTGGCGTTTCATTTTGCATCTTCTTTTCTCTGGTGTTCCCTGTTGAACACTTTAAAAGCAGCATCTACCAATTGAGAAGGGTTCATTCCAAATGCACCACCTAGTTTTTGCAACTTTCTCCTGATATCTGAAGCACTTTGCCCCCTCCTTCCCCTCCAAAAAAGGTCAAATTTATCATTCTAATATTTTCAGGGGTCTTGGGATCTGCATTAGGATGACGTCTATAGGCTTAACAAATCCTTTCCAAAAATTCAGAGAGGTCTTCATTTGTTTTGCTGGATTTCTTTAATTTTATTCAAATTCTTTTGCTTTGGTTCCCCTTTTCAAAGCCCTGCCAAGATATACTAATTAGTAGTGCTCTAATAAGGGCATTCCTCCCTCATTGTGGTCCTAATTTGGTTCAGCTGTGGATCCTGTCAAGTGGGCTTCAGGTGTAGAGGATCCTCCCTATAAAGGAGGGGTGTGATCCTTCCAGTTAAAGAAGGATGAGAAACCCAGCTGGCTGGTTGTTTGCATTTAGCCCCCTGTATGAGATAACAGCAATGGAAAGCTCCCTGCCCTGGGAGTGGCTTCTGGCCCAAATTGGATACACTATTGGGTCTTAGATGGTGATCATGGGACCAAGTCCTTGTACCCCAGAAGCTAACACAGGCTTTTCTAATTGATCCCTAGAAGGAGGGGCAGTCCTGAGCCCCAGTGTCAGGAATTGGGGCTAGACAGGCATGGAAGGTGGTGGAAAGGGTGGATATACTGGCATAATGGCCAGAGGAGATGGGACAGCTAGCTGAGCCGGAGGAGTTAAGGTCTGAAGCAACATACCCTCACTCTTATTCCCTTCCCTTCTTATTTTCCATGATGTAATAACACAAATGCTTGCACATAAAGGACTTCATCATTCTTCCCTGCTTCCTCACAAAATAGCTATAGAGGTATTCAAAAGCCACTGTAAAACCATAGATAGCAATTGATCATCTCTAACCATTGAAAGGATGCCTTTTTGCTTTGGCAAAAGGCAAACTGGGACTACAGTGCAATTGAAAAGAAACTTGGTTACTGCTGTGACATACAACAATTTAAGATAATTTCTAAAATTATGACCAATATCATTTACTAGGATATACCAGAATTGTAGGAGTTCCATATAGTTTCTAGAATGTGTATATTAATAATGTTTACCCATAAGATAAAACTTCTTAGCTTGTATCACCACTTATTTGACAATGCTTCCCATGTAATTTAACATACCAAATAAGCCTAGTTAGTTTAATATTCCTCTCTCTGAAATGGAGAGAAACAAATAATTTGAGGTGTTCCAGGGACCCCATGGAAGACCTCAAAAGTTAGCTAGAGGTCAAATGAACTCCATTTAGAATTTGATCTTTGGGAAGTCTGTCAAAAATGTCAAAAAGCTTTAAAACACTTGGTCAAACAGAATCACAGGTCACTGTGAAACAATACTCATTCACTTAACCAGTGATAATAAAAGATCTCAGTGGTAAATACAGATCATTTAAAGAAACTCACAATCTATTACAAAAAGCATTTCAAGGGGGCAGACAGCAGAAGCAAGAAGAACTATAATCCTGCAGCCTGTGGAACAAAAACCACATTCACAAAAAGATAGACAAGATGAAAAGGCAGAGGGCTATGTACCAGATGAAGAAACAAGATAAAACCCCAGAAAAACAACTAACTGAAGTGGAGATAGGCAACCTTCCAGAAAAAGAATTCAGAATAATGATAGTGAAGATGACCCAGGAGGGAAAAAAAACATAAGAAACACAAACACATGGAGGCTAAACAATATGTTACTAAATAACCAAGAGATCACTGAAGAAATCAAAGAGGAAATCAAAAAATACCTAGAGACAAATGACAATGAAATGATCCAAAACCTATGGGATACAACAAAAGCAGTTCTAAGAGGGAAGTTTATAGCTATACAAGCCTACCTCAAGAAACAAGAAGAATCTCAAATAAACAATGTAACCTTACACCTAAAGAAACTAGAGAAAGAAGAACAAACGAAACCCAAAGTTAGCAGAAGGAAAGAAATCATAAAGATCAGAGCAGAAATAAATGAAATAGAAACAAAGAAAACCATAGCAAAGATCAATAAAACTAAAAGCTGGTTCTCTATAAACAAGACGAAAAAACAACCCTCAGAATGGGAGAAAATATTTGCAAATGAATCAATGGACAAAGGATTAATCTCCAAAATATATAAACAGCTCATGCAGCTCAATATTAAAGAAACAAACAACCCAATCCAAAAATGGGCAGAAGACCTAAATAGACATTTCTCCAAAGAAGACATACAGATGGCCAAGAAGCACATGAAGAGCTGCTCAACATCAATAATAATTAGAGAAATGCAAATCAAAACTACAATGAGGTATCACCTCACACCAGTTAGAATGGGCATCATCAGAAAATCTACAGACAACAAATGCTGGAGAGGGTGTGGAGAAAAGGGAACCCTCTTGCACTGTTGGTGGGAATGTAAATTGATACAGCCACTATGGAGAACAGTATGGAAGTTCCTTAAAAAACGAAAAATAGAATTACCATACAATCCAGCAATCCCACTACTGGGCATATACCCAGAGAAAACCATAATTCAAAAAGACACATGCACCCCGATGTTCATTGCAGCCCTATTTACAATAGCCAGGTCATGGAAGCAACCGACATGCCCATCGACAGACGAATGGATAAAGAAGATGTGGTATATATATACAATGGAATATTACTCAGCCATAAAAAGGAATGAAACCGAGTCATTTGTTGAGACGTGGATGGATCTAGAGACTGTCATACAGAGTGAAGTAAGTCAGAAAGAGAAAAACAAATATCGTATGTTAACGCATGTATGTGGAACGTAGAAAAATGGTACAGATGAACTGGTTTGCAGGGCAGAAGTTGAGACACAGATGTAGAGAACAAATATATGGACACCAAGGGGGGAAAGTGGCTGGGGGTGGGGGTGCTGGTGGGATGAATTGGGAGACTGGGATTGACATGTATACACTGATGTATATAAAATGGATGACTAATAAGAACCTGCTGTCTAAAAAAATAAAATAAAATTTTAAAAATTTTTTTAAAAAAGCAGTTCAATATTTTAAGAAAACTTTGTCCTCTTAGAGAACCAAATTCAGGTTTTGTACCACCTTACCTTTAAGATTCATTTTCTTAATTAGCTTCAATCTTACGTTAGCCAGTCCTGACTATGCACAAAATTCTTTCAGTGTTCCTCCTCCACAAACCTTCCACAACTTTCTGTATCCATGTTAATCTGTTCCTCATTTTCTTTTCCATTCAGAAACAACCAGCTCTAGGACAAAACCACCCTTTTCCCTTTAACAAAATGCATTTTCATTCCTCATACCTTCTTTGCTGAAAACACACATCCCGTATCTTTGCATACTGAAGTGTTTCCGTCACAATTCTTAACCTTAAAACCTTAATCTTTAGCGAAAACCAAAAAGCAAGTAATAGTAAACTCTTTGCCATACCAGAGTTTCCTGACTGACAAACTTTTGCTTTAGTCTTCCTCTCCTAAGAGGGCAAAAGTAGGTACATTTAGACCTGCCCAGAAGTTAATGTTCTAATGTTTTATCCTATTCGAAACCACCCACTGAATTCTCTTCATTTAACTTAGTTTAGTTTCAAGTTTTGAAAATCTGTAGAGACTATTTTAGATAGACATTCC
This sequence comes from Delphinus delphis, assembly GCF_949987515.2. NCBI lineage: Eukaryota > Metazoa > Chordata > Mammalia > Artiodactyla > Delphinidae > Delphinus > Delphinus delphis. The sequence continues at coordinate 64,624,965 of NC_082699.1, forward strand.
CAAAACATAATTATTCCTATAGAGTCTACCTTAAAGTCTTACCTCATTTACCTCTATTTTATTTACTTAAAATCTTTGTCATATTGTTGTTTTTCTTGCTGACAAACTTTGTAACAGGAATAATAAGGTCTTACTTCATTTCTACTAAACCTAAGTACAATAAAAGTATTATACTTAACGTTGATGACCCTAAAGACAGGTATGTATTAATCAAACCAACAAGCTCAAGCTAATTAATACCAGATATTAATTCAATACTGAATATTTCCTAGATCATGTGAACCCGAAATTCATTCTGGCCAGTTTCTTTTATTTTTGAGTATTTATATAAGTGCTTAATTTCCTTTAAGCCAATTAAATAGAGCTCTTTTAAAAATTAATTTTGGCAATGCCACACATCTATAACACATGTACAAGTACACAAACACAGGGACCTCATGGTTACCATTCTGAAATTTCACCCATGAATCAGGTCCAACAGTGTAAAACCCATCAGTTACAGAAGAGGTTAGATTCAGATTGGGTTTCTGGCAAATGGGACAAATCAAGGTCACCTGTCTAGATGGCTAAACCCTTTTTACTAATATTAATGGAAAAGACACTTCTATTTCTATTTGTAGCTTTTGGTGATGTTAGGAAACAAGTAGAACCTTTCTCTTCTTCCTGTGAATGTCCCTCCCTTGGACAAGAACAGACAGGTTTTGGTTTTGTCTTTTTCTGTTCCTTTCCTCCATTTGACATCAGCAAAAGTTTTAAGTATCACAAAACTGATTTGGCTGTAAATGGAGAAATAGTACCAAACAAAATGAAACGGAAAACGCAAAGGACAAACAGAAAATCCTAAGTAAACCCTCAAGTTTGGTCTTGAGGTTTTACATATACCAACGACACCGGAGACCATAAGGGGATCATAAATGAAGTAATTAACACAGCAAGGGTGGCAGTACATGGTGCACAGGGTCCCAGGATAACCCTGCCTAAACCCCTTGCGGAGATCCTAACAGGTACTGTGGCCACACATTGTTACAATAAAATGTCATCTTCCCCTCACCCATGGGTTCATAGCTGTAATCAGATCACTTATCCAAAATGCACCTCGGAGGACTTTCTTTAGGAATAGTTGAAATATTTCCCTTTTTTTTTTTTTTTTTTTTTTTGCGGTACGCGGGCCTCTCACTGTTGTGGCCTCTCCCGTTGCGGAGCACAGGCTCCGGATGCGCAGGCTCAGCGGCCATGGCTCACGGCCCCAGCCGCGGACGGCACGAACCCGTGTCTCCTGCATCGGCAGGAGGACTCTCAACCACTGCGCCAACAGGGAAGCCCCATTTCCCATTTTTAAAGACAGAATTTCAAGACGAGCAAAACACAAACCCCAAACACAAATGCTAGCGTCCAAAGAAACAAATGAACCAGTTCACAAATCAGGTAAAAGTCCAACAACTCCTTCCTCTCTCCAACAGGGTACCCCACTCAAATACAAATTGGCTTATTCCAGAGAAAACTCCCCAAACCCCAAATGGAGAGGAAATAAAGCTCCTGGCTGTACACAGCCAGAGTGACTTACCCCCCTGTATGGAGCCTGTCTGCTCCCAAATGTTGATTCCTTGCTCCAACTGCCAAGCGCTGGGGCAGTCAGTGCAGCTTCGGGGAGTTCTGAACGGAAGATCCTCAGGACAAGCGGTTGCAGCAGCTGCTGGGCCTTACCCCCAAATCCCCCAACTGCCAGCTAGCCAGGAGTAGCAAGGCAGGACAGGCCAATAAATGGAGAGAGGACTTGCTGGGGCAAGGAATAGCGACTCTATTCAGAAAGCCAGCAGACCAAGAAGACGGTGGACTCGTATCCCAAAGAACCACGTTATCTGAGCTAGAACTGAGGCTTCTTTTATACTAAAAGTGTGTGTTTGGGGTGGGAAGTAAAGTCAAACACTTCCTGGTTCCCATCAGCCTCCGGAGGGAATGTGTTAATTTCTTCCTCGCTGCGGTCATGCACAGGTGGGCCTGGTCAGGATGTTTCCTGTGAGTTAAACAAAGGTATTTCAGCTTAATGCTCATTACCTAGGAAGCAGGGTTCCCAGAGATGGGCCGTTATGTATAATTTAAGCTTATAGGCAACATCCGTTTAGTGATTAACTTGTAACAGAACACGAAGGTTCTTCCCTTTTACATCACATCTCAATTTAATTTGCTATTTGACCTGTTCAGAATGACTGAATTATCAGAAATTTCACGGGTGATCATTGCAATGCAGCAACTGTTTCAGATGCAGCGTCAGCACAGCCCCTGTCACGTTAGGCCGGGCTGCTGCCTGCATGACCTCCCTAACACCCCCATCCCCGAGACCGATCTTCTGCCACTTCAAAGCTCTGCAGCCCAAACTCCTCACCAAGGTGTTCAGCGCGGTGCACTGTCTGGCCTCTCATCACGGTGCCGCCCACTTCCCCACAGTTGCCTAGACCCACCCTTCCCTGGGGCCAGGTGTTGATAATCAGGACCCTCCCCAGGAAACTTTGGGTTCCAGGCACTGCCCTGGGGCCTCCATTAGGTGGCTTTGCAGGCAGCGGCGCCCTCAGCGTCCTCCTGGACCTCGAGCACCCCGGCCTCCCCTCACCCAGGGCTGTGCACGTTCCCGCCACCATCAGGGCTCAAGGGCCAAGGTAGGACACCTGGTGGAGGGTGGGACGACAGGGTGAGTGCACCTCCTGGGTACCCGGGCCGCAACGCTGGTGGTGAGAGTGGGGATCTTCCCGAGGGGCTCACCCGGGCCCCAGCCCGCCGCGCGCTAGTCTTCCTCACGTGCCCACACCCCATGCCCCACCCCCTGCCGCCCCGTCTTCAGGCGCTGGCCTCCCTTCCAGTCCTCCCACCCGGGCCCAGAACGCCGGAGCCGTCAGGGCGGCGGAGCAGAAGAGTGGTTATCTTCCATCAACGACTATGCCCCGCCTCGGTACTTCGGGTTGGCTATGCCAATACGCTGGTGACCCCAGGGCGGAAAAGCGCGGACGCCCAGGGTCTACAGATCCCCTCACAAGCAAGTAAAACCTATCCTTCTAGGACGATAAAGGAGCTGGAGCGAACAAAAGTATCGTGCCCCGTGTGAGGATCGAACTCACGACCTTCAGATTATGAGACTGACGCGCTACCTACTGCGCTAACGAGGCACCTACCAGCCGTTTCTCGGAGAATGATAATGAGTCTCATGCGGCGGCCCAGTACGCATGCTCAGAAAACCACGTTTTCATTTTCTCCGCTGAGTCCCTGATCCCGGACACAGGAGTTGCCGACCCCAGTGCCCGCCCTGGCTGAACCGGCCACGCCGCTCCGGTCTTCCTCCGCCTACCGGTCTATTTATCAATCAACAAGCACTGCGGCTTGTCGGACCCCATGTGCCGAGTACTGGGGATCCGGGGCCGTGGGATTCTTCCTGCTGTTGTAAACTCTTATTTTTGTAGACTGTTTACAAAGCGTTTGCACATGCGTTATCTCGTGAAACACTTCTTGGGCACCTACCGTGTCCCCGGCCTTGTGCTGGGTGCTGCGTTCACAGAGACACTCTCAGCCTCAAACAACTGGAGTCGGGGCGCACATGCATAATGATTTGAAAACACACACGCGCACACACAATGCACACTACTCCGGCCCCACCGCAGATCCCCAGATCCAGTCGGGTGCCCAGCCCCTTATGACGCTCCAAGTTCCCACCTCTGCCCGGAGCTCGGCGGCTGAGACCACCCTTCATAGAAGCGTCCGCAGCTCTGGAAACGACAACTCGGGTCGCAGCCTCAGCATCTTGGAAGCCCTCTCCCCTCTCCTACCCCCAGCCCTTTATATCAGCTCATTTAAATACATTCATCGTTAAAGGAAACTTTGTCACTATTATAAGTGGAAAACAGATGTTTATTTTTCACCTAATACACGTTAAAATAAATATTAAAATAAAAAGCACTCTTCCATGTACCATCTAAAATCGACCAGAGGAAGGCACACTTAAAATCTGTATATTTCGCTGTGTGTAAATTTTACCTTAAAAAATGTAAACTAAGACTGAACTCCAACCAACGACAGGCTAACAGAAGGGCTTTGGACGATTGCAAGTTTGAAGTGTTTCAAAGGGTAAGACGGTTTGATAGCCTGACGGACCTAAGGACAGAGAAGTGGGGAGAGATTCGGGAGACTGCGAGAGTAGCGAGACGTTAACGTAGGTCTAGGAGGTGGATGTACGAATATTCACCGTACTGTACAATTGTTTCAACGTTTCAGTTTATCTGAAAATGTTTCATTATGAAGTGTTGGGGAGTGTTTTTTAAATCACCCATTAAGAGGGAAACTCACAACATCAGCGTAAGAAGGTGAAAAATAATATCTTAAGAGCAGGCACCAGAATTCCTGGTTGTTGGTGTAGAGAACATTGGGCGGGGGAGCGCGGATTATTTGGAGAGAGACCCCTGGGAGTGAGGTCGGTGCAGATAAGGGGTGGGCACCTTACGGCGTCCTCCCGTCTCGTTAGGAGGAGTCGCGGACGGCGTAGGTTGCCTGGACCCCGGGCCTAGCAGATTGGATGAAACTTACCCAACCCTGGGGGAGCTCTCCCTCCCACGCTCCGCTGCGGGAACCCGGCCGAGGGAGTGTGCTCCGGCCTAAGGTTGCTGGGGCCCCAGGACGCCCGGCAGGTGCGGGAGAACAGAGGCCCAGGCAGAGGGATCCCGCCCCCAGCACACACGCACGGAGGAATCCGGGGACCCCGAGAACGGCAAACAGGGAGTGTCGCGGCAGTTTCACCCAGGTCTCCAGGCCTGGGGAGCGTTGACTGACTTCCTTACTGCCTCAAGGAAGCCCAAGCTGCGGCAGAATCTGGGCAGATACAGAAACCCCACTGAGCACCTCCTGGATACGCTGGAGGGACCCGACGGCTGGCTGCGCCCTGAGTCCTAAATAAAGGGCTCAGTGGTCGGTGTTACGTGCCCATCAGGGTCGCAGGCGCAGAGGCTCCTGCAGGTGGCGACCCCCAGGCTCGTCTAGTGATGGGTGACCGTGGCCGGGTGAAGGCAGGTTGTCCCTTTCCGCCGGGGGCTGGGGGCAGGGGCTCCTGGAGCAAGCAGTTCCCACCTCCAGGCCTTCGCGAGGGCTGTTCCCTCCGCCTGACACGGTTTTTCCCGTATCAGGCCCCTTTTCTGTGCCGGGATCTCCTCCTTGCCCTTCTTCAGCCAGGTCAAAGGACACCTGCTCTGAGCAATCTCATCCCCTTTTCCTTCCAGGATTGCTTCTCCCTTCCCCACCTCCCCCCCTCACTTGGCTGAATGGAGGCTGAACGCTTACACGGCGGCGGCTCATTTACTGCCGGGTAAACCACCCGGAGGGGGCCGGTGTTACCGCTGCACTACACACACCGATGCGCAAACGCAGACTCACAGAGGCTGGGCGACCTGCCCAAGTTCGAGCGGCTCGTAGCTACGCGAGGCGGGGCTCCGTCCCGAGTCGGACCACGGCGCGGCGCGGGGCTCTCACCAGCTCATCCCTCACCCCCAGCAGCAGTTTCCGCAAGTGTTTCCTCACGTGCACCTCCTACAATAATCTTGAGAAGCGTCTACACACCTCCTCGATTAATGCTAAATTTGTATCTAAACGTTCTCGTTGTAAATTCAAAGGATGTAATTTCCAGTAGATTGTATATGCTGATTTTCTAAAAATAAAACTGCATGTATGATTTTTTTTAACCAGGCATCCAATGAAATCGAAATACCTTATGGAGTCCATACAAACCATAATCTATTTTAAATACTCATGAGTAAGCGTCTCTAACATTTGTTAAGTTTACATTTATTTTCACCCCAGAACTCATATTTCCATTATACTCCCACCCCCAGCATTTTATCTTCATATAATAGTTTATGTTTGAATGTCTGTTACTGAGCACCCTAACTTGCCTCTCAGCGGCAAGAATATGTACATAAATTGAAAACTTTGTTTCCTGTGACCATAAGGTTTTGTGTCATATTTTTCTTCTAAGTTGACATCACTATTTTTGTTAGTACACAATCAAAAATCATAAATATATTTATGATTTTGAAGAATAATTATTAAATGGAAAATCTGAAACAAATATCCATGAGATGGATGCAACTTTTTAATTCCACTTAATTCATGTCTGCATGGCTAGCTATTCCCTTTTTCTAGAATGAGATGGGATTCAGCATTAATTCTGTTCCTATTTTCCATATTTATAGATGTAAATGTTGAGACACTCTGTTCATATGAAGAAATAAAAAAGGATGGAGAGAGCTTTGTGTCGACACTAAAACTCAATTCCTTTAACAATTTTGAGCTATATTCTAAACAATCATCTCTTACCCATCGCCTTGGTTATGTATGTCCTCTTTCAGTTTTGAATTAGAAGCCACTACAATTAGTCATTAGCGTCTTTCACGTTCTCAACTTCTAAACCAATGTTTTGAACTGAACATTCCCTTTATTTGCAGCACTGGAGGTTTTCTCATCTTCCATAAAATCCTGAAGGTGGAGAAAGAACAGATATGAAGGAGAGACAGGAAGGGAGCAGAGGCCCGACCGCCTACAGCAGCTTTTTCTCCAGCTCATCAATTTTGGGACATCATCACATCGTACCCCTGAGGTGCATATCCAGGTGACATTTGAGGGGCTTAGATTTGTTCTGATGGGCAGCAGAGGCTGTCGTAAGCCTTCTTTACAGATGAAAAGCGTGTGTGTGTGTGTGTGTGTGTGTGTGTATGTGTGTGTGTGTGTGTGTGTGTGTGTGTGTGTGTGTGTTGAGAGGCAGGCTCAGGGCTGGCTGAGCAGAGTAACGTACTGGAAACAGGTTGCAAATTATTCTTCCCCCATGGCCTGGATAGACCCTGGCAGGGAGACCACCTGGGAAGCCAGGAAACAATCCAGGCCAAGGGAGATGAAAACATGTTCTGGGAGATGCTGCAGAGCCGAGTGGAGACACAGTCTACAGGAACGGCCAGGATTTGGGTCTGGGTTACCGCCAAGAATAAAGAGAGAAGCAAAGTGTCACTCCAAATTTAGAGGAGCAATGTCCATAAATGCCCTGGTGCCACCACTGGGCAGGAAAACAGAAAAGAGGGGCCTGTTCAGAGGGAACCCGATAAATTCTGATTTTGCATATTTTTATTACACAAATAATATGTGCTCATTATAAAACACATGCATACATACTGTATCAGTCAGCTAGTGCTGCACAAGCGCTGCTTAACAAATCACCCAAAACTTAATGGCTTAAACAATGTGGGTTTCTTTTTGCATAGCTTTATTGAAATATAATTCTCCTGCCATACAATTTACTTGTTTAAACTGTATATAATTCAGGCACTTCCCTGGTGGTCCAGTGGTAAAGAATCTGCCTTTTAATTCAGGGAACATGGGTTCAATCCCTGGTCAGGGAACTAAGATCCCACATGCTGCGAGGCCACCGCACCACAACTAGAGAGAATCCTGCATGCCTCAGCAAAGACTCTGTGTGCCACAGCTAAGACCCGACACAGCCTAAGGAAAATAAGTAAATAAAATAAATAAATATTTTTAAAAGTAAGGTGTACAATCCAATGTATTTTTGGTATATTACATTATTATTTTTTAAAATTGTGGTATGAGATATACATAACACAAAATTTACCACTTTAACCATTTTAAGTGTCCAATTCAGTGGCATTAAGTACATTTGCGATGTTGTGCAACTATCATAACATCTGTTTTCAAAACCTTTTCATCCCCCCAAGCAGAAACTCTGTGCCCATTAAGTAATAGCCCTTCTTTCCCCTCTCTCCCCTCATTCTCCTCCCCTGGTAGCTTCTAATCTATTTTCTGTCTGTGAATTTGCCTTTTCTAGATATTTCATATACGTGGGATCGTACGATGTTCGTCCTTTTGTGTCTGGCTTACTTGACTCAGCATAATGTTTTCCAGGTAAGCATGTATTTTTCTTGCTCACAGGTGTGTTGTCGGCTGGGCTAGCGCCAGGCTGTGGTTCGGTTCAGCCCTTCTTGTCATGTCTTCATGGTCTCCATTGGCAGCAGGAAGGTCAGTCTTAAAGACTGTGGTCTTCGTGGTCAGCCATTTCCTGGGGTGCCTTCTTCTCACTGAGGGTCACAGAAGCCTGAGAGACCAAACTATACCAAGCAAGCACATTTAAGGCCTCTGCTCTGGGCACCTCCATCCAAATTCTATTGGCCAAACCAAGTCACCCGGCCAAGTTCAACATCCACGGGCCAGGGAGATATACCCAGCCCACAGGGGAGAAGCTGCAAAGCCAGGGCAAGGAGGGGAGTGAAGAATTGAGAACAATAATCCAATCTCTGCACAGACTTACACATATAAATGTCTCCCTCACCCCACCCTTACCCCAATCCTGTTACCTCTCCAGAGGGAACCACTGATATCAGTATCATATTGTCCAGTGACTTACTTTTTCCACTTAACAATAAGCTGGGAACTCTTTCCCTGTCAATACATATAGATCTTCCTTGTTCTTTGTAACTGCAGTGAAACTGTTTCTGAGAACAGGAGATTAGGATGCAGACCTGCCCGGGGGAAGATCAGATGAAGACTCAGAAGGAAGGTGGCCGTCTGCCAGCCAAGGAGGGAGGCCTTAGAAGAAACCAACCCTTCCAACACCTTGATCTCAGCCTTCCTGCCTTCAGAACTGCGAGAGAACAAATTACCGTGGTTTAAGCCCCACCCCACCCCTGACCCCTCCACCCTCAGCCTGTGGTACTTTGTCCTCGCAGCCCGAGCTGCTCTAGGTCTTCTAATTCTAGAACATCGAATTCTTCCCAATTAGTAACAATTACTGTAGCGAACATTCTTGTACACCTTTAACAATGGACATGTGAGGAGCTTGTAGGCAGCTGAAAAATCTGTTCTGTCCTGGATTCAGGTGGGTTTGCTGTTTCACCCCGCAGGGAGCACATGAGGAATTTTCCATTTATCTGAGGGTGAAGACCAGAGGTTCTGGGCGTTTGCCTGTGCTAGGGCAGTTGCCGCTGTTAAGAGCTTTTCTTTTCACCCCTGACCTCTCCCTGCACTTCCATCCTCCCCCACGGGTCATGGTCTCCATCTGCTTGGCAGGGGTCACAGCCAGATTGTGGGTGGCACCCGACCTGACCACAGCCCACGGTCTTTGCACAGTCCCCCGCAGTCACTGGTCCAGTGGGAGGGAAGTCGGGGTGAGTGGGCTTCAGAATCAGGCTCACTGTGACTCTCAGCTCCTTTCCAGTTCCCTCTGCTTACAAAAGTCAATAAATAAACATTGAAAATATAGAGGGAGTCAAGAGGCTAAGTAAGGAGAAAGCTTACTGGGGAAGGAAGGAGGCTGGAGAGAAGGGACCGGTTTGGGGTGTGGATTCTCCCACGGTGCTTTGAGAGGGAGCAGAGGTTTCCCAGACCTGACTCCTTCCCAGCCAGGACTCGATAACGTGGCAGGGCTTGGCCGCGGGCCCACAGGTCCCATCTGGTTATTCTGGCTGTGACAAGCCAGAAGCCAGGGCGCAGCCAGCTGGGCAAGTTCAGGGAGGCAGCGGAGGCCGCGCGTGGGGCGGGAGGGGGTTTTCCTCAGAAACGCCCTGCAGGGAGCAGCTGGCACGTCTTTGCCATCTGTCCCGGGCAGCGCCAGGCCATGGCCCTTCCAGCTCCATCTTTGACTGGGCGAGCGGCCGCCACCGCATGAGTCAGCCTGTTGCTGGAAGCTTCTGAGAGTCACTGCTCTGAGCCGTGCTGACAGAGCACCCAGGAGGAAGAGGGCCTCGCCCCTGACTGCCAGGATGTTCCCTGAGGGGCTGTGTTCTTGCCACACTGAGGCCAGAGGCAGCTGTCACATGTTCTTGCCACACTGAGGCCAGAGGCAGCCGTCACAGAAAACGCTTGTCTGGCCTCCTGTCTGTCCGCGTGACAGCTTCTGTAGCTCCCACATCCATGAGATAAAGACCCAAATCCTCTTGCCGTGCTCCCTCCCACCAGGGTCTGACCTCTGGGCTCACCTCTTCCCACTCTTGTGCCCCCCAGCACACACCCAACCCCTGCACCCCTGGGGCACCCATTCCCTCCCACCTCCCCCAGCTAATGCCTCCAACCTGTCGGGACCTCAGACAGGCCTCCTGACCCCAGGCTAGGTCAGCCCCCCCCCCCACCACCCCCCCCACCGCCCCCACCACCACCCCCCCCCCCTCGCTCTCTATGCTCCTGGCTCTTGCTTCTCTGACCTTAACACTCATCCCAGCTCAATGTCATGACTTTTCATTTGCCGTCTTTCCCACTGGACTGTAGGCATGGCCACAGTGGGGGTCATGCTATAGGCTCTGCAGAGCCCATGGTGGGCCCTAGAGCATTTGATGATGACAGAAAAGGCTTCTCACATTCTACTGTATTTGCTTGTCTTTCCTTGAGGGCAGACGCTGCAGTGGGTTCATTTCTAGATCCCCAAATTTTAGCCTGATCAAAGACCTCATTCCTAGTTCCAAAGATGGGCAGGCTCTGATTTCAATAACCAAGCAGGCCTTTCCATGAACTGGCCAGAAACACATTCAGGTCCATCTCCCATGCTCCACATACAGAGAGGTCCCCTAGCCAGAGGAGAGGAAAGGGTTACAGCACTCACCTCTCAGCGCCCTCCCACCCCACCCCCTCTGACAGGTGAGACAGGTGGTGGTAGGTGTGGTCCCAGCAGCCCTGGGGCCACAAGGAACTGGGCCTGCCCCTTCCAGGTTCAGACCTGGAACAGGGCAGTGGTTTTGCCCACAGTTCCAGCAGGTGTAATGGCAATGGCAGAGGTCACGGTATATGTCCTGGCACCCCAAGCGGTGCTGGGATGCAGAGCCATGAGGCCACCTTCATCACAGAGCTCATGGGTGTCGTGGCTCCGGCCTGAAGTCGGCAGGCATCCAGGGGCTGGGCTGCTTGCACAGTAATCCTTTCAAATCATGTCACTGACATCTATTCCTGCACCTGTGTTTCAAACGTAGGGTTTGTGCCTGAAATTGCACAACCCCATGGGAAAGTTGCATTATCAGGCTCATAATTAAAAGCTTAGAGACTTCAACTAATTTAGGTGACAGTCTGATGGCCAAAAGGAGAAAGTCTGATTACAAAGGGGCATTTATTGGGAGGTCTGGATCCCTTCCAGCACCTTGCACATACATGCATAGGAGGCACTTGGTACGTGTTTGTGGAATGAATGAATGATATAATGTTTGCCCTCCTGAGTCTGTGGGTCTTATTCTATTCAGAAATCTGTCCCCAGCTATCACACACAGACACGTATACTCACCACAGAGCAGGGCTTTGCTCATTGAAGGGAAGCAGGGAGCTGGCCACAGTGAGCTGATTCATCCTTATAGTCTTTTTAAGTCACTAGCAACAAAGAGGGGTGCAAGTGGGAATCTTCTACAACATTGCATTTCTCTGCAAAAAGAGGCAATCAGCAAGTGTTGGTGGCAGTGGGGAGCAGTTGTACGCATAGAGGGAATACAGCCCACTTGGTCCACAGAAGTGGTGAGGCTAGTGTTTCTGCTCTCTCTTGGGGTAAGGGGTGCTGGAAGGTGACCAATTATTTCACCCAACAGATAGCTACCAAGTGCTGCTGTGGGATAGCCACTGGGATCAAAGTGGTGAACAAGACAGAACTGGTTCCTCCTCATTAAAAGACACTAAGTAGGTAAACAAATATATAAACAAGGCAATTCCATATTTTGGTAAGTGCTATGAAGGAGACAATAAAAGATAAGCTGAGACCCAAAGGTTGAGTTCTTCATTGCAGACAACAGAATCCACTCTAACTGGTTAAGTAGAAAGAGGTTTGTTGCAGAGACTTAGTTCACTACAAAATTCCCAGGAGGCCTAGGGAACCACACTTGGATGCTACAGAAAACAACCCAGCCGGGAAGATGCCCAGTCCCACCATGGACTGCTCCAGTGGAAGCCTTCCTGCTGCCACCGCTCTCCACCTCTGACGCCTTGGACTAGCATCAGTGTTCCTGTCTGCTTAAGCTGCTGCCACAGAAAAACCTTCCAAGTCATGTGAGGATGCTGCTGCCTGTCAGAGCTTGGGTTCCATGCAGAGCTCTGCTTTTGGGAGGCCTGGGAAAAAGAGTTTTGAGCTTCCCGGATGCCATGGGAAAGCACATGAGAGGGAGACTGCAGTGGGTTCTACAGGATCTAATCTACATTGTTGCCACAACACACAAGAAAATGTTAAAAATTACAGTGCAGTGGCTAAGAATCCACCTGCCAATGCAGGGGTCACGGGTTCGAGCCCTGGTCCAGGAAGATCCCACATGCCGCGGAGCAACTAAGCCCGTGCACCACAACTACTGAGCCTGTGCTCCAGAGCCCGCGAGCCACAACTACTGAGCCCACATGCCACAACTACTGAAGCCCGCGTGCCTAGAGCCCATGCTCTGCAACAAGACAAGCCACCGCAATGAGGAGCCCATGCACCACAACAAAGAGTAGCCCCCGCTCGCCGCAACTAGAGAAAGCCCACGCACACAGCAACGAAGACCCAACGCAGCCAAAATTAAATAAATAAATTTATATTTAAAAAATTACAATGTCTAATGGTGTGGCTATGGAAGATGTTTGATTTTTTTCTTTCATTTTAATGCATTTTATTTATTTTTGCTTGTTTTCCCCAAATTTTTATAATGAACCCATAATATTCACAAAACAAAAGCAAAAGCCAATAGAGTTATTTTCAGAAGAAAAAAACCAGAGGAAGAGTTTCCCAGCCCAGCTCGGAGGGAGAGCCCTGATTCACATGGCAGCCCAATGGCCACCTTGGGCGGGTTCTGATCATTTGGCCACCTGCAGCATTTCCACTTTCCGATAAGAACAAAATACACATGCATGTATAAATGAAATACAGACCATGTAATTTCAGTGATTCTACATACAAGTTAAAAGCTCTCATATTTGCATTTATAATGGCTTTGCACATGGGAATTCTCTGGTGGTCCAGTGGTTATGAGTCAGCACTTTCACTGCCATGGGCCTGGGTTTGATCCCTGGTCAGAGAACTAAGATCCTACAAGCTGCGGCCAGAAATAAAGAAAGAAAAAAAGTCTTTTTAAAAAATGGCGTTGCACAATATAAAAATAAATGGTAAATGGCAAAGTTCATGCTAATAATTTTTAATTTTAGTTTTTCTTTACTTAAAACATTAAATAGCAAATTTAAAAAAATACCATGAGAAGATGAGAGAAAGACTACAGAAGAAAGGAAAAAACTTTCTATTTTAATACCATTAATGGCACTTTTTCCTTTTGTTTGAAACAAGGGGGCTCACATTTTCATTTTGAATTGGGCCACGTAAATTATGTAGCTGGCCCTGCTGTCGCCAGCACTGGATGTCATCATTTTGTAAAGTCTGTGCAGTAACAAAGATATGGGGCTACCAGAAGTCTCCTACATGGATGGTGGGCATGTAAAATGGTACAGGATCTTAGAAGACAGTTTGTCAGTTTCTTATAAAGTTATCTATACACCTACCGTAGACCCAGCAATCTTGCTCCTAGGTATTTATCTAAGTGAAATGAAGACTTATGTTCATACAAAAACCTCTATATGAGCATTTACAGTGGCTTTATTCATAAATGCCCCAAGCTAGAAACAACCAAATGTCCTTCACCTGGGAAAGGGATAAACAAGACGTGGTACATGCATGCAATGAAACATGACTCAGCCATAAAAAGTAGCTAAGCAGGGACACACACCACAATATGAATGTATCCCAAGTGCATTATGCTAAGACAAAGAAGCCAGATTCAAAAGGCTCACGCTATATGATTCCATTTATAGGACATTCTGGAATAGGCAAAACTTTTTTTTTTTTAATATTGAGGTTTTTGATGTTTGTTTTTTAAACTTCTCTATTTTATTATTATTTTTAAATTATTTTTGGCAACACCACATGAGATCTTTAGTTCCCCAACCAGGGATTGAACCCATGCCCCCTGCAGTGGAAGGGCAGAGTCTTAACCACTGGACCACCAGGGAAGTCCCTAGGTAAAACTTTTGGGAGAGATAACTGATCAGTAGTTGCCAGGGGCTGGGGGTGGGGGAAGCAGTTGACTACAGAAGGGAATGGGGATTTTTTTGTGTGGTGATGGAAGGATTCTAGATCTTAATCATGCTGCTGGTTATGTTACTGAAGCATACTTGGGTCCACTCACCCACACCCAGTAAAGCCAATCCAATGACACTGGGTTGTGGTGAAGGAAAGGGCAGCGTTTATTGCAGGGCACCAAGCAAGGAGTCCAGGCAGCTAGTGCTTGCTTATAAGACCTGATCTCCCCAATGGCTTTCAGGGAAAGGTTTTTAAAGATAGGACGTGGGGGCTTCCCTGGTGGCGCAGTGGTTGGGAGTCCACCTGCCGATGCAGGGGACACAGGTTCGTGCCCCAGTCTGGGAAGATCCCACATGCCACAGAGCGGCTAGGCCCGTGAGCCATGGCCGCTGAGCCTGCGCATCCAGAGCCTGTGCTCCGCAACAGGAGAGGCCACAACAGTGAGAGGTCCGCATACCGCAAAATAAATAAATAAATAAATAAATAACGATAGGATGAGGGAGAGGGGTTGCAGGGTGTGTGGTCAGCTCGTGGACATTTTTCTGATTGGTTGGTGGTGAGGTAATCAGGAGTCAACATCATCAACCTTCTGGTTCCAACTGGTCTGGGGTCTATGTGCTTGTGGGCAGCATACAGTTAACCCTTCCACCTGATGGGGGTTTCAGTATCTGCTAAATGGCTCAAAGGACATGGCTCAGAATATTCTCTATAGTCCTTGAGGAGGAGTTAGATGTCCTTGACTTTAGCCATTAAACAATGGCTAAACTATTATTTTGTCTTGCTTGACTGTTTTCCTTTGCTTTTGCCTTTTATCACTTCTCTGATTAAATTTATTCTTTGGAACTCGGGGAAGGCCTAGGAAGCTAAAGTTTTTCTACAAACAAAAGGGAGGTTGAGGACATGGGGAGGTCTGTCCCAGGAAGACCCTGTAGGGTCCTGCTCGGTTACAGTTATACAACTGTACACATTCCTCAAAACTCATAAAGCTGTACAGTAACAAGGGTAAATTTTACTGCATCTAAGTTATACTTTAATTTTTTAAAAAGCATCTGCAAATTTATTAGCCAAGAAAAGGGAGCTCTTTGTGGTTTTTATGCACGTCAGAAACCTCGAGCAATGGACCGGGAACTCGAAAGTAGGAAACTTGAGGGAGCAAAGGGACTTTGCAGCTGTGGCTTCCTGGGAGTTAAGCTGTAGCTTTGCTGGATGCCGAAGATGGACTTGCCAGGAGGCTGCTCCCATGAAAAGCAGTTGTAGAAGGACCTGGGGGTGGGGTGGGTTTAGGGTACCTGGCTGGACACCCTGTCCCATTTCTGCTCCCACCCTAGGCCCTGGCCTGCCAGCAGCAGCAGCAGCTGCTTGAGCTCTGGCCTGCCTGCACTGAGCTAATTATATGCAGAATGGATTGATTGGTGTTGACAGGGAGCTATTTACCCGTCTAATTAATTATGCCAACTAATTTTCAACTTAATTGCACTTCTTGGGTCGCTGGGTAATGCAAGCGTACAATTTTCCTGCTGCTGCAGGCCTTGATGGGGATGTGGTAGGGAGAGGCTGGCAGGTGCTCCGGGAGCTCAAACAGGCGCCCTGTTCCTCCAGGTTCCTGGGCCCACAGCCCAAGCTCTCAGGCCCCTGCTGCCCCACAGACAAGCTCTGGAATCCTATCTGAGCACCTTCTGCCTGTGCAAGTGGGCCTCTGCCCCAGGAGCTCTGAGCCGTTTATTCACCTAACAAACATTCATTGAATGCCTACCACGTGCAGCCCCAAAGTGGGAGAGGCGCTGGGGAAGCTAAGTCGTGCCTAACCTGTCCCGTCCCCCGCCTCAAATCGCTCACAGTCTAGAGGAGGAGATTTTCACTTACACCAGCAATTACAGAATTTGGGTGCAGATAGGAGCCAGGTCTTTGGAGACAAACCCAATCCAGGCTCTGCAGTTGGGCTCTTGAGGAATTTACTTAACCTCCCTGTGCCTCGGTTTTACAAAGACATGGCAGGGCTGTGACAGGATGCAGTGTATCATATAATATCGACAATATTCCGGAAGACATATTGGTGCTGTATTAGGCTGAGGAGCAGAGCAGAAACTGGGCAAGTTTGGACCACTCATCACACAGGCCTTCTCCCTTAGATCTCACACCCTCTGAGGCTCATCCCGTCAAGGAGGCAGAAGGCACCGTGGTTACCAGAGGGACCGGACCACCCGCCTGCGGCTCCTGGATCAGCCACTTCCCGGCCAGTGAACTTGGTAGTCAGGTAACCTCTGTGTTTCAGTTTCCTTCATCCATGAAACAGAACTGGTCATAATAGCACTTACTCACAGGGCTGCTGTGAGGACTGAATGAGTTTACACACGTAGAGCACGTAGAAGAGCACCTGGTACTTAGGACGTGTTCCAAAAGTGTTCTGTGGTTATATGGACAGAAAAGTGAAGTTCAGGCAGGTCCTCTAAGTTACCTACCTGAGGTCACATATTATCATAGGCACAATCTGAACACAGTTGTGCCTGATTCCAAGGGCATGGAAGCTTTTTGACTTTGCACCACTCAAGGAATTAAATGCAGTGGGAGATGGGGAAGTGCACCCATCACTAGTACAAGACTGACTGAGACAAGTTCTAGAAGCACCTTGGAGGCTCAGAGGAGAAGCAGTTAAGGCTGTTTAGGAATAGTCGGGAAAGGCTCCCTCCCATAGATGGGAATCGGGAGAGATCTTGAATGCAGAGAAGGATTTGAATAAATTGCGTTGGGGGAAGCAAGGACTTCCAGCTGAGGGGGCGGGCTGAGCAAAGGCAGGGGACTGGACCTCCTACATGGGCGAGGGCCAGTCATGTCACTAGTCATTCCCCGGGCCCTAGGCCAGGGTTCCTCAGTCTTAGCACTATTGACATTTGGGGCCAGATAGTTCTTTATGGTGGGGGCTGTCCTGTGTACTGCAGGGTGTAGCAGCATCCCTGGCTTATACCCACTTGATGCCAGTGGCTTCATCACCCCTCCAAGCTGTGACAACCAACAATGTCTCCAGACACCGCCACATCCCCCCCTAGATGGGCAAAATCGCCCCCTGTTGAGAAGCATGGCCCTAGACAAATGGAATTCTCAGGAAGCCCCAAACACCACTCATTTGCTAACAGGAGACTGGCTTCTCATTCCTTACCTCTTTGTCAGTATCCTCATGAGTCAGAGAGACTACACTTCAGGTCACAGGATGGAAGAAGGGAAGTAAGTTGTCCATAATCCACAGCGCCTGGAATCAAAGGCTCTTTGATAAGGATTTCTCAACGTATGACAATGTGGCTCAACAGCTGGCCAGACTTCCTGGTCCAGAAGTGCAATCCCAGGGGAGAAATTTGTTATTTCAGCCAGCAGACCCAGCAAGAATGATGACATTTCACATGGCTGGGGCTGCAGAGGAGGGGAGGGCCAACGCTGATGACAGTCACTGGCCAGCTGTGTGACTTTGAGAACAGTCACTTTCCCTTTCTGGGCAACAGTTTTCTCATTAGTACATCTTGGATGTACGGTTTTCTCATCAGTACATCCAAGATTCCTTCTAGGTGAGAACTTCTCTTTGAGCCCCGTAGAGAGCAGTGAGGGGATGGTTCCCAGCTTACAGGGAAGAAGTTCTATGATCAACTAGTAACGTCTGCCAGGAGTGCAGGAACGGGGGCAAAGGTGGGACAGCACACAGAGACTGCATTTGCTGTCTATTCTAAAGGATTTGATAAGAGTCCCTGGGGTCTGCGTAAGGGCAGGGAGCTGGGGACAGGAGAAGCAGGGCTCTTCTTCCTCCAGCAGCTTGAGGGGAAAGTTCCACTCAAAGAGTCTTTAAAAAAAAAAAAAAAAAAAGATAGCTACTGCGCAAGTAGACTAGTGAAAATGGCCCCCACAGGCCACGGAGACCTGCCTCTGTCTCAGAGGGACCTCCCATCATTTATTCATCTACCAAAGAGAATCAGGCCCAGGTGAAAGGCGAGCCCCAGAACATCTACCCACTTCTGTCCTTCTCCCATACACACTTTCTGGAACTGATAAGAGGACTTGGATTGTTCTGAGAGTGGAAAGGGACCGGGGAAAGGAAGGGAGGGTGAAGCTTGGCACAGTGGAAAGTGCACTGGCTTTGGAGGGACTGTGTCGGGCTCTGCCACTTACTAGCTGGGCAAGTTACTCAACTTCTCTGAAACTTGCTTACCTCATCTGTGAGACGAAGCCTCATCCTCCATGTGTCCCTTAGCTCAGAGAGCCAGCGTGCAGGGAGGACTCGATGACGGCCAGGTGGAGGAGAGGTCAGGCTGCAATGTTCACACAGGTCACAGACATGCAGGGCCCCAAAGGCTAGGCTCGAGACTTGGTGCTCAACGTGCCAGGCAACTGCGAGCCATCCACAGCTTCTGAGCCTCGGAGGGAACCAGCACAAATCCCACGGATTATTATCCCCTCACCAGACTGGGGACTGGATTTGATGACAGATTGGAGAGTGGGCTGAGGACCCAGAGGAGATGGAGAGGAGGGAAGGTCCAAGGAGAATGTGGGCAAGAGGTGAAGTCAATCTGCACAAGCAGGGAGCTGGCAGAAGGGAGGGCGTGCGGAGCCAGGGGCACCAAAGACAGAGAGGGTATTAGCTTTGTCCCCATCAAGGGTCCAGGCCCTGTGGAAGGAGATAAAGTGGAATAAGGGGAAGGGTGCCCGAGGTCTTGAATTAGATTCCTTCTATATCCTTCAAAAGAGAAGAAATCCCTTTTAAATCCCCTTTCTCTTTCTTGGACTGTGCGTTTAAAAACACTGCTCTACTTCCAGACAGCCTCCCTCCACAGCTTTTGTGGGGTTACAGATGCTTATATATAGCACTGTCCTCCAAAGAGTAGATAGATGTGCCGCAGAGAGGCATCTGGCTCTTACCACGTGCCAGCTGTTTGAAGACCACTCAATCCTAGTTTCCTGCCATAATTCTCATAGCGGATATTGTCAGGGCCCCGCTCTTACCTCGTTAGCTTGTCCTTTGCACTTGTGACCTCTGCCTGCAGGCTTCCTCGGGCTCCAGGGCTGTGCTTGGTGAGCCCACAGAACCGGCCAGTAGGGCTGGGGAACTAATGCAGCCCCAGAAGCAGCCCTGGACCAACGATCAGTGGGGGTTGGTAGATAGATTCTGCAGTTTTCTCAGCCTTTGGGTAGGAAAAGTCTGAGATGTATTCTATACCGTCTCCTGGAGGTCCCCGGCAGGACCAGAGCCCAGACGTTCCCACAGATGTTCATAAATCCCAGATGTCCACAATGGTGACATGCTCCTTAACATACCCTGCCCCGAGCAGCTTCCCCTCACCTTCCTGTCTCACTCCTCTGCTCCCCTACCAGAGCATCTTGGGATCACCTCCCAGTTAGCTACTTGTACTCGAATCCTAGTCTGTTTCTGGAAGAACCCAATCAAAGGCAGTCCGTGTAAGCAGCTTTGGGCAGGAAAGAGCTCTCTGCAGGAGGCCCCTTTGTCCTGTCACTAACCTCAAACCAGGTGCCCTATGCCCTACTCACCTCCGGCCCTAGCACACCTTTCAAATCTTTTGATCACACCACACCTTGTCTAATCTGTTGGTTCTTTCCATAGATCAAATTAGAAATGAAGAATAAGTAATCAGCCGATGACCAGATCTCTTCCCTAGCTTTTCTTTCAGCAATCTCACGAACAAACTGTGTGAACAAGAGAGCACCTAAGGGAGAATCACAAGGAGCCGACAAGCCTGCACACGGGGAGGGATGGCGACGACTCTGACTCCCTACGTCAATGACTGAGATTACTTCCCCTTTTCCCTTTACAAACTCCACGGCTGAGCAGAATTTTGGGAGGTGGGTTTTGGGGACACTGGGTCCATTTCCCCAGATTGCCAGCATTCTGATTAAAGGCAGCTTTCCTTTTCACCAACTTTTGTCTCTCTCTGGAATATTGATTTTTGCGCGTCAAGCAGTCAGACCTGATTCAGTAACATCAGGGCTCTAGGTTTTGCATTCCATTGACGTGGAATTGACCATGGCCTGACCTGGAAAGAAAAAGTGGCTCCTCCCTTAGCAGTTCATCTACTTCAAACACGCCTGCGGCCACCTGCCCCACCAGCACCAAGACAGACTGATCCCATCGGTCCGTGGGCCCGGACACAGCTGAAGATTCTTCTCCAGATAGTATTCCAAGCAGCCGTCGCTTCCAACAGATCAGCGCCGGCCCCAGAAATGGAACCTCTCTGGGGGTTCTGTTCAAGCATGACCGCTGCAAACACAATAAGGGAAGAGAGATGGGAAAGAAAGCTTTTCCAGAGAATGGGGAGGGCTGGGAACTTGGAGGTGTTACCAAGAGAAAGGAGCAGTGCCTGGTGAACAGTGCTGCCTGGGGGGCATCCAGCTTCCCTCCTCACATGGGCACAGGATGGATGGCAGATCTCAGGGGCCCATCAGGGAAACTGTCTCTGAACCAACTGGCGTCTGAAATGAGGAGCACAGGAGGGGACCTGAGGCACAGCGGTGACTGTGCTGGGAGAGGCTGCTTGCTTTGTAAATGGGGCCTGAGGGTCTTGCGAGAATTGCACAACAAGCTGGAAAGCTGGCTCACCTTGGCTGCTGGGAGGAGAAGAAGTCTCCCAGGGCTGAGTGTGCCCAGGCGTGATAGAGCCAGCCCTCCTGGCCCGCGGGTAGGGCGGGTGTCGCTCAGAGATAAACCAACCCCTGGCAGTGGGTGATGATTCCTGTGAAGCATTGCTCAGGAGGGCAGGATTACCTTGGAGCAGGTAATCCTGGATGCGGGCCGCACACCAGTGCTAGGAGTGGGTGCTTTCCAGAAGCGCTGTGAGCCCCGCTCCTCCTGGGTGGTGTGGCCCGCTTGCCCCTGACATCAGGAAGAGCTCGGGTGCCGGCTGCCCCCCACACGACTCAGGGACAGGGCAGCATGAGCGGGGCAAGACACGTGGGCAAGATCCAGAAACGCCTGGAAGAGGTCAAGAGCCAGTGGGTCCGGCCAGCCAGGGCTGACTTCAGTGACAATGAGAGTGCCCGGCTGGCCACAGATGCCCTCTTGGATGGGGGTCCCGAGGCCTACTGGCGGGTGCTCAGCCAGGAAGGCGAGGTGGATTTCTTGTCCTCGGTGGAGGCCCAGTACATCCAGGCCCAGGCCAAGGAGCCCCCCTCTGCCCCGGAGCCCCCAGGAGAGGCCGCGGCAGGTTCCAAGGGACTCGATTCCTGCTCCGTGGCCTCAAGTACCTACTTCCCTGTGGCCTCAGAGGGCAGCGAGCCGACCTTGCTGCACACCTGGGCCTCAGCTGAGAAGCCCTACCTGAAGGAAAAGTCCAGCGTCACCGTGTACTTCCAGACGGACAAGCGCAACAACATCAGGGACCTCATCCGCCGCTGCATCACCCGGACCAGCCAGGTAGCGATGGCGGAGTCTGCGTCTCCTTGGCCATGGGGTGGGGGGACTGGTGGAGAAGAGGAGAGAGGGATGTGTCCTGCTCTAAGGGATGGAGTCCAGGTGACTGGAGCTTAGGATGGAGCCAGGGATGTTACGCTCTGCCCTGCCCCAGATCATTGATTTCCTGATCCCATTTGTCACAGTCTGGGTCCCGGCCACCAACACCCATCACTGGAACTCCGGCAATAGCTTCCCATCTGACCCTCCTGTTCCATCTTGAGCCCGACCACCTAGTCTCCAAGCTGCTGTAGACACTTTTTCTATACTTCAAATTTAACTTGGTCCCTTTGTTGCTTAGAGCCTTCAGTGGCTCCCAGTTGCCCCCAGTGGGACCAGCAGACTCCGTAGCATGGCTCACGGCCTCTCCAGCTCCCCTTCCACCCCCTGCCACTCAGTCCTGAGTGACCTGCAGATTCTCAAACACATCAGGTTCTGTCCTGAGGCCTCTGCACATGCCGTTCCCTCTGCCTGGAGCCCCCTCACCTTCCCTGCTTTTCCCTTAACACCTACTCCTCAGGACCCAGCACTGAAGTCCTGTTCTCAGGAAGCCTTTCCTGAGTTCCCCAGCCTAGGCGAGGTGCCTCACTTCTGTATTTCTGAATGAAGCGGCCACTCCACTGGGACACAAACTCGCCCTGTTTCCTCTCAGGCTCGGCTTAGACCTGTCTGCCCACAAATTCAGTGCAGCGCTTGAATCCAACCTGTGGTCAGGCAGAGACAGAGGAGGCAGCAGAGGTTTCTCCCTCCCCAGAGTGTTTATATTTTAATAAGTGACTTTAGAAGAAGAAAAATCCTTCAAGGCCAGAGCTTAGCTGGCAGAATTTCAGGCACCGGGACTGGCATTTGGCCGGGAGTTCTCCCAATGCTCCTGGAACTGCAGGCCCACAGGGGCTGCCTGCTCCCCCGGGGAATTGGCGGGGGGCACCCCCGATCATTCTACCCAGGTGCACAAAATGACCATTCAGCACAGGGGTACAGGTGCCCCTCCACCTCCTGAAGCTGCAGGGGCAGGGGTGAGAGTGGACCCCAAGGAAAGGACTCAGTGTCATCTGCAAAGGGTCTCTCTCATCACTAAAATTATTTAGTTTGTTCCACTTAAAAGAATTCAAAAATGGGCAAATTGATATTTAAGCTCATTTTCTGCTGAGATCCCACTCTCATGACAGAATCCCCTCCCGTGTCTAATAGTGTGTGTAATCTCATGGCTCCAGAAGAAGCCACCAGGAGGGGGGAAGCTGTGCTCAAACGGGACGGAGGGAGTGGAGCTCTGGAGAATAAAATAGAAGGTGACAAGGGGTGGAGTATTGGCTTTTCACGCTGCTGGGCTACTTCAGAGCAGCATTTCATGCTTCCCTGGCAAGGCAGCATCAGGAACTGACAGGTGGGCTCAGGCAGGCAACCAGGAGTGCCCACACTGCCTGGGGTGGGCTGCACAACGCAGGGCAAGTCCCTTGACCTCCCCAGGCCCCAGATCCCACACTGGACTAAGGGGTCCCTTCCAGCTCCCAGGGCTTGTTCTTAAGTGTGCTACCTCTGGTCTCTGCTGGAGTGCAGTGCTCGCCTGAGGGCGGGGAACCAATGGTGTTGGCGAAATTCTCAGCCGCAGCTGCTGCGGCTCAAAGGGTGAGTGAGACTCCCTGGAAAGAAGCCAGGTTGGGGCTTGTCACAATCCCCAGGCTGAACGCTTCCCCTTCCCCCTACCCCACCTAGAGAGGCTTCTCTCTCTTCACCTCTGCGGCCTTGAGGCCTGCTGCTGTCCTTTGCTTTATCAACACAGTATGTTACAAATTTAGGACAACACTTAAAAATCAGAAGATTTCACCTGAAAGTAAGAATTTCCAGTTCCTCTTAGCAAGTCGGAAGACCTGGCTCTGTTGGCGCTGAGTTGAGGTCACCTCTTTGGGTGGGTCACCTTTGCGGCAGTCCCCACCACTCCCTCTTGTCCCAGGCCATGATGAACTTCACCCATCTTGTTACCTGTCAGACTCTTGCAGGCAGTTTGCAATACCATTCCCATACACAACACACACACACACAACAACACACGCACACACACACACAGAGGGCTCAGGAGTGACCAGTGACCTGTTCCCACAGAGATGCCAGAGGGGGCTGGATCCCCAGCCACAGGCTGTAGATGGAAGTAGGCTGTGTCCACACAGAGGGAGGACAGGGGGTTTGTTTTCTCCCTCTCCTGTGGCTTCAGCCCCCTCAAGAAGAGAAGACAGGGGCACAAATGGAGCCAGCCTGCTGGGCGTCTCCCGGAGCGGCTTCTGCTCCCTGAGGAGCAGGCATTCTCCCTCTTTCCCTTCATGCTCTCATCCCTTTATTCCACAAAGCCAAAGTCATTGGTCAGGCCCTGAACCCAGGATGGCAGAGCAGAACAAGGGGCCTCCCTCCCTCCAGCCACCTGCCCTTGGGGGAGAGGTGGGAAGAGAGGGGACACTGGTGGATGGCAGTGCTGGGCTTGAGCAACGCTTTGTGCCGGGGAGCAGACGGGAGGGTGACTAAGGCAGGCTTCACAGAAGCGGTGGCCTCTGAGTTGAGTCTCAACGGCTGAGTAAGAGTTTGCTGGGCAGAGAAGGGAGGTAAAGGAATTCCAGGTCTAGGGTGTGTCAGATACAGACGTCTAGAGGAGTGAGAGGTCTGGATGACCTGGAGGTAGGGAGGCGTGGAAAGGACTGTCAGGGAGGAGGAGGTTTTTGCTCACAGTGTCCTAGAAGCAGGAGGCACCACACACTGTGCAGGGCCACACGGGGAGCACCAGGGTGGCGAGGCAGGGCCAGGTGAACAGTTTAGGATTGGCTACTTTGAATAATTCTAGCAGGCTCTGGGCCACCTATGGTCCCTGGTTGTCCCATAGCTGGCACTGGGGTGGTTTAGGATGGGCAGGGAAATACTGTCTGGATGCTGGAGAGTCAGATAAAGGAGGCTTGGGACATGGCTCTGGATTGCTCGGTTAGCATATCAGAGGCTGCGCCTAGTCGAAGTGCTTGTGATCTCTAGTAATCAGTTGGTGCTGGGATGTCAAAGTGTCATAAAACACAGAAAACAAAAAACACGAATTATCCATCCTCCAAGTGTGGTCCAGGATCCCTGAGAGTTCCAAAACCCTTCCAATGGGTCTGTGAGGTCCTGCCCTTTCTAACCACTTATCTGTGTGAGGCCAGATTATCTTTATATATCTCCTTCCCAACAACACATCACAACAGATTGCTACAGGAGCCGATGTGAGAACCAGCTGTCTCCTGGTAAGCCAGACACCACAGAGAGTTGCAAAACTGTAAAAGGATGCCATTCTGCTCACTCATTTTGCTGCTGCTTTGGAAAGTATAGTTATTTTTGCTTTAAAATTGTTATTTATGTTAACATGTAATGGGCTTAATATTGTTTTAAGTAAGGAATATTAGTTATTTTAAAATAACTAATAAACACTAAGAATTTTCTCTGTTTGTTTCTAATCTGACAAGTCTCAGTAGTTATGACCCACAGAAACCAGAGCCCTTTGGAGCCTCAGTAACTTCTAAGAGTGTCAAGGGGTCCCAAGACCAAAAAGGTGGAGAACTTGAGCAGGCAAGCCCCCTGTCCCTGCTCGATCCCCTCTCCCTCTCCCTTTCACTGCACAGAGAAAAATCTATTCAGTTCTCTGGGGAGGTAGGGGGAGAGTGGGGTGAGCATGCAGAGGACCAAGGGGGCAGCTGTGAGAAGGTCCCAAAGAAGCTCCCCCCACCCCTAGGTGTCAAGGACCACCTTTTCAGGCCAAGCCCCTGCCCTGGGAGCAGCTGAACAAGGGACAAGGGTGGAGGGATGGGACACAGCAAGAAGTCTGAGCAGGAACTGCACAATCCTGCCCCCACCCCTACTGCACCCCCAGGGAGCTGACGAGCAGGTCTGCCTCATGCCTGACAACTGGGATTCCAGGGCCTCGAACACCACCAGGGTCCCCAGGGCGAGGTCTCCGGCTGTTCCCCCAACAAGGGCCGCTGAGGGACGGGCAGACCTGGGAGAGAGGGGTCTAGCCTGCCAGGCCTGTGGGGTCTCTGGGCCCAGGTCCCATCTAGGTCCTGCCAGAGTGGGGTGGGACGGCCCCCAAGGGCCAGCAGAGATGCTCCCTGAACCCCCGGCATCCTCCTGGGATCTGTGATTGGCCTGTCTCCCTTCCCACGGGAGTTCCCTAGAGGAAGTCCCTCTCCCCCTCTGGGAGGCGGGGCTCAGCGCTGGCATATTGTCACTGCTCCAGATTGGCGGTGAGGGAGGGGAGCGCCAGGCACACCCAGAGGCGACACAAACAGGTGGGAACATGTGGTTGCAGGGGTATGGTCCTCTCACTGCTGCCTTTTTAAGGGCTGCTGGCCCCCTCGCACTGTGGTCAGCAGATAGGTGACGGGGGAGGGTCCACCTGGGCCCCCTTCCCTTCTTCTGTCCACATTCTCTTTGAGTTCTGCTCTGGGGTCCCCCAACCCTCCCAGGGCTTGACTCTCCCTACTTGGCCCATCCTAACCCACAAGCAGAGGAGGGACAGGCTGTATCTGATGTAAGCAGAGATCAGAGTCCTTCTCTTAGGCCTGCAGTAGACTGCAGTTGGGAGCATGGCTCTGGGTTGGGGTCTGGGGCATCTCCTCGCATTCCAGCTTTTGGAAAGTTACTTAACATCTCTGCACTCCTGGCTCTTCACCCGGGAAGCCAGGGTAACTGTGCCGTGAAGGTTACAGGGGACGAACATACGGCTGAGAGTAGGTGCTCAAGAAAGAGTTGCTGGGGGCTTCCCTGGTGGCGCAGTGGTTGAGAGGCCGCCTGCTGATGTAGGGGACACGGGTTCGTGCCCCAGTCCGGGAAGATCCTACATGCCGCGGAGCGGCTGGGCCTGTGAGCCATGGCCGCTGAGCCTACGCGTCCGGAGCCTGTGCTCCGCAACGGGAGAGGCCGCAACAGTGAGAGGCCCGCGTACCGCAAAAAAAAAAAAAAAAAAGAAAGAAAGAAAGAAAGAGTTGCTGCTGTTATTACTCATCCACCAAAAGCAAGCTCAAAAACGAAGCATCAGCACGTAGGAGAGAAAGAGGGAAGAGTAGCAATCGAAGCACAAACTGGGCCTTGGGGTGCTAAGTGCCCCCCAACAACTGGCCCCAACATGCTTGGTGGTCCCACCAGGACCCAAATCCTCTTTCCCCTCCTGCCCCCTGCCCTTCCCAAAGCAGCAAGATTTCCAGCCCATGAGGAACTCACGTCTGCCGCTCAGGTAGTGAGGGATTCTCAGCCAGAATTTGAGGTCTCTGCAGGATGACCCCTGTCTGTGGGTATCACCCTAGTTGACCAGCAGCCCCCTGGCTGGGCCCCGCCATCTCACTGAAACTCCAGATTCTCAGAGCCTGCCGGCCAGGCAGCGCTCCCAGACCAACTTCCTTCCTTAGCACGGGAAGTACCTCCTTCCTGTTCTCAGCCAACCCCACACCTCTGGGCTGGGCCGTCTGATTGGCCCTAATAAGAACCCTACTCTGTTCCTTTTTTATGCCCATAGTGGTGTGGGCACTAATTTTAACCGTCTCCCATAACCTGAATTAAAACAACATTCTCTCATGCTGGTATTCTAACATTATCCACACTTGCTCAAGAATAATGCATATAAAAATCACAATCATATTTTAACGACACACTTTACTTCTGCATATGTTTCCGTTTATATTACCTGGGCTTACGGTTAGACCCAACTTACATGACAGCTAATGCTCTTCTATCGTGCAATGTTTTATAGGTAAAGAAACTGAGGCCCAGAGATGGTAAGTGAGTTGTCCGAAGGCACTCAGCTAGCCTCCACTAGCGCCACAGCTGGAGCTAAAGTTCCCTATCTTCCAGATCGTTTTTCCCCTGGATTATGTGCTACTGCTCTGTATTAGTTTCCTAGGGCTGCCGTAACAAATTATCACACATTTCGTGGCTCGAAACAACAGATAAGGGCTTCCCTTATGGCACATTGGTTAAGAATCCGCCTGCCAATGCAGGGGACATGGGTTCGAGCCCTGGTCTGGGAAGATCCCACATGCTGTGGAGCAACTAAGTCCGCGTGCCACAACTGCTGAGCCTGCGCTCTGAAGCCCGGGAGCCACCACTGCTGAAGCCAACGTGCTGCAACTACTGAAGGTCACACGTCTAGAGCCCGTGCTCCGCAACAAGAGAAGCCACCGCAATGAGAAGCATGTGCACCGCAATGAAGAGTAGCCCCCGCTCGCCACAACTAGAGAAAGCCCACACACAGCAACGAAGACCCAACGCAGCCAAAAATAAAATAAAATAAATTTATCAAAAAACAACCCTTAAAACAAAACAAAACAAAACACAGATAAGTATTCTTTCACAGTTCTGGAGGCCAGAAGTCCAAAATCAAGGTGTCAGCTGGGCCATACTCCCTCGAAAAACTCTAGGGGAGGATCCTTCCCTCCTCTCCCAGCTGCTAGTGGCTCAGGTGATTCTTGGCTTGTGGCTACAGAAGTCCAGTCTCTGCTTCCGTCCTCACATGGCCTTATCCTCTTCTCCCTGTCTCTCCTCTGAGGGCCTTTTATAAGAACACTTGTCATTAGACTTAGCGTTCACCAGAAAGCCCAGGATGATCTCATCTTGAGAATCTTAATTACATCTGCAAAGACCTTTTTTCCAAATGAGGTCACATCCACGGTTCTGGTGGTTAGGATGCGGACATATCTTTTGGGGCCTGATTGATCAACACACTACACCCTGCGAGGTAGAACGCCCACGTAGGGGATGCAAGAAGTTATTGGCCTTGAATCGATCCAGCTGGGAGGCAATCCCAAAAGGAGGCAAACAAGATAAACCTAGCTATCATGAGCCTGTCCTTCCCAGCATCGCTTAAGTCAGGACGCTGGGTTTTTTGCAAACCTCTCCCCTTCTCTGTCAATCGGTCACCTGCTTACCAGCCCTGTCTCTGCCAACGAAGACTCACTGGAACACAACTGGGAGGATTTACTGACCTGCTGGGGAGAGAGCATTGTCTCTTTTGCCAATACCTTGGATGAGGAGGCATTTATCTTTCAGGAGAGAGGACCTTATTGGTGCCATAAGCTTCAATGTGCACATATACCTAATTGTGTGTTAACAGGGCCATGGCTCTAAAGGATCAGGGGCCTCACTACTAGAGCAGCTCTAGCTCTAGTGACCTCTAGCCGAGGGTGAGCAATTTCTTCACAGTTCCGTCCCCGGTCCAGGCACCCACATCACCTGAGCAGAAAGTCAGCCCCGAGTGGGTACCAGCCATCTCCTTCACCTGCCTCCATGACACTCTTCTTGTCCTTGCTACTTCCCAGATGTGGATGGTCAAAAAAATTTATTGTAATTAGTAGAAAAGTGGTTGAACGTTATTATTACAGGTAATGTTGAAGAAAAGATCGCCATAGTCCCCCATCCAAATATGACTGTTAGTTTTTGCTTTGCACTCATCTATCCATACACCACCTTCCCTTGCTGGCAATAATAATGGACATGCTATAATTTTGTGCTTTGGTTTTTTCTTTTTTCACTTAATTCATTGTTAATGCACATTTGTTGAGCATATATTAAACAGCAAGTTTTACTTTAATATTTCACCGTGATTTATAGTTTCTTTTTTTTTTAATTTATTTTTTTATTTTTGGCTGCGTTGGGTCTTCGTTACTGTGCGTGGGCTTTCTCTAGATGCAGTGAGTAGGGGTTACTCTTCATTGTGGTTCGAGGGCTTCTCATTGCGGTGGCTTCTCTTGTTGCGGAGCATGGGCTCTAGGTGTGCAGGCTTCAGTAGTTGTGGCGCACGGGCTTCAGTAGTTGTGCCACGCAGGCTCAGTAGTTATGGTGCCCGGGCTTAGTTGCTCCGCGGCATGTGGGATCTTCCTGGACCAGGGCTCGAACCTGTGTCCCCTGCATTGGCAGGCAGATTCTTAACCACTGCACCACCAGGGAAGTCCTATAGTTTCTATGTAACCATTATAATGATCATTTTTACTGGCTGCCTAATAATCCACTTCTCAACACACCACAATTTAGGTACTAGAAGGACTTTTGATTGAGTGACAAAGAGTTCTAGTTCTGTTCCATTCCACTGTGTGGGAGCCTTTCCCACAGCACCAAGCAATTCTTGGACATCAGCTGGGTGTCCTACAACTCAACTCATGCCAATCGCAAGCCGAGATTGTCACCTGTGCTTCTGACCAACTAGCGACGGATTAGAGATTCCAACAACACCCTCCTTGGGTTTGATCAATTTGCTAGAGTGGCTGAGAGCAGTCAGAGAAACTTTTTCCTTAATCCAGTACCAGTTTATTATAAAAGGATATAACTCAGGAACAGCCAGAGGGAAGAGATGCACAGTGCATCTCTCTGAGTGCACCAACCTCCCTAAACCTCACGTGTCCAACAACGAGATGCTTTCTGAACCCTCTCCTTCTGGGTGTTTATGGAGCTTCATTACATAGGCGTGATTGATCAAATCATTGGCCATTGGTGACTGATTAACCTCCAGCTCCTCCCTTCTCCACCAGAGGCTGTGGGGTTAGACTAAAAGTTCCAACCCTCTGGTCACAAGGTTGGTCCTCCTGGCAAAGAGCTCCACATCCTTAAGTGCCAATATCCTTAGGTCTGAAAGTCTCCTCATGAACATAACAAAAGACCCCTTTATTGCTCTCAGCTCTCATCAGGTTGGAAATTCCCAGGGTATTAGGAGCTCTGTGCCAGAAACTGATATGAAGACCAAATATACATTTCTTATTATAAGTCACAACATCACAGAAAGTAACCCCAAAAAGCTTAAGAAGGGGACCATGCATTGACGTCCTCAGTGGACAAGTCAAGCATAAGATTGGCTTCAGGGGTAACTGAAATCAGATGTCGAAAGGATGCTGCTGGGCATCTGTCTCCACCTCTTAGCCCTGGTTTCTCCAGATCCGGCTTTGCTTTCAGGCAAGCTGTCCCCACATGGGGCAAGATGGCTGCCAGCAGCCGTAGTTTATAATCTACTAGCTAAGCAATCCCAGTAGAAGGAATGCCTCCTTTCCCCAGGAGTCCCAGCAATAGTCCTGGGCTGACTCCCATGAGGATAACGTGTCATGTGACCACCTTTGGGCCAATCCCTGTGGCCAGTGGTCTGGCTTCAGTGTGCCTCCCCCGCACCCAATCCAGGGCACGGCAGTAAACCCACCCAAAGCACATGCATGGTGGAGCAGAGGTAATTCCTTCAAGTGAGCTTGGGGGAGTTCCCTGGCGGTCCAGTGGTTAGGAATGGGCGCTTCCGCTGCAGGAGGCCCGGGGTCTATCCCTGGCTGGGGAACTAAGATCCCACAAGTCGCACGGTGTAGGCCAAAAATAAAATAAAGTGAGCTCGGGGTGCTGTTGGCAGGAAGGAGGGGTGCCTGGCAGGCAGGAACACACCCGTCTCTCCCCGTTGTTGGCTATCTAGGGCCCCCCATCCCCCAAGTTTCTGCTATGATGGAGGATGCAGCACCTGCTGGCTGAGCTGGACTCCCTTCTCCCTCCCACTGGGGCAGCTCAGCCTAGTCTAGTCTATATCCCCTGGGGTCTCCACAGGGATTTTGTTTGAGGCGAGGATTCCACGGCTTAAAAACATTTGAAAGCCAGTGGCCCTCGAGCGTCTTAAAGCTCCAAATGTTTGAGAACCTGTGACTTTAAATCTGTCCCTCTCCTGTGACCCTGCCAGGCCACTGCCCCTTGGCCTCATCTCCCCCCCACCCCACCCCCGCCTCATCTTTTTGCTCATCTCCCCTTTCTCCTCTGCACTCTCCATGCCAGCAGTGGGTGGAGAGGCCAGAGGATCTGTGGTGGGACTGGAAAGATGACGTCAGGACAGAGGCAGGGCCCGCACTGCAGCTCTGCGCCCCTCCTTGAGTCCTGCCCTGTCAGACCCTCCCCGCTCCAGTGCAGCAGCAAAGGGAACAGCTCTCCCAGGCTGGCTGGGACTGAGGGGGTTTGTCTGAAAGAAGTCAGCACCTGGCCCTGACTCTCTGGTGTCCGACCCCTCTGCCCTGGCCCAGGTCCTGGCCATCCTGATGGATGTGTTCACAGACGTGGAGATCTTCTGTGACATCCTAGAGGCGGCCAACAAGCGCGGGGTGTTCGTCTGTGTGCTCCTGGACCAGGGAGGCGTGAAGCTCTTCCGGGAGATGTGTGACAAAGCCCAGATCTCTGACAGTCACCTCAAGGTAGGGTCCCGTGACAGTGTAAAAGGTATTTTGTGTTAGGATAGAATAGGCTACGCTGTGGTAACGCATGCCTCCATCTCAATGGCTTAACACACATTCCTTTCTTGTTCAAAGTCCAGTTCAGACAGCCCTCCCTCACCTTGTAGCTGCACCACAAGGAATACACGGCCCCCGAGACATAGTGACAGGGAGAGAGAGGGAGGGAGGATTCTGAGGGATGTTTTTAGGACCTGGCCTGGAAGAGATTTCCATCATTCCCGCTCATAGCCCTTTGACCTCACACAGCTCCACTGGGGGCTGGGAAGGATAAAGGGGCCCGACCTCTGCCTTTTCTCCTCTCAGCTGAGGAGACCCGGTGGGTGCACTTCTGGGGCAGTGAGACATCCAGGACCTGTGGGACGCAACTTTAGGGCTCCACGGCCCCAACAGGATGCTGATCCTCTTGGACTTAACCAAACTCCTCACTTCCTTCTTCCAGCAAGGAGAAGGGAAACCCAGAGATGAGGGTTCACTTAGTCACGGCAAATTTGGGGCAGCTAATTCAAGCTCTAACGTGAAACCGCCCACAGCTTTCACAAGCAGACCCAGCTGAACAGCTGACAGGTGGTTTCCTTGGTGACTGCCCCCCAGCTCAGGCAGGTCAGCCCCGGGAGACCCCAACCTCCCCGCCTTCCTCCTTCCCGTCCCCTCCACACTGACCGGGATGCAGCTGAGTCCAGGCACCTCCGGTCGCCACAGGTCTCAGGTCCCCCGACTGCTGGGTCTGCTTGACGTAACGTGGATCACACGGCCTCAGCATGAGGCCATCGAAACAGGTCCAGAGAGTCAGTGCGGGCCTTGTCCTCGTGGCCCACACCCGCTGCACCAAGGGACAGTGGGACGTGGCCCTGTTCCCGCCACCCCCAGAGCTTGTGGAGAGGCTGGAAGGAGTGGTTGGAGGCGCTGGGCAACCCCTTCCCAGAGCCCGTCCAGCTACCAGCAGGCATTCTCGGCACCAGAAGCGTCCCGCTGGCCTCTGACAGCCCCCTGCCTCACCTGCCTTTCATTTCTTCAGCTTCCAGGGGTGCTGGCTTGAGGGCTGGAGCAGCGGGTGCCACTGGGGAGGAAAGGGACAAACAGGGCCACAATTTGGGTTGTGGCCACACCTTTTCTTACAGCAATCTAGGGTCCACTGAGGTCTCCACAAAGCCGCCCCCTCTGATTGCACTGGGCCTTCCCTCTGACCAGCCTGGAGTCAGGGACTCATGTCACTAAAGCCACTTACAGGGTGAGGCTGGGCCTGCCAGGCCTCTGTGGGCCATGGGAGCCTGGACTGAGGGCTCTGTGGACACCAGGCCCGCATCTTCCTTCTACTTTCTGCTTTGTTTGAATTCTACCATCTCCCCTTTCTTTTCTTTTCTTTTTCTTTTTTCTTTTCCCCCATTACTCAAATAATGTCAGGACATTGAAGAAAATTTAGAAAATTCGGCCAAGGAAAACATAACAATGGCCCACAATCTCACCAGCTAGCAATAACCCTTCTACTCTTGGCAAGCATCCTTCCAGATGTTTTCTTAGGCAAGTGTGTGTCTCTGGGTACACAATTAGCGAGGATACCTTGACTTCCCTTGCAACAGAACGTTTCCATCCGGAGCGTGGAAGGAGAGGTGTACTGCGCCAAGTCAGGCAGGAAGTTCGCCGGCCAAATCCAGGACAAGTTCATCATCTCGGACTGGAGATACGTGCTGTGCGGATCGTACAGGTGAGCGCTGCGCTTCACCTTCTGTCGGGGCTTTGCGGAGGCCAAGGCCCACAGGCCCACCGGCAACGCCCTGGGGGAGCTGGGGGCTCATCATATACACAGGCTGGAGGCAGGACCAGCCTGCGTGAAAGGGGAAAATCTGGGCCCTTCCTGGGAGGACTTCGGGGTAGGGAGACACTTCCAAGTGCCTTGGTTTCCCTTTGCGTGGCAATAGGACATAAAATCCTGTTTCCCTCCTCAGATCTCTCAGGTGTGATTCTAAAGCCATGTGATTTGTTTGGTTGTGTATGGGGGCCCCATTTTATTTTTAAAATGTTTGGTTATTTTAATATAGTGAATGTATTGAGATGTAATTCACATGTCAGATACTTCACCCATTTAAAGTGTGCAATTCTTTTTAGCATCACTTTTCTCATCCGTAAAATGGGGATAACAATACTTCCCCTTGCAGACTATTGTTAAGACTCAACGAGATAAAATTTGCAAAGCCTAGTGTAGCTCCCAGCACACAGTAGGTGCTCAGTAAGCGGTTGCTATCAGCCAGCCAAAGCCCCAAGGGAAGGGACACGTAATAGGCAAGACTTGAAAGGGTGTGGGCTGAGAAGACGCTGGTAGTGAAGGGCTGCCCAGCAGAGCAGGCCTGGGCGACGCCCCGTTGGCTGGGGGAGAGGGTGTGTGGGCCCCGAGAAGGCTGGAGAGCACCGAGACAGCCCTCCTCTCACTTCAGAATTGCCAGGGCTTTCTGAGCTGTCACCATGTCCTAGATAAGATTACAAGCGTCACCCTCTGTGGCCCCTGACCACCAGCTTCCTGGCCCCTCCTCCACTTCCCTGTCAGAAGTGTCTCCAAATTTCATGGGACCTCAGGCTGGCACTAGGGACGGGAAGTGGCAGCAGCCCAGCCTAGAAGATAGATAAGCTAAGTTCAGTTCCCAGCTCTGCAGCTTCCTGGCTGGATGACCTCGGGCAAGTCACTGCACCTCTCTGTTCCTTCATTCGCTCACCAGCTATGTAGAGACCTAGTAGATACAGACCAGGCCTGCTGCAGGCATGGAACAGGATGGGGCTCCCTCCTGCAGCTCTGCTCGAACTAGGCGGGTAACCGATAACAAACCCAGGGGAGGGAAGGGGGCCTGGGATGGCGCCAGGGTGCCCCTCTCTGGCTCCCCATTTCCACCTCTTCCTGAGCCTGTTCTCCTCAGCTGTGCGAAGGGCCTGTGGCCTCCACCTCACAGGCTGCAGTACAGGAAGCTGGGAGGCACTGTCCCTCTGCGAGGGGAAGAGCTGAGGTTTTACAACTAGTGTGCAGGGAGGGGGCTCAGGGACGAGGCAGCCCGGAGGGGACACCTCCAGTGTCCTGGGGCCACTGAGCCCACGTCTGTTTCCACCCACAGCCTCTCCCCTCATCCTCTGCTCCATCCGGGGGCACCTGTGGAAAAGGAGCCCCCCTGCTTCTGATTCTCAGGCCCTGTCTCCAGCCCTTGGTTGTTTGTAAGAGGCTGAGGTGGGGCTGAACTCCCCTCCCCAAGTGGCCAAAGCCACCTTATCAGCCTTTTGTTCTTTCCCTAGAGAGGGACAAAGGCCTCTGGGCAGCAAGCACATAAAGCTCAGGGCAGGAGCTCAGCCTAAAACCCTACATCAGGCCTCTGACCTTGACCTCTGACCTTGACCAAGCACCACTAGACCGAGTTCACCACCTGGAGGGCAAGGGTGAGGGCCGGGCCTGGGCAGTTGCCCCAGACCCCAGGAGCCAAGCCTGGAGGGAGGGGTCAGTCAAAGCAGAGGAATTCTCGCTCTCTTTTTTATTAGGTGAAATTCACGATAACATAAATTAACCATTTAAAATGTACAATTCAGAGGCACGTAGTACAGTCACAGTGTGTGCAACCGTCACCGCTATCTAGCTCCAAACACTTCCATTGCCCCCAAAGAAACCACGCACCCATTGTACGGGGAGGAAGAACTCTTTTCTTTTTCGGCTACACAGCTTGTGGGACCTTAGTTCCCTGACCAGGGATCGAACCCGTGCTCCCTGCAGTGGAAGCGCAGTGGTCCCGTGCCACCACTGGACCACCAGGGAAGTCCCAGGAAACACTTTTTTCTAATATCCTTCTCGGTTCTCTGGCTGGGGCCCTGTAAAATGGACTGGTGAGAGAGAGATGAACAGGAGAAAAGCAGACAAGTCTATTTAATACAAGTTTTACGTGACACAGGAGCCTTCAAAAGGAAATGAAGACCCAAAGAAATGGTTAAACCTTGGTGTTTTTATATGAGGTTGGATGAAGAACGGACAGCCACGGTAAAACGTGATAGGACGAAAGGGAAGAGCTAAGGGTAGTTACTGGGGGAAACAGAGCA
This sequence comes from Delphinus delphis, assembly GCF_949987515.2. Classification (NCBI taxonomy): domain Eukaryota; kingdom Metazoa; phylum Chordata; class Mammalia; order Artiodactyla; family Delphinidae; genus Delphinus; species Delphinus delphis. Next base: position 64,660,786 of record NC_082699.1, read on the forward strand.
AGGCTGGTCCATTCGGATCCCTCTGAGTCCCCCTGCCCTTGGAGATAAGGATGCTCCTTTCCTCTGGGTACAGGGAGGGCATCTCTCACATGAGGGCCTTGTGACTGGCTTCAGGGAGAAGGGGGAGGCCAGAGAGTCCTTCCTGCACCTGCTTCTCAAATTCCTTCAGCTCAAAATAACGTCTTTTGTCAGAGCGGCATACACAGACGTGGGGATGACACATCCACAGCCCCTCCACCACTAAGCGGTCACTTCCCCTTCCCCATCTTTGAGCAACCAGTTGTGCGACTGGCAAGTGGCTTACTTAGCCATTACAAAGACTTCCATACATTTGAAAAGGACAGAGAAAGAAATTCTGAAAGGAGATGAAGAGGGGGGAAGCCTCTCCTCTTATTTTCAATAAGGAGAATTAACTCTCTCAGGTTTCATTTGTATTTGCCCTTTGAGCTCATAATGCAGGGGTGGCCTTGCCCTTGGAAGGGGCAGAAGGAAGCATAACCACCTTGCTGAGCTTTGTGCCAGGCCCTGGGCCAGGTGCGATCAGACCTTTAGTAAGGATTTAATCTTCATGACTTCTTTTTTTTTTTTTTTTTTGGCTTGCCACATGGCATGCGGGATCTTAGCTCCCCAACCAGGGAGCAAACCCATGCCCCCTGCAGTGGAAGTGCAGAGTCCTAACCACTGGACAGCCAGGGAAGTCCCTTAATCCTCGTGACATTTTGAGGGAGGCATTATTCTTCTAAATGACAGAAGGGAACTGAGGCACAGAGAGGCTAGGTGATTGGGTCAGGGTCACCAGCTTCCTTGACTAGGATCTCCAGCTCGTTAGTGCCTGCCGAGGCCAGGTCGGGCTTGATATGGGAGGTACCAGGAGGAGGGTGGCAGTGGGCTTGAAGACATGCCGGGCCATTCCTGGGAACTGTGGAGAATCCAGCTTCTGGAGGGAGGGCAGGACAACTATAATGTTTTTGCTCTCAACATTCAAAGGTGATCTGTTTGCCAGCCTTTCAGAGGATCCTTTTCCCTGGGACCCTTAGAGCTGTTTCCAATAAAAACAAAAAATCAATCAGAAAAGCCTTCACCCCATCCTTTCAGTCCACCTGTCTCTGGGCCCCTCCCTCTGGTTGCACACAGTTTTCCCAAACTGAAGGGCTCTGTCCATTTCTCTGGCTGAGTCGTGGGGGTGGGAGTGGGGAGGGTGTGCATTTCAACATTTCAGCTCTTGTTGAGGGTCTCACCAGCATAGGGCTGTGCCACATGCTGGGGACACAGAACTCCTCTCTCTCCTTAGGAAATGTAGATGAATGACCACAGGGTGCGGTATGGTGTATGCTCTAAGATCAGCATGAGCTAAGAAAGTGCTCTGGGGTCAGCCAGGAGGGAGCTCCCACTTCTGCCGGCAGGTCCAGGAGGCTGGATTGAGGCTTGGAGGATGAAGAAGTTTGGGGCGGGGGTGAGGTGCAAAATCAGGCAGCTGCAACAGCATGAGCGACAGCATGATATCAGCATGGCCTTCCAACCGGCTCCTGAGTCCACTCCTGCCCTGACCCCTGCTGCCACCCTGGGCTTTACCAGGAACAGAAAGATTTTTAAACACAAACAAGATCAAATCACTTCCATCCTTAAAATCCTTCGATGCATGTCATTGCTCCTAGGGGGGAAAAAAAATCCACCTTCTTACTGCGGCCTCTGTCTTAGCAGAATTCTTCTTCCCCTCCTCTGTGCTGCAGCCACACTGGCCTCTCCCCAGGTCTTTCATGCCTCAGGGTCTTTACACTTGCTGTTTATTCCCTTTGCTGGACAGCTCAATCCTGTTGTCCTTACCCTGCTAACTCATCTTGCCGGAGGCAGCTTCCAGATCATTCCCTAGAGACCTTTTCTGTGAACTTGTTTAGCCAAGATTTAAGAAAGATGACGTTGGGGCCTGAGCTGGGTCTGTTTTCTTTTCTATTGCTTCCTGGCAGGAAGTACAGTTAATACAGTGCCGGTATGTTTATACATGACCATAAATATTTGTTGAATGAATGGATGTTCATGTTAGGTCCTGGCCATCCAGTATGGCTAGAGGAATACAACTTTTGAAACTGTGCATCCCTGTCTATGAAATTGATTTAGTGGCTGATCCCCAGAATTCTTCAAAAATGTTCTGAAATAGGACAGAACAAAAGTAATCAGAGCACTGAGGTAAAGGATGTTCTGGAGATTGTTGTGAGGTTATGTACGTATCTGTGTATGTGAGGAGGTTACAGTGTATCAATAAGATGTATTTCTCCAAGAACAGCCAAGATGAGTCTGAAGAAGAACAGGCAGGGCGGACTTGCCCTTGCAGATGGAGCTGTGGTAACCAAGACAATGTGGCATTGGGTGAAGGACACACACAAAGTGACAAATGGAACAGAACAGAAAGCCCAGACACAGATTCCCACATGACAGGGCATGTCAGAGCAGTGGGGAAAGGTGAAACTGGAAAAAAAAATGCTCCATGTGAGAAGGTGGATTCTACTTCACACATACACACTCACACATGCGGTGCACACACACAAAATCACCTCCTAATAGATTAAAAGAACTTAAATGTCAAAAACAAATTTTAAGACTCTTAGTAGAAAATATAGACGAATGTCTTTTAGACCTTAGGATAAGGATTAGGTGACTTAACATAGCCCCCGCTCTGTGTTAAACAGAACACAAAAAAGCATTAACTATAAAAGATTGCTAAATCTGACTGTATTACAATTAAGAACTCTGGTTCCCTCAAAGACAGCTCAAAGAATGTGAAAAGTCAGATTACAAACTGGGAGCAGGTTTTCATGATGCCCTGACAAGATTAGTGTCAAGAATCACAATGAACTCCCACAAACCACAAAAGAAACAGAACAATGAAAGTGTGGGGTGGGGGTGGGGGAGGTGAGAGCAGGTGGTTCACGGGGAGGAAACACAGGAAAAGATGTTCAGCATCCTCAGTGACCAGCAAAATGCAAATCAAGGCTAGAATGAGTTAACCATTTTATACCTATTCAGCAAAAAAAAAAAAAAAAAAAAAAAAAAAAAAATTGGGTTGGCCAAAAAGTTCATTTAGGTTTTTCCATAGCATCTTACAGAAAAAGCTGAGCAAACTTCTGGCCAGCCAGTAAGAAGCCTGACAGTACAAAGAGTGCATTTACAAATCTCTACACTGCTGATGGGATTGCAAATCGGCACAGTGACTCTGGAAAGAGTGTGGCATTTTCTCTAAAGCTGAACATTCACCTAGCTTTGTCCAGCAATTCCACTCCTAGGTGTTATTTCCAAGAGAAACGGGTCCGCAGGACAGTAGAAGACGGGTATAAGAGTGTTCACAGAAGCACTGGTCACAACAGGAGAACCATGGAAACAACCCAGATGCCTCTCAATGAGAGAATGTATGAATAAACCAGGATATAGCCCCCAGTGGAATATCATACAACAGTCAAAGACAAGTGAAGTACAGCAACAAGAGATAACATGGATAAACTGCAATGTTGAAGTGAAAAAAAATCCCCAAAGATTAATCCCCAAAGATATATGTTAAAAACAACGAAAATAGAAATATTTACAGTTGTTCCTCCGCATCTGTGGGGGATTTAGATACCTAAATCTGAGGATGCTCGAGTGCCTTATATAAAATGGTGTAGTATTTGCATATAACTTACCCATATCCTCCTGAATACTTTAAATCATCTCTAGATCACGTATAATACCTAATACAACGTAAATACTATGTAAAGAGCTGCCAATGGGGCAAATTCAAGTCTTGCCTTTTGAAACTTTCTGGAAAATTTTTTTCTGAATATTTTCCATCTGTGGTTGGTTGAATCGTCGGATGCAGAACTCGAGTATATGGAGGGCTGACGGTACTTTCAAGAGTATAGAAAACTTTTTCTTACTATAGAAAAAGGAAAGTTTGGGAACCATGACACAGGCTTCTGGGTGATGACTTCCTCTATTTGGGGGAAACTGGATGGGTTCCTAGGAGGGACCATGTGATTAGATGCTGGTTATTGTCAATGCTAGCTTTTTATTTTAGGTGATGGGTTCATAGGTGCTTATTAGAGTATTTAAAATAACTAAGTAAAGGGATTTCCCTGGTGGTCCAGTGGTTAGGACTCTGCACTTTCACTGCCAAGAGCCCGGGTTCAATCCCTGGCCGGGGAACTAAGATCCCACAAGCCGCTTGGCGTGGCCAAAAAATAAAATAAAGCTGCAGAAATGTAAATGGGCCATTAATAGATCAATGATGAGAGTGAGTCTTGAGCCAAAAATTATGATTAAATCAACTATCTGTACTTAAGGGCCAAAAAAACAATAAAAATAAAATGTAATTCTTACCATGGGTGGTGATAAAAGAAAGTGTAAAAGCTAGAGCACAGGATGAATGGACATGTGGGGTGTAGAGGAGGGAAACCCATGAGCAGCGAGCAGGGTCAGGGGATGGCACTCAGGTGGTGCAGGGATACACAAGGGGCACAGGGGCACAGAGGGTGCATGGGGCCCTGAAACACTGCCAGGGCACCTTTGGACCTGCCTTTTTTTTGGGTGGGGGGCCATGTGGCAGGAGGGATCCTAGTTCTCTGACCAAGGATCGAACCCATGACCCCTGGAGTGGAAGTGCAGGGTGTCTCAACCACTGGACCGCCAGGGAAGTCCCCTAGACCTGCTTTGTTAAGAAAGCATGCAGTTGCTTGTTCTAATCTAGCCTGATTCCAAAGAACACAGGGCGATTGATTTCTTCGTGTAGCCAAGAGTCCGGCTGTCCCAGAGTTTGCTGCCTTCCCCATCACCTGGTTGGCCAGAGGCACGGTATCAGCTGCTCACCTCTCTGGGGTGCATGGGTGGCTCCCGGGCAGGAGGTGAGGTTTAAACAAAGCCTCGCTGCTCTTCCCAGGATTGCTCCGGCCTTGCGTGGGCCCTGCCCTGCCTCACAGAGCAGGGGACTCCAGAAGCTGGGTCCGCCTTTTGGTGGCAAGACACGCGGGCTGGGGGCTGGGGGCTGGGGGCTGGGGGCTGGAGGCTGAGACTCTTGGTTGGGTCCTTTCTGTCCCCCACAGTGACCCTGTCCTCCTCTGACCATGCTGTCCTCATTGCTCCCCACGCCTAGGTCCACAGTATTAGGGACCCAGGAATCTCTCAAATGATGTTCTTGGTGCGTCTCCTGTGCTGCCACCAGGCTTTTTTGCGGGGAGTGGGGTGATGAGGGGAGTTTCCCATCAGAGATAGAAAGGAATCTGTTTAAATTAGGGAATCATAAAAGGTAACACACAAATGCCTTGAACATTTTGTTTCCATTTAAAATGTGTAAATGGAGAGAAGGCCAAGGCCTCTGCTTAAGGGCGGCCTCCCGTGGGTGTCTGGGCAAGCCCACTGATGCGGCATCTTTCCCATCCTGTGGGCTCACCCCTGTGTTCTCCTTTCCATCCCCCAAAGAGCACAGGAGTCTTCCCCCCACTCGCACCCCTTCCGGCCCATTTGCCTGAAAACTGGGCTACACCCTTCAGCTTTTCATGGAAATACAGCCCTTCCTTCCAAGGAGCAGCCCCAGACTGCTAACCTATTTGGTTAGAAGAGGCAGGTGTCACACCTGTCACAGGTGGAGCCGCTAAGGCCCCAGCAGCTGGTGACTCACATCAGCACAGAATTGGGGACACTGGCACTCGGCCCCTTTGGGCCTCCACAGGGATCTTCTAAGGGGCCATAATCTGCGCACCAGGAAGGAACACTGACCGGAGGCCCGGATTCACTCTGCATCTTAGCTACTCCCCTGCAAACACTTGCTGGTCTCTGAGCTTCAGTTCTCCCATCTGTGGGAGGGGAGGGTTTGGGCCTGGGTGGAAGCAGCCGGCGCGGAGAAGCGGTGGGCACGCGTTAGTGGCCCTTCGGGCGCAGGGTGCCCAAGCCCTCCCCATCCCCAGCCCTCACTCTCTCTCCTCTCGCCTCCAGCTTCACCTGGCTCTGTGGGCATGTGCACAGAAACATCCTCTCCAAGTTCACGGGCCAGGCGGTGGAGCTGTTTGACGAGGAGTTCTGCCACCTCTACGCCTCCTCCAAGCCCGTGATGGGCCTCAAGTCGCCCAGGCCGGCCGCACCCCTCCAGCCCAGAGCAGCCCCCGGCCCCCGACCCGGCCGCCTCAGTGGCAGTAGCTGCTCCACCAGCGACGGCACGTCCTCCAACCCCTTCAGCAGCCTGTCGACAGGCAGCAACCCCCAGAACCGGAGTCTGTCCACGTCCTCGGGGCCCGGCAGCCCCCTGGCCCCAAACCCACCTCTGGCCCCTAGGTTCCAGCCCTATCATGGCCCTTGGAGGGCCCTGACCTCACAGGCCCACTTCTCCCCGAGGCCCCATGATGGCCTGTTTGCTCTCTACAGCAACCTCAACGGCTACAGGCCTACGCGGCTGCAGGTCGAGCAGCTTGGCCTGGTGCCCAGGGTGGCCCACACCTGGAGGCCCTTTCTACAGGCCTCCCCGAATTTCTGAAGGGTCCCTTCCTCCAGCTGACCTCCCCAGGGCCAAAGCTGGGCATTCTTGGATTTTCTGGCTCAAGGACCCTACCTTAATCAGTGGCCCTTTGAACTAAAGGCACTTGGACGAAACCATTGCCTGTGTTTGAATGTTCCCAGGCCTCAGACGGTTCGCTTCCTGACCCCCACACTTCCCTGGGTTCCCCTCTCTAGTATGGCCTATGCAGCACATTCCAGAAGTTTCCAGGGAGGTGGCGGGCAGGGAGCTAGAGGACAAAATCATGAAAATAGAGCCCCTTTCTCCAAAGAGCAGCCAGTGCTTTCATATTAACATTTTCCAAATCTCTGTAATGTGAGAAGGGGCTGATGCAGCCCGAGTTTTACATATGGATAAACTGAGGCACTGAGAGCCAGGGGGTAGGTGTGACCAAGGAACTCCTGTGTCCCAGTGCCCAGGGGTGGTCTGCTCCCCAGAGATTCTGGAGAGACAGATTCAGGAGAAAGTATGGGGACATTCTAGATGTTTCTGGGAGGGGAGGTAAACTCTTCCTCCCTGGAAGAGCATAATACTAGAGTATCCCTGGCCCGATGAATGAGGGATGAGGCCCCAGAACCTGCCACTGTAAGTTATGTGTGGCTGGTTGAAAGGGTGGCCACCAAGGGTGGAGCAAACCAAGGCATCTAAGGGATGGACATGGACAAGGCAGTTTGGCAGCTCAGGTTTTTGCTCTGAAGAGCCTTGGGCTGGCCTGGAGGTCCCTGGAGTCTGGGCTGGAACCCAGGGGTTTGAGTTGTCAGATCTGGGAATGGCCCTGCAGCAGTGCTTCAGGAAGCCTTGAGCAACCAATGAGGACCCCGCATTGACCTTGCAGCTCCCAGGCTTAGTCAGCTACCTCCAGATCCAGGCCCCTCACCAGTCTCATCATTCTTTCCTTCTCAGAGTCACAGCACGTCCTGTTTGTTGCTGGGGTGGTAATAGATGCTAAGGCCACAGCGTTGCTGGGGTAGAAAGAACACAGGATGCTGAGGGAGCACAAAGGAGGGCCAGCCAGCCCAGCTTGGGAGGCCAGGGGACACTTCCCAGAGAAGCGACAGGTAACCCAAGACCTAAGGAACAAGGCTGTATGGCTGGGGCGAGGGATGCGACTTGGGCTGTTTCAGTCCAAGAGAAGCAGGGGCAAAAGCCCCACACATGTCTTTCGGTTTCCATGTCCTCCCCCGCCACCAAGTCGTCTCAGCAAATGTCTTCCTGTTGCCCTTCTCCGGCTCAGAAGCTTTGCCTTTGCTGCGGAGGCTGGAGGGACAATCCTTCCTCCTGGTGGCCTCTGAATCCTGATGCACATGGCATCCCGAGTCGTGCTCTGCAGAGGGCATCTCCCTGCAGCCCAGCCCTGTTTGTATTTGTCCAACACTCCTGGCAGAGGCAGAGGCAGAGGCATCTTTGCTTTTGTTTTAAACTGTGTTTCTGTCCTCACTTCACCTTTTTATTCCTTAGTTCCTGAAAATCCAACAATAACACCAAAAGCCCTTTGGCTGCTGAAGGTTGTTTTTTTTTTTTTTAAAAAATAAATCCATTTATTTATTTATTTTTGGCTGCCTTGGGTCTTTGTTGCTGCATGTGGGCTTTCTCTAGTTGCAGCGAGCAGGGGCTACTCTTCGTTGAGGTGTGCAGGCTTCTCACGCGGTGGCTTCTCTTGTTGCAGAGCATGGGCTCTAGGCGTGTGGGCTTCAGTAGTTGCAGCACGTTGGCTTCAGCAGTGGCGGCTCCCGGGCTTCAGAGCGCAGGCTCAGCAGTTGTGGCGCGCGGGCTTAGTTGCTCCGCGGCATGTGGGATCTTCCCAGACCAAGGCACGAACCTGTGTCCCCTGCATTGGCAGGCGGATTCTTTACCACTGCACCACCAGGGAAGCCCCTCCTGAAGGTTTTTTAAACCCCGGTCCTGATGACCGCCGTCATGAGGTTAGAATGACCAGGGCTGTGGAGTGTCCTAAGCTTGATTTCACAGCCTGACGAGAAAGCTTTGGGAAGGTAAAGCTTGCTGGGGTGCCCAGAGCTCCACAGGTGGGCTCTGTCCCCACATCCGGCTCGGTCTGGGTGGAGAGGGGGTCTGCAGCCAGAACAAGCCCTCCTCCTCCACCGGCCAGTTTCCCCTCTGCGGTCGTCTTAGGGGTTTGCGAGTATTGTTTTTCCTCCGCTGAGCACCTTGTCACTTCCTCGTGATCCCAGCTGGCCGGGAAGTTAGGTTTGGTTGGCTTTGGCCAGTGGAATGCGAGCTGAAGTGTTGAGGACTGCTTCCAGCTTTTAAGCACTTGGGTGCAGATGGCCTTACCTCAAGATGGAGCGCCTTTCACCAGTCCAGGTTTCTAGGAGACTACAAAGAACAGGACACGCCTACCGCACTGACCTGCGGTGGCTAAGTGGTATGAGCAAGAAATAAACTTTTGCTGTTTAAGCCACTGAGAGTTGGGGCTGTTTCTTACTGCACCATGATCCAGCCTAGCCTGACTGAGAAAATCTCGGGACCCACTGATGTGAGGCTGGGCTGTTCCTTTGTGGGACTGGACTCTCCAGGGCCCCCAGCCTTGGGCTCTTGTCCCAAAACATTATTTCCACCAGGGGACTACGTGGCTTTTACACACCTGGCAAGGCAGTGCTTGAAAGCCAAAGCAAGTCCTTATCCAAGTTTCCAATCCTCCCAAACCCAGTTTTGCCCAGCTTTAATTCTGCTCCAGGCGGGACTCACACCTGCAACTGCCTTGGCAGGCCTGTTTCCTGGGGGCCATCCTGAGACGTACAGAGTTTCTCCTACAGTGTGAAATTCAACGACAGCAGTGGAGTGCCCACCGTGTGCCAAACAGATTTCAGCAACAGGCAAAGAGACCCAGCTTCACATCCGTCCTGGAGAATGCCAGAGTCAGCTGGGGGCGGCGCCCATGAGAACCACCACCGTGAAAAACATGAGAGAATGGGAATTCCCTGGTGGTCCAGTGGTGAGGACTCTGCGCTCTCACTGCCGAGGGCCCGGGTTCAATCCCTGGTTGGGGAACTAAGATCCCACAAGCTGCGTGAGGCGCTGCCCCCCAAAAAAAGAAAATAAGAGAATGAAATTGTATGATGGTCATGTTCGGGGGGACACGGTGGAAACACAGTCCCCAACCAGGGATCAGGGATACTATTACCCACCTGTAGGGTTATCAGCCAGGACTGGGGTGTTGATTGGAATGAGCATCCCTTCCCCTCAGGCCTCCCTCTCCTAGAAATGATCTGTGGCATTCATTGGTCCTCACCAGATCTCCCTATCTGTATTGTAAGAGGCCCCCCATGGGTGGTCCCACACACAATGGATGCTAACTGACTGGTCAAGGAGCTTTGCTCCTGAGGGGGTCAAACATTCAGACACCCCAGGATGACCTGTACTCGCCCTCACCTTGACCTGGGCTCCCTGCCTCTCCTCTGCTGGCCCTGCTGGCCTGGCCTAGAAGTGCTAGAGCCGCATCTTCACATGATTCATTTTCTGGACTCAGTCCAAAAAGCTGTTGGACACAGAGAAACTGTCACTCATTTTCTCAGCTTCCTCCTGAAGAGGAAAAACTGTCATCAGAGAATGTAAATATTGCAGACACACGTACGAGTATAAACGACCTTTTTCCCTGGTTGCTCACTGCATATCCACTGAGATAGACATGCTGCCTCCCAGGGGCTCCATACTTCACTCCTCTGCAGGGTGTGGTGAGTGAGGGTGTCCACACGATGATGTGCCAGCCTGAGTGGACAGAGAGGCCCAGAGGAGGTGGCGTAGCATGAGGCTGCAGTGTGTGCACAAGGCCAAACGTGAGGGGAGGGTGGAATCCAGCTCTCGTAAGTGTGCTTGCCAAGGCCACCTTCCTCCACTGCCTGCTCACCGCGCCAGGCAAATTCACACAGACACCTTCTAGGCCGGTGGGCTGGGCTCTGAGAACAGAGTTTCTAGACCCACCCACTGAAATGGTTGCTAATGAGGAAGCCCCAAGCTCTCTGAACCTCATTTTCCCTGTGATCCTGAAGCGCACAAGCCAGGCCTCTCCCCTGACTTTTCAGAAATGGTGAGGACCTGTCCATTGGGGCTGCTGTAACAAAATACCAAAGACTGGGTGGCTTCTAACCCAGACATTTCTCACAGTTCTGGAGGCCGGGACTCCGAGATCAGGGTGCCGGCATGGTTGGGTTCTGGGGAAGGCCTTCTTCCTGGTTTGCTGGTGGTCACCTCTCACTGTGTCATCACATGGTGGAAGGGACAACCTAGCTCTCTGGGGCCTCTTTTCTAAGAGAACAAATCCTAATAATGAGGGCTCCATGCTCATGACTTAATCACCTCTCAAAGGCCCTGCCTCCTAACACCATCACCTTGGGGATTATGTTTCAACATGACAATTTTGGGAGGACACAAACATGCAATCTATAGCAAAAGGTCATAAGCATAGAAGGTATCTGAGAGAAAAAGAAATGAGTAAGAAGTCCTCTCAGGGGATGGGAACATCCCTTGTTTGGAAGAGAGTGTATTTATTTGCCAGGGATGCCGTAACAAAATACCACGGACTCGGTGACTTAAACAGCAGACGTTTATATTCTCACAGTTGTGGAGGCTGAAGTCCGGGATCAAGGTGTCAGCAGGACTGGTTTCTCCTGAGGCCTCTCTCCTTGGCTCGCAGATGGCCATCCTCTTGCTGTGTGCTTATGTAGTCTTTCCTCTGTCCATATGCATCCCTACTGTCTTTTTTTTTTTTTGCAGTACGCGGGCCTCTCACTGCTGTGGCCTCTCCCGTTGTAGAGCACAGGCTCCGGATGCACAGGCTCAGCGGCCATGGCTCACGGGCCCAGCCGCTCCGTGGCATGTGGGATCTTCCCGGACCGGGGCACGAACCCGTGTCCCCTGCATCGGCAGGCGGACTCTCAACCACTGCGCCACCAGGGAAGCCCCCTAGTGTCTTTTTGTGTGTGTCCAAATTTCTTTTCCTTATAAGGACACCAGTCAAATTGGATTATGAATTTAAGGGGATGAAGTTGACAAAGTATGGACTTTTGATGGCTTATTTTATGTGTCAACTTGACTGGACCATGGGGTACCCATGTATTTGGCCAAACATTGTTCTGGGTGTTTCTGTGCGGGTGTTTTTGGATGAGATAAACATTTAAAATGGTAGTGTAAGTAAAGCAGATTGCCCTTGCAAACGCGGGTAGGCCTCCCCAATCAGCTGAAGACCTGACAACAAAAAGGCTGACTCTCCCCCAGGTAAGAGAGAGTTCCTCCTGCCTGACTGCCTTCAAACTGGGACATAGGTTTTTCCTGCCATCAGACTCAAACTGAAACACTGGCTCTTCCTGGGGCTTGAACCTGCTGGTCTTTAGAACTAGACCACTGGCTCTCCTGGGTCTCCAACTTGCCGACTCAACCTGTAGGTCTTGGAACTTGACAGCTTCCACAACTGTGTGAGCCAATTCCTCATAATAAATCTCTCTGTACATAAGTAGCTATAGATATAGACAGATAATATAGACACAGAGATGCAGATACACATACAGCTATAGATACACACATCCTATTGGTTCCGTTTCTCTGGAGAATCCTGACTAATACAGATTTTGGTGCCAGGAGCTTAAAGGTCTTATCTCCTAATACGGTCATATTCTGAGGTACTGGGTTAGGGCTTCAACGTATGCCCTTTAGGGGGACACAATCAGGCATAAGAGGCAGGCCTCCCGTGTCAGCCCACGTGGCCAGAGGAGTCCCTGCTCTGTACACCCACCTACAGCTGCTCGCTCTCCGCCCCCGCACACTCCCCGGCCGCGCTGCAGGACAGTGGGCACCTGCGTCACCTCAGCTGGGCCTCCGGAGATGGCCCTTCTCAATACAAACTGCTCCTCTCTACCAGCAGAGCCAGCACTTGCTTCTGGTGGCCGGCTGCTCTTTGAGAACAGCGGCCCTAAAGTGGAAGGTCCCAGGGCCGGCTCCCCGATTTTTCCCCCCAACGCCCACAGCTGTGCTGTCCTCCCAGCGCAGCTCCTGTGAGAGACACAACAGCACTGCTGCTCTGGGAGCCCTCCCTGTGGCCACGGTATGAAGCAGCATCCAGTTCAGAGTCCCCTGGCTGAATGATTCTGTCCCCCGTCGTTGGAGGCCAGTCCTGGCTTCCATTCCCAAAGGGCCTGAATTCATGTATTTAACCACACGCTTGCCCCCAACCCTGTCCCCCAGTATGCCAGGGGCTGGGCAGCCCGCATGGGTGGAAACAGCGGTGTCCCAGCTCCCAGAGGGCTTATGTGATGGTGCCAAGAGCCTCCCTGCCTCCAGCGTTTGCTTCCCTGATCGGTGGTTTGCTGGGTCTACAAGGGAATGAAGGCGGAAGGAGAGATCGAGCTGAGACCTGAAAGTAAGGAGGACTCACCTGTGCACAAGGCAGGAGGGGCAGTGGGCAAAGCCGTCAAGAGTTTGGCCTTTTCCAGGTGGGAAAGCCCTTCAGGGTAACAAACTCCGCAACAGTGTGGATTCCCCAAAGCGTTGGGAGCTCTCAGTGACTTGAGTTCACCTCCACCCTCCACGTTAGTGCTCGTTATCTCCTAGACCCAGAAAACACATATTGCACGAAGCTGAAAGGTTGTTTAACACGTAGAAAGTGAAACCAGATTTATCGGCTTAAAGCACAACCCTAAACCAGCCATTCCCGGGCTCAGAGACCTTTCATAGCTCAGTATATCCCACGCCAAGTCAAGTTTCCTACCAGGCACTCAAGATCATCCATCATTTGACACCGGTTTACCCGCCCAGCCTCATTACCCACCACATCCCTTCACACCCACTAACCTGGATGACCAGCCTTCATGTCCTCCAGGCCTTGGCTGCTCTCATCCCTCAACTGCGAAACCTCGCGGGCCTGCCTTCCATTCTCTGCCGAGGCTGCTACAAACCACCCCCTCACCAGGTCCAGCTCAGATGTTACCGCCTTCGTGAAAACCCCCTTCCTCTGCACTCCTGCGCTGTCAAGTCCTCCCTCCTGACCCTTATTTGCCACTTATGTGGATGTCCTATTACGTCTACTAGAGATGGAAGCTCCTTGGAAATAGGTCTTGTCTAATATGTATAAAATGGATAACTAATAAGAACCTGCTGTATAAAAAAATAAAAATTAAAAAAAAAAAAAGATGAATTTCTCAAGCTTTTTCAGTCCACGATACCAAGCCAAGGCCCTTCCACAAACTTGGGCTCTATTAGATGACTTGCCAGAGACAGAATTATGAATTCCTGGTAATTACTAATGAAATCAGAAATGAAGTCCTTACCATTTGATTCAAGTCATTCCAATTCTGAAGACTAACACCAGTTATAAGAACAGATCAATGATATCCTGAAACTTTGTTTTTTTCAAAAAACAAAACCAAAAAACCTCAGTTACTAGGAGAAAACTGATCCCCTTTAGCCATGCAAAGCATGAGAAACGACCTTAAGTCCTTGGTTCTCTGTCAACCTTACTGTTCTCTAGCACACCCAGCAGTCTTTGTTCACAGCAAAGCTTAGACTCTTTACTTACAATCTCTCTCTCACCTGTGGATCACACCTGAGTAGGAAAACTTTTGCACCTTTTGTTTAGGATAAAGCAATTCTGTGGTCCTTCTCCCTAGGGATTCCATTCAAAGTCTCATTTCCCTCCAGCTTCTATAGAGATTGCCTTACTGTCAGTAAAATCATTCAGCTTTTGCCCTGGGTTGATTATGTATCAAGGGCTATGTTTGATGATTCGGAAAGAAAGGAGACATTGTCACTATCCTCATGTAGCTCACTGCCTAATGAAAAGGACAGAAAAGTTAAACGTGTCACAGGTGGAATGTCACAGGTAAGCACAGGGTACTAAGGGGGCGCGTAGAAAGGGATCCAAACTGAGACTTAGAGAGACAGGAAGTATTCTGGAGAAAGGTGATGGCTAAAATAAATTCTAAAAAAAAAAATAGGTGTTGTGTCTTATCTTTGGTATCTCCTACAGCGATGCTCTATTAAGGTTTTACAAAAGAATGTCATTTAAAAAAGAAATAGCCTTCTGAGACACAATGTCTTATTCTAAAACCAAGATTGAAAGGACCCAAGTGGTCCATACTAGGATTCTTTGGTTGCAAGTAGCAGAAACTGAAACTAGCTCAAGCAATCTTAAGTTATGGGTAGGTTACTTTGTATATTGGTTTCCGATGGCGGCTATAACAAATGACCACAAACATCATGGCACAAAACAACACAAATGTATCACCTTATAGTTTCTAGTTCAGAATTCCCCCATTGGTTTCCCTGGACTGAAATTAAGGCATCAGCAGGGCTGTGTTCCCCCCTGGACACCCTAGGAGAGAATCTGTTTCCTTGCCTTTTCTAACTTCTACAGGCCGCCCGCACTCCTTGGCCCACGGCCTCTTCCTCCATCTTCAAAGCCAGCCGCACAGCATCTCTCTGACCCTGACCCACTCCTTCTGCCTCCGTGTGATGGCTAATTTTATGTCAACTTGACTGGCTAAGGGATGCTCAGATAACTACTAAAACATTATTCTGGGTGTGTCTTGAGAGTGTTTCTGGAGGAGATTGGCATTTGAGCTGGTGAATTAAGTAAGATCACCCTCCCCAGTGCAGGTGGGAACCATCCATTTGTCAAAGGCTTGAATGGAACAAAAAGGCAGAGGGAGGATGAATTTGCGCTCTCTGCTTGAGCTGGGACATCTACCTTCTGCCCTTGGACATCGGCACTCCTGGTTCTCGGGCTTTTGGACTCAGATCAAGACTTACCCCATCAGCCCCCTGATTTTCAGGCCTTCAGACTTCAACTGAATGGTATTATTGGTTTTCCCCATTCTCCAGCTTGCAGAAGGCAGCTGGTGGGACTTCTTGGCCTCCATAACCACTTGAGCTAATTCCTATACTAAATCTCCTCTCACATGCATCTGTATCAGACCTATTGGGTCTGTTTCTCTGGCAAGTCCTAATACACTCCGTCTTCCATTTGCTAAGATCTCAGTGACTACACTGGGCTCACCTGGGTAATACTCTACTTTAAGGTCAGTTGATAAGCAACCTTAATTCCCCTTTGCATTGTAACCTAACATATTCACAGGTTGGGACACCCTGGGGGACCAGGACACCTTCGGGAGCCATTATTTCGCCTACCACACTCCAGGTATTTCGTGGAGGCCTCAGCCAAGACTGTAGCTGGGCCTACAGAACAGGAAGGGCCTGGAATCAGGAGGCAGCAGAGCAGACTGTCCCTCTGCCCCTTTCTGGGCGTCTCTTTCATCCTCTTTCTGCAGACCTGCTCTATCCCCCATTCCATTTGGCAAACACAGCCACCCCCCAGTTTTGACCCAGTTTCAGACACGAGAAGACTCATTTCTACATCTCTAGGGGAGATCCTGACTGGCTCAGCTTAGGTCAGGTAAACCCTGCTTCCTCTCTCCCATCATTAGGGTCAGTGAAGACAAATATGGTTGCCAGGTTCCCAGAGATCCCAGAGATGGGGGGCAGGGTGGTCGTCAGCTCAAGGGCTGAGCAGACACAACATCAAACTTTTAAGTGACCAAGTCATTCTGTGCCAAGGAAGGAGGAAAGGATAAGGAACAGTAGGCCCCAAGCAGACAAATGCCTGTCCTAGTTCTCTGACCTCATTAGCAAAGTCACCTGGTGGAGACACTTCGATCACGAAGACAGGATTGGAGCAGCCCTAGGCTGTGACTCATCAGGACCATTGTTTCTCGAGCTTTGAATTCTTTTGTATAATCCTCTCTGGTTTTTGTTTGCTTGTTTGTTTTCAAGATTAAGACCTTGGAAAGTCGTGTATAAATTACTTTTATAGATGAAATTTCAAAAGCACTAGAAAGCTATTTAAAATAATCATTTTTATAAACAGCGGCCTTGGATTTGTTTCATAGAGATTTCTACCCTAGGTTTTCCTAAAATGAAGCCCATCTTTGTTGAAATGCGGTACCGCAGACAGGTGGGGGCACCTGTGGCGCTGGCAGTGGAGCTCTGTACGGACTGGCTGCGGGCTCACTGGGCTTCAGGCCGTCTCTTCAAGTGCCTGGGGCTCCAGCAAAGCAGCACTGGGCAGAAGTCACGGCACGTCCAGGAAGCTGAGCTCCGCCATGAAGGGGCAAAGCAGAGACACAGTCCTGGAGCTTATGGCGTAGCCAGGAGGATTCATACAAAGAATATTCAATTACAATTCCATTAAGCACCTTGCGGGGGGAATAAAAAAGCAGGCGCTCTGACAACATTTAAAGGGGGGACCTGAGCAAGTCTGGACTCAGAATCATCTTGTCTGAGAGTGACCTTTGCGCTGGGATCTGTAGGAAGGGCAAGTTTATGGCAGGGTTTAGGGACCACAGGGAGGAGTGTTCCAAGTAAAGGTAACTGGATGGGCATAGGGCTTGGGTGGGAGGACACTTGCCGAGTTCAAAGACATGAGAAGAAACCAGAGTGAGCTGGGGTGAAGTGGGCCAGGGCCAGACCACACGGGGCCTCCCAGGCCTCAGGGGAAATCACTGAAGGACTCTGAGAGCAATCTTTATTTGTATAAGATCTCTTTGGCTATAGTATAAGATTGCAGGGGTGTCAGCATATGAGAGACAAAGGACTCTCAACAGCTCAAATTCTGGGCATGGCTATGCCCCCTTGGGAGAAAACACTGAAGACAGGCCTTTTGAGTCAAGAGAGGCAAGAACTGCCCTTGGGTCCCACCCCACCCACTGGAGGGCAGACACACATCTCTGTGCTTCACATTTGCTCACCTTCTGAGTGATTCATTCATCAACAAGAGGGTGGGGTTAGGAGGCAGGCTCAAGACGTCTTTACCACAATCATTGCTCAGTTAATTACCTTCACCATCTGTGATGGAAATGATCAAGATGACTTGTGTGTGATGACACCCAGAGATGCCCAGGCTTCCTGGGTTGCCCTTTCCTGTCCTGCATTACAGCTCCAGTATCAGGGTACAGGAGGCTGGGTTCTCACGTGGGTGGACGCGCTGCTGCCAGGAGAGTGAGGTGCGGTGGGAAGTGAGGGTGTGGGCAGATCCACGGAGACCACTCAGCGGTGCAGGACAGCGTTGATAGTGGGTCTGGGAGGAAAGCCAAGGGGCTGCAAGCTAGAGGTCTGGGCAAAGTTAGAAGGGGACTAGGATGAGACGGGAAACCTAGAGAAGTTACGAGGGAAAAGGGCATATCCAGGAGGCTGAGATGAACGGGAGGAAGGGCTTTCAGCTACAGAAAGAGAAATGGGCAACGTTTCTGAGCGGACTGCCTCAGCACTGTCAGACCTTTGAGGTATTAACCTTTTGTGCAAACAAAGATGCTGGCCGATTAATTCAGGGATTCTTCTCCACAAACATCTGGCGAGATGCCAGGTGTTCTGCCCTCGGGATACAAATATGAACAACAGTCCTGATTTTACAAAGTTTAAAGCGTCTCATGGAAAACAAACAGGCTATGACAAGACAGCATAATAAGGGCCAATACAGGGGTCAAAGAGCAGCGCGAAACCTACCACCACTTGGGGATCAAGACTTCTGGAAGCTGAAACCAGGCGGAGGCCTGTGAGCCGAATACGAATTAGCCACGTGAGGGCAGTGGGTGGGGAGAGGTTCCAGGCTGAGTTGCCGGCCTGAAAGCTTAAAGGTGACAAATAGGGCACATTCAAAGGTTGGGAGCGGGGAAAGACGAGAAGCCCCTGGGAGCCAAAGGCTGTGTCGTGAAGGGCTTGGCAACCACGGTCCCTTTGGGCTCTATCCTGCAGGCCACCCACAACCAGACCATAAACTCCACAGTAACCAGTGTCTCCATGGCAACCACACAATGCCTGTCCCCTAACAGGACCCAATAAGTGATTATTAATGACTCAATGAAGGGATGGGGGGCAGTGGGGAGCGGTAAAGGGGTTTCCATACTTTTTAATGGTTCCTAAAAATTGAAATGCCTGTTAAATATAGTCTTTTGTTTCACATTAGAGATAAATGACTAAACCTGCAATTGCTAGTCATGTTCTCACTCATACTAAGAGAGTCTCAAACTATAAACAAAACCAGACCTTCGTCTGTTTTGGGAAGGGGCCTGGGAAAGGGAGAAACGAGCTGGTGAAGTGGATGGGAAATCCTGATGACTTCACCTTTTTGCCCAGGGCTGGAATTTTCTTCCCTCTACTGAGAAAAAAAAAAAATTAAAAGCTGTGTGGGACTACTGGGCATATACCCTGAGAAAACCATAATTCAAAGAGAGTCATGTACCACAATGTTCACTGCAGCTCTATTCACAATAGCCAGGACATGGAGACAACCTAAGTGTCCATCAACAGATGAGTGGATAAAGATGTGGCACATATACACAATGAAATATTACTCAGCCATAAAAAGAAACGAAATTGAGTTATTTGTAGTGAGGTGGATGGACCTAGAGACTATCATAAAGAGTGAAGTAAGTCAGAAAGAGAAAAATAAATACCATGTGCTAACACATATATATAGTATCTTAAAAAAAATGTTTCTGAAGAATGTAGGGGCAGAACAGGAATAAAGACACAGACGTAGAGAATGGACGTGAGGACACAGGGAGGGGGAAGGGTAAGCTGGGACAAAGTGAGAGAGTGGCATGGACATACATACACTACCAAATGTAAAACAGATAGCTAGTGGGAAGCAGCTGCATAGCACAGGGAGATCAGCTCGGTGCTCTGTGACCACCTAGAGGGGTGGGATAGGGAGGGTGGGAGGGAGACGCAAGAGGGAGGAGATATGGGGATATATGTATACGTATAGCTGATTCACTTTGTTATAAAGCAGAAACTAACACACCACTGTAAAGCAATTATACTCCAATAAAGATGTTAACAAAAAGAATATAACATTGAAATGTAATTATAATAATTTACAAAGGCATAAACATTTTTACTTATTTTTATTTATTTATTTTTGGCTGCTTTTTGGTTCTTCGTTGTTGTGTGTGGCTTTCTCTAGTTGTGGCGAGCGGGGGCTACTCTTCGTTGCAGTGTGTGGGCTTCTCATAGCGGTGGCTTCTGTTGTTGCGGAGCACGGGCTCTAGGCGCATGGGCCCCAGCAGCTGTGGCACGTGGGCTCAGTAGTTGTGGCTCACAGGCTCTAGAGCGCAGGCTCAGTAATTGTGGCACACGGGCTTAGCTGCCCAGCGGCATGTGGGATCTTCCCAGGCCAGGGCTTGAACCCGTGTGCCCTGCACTGGCAGGCGGATTCTTATCCACTGTGCCACCAGGGAAGCCCATAAACATTTTTAAAGAAAATAAAACATTAGCCACGGGGGAAAAAAAAAGTTATGTGGGACAACACTTGATGAAGTTTTTGGTCTATTACTAAATTTCACTTCTCATAAGGGAGCTCTTCCACTAATTCAAGTAAGCCTTTTGCATTTGAAGATGATGTGGCTGAAAGGAGAGGATAATCACCTGAGACAGAGCTCCATGGATCTCGTGTTTCTGTACATCTTGTGAGCAAGGCACTTACAGCCCTTCATTCCAGACTATCTTCTCAACAATGCTTGCAAAGTAAACACCCTTAAAAAAGAGTGTTCTCCCCTGGAGCACACGGCAGGCCTGCTTACTGTTCGTTATAAAGGATCTGTGTCTCCTAAGCTCAGGGTTCCTCTCCTATAACGCACCCCACTGCACGTACACTCTTTCGTTTGGGCTCATGTGTGTCACGTGCCTTGGGACTTGGAGGCAAAGGAACTGATACAAATATGCTGAAGCTTATCCTGTTCCCTGGGCCACGAGTAATCAAGTCTCCTGCAGCATCTATGACACTGGCAGGTTAATGCGCGGGCTGACAGGTGTGGTAAAGTCTCAGAGCCTTCGCAGACCTCAAGGCACCCTTCCTGGAAATGGTTTACTATCACACTGTAGCATTCTTGGTCATTCTTGATGAATTGACCTAAACAACGTAATACTTACATCGCTGATTATAATACAATAACTGTTTTTAAAAGACAATAAAATCTGTAAGTCTCTTTTATACACTTTCCCAACAGATTATCTTCTAAAGGGGCAGTAGGCCTCACGTAAGTGAATGACAAAAATCTAAAAAGAAAACAAAAACCCAAAAAACTGAACACAGTAGAAATAAGCTGGGAGAGAAGCCATTTTTATAAGACATAAATAATTGTTTTTAATTCAGTATATTCCATGATTAGCAGTGGATTCTGTCTGAAGTAAACCAGCACAATTAATACAAGATGTTTTGTTCTGTTTTGAAAGGGACCACTAAACCAACATCTGTATCTCTGTATGGAACTGATTTTCAAAGGGACAGAAGTGGTCTTTGATCTTTCTGAACCACTTGTCTTCAAATTCTTTCGAAGACGCGATCACCAAGGCAGTCAGGGCTGCAGGGCCAACACACTTCACCTCTGTGTGAACCTCATCTCTTATTTTCTCTGGGACGATATCTTCACCCATAACCTGCAGTAGGAGGGGAAAAAAAAAAACCCTGTCCCAATAACAGGGGAAGCAGACACGGAATGACGGGATGAAGACCACGCTATTTATCAAGTGTAAATGATTTCGTACAGAAGGATTTCTTTAGCAGCCAGGTGACAACTCTAGCAATTCAACATATCGAAAGGATGTTTATTCAGAAGCAGTGATCCAAGACCATATTTGTAAAACATCCCCTACTTCCAGTCTCGTCTTCCCCTGAGCAAACAAATCACCAAAGCACTAGCATGGCAGCAGTACCATTCAGGCTACAGGGAGAGACAGTCAACCTTCTTATGTCATATGGAGCATCTGCAGCTGACAAGAATATGCACCACCAGTGATCCTTCCTCCTTGTAAACGACAGAAAAGCAGCGCTTGCACAGAATGTAACTGCTGCTGTGTAGAGAGCACAGATCCCTTCTCTTAGAAGTTCTCCAAAGAAGTCAAAGGCAGCAAACAGTCGAGCAGCAAGTAGCTGAGTCCACACTTCCCTGATCCAGAGAGACTCCATCCCTCCAGAAAGGTTACCACAGCAACCTCAGGGACTTAAGAGCATGCCCCGCACTCTAAAGGCACAATACTGCTCCCTACTGGTCAGATCCAGGTCCAGGTTCTGCGTTAGCTTCTCTTTGACAAGACACCCACAAAGTTAAGTTTGTAAGAAGCTTGCATCTGAACTCGCTAAGTGATCAGCCCACCTTTGGTAAAGGACAGTGAACTAAAATTAAGTCCCAAAACATTTCCCACGATTCGGCATGAAAAGTTAGGGAGCCATTTGGCAGGGATGTTGTAGAGGGAATCTGTCACTTGGATTTGGACTAGACGGTCCCTAGGTTTCCTACAAACCCTGAGGCCCTATGTGTCCATGAATACTCAAACTATAATGGATTAGAAACCCACTCAAAGAACAGGTTCCACTGGCTTTAAATCTTCAAAGACTACTTATTGTTTGAGGCTAGAGCTGACAGGATGAACAGCAAGCAACTGTCAGGATTTATTAAGGCATATTATTTTCATCAATTCAAAGACAATTTTTGGTTTTGTATTTTAACATCTCTGAAATCAAGATGTATCTTATACCCACTGGTGTGTCACAGTGTAAAGAGCATCTTGTTTTTCTTTTAGTGGCACATCAAATAATTATGTCTCTTAATGACTGATGACTGCTTGGACTCAATGAAATACAGTATTTTAAAGTCTGGGGTATAACACCAAAAGTGTTTTTTTTTAATTAAAAAAAAAAAAGAGGGGCTTCCCTGGTGGCGCAGTGGTCGAGAGTCTGCCTGCCAATGCAAGGGACATGGGTTCGTGCCCCGGTCCAGGAGGATCCCGCATGCCGCGGAGCGGCTGGGCCCGTGAGCCATGGCCACTGAGCCTGTGCGTCCGGAGCCTGTGCTCCGCAGCGGGAGAGGCCACAACAGTGAGAGGCCCGTGTACCGCAAAAAAAAAAAAAAAAAAAGAGAGAATTGAATAATAGTAATACTCAAACAATGCAATATTCCAAAACGCAGGCTCGGCAGGTATATCATTCACAGGTGTCAAAAAATCTGCAGAAGTCTTTGGCCAAATAAAAATTTAAACTTCTATATATCAAAAGTATCATAAACTTCAGAAAATACTGAAATACTGTATTTATAAATACAGTATTTATAGAAACAACATATAAAAGGTTAGTAAGCCTAGTGTAGAAAGAGCTCTTAAAATTAATAAGAAAAGCAGAAACATAAATAACGAAGAAAAAGCATGACTAGGTATTTCACAAAATATAAATGGCCAATGAATGTGTGAAAAAATTGTTCATTTTATTAGTAATCAAATAAACAGTAATATTAAAAAGCGCTATTTTTACCAATGAAAGTACAGATTTTAAAAAGTAATAATATTAAGTTGTTCAATATAAAATTCTGGTTTTATGGTCAAAATGATTGAATATTGACAATTTCACATGGTTCAACCTAATACCTAGGTTTGGAGAAGGAAAATCAGTATTCTCATATGCTGCTGGAGGATATATAAACAGAACCAACCTTTCTTCTCTCTCTTTTTTTTTTTTTGGCCACACCGCGTGACTTACAGGATCTTAGTTCCCCAACCAGGGACAAACCCGAGCCCTCAGCAGTGAAAGCGCAGAGTCCTAACCACTGGACTGCCAGGGAATTCCCGGAACCAATCTTTCTCAATGACAATTTGGAAACATGCTTTGAGGCTTTAAAATGTTCATATACTTTAACCCAGTGATTCTATTTCCAGTAATCTATTTTAAAACAAACACAAAAACTGATTTTTTTTTTGCAAAGACTTATTAAAGTCGGTACTGAATATTTGTTAAATGTCCAATATAGGACTTAAGTAGATAAATGATAGCTCATCAAAAGCTGTAACTGGACTACTATCCAATCATTAAAAATTATGCACTCAAATAATATTTAAGGATACAGTGTCATGATCATACCACAATGTTAGGTAAAAATATCAGCCTATAAAACAAAATGCAGTTTGGCAGTTCCTCAAAAAGTTAAACACAGAATTACCAGATGACCCAGCAACTCCATTCTTAGATAGATGCCCAAAAGAATTGAAATCAGGAACTCAAACAGATACTTGTATGCCAATGTCCATAGCAGTATTATTCACAAAAGCCAAAAGGTAGAAAACAATGCAAGTGCCCATCAACAGATGATGAATGGACAAATAGGATGTGGGGTGTGTGTGTGTGTGTGTGTACACACACACACAATGGAATATTATTCAGCCATAAAAAGGAATGAAGTTCTGATACATATGGAAGAACCTTGAAAACATTATGCTAAGTGAAATAAGCCAGACATAAAAGGACAAATATTGTATGATTCCACTATTTGAAATATCTAGCACAGGCAAACTCATAGACACAAAAAGCAGATTAGAGGTTACCAGAGGTTGGGGTAGGGTTAAAGTGTTTCTATTTGGAGCGACGAAAACGTTTTGGAAATAGTGCTGGTGGTTGCACAACATCGTGAATGTAACTAACGCCACTGAATTGTACACTCAACAGCAATTAAGATGGCAAATTTTATGTTAGATATATTTTTTATCACCAAAAAAAAAAGAGGGGGAAGGGGAACTGTTATAACATTAAAGAGATGTAAGAGACAAACACAGTATGTAGACCTTATATGGACCCTAATTCAAATAAAACAACTATAAAAAGAAAAAAGTATGTAATTAAGAAATATTTAAGGATACAGGGTCATGCTCATGTCACAATGTTAAGTAAAAGTAACAGCACAAAATGAAATGCACATTATCATCCCAAAGAGGGCCCAGACATTTCTTTTTTAAAAAGCTATTTTAAATGCAGGTATTTCCCATGCATTGTCCAGGCAGAGGACTACTATTCCAGTCACACACGGGGAAGAATATGAAGATGTTTAAGACACCTTGTAAGGATGTCTCACTTATAAGGACCTTAAAATCTAGCTGAAAAGATAAGACATTTTTAAATTTTGGGGGGGCCCCACAGAGCTATCTAATTCCAGCAATCACTCTCTGAGTTCAGAGAGAAACTGCCACAGACCAAGTTAAAAAAAAAGCCTGACATCTGAATTTCTCTGCAACCATCAAAGTAGTAACAGGGTGGAGCAGAAAGAAAATGGACTTGGAGCTGGATGGGTTCCAAACTAGTTCCGCCACTTAAAATCTGACCTTAGGGCAAGTCACAGCCTCTATGAGCCTCACTCCAGCTCCCCCCATCCCCCAGGCTGTTCTGAGGATGAACAGGAGAAAAAACAGACAAAAGAGCTGCCCAAATGTCAAGTCACTCATTCATTCATTTATTCAGCATTCACAAATCAATTACCGGGCATTTCTGATGTTCAAGCAGGCAGGTACTAACAAGCACTGACAAGTAAACGAAACACAGCCCCTGCCTCACAGCACGCTACTGCTCAGAGGGGATGAAGAGGCCACTTTCGGGGGTTAAGTGATCAAAAGGCACGTAAAGGAGGGAGACAGAAGTCCTTCAGAAGACGCGATTTGGCCCTGTTTTTTAAAAAATGGTCTCGGAGCCAGGAAAAATATCTATGATACTTTGTTTCACATAAACCCTAGAGGACACACTCACCTCTGCTATCAACAGCAAAGTGTCTTCTTTGAAGCTGAACCCTTTCATTTTAGCTTCAATTTCCTGCTGAGTCTTTAAGTTCCTCTCCAAAGCAAACGATGTTTGCTGAGATTGGGCGAGCTGAAGCAAAAGCCTGAAAAACAGAAAGTCCCAATGTGTAGGCTCACATAAAGGACAGCAGTGAGGACATGTTCATACACAGCACAGGAACTGGGCTGGATGTGAGTCCAACTCGGCCAAAGAGAAGGTCCTCACCTTCATTTGAATCCTGAAAGCTCCTTACTCTCAACAAGTTGCCCAACTTTACACTGGAGAGTTATCTTTTCTAAAATTCATAGACCAAAACTTCTCAAAGGAATCTTTAGAGAGCAAGCCTCAAAAGAGCTTCCTGTAGAAGTCAAGTGACTGAAAAGCACAAACAATGCAGAGTGAAAAGAACAAACCTCCCCATCAAAGGCTCCTCCCAGAAGTGTCAGGATGTAGCTCTCTGAAGTCGGTGCTCTATGACCCTTCCATCTCCCTGGGCCTCAAGGACTAACAGGATCTCTAGCACGCTTCCGTTACCCACAGCAGGGCCATCCCCTCCACGGCCCTCGCAGGGCCACTCTGCACCTGGCTCACCCCGGTCTCCCCGTCACGGTCCTGGCCTGGTCTCCTCTTCTCTCCTCCCACACCTCCTGCTCTTCTCTGTTTTCTAAAATGCTGACTGCAGATTTTTCCAATTCCCCTCAGGCCTCACTGCTACGTCCAGAAGCACTCAGCTCTCCTGTTCACTCACTTCCTGCCTTGAGAAATGCCCCCCACACTACTCTAGGCATTGAGGGACGTTGGTGAGCAAAACAGACAGGTTTCTGCCTCAAGGAACAGAAGGAGAGCAAAGCACAAGCAAATAAGATCACCTCAGGCAGTGACGAAGACTATGAAACAAAAACTCAAGACAGGGTGGACGAAGCATCCACCTCAGACGGGGCAGTGATGGAAGGCTTTTCTGAGCTACCGCTCAAGCTAAGGCTCAGATGGTGAGCAGCCAGCCGCAGGCTCACGGCGGGAAGAGGGCTTGGCCAGGGGAAGGGGGCCCTGCCAGAAGAACCAGCTTGCCGAGTCTGGAAATCAGGAAGATCTCTGTGGCCGGAACACAGCCAAGAAGAAAACAAACTGTAGTGAAAGAGGAGAAAAAGACAGTCAGGGCCAACTCACATAAGCCCCTGCAGGCCACGGAAAGAAACGTGGAGTTTACATAAGTGCAATGGGAAGCCGCTGGAGTTTTATAAAAGAACATGACCTCACTGGCCTTCACTCTGACTCTTCACATCACCTTACCTGGCCTCTGGAGGCACTTATACGCGAGGCCTCTATTATGTCCTTGCTTTCTCTCTCTCGCTCCTGAAGTTACCTGAAAATACAGCTTACCCTTGCTGCCTCCATTTCATGTTCATTCACCCTCAGTCCTCTGCAGTCTGCCTTGTCACCGCATCGCTACTGAAAGTGCCTTCTCAAAGGTCTCACAAGACCTCTCGCCTTCAAAGCTTCTCACTCCATCTGATCGCTGATCTTTCCTGGAGCTCAACCTCTACACTTCCCTTCTTCTGAGCTCAGCTCCCACTTCTAATGGAAAACTCCAGCTGGATTCCCACCCTCGATCCGCTCTGCTCTCCAGCCCTGTCCTGTCTCAGTGGAGGCACCAGCATCCACCCTCACCCACAAGGCAGACTCTTCAGGGTGGTCTGACTCTTCCGTCCTCCCCTCCCCACCCCGGCCTACCCACACATTCAGCTTGTCACCAAGTCCTGTCTGTTCCACCCTCAGTGCCATCCATTTCCCCTTTTGATTCTCAGCGCACTGTGCTAGGTCAGGGCCTCGGCACCATCCACTGATTGGTCCACAGCCCCTTCCCTTGTGTCCCTGGATCCAAACTCCTTCCTCTAATACGTCCTCCTAGCCACCAGATCTCCCTCGAAATCAGAGCTCTTGTCACACCACTTAAACATTTAAATATTCTTCAGACCTTCGGCATAAGGCCCAAACTCTTTAAGATGACATTTAACACCTTGTGCGAATAAAAACAAAACAGCAGAAGTACAACATTTACCAAATGTTTACACACAATGCATACTACAATAAGTGCTTCAGATACTTTAAACCTCACAACTCTACAAAGTAGGCATTTCCCCCATTTCTCCATCTGTCAAGATGAGGAAACTGGAGATCGGAGAGCTGAAGTAATTTGTGCAAGGTCAGACGGTGAGCGGTGAGCGAGCAAGCGCAGAAGTCCAGGCTAATTCCCTCAATAACAACGATGTATTAGGTCCCTTAAAATGGGATCTGACTCCAAGGTCCTGCCTCCTGCTCATGACGCTGTTCTGGTCTCGGGGTCCACAGCCCACCCCTCGGTCTCCTGCCACCAAAGCTGCTCTCACTGCACCGGACCACGTGACACCACCATTCTACACCAGCCCTTCCACTCCTTGGGCCGTGCTTTCTCTCTCGCAAGATATCCTGGCAAGAACACAGGCTCTGGAGTCAAAGATCTGGGTCCAGATCCTGGCAGCACTTCACAGCTGTGCCACCTTGGGCATGATTCCAAATCAGCTCCCCAGTCTGTACACTGGGATCCCAACATGTACCCCAGAGAGTGGTGAGGGTTAAAATGAAATAATGTATACACAGCATCGAGTACATTCATCTACACAACTGACAAATGTTCCCGGGAGCCCCATTCCATCTGTGGAGGTCCTTCTTCCTGCCACTCTGCACAGCTCCCAGGTACTGGTCCCTGAAGGGTTCTCTGCCACTGACACACTGTTTAGCACCTGTGCTGCTGGTCACCGACTGCACATATGTTTTCCTTAATACACTGAGCAGTGTAAGGAAAGGGACTCTTTTTTGATGATCTTTATGATCCCAAGCCCCAGCAGGTGCCTGGAACCCAGATGTCATTCAATGCACTTCTGAATTAAAGTGATATAGGCAATGCTAAATAAACATCCGCTGAAGGAAGTTTAAAATCTGCCAAATAGATACCGCTTTTCAGTAAGACTCACTGTTAACATCAATACTTCTTGAATTCTTCAGAGTTAAAAAAAAATAAACAAAACAAAACCCAATGCTATGTTTTTTTGGTATTATCTGAGACCTGAGAGAGTCTGTTTCTCTCATAAATTACAGAACTGGTCCAGTGTACTCTCCCCTCTCCCTAAACTCTTATACACTATGGATCCAAAACCATGGGAGTCCCTGAACCATGGGAATTCCCTGTAGAATGAATTAAACGTTGTTTATTTGTGTTATTAATAATGACTTGAACACACGAGCAGATTTCCTTCTTCGGTAGCTTTCTGTGGAATGTGAGTGAAAAATTCCTTCTTTAAAATATCGTTTCCCCTGTGTGCAAGCACAGGTCACTATCCACACCTCCCCTCCTGGGAGCCTGTGCAGCCCGCCACTGCAAGGGTCCCGGGATCCAGGGACAACTTCCCCGGGAGAACACACAGCGCGCCTCACGCTGATGCAACGTCATGCTGGCCTCTGCTGCCTGCTCGCCCTGCAGCCGTACCCCTCCCTCCCCCACAGCCTGAGTGAGCCAGAGCCACCGAATCAGCTGCTCCTTTAACCCCGTCCTGTCTGAGCGAAGAATAGAAGCCTGAAGGCGACCTACACACAGAGGCGGGGCCACACCCAAAGGTGAACCCAGGGAGCTGTGCGAACAAAGAAGAGAAAGGGAAATCTCTCCCAGCAGCCTCAGGAGCAGCAGATTAAATCTCCACAATCAACTTGATGTACCTGCATCTCTGGAATACCTGAACAGACAACGAATCATCCCAAATTGAGGAGGTGGACTTTGGGAGCAATGATATATACGTATTTTTCCCTTTTTCTCTCTTTGTGAAGGTGTATGTGTATGCTTCTGTGTGTGATTTTGTCTGTATAGCTTTGTTTTTACCATTTCTCCTAGGATTCTGTCCGTTTTTTGTTTTTTAATTACTTAAAAAAATTTTTTTTAATAATTTTTTTTTATTTTAATAACTTTATTTTATTTTATTTTATCCTCTTCCTTCTTCCTTTCTTTTTTTTCTCCTTTTTTATTCTGAGCCGTATGGATGACCGGCTCTTGGTGCTCCAGCCAGGTGTCAGGGCTGTGCCTCTGAGGTGGGAGAGCCAAGTTCAGGACACTGGTCCACAAGAGACCTACCAGCTCCACGTAATATCAAACGGCGGAAATCTCCCAGATATCTCCATCTCAACGCCAAGACCCAGCTCCACTCAACGACCAGCAAGCTACAGTGCAGGACGCCCTATGCCAAACAACTAGCAAGACAGGAACACAACCCCACCCATTAGCAGAGAGGCTGCCTAAAATCATAATAAGGCCATGGACACCCCAAAACACCCAGCTGGATGCAGTCCTGCCCACCAGAAAGACAAGATCCAGCCTCATCCACCAGAACACAGGCACTAGTCCCCTCCACCAGGAAAACTACACAACCCACTGAACCAACCTTAGCCACTGGGGACAGACACCAAAAACAACAGGAATTACGAACCTGCAGCCTGCGAAAAGGAGACCCCAAACACAGTAACTTAAGCAAAATGAGAAGACAGAGAAATACAAAGCAGATGAAGGAGCAAGGCAAAACCCCACCAGACCAAACAAATGAAGAGGAAACAGGCAGTCTACCTGAAAAAGAATTCAGAAAAATGATAGTAGAGATGATCCAAAATCTTGGAAATAGAATAGAGAAAATAAAAGAAATGTTTAACAAGGACCTAGAAGAACTAAAGAGCAAACAAACAGTGATGAACAACACAATAAATGAAATTAAAAATTCTCTAGAGGGATCAATAGCAGAATAACTGAGGCAGAAGAACGGATAAGTGACCTGGAAAATAAAATAGTGGAAATAACTACTGCAGAGCAGAATAAAGAAAAAAGAATGAAAAGAATTGAGGACAGTCTCAGAGACCTCTGGGACAACACTAAACACACCAACATTTGAATTATAGGGGTCCCAGAAGAAGAAGAGAAAAAGAAAGTGACTGAGAAAATATTTGAAGAGGTAATAGTTGAAAACTTCCCTAATATGGGAAAGGAAATAGTTAATCAAGTCCAGGAAGCACAGAGAGTCCCACACAGGATAAATCCAAGGAGAAACATGCCAAAACACATATTAATCAAACTAACAAAAATTAAATACAAAGAAAACATATTAAAGGCAGCAAGGGAAAAACAACAAATAACACACAAGGGAATCCCCATAAGGTTAACAGCTGATCTTTCAACAGAAACTCTGCAAGCCAGAAGGGACAGGCAGGACATATTTAAAGTGATGAAGGAGAAAAACCTACAACCAAGATTACTCTACCCAGCAAGGATCTCATTCAGACTTGACAGAGAAATTAAAACCTTTACAGACAAGCAAAAGCTAAGAGAATTCAGCACCACCAAACCAGCTTTACAACAAACGCTAAAGGAACTTCTCTAGGCAGGAAACACAAGAGAAGGAAAAGACCTACAATAACAAACCCAAAACAATTAAGAAAATGGTGACAGGATCATACATATCAATAATTACCTTAAATGTAAATGGATTAAATGCTCCAACCAAAAGACATAGACTAGCCGAATGGACACAAAAACGAGACCCGTATATATGCTGTCTACAAGAGACCCACTTCAAACCTAGGGACACATACAGACTGAAAGTGAGGGGATGGAAAAAGATATTCCATGCAAATGGAAATCAAAAGAAAGCTGGACTAGCAATTCTCATATCAGACAAAATAGACTTTAAAACAAAGACTATTACAAAAGACAAAAAAGGACACTACATAATGATCAAGGGATCAATCCAAGAAGAAGATATAACAGTTGTAAATATTTATGCACCCAACACAGGAGCACCTCAATACATAAGGCAAATACTAACAGCCATAAAAGGGGATATCGCCAGTAACACAATCATAGTAGGGGACTTTAACACCCCACTTTCACCCATGGACAGATCATCCAAAATGAAAATAAATAAGGAAACACAAACTTTAAATGATACATTAAACAAGACAGACTTAACTGATATTTATAGAACATTCCATCCAAAAACAACAGAATACACATTCTTCTCAAGTGCTCATGGAACATTCTCCAGGATAGATCATATCCTGGGTCACAAATCAAGCCTTGGTAAATGTAAGAAAATCGAAATTGTCTCAAGTATCTTTTCCAACCACAACGCTATAAGACTAAATATCAACTACAGGAAAAAATCTGTAAAAAATACAAACACATGGAGGCTAAACAATACACTACTAAATAACCAAGAGATCACTGAAGAAATCAAAGAGGAAGTCAAAAATTACCTAGAAACAAATGACAATGAAAACACGACAACCCAAAACCTATAGTATGCAGCAAAAGCAGTTCTAAGAGGGAAGTTTATAGCACTACAATCCTACCTCAAGAAACAAGAAACATCTCAAATAAACAACCTAACCTTACACCTAAAGCAATTAGAGAAAGAAGAACAGAAAAACCCCAAAGTTAGCAGAAGGAAAGAAATCATAAAGATCAGATCAGAAATAATGAAAAAGGAACGAAGGAAACGATAACAAAGATCAGTAAAACTAAAAGCTGGTTCTTTGAGAAGATAAACAAAATTGATAAACCATTAGGCAGACTCATCAAGAAAAAAAGGGATAAGACTCAAATCAATAGAATTAGAAATGAAAAAGGAGAAGTAACAACTGACACTGCAGAAATACAAAGGATCATGAGAGATTACTACAAGCAACTATATGCCAATAAAATGGAAAACCTGGAAGAAATGGACAAATTCTTAGAAATGCACAACGTTTTGAGACTGAACCAGGAAGAAATAGAAAATATGAACAGACCAATCACAAGCAATGAAATTGAAACTGTGATTAAAAATCTTCCAACAAACAAAAGCCCAGGACCAGATGGCTTCACAGGGCAATTCTGTCAAATATTTAGAGAAGAGCTAACACCTATCCTTCCCAAACTCTTCCAAAATATAGCAGAGGGAGGAACACTTCCAAACTCATTCTACGAGGCCACTATCACCCTGATACCAAAACCAGACAAAGATGTCACAAAGAAAGAAAATTACAGGCCGGTATCACTGATGAACATAGATGCAAAAATCCTCAACAAAATACTAGCAAACAGAATCCAACAGCACATTAAAAGGATCATACACCATGATCAAGTGGGGTTTATTCCAGGAATGCAAGGATTCTTCAATATACGCAAATCAATCAACGTGATACACCATATTAACAAACTGAAGGAGAAAAACCATATGATCATCTCAACAGATGCAGAGAAAGCTTTCGACAAAATTCAACACCCTTTTATGATAAAAACCCTCCAGAAAGTAGACACAGAGGGAACTTTCCTCAACATAATAAAGGCCATATATGACAAACCCATAGCCAACATCGTCTTCAATGGTGAAAAACTGCAACCATTTCCACTAAGATCAGGAACAAGACAAGGTTGCCCACTCTCACCACTCTTATTCAACATAGTTTTGGAAGTTTTAGCCACAGCACTCAGAGAAGAAAAAGAAATAAAAGGAATCCAAATTGGAAAAGAAGAAGTAAAGCTGTCACTGTTTGCAGATGACGTGATAGTATACATAGAGAATCCTAAAGATGCTACCAGAAAACTACTAGAGCTAATCAATGAATTTGGTAAAGTAGCAGGATACAAAATTAATGCACAGAAATCTCTGGCATTCCTATACACTAATGATGAAAAATCTGAAAGTGAAATTAAGAAAACACTCTCATTTACCACTGCAACAAAAAGAATAAAATATCTAGGAATAAACCTACCTAAGGAGACAAAAGACCTATATGAAGAAAATTATAAGACACTGATGAAAGAAATTAAAGATGATACAAATGGAGAGATATACCATGTTCTTGGATTGGAAGAATCAACATTGTGAAAATGACTATACTACCCAAAGCAATCTACAGATTCAATGCAATCCCTATCAAACTACCACTGGCATTTTTCACAGAACTAGAACAAAAAATTTCACAATTTGTATGGAAACACAAAAGACCCCGAATAGCCACAGCAATCTTTTTTTTTTTTTTTTTGCACAGCAAAGGAAACCATAAACAAGACGAAAAGACAACCCTCAGAATGGGAGAAAATATTTGCAAATGAAGCAACTGACAAAGGATTAATCTCCAAAATTTACAGCAGCTCAATATCAAAAAAACATACAACCCAATCCGAAAATGGGCAGAAGACCTAAATAGACATTTCTCCAAAGAAGATATACAGATTGCTAACAAACACATGAAAGAATGCTCAACATCATTAATCATTAGAGAAATGCAAATCAAAACTACAATGATATCATCTCACACTGGTCAGAATGGCCATCATCAGAAAGTCTAAAAATAATAAATGCTGGAGAGGGAGTGGAGAAAAGGGAACACTCTTGCACTGCTGGTGGGAATGTAAATTGATACAGCCACTATGGAGAACAGTATGGAGGTTCCTTAAAAAACTAAAAATAGAACTACCATACGACCCAGCAATCCCACTCCTGGGCATATATCCTGAGAAAACCATAATGTAGAAAGAGTCATGTAGCATAATGCTCATTGCAGCTCTATTTACAATAGCCAGGACATGGAAGCAACCTAAGTGTCCATCAACAGATGAATGGATAAAGAAGATGTGGCACATATATACAATGGAATATTACTCAGCCATAAAAAGAAACAAAATTGAGTTATTTGTAGTGAGGTGGATGGACCTAGAGTCTATCATACAGAGTGAAGTAAGTCAGAAAGAGAAAAACAAATACCATATGCTAACACATATATATGGAATCTAAAAAAAAAAAAAGTCATGAAGAACCTAGGGGCAAGATGGGAATAAAGACACAGACCTACCAGAGAATGGACTTGAGGACATGGGGAGGGGGAAGGGTAAGCTGGGACAAAGTGAGAGAGTGGCGCGGACATATATACACTACCAAATGTAAAATAGATAGCTAGTGGGAAGCAGCTGCATAGCACAGGGAGATCAGCTCGGTGCTTTGTGACCACCTAGAGGGGTGGGATAGGGAGGGTGGGAGGGAGGGAGATGCAAGAGGGAAGAGATATGGGGACATATGTATATGTATAGCTGATTCACTTTGTTATAAAGCAAAAACTAACACACCATTGTAAAGCAATTATACGCCAATAAAGATGTTAAAAAAATATATATGTATGTATCGCTTCCCCCTTTGTCAATGTTTTATACATTTAATTTTCTTTCCTAATTTTAATGGCTGCCAATTTTAACCTTTTATCTTGAGTGATGATACAAGTTGTATTTTTGAGCAAACATAGTTTTGTTTTTAAATCTTACATGCTAAAAGAATGCATTCAAAGGATTCTATCTAGACCATGGGAAAAATCTTAAAAACATATACTAAGTGTGTGGCCTAGAATTTTTAGAAGCTTAAAATTAGAAAAATAAAACCTTTACTCTGAGCTTAGCACCATGTGTGTTTAATTCACTCTTAGCTTACCTTGTTCGTATAAAAGAGGCACAGGCTTTCATCTGAGTTTCTAGCAACACTGCTGCTCTCTCTTCTGCCATACAGTTTTGAATATTTTTTAAAGCTTTCTCATTCTTCTGGTTATTACCACTGCTCGTTTCCACAGATAACGCAGAGCTCTCGGGCAACATTTCAGGGAAACACAAAAGACAGTCTTTTCCTGAGTGGGGACAAGAGGATTTGATAGCCTTGTCACTCGAGGTGAAACTGTTCTGTTTCTGAGATGACGCAAGCAATGCTGCAAGCACTGGCTCCAGATTCAGGTAAGCCTCTCCCAATCTGCCCCAGTTCCAAGGATTAAAGGGATGCAAAGAAATCAGTTTCTGTAGGCAGAAAATTGTTTTCTCCAAGTTCTGCAAACTTGAACAAATAGCAAACTGGAGGTAGAGCACAGTGGTTAAATGGTCTGTGTTAGTTGCCTTGTTTTCCTAAGAAGAAAAAAAAAAGATTAGGAAGTTTAAACTATGGAATGTTTCCCATATAAAAATGAAGATGCCTAAAAATCCAAGTTGTACATGTTATAAATGACAAGTAGCCACACAAGTAGGGTGAACTAAATATTTTTCAGTAGATCTCAGTTCAAAACCATAAACCTAGAGAAATATAAACTAACCTAACAAAATAATCACCAGTCATTCCCAAACACCCTAATGTCACAACAGTCACATAATCCAGGTGATAGTGGCCTGGCAAAGTTCAACACCAAAAACCTCTGTGTCAGTTTATTTTCCATTTGTATTATAATCTTTATTGTCTTCAGCCAGATATCTGAAAGACCCAAGCCAACTTTTTTATACCCTGTGCTAATGGTTCCATTTTAATATTCCAGGTTTTCTAAAAATCCAAATCGTAATTTCCTTGAGGATTCAAATGGACTCTATTTCCAAATTTTACTTGGCCTAGATATCCTAAACAGGATGGCCCTGCAGCTCTCAGTGTTTCGTGATGCATAACTGAATCCAAATGCCCTCTCTGGTAGCTATTAGCAGGGCCAATTATTTCTGGCTGGAGGGGATTGCTTGGTTTCCTTCTGATCAGAAAATCCTTTTCAAGTCTCCTTAATCAGAGCCATCACCTCTTGCCTAACTTGCCAAATGGCAAAAGCCCTGTGGGTTAGGGAAACAAGCCTCCTTTTTCTAAGTTAAAGTCTGTAGAGATTCAGTTCATTTTAAGTCTAAGGAAAACCTGGCCTACTAGTATTCAGATCAAGCCCCTGCATAGAACTGAGCAAGAAATATGAGTAAAACTACCCAGCATGGGGCTTCCCTGGTGGCACAGTGGTTGAGAGTCCGCCTGCCGATGCAGGGGACACGGGTTCATGCCCCGGTCCGGGAAGATCCCACATGCTGCGCAGTGGCTAGGCCCGTGAGCCACGGCCGCTGAGCCTGCACGTCCGGAGGCTGTGCTCCGCAACGGGAGAGGCCACAACAGTGAGAGGCCCGCGTACCGCAAAAAAACAAAAAAAAACCTACCCAGCATGCAGCTGGAAGAAACTGGCTGACCAGTGAGTGAAAGCTTGAGGAGGATTCTAAGTATTCATATATTGAGTGAAGAGACAGGAAATAAAGCCTCATGTAACCTATTCAGTCATACTATACCTTCCCGATGACAGATCTGATCTGGTTTTATTATTACTATTGTTCAGTATTCTGTCCTTCCCCAGAGACCATTAAGTTCCAGAAGTTTTTGTTCAATGCTGAATTCCTAGTAGAGAGCACAGCACCTCAGACATAGCAGATGTCTAATAACTGTTTAGTAACACATCTTTATGTTTTTTATTTATCATAGTGAAAGCAACATGTATAAACTACCTACAGCAAACGCCACCTTTCCTCTACAGTCTATAGTGCTCTATACTGTTTACAAACATTTTCAGATTGCGGAAGCAAGTATGTGGTGGGGTAGGGTGGAGCACGCAGACCATGGTTTTGATGGCCTAGCTAGTAAAGAACTCTCTGGAAACTACATTCCATTTAAACGAGTTTGTGTGCACAGTACTGCAACTCCTTCTATAATGCAATGATGATGACGAGAGTTAACATTCACAGAGTGCTTACCATATGCCAGACACTACTCTAAGTGCTTTACTCATTTAATCCTCAAGACAATCCTTTAAAATAGACTCTACCACTATCCCCATTTTATAGTTGAGGCAACTGAGTCCTAAGAGAGAAGTCAGACAAGCTGCCTGACGTCACACAGCTATAAGTAGCAGAGCAACAATCGGTCCCACTAGAAGTCACAGAAGAAAGGTACTTCAGAAGAGCTGACGCGTGTTAGCTGGCTTAGGATTCTCCCACTAGACACTAGGCCAGCAATGTATGGGCAGGGTATGGACATGGTTTTCTGTCTCCTTAGCACCGAACCCAGAACTGCACACATGGTAAGACTGAAATAAATGTTTGTGAAGTGATAAATGGAAAAAAAAAAGTCAGTAACTGTCAAAAAGCAGTTTCCTTACCACAGTTTATCACATGAGCCTATCAGCCGCTATAAGATGTATAAACTGTTTGTTTAAGAAATAAGTTCCAGGGCTTCTCTGGTGGCGCAGTGGTTAAGAACCCACCTGCCAATGCAGGGGACATGGGTTTGAGCCCTGGCAGGGAAGATCCCACATGTGAGGCAACTAAGCCC
Organism: Delphinus delphis; assembly: GCF_949987515.2. Classification (NCBI taxonomy): domain Eukaryota; kingdom Metazoa; phylum Chordata; class Mammalia; order Artiodactyla; family Delphinidae; genus Delphinus; species Delphinus delphis. The sequence continues at coordinate 64,698,083 of NC_082699.1, forward strand.
GTGCGCCACAACTACTGAAGCCCGCGAGCCTACAGCCCGTGCTCTGCAACAAGAGAAGCCACTGCAGTAAGAAGCCCGTGCACTGCAACAAAGAGTAGCCCCTGCTCGCCGCAGCTAGAGAAAGCCTGCACACAGCAACAAAGAACAAAATTTTGGCTGCACTGGCAGCCAAAATAAAATAAAATAAAAAGAAAGAAATAAGTTCCATTACAAATTTTATCCAAAAATGATTAAGAAGAGAGGTGAATAAACTTCAGTAGAAGTTGTGAGCATAAAGTGTTCATATCCTGCTGGGCACTCCAAGACTCACTGTGTTTTGTTCAATGCTGGGTCATGACCTGCCCACTCCAGAGCACGAGGGGGCAATAACCACTGGGACAAAACCCAGAAATGGGCCGGAGCGAGTAACAAGAAGAGGGCCTACAAGTAGGGAAAAAGAAAACAAAACACAGGGCATCAGGAAATGAGAAAACCATGCAAATGGGCAGGCTCCACTGAAATCATGTGAAGAGACCCAAAGAAAGGGGTGAGACCTATTAGCCTATGCTGCCATTTCTTCCCCAACACTCCTGCCCACCAGGGTGCCCAGCAGCCCAAGGACCAGTTCTCAAAGTCCTGACAGAGGAGCTGAAGGTCTTCTGACTGGTCCTTCCTCCTGCCTGGTAACTATCCCAAGCTCTGGATGGCATCTGCTGGCAAGAAATCCTTCTCTGAGCCACAACAGCAGAGACTCACTAAGCTAGAAGGAACCAGAGAGCCAGTCCAGCCCCTGACACTAATCCACCTGTCACTGCTTTCGGTGGTCTAGGGGGGGAGACAAAGCACAACAGTGATATGCAGGTGATGTGAGGAAGAGAGAGGTGATGGGAGAGCAGAACAGTGAGGAAGGACGGGTGACTGATGTCTAGAAAAAGCAACTGAAAGAACCGAAGTTGCTGTTAATTTTCAGACCAGGGAGACTGAACACCATTAAACCCCTCCAAGTTCACTGTGTTCATGCCATGTGCTTCCTTAACAGGGTAATCTTATCTTCCAGCTTAAGAATTAACCCACAATTAGTAGAGGGGAGAAAAAGAGTGAACAAAACACAGCTGTTTTCCATGTTCCGAAGACAATTACCACCAAGGGTTCCTCTCACTGCAAGAGGCTGAGGTCCTATGCAATGAACCCTGGCAAGCAAACTGTGGGATTTCTCTTAGTTAATGAAACGGAGGAGGACAACTCAATTGGCTGCGTACTTCAGGCTGACCTCTGGTCAACGAGATCCACAGGATTCAAGATCAGAGCCTCAGTGCCTCAGTAAGTCCCTCTGAGGAAGAAAACTGGTCATCTATAAACTAGGACTGGTCGACTGAGACTTGTCCCCATATAAAATTTACACTAAAAACTGTAGGTGCTTTAATCTGAAAACAAAAACAAGCAGGATATAGAATTGCAAAAAAACCTGCTTTTATTAAATTCCTTAAAAAAAATTCTGCAGACTCCATTTAAGAATAAAAAGGATTAAGCTTGGCCTAGTATGATATTTAGTCATTTTTTGGTAAACTTTTTTCCTGTTTATAAAAGTAATATATGTTCATTGTAGAAATTTTAGAAAATAAAAATCTAAACAACAACAAAACACCTAAAGAAGAAAACACATCACATAATCCTTCCACTCTGAGTATTTACTCCTAACAAGAGTAAAAACCTTTGCAAGTGAGACTTCCACGGTGGTCCAGTGCTAAAAAGTCTGCCTTCCAGTGCAGGGAATGTGGGTTCGATCCCTGGTCGGGGAACCAGGATCCCACATGCCGCGGGGCAACTAAGCCCGCACACCGCAACTACTGAGCCCGCGCTCCTCAACTAGAGCCCATATGCTCTGAAGCCTGTGTGATACAACTAGAAAGAGAAAAAAACTGCACACCACAACTAAAGAGAAGTCCGCACACCTCAATGAAAGATCCTGCATGCCGCAACTAAGACCCGACACAGCCAAAAAAAAAAAAAAAACCTTTGCAAGTGAGATTTTCAGGCAATGAAAAATTTTGAGCATAACACAGGAAAAAATATTACAAGCAAATGATTATGTCTAGACCTCCAAACTGTTCATCATAATAAAGTTCTTCCACCACTGACAATTTTCTTCTGCTTATCCAAACACACAGATTTAGCTGCAACAAGTTGTCTTTTGTTTTGTTTTGTTTTTTACAAAATAAACCATTCAGCCATCCTAGGGAAGCAAATGGAAATACGCACAGAAACCACTCACCAAGTTTGTAGCAATCTCCAGGGCTTCCTCGTGCCTCCCCAGGTGAACGAGACACCGAGCCTGGCCTTCCTGGACATCCCTTTTCATGGCAAAATTCGTAGACGGCAGTTTTTCTGAGATACTGGAATACTCCTGCAGTGCTTTCTGGCAAATATTTGTTAAATAAAGGAAAATGAAGGGAAGGGATGAAAAGAAAGGCAGAAAACACAGTAGAAAAAAGAATTCAGTCATGGGGGTGATGTGTTTCCTAGGCAGAAGGTAATGTTATAACTGACCCTACAATGAACTAAAGGAAGACTTGAGCATTTTAGTCAGTACTCTTTTTCTGAAAGGTAGAGAAAAAATGGCTGGAGACTATAAATAAAGCATTCTGGAGCCCAAAAGACCAGAATGTGAATCCTGGGTTTGCCACTAACTTGCTGTATAACCTTTTCACCTCAGCAAAATAACAACAGGACTCTTGTGAAGATGACATGAAGTCTCTAAATAAAGCAAGCTGACAACTAATCTAGTTGTTAGTTCTTTCCTTTCCTTACACATTTTCGGGTGCTTTGTTCCTGTGGCCCCATGAGGTATCTGTGCTAGAGGTTCCCACATAATTAGGAGATACAGAACCTGGGGAAACAGACCTACAAGGATCCCAACAAGCTCTCTATACTGGAGTTACAGGAAACAAAACAAATTATACAGAGCTAGAAACTTGGGATTCTAAGATTACAAACACATATCACAAAAGATTAAATTCATCTTCACAAACAACACACTCATAACTCAGTATACTGTTATTTAAATATACTGTAATGGACAGAACAAAAGCCCATTTCAAGTAGTGCAGTCTTCTATATGTTAAATTCTACCTGATACTCCTGCCGTCTGTAGGCCAGGTCCCCTTTGAATTTCTGGATAGTCAGAGCTTCAACATCATCACTGCTCCCCGTTTCTTCATAAAACCACTAGAAATTGTGAAAACAGCATATTATAGAGAATGAAACTACACTTTTCCACCCCCTACTCAGAAGCAATTTCCCATATATAATTGATTAAACCTCAAAAAAGACACAATTCTTCAGGATAAGACTCAGGAAAACATCTGACAAAGAAGAATGACAGTTCTAACGGTGGCCCAGTTTTTATGAAAATTATCACAAGTAGTAAATATACCAATAATACAATACCTCTTAACTAAAACACAAAAGTATATGGTTTTATCTACAGCATTTCCAATTTGGGGTTGTGATGCTTGGGAACCTACATTTAACTAGCACAGTTCACGATGGTTCTTTAGACTGAGATGTTTTCCTGCAGAGAAATTTTTAGGGTGAATGGAATAGGGATTGACAACTCTTTATGGAGAGGACACAGAAAAGAAGAACTGTCATTATAGTGCTACTATGAAAGTGTAAAAGCCAAAAGTAGAATCGACGCAAAGAGGGAATAGAGATGAAGGCTGAAAGGTGGCTTCCGTGCAATCAAATGCCAAAGTGCTATAGGAGAAAAGTCTCAGGAAATGCCCGTCTGGAATATTTTATTCACTTTTCTACTGATTTAAACCCTATGGATAGAAAGATCTTTTTTGATTATTGCATAAAGAACATTAAGATGAGAAAACACGAATGACGAGAAGCACTGTGTGCCAGTTTTCCAGCTCCAAAGAAGCATCTCATCCTCCCCCCGCCCCACCTTTTTAAAAAAATGTTTTTATTTCTGGCTGCATTGGGTCTTTGTTGCTGTGCATGGGCTTTCTCTAGTTGCAGCGAGCAGGGGCTACTCTTCGTTGCAGAGCACAGGCTCTAGGCGCGCGGGCTTCAGCAGTTGTGGCTCACGGGCTCTAGAGCGCAGGTTCAGTAGCTGTGGCACACGGGCTTAGTTGCTCTGCAGCATGTGGGATCTTCCCAGATGAGGGATTGAACCCGTGTCCCCTGCATTGGCAGGCAGATTCTCAACCACTGTGACCTCAGGAAAGTCCCCCATCCTCCCTTTTACTCAGAGTAAAACACACCGAGGCTGAATGAAGTCAGTTACACACTATAATTAATTCAAACGTAACTGCATTTGTGATGGTTCCACCATCACATCAAAATTTCTTGGTTCTATTTCTAAAAGAGTTGCTTGGGTATCACTGCCCCCCTGTTAATTAGTAATATCGTTAATTAGTAATCGTTTCCCTCCTTAGCCTGATTCATCATCGTGGAGAAAGCTAGCAACCACTGTTTTTCTGTTCTCCCTGAAGTACTGTGTAACCCAACAACAGCCTATATACTGAACCCATAATTTTCCTTTGCACTTTATTGCTCTCCAGTCACATACTCTATTAGATTATCAGCCAATCCCAACTTCTTGAACAATAACTGAATAACTGCAAACCTCCATCCAATGTTCATCATCCTACTGGGAAATGATCAAGCAAAATTGGCTTTCAAACGCAAGAGCGCAGATGGGGATGGCTTTAAATACCCCATTCTGATAAGAGTAGGAGGGAAAAGCTGTGAACAAGGGTGAGACTAAGAAGAGAAGTGCTGGTAAGGCAAAACACCTGGTCCCACACCAAACAGGCAGGGAACACTGATCTTCTAACCCAAACTCCTGGTTTTACACTTGGGGAAACCAAGAGGACTTGAATGGGGCCTGAATTTATGAGCAGTTACCATTTACCAAGTAAATTCTAATGACAAGTGATTTGGGGATTTTACTTTATAAGTATACAGCATACCACACCTGGCGAAGTATTATCTCATTCCACTCTCACAATAAACCTGTGAGCCAGCAAACATTATTTTTTCTCAAATGACAAATAAGGAACTGACACTTTGAAAGGCAACCGGTAAAGCCAACGCTGGAACGCAAGGGTCCTATCTCACACCTGTGGCTTTTTAATGCGGTACCCCAGGACTTTGAAAGCCCATTCCCCGCTTTTAGTCTACACAATCAAGTACTAAAGGTCACTCTGAAAGACTGCATGTGGCAAGGAGAAAATGTAAGTGAAATAAAGCAAGCATACAATTCAGTAATTTCTGAGTGCCTGACATCTGTAAGTACAAGGGTTTTAAGGAAAAATGAGACAATACGTGTCAAGGAACCCTGCCCAGTGCCTAGAACACTACCTGATAAAAAGGAATTATTATTGGTGAGATGAGATTTACACACATGAAAGAATACCAGGTTAACAGTCTACTTATTCAAAATATTCACGGACTTCCCACTATGAACAAAAACTGCCAGGCACTGTGGAGGACATAAAGTTAAGCACGCACGCTCCTGTGATCATTAAGCATTCTGGGTCTAAGAGTTTTATGAGATACTGACAAGTGCTTTAATAGGTAAAAGAGGGAAAAGGAGTCAAAACAAAAATATGTGGTTGGAAGGGGGAATCAGAAAAGACTTCTTGGAGGAGGTGGCATTTAAGGTGCGCCTTGAGAAATGTCTATAATTGAACGATTGTGACCATCTGAACGGGGTTAACATGGGCAGGGGGAACTCAGTGAACAAGGGCAGGCCCGTGGGTGGGACGTCACGGTTCAGGGAGCAGACAACACTGAGGTCTGAAAAGTGGGCGGGGGCTGGATTTCTGGGGGCCCTGACTGCCCGGCAGCAGAAGCAGTGAAGCTCCACGGGAGCTACTACAGATTTTAGAGCAGGGGCGTGAAGCCAGCAAGCCTCTGGGAGGCAGGCCGAACGCCAGGTGCGAGCTGATGGCCGACGGCGCGGGGATTCCCTCGGGGGCAGAGGGGGCCGGGCCCAGCCGGCTGCGGCTCGAGTAGGGGAAGGGACACCAGGGAGTCCGCGTGGACGCAGGACTCGTGCCGGGAGGGTTTGGGTTCGGGGGTAGGCCACGCGGCCTTGGGGCGTCTGAAGCGCTGTCGGGCCGGGACCCGGGAGCGCGAGACCCGGGGGCTGGGATGAGGCCGAGAGGCCCCGCTTTCTCACCTGCGGCTCGCAGAGCTTGGCGCGGTAGGACGCAAGCGGTCCAGGCCGCCTCTCCCGCCTCTCCTCGAACACCGAGTCCTCGAACTCGCCGCCAAGCAACCAGCAGCCGGTTTCCATTGCGCGCCCAGGACAGGAGCATCGAGAGGAGGCGGTGCCTAGAGCGGCGCCCTGTGCGGGCCAACGCGGAAGGGGCGGGGCCGTCGAGGCCCAGCGAGCGGCATGCTGGGACTTGTAGTCTTTGGGCGGGAGCCAGACCGGGACTTGGCCCACGGCAAGTTGGGAGTCGTTGAGCTGAAATTTTATCTGGTTCACGACGCGAGGACAGAACTTGACTTCTCTGTTTCTGGAGATGGACAGAGCGATCCTTACGTGCACGCATCAAAAAGCACTAGCCTCAGGGTAGCTGTTCAAAACTGGTAGGTACCAGTTTTTCACTATTGACCATACTCCTAGCACTGTGTTAAGCACTTTTTTTTTTTCTTCCATTTTACTGTATCCTTTCCTAACAACCTCTGAACGGCACGATGATTCTCATTAAAAACTGGGGCTTAGAGAGGTTACGTATCTTGCTCAGGATCAATTATTACATGGCAAAGAGCTGGGAAAAAAAGAATTGAGTCAGTAATACCCCCGTGTCTCCATAGAAGAGACACACCAATAATAAAGACCAGGGTACAGTAATTCACGCACTTGTAAAACAGAGGACATGGAGATTTACTCTGGGGACTCCATCAGGGAGCATTAATTCTGCCTAGAAAAACACTAAATCCCAGAATTCTAACACCAGCATTTACTAGAATTCTTATACCTTCAAGATGTTCCTTGAGACAAGAAGGTAGAGATTGTTGACAAAATACCGGCCAGTATTCCACAGCACAGTATTACTGTGCCATATTACACAGAAGGTAATAGACATGGAGGTTTTCTCTGGTTTTCCTCCTGTTTCTCCTCACTCTCACCAGCTCCTCTTCCACCAACTGTCTTCCAGGATTCTTTCCTCAACCCAAATTTCTACTCCACACATTCACCCTAGGGGAACCTAATTCACTCCCTGATTTTTTCAGAATCCATCTCTCTGCTGATGACTCCCCAAATCTAGAAGCAGCTCATATATCCTTGGTGGAAAGCTCCACCAGAACAGCCTCCAGACATTAACTACTGATGAATCCATCCATAGAAAAGCCATTAAGAAAAAGTTCTTAGGAAAAATTTAGAACTTATAGAAAAGTGAAGGAAAAAAGGTATCCATAATATTGTCACCGAGAAGCAATGACGTCTAAAGAAGGTAAACTTATTTGCCCTAATTCTAATATGCCCTTGTCCTACCAAAAGGCAATACAGCATAGTGTCAAAGGGCCTCAAGCACCAGATTTGTCTGGATTCGTGGTCCTGGTTCAGTTATTCGCCCACTGTGTGACCTGATCCGTGAAGTGGGCATTGATTAAAATAATGCATGTAAGGTGCCTGTCAGCGAGCGAGTAATACATGTTCATTCAAAATTCCTGTTCCAAGTGCAAAGAGAAAAGCAAAGGCAGGCAGGGAGATTTTTTTCAGCTTTCTCTTTTTGAAGGCTCCTTGGTTTTGGAACTTCCACCCTCTCTTGTTCTAAGGTGCCCCCAGGTCTGACCTCCTGGCCCAACAACTAACTGAGGTAGATATTTTGCTGAAATGGTCAGGAAGTCACGGAAGGGCAGTTTACAGGTAAAAGAGAGTTCTTTGCCCTTTGAACTCAGGCTTCCTGAGCTAAGGGGTTTCCAGCTTTTTTACCACTAAGAACCCTTTTAGTTATTTTCCCCCAGAGTAGTGGAGGATTTGTGTATGCAATAAAACTGCATTTATTAACCAATGCTTGCTTCATTTTCGTTTACAAAAATAATTGAATCCAAATCCTGTATAACAGCCAATCCAAGCCTCTGCCCAGCCTGAGCCTATCAGCATTGCCTCGCTGTGTGTTAGAATTCTATGAAAGTGAAGAAGTAACTGCCAAAGGACCCTGGGAAGCCTGAGGAAAGGTTAAACGTGATTGATGTTGAGTCTTTGGCAATAATGAAAACAGCTCAAAGACCCCTATCACTGTTGAGGACCCGGGGTCTGGAACCCCAGCTTGTAAACCACCACCTCAATTGATAGGCCCTGGAATACTTTTTTAAAAGAGGAGAGCACTCTGTAACTGTTAAATATATCTTAAATACCTAGGAAATGCCAGGTGTTAGGGAGTAGATGGAAATTCTGTAAGCATCTAAAATGGTATGGATGGTGATAAAAGTGATAAAAGTTGATTTCTATAGATTTGTATCTATAAAAATCTGAATTTAGATAGAGGGGTGTGATTGAGTTTCCCCAGGCAAGGTAGCTATCACCTCCTCGAGGCAGCCCGCCTTCCTCTTTCCTGTAATTTCCCCATGCTTCTATCCACCGTGGCATTAATCACACCATGGACTGTTGGAGATTGGAGACTGTGTCTTTTTCACTCTTGTAAACTCAGCCCCCAGACAGGGCTTGGCCCAGAGCAGCTCAATCAATGCCTGTTGCATGGATAGAAATGGCAGAAGGAGAAGACAGGAGCATTTCTCAGTTGTAAGTCACATGTTCATGTCCTCTCTATGAGTGGGAGAGGGGAGAACATTTATTGAGCATCTGTGACGAACTAGGTTGTGCTATGGGCAACCTATTAGCTTTATTTTAATTAATCCTCACAATCTCTCTCTCTCTCTCTCTGAATTAGACGTTATTATTTCCATTCAAAGAGCTGAAGGCTCTGGTGCTTTGCTGGTTGCTCAGAAGAGGCTGTGGGGCTGGGAGGTGACAGGGAAGCCAAATAGACATAGATGCGTAGTCTACAGGATTTACAACCACTGGGCTCTTTGCCTTGGCCTTGGCTGGGAGGCCCTGAGCACATCACTCTTAGGGGTGCTTCCAGGGACAGGACTGTTTTCACTGTACTTAGCAATTGCAGTCCTTCACGCTCCTCCCAGTATCGGGACCCTCTCAATTTCCACCTCTGCCTCTCAAAGGCACTCCCCTGCAGAACACCAAAATATCATCTTTAATCAAAGGTGGGAAGACTGGTTGTCTTCAGAGCACTTCTGGAATTGCCCAGAAATACAGACCTTCTGTGAGGCAAGAGGGAGCCTGAGGAAGTTCTTATCCAGCCCTCAAGGATGGGTGTCTGAGGTTAGCACTTTCCTCTCTGGCCCAAAGGAGATGTTGGAGGTGCTTCGAAAAAGCCTGACACCTTTCTAACTACGCACCCCTTAGCTAGGCAATCAAAGCCATCTACAACCTGTTGCCAACCTAACCAATACTGTTTCATTATTATTATTTTAGTGTTTTAGTTTTTACAACTTTATTGAGGTATAATTGAGGAACAGTAAACTTCACACATTGAAAGTGAGTTTATATAAGTATACATCTGTGAAACCTTCCCCAAAGTCAAGGTGATGAACACGTGCATCACCCCTGAAAACTTATCCCCGCCCGCCTCTTCCCCATCCCCTTAACTGAATCATTGCTCTACACCCAGGCTGGTCCTACCCAGATTCCGCCTCCCAGATTCTTCTCCCTGAGTCTTTCCCTCATCCTGCAACCTTCCCTGCTTACCAGGTTTCGGCTCACCATTTCCTTTGTCAGGAAAGTCCCTCCCAGTGCCCTCCATCTGGCTGACTCCCTGGAAGCCTTTCCTGATCCCCTAGTCTGGGCTACATGGCCCCTATCTGGGTTCACATAGTGCCACGTGCTTTCCTCTAACAGGGCGCTTCTCATCCCGGATAGCTCTTGTCCAAGCTCGCTTTTTGGCCCTTGCTCACTTGTCCATCACCTGCAGGAGACTGTGAGCTCGTTCTACGCAGGGACTGCGTCATTCTCTCTGTGTGTAGCACCGAGCAGTGTCTGGCACCCAGTAGGCCCTCACTCCATGTTTGTTAAGTGGATTAATCATTAGCTGTTTGCACAGAATTCTCTCCCCTGTACACTGTCCCCTCGTCCTCTAGGGAAACACTTGGTCCACAGTATTCACTTCTGCATTCTGTGTGCCACCCAATATATTGTTGAGGGCCTGCTCTGTGACAGGGGCTGAGGATACCACCCATGGTCCCTGCTCTTAAAGAGCCTAAATTAAAGTGGGGAAGACAGGTGATAAACACGTAAGCAAGCAAATTATTTAATTACAGGTTGTGGCAAAGTGCTAGGATAGAGAATAACAGGGCTTAGCAGGTGTAAAACATCTTCCATGATGAAATCACATCTCTTCCTCTCCTTTTCTTACCCAAGCAGTTTACCTCTGACCTCCCTTTCTCAGTTTCCATGGATATTTGTAAATATTGCTTTTCCTCCTTTTCCATCTCTTTTGGTTTCTTTTGAGCAAAGCATACCCTTCCATTACTGTTATGAGTTCCAGCCCACTAATTCTCAAGTATTTATTAATTTATATTACCGTATTAAGCTTGCTCATTTATTTCCCATATTCTGTAAGTTTTTATCGTTGGTACATTCATTGATTCAACTAAAATGCATTGAGTACCTGCTATAAGCAAGGACTGTTTTCAGAGTGGAGGATACAGTGATAAATAAGACAGATGAGATCCTTGCCCTCATGGAACTTCAGTTGTAGTGGGCAGACAAATAATAAACAAGGAAGTAAACGAACAAGGTAGTTTTAGACCATGTTAAGCGCTACAAAGAAAATTTGAGGGATGATGTATAAGGGACTCCTTCATGTAGGGTGGCCAGGGAAGGTGCCTCTGAAGAGCTGAGCCTGGAGTGAAGAGAAGGAGCTGGCCAAGAGGACATCTGGAGCAAGAGTATCTGAAAAACTGCAAGGCAAGAATGAGTGGGAGGCGAGCCACGGCGCCGAGGCCGGGCGAGCGTGCAGCAGAGCTTGCTGTGTGGCCTGAGACGGGAGGGTGGGTAGCCAGGCAGGGAGCAAATCGTGTGCACAACACATGTTTATTGAAAGAACGAATGATCTAATGATCCCAGACTTCAAGTATTGCATCTTACTAGCTTCTTGGCTGTATTTTTTTTTTCAGTTTTTAAATTTTTAAATTTGTTTCAAAGTTAAACCCAAGACACATTGACTTCATAGGAAATCCACTGAGAAATGTTTTTCTAGGCCGAACACCTCTTTCCCTTTAGTCTCCCCCAACAGAGCATGTACATGTTACTTTCATTTTATAATCACTGCTGTCCTACCACTATACCAAGATCAACTAAACTCTGTGTGTAGTATTCTGAATGTTCTTAGTTATACCGTAAGTTCACTGATTGCAAAAGATTTTCTGGGATAACGTGTCACTTGAATTCTTTGGCTACTTTTGAAGATGAAGTCCAAAGAACTGTTAAATGATTCTCCTTTTTGGGGGTGGTGGTATTTTATAGGCATTAGCAACTAGCACCTGGGGCTGTGCTGATCCCATCGGGCATCACTGGGAGACCCTATAAAGCCGAAGAATCATTTGATGCAGCAGCCAACTAAGTGACTCAAAACTGAAGGTTAAATTTAAAGAGAAAACTAACTTAGAGAAAAAAAAGTAATCCTAGCGGAGCCCATTCTAAGCAATCAATCATTATGCGTGTGTGTGTGTGTGTGTGTGTGTGTGTGTGTGTGTGTGTGTGTGTAAGGCACAACCAGATTGATTCAGTGCAGCCCGGTAGGTCCCAGATGACACTCCTTTTTGGGAGACAGTGGTCTGGGGGAGCAGAATCTGGCAAGTGGCCAGTACCCGTAAGCTTCTTGGCTGTACTTTATTGTATTTACTGTGTCTGGTGCCCATGATGTCGCATTATTTTGCCATCACTCCCTCGGTTGTCATATGATCTGACTCTGTAGCTGAATTTTGGCCTCTTTCCTCTTTCCCTCTACAAAACTCAATTTCATGCCCTTTTATTCAGGTCAGCAACTCCTGAGCCAAATGAAATTTTCTCAGGACTTGTGGAGTGTACTGTCTCTTGCTGAGATCATTTCATTCCAGTATCACAGGCTGTTGCCCCAAAGACAAACACTGCCTGCCAACACCGGCTATGTGCACAACCAGCCGGCATTGCTTTTTTCTCTCCTGGCTCCCAAACTTGCAATCTTCAGTGCAATTTGATGAACATTTACTGAGCAACAATTTTGTGAAGACAAGGCTAGGCACTAGAGGCAGTGGTTAAGGGTGAGAGCTCTGGAGACAGTTCATGTTTTATGCCTCCAACACTTACTAGGTATGTGAATTTGAGCCTTTGTGAGGCTTGCTTTCCTTATCTATACCGTGGGGGTAATAATAATATCTACCTCATGGATCATCCATGGATTGAAATAAATCATGTAACTCTCTCAATCCAGTGCTTGACACATAGTGTTCAATAAATGTTAGCTTAAAAAATTTTTTTTAAAATGTGGTTTCTGCCTTCAAAGTGCTATAAGATAGTGAAATAGATGTACATACAGAGTCAACTAGGACCTGCTGGGTAGATGTAGGGGGAGCAGTCAGTATTGACTAGAGCAGGAAGGGAATGAGGGAGGCCTCAAGGGGGCAGCAACTGTGGTGGTGACGTCAGAAGAACAAGCCAGACAGAAGGAATAACATAAATGTATTATTTCAGTCAAAGCAGCTGTGTACCTGTGTAAAAAACAGTTAATGAACAAGGGCCTGAATATAATACAAGATTGAAAGTAATGAACCCCTTAAGAGAAATATAAAGTGCAAAGGAAGTCAAGGAGAAAGAGAGCTTAATTCCACTAAGGTACTTTGTATTTCAAGATAGTCTTCAACAAATGGTGCTGGAATAACTGGACATCCACAGGCAAAAAAAAAAAAAAAAAAAAAGAATCTAGACACACACCTTACACCCTTCACAAAAAGTAACACAAAATGGATCATAGATCTAAATGTAAAATGCAAAACTATTAAACTCCTAGAAAATAACATGGGGAAAACCAAGATGACCTTCAGTATGGCAATGGCTTTTTAGATACAACACCAAAGGCATAATCCATGAAAGAAATAATTGATGAAATGGACTTCATTAAAATTAAAAACTTCTGCTCTATGAAAGACAGTTTCAAAAGGATGAGAAGACAAGCCATAACCTGGGTGAAAATATTTGCAAAAGGCAAATCTGATAAAGGACTGTTATCCAGGGACTTCCCCGGTGGCACAGTGGTTGAGAATCCACCTGCCAATGCAGGGGGGGCACAGGTTCGATTCCTGGTCCGGGAAGATCCCGTATGCTGCGGAGCAACTAAGCCCGTGTGCCACAACTACTGAGCCTGCGCTCTAGAGCGTGCAAGCCACAACTACCGAGCCCACAAAACTAGAGCCCGTGCTCTGCAACAAGAGAAGCCACTGCAACAAGAAGCCTGCACACCACACCGAACAGTAGCCCCGCTCACCGCAACTAGAGAAAGCCTGCATGCAGCAAGGAAGACCCAATGCAGCCAAAAAATAAATAGAATTTTTTTTTAAAAAAGGACTGTTATCCAACATATAGAAAGAACTCCTAAAACTTAGTAAGAAAACAAACAACCTGATTTAAAAGCAGGCCAAAGGGCTTCCCTGGTGGCGCAGTTGTTGAGAGTCCACCTGCCGATGCAGGGGACACGGGTTCGTGCCCCGGTCCGGGAAGATCCCACATGCCGCGGAGCGGCTGGGCCCGTGAGCCATGGCCACTGAGCCTGCGCGTCCAGAGCCTGTGCTCCGCAACGGGAGAGGCCACAACAGTGAGAGGCCCGCGTACCACAAAAAAAATAAAAATAAAAGCATGCCGAAGACCTTAACAGAAATCTCACCAAGGAAGATATACAGATGGCAAATAAGCACATGAAAAGATGCTCAACACCATATGTCATCAAGGAAATGTAAATTAAAACAACAGTGAGATACCGCTACATACCTATTAGAATGGCCCAAATCCAGGATGTTGACAACACCAAATGCTGGTGAGAATGTGGAGCTACAGGAACTCTCATTCATTCCTGGTGGGAATGCAAAATGGTATAACCACTTTGGAGGATAGTTTGGCAGTCTCTTACAAAACTAAACATACTTTTACCATATGTCATAAAGACATCACAAGAAGAGATACGTATAGACCAATATCCCTTATGAATGTAAGTGTGAAAATCCTCAACAAAATACTAGCAAACGTAATACAACAGCATATCAAAAGTATGGCACACCATAACCAAGTGGGATTTATCCTAGGAATATGAGTGACTCAGCAAAAGAAAATGAATCAATGTACTACATCATGTTAACAGAACGAAGGGGAAAAAAGTAAGCTTAGGGCTTCCCTGGTGGTGCAGCAGTTAAGAATCCACCTGCCCATGCAGGGGACACGGGTTCGATCCCTGGTCCAGGAAGATCCCACATGCTGCAGAGCAACTAAGCCTGTGTGCCGCAACTACTGAGCCTGTGCTCTAGAGCCCGCGAGCCACAACTACTGAGTCCACATGCCACAACTACTTAAGCCTGCGTGCCCAGAGCCTGTGCTCCACAACAAGAGAAGCCAACGCAGTGAGAAGCCCGTGCTCTGCAACAAAGAGTAGCCCCCACTCATCACAGCTAAAGAAAGCCCGCGTGGGGCTTCCCTGGTGGCGCAGTGGTTGAGAGTCCGCCTGCCGATGCAGGGGACACGGGTTCATGTCCCGGTCCGGGAAGATCCCACATGCCGCGGAGCAGCTGGGCCCGTGAGCCATGGCCACTGAGCCTGCGCGTCCGGAGCCTGTGCTCCGCAACGGGAGAGGCCACAACAGTGAGAGGCCCGCGTACCGCAAAAAAAAAACCAAAAACAAAAACAAAAAAAAACAAAAAGAGAAAGCCCGCGTGCAACAACTAAGACCCAATGCAGCCAAAAATAAATGAATAAATAAATTTAATTAAAAAAAAAAGTAAGCTCATTTCAATCGATGCAGAAAAGGCATTTGACAAAAGCCAAAACTCTTTCATGATAAAACCTCTTAGAGGGCTTCCCTGGTGGTGCAGTGGTTAAGAATCTGCCTGCTGGGCTTCCCTGGTGGCGCCGCCTGCCAATGCAGGGGACATGGGTTCGAGCCTTGGTCCGGGAATATGCCACATGCCACGGAGCTACTAAGCCTGTGCGCCACAACTACTGAGCCTGTGCTCTAGAGCCCGCGAGCCACAGCTACTGAAGCCCGTGCGTCTAGAGCCTGTGCTCTGCAACAAGAGAAGCCACCACAATGAGAAGCCCACGCACTGCAATGAAGAGTAGCCCCTGCTCACCGCAACTAGAGAAAGCCCGTGTGCAGCAACGAAGACCCAACACAGCCAAAAAATAAATAAATTAAATAAATAAGTTTTAAAAAATACCTCTTAGAAAACTAGGGTAGAACTTCCTCAACATGATAAACAGCATTTAATAAAAACCCACAGAGAACATCATATTTGATGGTGAGACTGAAAGCTTTCTTTTATGATCAAGAACAAGACAAGGATGCCCTCTTTCACTATTGCTATTCAACACAGTACTAGAAGTTCTAGCCAGAACCATTAGAGAAGAAAAAGAATAATAGGCATCCAAATTGGAAAGGAGTAAAACAACATCTATTTATGATTCTTTAGAATTTCCTATATATAGAAAATTCTAAAGAATCCACAAGAAATCTACTAGGGCTAATAAACAAGTTCAGAGAAGTTGCAGGTTACAAGATCAACAAAAAAAATTTGTTGTGTTTCTATATACCAGCAATGAACAATCTGAAAAGGAAATTAAGAAAGCAATTCTAATTAACAATAACATCCTAAAAGAATAAAATACCTATCAATAAATGTAACCAAGAAGGTGAAAGAAAGACTTGTACACTGAAAACTACAAAACATTGCTGAAAGAAATTAAATAAGACCTAAATAAGTGGAAAAACATCTTGTGTTCATATATAGGAATACTTAATATTGTCAAGATGTTAGTACTACCCAAAGCAATCTAAAGATTCAACATAATTCCTTCCATAATTCATAATTCAAACTTTCAACAACTTTTTTTGCATAAATGTAAAAACCAACCCTCAAATTCATATGGAATTCCTAGGGACCCCGAATAAACAAAACAGTCTTGAAAAACAAGAAAGCTGAAGGACTCGTACTCCTGATTTGAAAATGCACTACAAACCTAAAATAGTCAAAACTGTGGTACTGGCATAAGGCTAGACATATAGACCAATGGAGTGGAACTGAGAGCCCAGAAATAAACCTTTACATATATGGCCAATTGGTTTTTGACAAGGGCGCCAGGTCCATTCAAAGGGGAAAAGATAGGTGCCTCAACAGATGGTGCTGGGATAACTGGATTGCCACATACTAAAGAATGAAGTTGGACCCCTACCTCACAGCATATACAAAAATTTACTCAAACTGGATTAACCTAAATATTAGAGCTACAACCATAAAATCTTAGAAGAAAATATAGGGGTCAATCTTCATGACCTTGGATTTGGCAATGGATTCTTAGATATGACACCAAAAGCATAAGCAACAACAAAGAAAAATAAACTGGACTTCACCAAAATTAAAACTGTGCGTGCATCAATTTTTCTGTGTGCACTATCAATAAAGTGAAAAAGACAACCCAAAGAAGGGGATAAAGTACAGTCAATTCTCATTACTTACAGTAGTTATGTTCTATAAAGTCACCACGAATACCGAACAGATGCTCCTAGGGTTAAGATCCTGGGATCTGGACTTCCCTGGTAGTGCAGTGGTTAAGAATCCACCTGCCAATGCAGGGGATATGGGTTCGAGCCCCGGTTGGTGAAGATCCCACATGCCGTGGGGCAACTTAAGCCTGTGCGCCACAACTACTGAGCCTGCGCTCTAGAACCCATGAGCCACAACTACTGAACCCTCATGCCACAGCTTCTGAAGCCCGTGTGCCTAGAGCCTGTGCTCCGCAACAAGAGAAGCCGCCACAATGAGAAGCCCGCGCACCACTACCAAGAGTAGCCCTGCTCGCTGCAACTAGAGAAAGTCCACACGCAGCAACGAAGACCCAACGCAGCCATAAATTAACTAACTAACTAATTAATTTAAAAAGATCCTGGGATCTTCTGGTCATAAGTTTCATCAGTCAATACATAACCTTGCTTCATGTGTTTTTGCTTAAAGACACCTTTTTAAATATATATTGATATATACTATTTACTCATTAACATTGAATTCACGGCCAAGAGCACTAGTCCTCATGTCTGAATGAAGCTTATCTAACACACATTTTCTCCACAAGGCACCCCACAGCCTTCTTGAGTTTAGGAATGCTAGACAACACTTTGGTACTACACTTGGGGGATCATTTTAAACAGTGAAATCACCAACAAAAAACACAAAAGTGGCACTAAACATTACAAAAAGGATGCTTCTTTACAGTCTGAGAGCTGAAACAAGAGGCAAAACGTCACCTTTTTTGACCTCAGCTGGGAATGTACACACTGGGCAACTCAAATATTTTTGCCACTATGCACAAGCACATGAATGAGCACTAAAGTGCCATGAATATTGATTCGGGGGTTACAGTTAAGTTTTAACGAGTAAAATTTGCGTATATAGAATCTGTAAATGAGGATTGACTGTATTTACAAATCGTATATCTGATAAGAGTGTAACATCCAGAATATATGAAAAACTCCTAAAACTCAACAACGAAAAGGCAACCCAATTAAAAACTTAGCAAAGGACTCGGACAGACATTTTTCCAAAGACGATATACAAATGGTCGTTAACCACATAAAAGATGCTCAACATCATTAGCCATTAGAGAAATGCAAATCAAAGCCACAGTGAGATATCACTTCACACCTACTAGGATGGTAATAACAATAATTTAAAAAACTGAAAATAAAAGGTGTTGGTGAGGATACTGAGAAATTAGAACCCTTGTATATTGCTGGTGGAATGTAAAATGGCTACAGACAACTGTGGAAAACAGTTTGATGGTTCCTCAAAAAGTTAAACACAGAATTGCCATAAGATTCAGCAATTCCACTCCTAGATACATACCCAAAAGAACTGAAAATAGGGACTCACACTGTGAGTTGTATGCTGATGTTCACTGTAGCATTTTTCTAGCCAAAAGGTGACAACAACCCAAGTGTCCATCCATAAACAGATGAATACACACACACGTGGGCATACACACTGGAATATTATTCAGCCATAAAAAAGAATGAGGGCTTCCCTGGTGGCTCAGTGGTTAAGAATGCCTGCCAATGCAGGGGATATGGGTTCGAGCCCTGGTCCAGGAAGATCTCCCATGCCGTGGAGCAACTAAGCCCGAGCGCCACAACTACTGAGCCTGTGCTCTAGAGCCCACAAGCCACGACTGCTCAGCCCACATGCCTCAACTACTGAAGCCCGAACACCTACAGCCCATACTCTGCAACAAGAGAACCCACCACAATGAGAAGCCCATGCACCGCAACGAAGAGTAGCCCCCACTCGCCGCAACTAGAGAAAGCCCGCACGCAGCAACGAAGACCCAACACAGCCCCCCAAATAAAAATAAATAAATTTATTAAAAAAAGAATGAAATTCTGCTATATGCTACCATATGAATGAACTTTGAAAACACTATGCTAAATGAAATAATTCAGACATAAAAGGACAAGGATTGTATGATTCCACTTATTTGAAATATCAAGAATAGGCAAATTCATAGAAACAGAAAGTAGATGAAAAGTTACCAGGGGTTGTAGGGAGGGGGCAATGGAGAGTTATTGCTTAACAGTTACAGAGTTCTGTTTGGGATGATGAAAAGTTTTGGAAATAGTGGATACTGTTGCCCAACACTGTATATATAATTAATGCCATTGAACTGTACACTTAAAAATGGATATAATGGCAACTTTTGTTATATTTTACCATGATTTTTTGAAAATTCAGTTAATAAAATGAAAAAAAAATCACTGAAAACTACTAATCACTGCTAACTTTTATTTTGTATTCAAGGACACAGTTAACCAGGAGAAGAGGGTTCTTTGCTCTGTCAAATAAATATATTTAAAAGCTAGCAAACATCAGAGCAGATTTAAGTGTCAAGTCTTAAGAGACTGGGGAAAAATTACTAATAGTTATTTACAGTTATACAAAGTTAACATATTGCAAGGGAAACATAATATAAATATATTCAAAGGTTTCATTTCCAATACTTGACATTTCAAATTTTGAAAACATTAAAATTATTGTCAAACAAAACTCAGACCACATTAGCAATGATTTAAAAAAGGGAGCAATTTAATCATTATAATACAGAGTGCTTTAAGAAGTTTTTAAACGTGTAAAAGAAAGAACAGTTTAGTGCATTAAATCGTTACTGTCTTTACATTGCTTCTCTTAAAAAAAGTTAACAGTAGTATGAAAAAGCCACCCACAAAGCCAGCTGTTTGAATGAAGAAATAAGCTAAATTGCAGCATTTTGGAATTACTAATAAAGCTATAGTTAAAAAATGAAAAGTTTATAAAAATGAAAGCAGCATGCATAGTCAAGGCTTTTTCATAACATTTTCATTAGATGACAAACATTTAGGTAAAAACAAGAGCTTAATATTTATTATTCATTAAATTAGATAAAATAAACTGGCCAAGCCCACTACATCTGGTCATTCAGAAAAACATTTTAAAATCCAAAGCTAATGAAACTGAACATTTCTTCTATGAAGAAAGCACATTTTGAAAAATGGTCCTGTAGTCACAAAGGAAAGGGTCCTTCTCAACACGAATGAACAGCACCGGTCTTTACAAAGTTTGAGTTAGGAGGAACTTTCAGTCTCCTGAAATGGCAAGAGTTAACAGTGAACACTGCCATGTTCATAAGTGAGAAGCTAAGTTTTACCTCATTCTGATCAGTTCAGAATTTTTTTCTTTATTCATTGAAGTTGTTACACAAAGTAGAATTTCACCAAAAGATAATTCTTGAAAATTCTGATCTGTCACCTGTACAAAATTTCTGATTTCTATACGATTGTAAGAAAACACTAAGTTAATATTTACTACATGGTTCTTTTTCACATTTTTGGTACAATATTTATTTCAGAGTTTCACCCTATTCAAATTCTTATGCCAGTTTCTTTCCCTTCTTCAGTACTGATTATGTTCGGTTTAAGAAAAAGCTAATTCAATTTCTAATGAAAAAAAGTAACAGAGTATTACAAGTAGTAATAGTGGTATCCATGAATGTGTTCAATGAAAGATCCAATCATTAAGCGCCAATGATACCACAAAACCTTCTTGCTCCAATATGTCCACATCCTGTTTTTCACTTACGCTGTAATTACATAAACCCACGCACAACTCCTTAATCTTAGTGCAGGGCCTGAGAAATGAGACATAGAAATAAATCAGATTTTTCTTTTTCCTGCTTCAAACAAGTTTTACTCTGTAAAATGTTTGGTCACTCAAAGCTATAATCTTAATCATATATCAAAGAATACAGGCAATAAGGCCCATCTTACGAGACATACAGTATTAAGCTGAACAGAATATGAGGACAAGCTCTAGTGGTCATTAAACCCCCTCAGAAAGTCTAAGAATCAGAATGTCTCCATCATATCAGAATAAAAATGCACTTCATTGAAATGTGACTGCTTACAAGTTGTTTTAATTAGTGTCCTGTGTGCGCTGCGGGACTTCTGCCGTCTGCAGCAGTTTAACTTTGACACAACATTGAGTCCCACTGTTTTTGGGTATTGGATCCTATTTTTTGAGATTGTGTATGCCCCCAAACGTTTTCAGTGTCATCAAAGATTGAGCCCATTCACAGTAAACCAGACATCTGGAGTTGAAGAATTGATTCTCCTCCAACGTTTTAGGCAGCTATAAAAGAAAAACATAATAAAAAACTAAAATTTTAAAGATAACCATATTTTAACATTTACCACTTTTAGAAACAAAAATGATTAAAATACATCCTCTGTATTCGCTTATTAATCCTGAGATCACTTGCCATATGTATCTTGTGTAATGCAGATTTTGTGTGCAACTCCAGTGTATATGTTCTGCATATACCAGATTTGCTTATAGACATTTTTTACCTACATGTAATAATTTATAAAAAAAATTAGTTGGAAGTATATATTTCATTGTATTCATAATAGACTATGAAATCTAAAGACTTTTATATATGGGGCTAGCTTGTGCAAAAGACATATGTGTTTATCACTTTTTTGCAGTAACTGTTTTGGAAAGGTTTTGGTTACTTTTTTTTTTTGGTAAATTAAACCGTATCTAAATGAAGAAGTAACTGTTTAGAGTTACTATTTATGGTGAATCCTTTTATAAGATGAAAAATTATTTTGTTAAGCCAGTGATAACTTGGTAATTAATGGGTTTTATAATTTTAGACTTTTGCGTATTTTAAAATTAGAGCATGCCAATATAGGTACCACAAAAGTACATGTATAACATATACGATACAATTTTTTAAAAACCATGCATGGCTTTGTGTGAATTTTCTGACCCTAGTGTCCATTAGCGTATTGATATATAACTTAAGAATTACCCACACAAACTTAAAGTAAGGTCAAACTAAGCTGTACAACAAAGTTCACATTATTTTTAGAATGAGATTACAACTTCCTCCAAAATCACTGCAGAGCTTACTACTACAACGACAACAATTCACTGCAGCAACAAATTTGTTGATTCAGTCTTGGCCGAGTGCACATTCTTGTGTTTAGCAACAACAACAAAAAAGCCTGTAAAAAATATTTTCTGCATCTGGGTCAGAAGAAAGCCTGTCCTGAAGATTTCTAACATAAGGAAATGGAGGGCTGCGTTTCAGGATAAAGCCGTACAGACTGTTTAACTTCTGTGACTCACAAGGATACATTATGCTCTATAACCTGGAGTGAGATTCATTCTAAAATAGGTGCATTTTTAGTCTCATCTGTTTTTCTGCCTGAAAAAAAAACAACTGTTAATTAAAAGAATATCTGGAAAAAAAGAATATCTTGCTTACTGCCAAGCAATAAGAATAGTGCCTGGTACATATTAAGCTCTCTATAAATAATTGTTAAAACAAAATAAATAAAACCAGGGAGGAAGGCATGGGGGAATTAAAGAAATTCTGTGTAGAATAAGAGAGCATAAAAGTAGCAGATGGGGTAGGGATGCAAAAAGCTATGGAAGTAAGTATAATAAATATGCTCACATGATGAGGGTCTAAGCCTCTTTTCCTCCCCTGCTGTTTCAGAACACTGCAGTGATTTCTGACAACAAGGTGCTTTTGGACTACTGATGGACAGATACAAACACTTCATGACAATTGCACTGTTTTAAAAAAAAGTACAGTCTTATCCTAGAACACTCTAAAACAGAGAGTAGAAAAGAAGCCAACTATGCTACTGAATTCCAAAAGTATTAAGAATTCAAGCTCTAACTCCAAATCAGGTATCTGGATCTGCAACTACAGTGAAATTTTAATTAATCCAATCTATAAAAGAATTAAGAGTTAAGGAACAGGCCAAACCTTTCAAATTTAAAGCATATATACTTGCACTTTTATGCCTACAGAGAGATATTTTTAACTTAATAATGTGTTTCTGCTGGTAGCAGGTTTGTTTTATATCAAATAAGGAAAAGACATTTTAGGCAATTGAGTTAATTTAATATAAAATCTGTTATTTACCACTGATCCCTAAAACAGAAATAATTTATATCACAGTTTTCAAAGACAGATGCCACCTAAGCAAACATGAATTTATATATTGCTTAAAACAGACCTTTGGCTTTTAATAGAAAAAAAATTGAATAATTTTAATACTTAAAGCATTTTAAACTCTAGTTAAAAATCTAATAGTTTGGGGGGCAATACAATGAAGAAAGAAAGAGAGATAGCCATTTTCACCTAGTTTCCTAAAACTGAGCAATCTTCACCCCTGTGGTAAGTCTTTCCTTCGGTATACTTTTCCCCTTCTTTTTAGTTTTCGTTTTTGAATTCTTTCCTTAAACAGGCAAAAAATGAAGCTTTAGTGAAGGAGGGTTGCAAGAAATACATTTTAGTTATCTTTAGTATGTGTGAATCCCCAACCCGCCCACCAGTCTTCCTTCTTCGAGAATGGGTAACTTTCCCTTAAAACAAAGTAAAGAACATTTCACATAAAAAATAATTAAGGCAACATTAAACTCTACATAATAAACATAACCATCACAAGAATCAGACTACACATGATAATCGTATCTCTTGGCTATCCTCATGGCACCTAGTCCTCTTACGAGGCATAAGAGAAACTATTTTAGAAAAAATCCGTCAAAAGTGACGATGACAAATACGAGGTGACTGTGCTAAATGTATGTGGTTGGTGAATGCACACGCAGCTTAACAACTTACATTTCAGTCATCTGATTTAGAAAGCTTCCGCTTCACATGTCGTGGGGGTTCCCAAGTGTCACTGTCATCTGTTTCTTCTTCATCCTCTTCCTGATCATCAATAACTTCATCTTCCTCCTCATTTTCCTCAAATAATTCTATACCTAACTCTGATCTTCTCTGTCTTTCAGCAAACCATTCTCTGACCTGCTCGTAGCCCATATGTGATTTGTTAACAAGTTCATCGAGGTCTTGCTCATTAAGAAATTTGTGCTTCAGGTAATAATCCTTAAGTATTGCAGTTCCAGTTTTAAATTTGATGAGGGACGGCCCCCTGTCCCAGTTGTTCATTCTCTTGCTTCCTCTGGGCCGCCCGCGAGGTCTTCCTCTTCCCCTTCCTTTGGGTCTCCCTCTCCCCCTTTTTCTAAGAGAAGACAGACCGTTCATACTGCTTGAATTGGCGCTTTGATAGTAGTAGTACCATTTTAAGTTTCCATTTTTCCAAGCATAACGGGTGTCCCCAAACCAACTAACTATGTCTGTTCTAGCAAGCCCACTTTCTTCAGCCAACTTGTCATACTCTTCTGGCGACGGCCACTGTGTTCGGACAAATGCGCTTTTAAGCATGTGCAACTGCTCGGGTGTTTTTTTACATATTTTGCCCGTACTCCCTGACTTAGGTGCACTAGACTCATCTCCAGGAGAAGTTTCTCCAGTTTCTTCTTTGGAACTACCTGCATTGCTTTCCTCTATTTCTCCTTTCTCTTCCTTTAAAGCTTTTGATTTCTTCTTCTCTGTAAACCAAGCATCAATTTCCCTTCTGGTAAGTTTGGTTTGCGCTCTTAACCTATTTAATTCTTCTTCTGTAAGTACGGAGCTGTTGAGAAAACTTGCCTGTAGGGCACGAAGCTGCTCTGCCGTCTTCTCTTTAAACTTTTGGGGAGTAAAGTCTGGAAAAGGATTCCAGGATTGTTTCTGCTGTGAAGTAACAACAGTTGGGGATTCCGTGGTTTCATCACTGGAGTCTATGATAATAGTGGCGGAGGAATCATTGTTGAGATGTAAGCACTGATTACTCTTTGAATTTCTCTGGTTGTACCTTGTGTCACTAAACCATTTTTTAATCTCTCCTTTTGTCAGCCCTGTGATTTTCATAAGTCTGATAATTTCGGAATCATGGGGAAACTGATTCTTTAGGTAGCTCACTTTTAATTCTGCCAGTTGCTCTTTAGTCTTTTTTGCCCGAACGCCGAACGCATCAGGGTTCGCCACTGCAGTCTCATTTTTTACAAGCTGAGAGGATGGGGCTCCTGCTGCTGCTGGCTTGGTCTCTGCAGTAGGCTGAGCGGCTGGGAGCTGACTTTTCTGTGCGTTTGTTTGATTTGGAACCCCTGCCACTGTCAAGGCTATAGGTGCTGCTACTGGCAAGGTATTCGTGCCAGCCACTTGGGTAAGGACCAGACCTGGCTGGCCAACTATTTGGCATGTCTGTAAGATGGATGGTAAACCATTACTCCCTGTGGAAATGTGGGTGGGGATGACAGTTATGGTCTGAGGTACAGTGTGGACTGTTCCGTTGAATTGTTTTCTTCTCGCCTCCTCTACTTCCTCGGGAGTCCAGCTAACACCATGTTTTAGACGTTGGGCTGAAAACCATATCTTGATCTGTTCCTCCGTATATTTTGCTTGGGCAGAAAGAACAGTAATTTCTGACATTGTTGGATAAGGGAATTTGTTGTAGGTGTTAAGCAAAAGGGGGTTGTTATCCAATGCAGCATTGTAGGTAGGAATGCTATTAACAGGGATGAGGACTTTGGGAATCAAATTGGAATTCTGCTGAGCTGATACAGCAGTGATAACCTGTGCTAACCCAGGAAGAACTGCTGCCGGGGTCACAACTGTGCTGGCAGTATTTGGATGTATTCTGTTTACAATGGAAGTACTTGTATTCGATTCAGAAGCTGAAGAACTTGGATTTTCCACAGTTCCTTCACGGTCTGGTTTGATTTCATTCTCTTTCTCTTCCGGAACGTCCTCAACTGAATTATGATGAACTGTAATCCGTTTGTTCTCCACTTTATTTTTCATCATTTTCATGATAGGAGTTTTACTGATAGATATTCCCGAAGAAGAAACTTCTGTCGATTCAGCTTGCTCTGAATTCTCCTCTTTAACAAAACTACCATCAAAAGTCAGATCATTTATTGTTTGTTCAAAGATTGTCTGGTTATTTCGTTTCACCATAGTCAACTTGAAATTTTCTTCTCCCGGGTGATATTTCAGATTATGCTCGGAAAGTGCATCATACCTTTTGGTAAGAAAATTGCATTCGACACAAACATAGGATGAATTTAGCACTACATTGGGATGTTCTGAATCCACATGAAAAGTAAACATATTTAGATCTGGAGTTTGAAAAGTACAATATTTACATTCATAGCCACCTTCAACTTTTTTATTTTGCTGATTGTCAGAGTCTACGGATTCATGAACTTCTTCATCACTTGAGATACTCTCTGCTCTGGTGTTTTCTACAGGTGTAAGTACAGGAGGACCTTCATCCAAATCTGATATCAGCTCGAGGTCTGGATCCTGTTCACTGGCAAGGACCATGCAGGGTGTTGTGGATTTTCGCCTGCTTGCCATTCTGATGTTATGGGGGAAATCTCAGTGGTGATTAAAAAGCATTGGGGCTTAAAACTGTTCAGTATTCTTCATTTGAAAACAATGGCTTTTGGTTCTTCAAGTCTGTCTTTGTGCTCAACAAGTCTCATTAGCAGCTTTTTCATGGTGCTATCAAGTAAAGAGCTTATGGTTGGCAAATAAAATACTGCTGAACTGCTGAAATTTTTGAAGCACAACTCCAATCACCTACATTAAGATAAATTAAAAAATGTTTTTAAATGAGTGATTATGATCTATTAAGCAAATTACAGTTATATTTCACTTACATGAAGTTGTTGGAGAGCTCAGTTATAAAGATGTAGAATAAGACCAGACCAGGAAAAAAGTCCTCTAAGGGTCAAAATAGATGTCTCCAAGCCAACTCACTTTAGGTCATGTACTGTACCCCATGGGTCAGCCCACGGGCTTGTTTATTTGGATTTTTCAGCTAGCCAGCTATACATTGGAAGGGAAGGGGGAAAAAGAGTCTGCTTCGGCAGGCATACTAATATCAGTGTGAAATGATAATCTGTTAACAGGGGAGGAACTTTAAAACTATAAAAGCAGCCACAGATACTCAAGACTATGACCACTAAGTGTATAAGAAATTCAATCCATCAGTTATGCCCGCTTCTTCCTCCTGGTCTGTCTTATCCCCAAAGCATGCCCAAGTATGGCAAAAGCAACAAAGGCAGAATATAAATGATCAAAGTTTCAGAAACATTATCTTAATCATTCTCCACAATGCTATCAAAATTGGTAAAACATATCTAATCATGTCAGTCTCCTGACTTCAAGCTTATGATGGGTCCCCAGTGCTGAAAGAATGAAGTTCAAACTCCTTAAGCCACATGTAGTTCTCTTCACATCCTGGCTACAACCTCAATTTCCTACCATCTCCTATTTCTTTATGTTTTAGGCACAGAGCAAAAACGATTGCTATTCTAAGGACTCTCAGTGCAGGCCATTCCTTGTGCCAGAACACTTGTTTGTGCGCTGGGTGTGATGACCTCTCTATAAATCTGCCTGATAGATCACCTTCTCCCCTTAGCTCGGCCCAACCTCCTCCCCGGCTTGTTTTCTAGTCTAGAACTTACCATATTGTGCCAGAGGAATGTTACACTTCTGTCCCGAAACCTCCAGTTTCCTTATTCATTTTTTCCTTCTTTTTTAAAGTAATAGCTTTTTTGAGACATAGCAAAGCTCCTGAAACTCTGGATGGAGGCAACTTCCTTTATGTCTTCAATCTAAGCTCTCCCAGCTGAGCTATCTTGGCTGACTTCTCATACATTTCTATATCTCCTTTTGCATACAGAAGCCTGGAAGTAGAGACTCACTAAATGCTTGTTAACCTGAACTAGGGAGTTCCCTGGTGGTCTAGTGGTTAGGTTGCAGCGCTTTCACTGTTGTGCCCCGGGGTTCAATCCCTGGTTGGGGAACTAAGATCCACCCCCCGCCAACACACACACAAAAAAAACTACTTCCAACCTGAACTAGAATGAATAGGAAAAGAGTCCTGTAAAATTCAAAATGCCCTAAGGGCATCATCATGGAAAACGTAGCTGAAATTCACAAGAATGACCTTGAATCATCAAGAAAAAGTGAGTTATGTTCATACAAATACATTTTAATACTTTTGCACCCAAAATAGTTAAAATACAATTTTCATGCTAAATCAAAGTTGGCGTGCTTCTAAATTCTAAACCAAATGAAAATGAATACAGTAAGTGGTATCACTTATTTTGTACCACGAATTGGAACTATTTTCATTTACTAGCATAATCCTTGTCCTAGCTGAACTGAGGAGAAAAAGTTTATTTCAAAGATTATAGCAAAACTAGGTCTCCATGACTCAGTAAAGGGAGAAACATTTTTAGGAAACAGAGCTGTCCAAAGAGAGAATGTCCTGCCTTTGAAGGTGGTAAGATCCTCCTCACTGGGATTATTCAAATATATACTACATATCCATGTGATGGATCCAAGCAACAGGTGGAAAGTTGGACCAAAAGTCAGACTAAATGTCCTGATTTCCCATATTACAAAATAAAGAGCATCAGCTTAGTAATAATAATGGTATCAACAATCCAAACCCCACTCTCAAAAGTGTTAGTGTTCTTTTTTTTCTATAAAAAATCTTTGGGGATTCCCTGGTGACGCAGTGGTTGAGAGTTCGCCTGCCGATGCAGGAGACACGGGTTCGATCCCCGGTCCGGGAAGATCCTACATGCCGCAGAGGGGCTGGGCCCGTGAGCCATGGCCGCTGGGCCTGCACGTCCGGAGCCTGTGCTCCGCGGTGGGAGAGGCCACAACGGTGAGAGGCCTGCATACCGCAAAAAAAAAAAAAAACAATTTTGATTTCTAAGGGAACGTAAAGAAATCACTGAAATTTAAAATGATTTCTTAACTAAACGTTATAAACTAAGATAATACCATCTCTCCTACTCAGTTCAATAAGGAACACCACTGTTTTTATCATTTTTTCCTCATTAGAAACAGGGAATTCCTCAAATAAGACTTTAAGCAGAACAGTAACCAATGAGCAGCACCCACATTTTTAACAGTGAAGGAGAATTGCTGAAAGGCAGGGGAGTAAGCTATTTTGTGACTGTTATTCTCATAGAATCTTATTATGTTTATTAGGGTATATTAACAGCCAGAAGTCAAAGATATAGAGGAGTTTTTCTTGAAACTACATTTCCTGAAAATGGTGGTTTTCAAACTTTTTGTTGTAAGCAGGACAGCCCTTTCTTCAAACAAAATTCTATGAGAAGCCTAAGTGCAAAACTGATTAAAGAATATAGCCACTGGTCGGAGAAGTATAGAAGCTAAACTACTTCCTGACCCCATCCCACGGACCCCACAATCCCTACTTCCACCTCTGATGGGTTCTGAGATGTGTCTGAAGTCTTTGCCTTAAAAACGTAAATACTGGGGCTTCCCTGGTGGCGCAGTGGTTGAGAGTCCGCCTGCCGATGCAGGGGACACGGGTTCGTGCCCTGGTCCGGGAAGATCCCACGTGCCGCGGAGCGGCTGGGCCCTTGAGCCATGGCCGCTGAGCCTGCGCGTCCGGAGCCTGTGCTCCGCAACGGGAGAGGCCACAACAGTGAGGGGCCCGCGTACCACAAAAAAAAAAAAAAAAAAAAAAAACATAAATACTTTCATCAAAAATCCTCAGCTTGCCAGTGCTAAGTGAAATGTGAAAGCTAAAGTGAATTTAATGTGTACTTTCAGGTTGTTTCACTCTAAAAGGCAGGACTAGAGCGCCCAGGAGTAGAACAGAGTAACCCATACTAATAAAAAGATACAGAAGAGAAACCTGAGGAGCTCAGATCCCTTTATTATTCTGGTTCTCTAGTTCTTGGGTTAAACTTCTTACTTTTTATCCTATCTAGTATAAAAATAGGAACATGCTACTAAATTATTACTTTTATTTCTTTTCCTTATAGTTCACTAGCTCAGGATGGTCAGTTTGTAAGAACTGAAACAGATATAAAATTTTAAAACCTTAATTATTTTTTGCTAAAGTCATGAAAATTACAAAATATTCATGTATTATTATCTAATGATATATACACACAATTGTGCTTTTTCCTTTGAAAGCACTGGTCTTTGAAAGGAATTTGAAAATTTTAAATTATAAATTAAATTTAAATTAAATATTTTAACTTAAATGTATAATTTGAAAATTATAATTAAATTTAAATAAGCTACTTAAAAGAAAGGCTTAAGGGCTACCCTGGTGGCGCAGTGGTTGAGAGTCCGCCTGCCGATGCAGGGGACACGGGTTTGTGCCTCGGTCTGGGAAGATCCCACAAGCCGTGGGGCGGCTGGGCTCGTAAGCCATGGCCACTGAGCCTGCGCGTCCGGAGCCTGTGCTCCGCAACGGGAGAGGCCACAACAGTGAGAGGCCCGCGTACCACAAAAAAAAAAAAAAAAGAAAGGCTTAAAAAAAAATCTTCAGTAATGCAAAAGACTAAAAATCTGATTATTTTGAGTAGCCTAGGTTGCCTCAACCTGGATTACTTCTATACTCAACTACATAGACCTGAGAAATACTCTTTCCTCTTCACTTCTAAAACTGTTTGCTCACATTTTGCTAACAAAACCAGAGTCAATATATTATTTAACATATTTCCAAAGGGAGACTAAGAGTTTCCAAAAGAGCCTCAAGATTTGGTCCAATGGCTCAATTCTATTATTATGATATAACCTAAAAATAAATCAAAGCACAAACAAGGGCATCCTCATGGTCCTTATTATAAAGTCATGTTCTGGGGGGTAAGCAGGGACCTCAGCACAACCGTCCCTTTTTTTTTTTTCTTTTTTACCAGTACGCGGGCCTCTCACTGCTGTGGTCTCTCCCGTTGTGGAGCACAGGCTCCGGACGCGCAGGCTCAGCGGCCATGGCTCACGGGCCCAGCCGCTCCGCGGCATGTGGGATCTTCCCGGACCGGGGCACGAACCCATGTCCCCTGCAACGGCAGGCGGACTCTCAACCACTGCGCCACCAGGGAAGCCCAATCGTCCCATTTTTTTATGGAAGAAGAAACCCAGGCCCAGGGGGATAAGTTCACAGAGGCTTTGTGGTGTAGGGTAAAACCACAGGTTTTAGAGTCTCCTCTGTCACTTAGTAGTTAGGTGACTGGAAAAGTTACCCAATATCAACTTCATATCAACCTCAGTTTTCTCACCTATAAAACCAAAATTCTTCAGTTCAACAAATCCACTGAACAACTATTTGTTGAAGGTCAACCACGTGCCAGGCACTGTGTTGGGCACTTGGATTACAGCAGTGACCAGGACAGATCACCTCTGGTCTGCCAGATTCTAGCAGTTGAGCAAGGAAAACAGGCAGTAAACAATTACTTAGACTAACTATGATCAACGCAATGAGAGACGAAGTATCGGGAACTATATAAGCACACTACAGGAGGCTTCTAGAAAAGAAGCAGAGAACGCTGCCCTGGAGAAAATAAGAATACTGGTATCCTACCTCAGAGGCTGATCAAATAAAAATGCTTCACACACTCTGATACACAGCAGGTGCCTAACTAATGCTTTTTCCCCCAGTCCCTGAAAAATTCTTTTCGGAATAAATAAATACCATTTATTTACTATTATTCTCTTTCTTTCTATCTCTCAAGCAACATAATCAGCTGACAAGTTGATAATAATAATCATAATCAGCACACAAGTTGAACGAAAAAGCAAAAGAGGTTAAAAATACAGAATAAGAATTTCCATGGTGTGGTTTCAATTCATCTCCTTTCATCATTACAGTACAGGGGAGCTGAAACAGTAAAACTGCCATATAGAAATTTCTATTAGCTGACAGGCATCTCATCCTCCCTTTGAAAGTCAACTCAAAAAAGCTTAAAATCAATTTGCAGAAGCTTGCACTATTTACCTATAAAAGAGGGTTAGAGTTTAGTTGCACAACTGAGGAGCTAGGTGGCTTTGCAGTTAAAACATAAAGTGAAGTCTGCCAATAAAAGAAAAAATCATGCTCTAAATGCATCCAGCACTGTAAATATAATTATATTTGAATGCTATTTTCAGTTACTCTTTCAGTAGAGAAATACGTTAAAAAAATAAATGATCAAATCCATTACACTGCCATTAAAAATGATATTCAGGGCTTCCCTGGTGGCGCAGTGGTTGAGAGTCCGCCTGCCGATGCAGAGGACATGGGTTCGTGCCCCGGTCCGGGAAGATCCCACGTGCCGCGGAGTGGCTGGGCCCGTGAGCCATGGCCACTGGGCCTGCGCGTCCAGAGCCTGTGCTCCGCAACGGGAGAGGCCACAGCAGGGAGAGGCCCGCGTACCGCAAAAAAAAAAAAAAAGATATTCAAAAAAGTAATTAAGGAATATGGTAAAGTATCCATTTACTGTTAAATTTTTAAAAATCAGAATAAAATTTGTATATTGATTATAAAATAACTATGGGAAAATATGTATGCATGTGGACAAAGACTAGATGAGAACATAAAAAATGAAATTTTCACATGAGATTATGGGTGAAATTTTTTTATGTGTGGTATTTACAAGTTTTCTTTAATATTGTTATGATATTGCTTTACTGTAAATACAACAAAC
This sequence comes from Delphinus delphis, assembly GCF_949987515.2. Classification (NCBI taxonomy): domain Eukaryota; kingdom Metazoa; phylum Chordata; class Mammalia; order Artiodactyla; family Delphinidae; genus Delphinus; species Delphinus delphis. The sequence continues at coordinate 64,730,309 of NC_082699.1, forward strand.
AATAGTTTCAAGGCCTTAAAACTGCAAATAGACTAAAATATTTCTATGGTCATTTGTCTCAAGCTGGAAACAAAGTTTACTTTCTATTTTTAAAGCAAAAACATGTGCTACATAAAGGTTTTTTTCAGGAGGAAGAAGAATCTGAGTGTGTACAGCATTCAGGGGTATTCCAGACGTCTTTGGGGACTGCTGCCCCACGGCAGAGAAGTCAGACTGGTTCTAAGAGCCCGCAAGACCACACATAATCTCCAGGGCGTAGATATAGGCCAAGCCAATTTCCATGGTTCTATCTGCGCACTGGTTCTTCTCCGGAGGGTAGGATGCTCCTTAATCAATTCATGATTCTTAACTCATGAAAATAATTACATGAAATTTTCTCTGCAGAAAAGCATTTAGTGAAAGCAAAATTTATTTCATCACAGAATAAAAATCTGGAGCAGTTCTAAGAGTAGTTCTTCTTACATGGCTCTCCACTATACTCTCAGGGCCAAACAGCGCCTATTAAGACTCCAATAATATTTGCTGGGGAAAAAACAAGCTTTAAAATATATGTGTATTGTGTATTATAACCTACATTCTACTTCATTAAGCACTCATTTATAGAGGCGCTATAAAGAACAGCTGTGCTCGCTTTACAGTACTTTCACTGGTAAAATCCTTACTAATAAAATTACCTTAGTCCCTAGAATACGAAAACATGCTCAAATATAAAACACTCTATTTATTAAAACACAGCAATGGATATTCAACAAATATTTACCAATATCTATAATTCTACCATAACAAATCAGTTTTATGTGTGAATAGTGTATATCTAAATTTGTAGACTATATAAAAATGAAACAAGGATGATAAATTCATTCAAAGAATTAGTCCTGCAGTAGAATTCAGAAGAAAAGGCACAGTTCTTATAAAGATAGCAAATGCAAATTTGAACTTAGAATCATTATTTCTCTATAAGAGAAAACTATATTTTAATGATATTCTATATTTTTAAAGAGATTTAAAAACAGGTTCTCAATGTAATACACTATAAAAAGTTAGTGAATTGTTTCAAATTCTATGCTTAGTGCTAAAAAAAAAGTTTAAAAAATTTTATAACTAAGTAGGTCCATAGCTACACTGAATTTCCAAGCCTCTATTTTTCAGACTGGCTTGTACTTTAAATTAAATGATTAACAGTTTATTGGCCTAGTTAGCCACAAAGGCATGTTATTTTGGTAAGATTTTATGCGAATAAAAACAAACTTTGTTTTTAGGCCAATTCTGGGTCAAATAAGAACATTTAGAAGATAACTATGATTTTTAAGTACTGTGTTAGTTTTGACCAAGTACCAACTAAGTAAAACTGTTCTTAGGACAACTAAAATATACAAACTAAGAATCCTTTGAAATGTGTATTTATACCTATCCTGAGAACTCTTAGGACTCTGTATTCTGTTTAGTTTCACTTCTCCCTCTCTGAGTCAGAGTTCTGTTTAGCCAGCTGAAAATACTTATTTTTACATGTTTGTATTCAAACTAAAAGTTACAAATCCACCAAAATCACAGAATGCCTGAAATAACAGTAGGAACAAAGAATAATGGACTCAAATTAAAACAAATGCTATCTACCATGTTTTTTCAAAAAAAAAGTGTCCAAGAGGATACTTTTTTTAATTACAAAATTTTTCTTTGGTCTTTACAAACTTGAGGCATTTTTCAAAGCTAAAATATAAAAATATTTAGAAACAAGAGTCAAGTTCTCAAAAAAAAATTAAATGAGCGATTTGTCAACCCAAATTTGTACCCACAACAAACGTTTGTAAAAATTACTGTAACCTAGAATTATTACCTAAGAGATAAGTCTCAAGAAAATTGCCAAAATGGTCTCAAAATAATAAAAATTCAAGTATCAAGGTGAATACAGACGGGAGTGAATGTGATCCAAGTAACAGCATCTAAGAAACTGTGGCCAAAGATTATCTAATTTCAGAAGATCCCTTTGCTAATGCTAATTAAGGCTTAAAGGGTTAGAAACTCTATCCTCTCTACCTGTTTTTTTTTTCTACCCGAGAAACCCAACTTTAATGCTGCTAAAGATTAAAAGAAGAATCTAAGCTAGACAGATTTCTCCTGGTAAGCTCTGACCCCAGATTTGAGGAGTGAAATGTCTTTTTGAATGGTCTCTAGGACACTTACATCCTGGTGTTCTACCTTCTGCTGGCATGTAGGTCGGTATGTAACATAATGAGAGTGATATACAAACTAGCCCTATAATGAAATCTCCTGTCTTTATTATTCAAGTTTGTGAATATGATCCAAAAGTAATTTTCGGCTGAAAATAATTTTCCCCTACTTTTCTCAAGGAAGCGTATTAAATCTTTCACAGACAATCTAACACAAGAATGCTATTCTTGATTCTAAGTGAGATTATCATTGAAAGGCTGAAAAGCCATTCATCTGTCCATTATCTTCCCCATTTATAAAATAAAGTAACTGTTACCTATTTCACTCAGGATATAATCATTCAATTTTTAAAAATACTTTGAAGGGGGCTTCCCTGGTGGCGTAGTGGTTAAGAATCCGCCTGCCAATGCAGGGGACGCGGGTTCAAGCCCTGGTCCAGGAAGATCCCACATGCCGCAGAGCAACTAAGCCTGTGCGCAACAACTACTGAGCCTGCGCTCTAGAGCCCACAAGCCACAACTACTGAGCCTGCGTGCTACAACTACTGAAGCCCACGCGCCTACAGCCTGTGCTCTGCAACAAGCCACCGCAATGAGAAGCCCACGCAGAGCAACGAAGAGTAGCCCCCGCTCGCCGCAACTAGCGAAAGCCCACGCGGAGCAACCGAGACCCAACACAGCCAAAAGTAAATAAATAAAATTAATTAATTAATTTAAAAAATACTTTGAAGGATAACAGTAATTAGTATTGGTAATGTCAACTTGTAAGAACACAAAAAATGAAAGTGAACCACCAAATTAATGGTTATGGAATCTTTCCTAGTACTTTCTGGAATCATATACAATAACAATTGGACTAAATAAATATTTCCAACAGTATAGTACGTAATCTAATGCTTCTTATAAAAGCCAAGTTATATCAGGTAAATAAAATATAATAAGTAATTAAGTAAAAATATATTCAAATATTTAAATAGTGGTATGCCTAACCTAAATCAAAGTATTTAATTATTAATATCTTAAATTTTATAATTGTAATTATTCTTAGAGGACTGTATACTGAAAACATATTTTCAGAAGTTGTTCTTGTAAGTCTTGAAGCATTTTTCTGGATATAGGCAAAAGAACAGTAAAATTTCTAGATCAATTTCCCCACAGAAAAGGTCTCTACCCTCATGACCTTCATTTGTCTGTTTCACCACTATTACCACAGCACCTGGTATAGTGCCTGATACACAGTGGATGTCAGCAAATGTATTGAATAGATTGAAAACTCAATTCTAAATATACCACATAGATTTATTATGAAGTGTGATGCTGTTTCCTTTGAAATTAAAGCAGACAATACTTCTATATTTTTCAAGTTTGAAAGTACATTTCTTGAAAAAGAGTTAAGAATATATCTGCTGCTTTTTTAAGAAAAGCTTTTAAAACTTTAGCCAAATATAGTATCACTATATTAAGTGAGCACATTCAGTATCTGAGTTTTTACCATACCAAAACGATGAAACACATACTTGCCATAGCTTCCTTCGCATTCTGTTCTTTGACACAGAAGGGTGTCCCCTCAAATTAGGAGATGTTTAGCTCAGGCCATCATTACCAACAGGTCCAAAGTACCTATCTGCCATCTCCTACAAAAAAAGTAATATCGCTTTATTATTCTAGATACGATTCAGTCTTATTCGGAAACTTTAAGCTTATGTTTTGGCTTTGTAAAAATAAATGTAATTTTTAAAAAATTTCATTTCCTCACAGAACTTTTAAAAGAATCATCGAAATGCCAAACTCAATCTTAGTAAGAAATTCAAAACTGAAAACTACATTTCAAAATATCTTTATATTTTATAAAACAACCAAGTCACTATTGTACTATTTTCAATAAAAGTTTTCAAAAGGTGAATATATGCAGTCTATAATATGAAAGCTGAGATGAAGAAATTGGGGATTGTAAAAAATTAGTACACAAAAGTTACGATAGACAACTTAGTTAAACTAAGAGTTGGGAGGAGGTGTGTGTTTGTATGTTTACATGTAAGCCTAGTGATATTTGTACCCTAATCTACTACATATTAATTGGAATGAAGTGGATCATTAATGCTGGGGACATGCCAATACTACTTAAATAAATTAGTGGTATTCTACCCCTAAACATATGGTATATCTAATAGAATGACTGGTGGTTATTTCATTTTTGCAAGAAAGCTACTACTGAATGGTTTTTCAATCAGTGCATTGTGAAGCATTAGATGGTACAAAATCAAGCAAACTGAAAATTCTCTGAAAACTCAGATTTGTGTCTAAAAATGTTGTGGTATATTATTCACAGTTGTTAAACCAGTCAGGAAAATTAAGTAAAAACTATAATTGTTTGTCTTATTAAATAAAAGTAAATAATGCTTTTGAAGGGTTGAAGCATTTTTATAATTGTTCTTTAAGCAGAGAAACTCTGAAAACCATAGTGAATGAATATTAAGGAAGATGATTTCCCTCAGTACCTTATCCTTTGATTCCTGCTATTACTACATACAACTTTTATGAAGAAGTTTGTTAAAACTTGGCTGGGAACTTCCCTGGTGGCGCAGTGGTTAAGAATCCACCTGCCAATGCGGGGGACACGGACTCGATACCTGGTCCAGCAGGATCCCACGTGCTGTGGAGCAACTAAGCCCGTGCGCCACAACTACTGAGCCTGCACTCTAGAGCCCGCGAGCCACAACTACTGAGCCCACGTGCTGCAACTACCGAAACCCGCGCGCCTAGAGCCTGTGCTCCACAACAAGAGAAGTCACCACAATGAGAAGCCCGCGCACCGCAACAAAGAGTAGCCCCAGATTGCCGCAACTAGAGAAAGGCCGCACACAGCAACGAAGACTTAACGCAGCCAAAAGTTGAAAAAAAACTTGGCTGGGCTTGGACTCTACTTGGGAGTGGGGGTTGGTGAAAAAAGAACAATCTCACTGTATTACTATGATAAGATTATTTATATCAGAAGTTTGTGAGTTCTATGAAACACCCCTTAAAACGTGTCATATATTAGTGATTCATCTTGAAGCTAAGGTCAGAGAAACTATGTGCATGTTGGGATGGGTGTTGGGGTGCATGTTGATTAATGTCTACCTGCTAGAGCCAGCCTATTCTAGCATTGCTTATGAAGAGCCCACTTAAATCGAGAAATCATGTAAATATACCAGTTCTTTAGTAAAATACTTGTAGGGTAAGTTAAAGCTTAGGCTGAATAATTACACTATTTTCATGAAAAGCAAAAGAGCATTTTCTTGGTAGACCCAGTGGAGCATCCTGTTCTGTCTGCAGCCTGGGATTCTACAATTTCATTTCCTGGTATCTCCTTGTTTGGACACTCCTTAGCCATCCATCTACAAGATGTGGACTAGAAGAGAGGATAGGAAACAGCTGTCAAAGCGGGGAGGTTATTTTCCAAAATGAATTATTAATATTATAGGAAATTGGTAACCTATTTGAATCCATTCTTAAATCACACAGTAATTGCAAGATGTTTTACTGAACCAGAGTCTCTGAGAAGAGCTGCCAAGACATGCAAAGGCACAAGGCAACTAGAGGAGCAACAAATGAGTTCCTCAGCATTTCTGGATGAAAAGCATACTTGCCTGATGTTAGTTCAGGTCCTGATACTGGGAGTACTTTAGGACACCTCTCAAATTCAAAGTATCATTTTAAAATTTAGGAATAGAGTGAACTTAGAAAATTAAATAAGTCATCTCAACCATATACATTATGTAATAAAACAGATCAGTTATTTTGGCAGTAGAGGACGGACTGGAAATAAAGATGAAGAATTTGGGTTTTGGAACCAGAGTGCATGGGTTCAAGTCCCAGCTTTGTCACTTACTAGCTGTGTGGTCCCGGATAAGCCACTTAGCCTGACTGTGCCATAGCCCCGTCATCTGTAAAATGGGGCTAATGATAGTACCTATTTAATAGGGTTGTTGTAAGTATTGAAAGAAATAACACATGTAAAGTGCTTGGACTATTTCCTGGCCCATGGTAAGTCTGCAATTAGATTTTTCTGACTCTTATTTAAGGTATTAACTAAGTTATACAACAAAGAAAGTCTTTGTTTAAATTTTGCTAAATGTTGAGAACTAGCATAGTGTTCTGGGTCAGTTATACTTCAAAAAACAAACAAACTCATAGAAAAAGAGATGAGATTTGTGGTTACTGAGGCAGGATACAGGACTAGGGGGTGGGGGAATTGGATGAAGGTGGTCAAAAGGTACAAACTTGCAGTTATAAGATAAATAAGTACTAAGGATGTACTGTACAGCACGATAAATATAATTAACACTGTTCTATGTTATATACGAAAGTTGTCAAAGGACTAAATCCTAGGAGTTCTTATCACACACACATACAATTTGCTAAATGTTGAAACATTATAAAATATTTTAAAAGTCCACAAAACAATCCATTTTATTTTCCATTTCATACCTCTGAGCATATTAAGCAATGATAGAATAGGCTGGCTTTAGCAGGTAGACATTAATCAATCATAATTTATACCCCCCACCCCAACATGCACATAGTTTCTCTGACCTTAGCTTCAAGATAAATCACTAATATATGACACGTTTTAAGGGGTGTTTCATAGAACTCACAAACTTCTGATATAAATCTTATCATAGTAATACAGTGAGTGTTCTTTTTTTCCAACCCCACTCCCAAGTAGAGTCCAAGCCCAGCCAAGTTTTTTTATTATTATTTTATGTATTTATTTATTTATTTTGGCTGCATTGGGTCTTCGTTGCTGTGCGTGGGCTCTTCTCCAGTTGCGCAGAGTGGGGGCTACTCTTCGTTGCGGTGTGAGGGCTTCTCATTGCGGTGGCTTCTCTTGTTGTGAGGCACAGGCTCTAGGTCCGCGGGCTTCAGTAGCTGTGGCTCGCGGGCTTAGCTGCTCCACGGCATGTGGGATCTTCCCGGACCAGGGCTCGAACCAGTGTCCCCTGCATTGGCAGGCGGATTCTTAACCACTGCGCCACCAGAGAAGCCCCCAGACAAATTTTAACAAACTTCTTTTTCATAATATCGGAAGGTAAAAGGGAATAAACTTAGTAAAGAAGAAAAACATAATTATGAGTGAAGTGCTTAGAAATATCAGAATATTCCTATGTCCCTTCATTCCTCACAACAATCAAAAAAAGAGAAAGACCTTTAGGAAGGGGAAAAAGGGAGTCAGAAGTCCTAAGGGAAATATTAAATCACTAAAATTTAATGACAAAGTTATTTTATTTTAAATGATAAATATGTATATGATATGTCTACCACTTTAATGGTTTAATTTTTTACATAAGCTTTGATAAAATGATGTTTAAAAAATCTAAATTTAAAACTGAAAACAAAAATCCTGTATAAAAAGTGGTTTACTCAGTTTTTACTCCCTTGAAAAAACGTCACTCTTAAACTGCTCATATATACTTGTTTTCCAAAGTATATCATCATATTTGTTCAGACCAAAGGTACATAAGACCATCTTTATACCTTTCAAATACATTATGGGATACTGATTATATAAACTGAAAAGATTAAGTACCCTTTAAGACCAAAACCTGGCAACCTACATAAAAATTTACATAAATATTTACTTTAAAAATTTACTGTATAGGTCTTCACTGGTGGCGCAGTGGTTGAGAGTCCGCCTGCCGATGCAGGGGACACGGATTCGTGCCCCGGTCCGGGAATATCCCACATGCCGTGGAATGGCTGGGCCCGTGAGCCATGGCCGCTGAGCCTGCGCGTCCGGAGCCTGTGCTCCGCAACGGGAGAGGCCACAACAGTGAGAGGCCCGCATACCAAAAAAAAAAAAAAAAAATTAAATGTATAGGGCTTCACTGGTGGCACAGTGGTTAAGAATCCACCTGCCAATGCAGGGGACATGGGTTCGAGCCCTGGTCCGGGAAGATCCTACATGCTGCAGAGCAACTAAGCCCGTGTGCCACAACTACTGAGCCTGTGCTCTAGAGCCCACGAGCCACAACTACTGAAGCCCGTGTGCCACAACTGCTGAAGCCTGCGCACCTGGAGCCTGTACTCCGCAACAAGAGAAGCCACCGCAATGAGAAGCCCTCAGCAACTAGAGAAAGCCTGCACACAGCCATGGAAGACCCAACGCAGCCAATAAATAAATAAATAAATAAATCTATATTAAAAAAAATTAACTGTATAAAACACAGATCTCCAAAATGTAAATGCAAATGTATATCCTGATTAGTAATTTAATCAGCAGCTGAGTCATGCAAATCTGGTTACTCACGGACTACAACTATTAATATATCAGAGCAACAGTATACAATCATATTAGGGAAACACTGGCTATTATTCAAAGGCTAGTGCCATAGTTTTTTTTCCCTTCAAATAAATGTAATTTAAATTACTTTTGAAATTACATAGGATGACTTAAGAGGATTTTAAGTTAGAAAAAATTTAGACATAAAAGTGAATGTGCTATACTGGCTATTACCACAAACAGTGCAATAGATATTTCTGGACACCTCCCTGAATTGACTGAATATGATATTAGATTAAAAACTAGCTTAGGCACTGAAATTTCAAAACTGTTAATATTCAAATAAATAGAGCCTTTTTTTTTTTTTTTTTTTTTTTGCGGTACGCGGGCCTCCCACTGTTGTGGCCTCTCCCGTTGCGGAGCACAGGCTCCGGACGCGCAGGCTCAGCGGCCATGGCTCACGGGCCCAGCCGCTCCGCGGCATGTGAGATCTTCCCGGACCAGGGCACGAACTCGCGTATAGAGTCTTTTGAGCCCAAATCCACAATGTTGCAACGTACATAAAAAGGTTATTTCCTCAGCTACACTTGTAATCATTTTAGTAATTTTAAGAGTACTTCCATTTAAGTAAGTCCCAAATATCACATTTTTGTGCCTATTTACCATTACAAGAAGGAAAATGTATAGTATATCATAACATCACCTTTCAGTCTCAATGTGAAATATAATAACAAAAGGGAGAAAATCTCCAAAATGAGCCACCTCACCTATGCTATCAAGTTCATAAATAAAATAATTGTAAAACTTTTTTTCACATTTATTGAAAAAAAGAACTTATAACACAAGTATCATTAAAGGTGAAATAATTGCTGCATCATTCGTGAACTGTCCTCCAATCCAGTGAAATAATCAGCTCACTATAAGGGAGAGACATCTACTAATGAGCGCTCACCAGCACAGGCACATTTATGTTTTCAGCCTTAGCATATTTTCAAACCATCTGGCAGCAATGCCTTTCTGGTTCATCCAGCCTAATCTGGTCAGAATTGAATATAAAACTAGACCTACGTGCACTTGGGGGAAACCAAAGAACAGCACACATGAATAACAATGTTCCAAACATGCAGCTCTAAACTAGTTTATACTTGAAATGTGTTTTTAAAAACATTTCTATTGAAGACGTTAAAGCTGTTTTAAAAAATACTAGAATGGTTCAAGAAATCTATATGAATCAGAGCTGTCATCAGTTACCCAAGTCTTCCTTTAATTCTTTTTTTTTTTTCATTTTAATCCTTATCACTAAATAAAGCATTTGAAGAGATTCTTCTACAAAAAGAGTCCTTGATAAATGAAATGCTATCAATTCTATATTGAAAGGACCCAAGGTTTGACAACTTATTTTGCACAAAATTAGTCTGCTTAGCCCTAAAATGCTTAGAGTAAGAAGGGAAAAACTAAGAGGAAAAAATATTCATGAAAGCCCTTTTTCTTTTATATCCTGTTACAGCATTATTGTTTTTGGCAGCACTCACATTTCTTTTGCTTAAAATCAAGAGTCAGAATTTCTACTTAAGAAATTTTTTTAAAAAATCTATGAGATATGCTAGGGTCAGTATCTTTGTTAACACCAAATCCTGTTCATCTTCACCACTGGCATAAAAACAAACGACTTTTTCAGGATGATTTTTCAGAAGCAAGGATAATTCACGTAGCACCATATAACACAAGTTAAAGCTTTCAGACAAAGACTGAGAAACAGTGACCAATACCGACAAATCTTAAGGTGCACTCATGTAGGTTATACACAAACATATACTCCAACCCAACAAATAGTCACTATTCCTGGGATAAAGCTGCTTCTTCCTCCCTAACTGGGAACTACTCTATTTCCCAATCCTGTGATTTTCCCTTTTTTGCTATCCTCTCACTCTCCAAGAGAATTGCTTCTTCGTTTCAAGTTACATGCAATCCCAACCTAAACACATTACAAATTCTCTATCAGTTAGTTTTCCTGACATTTTTTTCTCCCCACAAAGATTAGCCTCTTCTCATGTTTTTCTTTAGAGCTGGGGTGAGATGACAGAAAAACCCTGTGGAATTCCCGCTCTGCCCAATCTCTTCCCCATATGCCTCCTCTATCCATCCCCTCTCCCGCTTCCTAATTCTCCTACCCGAGTCTCTCACTGAAACCTGCCAGAGAGCTGGATCCTGCGCTAACATAAGCTAAGGATATCCAACGGAACCTTTTTCTTCTCTTTATTTTATTTTTTTCTTTCTTTCTTGTATTTTTTTTAATTTATCTTTTTTGTTTTCCTTCTTCTTCTCCAGGGTTTTGCTTTTCCCTTAGTGTTACCCACAGAGAGGTGGGGAGAGACGTACTGAAACAAAGAATTTCAAGTCCTGTTTCCTAGAACTTTGGTGTAAATACGCAGGGAAAGAGCATCCGCCAGGGCTCTTCTTTGCTGCCATTAGACCCCCTTCCTCTCACAGCTCCTTCCTAGCCCTTCATTCCCTGCAAAGACCGGGAGGTTGTTCCCTTCAGGCCCTAAGGCTTGGAGCGGTCCATGGTCAGCCTCCCTCTCTCCCTCCTGAAAGGGACGGATAACATTTACCTTCTCTCTAATCAACTTCTCCCTAAGTCCCAGGGCTCCCTCAAAAGCTAATATAGTTCTTAAGGACTCAGCTCTGAGTCTTGCCCCGAAATGGGTGCCCAGCCTTACCCGAAGTGAGGTACAGCCCTTCCCCGAAGGATCTCTCCGGGCTCCAACCCCAATACCAGTGCGCTCAGCTCCAGCAAGAGAATCTCTCCTGACTCTCAGGGAGACTAAGTCCCCACAAGGCCACACGCCCGTGCAGGGCAGGGCTCCGGACCTCCCCCAGGACCCTCAACATTGCTAGGGTGTTCCATCACTGCGGCGCCTGCCCCCCTTCTAGGGAGACCCAGTCCTCACTTCCTTCAACAATCCCAAGTTGCTCAGCCCTCTCGTAGGCAGGAGGACTGAAATTTCCCCTTACAGAGACCACCGCAGCTCCTTCCGCGGCCGCAGAGACCCCGGGAGCGCAAAGGAGGCTCAGGGTCTGTCCCCTGGCGGCGATCCCGGCCCAGGAAGGCCGGGTCCCTGCCCCTTGGACGCCCCGCGCCCATCCGCCTGGCCACCCGCCGCGCCGAGCGCGCTTAGCTCTCCGGGGTCTCTGCCCCGGGGCCGCCCTCCCCCGTCCGGCCCGCCGCGGACTCTGCGCCGCCGGTCCGCACCCGTAGCCCCGGACGCCCTGGGCCGCTGGTCGCGGAGCCCGCTCGCGCAGCTACCTGCAGGGGCCGCCGTGCCTCTCAGAGCCCCGCCGCCGCCATCTTGCATTTCAAACCGGCTGCACTATTCAGGGAGTCAACTTTGACCTGTGAACCCTACACCCGGAACCGCTCGGCGGGTCGGCTCACGGCTTCGGAAGCTCTGCGAACTCCGCGGAGCGTAGGGAGTCGGGGGTGGGGGTGCGAGGCGAGGCGCGCGCCCCAGCAGCCGACCGGGGGCGGGAGCGGGGGTAGGGGAAGAGCCGGCCCAGGCGGCGCCCTCCCACGTGCGCGCGCGCGCGCCCTCCGCGCGCCCCCACCCCGCTCCGTGCCTGGCTCTCCACTCCCGGACCCTCCTGCTTCCCTGGGGTCCGACCCGGCCCTCTGCGGGCCTCTGCCTCACGGCGGGAGGTAGGAAACCGTCCCGCCCCTCTGTCAACAGAAGCCCCGCCCAGGTCTACGGAAGCCCCGCCTTATGTCAACAGAAGCCCCGCCTTCTCCAGGTCTCGAAGTGGCCCCGCCCCTTGCCGGTGATAGCTCCGCCCGCTACTGGCAGAAGCCTGGTCTTCACTCAGGTCAATCCAGAAGGCACCCGGCCCTCTGTTAGTTGTGGCCCTGCCCTTTGAGCGCTCCGCTTTTCTAATGTCACCGCCAGATCGTGAGAAACGCCCCTTGTCATCATAAGCCCCATTTGGCGGCAGTACGATCCAAGCCCCGCCCCTTTAGGCGGGAGACCGCCCCCACTGTCAACAGAAGCCCCGCCTTCCTGAGACCCTTCTCGATTCTACCCCGAAGCCCCACCTCCTGTCAACTGCCGTCCCGCCTCCTCTCGCCTCCTACTCCACCAAAAGCAGCCGCTCCACTCGCGGACAGCAAAAGTTCGGTTCAACTTCACTTCGAACCGCGGTGCAAGACGGAGCCGCCCTCTCCCCGAAAACCTTCCTTTTCCCCCTTACGAGTCACTCTTCTGGAGGGTTTTCTCTTCAAGCTGTGTTCTTCAAATCCAGATGGCGTCAATGTGAACCAGCCCCGCAGAGGCCAGCGAAGGACCCAGGCTTTGGGGAAAATGGCCCCTTCCCACCTCTCTCCTTCCCTCTGCAGCCCCCACCCCCATCATTTTTAAAATGGAGAAAAGTACAGACCAAAGCAAAAAGAAAACGTCTCACCCTTCAAGCTACTCTGCATAGATTCACGGGCCAGGACGTGTGAGAACTCTCTGGTGCCCTGATGTTCATTCCCAGCCCCCATCCCAGTCACGGACCCTCTGTGCTTTGACAACAGCGCTCCACTGAGCCACTTGAATCCTAAAACATGCAGTTGCTTAAAGTGAAAGCCTGATGGTTGAAATCAATGTACACAAGCTTCCTTTTACTTGCATGTTTCGTGCTAGAATCCTAGAACGTGTGGAAGCAGAAGCAAGCAAAGCTTAGTCTTGTAAACGTAAGTATTCAATCCTGCCATACTCAACACCCTGTATATTACTCAACACAACAAAAATTTAACACCACTTTACTCTCCCGGAATTAAATTTATTGATAATGTAAACTATCTGCAAGAAAACACTGTAATATTCTAATAATACAAAGGTGAAATAAGCGAAAGTAATGTCTTTTAAAATACTGTATTAATATTGGGCTTCCCTGGTGGCATAGTGGTTAAGAATCTGCCTACCAATGCAGGGGGACACGGGTTGAAGCCCTGGTCCGGGAAGATCCCACATGCCGCGGAGCAACTAAGTCCGTGCACCACAACTACTGAGCCTGCGCTCTAGAGCCCACGAGCCACAACTACTGAGCCCACGCACCACATCTACTGAAGCCCGCGCGCTCTAGAGCCTGTGCTTAGCAACAAGAGAAGCCCTCGCACCGCAACGAAGAGTAGCCCCCGCTCGCCGCAACTAGTGAAAGCCTGCAAGCAGCAACGAAGACCCAACACAACCAAAAATAATAAATAAATAAATTTATTAAAAATACTATACTAATATCAATAAAAATAATAACGTGTTTTTCACTATGGAAAAACTGGCACCAATACGAGAACTACAGTACAAAAACTGCCCCAACAAAATTTCAATATGCCCCCTAGGGGCACTGCTGTGCCCACTGAGAACTGCTTAGGATTTATCTCTAAGGAAAGGAAAGGCTTTAGATATGGAAATTTATTCTTTTGTTCATGCATTTAACAACTAGTTTTTTGAGCACCAGGCACTGTGGAAGATGCAAAGCTGAGTCAGGCAATATTTCTGTCTTCAAGGAGATTACAGTCTAACAACCAAGCAAAATACATGAGCATAAAAACCTCAAGCAATGTGGGCAGTCAGAAAGATCAAGGAGAAATACATAGAGACCCCTTAAGGGTATGGACTAATGAATGTAAATCTCACCTCTCCCTTCCTCTCTCTCCTTCTCCCACCCTTTTTTCCTTTCTTCCTTTCCTCGACCCATCCTCCCCTTCCCCCTCCCCCTCCCCCTCCCCCTCCTCTTATTTAGCATCAGTTTATAGTCATCTTCTTCTGTCTATAAGCTGTCTGCCTGGTTCACTGCCTAGTGCCAGCAGCCCAGAGTCCTCCCAATTTAGGGCCATGCCCAGAGGGCAGTTCTGTCCAGGAAAACAATTTCAACAGCTCAGTGCTGAGAACAGTGTCCTTAGCTGAATTGCTGCCAATTATTTGTATCCTTGTACAAAGCAAGACTGTTATCATCACCACTCAAAAAAACAAAAAAAATTAAAAAAACCCAAAAACCCCCAAAGCAAAAAACTGGTTGCAGACCTAAGCAATATGAATATATGTTTAGCATAGCAGATTGTGCCAGCCCACATAAATCTGTTTAGAGATCATGTTCACAGAGTAACTTGTTTTTATTAAAATAAACTCATTTGTAAAAATTGTAAATATGACTGATTTCAACAGCTGTGTGGCTCCAGAAGTAAGTTTTTTACCCACGGATCGGCACAATTAGAAGAGTCTAGATTTCTTTATGCATATGTTTTGTGATTTGTCATACACAGTCTGATGTGGCAAAACTTCAGTACTCTTAGAGATGAGAAGTTGTCCAGCAGGTTTTAAAAAGCACAGAATTTTTGCTATTCAGAGCCACTTCTACCTTTGGAACAGTGAAAAAAAATATTTGTAGGAAATGAAAAGCTCTGAATCAAAAGTTCTAAGCACTGGTGTCATCTGAAGAGGAATAGACTTCCACCACTACTTATTGAAGTTGTTTCCTTCTGTTATTATTTTTCCTTTTTCTACTTTTGGTGAAAAGGTTTCTAAAAAACATGCTACCATGAAACAGATCAGCCAAAAAGACATCAAACTGAGACACTTTTAACTAGAGCTAGGTGAACCTGAAAATTTAGCCCTAGTCAAATACTCCCACTACTCTCTCTAATGGCTACTTTCAAACGATTTTTTGTTTTGTTTTGTTTTGTTTTGGCTGCTTTGGGTCTTTGTTGCTGCGTGCGGGCTTTCTCTAGTTGCGCCGATCGGGGGTCTACTCTTCGTTGTGGTGCGCAGGCTTCTCATTGTGGTGGCTTCTCTTGTTGCGGAGCATGGGCTCTAGAGCACGCGGGCTTCAGTAGACGCGGTGCGTGGGCTCAGTAGTTGTGGGCTTAGTTGCTCCGCAGCATGTGGGATCTTCCTGGTTCAGGGATCGAACCTGTGTCCCCTGCATTGGCAGGTGGATTCTTACCCGCTGCGCCTCCAGGGAAGTCCCTCTAATGGCTACATTCAGAAGGTGAACAAAAACATTCCTGCTTAAAGCTAGTTCAGACTGCACAAACTTTCAAAGTCAATTTAAGGTCAAGTCATTTCCTATTCCTCTTAGTGCTTGTTTTGTGAAAATAATAATGTAATTGATAAGAACAGTAAAAATAAGTTAATTTTGTTAACAAGTTAGTATTTTGGTAAATGCCCTCCCCACTCTTCTCCTCCCCTATTTCTGTAACTAGCATAAGTCCATATATAAAGATTATAGATGCAAAACAAGAAAAACAGGAAAAACTGATTTCCCAGTATTTATTCAGAGAGTAATATGTTGATACACTTAAAAAAATCATGGTGTCGGGGCTTCCCTGGTGGCGCAGTGGTTGAGAGTCCGCCTGCCGATGCAGGAGACGCGGGTTCATGCCCCGGTCCGGGAAGATCCCACGTGCCGCAGAGTGGCTAGGCCCGTAAGCCATGGCTGCTGAGCCTGCGCATCCGGAGCCTGTGCTCCGCAACAGGAGAGGCCACAACAGTGAGAGGCCCGTGTACCGCAAAAAAAAAAAAAAAATCATGGTGTCATCTGGGTTGGGTCATTCATTGATGTGTACTCTATTTCCACCAAAAAGTTAGTGGCTATGTCAACACTACTTCTGCAAAAAAGGTATTAGTTTTTGACCTAAAATCTTAGGACACAAACAACCCTAGGGGAACACCCAACTAGAAAGCAATATTAGAGTGAGAACATGCAACGCGTCTGTTTTTGTTTTTTTTTCCAATGTAACTTTTTTTAAAAAATAGATCTTTATTGGATTATAATTGCTTCATAATACCGTGTTAGTTACTGTTGTACAACAAAATGAATCAGCCATATGCATACATATGTCCCCTCCCTCTTGAGCCTCCCTCCCTCCCTCCCTATCCCACCCCTCTAGGTCATGGCAAAGCACTGAGCTGATCTCCCTGTGCTATGCTGCTGCTTCTCACTAGCTATCTATTTTAATTCGGTAGTGTATATATGTCGATGTCACTCTCACTTCACCCCAGCTTCCCCACCCCGCCCCTCCGTGTCCTCAAGTCCATTCTCTATGTCTACGTCTTTATTCCTGCCCTGCCACTAGGTTCATCAGTACCATTTTTTTTTTTTTTTAGATTCCATATATATGTGTTCGCATTGCGTCCCTGTTTTTAAAGTCTTAGTAGAGGGGGCTTCCCTGGTGGCGCAGTGGTTGGGGGTCCGCCTGCTGATGCGGGGGATGCGGGGTCGTGCCCCCACCGGGGAAGATCCCACATGCCGCAGAGCGGCTGGGCCTGTGAGCCGTGGCCACTGGGCCTGCGCGTCCGGAGCCTGTGCTCCGCAACAGGAGAGGCCACGGCAGTGAGAGGCCCGCGTACCGCAAAAAAAAAAAAAAAAAGTCTTAGCAGAGGAACTTTAATGTGCATGGAAATTATCGGGGCACTTTGTTTAAAATGTAGATTCTCAGACCCTGCTCCCAGGAGTGTCTCATTCAGTAGGTCTGGGATGAGGCTGTAAATCTGCATTTGACAGGCAGCTGGTGACTGTTATGTGAGTGACCTGTAGATTTTACTTTGAGAAATGCTGAGCTAGAAAAAAGCTTATAATTGGGGGAAAAACTTACTGCATTCTTTTAGAATTAAGGGTTACAAGCTATATCAAAGTCAGTAGCTGTCGGTTGTTTTTTGTGTTTTTTGGACTCACCATGCGGCACGTGCAATCTTAGTTTCCCAACCAGGGATCAAACCAGTGGAAGCATGGATTCTTAACCACTGGACTGCCAGGGAAGTTCCCCCCACAAGAGTCAGTATCTCTAAGAAGAGATTTCCATTCCTAAAACTGCCAGTTGGTTGAACATCAACACTGAAAGTGAAATTCTACTGCAGCTACTAAGAAATTTTTGATGCTCCCACCCCCATTGCAAACTTCCATCTTCCAGGAAACCTCATGGCCTGCTAAACTCTGGACATTTTAGATGTACTATCTCATTTTACCTTCCTGGTGTCTCTGTGAGGTAGTTGGTATTGTTCGCAGTTAACAAAATGAGGAAGCCAAGGTTTGGACAAGTTAATCTGCCCAGACAGTTGCCCAGTAACCTGCAAAGTAAAGTGGGTTTTGAACTCACTCAGACCAATCCTGCAATCTAATGAAGATGCTACATATAGGGCTTCTCAGAAGGAAGGTAATGCATTGGCCAGGCTCCAGTGTGCACAGGATTTGAGAGCATACACTGGTGTGGAAGTCAGATGCTCTTCTGTTCAGGTCCCAGACCCTCAGCACCAGCAGTTGTTGCTGCATAACAAACCCACCAAAGCTTAATGGCTTAAAAGTCTAAGGTAATTATTTAGCTCATAACTCTGTGAAGTTGGCTGGGTGGCTCGGCTGATCTTCGCTGGACTCACTCATGCATCCGCAGTCAGCAGGTGGGTTGTCCCAGAGCTGCCTGGCCTCATTCATACGTCTGTTAGTCGGCCGAGTGTCAGGGGATCATCGAGGGGCTGACTCATCTAGGATGGCCTCAGTCACACCTCCAGTGGTCGGCTGGCTATTGATCACAGGGGTTACTGGACCACATGTGTCTCACCTTTCATTAGAGTAGCCTGGACTCCTTCACATGTACAGGGTTCTAAGAAATCAAGAAGCAGCATTAAGACCTCTTAAGCCTAGCCTCAGAACTGACAATGTCATTTATGCCACATTCTACTGGCCCAGAGCAAGTCACAGGGCCAGCCCAGATTCTTCCTCTTGATGACAGCAGCTATAAAGTCACATTGCAAAGGGGGAGGATACAGGAAGGGCAAATTGTGGCCATATTTGTATTCAATTTACCACAATAACTATACAACTAAGGGCAGGTTTCTTAACCTCTCTGTTTTTACTCATCTGTTGTCATGCCCTATCTCAAAAGCTGATAGTTCATGCAAAGGGCCTGGCTTATCTTAATTTCTCAGAAAATAGTAGCCATGATGCTGCTGATGCTGTCCTCTAGGGTTTTTCCAGCCTGAAAATCTTCTGTATCTGCACAGAAGAGAGATTAGGCTGATTTTTTGGTGGCCCCTCAGGGCAGGGCTTTGGCCTCAAGGTTCTCACTCTTGATTTCATGATGTTCCAGTTAACACTCTTCTGTTTGTGGTACAGAAACCCATTCAAGCTAGCTCCGCTAAAGAAGTCAAATCTACTGTTTGTCCCTGCATGTCTACTTTATCCTCTCCTCCCTCGACTCACCTTTTAAGACTCTTCTAGAATATGGCCCAGCCAAGTGGCCTTGGCCAGGGAGTCCAATATGACTGTTCAACTCTGTTCATTAGAGCTAAATGGTCTGGTTCTCAGTGTTGCAATTCCAAAATCTAAAGAGAGAATCTGATTGGTCCAGCACATCTTTTCTTGAAAGGTCAGCTTAGTCCAATCTGCCATGGCAGGAGGGGTAGGCACTCTTGTGGGGGAAAAGGGCAGCTTTATGTGGGCAACAGAGGCTTTGAGCCAGAAGACACAATGATTCACATTTCCTGGCCTTCTCTAATTAAAACTACCTTCCTATCAAATATTCGAAGTACTCAACTTCAAGAACCTTACAAAAACCCCATCTTCTCTCTGAACATCTCTTAATAAAACAGAGGCAGGGTGGCTATTTCTCCCACCCACTCACCAAAAACCTACCACACACTTTAGCTATAACACAGGTATATTAGTTTGCTATGGCTGCTGTAATAAAGTACTACATGCTGGGTGACAGAAATTTATTTTTCTCATAGTTCCAGAGGCTATAAGTCCGAGATCAAGGCGTTGTTAGGGGTGGTTCCTTCAGAGGGCTGTAAGGGAAGGATTTGTCCCAGGTCTCTCTCTTTGACGTGCAGATGGCTATCTTCACCCAGTGTCTTCATATCATCTTCCATCTGTACGTGTCTGTGTTCAACTTCCTCTTATGAGGACACCAATCATATAGGATTAGGGCCCACCCTAATGACCTCATTTTAATTTAATTCCCTCTGCAAAGACTCTACGTCCAGATACAAATTAGGAGGTACTGGGGTTAGGACTTCAACATATGAATTCAGAGAGAGACACAATTCAGCCCATAACAGCAGAAAAACAGTCATCACTATAAACAACATAAATGGTATCTTGAGCCTGTTCTTTCCATTGCAACATCGCTGGGCTTATCAGAAGGTCCTTCAGTCCCGACAGCATCTAGTAACTACTTATTGACTCCGTGTCTGTCATTTATAAATAAGCCTTTTTTAAAGCTCCAAGTCTGTGAAAAAGTGGCCATTCTCTGTATTGTTTGAAGTTTTTTTTTCTATTATTAAGATGATGATGAAGCCCGATGATGAAGGCTTTATTTTAAATTATGTGTAATCAAATATTTTGCCTACACATTGCCTAAGGCAATAGTTCTCAACCCTGGTTGGACAACAGAATCACGTGGTGCTTTTAAAAACCATCTGCCCCAGCCTCACCTCCACAGATTCTGATTATTTGTTTTAGGGTGGGATACAGGTATTAAAAAAAATAGCTTCCCAGGGCTTCCCTGGTGGCACAGTGGTTAAGAATCTGTCTGCCAATGCAGGGGACACAGTTTCGAGCCCTGGTCCAGGAAGATCCCACATGCCGCGGAGCAACTAAGCCTGTGTGCCACAACTACTGAGCCTGCTCTCTAGAGCCTGCAAGCCACAACTACTGAGCCTGCGCTCCACAACTACTGGAGCCTGCATGCCTAGAGTCCATGTTCTGCAACAAGAGAAGCCACTGCAATGAGAAGCCTGTGCACCGCAATGAAGAGTAGCCTCCACTTGATGCAATTAGAGAAAGCCTGTGCACAGCAATGAAAACCCAACACAGCCAAAAATAAATAAATAAAATAAATTTGTTAAAAAAAAAAGACATGCATGTGTCCAGTGTTTTTTTTTTTTTTAAAAAAAAAAGAGCTTCACAGGGACTTCCCTGGTGGTCCAGTGGCTAAGGCTCTGTGCTCCCAATGCAGGGGGACCAGGTTCCATCCCTGGTCAGGGAACTAGATCCCACATGTCACAACTAAAGATTCCACATGCTGCAAGGAAGATCCCGCATGCTACAACTAAGACCCGGTACAGCCAAATAAATAACTTAAAGAAAACTAAACAAAACAAAACTTCTCTAATGATTTTATCCATCCACCTATCCATCTACCTGTCTACCTATCATTTATGGCTGCGTTGGGTCTTTGTTTGCTTTGATAAAATCCCGAAAGTTGTGGAGGCCAAAAGTTTATTTGGGTTTAAATATTGGGTAACAGGGGCCTGTCTAGGTCTGGAGGTTGTTCAGGCCTTTTTCACTGTTGTGAAGTGAATCAGCACAGAAAGACACAGCAGTTTTGGCTACTTTTAATTTTTTAAACAAATTTATATATTTACTTTTGGTTGTGTTGGGTCTTTGTTGTTGCGCGAGGGCTTTCTCTAGTTGCAGTGAGTGGGGGCTACTGTTCGTTGTGGCGCGCGGGCTTCTTATTGCAGTGGTTTCTCTTTTTGCGGAGCACGGGCTCTAGGTGTGCGGGCTAAAGTAGTTGTGGCTTGCGGGCTCTAGATCGCAGGCTCAGTAGTTGCGGTGCATGGGCTTCATTGCTCCGCAGCATATGGGATCTTCCCGGACCAGGGCTCGAACCCCTGTCCTCTGCATTGGCAGGCGGATTCTTAACCACTGCGTCACCAGGGAATCCCTTGGCTGCTTTTAAAAAGCAGATCTCATAGTCTTGCCTTCATACTGATTCTTCCATCACTGGCTCACCAATCATCAAGTGAACAGTATTATCTCTATTTATCAGAACAGACTCGGCGATGCTGCTGTAACAAACCCAAATACACTCTGTTTAACATATAATGATTTATTCATTATTCATCAAGGTTTCTTATAGCTCTTAGTGACTCTCCGGGGCAATGTTTACCAAAAAGTGACTCAGGGATCCAGGCTGCTTCCTCTCTTTGGCTATATCATTTGGAATACCCTTCTTCTAGGTTGCCGAGGCAGAGGGAAGAGAGATTTCTGCCAGCTATTAAATGCTTTGGTTTAGAAGTGACACATAGCACTTCTGCTTAGAGCTCTTTGATCAGCCCTAGTCACAGGAAATGTGAGGGAGCACAAGGACATTTTGGTGAGCGGTAAATGTCTCTGCCATGTTACTGTAACAAAAGTCTTCTTTTTTGGAGAACATCTTCAAGAAGATTGAAGCCCATGTTTGACTCCACAGTCTCTGCTTCTCCACTGCACAGTGAAGCCTACAGTCTGTGCTTCTGTGCCATGGAGGATAAGGTAAAGCCAAACCCATATTCTTTAGTGAGGTATGAGGCAATTTGGGTGTGTTAACATGTAATTTCACCATATTACACATTCCTTAGGGGGCAGGGACCATAGCTCATTCTTTTTTAAAAAAATCTCCCTAATGCCTTATAGGTATTAGGATACATACATAAATATATAAATTCAGCAAATATCTTATAGGTATTAGGATACATACATAAATATATAAATTCAGCAAATATTAATTGGACAAGACACATAGTCCCTGCCCTCATGACTACAATTAAAATATCCTAATAGAAGAATATTCAGAACCACTCAAAAAAAAAAATCCTAATAACATCTTCATTTTGTGTCTTGTCATTTGTAATGTAGTTTAACTATCATTATCTCATTTTAATTATGAATGTTATAAATTGAAAATGTAGGCCAATTAGCTTGGATTTCTCATTGTTAACTTTTCAGTTACTTTGTAGCTCAGGTACTTTGTAATTTACTTCTTCCTTTCACATTTCCCTCCTGTTTCATAGCTGGGTGAGAGGTATGCAGTTTGCAGCCAGCGAGGTGATATAATGCTATGCTTATATTATGCATGTACCCAAAGGTTGAATACCTCCTTTCTGATCACACAGATAAGATCTGCAGACTTTTAACAACTTTTCTGAGAACTATTTGCCCAAAGACAGTAGCGGGACAATATAAAATAATCACTTCACAGAAACTTAAGAAAGATAAGAATTCATTCATGCTTCTCCCTTCCTAACCACTATTAGCATTTTGTTGTATTTCCAGATCAGCTATTTTTAGATGGAAAAAAAAATGTGTTTAATAATCTGTTTCTTCTCCTGAAAAGTTATTTGGTATAAGAATATTAGAAAACTGTCATTTTGGATAGACAATTTCATTTAGCTAGTACTTTAGTGATTATACTTCATGCAACAGCTGTGAGGTGAAGGTTCAGAAGAAACCAGGGAATTTATTTGAGTGATGGTGGTAATTTACATTTTCTCCTTGATGGGTTGGGGAAGGAGTCTTAAGGAAAATTTAAGGAAGAAACAGAAAAGGGACATATGCTGTGGTCCTAAATATAAAACACGTAAACTGAATGTAAAAAATAATTACAGAACATAAGATTGGGGGGTAACTTATTTTTCTTCCTAAATAATTAAAGCAGATGCTAGTGTCTTTTTTTAAGACCCTGATTTTCTTAAATATTCACCACAGTAAATAGCTATAATTAGGATTCATCACACGTAATCAGTTTCCAAATTATTTCATGAATACATTATCTATTGCAATGAGCAACACCCGCCTTCTCCCCAAGTCAATCTTTAAGCCAGTTGAAGTTTCACAATGGTACTTGTAGCTCACAATGTCTGCATGTCCAGGGTACCCACGTTTGGCACTTTTTGATCCATTAAATGTTTTAGTCCCATATCTTTTGGACGTTTAAATCATTTTGATTTGGCATGTGCTCTGAAGGTAGTAGTATTCCAAGAGTCCTCTCACTGCATGTTAAGTGCTATTCTCTGACTCTCAGCCAGAGCTCGGATGTTGGCAGGGTTGATTGCTCAAATATAGTGATTTCAATTCCAACCTTTGCATACTAAAATTACATAGCCTAAACATGAAGCTTCCAGATTTTTCCTGTTAAAAACAGAGTAAAAACATAATTTAACATTGCTACAAGATAACTAAGACAATCTTTAAAATGGGAAGGAATTTGAAAATAAAATTGTTTAGGCTATCACAATAAATATTGAGGAAATTAATGTTGGTTTGTGAGGTTCAATAATAGTGGAGAAAACTAAAAAAAAATTTATAGCTATTGTTGGGGCATTTCACATTTTCTCCTTTACTTTATAAATGGAGCGAGTGTCTTATGTTGGATTCTTCCTAAAGCAGACTTGGAGTAAAGGATGTAAGTGGTTATTTGGGAGGTGATGCCAAGAAGTACAGGCAGGGGAGTGAAGTGAGACAGAGAAGGGAAGAAAGCTAACAGAGTCAGTTTCAAGCAGGTTGTTGCTCTGAGACCTAGGGCTCAACCTCCATGGAGAACTTAGAGACAAAGTGTAGAACACACCTCAGAGTTGTCCCACCCAAGGGGCAAGGGAGCTGGGGTATTATTCACTGACTCCTACTTTTGTGTGGCTGGCAGCTATTCCCAGGGATGTTAACTTCCTGTCACTTCCAGCCTACATCCAGCATGGATCATGAGAACACCCTCAGGTGGGGTTATAGATATTTGCAGGTTGCCAACCATGGCATATACCAGAATGTTGAATGCCAAGAGCCTATGAGTAGGGCACCTACAGTATGTGTTCAGGGAAAGTGACTAAGAACATGGATTTCGATCAAACAGACCTAGTGGAGTCCTGCTTCTCCCACTTACGTGTGAAATTGAATAAATTACCTAATCTAAACCTCAGTTTCTGTATTCAGTTTCTTTATTCTGACTATGCAAAGCTAAGAATATACAATCGTTAATTAGATGGGTTTCAATCTCATGAGGGTGCCCAATATGTGGACAATTAACTACCAGCAAATTGAAGTGAAAATCTGCTCTTTTTATAGCCTTGAAATTGGATAAATCTAACAGAAGCAGCTTCTAAAAATATAAACCTGATTTTATCTTTCTAAAAATTAGATGCTATTAGCTAGATCCCTCTCCTTTTCTGAAGCGTAGGCTTCCCCTTACCGTAGCCCCCCGGGCCTCTATTTCTAACAACTTCATATCTTCCTATTCTGCTCCCAGATCTTCTGCTCTGCTTATCCATTACACAATCATTAAGTCAACTGATTATTTATTGTCAACCATGAACCTATTATGTAAGTGCTAGATCTATAATCATAAAAACGAAACAAACTTAGCTCCTGACTTTAAAAAGCCTATGATCTGTGGTGAGATACACATTAAATAAACAGTAGAAAATATACAGCAAAAATTGTAAGTGTCATGTAAGACTATTAGAGATTAAATGATAGATTAACATAGGAAACTGCATTTAGATTGAGGGGGGTCAGGAAAACTTCTCTAAAACAGTTACTTTCACGCTGAGAAGTAAAGGATAGGAGTAGGAGTTAGACATGCACTGGGGAAGGGAAGGGCATTCTAGACAAAGGGAACAATACATGAAATAGCCCAGAGGTAGGAAAAAAGAAGTGAAAAAAGTCTAATTGTGGCTAAAGTGTCGTGAGCCAGGGGAGGAGTGGAGAGAGGAAGCTGAGAGGCAGGCAGGGGCCATAACAAAGATCTGCAATGGGAAACACTGAGTATGAAAAAATGATGGTATCAGATTTGAGTTCCTTAAAAGAATATTTTGGCTACTGAGTGGAGAACGGATGGCAGGGGGCAAGATTAGAAGCCAGACCAATCAGGAGGCTCTTGCAGTAGTACAGGCGTGTGATTTCAGTGGGTTGAGAGAGCTACTAGAGGAAGCGGAAAGAATTGAGAGATATTTGGGAGGCAGAAAATCAGGACTTGGCAATGGACTGGAAGCTGAAGGGGAAGGAAGCTTGAGGTTTCTGGTTTTGGCATTGGGATGGATGCTAGCGGCATTTATTGATAAAAGGAACTCTGGAGGAGCAGCAGGTTTCAGGGAAAGATTAAGAAATACTGGTCTTTAGTTCAGAAAAGTGATACGGCCTGGAGATATAAATTTGGGAGTAGTTGGTAGTATACAGGTGATATTCAAAGCCTTAAGAGCAAGGAACACCATGTGGAGAAAGAGTGCAGAGTGAAAAGAGAGCCTGGCACCAAGCTCTAGAGAACATGAAGAGTAAGGGTAGAGAAAGAAGGCCACCACAAGGGAAAAAAAAAAAAAAAAAAAGGAGCAGCTCTGGAATCTGGAAAGAAAACCACATGGGTGTAGTGTCCAACAGGCAGGAGAAAAAAATTGTTTCAAAACATATACGTGTTCTATCACATAGAATGGTGCTGAGAAGTAGAGTAAGAAAAAGACCAAGAAGTGCACATTTGATTCAGCAAAAAGGCAGTCACTCGTCCCCTTAGTGAGTGCAGTTGGAAGAAGCATTTTAGCAGCCAGCTATGCCCTATTCCAATCATGCCCTTCTCCCTGAACAAACATTTTTTTAAAATGCAGAAACCTCCTTCCTTTTGCTTTGAAACTTGTAGCACTCCTATTCCAAGGTGAGAAATTCCCCTTCATATAAAATTGATTCAGAACCTCTTTAATTTCCTTCCTCATCTTACTCTCCTATGACCACCTCATCTTCTGAGGAAGACGCATCTCAAGGGGAGATGAGTTGCTCTTTCTCACCATCATTTTTTTTTTTTTAATTCTACTTTAGTTTTGGCTGCGTTGGGTCTTCATTGCTGCGTGAGGGCTTTCTCTAGTCGCGGCGAGCGGGGGCTACTCTTCATTGAGGTGCGCGGGCTTCTCACTGAGGGCTTCTCTTGTTGCTGAGCACAGGCTTAGTTGCTCCGCAGCATGTGGGATCTTCCCAGACCAGGGCTCGAACCCGTGTCCCTGCACTGGCAGGTGGATTCTTAACCACTGCACCACCAGGGAAGCCCCTCTCACCATCATTTACTTATAACTCCTACAATTCTGGAGGCAAGAAGTACAAAATCAATATCAGTAGGCCAAAATCAAAATGTTGGCAGGGCTGCACTCCTCTAGAGGAATGAGGGGAGAATCTGTTCCTTGCTTTGTCTAGCTTCTGGTGGCTGGCTGCCAGCATTTTCTTGCTTGTGGCCACATGATGTCAATTTCTTTCTTTCTTTCTTTCTTTCTTTCTTTTTTTGGGCTGCGCTGGGTCTTCATTGCTGCACATGGGCTTTCTGTAGTTGCGGTGAGCAGGGGCTACTCTTTGATGTGGTGCGTGGGCTTCTCATTGCGGTGGCTTCTCTTGTTGCGGAGCACAGGCTCTAGGCATGCGGGCTCCAGTAGTTGTGGCACGTGGGCTCAGTAGCTGTGGCTCGCGGGCTCTAGAGTGCAGGCTCAGAGCGGCATGTGGGAACTTCCCGGAGCAGGGCTCGAACCCGTGTCCCCTGCATTGGCAGGCAGATTCTTAACCACTGTGCCACCAGGGAAGTCCCTGATGTCTCAAGTTTTGACTTGATGGTCACACTGCCTTCTCTTTAAAATCTCCCTCTGTCTCCCTTTCATCAGGATACATAATTGCATTTAGGGTCCACACAATCGAGAATAATCTCCCCATCTCAAGAGCCTTAATTATATCTAAAGAACCCTTTCCTTTTTTGTTTTGCCATAGAAGGAAACATTCACAGGTTCCAGGGATTAGGATGAAGATATCTTTCTGGTGGCCGTTTTTCAGCCTGCCACAACAATTATGTTCAAAATATGGACTTACAAAGACTGTACTCTCGGGGGCTTCCCTGGTGGCGCAGTGGTTGAGAGTCCGCCTGTCGATGCAGGGGACGCAGGTTCGTGCCCCGGTCCGCGAGGATCCCACATGCCGCGGAGCGGCTGGGCCTGTGAGCCACGGCCGCTGAGTCTGCGCGTCCGGAGCCTGTACTCCGCAACGGGAGAGGCCACAACAGTGAGAGGCCCGCGTACCGCAAAAAAAAAAAAAAAAAAAAAAAAAAAAAATCAACTATGTTAAAAAAAAAAAATAAAAAAAAGACTGTGCTCTCTTCTGCCTCCCCATATTACCTGAAAATCAAAATGTTTTTAATTGTATTCAACTCATCTCTGAAACTGGCAACTTTTCTGTATTACTGTGAATATCCCCACCAATCCCTAGGGGGCTTATGTATACAACTATGGAATTATCTTTAATATGCACTGTACTACTAATCAAGGTCTTACTAAGCCTTTACAAATATGCCTTCTAAGTCTTTCTTTCGACTTTCCTGCCTCTAGCCTGTCACTTTTCTAGACGATCTAAGAAAAGCTTTCAAGTCCATTTGACCATGCCACTTGTGTGCTCAAGGACTCAGTGGCTCCTTACTTTTTCAGCTGTTACTTCCTATAAGCAACAAGTCCTGAATTTAAAAATATTATAGTCCCTGAATCTTGCCATCTTTAAGGTCACCTCACAGTCCAAGATAGCTTCTGGAATTCCAGCTATTTCCTTTCTCCCTCCCTCTCCCTCTCTCTCTCTCTCAACAAAATGGGGCCATGTGACTAAGTTCCAGCCAGTGAGATAAAAAAGGGAAGTGTGCACAATTTCTAGGAAAGGTCTCTGGAAGGAAAGGGGTGAGAGCATTTTCTGCCCTTCTCTGCTTATATATATATTTAATACATATAATAATATATAAATATATTTTAAAACTATAAATATGAATTTATTTATATGAAATATGAATTTATATGAAAAACTATAAATATGAATTTTTTCCAGGCACCAGGTAAAAGGAAACACACATGCACAGAAATATATATATAACTTAATCACTTTGCTTTACACCAGAAACTAACATAACTTTGTAAATCAACTCTACGTCAGTAAAAAATAAATAGAGTTTTTACCCCCACATATAGTATCTCTCAGCAAGTAGTTACCTTACACTCAAGTCCTAATAAAGTCCCTCTTATTATGGGGAAATCTCTCAATTGCATTACTTTGAGCAAAAATGTATTCTTTGTGTGTTACGTGGCAGGGAGGTTGTACTGAAGAGAAGATAAGTGAGACTGAAATAATCTCAGTTGATCCCACGGTGTACACTTCAGGGATCCCTGATAGAAAGAGTAAAAAAAAAAAAAAAAAGGCGAAGGGGGAGCATAACTTCTCGTTCCTTAAGACTGGGCTGTATACAGTGACCTTCCTCCAGAGCACAGTACCCAAAGAGTAATTTTACAATGGAGAAACCTGAGAAACGCTGCTTCTGCCAGGTGATCAAGGTCAATCAACAGTCATAACTCACCATGATAGTAAGTAACCTTGATATGATCACTTTACTTCTGTGATCTTCCTCTGCAAAATCCATAATCCCAGTCTAATCATGAGAAAAACAGACTAATTCCAACAGAGGGAGATCTTCCAAAATACCTGACCAGTACTCCTCAAAACTGTTAAGTCATCAGAAACATCCGTTGCTGGATTGTCTTTTTCTTGTTGAGTTTTAAGATAGTATCATATTAAATTACATAATTATATAATAATTATAGTATAGATACTATCTGCAGAAGTAGTATGAAGGTTTTGAATTTTGATGAAATATCATTTATCCAACTTTCCTTTAGTTGCTAGAGTATTTTTTGTGCCATATTTAAGAAATCATCACCAAATTCAAGGTCATGTTTTCTTCTAAGGATTTTATAGTTTTAGCTCTTAAATTTGTCTGTCCTTTATGCCAGTACCACACTGTTTTGTGAATGTAACTTCGTGTAAGTTTTGGAATAAAGAAAGTATGAGTCTTCCAACTTTCTCTTCTTTTTCAAGATTGTTTTGGCCAGTCAGGGTCCCTTGCAGTTCTGTTATGAATTTAGGACTGACTTTCCCATTTCTGCAAAAAGGGCCATTGGGACTTTGAAAGGTATTGCACTGAATCTGCGGATTGCTTTGGGGAACATTGCCATTTTAACAACATTAAGTCTTCCAATACATGAATACAGGATCTCTTTCCATTTATTTAGGTCTCATTTAATTTCTTTCAGCAACATTTTTTACTCATGAGTGTACAAGTTTATACTGCCTTCGTTAAGTTAATTCCTAGGTCTTCCACTGTCTTAGGTGTTATTGTAAATGGACCTGCTTTCTTAGTTTCCTTTTTTGGATCATTCATTGCTAGTATACAGAAATACAACTGATTTTTATGCTGATATTCTATCCTGAAACTTTGCGGTATTTATTGGCTCTAACCGATGTTTTGTGGATTCTTTAGGATTTTCTATATATAAGATCATCTGTGAATATGCCTTTTATTTCTTTTTCTTGCCTAATTACTATAGCCTGATTGCACTTTTAAGCAAAAAAATGAGAAAAAAAATTCTAGGTTTGCAATTTCAGCATGGTTTTGAAAGTCTACATAGGAATGTAGATATATTACTTCCCACGTCTGCAGACAGTATGTCATGAAAAGGACAGGAAGCAGATTAGTCTTTGTAGCTAAAGAATATACACATTTCAGTGTCAACAGCATTTTAAATTATGCACAGTAATAAGACAGATTTTTGCAACTGTTTTGCACTGAATTATTTTAAAATAATTAAGAAACAGAAACAACATTGAGAAGCAATTTTCACCTTTAAAATTTATTACAGAAGCTATAAATATAAAATAAAATCCTAGTTATAAAAAATGCATCTAGAATAAGTTATAATAAACTTCACTAAAAATGAGTACGTGTGTGTGTATGCGAATCCAGGAATATACAGGTACTTAAACGTTTTCAGTGACTTGCATTGCATCACGCATTACAAAAGACAGTATCTACTAATTAAGGTATCTGAGTTGAGTTTTAGAAGGCTTTAAATACAATATCCAGATAAAATGACAACAAAAGGCAGTTTAACTCAGAAACTGTATTAGAATCCAGAATCTCTCATATGAGATCATTATCCCCTATTCCCCTCAAAAGAAGTTTCTAACAGAAGCTATTTCACAAACTAATAGTAGAATGTCTCCTAAAAAGGAAAAACACGGGCAGAGGGGGAAGGGAGTGAATATGCATGGCAGTGAATGTTTTTATTTCTTTAAGAAAGAAATGTATTTTTGGTATCATTAATACAAAATTTATAATATTTACATAATTGCATATAAAAGGTATCTATAGAATACAACCTAAACACATTTAGAAGGATATAAATAGTTTTCAAATATAAAAATTTCGTGCTATTAAAAAGATGTTTAACAAAGTAGTCATTAATACATTTGTTGTATATATCATAAAAGTAAACCGAAAAATATTTAAAATTTTTATTAATCCAAATGAGAATTATAAAAAATGTTTATCTAAAAAGCATTAATTTTGACCTTCAAGTACAGAATTGTGGTGCAGCTAGAAGTTGTTCAAGGGCCCTCCTGCAAATCACTACTCGAACACTAGCTTTTAAGTGAACAGGCGAGGACGCTAAAGGCAGATGGGAGATGGGCATTGAAGAAAACAAAGATGACAAAGGATGGCAAAGAGACAATGGTTAAATAAGTTTCTAGTCTGACACAATAAACTATTTTTAGGAAGGATAAAATTAAAAGTGCTTAAAACTAAAGAATGTCAATGTCACTAATTACTCTTTTTTTTTTTAAAGGAACAGACTGCCCTTAAATATAATAGTGTTTATTTATTTTTACTTGTTGACAGTTTGCTTTATTTATTTATTTATGGCTGTGTTGGGTCTTCGTTCCTGTGTGAGGGCTTTCTCTAGTTGTGGCAAACGGGGGCCACTCTTCATCACGGTGCGCGGGCCTCTCACTATCACCGCCTCTCTTATTGCGGAGCACAGGCTCCAGACGCACAGGCTCAGTAATTGTGGCTCACGGGCCCAGTTGCTCCGCGGCATGTGGGATCTTCCCAGACCAGGGCTCGAACCCGTGTCCCCTGCATTGGCAGGCAGATTCTCAACCACTGCGCCACCAGGGAAGCCCACTAATTACTCTTAAGTGCCATAAACATTAGTTATCAAAATAACTTTATTAAGAGTTGGTCACACTTTAACTACTGATAAGCACAGGAATACTATACTACAGTGACTCAATGAAAATTCCAATATTTATCAGTTATCTCTGTAATTTATCTTACACATGTACATAAATACCAGAAAAGTTTAAATATTTTTATTTACTATTTTAATCTTTTCCTTAAAGATACAGGATTTCATCTTGCATCAGTTATGTCAGCATGACAAAGGTGAATTAAATAGGAACGGAATATAAAGAATATTTGGTACCATAACCTCATGATCTGGAACAACTGTAGTTTTCTATTTCTTGCTCCATTTTCTAGATAAAGGGTAGGAAGGAAAAATAGTAAGTTTCAATATGGAAAAAATCAAAGAAACATGACTCCATTGCTGGGGTTTTTTTTTTGCAGTAAACAACCTTAAGGATATTATTATCCATGTATATATCTGATAGTGAAACAGAAACTTTGTCCAGTGTTTATGACTATCACATAGACTGGTATCACTGATGGGACTTCATTATTTAAACCTCTTTGAAGTAAGTCTGAGATGCTTTCATCTTACATTAAATTCATACAGTTATTAATCAAGGCACTGGTGTACATATAGATATTAATACTTTATATTTTGTAGGTACTACTGTTACATATATATTATTCTGTGTAGGTACCATAGTATACTTTATTAGATATAATAAATACTATATATATTACATGCTAATAGGTATATAGTAGATACCAGTTATATATAATATAAAATACTATATACGTATCAGCCAAACTCTATTTTTAAACATTAGTACTTGAATGCCCACTGTAAAGCAGGATTAAGTAAAGACAAATAGGTCTATGTTAAGTCTGCCTTAAAAAGGAACTATATATCTTCATCAATATACACACAAAATAGATTTTTCATAGTTTACAGATACTACAGTGTTCCATTGCTTATTAAAGAAACACAAACTAATTTAAGTGCTAGATTTAAAAAAGCACAGAACACAGTTATACCTAGAAATAATCCATAATCCACACATTAAAAAATGGTATTTAAAAATTTTTATAATGTGTTAACTTATATATATTAGTTTACCTGAATAAGTGTTGTTTTGTCATAATCCCTGCGATGCTGATAAATACACTGGCTGATTACAGCATACAAATTTTCCAACTGAGAAATATTGTATTCTTGACTTTTTCTAACAACAGTCTTCAAAAGATTCTAAAAGAAAACGTAAGTGTTACATATGTGAGAGAAATTCCCTGAGATATTTTAATTTTGAAGATGTGGGGGCATTTTTAGAATATAAGCCAGAGAGAAGGCAGGCCAAGTCATCTAATGAGACACTGCAGCCTCTGATAATGACTCTGACATTCAGCTGTAAGTTAATGTTATCAACATTCTATGACTCTGGCCTCTCATCCTAAAAACTACAGCTGAGGAGGTTGCCAATTTCAATTCTAGCCATACATCACTAGAGACAAATTTAAAAATAATCTCAAATTAGACTAACAGGAAAAAAGGCAACATTTTTGCAGAATATTTTATGGCACTATGAGTACATTATAATCAATTCTGTTATGTGAAATAAAAAGAGACAGTACATAAATGACCTCACCACGTCAGGGTTCTTTTCTTACAAAAAGGAATTTCCATCCACTCAGTGTTTTTTTGTCATGACTGAAATGGACTTACTATTGATAAATTTCTGTGATTCTTCAAGTCTGGTCTTACCTTGATATTCCATTACCTCATAGTTAACCACGGTTGCATGTTTTTGTTAAGTAAAAACCAACTAAAATGGCCATATGTAATGGTCATAAAAACAATGTATGGGATCAGTGACATAGATAAGTATGTTAAAAACAATAATATCAACATACTAGCCATCTCCAACCACTGCCTTTATGAAAGTTATTCTATACTAAGTTTATCCTTTCATAAGATCATTATTTATTACATGCCAAATTTATGCAATGTACTATTACAACCCCTCTTTTGGTGGGTTATGTTTCTAACCTGCACAATGAAAGCATTATGATTTCAATTTACATACTTTTAATTGCTTATGGTCCACAACAAGTGAGGGTGTAGGCTGAGAAAGAATTGCCAAAGCCTTTTCAACACTGATGAGCTGCTGTTGCTCTACTTGGGAACGTCTAGCTCGAGTCATTCGCAGAACACACGTTTCTAGAATGAAAAAATAAATAACTATTATTTGTTTCATAGACATTTTATAATACCTAAAATAAATATTAGGCAGATTAAATAGCAGGACATATTTACTTAGACACAAACCCCTGTTCTGGTTTATTGACTCTGCTGTAAGATTAAGATGCTGCCATTTACACACTCAGAAATTAAGGACAGGGAATCCCCTGGTGGTCCAAGTGGTTAGGAGTCTGAGCTTCCACTGCAGGGGGCACAGGTTCAATCCCTGGTCGGGGAACTAAGAACCTGCATGCCGCACAGCGCGGCCAAAAAAAAAAAAAAAAATTAAGGACATTTCAGAACTATTTTCTCAAATAAGAGTATTTCAAGGGATCCTCAACAGATTAGACTGTCTCCTACTTAGGCATAAAACTCAGAATTTAAGAGCTGGAAGGGGCTTCAGTAATCTCGAATAGGAGTTGCAAACTACTATGCATAGGCTAAATATGGATTTAATTAATCCATAATTAAAGTCTTCTTAGAACACAACCATGCCCATTTTACATATGTGTGTCAATGTGGCTTTTCTAGCAGGGTTGAATAGTTGTGACTATCTGGTCCTTTACAGATAAAGTTTGCCTATCCCTGATCTAGAACAATCTATTCACTGAGAGATGAGAAAAATGAGGCCAAAGAAAGGTGAAGACTTTTCTATGGTCAACATACCTAACTGTTCTAAGAGCCAGGACAAGAACCCAAATCTCCTGACATGGAAACAGGTACCTGTCTCACTAAATAGTGTCCTTTTAAAAAAGATAATGATAAAAGAAAAAATAAACTTCGAACCTAAACAAAACATACTAAATTATACAGCCAGAGGATTAACATTTAAAATAGACCATTCTAAGATTACTCAAACACACGAGAACTCATTTTAAGGGAGTCCTTGGAAAAGATTTATCTACAGCATATAAGCCACTGAAGAAAACCAGTCTCATTAACTTAGTCAATACTTGTTTTTGACCAAAATAAATTTTTGACCCTGTTACCCTTTTTTTGCTTTGTAAGACTAAATAATGTTTGGCTTTTCCAAAAACCAAACAAATCTAATGCCAAAGGTCCAAAAAGGTGCAGACAGGAAACAATTCTACATGAAAGACTTTGGGAGCAGGATCATTAGAATAAATATAAATAACCTTGGGCTAAACCTACAGTAGGAATAGAGGAATGATGGGGGTGGGTAACAGTTGTTCTACATCACTCAGCAAGAAATCGCAGGATAAGAAACTGCTTATCTTGCTTAAAAATGAGAGGGTATCCTGCCAGCTTTTAAAAATTGTATAGCCAAGCACTTTGCTACATGCTTTAGATGAATTACTTTATTCAATCCTCAGAATATCTTATTACCCAGCAACTGTCTACCCCAATTTTGCAAATGAGAAAACTGACGCTGATGGGTCAAGAATCTTGACCGAGGTCACAAGCTACTAAGCAGTAAACTACTGTTTGATGCTGTAGTGTGCTTTTAACAACAGTGATTTACTAGCTCAATAGTTATTAAAGATAATGCTATTTTCCCTAATTAACTCCTGTACTCTGAAAGACAAGGAAAAAGGAGTAAACTGAGATGGTAATTAACTATTTAAGAACTTTGAATGAAACATCTTTTAAACTTAGTAAGTTGCTTGACTGAGACTTACCTTTTGCTTCATTTTCATCAGAAGTATCTGCTATCTCAGAGCCAGAAGCATCTCCATTGCAAGTGATCTTATCTTTCCTCAATTCTGTACATGCTATAGTCTTTCCAGATTCTTCAACTTGATTTTCAAAACAAGTACTTGAATAATTATTTCCCAATTCCATTTTGCTTTCAGAGGCATTTTGCTGCTTTTCGTTTTCCTCTATTGAAGACTCCCCTATGTCTCCAGCCGCATTGTGGTCTACGCTTGTGTCTTGATTTTCCTCTGTATCATTCTCAATTTTGTCATCTACGACATTTTGGCCATCATCTTTTGCCCGTGAAATCCTCCTTCGTTTTGTTATGGTGCCTAAGTACCACTTCGACTTTCTGCGGATTTTTCTCTTCAACGGAGCTTCAAATAATTTAAAGAAAAAGGGTAAGAGAACATTCAACAATTTTTTAAAGTCTAAGTAAGTGGGAGAAAAAAATACCTCCTGCGATATTAAGGGGAGAATCTGAGATATCACCATAGTACTGTATGGTTGGAATACACAAACAAAAGTAGAGAGTTCTGTGAGAAGGTAGAAAGTGGTCAATGACCTGTCATTCTAAGGAATTTGGATTTTATCTTGAATAATTTTTTAAAAAATCAAATAGCTTTGAGGAGGGCAATGACATGAATTGTCTGATGCATATTTTACAAAGGTCGCTTTGGCAGTAGTATAAGGAATGAACTGAAGGAAGGGTGAGACTAAAAATAGCTTACACTTCCTGAGTGCTTACCGTATAGTAGGAACTCTTCTAAGGCCTTTATATGTACTAACTCACTGACATTCCACTTTAACCTGATCAGGTTTGCTACCATTATCGACATCATTTTACAGATGAAGAAACTACAGTATACAGAGATTCAACATTCTGCCTAGACTAGATGTAGTGCAACCACACTGCAACCTTATGTTTGGGAGACTCATCCATACTGTTGTATGTACTTGAAGTTTAATAATTTTCACTTTTGTACAATAATCTGTGTTTTTCCATATTCTGCTGTTGATCTGCATTGGGTTGCTCCCATTGAATACTGCCTCTATGAACATTCTGTTTAAAAGCATTGAGGAATTATGGCACCAAAATCTGGGAAAACAAATGAATAGCTGAGAGGCTAAGAAGCTGAGGACAGTCTGAAATTCATGGAGCTTAAAGGGCAAAAACTGGAATTAAGAGCTTGCCAAAGAAGAGAGGCCTCAGGAACCCCACAGGATTTGGGTTGGTACTCCATGGAATTATACTCTAAGAAGAAAGAGGAACAGGAAACAGACTAGGATTTATAGGAAATAAAAGTCAGTTTCAAATCAAGTCATACCACAATTAGATCGTGACCTGAGAGGTGACAGGTAAACTGGGATTGCAAGTGGTACTTTATTGCAAGCCTGGATTTATTTCAAGAATGAAAAGTTGTCTTACTGTTAATGAAATCAACATAATTCGCTGCATCAATATAGACAAAGGAAACTGATGGAAAAAGTAAACAGCATTAGAGGAGAATAAAGGCTATAGTTTCGTAAGTAAAAATTACGTAAGTGCACTTACCAGGAGTGCTGCAAGCCACAGGAGTACTGGGGGTCTTCAGCTTTTCATTTTTCTCTGGATCTGGTCTTCTTTCACCAGCAGGAGTGGAATTTTGCTTTGGCATTACATGGTAGTAAGATGGAGCATATTTGGAAGAGCTACAACCTTATAAACAGACATGTGGAATATCAAATCAAATTTCCAGATTTGAAAATTACATGAACAATTAATTAAAAGGACTCAATACATCTAAAGCATCTTTTTCTGATATCCAATCATTTTCCTACCTCTCTTCTTCCTAGATTCCTGAATTTCTTCACAAAGCCGCTCAAAGTCTTCATCAAGTTCTTCTTTAATTATTGCATAGGCAGTATCTCTTAAAGCACAGGCTCTATGTCTAATAAGACGATCTATGGAATGAATAAAGAATTTTAAAATGTTTTCCTTTTGCTAATGTAACAAAAATTAACACCATATATTGGGCTAAGATTATAGCTGTTACAATTCCTTTTTTACTTCTACCATGAATAGTAAAAGTTACTGGAATTGTGTTATTTCTGTTTTTGATGTTAATCTAATGTTCTGGACATCTGATTCAACATGGCAGACTCAACCTAATTTCATGGCCCTGTCCTATCCAGATCCCTTTGAAATACCAGAGAAATTATAAGAATCAGTAGCAAAACTAAACAACATAATGACACAAAAACAGCAAGGAAGGCTATCAGTGTCATGAGTGAACCAGGGATGTAAAACAATTTTGGAAGAGATATAGAGGATGTTATTACATTGACAGAGAAACTAAACAAAGACAATGAAACAGCAACTCTACATAGGAAACACTAGAAAAAAATCCAAAACTGAGCCTAAGCACTGTTAACTGGAAAATGCCTTGAGGCAACAGGCAGATAATAAGTGAATGTAAATTTGCTTGAACTGCTGGATCAGTCCCCCTCACAGGGCAGTAGGCTGCAAAATTCACACAATATTCAGTTTATAGGTGACAGGAACAGCTATAATAACAGAAGGGATGTTGCTGGGGGCTTTTAACATGGCCTGAAGAAAGGCCAGGCGACGTTCATTGGTTCCTGGAGTGTGGCAGCATCGGCAAAACCTTGGAATCTGTCAGAATGCACATCACTCTCAGGCCCTGCATCTACAGAATCAGAAATTGTGGAGGTGAGGCCCAGCAAGCTGCATCTTAACATGTCTTGTAGGAGATGCTGATGGTAGCTAAAGTGTGAACACCACTGCTCTAAAGTAATTTTAGGTTGTCACAGTGGACGAAAAGGGAAGCAGCGGCAGTATGACTGCAATGAAACAGAAAAAGCCCTCTTCCTCCAGGATAAATGCTTCCTTCTTTCTACAGTTAAGGGGTATTCCCAACATGGTAGGCTGTTTCCCACTGCTTACCTCCAGAACTCTGAACTACAGGATAAAGTCTAGGGAAGGTGTGGGCAGAAGACTGGCAAGGGAAGAACAGTGAGCTTTTAAATTGTTGAGGAAACGCTTAGTGGTGGAAATCAATCTAATTCATAAGGACTACAAATTTAAAAACAGAATGCCAATGTACTGGAGGAGAGAGCCAATGCAGGAAATAGAACTATTAAAAAAAATTATCCACTAAGACAGTTAAGGGCATAGCATCCATAAAGCAAGAATAGGAAGCTAGGAAAAAGCACCTGAGAAAATATTTTTTGGAAATGAACACGTTTATAACAAACATATAGATATTTGAATATATCATTATAAATATGAACAAATATATCACTTAAAAATCCCTTACTTTATACATTTTATTTAACGGACTGGGTATGTGAGGTAGAACGTGAATGCATTCTACGCATAGAAAAGATCTGGAAAGATATCCCCAAACTTAACAGTGTCCACCCTCGGAGAAAGGAAATGGGTGACTTAGTTTTTTAAGTATTACTGTTAGCAAGAATTATGCTGTATTACTTTTGTAATAAAATTTATAATGGTCTTAACTAAGAAAATCCTTTCAAACTTATTTTATTACAGAGAGCTTTAATTTTTCTACTTTGAGAAAGAACATTGATAAACAAAGGAAACAAGCTAAGTTGTTATGCAATTTTGTGTTTCATTAGAGGCTATATCATATAATTGTTTTGGAGTGAAAGAAACCTGCATTTGAATTCTGCCTCTGCCACTTCCTGATAGTATGACCTTGAGTAAGTTTTTTAACCTCTCTAAACTTCCATTTTTCTCATCTGTAAAATGAGGATATCGTTGTTGAGGACTGAATGGCACTGTGAATATGAAATGTTTATAATATAGCACCTAGTATGAAATCACCCACCACTAAGCATTAGCAGCCCCCATTCCACCCTCTGAGGAAGAAAAACAAAACCAGTAATGCTCACCTCCAGGATCTCTATCTGGATTGTATTCTAAAGCATTACTACAGATTAGATCGATATCACTCAAATAGTCTTTCACAGTCAGATACTTGTGGAGATCAATTTTACTGATTACAGATGAAAGGTCCATTGGTTGCTTTATTACAGTGACATAATCAGGAACCTAAAATTCAAGCAAATGACCAAATCACTAAATTAACTCTGAACAGTAAAAAATTTGAGTCAAGTTTTTCTACCAGGCAAAATAAAGGAGAGAGAATAAATACATAAGATATAATGAAAATATATTAATACAAAACTGTGACTCTATTTAAGGCGAGTTTTGTTTTGTATTCATTCTTATTCTTGGTCACCTATATCTCCAGTAACATTCTAAACCTCTTTCCTCATCCAAATGCCACCCACCCTTCAATGTCAACTTAGGACCTCATTCTTAACTGTGTAGGTCACAGTAATATCATGTAGTGTTAAGACATTCTCAAATTACTTCTACAACATTTGAGTTGGGCAAAGTTAATTGTCTATGCTCTGCAGGAAAGGAAAATGCTTTACATAGCTCTTGAAGCCTCTGTGTGCTTAGGATACTACTTGGTATGTTTCCAAATACAGAAAACAAGATCACAGTATACAGAGGGAACCACATAAACTAGTCAAATAGTCTCTAATTCTGAAGCATTTTGATCCAAAGATTAAATTAATACCTCATCAGGGTCAACAGGTTTAGTAAATATTCTGAATCGCTTGTCAATAGCAAGCCTATGTGTAACATTTCTTAAAAAAATCCTTAGTTCTCTAAATGTATCTTCTTCTTGTTCTTCTAGTCGTTTCACTTCTTCTGCTGTCAATGGTCTTGGTTCAGGTGGTGGTGCTACAGGGAGTACCTCCAAGGCCTGCAAAACTTTACATGAATGGAAGATTTTAGTTACCACTCTCCCACCGTATCAAGGGTAATAAACAATTCAGTACACAAAGTAGACAAGCTCTCAGGGATTATCCTCCTTGTATTTGCCAGGAATCAGAGGATTTGGAATACTAAACAGCTATCATAATCTCGACCTCTACAACACCCCCAGCAATAATCGCTAACTTGTAATTTGGAGTGCTAATTCCTAAATCATTACCATTTTAAGATCATTTAAGAGGCTATTAAAATTTTGAAAATGCATATTTCCAAGACAAGAATATTCTAATTTTTTAAAAAGTCATTTTTACTAGTTAACTTTTAAACTAACAAAAAATTGTGGTACGTTTCAAATATAACAAAAATTTAATTTTGTTTAAACAGATATGCACTAATAAGTAATAAGGATAAAAAAGGGAATATGAGAGTGCTGCCCCAATAAGTTGGCAATCAATTAAGGGAGTAAGAGACATAATTATAACATCACTGTAATATCATATTAGTAGTATGAAAAAAGTACAGTGCATCATAAAGGTAATAAATTAATTTTGTCTAGATGTTAGGGAAGAAATAATAAGATATACTGGAAAGAAGTCTGAATGAAATTATGAAAAGACACAATATGCTGTATATGGTTTAAAGATAGAGTGCTTTGGAAGGAAAAAGGTGGGGGAGAGAAAAGTGCCAAAGGTGCGCTTGGAAAGACAGATTGGGGCTATGCTATGAATTCTAGCCCCAATTCCACATAGATTAGGGCTACACTATGAAAGGCCTTGTATGCTTCAAGAACTTGAGTCTAGGGACTTCCCTGGTGGCCCACTGGGTAAGACTCTGAGCTCTCAATGCAGGGGGCTGGGGTTCAATCTCTGGGAACTAGATCCCGCATGCATACAGCAACTAAGAGTCTGCATGCTGCAACTAAGACCTGAAGTAGCCTAAATAAACAAACAAACAAATAAATAAGAACTTTAGTCTATTTTAATGGGAAACATAGGGATTTTAAGAGGTAAGTAAGAGGTATCAACCTCAACTGAGGTTTTGAGCTTCCGATATTAGAAGATGGCAATGCCATTAACTGATATTTCATTTCCACTTTCTCAAAATTATTACATATTAACTTCGATACAAGAACTAACCTGCTTTCTTTTTTGATATAGGAGGCTTAGCAGCTTGCTTTAGAATTAAATCTTCAAAAAATTGTGTCCGTTCTTCTTTATTAGGCAACTGGACATTAAAAATTTCTCCATAATCATGGACAAATAATTCTTGTACCTTAAAAAAGAAAACAGATGCATTTTATATACATATGTATGTATACACACACATTACTATGTATCAATCATTCAATGCCACAGTAGGTTACTGTACACGTTTTTAATGACAATCTAAATTGTGTAATAAAGAAATAATTTCTTAAATCTTTTACTTATATTGAACTTATGTATTATATAAACCATGTATGCAATAGATAAGGAACTAAAAACATGGGATCTTCTTTAGAACTCAAGGCTCCAAACTATAATTCATACAATAACTGATATGGTGATATTTTACTTAATGGGTTTTGTTGAGATCAAGTAATTCACCTTCACAACCCAAAGTGAGATATGAGAATGAGTGGTTCTTCAGTAAGAATAAAGGCTGGAAAATAATAAGTATTGGTAAGGATGTGGAGAAGTTAGACCCCTTGTGCTGGTAGGAATGTAAAAGGGTGCAGCCACTGTAGAAAACAGTATGATGGTTCCTCAAAAAGTTAAACCCAAAATTATCATGTAACCCAGTATATGCAAAAAAACTGCAAGAAAAAAAAATAAAAGACTCAACAGATACTTGTATACCAATAATCATAGCAGAATTATTTACAGTAGGCAGGAGGTAGAGACAATCCAAATGTTCATCACCAGATGAAGAGATAAAGAAAATGTGGTATGTACTTACAATGGAATATTATTCAGCCTAAAAAGGAATGAAATTTGAACACCTGCTACAACATGGATGAACAATGAAAACATTATGCTAAGTGAAATAAGCCAGTCACAAAAGGACAGATACTTTATGTTCCACTTATATGAGGATACCTAGAATAGGTAAATTCAAAGAGACCGGAAGTTACTAGAGGTGTCCAAGGGCTGGGAGAGGAAGGAATGGGGAATAATTGTTTAATGGATACAGAGTTTCTGTTTGACATGATGAAAAAGTTCTGGAAATGGATAGTGGTGATGGCTGCACAACATCATGAATGAACTTAAAGCAATGTACTTGATGTCACTGAACTGTACACTTAAAAATGGTTAAAATGGTAAATTAGGTATATTTTACCACCAAAAAAAGAATAAAGGCAAAACAGGTCTCAGAAGGATGTTTCTAAACAAACCTCTAGATCTTTCCAAGAATTATTAGAGGATGATAATGTTTATTCCTTGTATGATGTTTGTGTACTTTGTTCAGCCTACCTCTGATACAGAGAAATTTACATTCACAGCTTTTGCATTTTCTGCTTTGTAGGTTCTTCCATGCTCCAAACTTATGAAGACTACATACACAACATCATTTATGAAATAAGTCTCTCCTTTTGCTAATCCATTTACTAAACTACTATGTATACAAGAGTCTACTAATGAACTGTATTACATTAATTTGTCATTTCTGGCCCAAATGCACAGTTTTAATCACTAACATTGTGGTATGCTTTACCATATTTGGAGGGCTTTTTCAAAATTTTCTTGGAAATTCAAGAACTTTTTTTTAGCCATGCCACGTGGCATGCAGGATCTTAGTTCCCCAACCAGGGATTGAACCTGTGCCCTATACAGTAGAAGCATGGAGTCTTAACCACTGGACCAGCAGCGAAGTCCCTCAAGCAGTTTCTTCTTCTACATTAAATTTTAGAATCTATTTTTTTGATATTTCTATTGCAGTTTGTACCTTTTCCCCCTTTCTGGTGGCCTGGAAGTTGTATGTTGTATTTCTATTCTTTTATTGTTACAAGTTTTAACAGACATATCTCTAAGCTTCTTTTCCTACCAAACTGTGAAGTTAATAATATCTACATATCAGATACAAATCTGAATGTGCTTTTACTTCCTCATTCTCCTTCACTATGTCCTTCCTGCCGTTTTGAGTTCAGAACCAAGATCAACTTAGATTTACAGT
This sequence comes from Delphinus delphis, assembly GCF_949987515.2. Taxonomy (NCBI): domain Eukaryota; kingdom Metazoa; phylum Chordata; class Mammalia; order Artiodactyla; family Delphinidae; genus Delphinus; species Delphinus delphis. The sequence goes on from NC_082699.1 coordinate 64,773,395, forward strand.
CCTTAAAAAAATGTTACTAGCACAGTTTTGTGACAAGTTTTACTGTTTTCTTTGCTCATTGCTTCTTATATGCAACTTCTGCAAAATAAAAAAAATCCAAGAGGAGAAATAATCCCTTAATAATTATTTCAGTCACGGGTTTATGGGTAATAGTTTCTTAGGCACTGCATGTTCAAAAATATCTTTATTTTGTTCTTTCACTCAAATGCTAACTTTGCTGGGAAGAAAATTACAGGTGCAAAATTATTTTCCTTCTAACTTTGAAAATATTGCTCAGTTGCCTCCTTAGTAGCTGGTATTATACCAGTGAGAATGTAGAAGCAATTTGATTTTCAGTCCTTTCTAGTAATGTTTTATTCTCTTGGAAGATTTTTAGATTTTTCTCTATACTTTTGGAGTTCTGAAATTTTATCTAGATGTGGGCCTTTTTATACCCATCAGTTAGAACAGGGGACCTTTTAAATCTGAACATTATGGTATTCTTTAATTCTATGAAATGTTCTATTATGTGACTATTTTTCTCTTGTACATTTTTCTCCTCCCATAAATCCCATTAAACAGATGTTAGACCTGAATCTATGTCCTCTGTTTCCTTTAACTTCTTCCTCACTTTTCAAATCTTTGTCTTGTTTTTATTATTTACTATAAGAATTTCTGATCTCATGATCTTCCATCTTGCTAATTCACTCTTATCTGTGTTTGCTTCTTTTTAGCCCTGTGGGGTTTTTTATTTGGGGGGAGTTATTTCATGTATAATGTCTTCAGTGGTTATTTTACACAACAATCTGTTGCTGATGCATGGGTATGATTTTCCATGGAGCTGTCCTTCCTCAAAAGCTTACTTATAAATTTATCTTTGCCTTTGAAATCTTCAACTGTCCACAGATGCCTTTTCTGTTTATTCTAGCTTCTACTTCCAGTGATTATGAAAGAAGCTTGCCTATGTTAGACACAGAATGTGCCTGTAATTTGTCTTCTGGGCACAGGGTCTCCCTACTTCTCCCATTCAGTACCTATACATAAGTCACTGCTCTGCCACACTAGTCCTTGGGCCCACCTTCACTGCTCCAGCTGAGGACAAACAACTCAGCTGACTGCTGTCTGGCAATGGCCAGAAGTGAAGAAAGCCAAAAAATCCAAAGTTGTCCAAAGGCTCTTTCAATTCCCTCCTAGCACCAAACCAGAGCTAGAAACCACTCCCATCTTTCAAAGCAGTCCTTTCATGCACATGCTTTAAAATGTGGTTACCTGTATCAATCTAATCCCCACTGCTTGTCTTTCACGATTCATCAAAGTTTCTAATCCACTGATGACTTTCTTTCTCATTTTTCCATACTGCTGTGTTGTTAGGGTCCACTAGTACTCATACATATAGATACTCTGACTGCAGTTTTGAGATGGACAAACTTTAATGTAGCTAATAATGGTATACACAGTACTTCTCACATATTATAGTCCAATGCTATATAGACAGTATCACTGGATCACTAAGGACTACATAGACTATATAAGGCTCAAAGCGGACTTGCTTACTTGTATCCACATAGACTATTCATTTTATAAAATGAGCAATTCCTGGTCCAGTGCCCATTCCACCCTACAGTACAGTGTGATACTGGGATACTTTACTCAGTTTACAGTGATATGCTTAGGAAATATTACCATAAGAAAACAAAGAAGCTATCTTTAAAAAATTTTTTTTTAAGTACAAAATTCCCACATTCTTTTTTTTTTTTTTTTTTCCTGTACGCGGGCCTCTCACTGTTGTGGTCTCTCCTGTTGCGGAGCACAGGCTCCGGACACGCAGGCTCAGCGGCCGTGGCTCACGGACCCAGCTGCTCCACGGCATGTGGGATCTTCGCGGACCGGGGCACGAACCCGTGTCCCCTGCATCGGCAGGCGGACTCTCAACCACTGTGCCACCAGGGAAGCCCCCAAATTTCCACATTCTTGATAAAGTTATCCAAGATTAAACTGATGACAGCTTTTCAACCTCCCTACGTCTTTATAAAGTTCAGCTAGTTTGCCTTACTTATTACCAAGAGTATCAACTTATCTTTGTTTTAAACTTTGAAATAATTAACAAAGTTTTAATTGACAGTGAGTACAATAAATCAATGGTTAATGGGGCTACTAAATAGCAATTCTTTACTCTGTTAATCAGAACATTGCTAGAGTACTTAATTCATTCTGAGTACAGCCTTTCAAAAGGAATATAAAGAGAAAGACATTCAAGAGAGTGACTAGAATTTTGAAGAAACTAAAAATATGTGTGACGTGTAGCAGAGCCTGCTATTATCACACTCCATGTTCTCTTCCTTTTGGGCACACTGCTATATCATATTTCCTGGTCTCCCTTGCAGTTAGGTACGGCTATGTGAGTTTTAGCCAATGGAATGTGAAAGGAAATGATATGTATCACTTTCAGACCAGGCACAAGAAGGCCAATCCTTTCAGCTGGGTGGAATGAAAGTAACCTGGAAAGTCACATGATGAAAATGAGAAAGCTCTCTCAGCCTGAGTGTCTGGTATGACTACATGGTGGAGGGTGGACCCGCCAACCTACTCATCTGCCTGGTATTGTTAAGTGAGCAAGAAATAAACTTTTATTGTATTTAATAGTCCTAAGGAATATCTTATCATAGAAGAAGAAATTTTTAGTGTGAAGAAGACTGGGTCAGAGTAAGGAGATAGAAATGAACACAAAACCATATTCAAACATACAAAGAGCTTGTCATGAAGAAGACAGAATAGACGGGCTCTCTATTTTATGTGGGAAACAAATGGAGATTAAGAAATGGAAGCCTCTCAAAATAAGTTGATTTTTCTAAGGAGTCAGAACTAACAAAATGAATTGTGAAGGTGTTCTATACAAAAGAAAGACTTAGAGTCCAGAACTAGATGACTAAAGTAGAAAACTTTAAGGACTCTTCCCACCCTAAGAATCTGTAATTAATATATACTTAATGTTCATTTCCCAGTTTACTTAAGTTTTAGTTGAAGAATTAACAACTACGAAACTGCCATCAGGGACACAATCTGGTCCTCTGATAACTCCCTGACATCATTTCCTTCTACTTCGTCCTTTATTCACTCTGTTCTAGCCACTCTAGACTTTCTGCGATTTTTTCAACACACCACACTCTTCCTTCAGCGCTTTCGCACTTGCTTTTCCTCTGCCAGGAGCCTCTGTCCCTCAGATACTCAAATGGGTCACTACCTTACCTACTCCAGGTATTTGCTCAAATGTCATCTTCTTGGTGAGGCTAACCTAGTGGATTTAACACTGTGGCCCTACCACACTCTTTTGGCATTGCTTAGCTAAATTTTTCTCCATACTGGTAGCTTGGTATTATATTTTATTTTTGTTTGTCTCTCCCTCAACTAAAATGTAAGCCCTAGGAGGATACAGATTTTTCTCTATATTGTTCAATGCTATATTCCCAATGCCTATAACCATGTCTGTCACAGAATAAGTGCTCAGTAAATATATTTAAAATAAAATATTTGAATTATCTTCCTACTAATGTTCTAAAAACACACACACAAGACTGCAACATGCTTATTATGTATTCTGGGGACGGAGAGGTGGAAAAATGTCCCTGATTTCACATATTTTACATTCTGCTAGTAGAGATAGAGTCAAACAAATTAATACTTAATGTCAAGTAGTGATAAAAACAAAGCAGAGTAAGGGAGAAGACAGTGATAGGCAGAGGTGGTACTGCTGTAATTGAGAAACTGATCAGGAAGACCTCTGAGGTGATATCTAGGCAGACATCTGAGAAAAATAAAGGATCACACCTTTATTTTCTATGTATCTAGGAGAAGAGTATTACAGGCAGAAGCAGAATGAATTTTGTCACTGGTAGTTGTCTAAATTGGCACAAATTTGAAGGACAGTAATTTGGTACTATCAAAAATGTCAAATGTGCATACTCTTTGGCTAAGCTATAGTTATTCCACTTTTAGGAATACATGTTAAAAAAAATCCACATAGTAATGCTCATGTAATTTAAAACCCAAGAATGCTCACTGTAGCAGTTCAACAGGAAAAAAACTGGAAAATAACTAAAATCCTATTAATAAGGATTTGGATAAATAAATTATGGTATATCAAGAAAACAGAAAAAGCTATGCTGCTCTTAAAAGAAATAAGACTTATGTATTAAAAAACACATAAGATATATAAAGTAAGTTACAGAATAGTATGCATCATATTCCATTTAGAGAAAAAAAATTTACAATATGGTCTTACAATATACATACACATATACATATACCATCCTGCCCAACAAGCACATGTATCAAATAGCTAACAATGGTATCTTTAATAGGAAAACTTTTCCTTATAATTTTATTCACCTCTGTAGCACTTGGAATTTTTTCCATAAATTCTTATTACTTAAGTATATCTCTTTTTAAAATATAATAATTTCTCCCAAATTACCTCTTCTGGTAGAGTGGAATGGGGTTTGTCAGAAGTTGCAAGTAGTAAAACTGGAGCAAAAGAAGGAATATTCTGTAATAATGTGGTAAATGTGGCTTTAAGTGTTGGTCCAACTATTTCCCACCACAAGTGAATATGAGGAATATACACTATACTTGGTGCTGTTTTCTTAGCTTCATGAATCATCTAGTAGAGAGAGAAAAAAATTACATTCAATTAGAGAGTCAGCACATTAGTTATATGCTTTATTAATCTGGAACAATGTTTAATTTCCCGGAATTGTCATATAAAACCCTCAAGTTTTAAAAATGCTTCCCCAATCCCACAATCTTGTTTTTAAATGTTTTATAAAAGTCTCATTTTTAGGGCTTGGCTTCTCTGGTGGTGCAGTGGTTGAGAGTCTGCCTGCTGAGGCAGGGGACACGGGTTCGTGCCCCGGACCGGGAAGATCCGGCCACAACAGTGAGAGGCCCGCGTACCACACACACAAAAAAAGTCTCGTTTTTAGAAAAACATAATTGCTTCAAGCAATTAGAAAACAGCTCAAGAAATCTAGAAGACTTTTCTGTTATGGCAACCAAGGTTAAATATAAAAATACAAGTATAAAACACTTTTACATTTAAAAAATTTTAATATAACAAAAACAGAAGCAGCAAGGTTCATATGGTTTTTGGAAACAATCAACCCCTACAGATTTTTAGGAATACTTCATACAGTATAGTTTCTACCATCATGTCAACTGTAACAACAAAAAATTTTCTAATATTTTAACTTTAAAAAAAAATCAATTAGCTGGCATCTTTTATCTTTTCAAACATCATTTCATTTAGTTTTAGGGAATTTACACACACACAAAAAATATATATATACTAATTTTCAAGGGAAATGTACCTACTCAAATGAAGAAAATTAAAATTTTATTTTGCATAGCCGTCACTTTTAAGTATTTTACTCATTTCTCACAACAGCCATACAAGGTAAGGACTATTATCATCTCCATTTTGCAAATGGGGAAAATGGGGCAGAGAGATCTAATAACTTTTCTAAGTCACATAGCAAGTAAGTGGTGGAAAAGGGATTTAAACTCACACTCTTCAATAACTAAGCACTTACGCATAGTTCTATTTTGAAAACCTGAAGTTAGAAATCAGAAAGACAAAAAACACAGTACAAAAAGAACGAGGCAATTCTAGATTTTGTCTTTGGAAGACTACTTTGACTTACAACTTATGTGTCTGGGCAACAATGAATTACCTGGGCACATGTTTCTTCAGGAGATGTAGCACTGACTCCAAAAAGAACAGGAATGTCTAATGTGTACACTGCAAATTTTTCCAAAGCATGGATGACAGCTGGTGCTAAATGAGAACCTTGCCCAAATCCTGGTTCTCCTACTATCAATATTCTTGGTCGAAAAGACATAGGTTGATAACAAGTATTTCTGAAAGAAATGAGTAATAACCTATGATTTAGGGAAAAAAAGTTTAAATTTCCCTCCCAATTACCAACTATGAACTTTAGAAGTCAAAAGTTTTGACAATATGGCCAGTCATAACATCATGGTTCATATGGTTTTTGGAAAGAATCAACCCCTACAGATTTTTAGGAATACTTCATACAGTATAGTTTCTACCATCATGACAACTGTAACAACAAAAAATTTTCTAATATTTTAACTTTTTAAAAAAGTCAATTGGCTGGCATCTTTTATCTTTTCAAACGTCATTTCATTTAGTTTTAGGGAATTTACACAAGAAAAAAAATATATTAATTTTCAAGGGAAGTGTACCTATTCAAATGAAGAAAATTAACATTTTCTTTTCCCTTATTAAAGGATTTTTGAGAAAGTCCATTTTCATATACTGAAGGAACATCGTCATCACTGTATGCCAAGTCACTTTCTAAAAGAGGACAAGAAATATCTATAAAGTAAACAAAAAAAGTGTGCATTAGTAACTTTTCTGAATTACAAAGTAAATCTTCATGTAATGCCTCAGTTAGCAAACCAAGGAACTTCAATGACATTTTTTTAAGAATCAAAAATGTTTGTGTAGATATAAATAACAAGTAAATTAAAATAATGCATTCCAAACTTAGATTAAGTCTAGGGCAATCCGTGAAGTAAATTTCTTTCAAATATCTAGGCAAAGCATGGCCAAATTCCTTTCAAGAGGCTCTTTTATAAAGAAACATTACTGTACAGGGATGTACAAAACATTTAGTTTTACAGATTATGAAAACTAAATGGTCAATCAAGTTTCATACCTGAGTCTAATGCCTTTTTAGTTCCGATTTCCACATGTGGAAATACTCTCTGCAGAGCTTCTAAGATCTTGTCAACTGTGCTTTGCAGGAGTGGTTTCACAATGGCGGACAGTGCCTGCCCAGGTGATGTCACAGCTCTTCGGGAGGCTGGTATCATCTTTTGCATAGCTACTTCGAAGTCTTTAGCTGAGATATTAATTGAAGAGAGATCCAACTGTAGTTTCTCACTGGTGGTATAGATCTGTGGGTAGCGTCGACGCAGAGCACACAGAGCAGCCTCAGAACATATTGACTTAATATCTGCACCACAGTATCCTATCCAAGGCAACCAAAAAACATTTTTTTAAGTAAACCACCGCTCTATTAGCTTGACCATGGTTAAAAGAAAATTAAAAATCAGCCTAGCAATATAGTAGTAAAATATTTAGGAGTAATAAGGCTAAAATGTCTCTCATTCCCCCAAGTGAACTTACATGGTTGATAATAACCCTTAACAAATCAATCAACTTTTGAGAGTGAAATATGCAGGCATGAAGTAGAGCACAAGGGTCAAGAGCACGACTTTTGAAATCAATCAGGTTCAAATTCCAGTTTGTCATTTACTAGACGTGTGATCTTTAGAGATTTATGCTCTCTTTATTCATTTATGCTCTCTCAGCCATTTCTACATCTGTAAAATGGGGATAAAGCTACCTACTTCGCAGGACTGATGTAAGAATTACCTGAAATAATATATGTAGAATGCTTAATAGGATAATTAGAAAAATGTGAACAGTTAGTAAAAGATCTAACTTCATTCTGATATTCCCTGACAGTCAAAATATCAATTACCTCTATATAATATCTAGGACTTTATACGAAGAAAACAGGACTTCCCTGGTGGCGCAGTGGTTAAGAATCCGCCTGCCAATGCAGGGGACACGGGCTCGAGCCCCAGTCCAGGAAGATCCCACATGCCGCGGAGCAACTACGCCTGTGCGCCACAACTACTGATCCTGCGCTCTAGAGCCTGTGAGCCACAACTACTGAGCCCATGCACCACAACTACTGAAAGCCTGCACACTCGCACGCCGCAACTATTGAGCCCGCACGCCTAGAGCCCGTGCTCTGCAACAAGAGAAGCCACTGCAATGAGAAGTCCGTGCACCGCAACAAAGAGTAGCCCCAGCTCATTGCAGCTAGAGAAAGACCCCGCACAGCAATGAAGACCCAACGCGGCCAAAAGAAAAAAAAAAGAAAACATGCCGGCAACTATAAATAAGAAACAAATATAATTTGCATTTCTTTAAACATAACCTTGGCAAAACTACAACTTATTCCATCTTTGAAATGCATGTAATATTTCTTTTAATGCTTAAAGCAATGTTTACCAGCACAGTTTTCCGCTAGTTCTTCTAGAAATATGTCCAGTGGTTTAGGATTCCAATCCCTTGTGTGAATCTTTAGAATTTCTTTTCGAGCCTACAAATAAAAACAGTTAAATTTTTATTATTCAGATTAATTTCAATTTAGAATAATTTATCTAAAATTTTAAAGATTTTAATACCTAATATAAACAGAAATATGAAACAGTAAAAATGAAAAAAAAAGATGTATTTGTAAGAGCTTGAGGATTTTATGTTAAACAGATCTACATTTATAGCTCAAGTTCTAGTCATCATAAATGTGAATGAGAGATATTAAGAAACTACTGGACTATTGTTTATTCTGGTACATATTAAGAACTGTTTTTAAGAGTACTGACAGCTCTACCCATATTTTCTTACTTGGTTCTCAAAATATTAGGCAGCTTTAAAATAACTGCATAGGATTATATGGTTGTATCTGTGAAAAAAGCCAAGGCTAATGAATTGGCTAAGGATTGACTGTTAGGCCACGTGTTCTGAATCAAAATAAAGCTGTATAATTAACATGCAAATGTTGTGCTCAAATTGAAAGAATTTTAAGAGTATTTCTAGGGAGGCACTATTTTATTACAAAAAAAAAAAAAGAGGGGGGTGGGGTGGGGAGTTCCCTGGCTGTCCAGTGGTTAGGACTTGGCACTCTCACTGCTGTGGCCTGGGTTCATCCCTGGTCGGGGAACTAGGATCCCACAAGCCGCGGGAACCAAAAAAAAAAAAAAAAAAAAAAGAATAAAAATTTATCCAAGTTATTTTCTTTAAATAAAATAATGCCTCCCTAAAAATACATACATACATGTTTGAATGTTAATCATACAACTTCGCTTCAGAACATACAAAACTCAATCTTCAATTTTTCGCTATACCAAGACTTGTTCATGATAAAGGCAATCAACTTTGTCAAAATTTGAGTGATGTTAAATTCTTACATCTTTATCAGGTAGGCTAAAAAGGAATTCTCTGTCAAAACGACCAGGCCTTCGTAAAGCAGGATCGATAGAATCCAGTCTGTTGGTAGCACCAATGATGACAATTTCTCCTCTGCTGTCCAATCCATCCATAAGAGCTAGCAGGGTGGAAACAATTGAACTAAATTTAAAAATAAGAGAGAAGAGATTAATTGTATGGAAGCTGAACACATCATTTCTTTTTTTTGCTAAGATTTAATACATTAAATGTGTGACTGAATTTTCTCAGAGCATTCCACTACTTTCAATAAGCTTTTTAAAAAGAAAATCTGTAAAATAACATACTACATGGCACATAGACATTTAAAGTCAATGGAAAACACAGTTTTTAGAATGCTACAAATGGATCCTGGAAGCCATTTCATAAAGCATAATTTCACATAGGAACTTTAGAGTTCTCAAACAGGGATACAACATCAAAAAAATACAAGTACTAGGCCGACAAACAGAAAGTAAAAATAATAAAATGGTTCATTGTGTACACATTATCAAAGGACCCCAAAATAAAAAAGAATATACATAAAGCATAAAAACATAGGATTTGGACTTCCCTGCTGGCACAGTGGTTAAGAACCCCCCTGCCAATGCAGGGGACACAGGTTCAATCCCTGGTCCGGGAAGATCCCACATGCTGCGGAGCAACTAAGCCCGTGCGCCACAGCTACTGAGCCTGAGCTCTACAGCCCGTGAGCCACAACTACTGAGCCCACGTGCCACAGCTACTGAAGCCTGTGTGCCTAGAGCCCGTGCTCCACAAGAGAAGCCACTGCAATGAGAAGCCCGCACACCGCAACAAAGAGTAGCCCCCACTCGCCGCAACTAGAGAAAGCCCATGCGCAGCAATGAAGACCCAACACAGCCAAAAATAAATAAATAAATAAATAAAATAAATTAATTAATTTTTTTAAAAAAGAGTTTTAATTACATTTTAAACTTTTCATTATGGAGAGAGAATAGTAAAACAGTCTCCACATCTTCATCACTCAGTTTCAACAATTATCAGTATTCCTTTTTTGTCTTCACCCAATAGCTTTAAAAAAAACCAACCAAACAAAAAAATCTCAGGTCATTTAACCCATAAATATTTCATGTTAAGTGCTTCACATATGTATTTCTGAGGATAAGGACTTTTAAAAACTCCCACAATACTATGACACCAATGTAAATGACACTAATTCCAATTTCCCTGATCGTCTCAAAATATCTTTTTACATTTGGTTTGTTCAAGCCAAGATCTACACACATTGCACTTGGTCAAACAACCCTCAAATCCATAACAGTTCCCCATCACCCTTCCCTCACTTTTTTTTTCTTCCTCCATGCCATTTATTTTTTGAAGAAACTGGTTCATTTGTTTTGTAGAATTTCCCTCCCACATCTGGATTGAGCTGATTGCTTCCTGATAGGCTCATTTAACTTGTCCTTTAGCTTTCATATTTCCTGTAAACTGGTAGTTACATCTACAAGCTTAATAAATATAGATTAAACTATTTGGGATAGCACATTTCACAGGAAGATACCATGTATTTCCTACTGTATACATCAGGAGGCAAGCGATACCATATTTTCATTTTTAAGATCAGTAGGTTGGGTTTAGTTGAGGTGTTATCAGCTTACTCCACTCATCATAAACTTTACTATTAACCTTTTCAACTTATCTGCTTTCATAGCAGCCACCGATAACTATTGCTTAGATTAAGGTTTCTCAATCTTGGCACCATTGACATTTTGGGCCAGATAATTCTTTGTTGTGGAGAGCTGTCCTGTCCACTGTAGGATATTTAACAGCATCCATGGTTTTCACCCACTTGAAGCCAGTAGAGCACTCCCCCCTCCCAGTTGTGACAATCAAAAATATATCCAGACGTGTCCCCTGGGGGGCAAAATCACTCCCAGTTGAAAACCATAGTTCTTGATCCACTATTTCATAAGGGGTTGCAAAATGGTTATTTTTCTAATTCAATAATTTCCTTTGCGTTTATTAAATGTGATTTTTCTATAGAGAACAAAGTTCTCTTTATCATTATTATTAAATTACTCTGAATCAGGGTTACAGGACAGGAAAAAGAAATGCTTGATTCATTCTCTTCATCAATTTTCAGAGTAATGAGTCACTGTCTTAGCAACCTTTGGAGTGACCAGTTAAGTTCTTTTTTTAAAGAGATCATTAAAAACTGATTTCTGTGTACTTGATACACTTCAATATACTGAGTCTCTTAAATATGTGTATACATATTTAAGAGACTCAGTATACTGGGTCTCAAACTGTCCCGTCTTTGGCCAATGGAAACCCCTTCAAACTGGCTATGTCACTCTGATGTGACCCCAGTAGTCTTTGATTGCTTCTTCACTTCCAGGAATTACAGTATGTTCCAGGCTTGTCTTGCTATTTCCCATCTCAGTTCTGCCTAACACCTCCTCTACTAAAGAATCCTAGTATTTAGAGATCACACTCTGATTACTAAGGGTATGAATTGCCACTGGACTGTGATTGTTTCTAGGCCTTTTTAGTGTCCAGAGATAGGAATCATTTTTTTCTTTAAAAATAAAATTCATCGTAAGTTCATACTGGTATTTCTAATTCAAGTAAAGATTTGAGGGTTTTTTTTTTTTTTTTTTTTTTTTTTTTTGCAGTACGTGGGCCTCTCACTGCTGTGGCCTCTCCCGTTGCGGAGCACAGGCTCCGGACCCGCAGGCCCAGAGGCCATGGCTCACGGGCCCAGCCGCTCCGCACCATGCGGGGTCCTCCCGGACCAGGGCACGAACCCGTGTCCCCTGCATCGGCAGGCGGACTCTCAACCACTGTGCCACCAGGGAAGCCCGATTTGAGGGTTTTAATTTAATTTACTTTATATTTGTATCCTCTTTTCTTAGGCTAAAAATCTTATTTTCTAATGCATTCACATACTTACTTATTTGCATTATCCTACAATTATTACCAACAATAAGATAAAGAGGATAGTTTAATCATGTTCAATGTGCTAACTTCTAAAAAAGCTGAATTTGGACTTCCCTAGTGGTGCAGTGGTCCACCTGCCAGTGCAGGGGACATAGGTTCGAGCCCTGGTCCAGGAAGATCCCACATGCCGCGGAGCAACTAAGCCTGTGAGCCACAACTACTGAAGCCCGCGCACCTAGAGCCCGTGCTCCTCAACAAGAGAAGCCGCCGCAATGAGAAGCCCACGCAACACAATGAAAAGCAGCCCCTGAGCGCCGCAACTAGAGAAAGCCCGCGCGCAGCAACGAATACCCACACAGCCAAAAATAAAAAATATAAATAAATAAATAAATTTGTAAAAAAAAAGAAAAAGATTTACTCCCTTAAAGTAAATAAATAAATAAGCTTAATTTAACAAAAATGTTTTTCTCTCAGATTTTTTAAGTCTTTGGAAAAAACAAAAAACTAAAGTTCTCTTAAAAATATATATTTGAAATGATAAGTGCTTGCTAAAATTATTCTATATTTCTTGTTAAAATTTCTCTAATCCCTTTTAGAACTGTTCCAAAATACAGTAAGTACTCAATTACTTGATTGCAAAGTGATGGTCGTATTATTAAATATATTTTTCCCTATCAACACAATGAATACAGTATGGCTGATAATGAAATGTGTCATATATATAAAAAGTGTGTATGATTATTGGTAGGGTATGTGCACACACAACTATTTTTACCATATAGGAGTAAACATTTTAATTTACTCAGAACAAATAAAATTTTATAGTATCAAGTCAAAGAAGGGGACCAGAATATAGTAAATGTTGTTAGGTGTTAGAAAAGCCAAAACCTACCTATCACTCATAATTTTATGTCTCGTTTCTCTTTTATATTATCTACAATGACAAACAATACTGGCATAATGAAAGCATGCAAACATTTGCTTTTGGGTACCCAAATTAATTAAATAATTGCATTTAAAAAGAAGCTGTGAAAAACTGAAGATGAACTAGGACTAAAATGAATTTAGATTCAGGTTGAGTCAGTGGTACTAGTGAAAACTGCTCCCTTGGGTAAGCAATTATCACAGGGGAGATGCAACTTTCCCATTCTGAAAATCAGGAAGTTGGGCTAGTACTAGGGTAAAAAAAAAAAAAGCATCTGAATTAGTTGGCAACACCTAAAAGATATTTAACGCAAAAATCTGAATATAAAATTGAGGAAAGAAAATTTATTTTTCAAGTCTGAGTCAGCTTTTGCACTTCAGTAATAGGCTGGAGCTAAAAACAATTGGCCACGCTCTTCATGATTGGACACTCAGCCACATTTCCCAGACCCACCCTTATCACTGGCCTGCCTCACTCATTTTATTTGCCTTACCTCACTGGCCAATGGGCATTTAGGTCTGTATCACAAGTTAAATCTATAACCAATACTGTGCTTGAGAACACCCTACCCTTTAGAACAAGTTCACTTTTTCTTTTTCTTCTGTACTACACATTGGTTTCTACTACCAAACAACACTGGTTTATAAACATTCTTTCACCATCTAACATTCTATCCCTCATGCAACATCAATACTGCTCAGAATATAGGAAGAAAGGCAGAAGTACCATCAAGCAAGTTTTACCTGTGAATTTGATCTTGCCTGCTTGATCGTACTGGAGCCAGACCATCGATTTCATCAAAGAAAATAATTGATGGGCGCATCTGATAGGCCTAGGAAGCAAGTCCAGTGATTGCATGTTATCATGAAAAACTTCAAATACATAGACTTAGTATAAAGCATTTTAATCCATTTTCATTCCTATTTGCTTATAAGAAGTTTTTAAAAATATAAACTCAAGAACTATGTTTTAATGATTCAGACACAATAAATTATAAGAGCATACAACTTAAGTTTATTTGCATTTTCAGCTGGAAACATTCAATATACTCCACTGGTTATATCCCTCAGATTTCATACAGCTACAATTATTGGGACACAAAAAATATCTACTGAAGACCAACTGTCGAAACAAGACAAAGAATAGAAGACAGTGACATAGCTTTCCTCCATGTCAGGAGGAAAAAAACATTTATTTAATAAGATGCCATAGTTTAAAATCTATTTCAGTAAAGTTAAAACAAAAAAACCTCAGTGAATTCTACAAAGAGATATAAAAGCATTTGCAACAATATGCCTCAGTAGCTAAGAATGCTATTATCTCACAACTTACTGTCAATACAATTGGGATATGAAACTGAAAGCCACTCTAGGGCAGAGCTAATCTTCAGCTCGTATACTGAAACATAACTCACTACTGTCGTCTCTTTTAAGAGTGAGACTAACACTCTGTCTCTAGTCTTTAGATATGAGACCTAAGACTCCAGAGAACTTAGACCCAATTATTCCTTCCTCTTTTTACTATAAAACTGTTCATCATACGTTGGTGTAATCATGACACGACAAAGGAAAATAATCTAGGAAGAGTATATATTTGGTATAATTATTATGAGTTTATTTCTATGAAAAGTGATCAAATGCAAGGTTTATCCAATCCTTATACTTAATCTACACTGATTACAGATCTATACAGGTAAATTTTAATATCATACCTGATCAAATAGCAATCGCAGCTGTCTTTCAGATTCTCCTACCCACTTACTCAGACCATCAGCACCTTTCCTCATGAAAAATGCTACTCTTTTATCCCCTTGACTGCATTCATTGGCAAGTGCTCTAGCAACCAGAGTTTTTCCAGTTCCAGGTGGACCATAAAACAAGCAACCCCTGTAAAAGAATAAGTATTATTTTAGTACTATACTGAAAAACAGACCAAACAAAAACTTAGAAACCAATTTCATGGATACATTTAATGAATAAGAATGTAATTAAGACAAGTGAAATATCATTTCAATCCACAAAGCACAACTTAAAACCTAGGAATTAATATTCATACTATAAAATTAATATTGAAACTAAATAAAACCCTTTATGTGAAACATATTTTCTTTCATTCATTCATCATGCTCATCATATTATCTTATCTTGCATAAAAGTTATGATTGAAAAGACCTGACTGTTTAATTTTATAACATATCAGGGGAAAGAACAGCAGATTTCACGTATAATCTTTGGTCTGAGCACCAGTAACATAACAGCAAAAGTTTTGCAAGAAAACAGTGGGAATGGACACAAGAGAAAATAAGATAAAAGAAGAGAGAACTTGAAGTAGTGGCTGGGTGACAGGGACTAGGACAACACAAAGAATTCAAGATAATTTTTGGTGACATCACTGCACTGTCATAGGGTAATGTACAGCTTTTTCACATATTTCCAAAGTTATTCATTGTTCTCAGGACAGAATTCTGAGAAAATGGGTTATATTCATAATCTTACTAGAAATGATCATCAAATAACTGCTCTTGAAAAGAAAAGTTAAGGAAGATCCCAGAAAAACAGAAATGACAAAATAAGAATGGCAAAAAAAAAAAAAAAATCACAAGTGATGGATAAAATCTATTCAAAGTCAAGAAAAAAATAAAAGAAAAATAAGGGAATTCCCTGGCAGTCCAGTGTTTAGGACTTGGTGCTTGCACTGCCAGGGCGCGGGTTCAATCCCTGGTCAGGGAACTAGTATCCCACAAGCCACGCATTGCAGCCAAAAGAAATAAAAAATAATAAGAAATGAATATAATCAAATGCAAATGGTAAAAAAACAAAGCAATTGTTAAGAAAACAATCAGACAAGTGAAATAAACCAGTGATTTCAATGTACAAAAGTCAAGACAGAAACAGATTTTTAAAAATATATCTATTTTTGGGCTTCCCTGGTGGTGCAGTGGTTGAGAGTCTGCCTGCCTATGCAGGGGACGTGGGTTCGTGCCCCGGTCCAGGAGGATCCCACATGCTGCAAGGCAGCTGGGCCCGTAAGCCATGGCCACTGAGCCTGCATGTCCGGAGCCTCTGCTCTGCAGCGGGAGAGGCCACAGTGGTGAGAGGCCCGCATACCGTAAAAAAAAAAAAAAAAAAAAAAATATATATATATATATATATATATATATTTTTTTTTTAATATATCTCACAGTAATCTTATTTGTAAGGTGGTATCTTAAAGAAAAAACTTAATGATTCCCATAAAGAGGAAGCAATGAGATGTTCATGATATTGACATCTGTGATAATGAAAACAGGAGAAAACAAAATAGCCAGAAATAGCAGAATCAATTAAATAAAATGTGATACATCCACAAAATGGAATATTATTCAGCCATTAAAATGGAAAGAGAACATACCATATGAAAATAGTTTAACATAGTCATATATTGATTTTTTATGAGCAGAAATGTAAGAAAGGGGAAATGTAAGGAAGGGGAAATGAAGAGAAAAAATTGAAGGAATCTGTTGTTGAATTTTTTTACTTTAATTTTTAAAATTCAAGTATAGTGGATATAAAATATTAACTAAGTTACAGGCATACAATATAGTAATTCACCATTTTTAAAGGTTATATTCCATTTATAGTAATTAGAAAATATGTGCTCTATTCCCTATGTTGTACAATATATCCTTGTAGCTTATTTTATACCTAATAGTTTGTACCTCTTAATCCCCTACCCCTATATTACCCCTCCCCAGTTCCCTCTCCCCACTGGTAAGCATTAGTTTGTCCTCCATATCTGTGAGTCTGCTTCTTTTTTCTTATATTCACTAGTGTATTGTACTTTCGTATTCCACATATGAGTGATATCATACAGTATCTGCCTTCCTCTGTCTGACTTATTTCACTCAGCATAATGCCCTCCAAGTCCATCAGTGTTGCTGCAAATGGCAAAATTTCATTCTTTTTCTGAGTGGCTGAGTAGTATTCCACTGAGTATATACATACCACATCTTCTTTATCCATTCATCTGCTGATGGACACTTAGGTTGCTTCCATAACTTGGCAACTGTAAATAATGCTGCTATGAACATTGGGTTGCATGTGTCTTTTTGAATTAGTGTTTTTGTTTTTTTCAGATATATACCCAGGAGTGGAATTACTGGGGCATACGGTGGTAGTTCTATCTTTAGTTTTTTGAGAAACCTCCATACTGTTTTCCACAGTAGTGCACCAATTTACACTCCCACCAACAATGTATGAGGGTTCCCTTTTCTACACATTTTCCCCACATTTGTTATTTGTGTTCTTTTTAAAATAAATTTATTTATTTATGGCTGTGTTGGGTCTTTGTTGCTGCATGCAGGCTTTCTCTAGTTGCGGCAAGCGGGGGCTACTCTTCGTTGTGCTGAGTGGGCTTCTCATTGCGGTGGCTTCTCTTGTTGCGGAGCACAGGCTCTAGGCGCATGGGCTTTGGTAGCTGTGGCTTGTGGGCTCTAGAGCGCAGGGTCAGTAGTTGTGGTGCACGGGCTTAGTTGCTCCATGGCATGTGGAATCTTCCCGGACCAGGGTTCGAACCCATGTCTCTTGCATTGGCAGGTGGATTCTTAACCACTGTGCCACCAGGGAAGCCGTATTTGTGTTCTTTTTGATAACAGCCATTCTGACAGGTGTGAGGTGATATCTCATTGTGGTTTTGATTTGCATTTCCCTGATGATTAATGATGCTGAGCATCTTTTCAACTGCCTGTTGGCCATCTGCATGTCCCTTTGGAAAAATATCTATTCAGTTCTTTTGCCCATTTTTTAATCATGTTTTTTGTTTTTTAATGTTGAGTTATATGAGCTGTTTATATATGTTGGATATTTACCCCTTATCAGTCAGTCATATCATTTGCAAATATCTTCTCCCATATGTTGTCTTTGTGTTTTGTCAATGGTTTCCTTTGCTGTGCAAAAGCTTTTAATATAACTATGTCTCATTTGTTTATTTTGCTTTTATTTCCTTTGTTTTAGGAAACAGATCCAAAAAAATTTTGCTATGATTTATGTTAAAGAGTGTTCTGCCTATGTTTTCCTCTAGGAGTTTTATGGTGGGGAGAGGAGAGATATAAAAGAGGAAATGAAGTTATATAATACATGGCTAAACTGCAAGAAATATTTACATAGTCATAAAGCAAACAGTGAAAATCAAGTTTATCTATATATAAATAAACTACTGGAAATATGGAAGGGGGAAAATGTGTATATGTGGAGGGTGGGGAAAGTAAGAGTCAAATAGTCATTGTTCACAGGAAGTCTATATATTATGTCTAAAATAGAAAAAACAGAAGGGACTACTACCATTTTTTCTTTGTAAAACTTATAGTACTATTTAACTTTTAAAATTATGTACATATAATCAACTATACTTCATTATAAAATAAAGAATATATTAAAAATTACATACATGTATTACTCTGACATAAATTCAAAACTAAATTACAAAACTGAAAGAAAAAAAGTAAAGAGTATGTATGAGAGGAATTCTACTAAATTATGAAAAGCCATGGAAAACGATTTTTTTTTAATGGAGAATCAATTTTGAAACCATTTTTCATGTTAAACATTAAGAAAGTAAAATATTCGAAACACCCAGGATGTTGCAGGGCAAATATAACAAATTACTGTAGACCTGAAAATTTTCAACAGAGAAGCATTATCTTTCTGGACATAGCATAGCTCAGATTTTGGCTAAAATAAAATGTATAATTAAATTACCTTGGAGGTTGAATTTTGAATTTTTCAAAGACTTCTGGATAAAGTAGTGGAAACACCACCATCTCTTTTAGAGCTGCAATATGATTAGACAAGCCACCAACACTATCAAATCGCACCTGGTAATGGAAGGGAAACATTGACATTCTTAAATTTGGAATCAAAATTAAAATCTTACTCCATTCCCAAACTACCCAAGCCACACACAGTCAACTGAGTAACAGGATCTTAGTTGTGGCCTAAAGATTAAAAGAAGAAAGAAAAGAATCTATAAAGATTAAAATTTCTGATAAAACAATTGATTTCTTTTTTAACTTTGAACTGAAGCAAAAAATAACATTTCAGACTGTACTTACTGAAGAATCTACTTGCATTAGATCAACATCAGCAAGGCTTCCTCCAATTTTCATTCCATCTTTATAAATTCCTTTTAATTCATCTTTCCGAAAATTTAGTGGGAGGCACCTATTTTAAAAAGATTAAAAAAAAAAACCCATTCATCAACCCCCTTTCCTTCCCCAAATTCCATGTTAGAATATATACATTTTTCTTAAGAATTAAAAAAATTTCAAATGGGGAAATCATGAGATTATGTGTTTCAAGTTCCTCATTTTCTTTAGAGGTTGAGAACTTAAGTGTTAGAAATATTTATATCTGAACCTTTATTATTAAAGACATACAATCAAATGAAAATATCAGTTTTCAAGATACCACAGCAACATAAAGTAATTCATGGTTGAGAATTCAGAAAGTATCAATATACATTATAATAATCTTGTCTGACCTACAGAGAGTTTACCATTTGTCAAACACTGTTTTAGTTTAGGTGATTTACATGTATAAATTCATTAAATCCTCACAATATTCTTATGAAGTAGGTATTATTATTTCCCCAATTTTAAAAGAAAACCGAGGCACAGAAAGGTTAACTGTAATGCCCAAGATCACGCAACTAGGAAATGGCAAATCTAGGAATCACATACAAGCAGCATGTCTCCAGATCTGCAACAACTCTGCTACTATACCTCTCAGCAAAATACTCAGTCTACCAGCACCTGGATCCATATCAACCCTTTCAAGCAAGAATGAATCACTACTTTCCTAATTACTTTCAAAAACAGTTATGGTAGGTTACAAAAAATATACCTAGAAAAACCTGCTTGTTTTATAGCTGGAAGAATGAACACACTTATGTTAAAAGTTAAGATGCTTGTAGCAGAATGCCTAAGCAAAAAATGCCTGCTCCAACTGAACACAAGTAAAAGCACACCATGCTCACCCCAAGTGACAATTCTTGCTAGTCTCAAACTCCACGAGGAATTTATACTGTAAAGTCTAAGATGGAAAAGTTTTCAGCTGTGGCTTTTAAAAAGATATTTCTTAAACAATTTTTAATAGAACTGCATAATAATAAAAACCATAGGATTGGGACTGCCCTGGTGGTGCAGTGGATGGGACTCCGTGCTCCCAATGCAGGGAGCCTGGGTCCGATCCCACACCCACATGCATGCCGCAACTAAGAGTTTGCATGTCACAACTAAGGAGCCCGTGAGCCACAACTAAGGAGCCCTGGAGCCGCAACTACGGGGCCAACGTGCTGCAACTAAGGAGCCGGGGAGCTGCAACTAAGCAGCCCACCTGCCACAGCTAAGACCCAGGGCAGCCAAAAAAAAAAAAAAAAAAAGCCATAAGGTTAGATGCACATTTTTATGAAATGAAGGCAAAGTACATAACTTTTGAATGATCTCATTGCTGTCCAATAGATATGAAATGCAAGCCAAAAATGTAATTTAAAATTTTCTATTAACCACACTAAACAGAGTAAAATTAATTTTAATAATGTATTTTATATATCCCAATATATCCAAAATATTATCATTTAATCATACAAAATCAATATTTAAAAAATTAAGGTATTGGACTTCCCTGGTGGTGCAGTGGTTAAGAATCCGCCTGCCAATGCAGAGGACATGGGTTTGAGCCCTGTTCCGGAAAGATGCCACATGCCGCGGAGCAACTAAGCCCGTGCGCCACAACTACTGAGCCTGCACTCTAGAGTCCGCGAGCCACAACCCCTGAAGCCCACGCGCCTAGAGCCTGTGATCCGCAACAAGAGAAGCCACCGCAATGAGAAGCCCACGCACCGCAACAAGGAGTAGCCCCCACTCACCACAACTAGAGCAAGCCCGTGCGCAGCAACGAATACCCTACACAGCCAAAAATAAATAAATTAATTTAAAAAAAAAAGACAAAAATAGGGCTTCCCTGGTGGCGCAGTGGTTGAGAGTCCGCCTGCGCATCCGGAGCCTGTGCTCCACAACGGGAGAGGCCGCAATAGTGAGAGGCCCGCGTACCGAAAAAAAAAAAAAAAGATAAAAATAATCAAAATCGTAGGCTGGTTGGTAGTATCCAATACGATGCTGATATATGTGGAATCTAGAAAAATGGTACAGATGAACCTGTTTGCAAGTCAGAAATAGAGACACAGGTGTAGGGAACAAACTTATGGACACCAAGGGGGGACAATGGTGGGTGGGGTGGTGGTGGTGGGATGAATTGGGAGATTGGGATTGACATATATACACTAGTATGTATAAAATAGAAACTAATAAGAACCTGCTGTATAAAAAAATAAATAAAATTCAAAACAAAAATACAATGCTGAGTGCTGCAAATACTCAAAAAGTTTTAAAATCACTTCTGCCTTTGGACAGTTGCAAAGACTCACAGAATAAAAACAGAATCTGGCTGGGAAAACCAGATTTAATCATTCTATTGGCTCAGGGTCTAGAGCATTTCCTGAGTCAGAGTACAATCATGGTTAAGTAGGTATGTCCAAAAATATAAAAGGTTCACAATCTATTATCTGAAAAATTGAGGTCCAGAATCTTATACCTAAAAAAAACCTCTGAAAACAACTTTTTTCATTATTCACTTAGCAGCAAAACATGACCTGAAATGTCATAAAGGCAATTCAAAATCTCTATTTGTCCTGCTTACTATGGTTATTCATACATTTTACTATAAAATTAATATATCTGACTATACAGTGCTGGCCCAGACACACCTACAAATGTTAATATTGCACATTATATATGTTGTATGTTTTCTTTGTAAATCCCTCCCCCAAATCTGAATTCTGAAATATAAAGCAGCCCCAGGGTTTTGATAAGGGGCTGTGGAAACAGATATAAGTAAGAAAATAATCCTTCACCATCTACCCATTCAAACACGTCCAAAGACCATATTTGTGATCTGCCTGTAAAACCACCGAGTACAAGTCTCCAGTTTTATATGCAAGACTAACTTATTTAATACTATCATTAATATTATAATAGAATCTTACTTATAATTATGTAATATACATAATTGTGTGTGAATTCAGTGGGTATTCACATAATTAAGACTAACAATTAATAAAAAGGACTAACATTTACTAAGTGTTTCTTGTACCAGGTGGTTGACGTATTATCAAACTTAATTAAAATTGGACAAGTACATATTAGTAGGCTCATTATACAGTTGGGGCCAACGTGGCTCATAGTTTAAAGAACTTGCTTAAAATATCAGAACTAGTCAATGATGGTATAATTCAAAACCTTTCTCTATTTAAAAAAAAATCCACCTTCTGTACACTACCACATTGATGATCTCCAGTTGTTTATTTCATAAACCAATAAAGTTATAAGCAAACAACAAAACCTTGTGGACTGAGAAAGTTTCCAACGTCTGATGTGCAAAGTAGGGATTATTTTTGAACATTATAGTTACAAACGCATATAGAACTTAACATATGTCAGATACTATTTTAAACATTTTATAGGTATTAACTCACCTAATTTGCACAATTCTATGAGATAGGTGCTACTGTCTCCATTCTACAGATCAAAAAACTAAAGCATGGAGAGGATAAATAACTTGGAAAAGGTCATTAATAAGTGGTAGAGCTGAACTCACAACCTAGGCAGTCCTAGTTCTTCAAAATTACACTGTAGAAAGGCCATTATTTCAGTTTTTTAAAAAAATTCTAAATACATATACCCACATTCACTTTTTCGTTTTTCCATTTTACTAATAACTTTTGAAAAATTTGGCACAGACAGCACTGAACCAGCACTTTGAACCTAACCAGAGCGTCTAGAGTTGCCAGTTCTAGTTCCTTGACAACCAGTAACGTGTACTTTGTAATACCGGTGAAGCAATTGTGCTATTTATGTTACCTTCTTGTTTAAAGGGGCTAGGCTTGTTCCAGAAACTCCAAACTGAAGCTAAAGAGTAAACTTTAGATGACTAGAGGTTAGCAATCACAAGGAAGAAAGAAAATCCTACTTAAAGGCAGCATTTCTGAAGTTCTGCTATGTAAGTACGCCAAAGACCCTTCAAAAATCCTACGTTGTGGCTGCAAGTTTCACTAAGAGCAATGTTCAAACAACTCTTTGGATGTGTGCTTTCTTTCCCTGCCTAAGTAGGATATAAATGATAAACAGAAGCTGGTCTCTTCAAGAAAAAGTAAAAAGACTAATAAGCCAAATGACTACCATTAAAGTTGTTAGAAGGAATGAGATGTTAACTCCACCATGGTGAAGAAATTGAAAAAAAAAAAAGGTTTAAAGGGCTACATTCAAAAGATCAGGTAATAACAAGTGTTAGTAAAGGTGTAGAGAAATTGGAACTCTAGTACATTGCTTGTGGAAATGTAAAGTGCAGCAGCCATTTTGGAAAAACAATCTGGCAATTCCTCAAAACATTAAATATAGCTAGCATTTGATCTAGCAATTCCACTTTTAGGTATATACCCAAGAGAAATGAAAACATTTGTTCACACAAAAAGTTGTACATGAATGTTCATAATAGCATTACTCATAATAGCCAAAAAGTAGAATCAACCCAAATGTCTATCAACTAATAAAGGGATAAACAAAGTATAGTATATTTATACAATGGAATCTTATTTGGCAATAAAAAGGAATGAAGTACTAATACATCCTACAATGCGGATGAACCTGGAAAATATTATACCAAGCAAAAGAAGCCAGTCACAAAGAATTCCACTTATATGAAATACCCAGAATCTATACGGACAGAAAATAGAACAGTGGTAGGTTAGGGCTGGAAGCATTGGCGAGTGATTAACTAAAGAGTACGGGGTTACATTTCTTTTTTCTTTTTTTTGGTCACACCGTGCATGTACGGGATCTCAGTTCCCTGGTCAGGGATGGAACCTGTGCCCCCTACATTGGGAGAGCTGAGTCTTAACCACTGGACCACCAGGTAAGTCCCCAGGGTTACTTTTTGAGGCAAGAAAAATGTTCTAAAATTGTGGTGGTTGGGATTTCCCTGGTGGTCCAGTGGGTAAGATTCCACTCTCCCAATGCAAGGGGCCCAGGTTTGATCCCTGGTAGGGGAACTAGATCCCGCATGCATGCCGCAACTAAGAGTTTGCATGCCACAACTAAGAAGTCCACATGCTGCAACTAAAAGATTCCACATGCTGCAACAAAGATCCCGCGTGCCACAACTAAGACCTGGTGCAGCCAAAATAAATAAATAAATAAAATTAATATTAAAAAATAAAACAAAATTGTGGTGATGGTTGCACAACTCAGTGAATAAAAACCATTGAATTGTATACTTTAAATGGGCGAACTATATGGCATGTGAATTATATCACAATAAAGTTGTTATCAAAAAGAAAAAGTCTAAAGGGAATTATCAAAACCAACACCAAGGTAATTAAGCCAAATAATGTGACTCAGGGTACAGATTAAACCTCTTGGTTCATAGTTTAAATGAGTCAGAATCCTCCACTAGTCCGAGATCCAAGGGCAGGAATTCTGACTTAAGTCATTTTTATATCCATAGTGCTTGGCACATAGTAGTACTCAAACATTTGTTAAATAATAGGAGGGGGAAAAAATCCTGTACCCAAGGAGCTATGCAATGACATGAGACACTCTCCACAGAGAAAGAGTATACCCTGTGAACCAAATATGGGAACTCAAGCACCAAACAGGCAAAAAAAATTCCTCCCTACTGCAAGATATATCGTAGGTGGTGATTACAGAGGTAAGTCAATCAACAAGCATGTTAATTCCAGAAATATAAACACATTAAATATGGGAAAAGAAATTAAATTTCAAAGTAACTGAAAGCCTCTCACTTCTGTGGGATCAAACATAGGCCTGTTTTGTGAGTCAGTCAACCAAGACAGCTGCCCTGGGCCCTATGCTTGATGGGGACTCCAGGGAGCACTACACCTTACTCTCCTTTTCTGAAGATCATTAAATTACACTATCAAAATATTGGTCTTTAACAATATCCTATGGGGTCTATGAAAAGTACTGACAGCATGGCCTCCTTTTTTTTTTTTTTAATATTTATTAACTTATTTTGGCTGCACTGGGTCTTAGTTGTGGCACACAGGATCTTTGCTGTGGCATGTGGACTTCTTAATTGCAGCACGCATGTGGGATCTAGTTCCCTGACCGGCTATCGAACCCGGGCCCCCGGAACTGGGAGCGCTGAGTCTTACCCACTGGACCATCACAAAAGTCCCTGGCCTCTTTTCTTTTTTTGTGTGTGTGTTTAACTTTTTTTTTTAATTGAAGTATAGTTGATTTACAATGTTGTGTTAGTTTCAGGTGTACAGCACAGTGATTCAGTTATACATACATCTATATATAAAAATATGTATATATTCTTTTTCAGATTCTTTTTCCTTATAGGTTATTACAAGATATTGAGTATAGTTCCCTGTGCTATACAGGTCCTTGTTGGTTACCTATTTTATTTTATTATTTATTTATTTATTTTAAAATTTATTTATTATTTTTGGCTGCGTTGGGTCTTTGTTGCTGCGCGCAGGCTTTCTCTAGTTGCGGCAAGCGGGGGCTACTCTTCGTTGCAGTGCGCAGGCTTCTCACTGAGGTGGTTTCTCCTGTTGTGGAACATGGGCTCTAGGCACGCGGGCTTCAGTAGTTGTGACTGGCCTCTTTTCAAGTGCAGTTTATCTTGGGCAGCCCTGACAGGTTGTCTTTCTGATTCTCTATGCTTCTGGGCTCTGGTTGTGTGAAAAGGGATGATGAAACAAGAAATCTAGACCGTACACTTGTGATTTTGAGACTCTGAACATCAAATTAAAAGACCCTGGGTTCATATTTGTCCTAGAAGAGAGAAATTTGTCAGTACCTATAGAGGTGTTGCCTTCCATGGCCAAAACATGATCAGATATAGTCTGCATCTAATGAGGAGGCTTCTAAAAACTGTTCGAATAGTTGAAGTCTCATAAGACCTCAGTCTTACTTCTGAGCACATTAATAATACTAGGAAAAAAGCACCATTCCCCACATGAGTGTCATTTTTTTCTGCCTTTTTAGGCTTCACCCTATAAGCTTTCTCATTCATGAACTACTATAATGCTACTATTACCCAGAAAATTTCTAATGCATCAGAAAATCTGTTATTACTCAGGAGAATGAAGAAATAACAAGAATTACCTCTTTAGACTTAAGTATGACAGATAGGCAACAAGTGTTAGGATGTAAAAGGAAAAGAAACCCACAAATAATTTGAATAGTCATAGAAAATTAATGTTTCCCAGTATGTAAGAAGAGCAAATTTGAAAAATATATCCAAAAATGGATGGTCACAGTCATAAGTCTAGAAGCTATGTAACTTAGAATTTGTCATGGTAAGAAAATATATCTAGGACAGTATGTGAAGAGAAGACTAAACCTATACTCTAACTTAATGTGAAAATTAAATGAAACAATCTATGTAAAATGCTTAACACCAAGCCAGGAATACAGTAAACACTGAAGCAAAGGTAGCTCTCTATTATTAGTGTGGAACAATGGAACAAACTACCTTACCATGGTAGTTGTTAACAATTCCTATCAGTGGAAGCAAAACCAAAAACTAGTCAGTGGTAGTGGGGATTAGAACACTAAAGGCATAGAGCTAACTCTCCCAAATATACAATTCTAGAATTCTATCCTGATACACCTAATCCTAAGACTCTACAATCCTACCTTAACATACAGACAACTATGTTGTCATAAATCAGTCACTATTTCAGAACCAAACCTGTTCATTCGTTTACAATAAGGACTTCTTGGTCCCGCAGAAGATAATCGATATCTTGGTCTTTTGGGAGAAGCTGGGCCACTATAAAATATGTTGGGCTTTCTCTGATGACGAGGTTCTAAAAAAAAAAATTATATGTATGTGACATATAAATATGTATAAAGACAATTTTGCTCTTCACCTAAATATTTACAATGATGCTACTTTCCATGAAAATACTAGTACATATCTACTGTAGAATATTTTACTGTTCATGTTTTAAATCGTTTATGCCTGCAACGTCGCTGTTGAATATATATGTGTAGCATAAACAACAACTAACCAAAACACACACTGGCCATAAACAACCATTATGATTATACTGATGCATAATAGCTGATTATCAGCTTTGCATATATACGCTCAGATGTATTGAGGTACAACTTTAACATAAATCAAAAGCGATCCTATTTACACTAACTTATAAAATAAAGTACAGAGCTTCCGGGAAGATGGCGGAAGAGTAAAATGCGGAGATCACCTTTCTCCCCACAGATACACCAGAAATACATCTACACGTGGAACAACTCCTACAGAACACCTACTGAACGCTGGCAGAAGACCTCAGACCTCCCAAAAGGCAAGAAACCCCCAGTAACAGGGGTGCGGGGGTCAAAGAGGAGAGATTCCCGCACAGAGGATCGGTGCCGACCGGCACTCACCAGCCTGAGAGGCTTGTGTTCTCCCCCGCCGGGGCGGGCGGGGCTGGGAGCTGATGCTCCGGCTTCGGCCGGAGCGCCGGGGGCGGACTGGGGTTCGAGGCATGAACACAGCCTGCAGGGAGGGAGTCCGGGGAAAAGTCTGGACCTGCCGAAGAGGCAAGAGACTTTTTTTCCTGCTTTGTATCCTGATTCGCTAGGAGAGGGGATTAAGGATGCTCCGTAACTGAGCTCCAGAGACGGGCGTGAGCCGCGGCTAAAAGGGCCTGAAACGCTAACGCCGCTGCTGCCGTCACCAAGAAGCCTTTGTGCGATCACAGGTCTCTATCCACACGCCACTTCCGGAGAGCCTGTGCAGCCCGCCACTGCCAGGTTCCCGGTAACCAGGGACAACTCCCCCGGGAGAACGCACGGCGCGCCTCAGGCTGGTGCAACGTCACGCCGGCCTCTGCCGCCGCAGGCTCGCCCCGCACTCCGTGCCCCTCCCCCCACCCCCGGCCTGGGTGAGCCGGAGCCCCCGAATCAGCGGCTCCTTTGACCCCATCCTGTCTGAGTGAAGAACAGACGCCCTCCGGCGACCTACACGCAGAGGTGGGGCCAAATCCAAAGCTGAGCCCCTGGGAGATGTGAGAACAAAGAAGAGAAAGGGAAATCTCTCCCAGCAGCCTCAGAAGCAGCGGATTAAAGCTCCACAATCAACTTGATGGACCCTGCATATGTGAAATACATGAATAGACAACGATCATCCCAAATTGACGAGGTGGACTTTGAGAGCAAGATTTATGATTTTTTTCCCCTTTTCCTTTTTTTGTGAGTGTGTATGTGTATGCTTCTATGTGAGATTCTGTCTGTACAGCTTTACTTCCACCATTTGTCCTAGGGCTCTATTCGTCCGTTTTTTTCTCTTAATAATTATTTTTTTATTTTAATAACTTTATTATATTTTACTTTACATTATTTTATTTTACTTTATCTTCTTTCTTTCTTTTTTCCTTCCTTCCCTCCTTCCTTCCTCCCTCCCTCCTTCCCTCCTTTCTTTCTTTCTTTCTTATTCTACTAATTCTTTCTTTCTACATTTTCTCCCTTTTATTCTGAGCCATGTGGATGAAAGGCTCTTGGTGCTGCAACCAGGAGTCAGTGCTGTGCCTCTGAGGTGGGAGAGCCAACTTCAGGACATTGGTCCACAAGAGACCTCCCAGCTCCACATAATATCAAACGGCGAAAATCTCCCAGAGATCTCCATCTCAACACTATCACCCAGCTTCACTCAGCGACCAGCAAGCTACAGTGCTAAACATCCTATGCCAAACAACTAGCAAGACAGGAACACAACCCCATCCATTAGCAGAGAGGCTGCCTAAAATCATAATAAGTCCACAGACACCTCAAAACACACCACCAGACGTGGACCTGCCCACCAGAAAGACAAGATCCAGCCTCATCCGCCAGAACACAGGCACTAGTCCCCTCCACCAGGAGGCCTACACAACCCACTGAACCAACCTTAGCCACTGGGGACAGACACGAAAAACAGCGGGAATTACGAACCTGCAGCCTGCAAAGAGGAGACCCCAAACACAGTTAAGATAAGCAAAATGAGAAGAAAGACACACAGCAGATGAAGGAGCAAGATAAAAACCCACCAGACCTAACAAATGAAGAGGAAATAGGCAGTCTACCTGAAAAAGAATTCAGAATAATGATAGTAAAGATGATCCCAAATCTTGGAAATAGAATAGACAAAATGCAAGAAACATTTAACAAGGACCTAGAAGAGAAGAACTAAAGATGAAACAAACAACGATGAACAACACAATAAATGAAATGAAAAAGACTCTAGATGGGATCAATAGCAGAATAACTGAGGCAGAAGAACGGATGAGTGACCTGGAAGATAAAATAGTGGAAATAACTACTGCAGAGCAGAATAAAGAAAAAAGAATGAAACGAACTGAGGACAGTCTCAGAGACCTCTGGGACAATATTAAATGCACCAACATTCGAATTATAGGGGTTCCAGAAGAAAAAAAGAAAAAGAAAGGGACTGAGAAAATATTTGAAGAGATTATAGCTGAAAACTTCCCTAATATGGGAAAGGAAATAGTTAATCAAGTCCAGGAAGCACAGAGAGTCCCATACAGGATAAATCCAAGGAGAAATACGCCAAGACACATATTAATCCAACTGTCAAAAATTAAATACAAAGAAAACATATTAAAAGCAGCAAGGGAAAAACAACAAATAACACACAAGGGAATCCCCATAAGGTTAACAGCTGATCTTTCAGCAGAAACTCTGCAAGCCAGAAGGAACTGGCAGGACATATTTAAAGTGATGAAGGAGAAAAACCTGCAACCAAGATTACTCTACCCAGCAAGGATCTCATTCAGATTTGATGGAGAAATTAAAACCTTTACAGACAAGCAAAAGCTGAGAGAGTTCAGCACCACCAAACCAGCTTTACAACAAACGCTAAAGGAACTTCTCTAGGCAGGAAACACAAGAGAAAGAAAAGACCTACAATAACAAACCCAAAACAATTAAGAAAATGGTGACAGGATCATACATATCAATAATTACCTTAAATGTAAATGGATTAAATGCTCCAACCAAAAGACATAGACTAGCCGAATGGACACAAAAACGAGACCCGTATATATGCTGTCTACAAGAGACCCACTTCAGACCTAGGGACACATACAGACTGAAAGTGAGGGGATGGAAAAAGATATTCCATGCAAATGGAAATCAAAAGAAAGCTGGACTAGCAATTCTCATATCAGACAAAATAGACTTTAAAACAAAGACTATTACAAAAGACAAAGAAGGACACTACATAATGATCAAGGGATCGATCCAAGAAGAAGATATAACAATTGTAAATATTTATGCACCCAACATAGGAGCACCTCAATACATAAGGCAAATACTAACAGCCATAAAAGGGGATATCGACAGTAACACATTCATAGTAGGGGAATTTAACACCCCACTTTCACCAATGGACAGATCATCCAAAATGAAAATAAATAAGGAAACACAAGCTTTAAATGATACATTAAACAAGATGGACTTAATTGATATTTATAGGACATTCCATCCAAAAAAACAGAATACACATTTTTCTCTAGTGCTCATGGAACATTCTCCAGGATAGATCATATCTTGGGTCACAAATCAAGCCTTGGTAAATTTAAGAAAATTGAAGTTGTATCAAGTATCTTTTCCAACCACAACGCTATGAGACTAGATATCAATTACAGGAAAAGATCTGTAAAAAATACAAACACATGGAGGCTAAACAATACACTACTTAATAACAAAGTGATCAGTGAAGAAATCAAAGAGGAAATTAAAAAATACCTAGAAACAAATGACAATGGAGACACGACAACCCAAAACCTATGGGATACAGCAAAAGCAGTTCTAAGAGGCAAGTTTACAGCAATACAAGCCTACTTTAAGAAACAGGAAACATCTCGAATAAACAACCTAACCTTGCACCTAAAGCAATTAGAGGAAGAAGAACAAAAAAACCCCAAAGTTAGCAGAAGGAAAGAAATCATAAAAATCAGATCAGAAATAAATGAAACAGAAGTGAAGGAAACAATAGCAAAGATCAATAAAACTAAAAGCTGGTTCTTTGAGAAGATAAACAAAATTGATAAACCATTAGCCAGACTTATCAAGAAAAAAAGGGAGAAGACTCAAATCAATAGAATTAGAAATGAAAAAGGAGAAGTAACAACTGACACTGCAGAAATACAAAAGATCATGAGAGATTACTACAAGCAACTCTATGCCAATAAAATGGACAACCTGGAAGAAATGGACAAGTTCTTAGAAATGCACAACCTGCCAAGACTGAATCAGGAAGAAATAGAAAATATGAACAGACCAATCACAAGCACTGAAATTGAAACTGTGATTAAAAATCTTCCAACAAACAAAAGCCCAGGACCAGATGGCTTCACAGGCGAATTCTATCAAACATTTAGAGAAGAGCTAACACCTATCCTTCTCAAACTCTTCCAAAATATAGCAGAGGGAGGAACACTTCCAAACTCATTCTACGAGGCCACCATCACCCTGATGCCAAAACCAGACAAGGATGTCACAAAGAAAGAAAACTATAGGCCAATATCACTGATGAACATAGATGCAAAAATCCCCAACAAAATACTAGCAAACAGAATCCAATAGCATATTAAAAGGATCATACACCATGATCAAGTGGGGTTTATTCCAGGAATGCAAGGATTCTTCAATATACGCAAATCAATCAACGTGATACACCATATTAACAAACTGAAGGAGAAAAACCATATGATCATCTCAATAGATGCAGAGAAAGCTTTCGACAAAATTCATCACCCATTTATGATAAAAACCCTGCAGAAAGTAGGCATAGAGGGAACCTACCTCAACATAATAAAGGCCATATATGACAAACCCACAGCCAACATCGTCCTCAATGGTGAAAAACTGAAAGCATTTCCACTAAGATCAGGAACAAGACAAGGTTGCCCACTCTCACCACTCTTATTCAACATAGTTTTGGAAGTTTTAGCCACAGCAATCAGAGAAGACAAGGAAATAAAAGGAATCCAAATCGGAAAAGAAGAAGTAAAGCTGTCACTGTTTGCAGATGACATGATACTATACATAGAGAATCCTGAAGATGCTACCAGAAAACTGCTAGAGCTAATCAATGAATTTGGTAAAGTAGCAGGATACAAAATTAATGCACAGAAATCTCTGGCATTCCTATACACTAATGATGAAAAATTTGAAAGTGAAATCAAGAAAATACTCCCATTTACCACTGCAACAAAAAGAATAAAATACCTAGGAATAAACCTACGTAAGGAGACAAAAGACCTGTATGCAGAAAATTATAAGACACTGATGAAAGAAATTAAAGACGATACAAATAGATGGAGAGATACACCATGTTCTTGGATTGGAAGAATCAACATTGTGAAAATGACTCTACTACCCAAAGCAATCTACAGATTCAATGCAATCCCTATCAAACTACCACTGGCATTTTTCACAGAACTAGAACAAAAAATTTCACAATTTGTATGGAAACACAAAAGACCCCGAATAGCCAAAACAATCTGTTTTTTTTTTCAAAGCAATCTTGAGAACGAAAAACGGAGCTGGAGGAATCAGGCTCCCTGACTTCAGACTATACTACAAAGCTACAGTAATCAAGACAGTATGGTACTGGCAAAAAACAGAAAGATAGATCAATGGAACAGGATAGAAAGCCCAGAGATAAACCCACGCACATATGGACACCTTATCTTTGATAAAGGTGGCAGGAATGTACAGTGGAGAAAATACAGCCTCTTCAATAAGTGGTGCTGGGAAACTGGACAGGTACATGTAAAAGTATGAGATTAGATCACTCCCTAACACCATACACAAAAATAAGCTCAAAATGGATTAAAGACATAAATGTAAGGCCAGAAACTATCAAACTCTTAGAGGAAAACATAGGCAGAACACTCTATGACATAAATCACAACAAGATCCTTTCTGACCCACCTCCTAGAGAAGAGGAAATAAAAACAAAAATAAACAAACAGGACCTAATGAAACTTCAAAGCTTTTGCACAGCAAAGGAAACCATAAACAAGACCAAAAGACAACCCTCAGAATAGGAGAAAATATTTGCAAATGAAGCAACTCACAAAGGATGAATCTCCAAAATTTACAAGCAGCTCATGCAGCTCAATAACAAAAAAACAGACAACCCAATCCAAAAATGGGCAGAAGACCTAAATAGACATTTCTCTAAAGAAGATATACAGACTGCCAACAAACACGTGAAAGGATGCTCAACATCATTAATCATTAGAGAAATGCAAATCAAAACTACAATGAGGTATCACCTCATACCAGTCAGAATGGCCATCATCAAAAAATCTATAAAGAATAAATCCTGGAGAGGGTGTGGAGAAAAGGGAACCCTCTTACACTGTTGGTGGGAATGTAAATTGATACAGCCACTGTGGAGAACAGTATGGAGGTTCCTTAAAAAGCTAAAAATAGAACTACCATATGACCCAGCAATCCCACTCCTGGGCATATACCCTGAGAAAACCACAATTCAAAAAGAGTCATGTACCAAAATGTTCATTGCAGCTGTATTTACAATAGCCTGGAGATGGAAACAACCTAAGTGCCCATCATCGGATGAATGGATAAAGAAGATATGGCATATATATACAATGGAATATTACTCAGCCATAAAAAGAAACGAAATTGAGCTATTTGTAATGAGGTGGATAGACCTAGAGTCTGTCATACAGAGTGAAGTAAGTCAGAAAGCAAAAGACAAATACCGTATGCTAACACATATATATGGAATTTAAGAAAAAAAATGTCATGAAGAACCTAGGGGTAAGACAGGAATAAAGACACAGACCTACTGGAGAATGGACTTGAGGATATGGGGAGGGGGAAGGGTGAGCTGTGACAGGGCGGGAGAGAGGCATGGACATATATACACTAACAAACGTAAGGTAGATAGCTAGTGGGAAGCAGCCGCATGGCACAGGGGGATCGGCTCGGTGCTTTGTGACCGCCTGGAGGGGTGGGATAGGGGTGGTGGGAGGGAGGGAGACGCAAGAGGGAAGAGATATGGGAACATATGTATATGTATAAGTGATTCACTTTGTTATAAAGCAGAAACTAACACACCATTGTAAAGCAATTATACCCCAATAAAGATGTTAAAAAAACAAACAAACAAAAAATAAACAAGTGGGACCTAATGAAACTTCAAAGCTTTTGCACAGCAAAGGAAACCATAAACAAGACCAAAAGACAACCCTCAGAATAGGAGAAAATATTTGCAAATGAAGCAACTGACAAAGGATTAATCTTCAAAATTTTTAAGCAGCTCATGCAGCTTAATAACAAAAAAACAAACAACCCAGTCCAAAAATGGACAGAAGACCTAAATAGACATTTCTCTAAAGAAGATATGCGGACTGCCAACAAACACATGAAAGAATGCTCAACATCACTAATCATTAGAGAAATGCAAATCAAAACTACAATGAGATATCATCTCACACCAGTCAGAATGGCCATCATCAAAAAATCTAGAAACAATAAATGCTGGGGAGGGTGTGGATAAAAGGGAACACTCTTGCACTGTTGGTGGGAATGTAAATTGATACAGCCAGTGTGGAGAACAGTATGGAGGTTCCTTAAAAAACTACAAATAGAACTACCATATGACCCAGCAATCCCACTACTGGGCATATACCCTGAGAAAACCACAATTCAAAAAGAGTCATGTACCAAAATGTTCATTGCAGCTGTATTTACAATAGCCTGGAGATGGAAACAACCTAAGTGTCCATCATCGGATGAATGGATAAAGAAGATATGGCATATATATACAATGGAATATTACTCAGCCATAAAAAGAAATGAAATTGAACTATTTGTAATGAGGTGGATAGACCTAGAGTCTGTCATACAGATTGAAGTAAGTCAGAAAGAGAGAGACAAATACCGTATGCTAACACATATATATGGAATTTAAGAAAAAATAAATGTCATGAAGAGCCTAGGAGTAAGACAGGAATAAAGACCCAGACCTACGAGAGAATGGATTTGAGGATATAGGGAGGGGGAAGGGGGAGCTGTGACAAAGCGAGAGAGAGGCATGGACATATATACACTACCAAACGTAAGGTAGATAGCTAGTGGGAAGCAGCCGCATGGCACAGGGAGATCCGCTCGGTGCTTTGTGACTGCCTGGAGGGGTGGGATAGGGAGGGTGGGAGGGAGGGAGACGCAAGAGGGAAGAGATATTGGAACATATGTATATATATAACTGATTCATTTTGTTGTAAAGCAATTATACTCCAATAAAGATGTTAAAAAAAATAAAGTACAAAGCTGTGAAAACTAAAATAATTAAAAACAGACATGAAATTTCAAAATAATCCAATTATTTACTTTCATCAAGGCTAACATTTAACTTTCTTTAGAAGAAATAACTTCTTGCACATCTTGGGTAAGTTATGAAAGACAACAGCCATGGGTATTCTGCAAAATGAAAACATGAAAAATAAGAATAACAGAAGAAAGGCAGTGAAGATAAAGGAAACCTGTTTACATCTTCTCCTGGAAAAAAAAAAAAAAAAGATAGCACTTACTTTCCAATGGAGCCTGATAGTAAACAGTAGCTTTTCTCTGTCTAAGATAATATCGTTTCTGATTATCTTCTTCTCCATCCTCTTCATCTTCATCGTCATCATCTTCATCATCGTCATCATCTTCATCATCGTCATCTTCTTCATCATCTTCTTCATCATCATCTTCATCTTCACCATCATCTTCATCTTCCTGGTCTTCACCCTCTTCGGATGACTCTACAATTAAGAAACATTTACTTTCAGGCTTCTCACCCAAATGCTAACAATTTTTAAAATAGGGGAATAGAAAAAGACTCTCCTTTTAAAATTTATTTACTTCTAGGTTGTTCATAGAAAGAATCTGTAATTCTGCAACATCAAATGAAGATTTTTAAAAAATGAAGTAAAAAACTATAGAATTAAAAACAACTAGGGGAAGGAAAAAAGTAGTTTAAAGGCTACTACCAGTACATACCAAACTAAAGTTTATAGCGTTACTGCTAATTTCATTGATATAGTGGACTTCTGGCTGCCACTGAGTTACATGCAGTATAACTCAAATAATCTACTTAAGATAATGTAAAACGCCCTCACCAAACATTTAAAATGCATTTCGGAAAACTGATTTTTCATTCAATAAAAGTTCTAAGAAATTGCAGCAATAAGTCCTAAACAGAATAGTAAAACTCAACTTTTAACTTTTAACTCAAACAGGTAGAGAGAGATATGCTGTCTGTAGATGTATTACACAAGCAAACCAGTTTCATTTGTTTTAGCATGTTTAAGTACTTTCCCAACAAAACATATTACCCTTTTATCTCCCCTGCCTTCACTTTTTCTTTGAAACTATGATAACCCTAACTTATCATAAACTACCATAAATGTCACAGCTTCTGAATAAAAAGGCTATATTCTACTAAATAAAACCCAAAAGACAGAACAAGAGAAAAGACTAACCCACACTGCCTTCTTGATTGTCAGTTGTTTCTTCATCAGTTCTTTGAATATCTTTTTGTTTTCCTCTTGTGTACATATTAAGATTCCCCTAAAAATATGTAAATAAAATCCATTAAAGTTTAGTATGTTTATTTAAAAGAATCCAGTAGGGCCTTCCAATCCTACTGAAAATGAAGATATTTCCAGCTATAAACTCTTAAAACTCCAGCAATAACTAGTGACTGATCAAACAAATGCTGAACAAAATGATGAATAATTTAACCAAGAAATGGATAGGTTCTAGAGAAAAAAGGTTAAACTGGAGATTATTAAATCATCCCCTTAGTGGAAGAATATATTTACTTCTTCTGTTTCATTAAACACTCCCAAGTCTTCAAGTTCTCTCATTCGCTGTCTACGCATCTTCTTCATATCATCCATTTTTTGAAGTACAGCTTCAGCAGTGCTTTAAAAAAAATGATATAAAAATAAGCTAAAACTGTAAGAGTAGTATATTTTAGGACTTTCCTGGTGGCGTAGTGGTTAAGAATCCGCCTGCCAATGCAGGGGACACGGGTTCGAGCCCTAGTCCGGGAAGATCCCACATGCCGCGGAGCGACTAAGCCCATGCGCCACAGCTACTGAGCCTACACTCTATAGAGCCCACACTCCGCAACAAGAGAAGCCACCACAATGAGAAGCCTGTGCACCACAACGAAGAGTAGCCCTAGCTCGATGCAACTAGAGAAAGCTCGCATGCAGCAACGAAGACCCAACGCAGCCAGAAATAAAGAAATTTATTTAAAAAATAAAAGAGCAGTATATTTTTAAAAACTTCATTTTTCTTTCATTGTATTCTCTGAGTGCTGGGATTTTAAATACCCTTAATAGAAGCACTGATTTACTAATGTAAAAATATTTCATATTCTTTGTAAGAATTTAAATACACATACAGAATTATTACAAAGTCCTCTAATAATCACTCTCCTTTATACTTTACATAAACTGAATGCATTAAATACTCCTGCTAGTCAAAACTTAGTCCCCAACAAAAAGTTTTTTGCCAGCTAAATAATCTTGATCTAAATTTTTACTTACTTTGTTATAAGTTTGTCAAATAGTACAGACTGGTTCACGCTACCATAACGACTTCTAATCCTGCAACTTCGGCGAACTTCAACATCACCATTCTCTTCATGCAAGCGTTCTGTCTTTTGAACTATGTTTCTAGTCCTCAATGACCGAGTAACTGTAATTACTTTGTCTTCATAGATGTGTACATAAAAGCAAGTAGAAAGATTTGAAATAACAGCATTTATAAAACAATTCTAAAATGAACAACTGAATAGCTACACTTTCATATAACGAAATTTTAGTTTCTTGAACTTACCCTTCTCAAAAATACTAGAAAACAAAAATAAAGTTACAACATACACCTACCGTAGGTCCAGCCATACCACTCTCAAGAAAAAATGAAAGCTATATATATAATACAAAGACTTGTACACAATGTTCAAAGCAGTTTTGTGACAGTCCCCAAATGGAAACAACCCAAATGTCCATCAAAAGATGAAACTGGGGGAAACAACCTAAGTGTCCATCAATAGGTGAATGGATAAAGATGTGGAATATACACATAATAGAATATTATTTAGCCATGAGAAAGGACATCCTGCTATTTGCAGTAATATGGATGGACCTTGAGGGCATTATACTAAGTGAAATAAGTCAGAGAAAGACAAATACTGAATGATATCATTTACATGTTCAATCTAGAAAAACCAAACTCATAGAAACAGAGACTAGAATGATGGTTACAAAGGACTGGGAAGTGAGAGAAAAAGGGGAGATTGTTAGTCAAAGAGTACAAATTTTCAGCCATAAAATGAGTAAGTTCTGGGGCTCTAATGTACAGCAGAGTGGCTATAGTTAGTAATACTGTATTGCAGGGGTCCCCAACCCACGAGCCTGTTAGGAACCAGACCGCACAGCAGGAGGTGAGCAGCAGGTGATCAAGCGAAGCTTCATCTGTATTTACAGTCGCTCCCCATCACTTGCATTACCGCCTGAGCTCCGCCTCCTGTCAGATCAGTGGTGGCATTAGATTCTCATAGGAGCTCAAACCCTACTGTGAACTGCACATGCGAGGGATCTAGGTTGCACACTCCTTATGAGAACCTAATGCCCGATGATCTGAGGTGGAGCTGAGGCAGTGATGCTAGCGCTGGGGAGCAGGTGCAAATACAGATTATCATTAGCAGAGAGATTTGACTGCACAGAGACCATAATAAATCAATTGCTTGCCGACTCATACCAAAACCCTATCAGTGAGTGGCAAGTGAAAACAAGCTCAGGGCTCCCACTGATTCTGCATTATGGTGAGTTGTATAATTATTTCATTATATATTACAATGTAATAATAACAGAAATAAGGTGCACAATAAATGTAATGCTCTTGAATCATCCCCAAACCATCCCCCCAACACCCCCGCCCCCCGGTCTGTGGAAAAATTGTCTTCCATGAAATTGGTCCCTGCTGCTAAACAGGATGGAGACTGCTACCATATTGTATACTTGAAAGT
The DNA here is from genome assembly GCF_949987515.2 of Delphinus delphis. Classification (NCBI taxonomy): domain Eukaryota; kingdom Metazoa; phylum Chordata; class Mammalia; order Artiodactyla; family Delphinidae; genus Delphinus; species Delphinus delphis. The sequence continues at coordinate 64,812,504 of NC_082699.1, forward strand.
TGCTGGGAGAGTGGATCTTGAGTGTTCTCAGCACAAAAAAGAAATGGTAATTATGTGACATGATGCAGGTGTTAGATAAAGCCACGGTAATTATCATTTTGCAATATATAAGTATCAAATCAACAATGCAATGTACTCCTTAAGTTAAGGCAATGTTATATGCCAATTATATTAAAATAAAGCTAAGGAAAAAAATTGTGGTATATCCACATAATGGAATACTACTCAGCAATAAAAAGCAACAACATGGATGATACTCAAAGTAATTATGCTGAGTCAAAGAAGCCAAAGAAGAATGCATGCCGTATAATTCCATTAATATAAAACTCTAGACAATACAAACTCACCATACTCTACAGCACTCTGTAGAGTGCTGTCACACTCTCTACAGTGACAGCAAGCAGATTGGTGGCTGCTCAGGAATCTTGGGTCATGGAGAGGAGCTAGAGGAGCCAGGAGCGATTACAAAGGGGCCTGAGGAAATCCTGGAGGGTGATGGTTATCTTTACTACCTTATCGTGGTGATGGTTTGACGGCATGCACTTATATCAAAACCAAACAAACTGTACACTTCAAATATGGAGTTTATTGTATGTACCACAATATGCCTGTAAACAAAATACTAAATACATGCTTTAAAAAATTTAAATGCCTTTAACATTACTTACCTTCTTTGCACTCTTCTTTTTTTTTATCAGCCTGCTGTCTGGCCAACTGCCTACATGAAAAAAATATAGCAAACAATTCAAAATAATTTTAAATCCTATATTTTATAATACTACAAACTAGGACCAAAAATTAAATCAGCTTGTAGGGTAAATACTTAGAGTTACCTAAAAACCAGTGAAAAAATAGCGTGAGAATACCTGTGCTTATATATTGTTATGGCTAAACAAAGGCTGAGAACCCTCTTGTGAAATTCAATGATATACAGCTGTGTCTCAGTAACAGCAGGGGATTGGTTCCAGGACCCCACATGGATACCAAAATCCGAGGATGCTCAAGTCTCTTATATAAAATGGCATAGTATTTGCATATAACCTCTGCCCATCCTCTTTTATTTTTATTATTATTTTTTTTTTGCGGTACGCGGGCCTCTCACTGTTGCGGCCTCTACCGTTGCGGAGCACAGGATCCGGATGCGCAGGCTCAGCGGCCATGGCTCACGGGCCCAGCCGCTCCGCGGCACGTGGGATCTTCCCGGACCAGGGCACGAACCCGCGTCCCCTGCATCGGCAGGCGGACTCTCAACCACTGCGTCACCAGGGAAGCCCCATCCTCTTGTATTTTTTTTTTTAATAAATTTATTTATTTTTGGCTGCGTTGTGTCTTCCTTGCTGTGCGTGGGCTTTCTCTAGCTGCCGCAAGTGGGGGCTACTCTTCATTGAGGTGTGCAGGCTTCTCTTGTTGCAGAACACGGGCTCTAGGCACGCGGGCTTCAGTAGTTGTGGCACGTGGGCTCAGTAGTTGTGGCACATGGGCTCTAGAGCGCAGGCTCAGTAGTTGTGGCGCATGGGCTTAGGTGTTCCGCCGCATGTGGGAACCTTCCCGGACCAGGGCTCGAACACGTGTCCCCTGCGTTGGCAGGCAGATTCTTAACCACTGTGCCATCAGGGAAGCCTGTCCTCTTGTATACTTTAAATCACCTCTAGTTTACTTATAATACCTAATACAATGTAAATACTATGTAAACAGTTGTTGGTGAGTGGTAAATTCAAGTTTTGCTTTTTGGAGATTTCTGGAATTTGGGGGGAGGGGATATTTTCAATCCACTGTTGGTTGAATCTGTACATGCAGAACCAGTGGATACAGAGGGCCAACTGTATGCGTTAACTTTTAGGTAAACAGAATTAATCAGAACAAAGTATCTTACTTAAAACAAGAAATGAAATCCTTAGCCTAAGTATTTAGGTATAACTAAACTATTAAGCACTGAGTAAAAACAAGACAATGTGTTTTATACCACAGGGATATAGTGGTCCCACATCCTTGAGGACCTATAAACATGTTACAGAACTTAGTGACATGTTCATTTCCTTCTCCGAACATTTGCTGGCTACAATCTTTACATGACATGTAGAAAGAGTCACATTTGTGAATCAGATATCCCACCTACAAACTGGTATACAGAATCTGTTGAATTGCAAAGAAGACCTTCCAAAGCTTAAACAAAGTATCCTTCTCTCATCTTTTTCCCCAAATCCACTGAGCAACAAAGCAGTATGTCTCATTAACCTATTTTTAGGGGCTCAATTTTCCATACTTGGATAGGCTATATTAATCAACCTATGAATCAAGCAATATTTGCAAGTGTGCTGGTTAAACCCATGGAGTTTCAAATGGGACACTTTAAAATAAAACAAAACCATCTTATCCAGAAGAGCTAACTCATGTGTCCTCCTAACAATGTAAGTCATCATTAATTCCTTATCTCTTTTGGAACACAGGTAAGAACAAAGAACAAAATAAAAAACCTTTCAGCAATCCATCTACAGATCAAGGTCTAGTTTGTTCACAGACTTTTCTCATAGAGGAGACACTCCCTCCATACCATGTAGGTCTACACTTTTATAAACCAGACCCCCTATCAGGTGCTAGGGATACAAAGACTAAAGCAGTGTTTTTTTTCTGGGTTTTCTTTTTTTTTTGCCTGTAGGGGAAGGGAAGCACTTTTTACCCTTGCAGGGGTTGCTATACTTGTTCTTAAACAGCTAGATAATAAGTATTTTTGGCTTGTCAGTTTCTGTCATAACTACTCATACAACTCTAACAGTGAAGCAGGAATGCAGCCATAGACAGAAGTAATGGGCATGGCTGTGTTCCAGTGAAACTATTTACCAAAACAGGAGTCTGGACTTTTGTCAACTCCTGTGAATCTGATGAAAGCTATGGATCTTTTCTCCCTAGAAAACTGCATATACATATACAAGTTTAAACATTACTTCAGAGGTTTCATATGCCCCCTGAAAACCATGATTACTGGACCTAGTTAAGAACTCCAGGACCAGACAAATATATATCCTGCTCTCAAGGCACAGTTATTCAAATCTTTATTATTCTAACAGTCTTGGTCCCCTGGTCTTTGAGCCCCAAATAGATTTAAAATAAAGGGGTGAGGGGTAAAAAAACATAGAAAGGAAGTTAGAGATTACTATAGTCAAACTGGCAACAGCAAAAAGGGTCACCATGATAGGAAATAAGAAAACTACATAAGGCAGAATTCAAAAATACTATAGACTACTTTATATGTCTTATACAAACAGATCCTGGTGTTACTACTATATAAAATTATCGTCTTTGTAATAATGATGTGAATACAGGGAGTTTTTTTAAAGATAGTAATTCTTCTTTTAAAGATCGGAAGAAATATAAATGGTCAGCCAATAAGCACATGAAAAAATATTCAACATCATTAACCACCAAGGAAATGCAAATGAGAACCACAATGAGATACTTCATACCCACATGGCTAAAACCAAAAGGACAGACTATGGCAAGTGTTACTGAGGATGTAGACAAATTGGAATCCTCATGCACTGCTGGTGGGAATGTAAAATGGTACAGCTGCTTTGGACAATGTTAAAACAGAGTTACCGTTTAGCCCAGCAATTCACTCCTAGGTATATACCCAAAAGAACCAAAACCCTATGTTCACACAAAAATTTGTACACCAATGTTCATCAACTAATGAGTGGATAAACAAAATGTAACATATTCATATAATGGAATCTTACTTGGCAATAAAAATAATGAAGTGATGATAGATACTACAATATACATGAACCTTCAAAACATACCAAGTAAAAGAAGCCAAACACGAAAGAACATATGTCGTATGATTCCACTTGTATAAAATATCCAGAATAGGCAAATCCACAGAGATAGAAAGTAGACTTGTGGTTCCCAAGGGGCTGGGGATGGAGGGATAATGCGTATGGTGTTTCTTTTGGGGTGATGAAAATATACTGAAATTAGATAGCAGCAATACTTGTACAATACTGCAAATATTCTAAAACCACTGAATTATACACTTTAAAATCATGAATTTTAATGGTACGTGAATTGTTATTTTAAAATAATTAATAAAGATAGGAATTCAATAAATTTTAGAAGCAACCTCATTTAAAAACACCAAGTCACTCATTTTTAAAAATAATACTATCTTAAAAAATATTTTTGTTTGTTTATTTATTTATTTATATTTTTGGCTGCGTCGGTCTTAGTTGCAGCACGCAGGATCTTCATTGTGGCATGTGGGATCTTTGTCGCAGCACGCGGGCTTCTCTCTAGCTGTGGCATGCAGGTTTTCTCTCTCTCTAGTTGTGGCGCACGGGCTCCAGAGCACGTGGGCTTTGTAGTTTGCAGCAAGCAGGCTCTAGTTGCGGCGTGCAGGCTCAGTAGTTGCAGCGTGCGGGCTTAGTTGCCCTGCGCCATGTGGGATCTTAGTTCTCTGACCAGGGATCGAACCCGAGTCCCCTGCATTGGAAGGCGGATTCTTTACCACTGGACCACCAGGGAAGTCCCACCAAGTCACTCATCTTTAAATCAGGATTAAAAAAGTACTTATTTTAATACATTCCTTTAATACCTAACACAATGTTTCACAGACCTGAGTAACATACAGAGCCTTTTAAAGAAAAAGACTTTTGAGGATTTCCAATATTAAGTTTTTTATGATTATGTACAAGCCAAACTAGATATAAATAAATTCATTTAGGTTTTATACAAATGAAACTATAAAAACAACTACCAACAAAAATATTAACGTAATACATTGGAGGTTTTGCTGAAACAAATTAGCCATTTGCTGTGTGAATGTGGTTCAGACTGCTATGGGTTTCTCTTGAGTTTGGCATGTTATGTATTATGTTTATTGTGTAACATGATGACTCAATTCATCCATTTCTCTTTATCTGAAGTGCTCCAAATCTTCATTTGAACAGCACGTCATGACATCACATCACGTGGCTTTCTCTTGGAAGCAGATGCATCCTTTATGTATTAAGGTCAGACTCAGTTTTTTTTGTTTTTTTTTTTTAATTTATTCATTTTGGTTGTGCTGGGTCTTAGTTGTGGCATGTGGGACCTTTGCTGCGGCACGTGGACTTCTTGGTTGCAGCATGCAAACTTCTTGGTTGCGGTATGCGGACTGCTTAGTAGCGGCATGCATGCAGGATCTCGTTCCCCGACCAGGGATCGAGCCTGGGCCCCCTGCATTGGGAGTGCAGAGTCTTACCCACTGGACCACCACGGAAGTCCCCAGACTCAGTTCTTATCTCCAGAACCCGAGATAACTAAAGCAGTACTACTTGGTACCAAATAGTGCCTGAAATTTTATGGCTATTCTCTATGAGGTAGCAATTTAGATGATTCAGAATATTTTTTCTTCAGATCATGAAATAATCTTTAAATTCTCATAGAGAATTCACGGAACCCACCAATCCAACCCCACGCCAAGAAGACTTCAAGTTTCAGAAATACTGGGGTAGCTTAAATTGTATTTCATTGATTCTAAAAATTGTACATTTCCCCCCCATTTTACCATCTCTGAAATTGGGATATATCTTAACTACTGATGGTATGTCATAGTTTAACTTTCAGTGTTTTTTTCTTTCTTACTGTCTCATAAAATAATGCTGTGTGTTTCAATTGTTGCTAACTTGGATTCCATGAAATACAGTAGGTATTCCATGAATAGTGGATGAAACAAGATGCAGATTTAAATATATACAATAAAAGACCAAGTATGTAATTGAAAAAAATAACAGTACCAAAAAGAAACTTAAAAGGGCACAACCTCACTTATCTGGAAAATCTGCTACACAAAATAAGAATCGAGCCAAAGCAATCTTGCTGGGGAAAAAAACAGAGCTGGAGGAATCAGGCTCCCTAGAGCCCGCACTCCGCAACAACAGAAGCCACCACAGTGGCCTGCGCACCGCAACAAAGAGTAGTGCCCACTCACTGCAACTACAGAAAGCCCTTGCGCAGCAAAGAAGATCCAACGCAGCCAAAAATAAATAAATAAATATTTTTTAAAAAAATTCTATTTGAGAGTAAGATGGTTCTAGTTTTCTACGTCATTACGAGTAAATTCTTTGTGAGAAGAATTAATGTAAAAACAATTATTTCATCAAATTTTATTATAATTGGCACCCCTCTCCCAATTCCTGTTAAGCCCACCAAAATGGGGACAAAAGTGAAGGTTTTGAGCTAATTAAAGTTAGATTTAAATTTGCCCTGGACCAAATAAACCCAATTTCCATGAAGTACATACTTCCTAATTCACTGAAATTAATTCCTTGAGTATTAAAATGTAATTCATGCCATCTACCTCAGGGTTCTTGAGAAACAAAATTTAAATATGTATAAAGCACCTAGTCAAAAAACCACTGAACCACTAAACAAGTCAAAAAACAAAAACAAAGCCATGTTCTGCCTCCTATGTGAAGCCTTAGAAGAATACCAATAGAGATATTCATAAATGACTTAGAATTGATGAAAAACTTGACAGTAAGTAATCAGAAATATAACTACTATTTTGAATAAAGGTTTTTTACAGACTATGAAGCAGAACCACATATCATAAGTTATAGTCATAAACTCTCTTTAGATTACTCAAGTACCCAGAACTCATCCTATATCAACCAACCTCTTCAGTTGCACTCACACATATCACAGATACCATCTTTGAACAAGAAAATAAAAACAAACCTGACCGGAGGACATATTAAATTTTTAATTCAATAACATTCATTTAGTGCAATTTCATCTCAAATAAATTACATTTTACAATCTGGACTCTTGATGACCAGTCAAGAACACACTTAAAAATTAAATGCAGAACTTAAATTATTACTTTAAAACTATTTTGAATTAGCATTTAAGCATCTTGTATTACCTTGTAAAATGCCTGCCATTAGTATGTTTCTCCGTTATTTCCATATTCTTATCAAAACTAGAATCTGAAGAATTCTGTGCATTTTTTCTCAAGCACCTTAAAGCACGTGTCCGGTGGTAGGTTTCAACTTCCTTAACTGAAGACCCATCCTTTAAAAAAAAATTAAGAAAGACATCTAAGTTTTTCTTCAGTCAAATCCCCAAGTTAAACTCCTAAGATCTGTCTCTGATTAAAAGTTTTAACAACTGCTTCCGGTGCACAGTATCATTTTTGCATCTCCCCAAGAAACGAAAATAATTAATCTCTAGAATAATCATTTTACAATGAACAAATATGAGCAATGTCTATGAGGCGGCTAGTATAAGATTTATTAATGTTTTATAGTTCTACTTCACAACAAGTAGTCTCCAGTGATATTTTCTACCACTGATAAAAAGTTGTAATAGTTCATAACGGTAAGTACTCCTCTATTTTAAGGACAGAAATTAGAAAGATACGCATACACCATGAAACCACTGGAAACAACCCTAAAATGACTGGACTGTCAAAAGTGTAATTTGGTTTGGATGACAAAAAGGAGTAATTACTATCTCACCCAATTTCACCCACATAATGTAAAAAATGAATTTAGAGACTGTTTAGGTACATTAATTTCTTCTAAAAACCACAGAGCTCTATTTAACTTTATTTTTGCTCAAGAGACTACAGGCTCTCTAAGTTACTGGGTTGCTTTATGAGCTACAGAGGTTCTGTCATAAAGTATTCAAAATTTCATACATGCCTCTTAGAAATCATACAGAGGATACTTTTACGTTAGAAGAGAAGGCAAATGTACCTAACAACTCTATAATCCTATGTCTTACTACTCTAAAAACTTATAATTTTAGAACAACAGGCAGTGTTTTTTTTAAAAAACAATAAAACATCTGTGCCCCCTTACCCCATGCACCTCAGGCTGGCTTTACCTGGTCATTTCCTTATATTTTATTAGGATATTTTGTCATTGAATTTTGTTTCAGGAAGAATATTTGATTGGTTCAAAGGTAAAGTAAGGATATTTACACCACAAGGATCTGTGCAAGAATTAGACAGGTTCTTAAAGGCACGAGAGGACAATTAAAAAAATTAGTTTCTTCATAAGGTATTAAGTGATACGTATGATTTGTTACTTTTATCAGTGTACCTATATTTCAGGATGTTTCAAAAAAGAATAGCTATACATTTAGGTAGGTGTATTATTTTTTAGATGAATACCTACCTACATCTTAGATGGGTGTAGTGTAACATAAGACTTTCCAAGGAAAATTGTAAGGGTATCTATTTCCACTCTCTCAACTTCCATGTGTACTTTTTTCTTAAAATGGACCTAAGGGCTTCCCTGGTGGCGCAGTGGTTGAGAGTCCGCCTGCCGATGCAGGGGACACGGGTTCATGCCCCGGTCTGGGAAGATCCCACATGCCGTGGAGCGGCTGGGCCCGTGAGCCACGGCTGCTGAGCCTGCGCGTCCGGAGCCTGTGCTCCGCAACGGGAGAGGCCACAACAGTAAGAGGCCCGTGTACCACAAAAAAAACCCCCACAAAAAACCAAAAAAAAAAAAAAAAAACGGATCTAAGAAGGCATCTTAACACAGGCATCCTCTTTCATTTACCTTTCTCCCATTTTACAAAAGAAAGTCATAACTCTCACTCATTCTGAATCTTACTATTGTGGGCTGCTTCAAGGCATTAAAAACCTTCCTAAAGCCAAAGAAAAACACTAATGTAGGTGTTAAGCGAATGAATGACTAAGCTAGGCAACAAATCCTTTCCTTTGTTAGGTGGTTTCCAATTCTTCCGCTTTTAACAAAATTGAAAGGAGATCTAATCAAGCTAAGAGACCATTAAAAATGTTTGGCAAGTGATTTTCTGCTTATAAGCCAGAAAAACTGAGTGGCACTGCAAATATAATTCCCTTCATTACTATCTACTTATTTATATGAACAATGTTTCTCAGTGCTTACCTTTATAAAAACAATGAAACTAATGACAAAACACTCTTCAGCAATAAATAAGATTCATCCACAGGGTAGGGGGAAGGGTAAGCTGTGACAAAGCGAGAGAGAGGCATGGACATATATACACTACCAAGTAAGGTAGATAGCTAGTGGGAAGCAGCCGCATAGCACAGGGAGATCAGCTCGGTGCTTTGTGACCGCCTGGAGGGGTGGGAGGGAGGGAGACGCAAGAGGGAAGAGATATGGGAACATATGTATATGTATAATTAATTCACTTTGTTATAAAGCAGAAACTAACACACCATTGTAAAGCAATTATACTCCAATAAAGATGTAAAACAAAAATCAAAAAACAAAAAACAAAAAAAAAGATTCATCCACAGATACTTAAACTAACTGGGTGGGCAGGGAGACTTAAACCACATGAAATCCTAATAAAAGATTACTTCCTATGTTTAATCATTTTTAATCAAAATAGATACTTTTTTGTTTTGATCAATTGAATGTTAATAATGATAATTCAATACACAAAAATTTTATTTCTTGGAGCTTTGTCATCATGGAAAAGTAGAAAAATCCAACTTTTGTTTTATAAGTATGAAAGGATAATTAATAACTGACTTTCAAGCATGAAAATATATCAAGATAAAATGCTGTGGGTTAAGTGGATTGAAAATACAAATTAAAAGAGGGAAAAAAAAGAAGGTAAAATTTCTGACTACTAAGAGAACTTGTTCATGTATTAATTTTTTTTTTTTTTTTTTTGCGGTACGCAGGCTTCTCACTGTTGCGGCCTCTCCCGTTGCGGAGCACAGGCTCCGGACGCGCAGGCTCAGCGGCCATGGCTCACGGGCCCAGCCGCTCCGCGGCACGTGGGATCTTCCCGGACCAGGGCATGAACCCGTGTCCCCTGCATCAGCAGGCGGACTCTCAACCACTGCGCCACCAGGGAAGCCCCATTTATTAATTTTTAATGTTTCAAGACAGGTATCAAATAACTATAATTTTTACATTCCAGTGGATACTTATAAAAGTGTGATGTAATAGTTTTATTTTTTAATGTCAACCTTAAAAAATGACAGAAATGATCCCTTTGTAACTACTTAAACCTATGCGGGGGGCGGGGGAGACCTTACATCTAAGGTCAGCTTAAAAATGTAAAAGCTGGTACTTCCCTGGTGGTCCAGTGGTTAAGACTTCACCTTCCAATGCAGGGGGTGCGGGTTAGATCCCTGGTCAGGAAGTTAAGATCCTACATGCCTCAGGGCCAAAAAACCAAAACATAAAACAAGCAATATTGTAACAAATTCAATAAAGACTTTTTAAAAAATGTGAAAGAGATTATAGAGCTAAAAAAATTTGGAAATGCAGGGGAAAACTTTCATGACATTGGATTTGGCAATGATTTCTTAGGACACCAAAAGCACAGATAACAAAAGAAAAAACAGATAAGTTGAACTTCATCAAAATTAAAGAACTTTTGTACAAAGGACATTATCAGTAGAGTGAAATGGAAACTCATGGAACAGGAGAACATATTTGCAAATCATGTATCTGACAATGACAAAGGACTGATATCCACAATATATAAAGAACTCCTATACTTTTAACACCAACAACAAAAAAAGATAAAAATGGGCAAAATATTTAAATAGACATTCCTCTGAAGAATATACACAAATGGTCAATACACATGAAAAGATGCTCAGCATGAGTAGTCATAAGGAAATGCAAATCAAGCCCAATGAGATACCACTTCACACTCATTAGGATGGCTATTATCAAAAACAAAAAAAGAAAATAAGTATTGGCAAGGATGTGAAGAAACTGGAACCCTTGTGTACACTGTGGAAAATGATATGGCAATTCCTCAAAAAATTCAACATAGAATTACCATATGATCCAGCAATGTTGCTTCTGGGTATATACTCAAAAGAAGTGAAAGCAGGGACCTGAAGAGATATTTGAACGCTCATGTTTATAGCAGCATATTCACAACAGCCAAAAGGTGGAAGCAATCCCAGTGTTCATCAACAAATGAACGGATTAAAAAATATATATATGTATATATACATATATATAGTACATACAGTGGAATATTATTCAGTGTTTAAAATAAAGGAAATTTTAAACACGCTGAAATAACATGAATGAACCTTGAATACATTATGCTAAGTGAAATAAGTCAGTCACAGAAGAAGTAAGGTTCCTTTTATGAAGCTCCTTGCCAGGGGCTGGGAAGAGGGAAAATGGTGTGTGTGTGTGTGTGTGTGTGTGTGTGTGTGTGTGTGTGTGTGTGTGTGTGTGTGTGTGTGTGTGTGTGTGTGTGTGTGTGTGTGTGTGTGGTGTGTTGGGTTTTTTTTTGGCGGGATCTCTGTTTCCCGACTAGGGATTGAACCTGGGCCACGGCAGTGAAAGGGCTGAGTCCTAACCACTGGACTGCCAGGGAATTCCCAGGGGAGTTAGTGTTTGATAGGTACAGAGTTTCAGTTTTGCAAGATGAAAAATTCTGCACGCAGAGGGTGGTGATGGTTGCAGAACAATGAATGTACTTATTACAAAACTATACACTTAAAAATGGTTAAAATGATAATTTTATGTTATCTATATGTTATCACAATAAAAAAAGAAAGTAAATGTCACTATATTCCTGGGGATAAAAAAAAAAAGTTTGTTTCCATAGGAAAAAAGAAAGGAGGAAGTTGCTAAATACCGGGAAAAAGATTCCTTGAGAAACTTAGAAGATTTAATCTTATAAGTGAATCTTTGATTTGCATAGTGAGTGGCTTAGTTCATCGTCCCTAAATAAGCACTAAGCATCAAGAAAGGCTCTCCTTAACAGCATGGAGAAAAAAACAAAACAGGTTTTTTGAGAGTCACCTATATAAAGGCGCATACTGGGGAATTTAAAAATATAACTTTCAAAAATGGTTTTTATAAAAGCAATATAAAAAGCAATACGTGCCCATTATAATCAGAAAAATGAAGAAATGTACAAAGATGAAACTGTCACCCTTAATTCCAAGCTACCCACAGATAACCACAGTTAACCTTTTGGTGCATAAACCATTCTTTTCCTTTGCAAACACATTCACACAATTTTAAAATTGCGATAATATTATTTATTCTTTGTTACTTTTTTCTAGTGATACAACCATTTTCCCATGTCATAAAATCCATTCTAAAAACCTTTTTACATGAATGAATAGTATTTCAGCCATTACATGAATTTAACAAACTGCTTAATGTATCATGTATAGGTAATCTGCAATTTTTTGTGCTATAAATACCTCTAGATGAATTATCTTTTTTTTTTTTTTTTTTTTTTTCGGTACGTGGGCCTCTCACTGTTGTGGCCTCTCCCGTTGCGGAGCACAGGCTCCGGACGCGCAGGCTCAGCGGCCATGGCTCACGGGCCCAGCCGCTCCATGGCATGTGGGATCTTCCCGGACCGGGGCACGACCCTGTGTCCCCTGCATCGGCAGGCGGACTCCCAACCACTGCACCACCAGGGAAGCCCTGAATTATCTTTTGAACATCTGATTTCCTAAGGAAACTAGCACAGTTGTTAAATCAAAGTCACATTTTTTTTTTTTTTTTTTTTTTTTTTTTTTTGCGGTACGTGGGCCTCTCACTGTTTTGGCCTCTCCCGTTGCGGAGCACAGGCTCCGCACGCACAGGCCCAGCGGCCATGGCTCACGGGCCCAGCCGCTCCGCGGCATGTGGGATCTTCCCGGACCGGGGCATGAACCCGTGTCCCCTGCATCGGCAGGCGGACTCTCAACCACTGCGCCACCAGGGAAGCCCCGAAGTCACATTTTAATACAGCTAATCAAAATAATTCTCAAGAGGTAAGTTAAACACCAACTAGTAACAGTAATTAACACTGATGATAGAAATGGGTACTTTCACTATCTATTTTTTACATTTTTGCAACATTATAAGAAAAAATTTTCCTAAGAAGTGAAAAGCAAAGAAAACATACTTAGTCTGAAAACTAAACCTAGTGATGTAGTGTCCTCATTTATTCTTTCGCTAAAATCCACTTTAATATTGAGAGCACTGATTGTTCTTAAAAGTGAAGTTTAAAAGGAGAAAAAATATAGTTCATTAGATTTTAAGTCTGTTATAATGTTGCAGAATCAGTAAGTTAGAACAGGGAGCATGCAACAATAAGAAAAGTTTTTCCTCAAAGTGGACACAATTGAGAAACAAATATTCTGATGTTATTTTTCCACAAAAGATCAAGCTTAGTAAAGCTTTAAATTAATAAAAAATATGTATGGGAGTCATATTGGTTGAGTTAATTCAAGTTATCAATTCAACAAATGAAATTTAAACAGGATTTTTAAGATCACAGTTATATTACTGACATGAAACGTATTCATCCAGACTTGGGGCTTCTTGAAAGCCTAAAAAGCAGTGTTTTCTAATGTACAATGGTATACACATTATACCCACATTACATAGTTGTGACAGCCCTCGTTAGCTTCATATTTAAACACTGGTGTGGTCAATTACTCATCATGGATCTACTCCACAAGTTCCAGCAATTTGCTTTCTAACCATACAGCTCTTCCAGTAGATCTAAATCTCCAAATAGCTAAAGCCAATGGCCTTCTCTACCTCATTCACTTCTATGATCACTCTGTTGTTTGCTTTGATCCTTTGTTTACATGATTTTTTTTTTTTTTTTTTTTGCGGTATGCGGGCCTCTCACTGTTGTGGCCTCTCCCGTTGCGGAGCACAGGCTCCAGACGCGCAGGCTCAGCGGCCATGGCTCACGGGCCCAGCCGCTCCGCAGCATGTGGGATCCTCCCAGACTGGGGCACGAACCTGCGTCCCTTGCATCGGCAGGCGGACTCTCAACCACTGCGCCACCAGGGAAGCCCATGATATATTTTTTTTTAAACCTAATTCATCCTCTTCCCACCCTTAAAATAAAGCCATTGCTCCAGATCTTAAATATTCTTGTGTTTTGCTATGCACCTTCAAGGATTCAACTCTCAACTCTATATAGGTGACTCACAAAGAAAAATAGTCCTTACCTCTCACCGAACTCTGGCGTCATAGTCCCAAAGATGTACAGCTTACCTCTTCAGCTGGAAACAACACTGCCTTTGCTGCCTCTATCTGAACAGCTCTCAGATGCCTTGTAGTACTTTTGGACTTTTTCTCTCCGTGCCTCTTAATACCACCTTAATTTAGGCTCTGGTTTTCTCTCCTTTGGTCTGTTGTGATAATAATGTACTAATTAAGAGCCCAACCTTTTAAAGATAGACTGCCTACGATTGAACTGTATAATCTTCTCCAAGTTACATAGAGACCTTAGTTTCCATATCTGTAATGAGTATAATAATACTTTATTTGTAAACTTTTAAATTACTATACTTCAATTTAAAAATAGGGACTTTCCTGGTGGCACAGTGGTTAAGAATCTGCCTGCCAATGCAGGGGACACGGATTCGAGCCCTGGTGCAGGAAGATCCCACATGCCACGGAGCAACTAAGCCCGTGCGCCACAACTACTGAAGCCCGCGCGCCTAGAGCCTGTGCTCTGTAACAAGAGAAGCCACTATAATGAGAAGCCCGTGCACAGCAATGAAGACCCAATGCAGCCAAAATTAAAAATATAAATAAATTTATAAAAATTTAAAAATAATAATTTCGGGAAAACAAACAAAATAATAATAGTTACTTTACAGGGGAAATATGTGTGTGCATATTAGGTACCTTGCCTGGAACACAGCAAATGCTATGTAAATGGTAGCTATCAGTATTATAATCTTTTAACTGGTCTTCCAAACTCCAGATCTGTTGACTATAATCCATCCTAAACACTATCTCATCAGATCTCTGTTCTAAAAGTTGCAACTTCTAAGCCTAAAATCAAGAACCAGCGCAACACAAACTAACAAAAATGGACAATAATGGACTATCATTGTCACAAAACAAGTACACTCTCTCAAATGCAGAGCAGCCCACTCCAGGGAGCAACAGTCATCGCCACTTGTCAAAATATCCCTCTCCATGCTTTGACATACTTCACTGAACTGTACACTTGTCATTTTTGTGTTGTGATATGCTTCAAGTTTTAAAGTATCTCCCATAGGCTGTACATATCAGTGTCGAGTTTGGGATATTTTTCCAGGGTAAATAAACATACAATTGAAAAAAAAAAAACAACCAAAAACAGTACCTTCTACATACTAGTGTTTCATTTTACCTAAAAACATACCGAAGAATAAAAACGTACATAAACACAACCCAAAAGTAACGTACAATCATCACCAAGAAAACCCCTACTACCCATCCTTAAGTATCTCTTCAGCATGAGAAACAACCCTAAATTTAATGAATCAAAGAGCCTCAGACCTGTGAAAGCACAGAAATAGGCAATGGCTAGCCTGACTCTGGAGGAAAAGGGCATCCAAACTTATAAATAGGAAGAAAATAAAAGCTTAAAAACCAAAGAAACAGATTTAAAACAACAATAAAATATTTTCAGGGAACCCATACAAGTCAGGGGGAAAACAAACCCTTAAGCGCAGTTGAGTGAGATCATATTCAAAAGGTAAAAGTAAAATGTGGTTGAAATTTCCCCAGCTGTCCAGCGGTTAAGACTCTGCACTTCCACTTCAGGGGGTGAGGGTTCGATCCCTGGTCAGGGAACTAAGATCCCACATGCCATGCAGTGCACCCAAAAACTTAAAAAAAAAAAAGTAAAATGTGAAAATGTGGTTAATAAATAGGTAACTGTAGGTATCTTCAGAACTTGAAGGTCAGCCTCCAAGATTAGATGAAGAAAAATGCAAGTTAATGAATTAATATGAATAAATCCAACCATCTTTAAAAGGAACCTACTCTAAGAAATGCTGTCAATAAATGTGTGAATGAGACAAGGAAATACCCAAATACAATGAGGGTGGATCAAGGAGTTAAGTTTCTGAAATGCATGATTGATGTAAAAAAGCAAGCTATAATCAAATCAAATGTATTGAATGTAAAGAACCCTAATTAGGAAATATTCCAATCACAAAGGTATGTTTCATTTTTGGTATTGGTGGACTTTGTCAGCATGAATACATTACCCCTGAAGACCCAATCCCACGCTCACTAAATAACACCCTGATTACAATTTGTTCTACGGAGGATTTGAGAGAAGAGTACTATGTCTCAAAAAGATATAATCCCTACTGGAAACCCTAGTCTGGAAAAGAATCTTTTCAACCCTACAACAACCAGGTGAGTGCTAATTGCTCAACCACCACATACCACTGATACAGCAAGACAAACAACAACAAAATATTTATTATGCACCTACTATGCTCTAGGTGCTAGGAATAACAGCTGAACAAAAGGTCAAAATCCAAACCCCTATGGAGTTACATTCTGATTTGGGGAGAGATAAAAATATTTTAGAAGTAGGAAATTATAGGATATTTAGAAGGTGGTAAGTGCTGGGGACCATAAAACAGAGCAAAGGGGCCTGTCAATGAGTGGTTTGCAATGTTAAACAGGGTGGTTAGGATAAGCATCATTGAAAAGGTGAAATTTTAGCAAACACTTGAAAGAGACTGTTTCATAGGTTCTCCTAGGTAGGACTCGCAGCTCTATTGCTTACTATAATGGTGAATTGAGCAACTTATTTAAGTCTCTGTGCCTCAGTCCTCTTACCTGCAAAACAAAGATAATCGCACCTACCTTATAAGGTTATGAGGATCGAGTTAATGTTTGTAAAATTCTTGGAACACATTAAGCACTACGAGTTCTGAGGCTTTTTTTATTTTTTAATTAAAAAAATGTAAAAGGTAAAGGAATAGCTCATGCAGATATCCAGGGAAAGAGTATTCCCAAAAGAAAGCAGAGCAACTGCAAAGGCCCTGGGATTCAAGAAGCAGCTAGGCCAGAGAGGGTAGAACAGACTGGGTTTTGCAAAAGGGAGAATGGAAGAGGATGTCATCATAAAGAGAAGGGGGCAAGGAGGTACAGGGCTGCTTCTCAACTTTTAAACTTTTACTCTTAGATAGGGATTTTTGAGCAGAGGAGTGATCAACTGTTTGACTTTTTACAAGATCACTCTGTAAGCTATACTGCGAACTGACTTTCAAGGGAGGAGGGCATTACATATAAGGGTGGTAAACAGGGAGGCTAGTCAAGAATTTATTTTAATAATCCATGGGAATTCCCTGGCGGTCCAGTGGTTAGGACTCGGAGCTTTCACTGTCAGGGCCCGGGTTCAATCCCTGGTCAGGAAACTAAGATCCCACAAGCCACAGTGCTAGATCAAAACAAACAAAACCAAAACAAACCAAAACACACACACAAAAACGAAAACACTGTATTAATAATCCAGGCAAAAGATGATGGCTTGAACCAGCATGGCAACAATGGAGCAGCTGAGACGTGGTCGGATTCTGAAAAAATTCTGAAAGTAAAGCCAACAGAATCTGCTAATATGAACGGAGAGAAGAGTTAAGGATGATTCTAAGGTTTTTAGCTTGAGGAACTTAAAAGATGGAGTGGCCATTAAAATCGACTGTGGTCTCAACAGCTGACAATGACTGAGTCCTAACTATCAGCCAAGTGTTCAGGTAACCTCCTTACATGCCTGATCACATTTAATTCTCACTACCCTTGTGGTGGGTATCACCCCCTTTTAAGCATAGAAACCTGCTGATATTGGTAAACTGATATTCATAACTAACAGTTGTTTTTTTAAATTAATTTTTTATTGAAGTATAGTTGATTTACAATGTTGTGTTAATTACTGCTGTACAGCAAAGTGACTCAGTTATACATACATATATGTATATATATATACACACACACATACATTCTTTTTCATATTCTTTTCCATTATGGCTTATCACAGGAAGAAGTAACAGTTGTTTTAAGCACCTATGTTTCTTAACCAGTATTCAATGCATCATTACAGTCCCAGGAACTAGCTTTGTCCTGAAGATAATAAACACTCAAATATTTACTGAAATAATTAGCTGTTTCTGAACATAGGTTAGTGAGTCGAGTGACTGAGTTTATTGAAGAAGTGTCCAGCCTCCCCAGATCTCTTAACAACTTCTGCCTGTGATAGAGAAACAGATCCTAAAAGTCAGGAAATTGTTTTTTCAATTCAGAATCACAATTCAGAGACTGACTGGACCATTTCATTCCCCTCAGTAGAGGAACAACTCGTATAGGGCCTCTACAAAAGACACCACTAATTTCCTATCGCGATCTCTCTCTTACCTGTGGTTTGTCCCTCTCTCCCACCACAGGTTACCTCCCCTTGGCCTCTCATTCTGACTTCCCAGTTCTAACCCTCTCTCTGGTCCTAGTTTTCCCACCCCCATGACTACCCTCCCTTCAACAGAACTAGACTACTTCCTGCTGCCTTAACTTTACTAACGTTGCTTCCTCAATTTCTCTAACCTTTTGTTAGCGCTGTCTCCTCCACCTGTGTCTCTTTCAGCAGCTGGGGTGGGGAGGTGAAGGGAGGAGAAGCACTTTTTTCAGGAAGACCTGCACCTCCTTGGAAACCTACAGACCTTGCTTATAACCGTAGCATGAAATAACAGAAAGGGAAAGGTGGTGGCGGCAGAGAATCCAAGTTCCAATTTTCGATCTACCACTTACTGGTTAGCTTCTTGAGTCTGTTTTTTCATCTGTAAGAGCCATATCGTAACTATCCATTCTCATGGAGCTGTTATGAGGCTTAAGTGAAGAAGACGTACATGAAACGTTGCTCTCCATCTCTCTACATTATGCAACCTGGTATTATTCACTGCGTTCTGGTTACCGAACCCCTCTGGATCGTAAATGAAGGTCAGGGAACCTGAGTTACAACCTTTCTATCCCCCGCGGCCCCTAAAACACTTGTTATGCATACAGGAAGCGCTCAGTAAATGCGTGTGGCTCGCGATCGCTGCAAACCTAGGGCGGGAGCCCGGGCGACTGGACAGGGAGGTGTGTGAGGTCGGGGGCGGGGCAGCCCCAAACCGAGATTCGGCCTCCAGCTGCACTTCGGATGCGGAGGGCTCCGGTTTCCTCTCGAGTAAAAGTGGGTGGTAACGCACCGCTCACCCTCCCGCAGTCAGTCCATCTCTCCACCCGACCCACACCCCTCCGGGGCTCGGATCTTGAGAAGCCTTCCATTTTACTTGTCCTCGACAATACTCCTCCCAACCTACCTCCCTCTCCTTCCTCTACCCCCAGCCAACTGTCACCCGGACCGCCCGCCCACCCACCCCACCATCCTGGGCCCCACCGGGCAAAGGGCCGCCGGCAGTCCCCAGGTCCGGCCCCGAGGGGCCCGCTCCAGGCCGGTACTCACGCCCGCGGCGGCCACGGTGACGGCGGACTGCTCAGCGGCGCCGGCCGAGCGGAGCCGCCTCCGGCCGATCTGCTCCAGGCTCAGGAACTCGCTGGACAGGTCCAGAGAGTCCGTGGCCGAGGCGGCGGGGTGGCTGTGCAGCTCTAGGCTGCTGCGGAGGACCACCATCTTCTCTCCTTCCTCGCCCGGGCGTCCGCGGCGGGAGACGAACCCGGCGGCGGGAGACGAACCCGATGCCAAGCGACAGCCGCTCAGGCTCTTCCGCGCTCCGAATTCTGGCGCCACAAGCTCCGCGCCGACGGCCGCAGCGCGCGCGCCCGGAATCCCTCCGCCGCCTGTCCCTCCCACGTCGCCACCCTATCACGGCGGGCTCGAAACTTCCCTCCCATCTGTAGAGCAAAGGACTTTGGGCCGAACTTGAAGAGAATCCACACCGACAGGGTAGAGGACCCGAGCGGACAGTGACGTGAGACCACTCTCTCCTTTTTCTTAGATAGTGCCGGCTCGCAGAGCTCGGCGGAGGGAGACGGCAGGTAGTGGCGCGCGTCCCGTTTGGAATTTTGGCGCTTGGACGCCGTAGGGGGAAGGGAGGCTCCCGGACGCTGTGATTGGCTGGCGGGGCCTGGCGGCTCCTCCCCGCTGCTCCCGACACCTGCCTTCGGCTTCCCGCCACGCGGGATTCAAATGCGAATTGCAGAGTCCTTAACTGGAGTGGGAGAAAGCACTTGGCTTTTGACAGGTCTTGACTTTGATTCTTAAGAGCTTAACCCAAACAAGTTAAGAAAAAGAGAGATAAAAGAGAGCGGGCAGAGTATTATAGTTAAAGCGCAGGTTCTGTACCTAGAGCCAACAGATCCCGCGATCTTGAGCAAATGATTCACCTCGCCGGGTCTTAATTTCCTAATCTGTGTATTAACTCTAATTACAATACCTGAGGTTCTAAGATTTTATTATACCTTAGAACCGTGTCTACACATAAATGTTTGCCAACATTACAGAATTACAGAAGATGGCTTCTCTAAAAAATTAAAACAGGTAACGTGACTACTTTGAAAGAGATAGCAACATGCTGAATGATCAGAATGTGAGAGGAGCCCTACTGAAACAAACAAAAGCTATTTATTGATTTGGATAACCACATTTCCTTAATTCGACATGATTGAGCATCAGTTATGTGCCAGGCAGTATTCTAAGCACTGGGGATGCAGCTGTGAACAAAGAGAGCAAAAATGCCCTCAGGGAACTTAAATTCTGGTAAAAGGAGAAAGACAACAAACTAAATGATACGTTTGTTAAAAGTTAGTAAGTGTTAACAGAGAAATATAGAGTAGGGAAGGTGAAGGGAAGCGTGCAGTTTTAAACGGCGATTAGGGAAGGTCTCACGAAGTGTAAACAAAGACCTAAAGCAGGTTAGGTATATCTGGGAGAAGAGAGATGCATGCAGAGGGAAGGAGAGGACAGTGGGCCTACGAGATCAAAGAGGAAAAAGCTGCTAGGAGCCGATCCTGCAAGGCCTCAGCTTTCAGGCTTTTGCTTTTTATTATGAGATGAAAAGACATCACAGGGTTTTGAACAGAGGAGTGACTTATTCTGACTTTTTGAAAGAATCCGTCTGGCTGCTGCATGGAGAATGTAATATTGGGGACAAACTTATGCTTAAAAAAATTGTTGTTAATCTGAAATTCAACTTTAACTGGTTGTCCTGTATTTTTATTTGCTAAATCTGGCAACTCTAGTTAGGAGGCCACTACAATTATCCAGGCAAGCGATGACGTGACACAGACCAGTATGAGAGCTGTGGAGGTAATGAGAAATGGTCAAATACTAGGTATTTTTGGAAGAAAGAGCACATAAATTTGCTAATTAATTGGATTTAGGCATGAGGGAAAGAGAAGAGTCAAAGATGACTCCAATATTTGGTTGCTTGTTTGTTTGCTCGAGCTAATGGCAAGATGGAGCTGTACCTAACTTAGAGAAGGCTCTGGCTAAAGCAAGTTTGGAGGGAATATCAGGAATTCCTTTCCATGCACATTTAAGATACAGAAGTTACTATATATTCAGCACTTAAAATTTGGTCTTTTAAGAGTTTAAAAAAATTATATTTACCACAGCATTATTTATAATGTCAAAAAGCTGAAAACAACTTGAATGTCCCTCAGTGGGACCTTAAGAAGAATAGTCATTAAAAATTATGATGCAACTCTGTGTTAATTTAATTATATAGAAAGTTGTGCATAGTGCATTGTAACTTGTTAAGAATGTACAAAGAAATAGATACCATACAGTTATATCTTTGTTTAAAAAAAAGTATATGTGTATACTTGCATCGGAAAAACCCCCAAAGAAACTACAACAAAATGTTAATGTTTAATTTATAGATGGTAATAGTATGGTTGTTGTGTAGTTTCTCTGTACTTTTCTCAATTTTTCTGTTTTTTTTTTTGCACTAAATATGTATTACTTTTACAATAGGGAAAAGAAAGCTTTAAGATGATTGTTTAGGGGGATGGTGGTGGTGGGATGAATTGGGAGATTGGGACTGACATATATGCACCAATATGTATAAAATTGATAACTAATAAGAACCTGCTGTATAAAAAATAAATAAAATAAAATTCAAAAAAAAAAGAAGTATATGTGTATACTTGCATCGGAAAAGCCCCCAAAGAAACTACAACAAAATGTTAATGGTTAATTTCTGGATGGTAATAGTATGGTTGTTGTGTAGTTTCTCTGTACTTTTCTCAATTTTTCTGATTTTTTTTTTTGCATTGAATATGTATTACTTTTACAATAGGGAAAAGAAAGCTTTAAGATGATTGCTTAGGGGGATGGTAGTGGTGGGATGAATTGGGAGATTGGGACTGACATATATGCACCAATATGTATAAAATTGATAAATAATAAGAAACTGCTATATAAAAAAAATAAAATTCAAATATATATATAAAAAGATTGTTTACCCAATATAAATGAAAGCAGAAAGAACAATATTTAAAGTAGCATAGTGGGCTTCCCTGGTGGTGCAGTGGTTGAGAGTCCGCCTGCCGATGCAGGGGACACTGGTTCGTGCCCCAGTCCAGGAAGATCCCACATGCCGCGGAGCAGCTGGGCCCGTGAGCCATGGCCGCTGAGCCTGCGCATCCGGAGCCTGTGCTCCGCAACGGGAGAGGCCACAACAGTGACAGGCCCGCGTACTGCAAAAAAAATAAAAATAAAATAAAGTAACATAGTCTACCATTATGGTATGTCCACTTTTCTTTATGCATCTTATACATCGATAAACATTTATGGAAAGAACTTCCACCCAAAAGGCATATACATTTGTGATTTTGTTATATATTACCAAATTGACCTCCACAGAAGTTATAGCTGTCATTCTAGTTTTTAGGGTTTTTTTTTTAGGGTATTAGAAATATAATATCTTTTTTTTAAACATCTTTATTGGAGTATAATTGCTGTACAATGGTGTGTTCGTTTCTGCTTTATAACAAAGTGAATCAGTTACACATATATATATGTTCCCATATAGTTTTTTTTTAATAAGCAAAGAAATAGAAATATCAGAACACCAAGAGATGGAGCCAGCCAAATGGTTTTCTTTGTTCCTTTACTCTCTCTCCAACAACATTAAGAATTACCATACTTGCTTCAGCCTTTAGTTGATGTAGTGGGTTGATCTGTGTACCCCAACAGGATACGTCCAAGTCCTAAACTCTGGTGTCTGTAAACATGACCTAATTTGAAATAGGGCCTTTGCAGATGTAATTAGGGTCTTGAAATGATATCATCCTGGATATACGGTGGACCCTAAATCCAAGTCTGGTGTCATAAGAGAAAGGAGAGGAAGATCTGACACACAGACTCACAGAGAAGAAGGTCATGTGAAGATGGAGGCAGAAATTGGAGTGATGCATCTGTAAGCCAAGGACCACCAAGGATTGCCAGCAACCACTAGAAGCTCGGAGAGAAGTATGGAACATTCTCCCTCAGAACCTCCAGAAGGAACCAGCCCTGCTGACACCTTGATTTCAGGCTTCTGGCCTCCTGAACTGTGAGAGAATAAATTTCTGTGTGCGTGTGTGCGTGTGTGTGTGTGTGCACGTGCACGCATGTGTGTGTGGCGGGGGGGGGGAGGTTTAAGCCACCCAATTTGTGGTAATTTGTTACAGCAGCCTTAGGAACTTATAGAATTGGTCTGGAATTGGTCTTTGGCAGGTCATTTCTTTCTTTTGCTGAAGCCTTAGCTATTGTCGACAGGAATGTCTTGATGTAGGAAAAGAGGGGCAGTGGAAACTGAAGTTCTTTCCCGTACTCCCTGACTTCCTAAAGAGGGTCAAGTGTTCTTACCTCACATGTGACAGAAAAGAGGCCTGAAGTAAGAGCTAATCATAATTCATTATCTCATTTGAGATGAGGTCATAGGTGGGTCCCTTTCTGTTTAGTAACAAAAATAGAAAGTAAACATCAGTTTGAACAGGGATTTCTTTCAAGAATGTGGTATATCTGACCTTACTTAAATTTGATAGCTAATCTCATTGATTTCACATGAAAGAGGAGAAAATCATTAATCCCATGGAGGTGGGGGTCATAGTTGACATTTTCCATTTTTTAGCTACTCCAAATTTAAACAGACACCTCTCCTACCTGAGAGATTTTCTCTTTGAGTGGGTTTGGGTTAGGCAGGGCCCACCTCCTTCAGTGGAAATCCAACAGGGACGGATACTTCATTTCCCTGTTAATCTGGCAACTAGGGCTCAGGCATGTTACCTCATCTCAATCAGTAGGTTGCTCCCACCTGGGACGTGCATTACGTCTTAAAGAAGTGACCCAAAGATGCAGGGGCAGAGATTATTCTTGGTGGCAGCAGCAGAGGGTACAGAGGCAGGGGCATTTAATGGTGGCATTCTCACCATCTGATTTTTGGATTGTTGGAGCATTTTATCAGTGTGACCTGGCTGTGCTTCCTCCCCTCCAAGTCCTACCCAGCCTCCCTCATCCCCATTCTTCTAGTAAATTTGACTTCCTGTTTAAGTTAGCCAGAGATGGTTTCTGTTTTTTTTTTTTTTGCGGTATGCGGGCTTCTCACTGTTGTGGCCTCTCCCGTTGCGGAGCACAGGCTCCGGACGGGCAGGCTCAGCGGCCACGGCTCACGGGCCTAGCCGCTCCACGGCATATGGGATCTTCCCAGACCGGGGCACGAACCCATGTCCCCTGCATCGGCAAGGCGGACTCTCAACCACTGCGCCACCAGGGAAGCCCGGTTTCTGTTGTTTACAGTCAAGAACTCTATCTGGTATAGAGGCTTCAGGTCAGAAAAGGGAATTGTACCAGTGGTTTCCTTTTTTGTTTATTTTGTTTTGGTAGCATGCGGGATCTTAGTTCCCTGACGAGGGATCAAACATGTGCCCCTGGCAGTTGAGGTGTGGAATCTTAACCACTGGACCAGAGGTCCCTTACCAGTGGTTTCCTATAATGGACACTGCCATGTCAGACAGATACCCCTATCAGATTTGGAGGATGGAGGACCAGAAGAGGGGGTATATTGGCACAGGAAGTGAGCCAAGAAGACACATCACAATTTTATGATGTGGTTTTCAGAGTTTCCCTCTTTTTCAGCCTCCCCTGAATATACTTCAATTTCTCAATTTTCCCATGTAAGGTGTGGTGCACAGCCCTCAGTCTAATACCACAGGCATGGGCCCTGGGACTATTGCCTCCCTCCCACTGCATTCTAAGTAAGATTAGTAATAATCGTATTGCGCTCCAACCCAGCCCAACTCCCCACCCTCAATGATGAGGTGCTTCCCCCGCCCACCCCGCCCCAGAGCTCACATAGCACATTGCTGCCTTAGCATTTACTGCTTTATGTTGAAGTTATCCCTTTAACACGGGAAAGTAGTAATCAGATAAGTGCAAAATAAAATAACAATGGGAATGCCAGGTTTTTTGCCTATATTTTTGTTTTTTAATAACAATGTGATATTGAGGTATACGCTTGTTTCTTAAAAGCAGTATAGCAACATGTATCAAGAGAACTGGAAAATATTTAAAAACTTAGGCCCAGGAATTCCACTTCTAGGACTCCCTCCAAACATAAATAATTAGAGGCATGGACCAAGATTTATGTACAAAGATGTTGACTGCAGCTTTATTTATAATAGTAGGATCTGAAAACAAACTAAATGTACAACAGTAGGGGAAAAGTTAAGTGAGCAATAGTCTGTCCATGTAGCTTTTTATACTGATGTTGATAAACTTGACTTTTTAGAAATGTTTTATTAAAAAATTTGTTATTAGAAAGTAACCCATGTGAAAAATTCAAGCAGTACAGAAATGTAAAAAATAAAGGTACAAGTCACTCTGTGTGATTGCCATGAGGAAAAAGAAGTTTTCTCTTTCTGCTAGGGTTGTCAAGCCTGGAAAGTACGAAATGGGGCTGCCAGCAGCCATCCTCCCACAGCAAGAAGTGAAGTGACCTCAGAATGAAGCCAAGCACTGAGAAGCAGACAGAGGGGAGAGCAAGAATGCCTGGGGAAGTGAGTTCTGCTTCTGGTCCCTTGAGACCCTGGTTTCCGCAGCTCATCCTTTAACTGTGAGGGCCACTTCAGTGTCCTTCCTGTTCAATGGGCTAGTAAACAGCCTCTCTTCCCTTGACTTTTAACTGATTGAGTCATGACTAGTATAACTGGGACAGCTGCTTTGTGGGAATCAAATTATACTGTTTGTGCTATAATCCTATTCTAACGATCAAATAATTCTTCCAGCAGCATGAAATGAGGTCCATTTGGCATGAAGTGGGCTTGGCAAACCAGTAGAAGCCTCTAAATAATCACCTTTTTTTCATGGTCACAAATCATCCTGGGACTAGACCTCAAGTTCATCAGGGTATACTGTCTGGAATATATGTATTTTTCCTTTTATGAAACTGAAGACAGCAACTATTCATATTTAGTCTTATGTTATCTCTTCCAACATATTTTCTCAAAGATCCTTAAGAAAGGCTTTGGGGTCATAATCTAAAGCACTATCCGTATGCTAGAATGTAACTCATTTGAGTCTAAAGATTTTTAACCCATTTAAGGCAACTTGGTGATTTCTATCACCGCACCTATCTTGGCTTTTAATTTCTTCTTACTGCTATTTTCTTTGTTCTTTACAGCTTGAGGATCATTTTCTTTGATAGAAAATGCAAGCAAAATAGACAGACATTGGGTATTTCTGTGTTCTTTCAGTTGTCTGATCATTATCGTATCATGTGGTCTCAAGCAGTGGGAATATCTTTTTCTTCTAGCTCTTGATATTGAGCATAAAATACTCCCTCCCCCAATAAAAAATAAAAGCCCTTTTTGCTATTAAACCTGACTGTATTGTGTGCTATAGACTTCCTGAATCTCCCCTTTCACATCCATGGCCCTTTTTAATATTTTCCTTTGTTATGTGTTCCTCCTCCAAACCCCTGCCCTTTAACATCCTGATTTCACTGGGTGTTGGCTGTGTGAGTACATCTCTTATTTCTTCCACAGCCAGATCACTGGGATTTGTAGGTCAGAATCTGGGTCTATGCACCTCCTACTCCTCTGAAACCATATCCTTTTTTATAGCCTTTACCATGAAATTGTATGTATTTAAAAAATATGATCTATTTTTTCCAATTTAAAGAGTAATTCCTGCTTATGAGACAAAGTTTAGAAGCATAAAGAAAGCACATTATGGCAGAGACTGCTGGCTCTCTCAATATTCATTCCCTCCTTCTGCTTGACATACTCAGATGTTAGCTGGGCTGCCCAAAATAAACCCTACATTTCCTGATCTCCCTTGCACCTGGGTGTGACCTTGTGGCTATCTTTTAGGCAGTGGAATGTGAGCAGAAGTGATGTGTACAACTTGTGGATTTTGTTCTTAAACCTTCCGCTCCTGCTTTTTCCTGATTTTGCTGGCCAGCATGCAATTATAGCAGATATGGTGGTGAGCATTCTTGAAATATGTGGACCAGGGCAACACCCTAGATATGGCTTTCCATCCAAATCTCAGGAGCCTGGGTAACAGACACTGTGGAGACACTACATCAGCTCTGGAATGTAAGTGTTCAGGGTGTTATATGAGAAATGCATTTGTATCTCATTTAAACCACTACATTTTTGAGTTTCTTTGTGACAGTAACTTCACCTGTATCCTAATAAAATAAAGTCATTAATTCAACAAGGATTTATCCCAGTCACAGTGCTTATACTCTGTTCACAGAGAAATATAATAATAATCATAACTGCAAAACTCTGTAGTTGTTTACTACATAGGGTACTTCTGTTGTGCCAGGTACTATGCTTTTTGCACAGATTAGTTTATTTAATGCTCGCTACAGCTTCATTAGGTAGACACTCGACTTTTATTACTCATTTTACAAAGAAACTGACACACAGAAAGGTTGGTGACTTGTCCAAGGTC
This sequence comes from Delphinus delphis, assembly GCF_949987515.2. Lineage (NCBI taxonomy): Eukaryota > Metazoa > Chordata > Mammalia > Artiodactyla > Delphinidae > Delphinus > Delphinus delphis. The sequence goes on from NC_082699.1 coordinate 64,840,176, forward strand.
ATACAGGATAGTAAGTAGCTGAGAAAGGATTTGAGCTAGAGTCTCTGACTCTGGAGCTATTATTTTGTCTCACCAAGACAAGACTGTGTCATGGAACTGCTCATGGCAGAGGTAGAGTCAAGTTGAGTTACTTAAGATGATAATAGTATTGAAGACATATGACTAAAAAGTCATGACAAAACAGAAAAAAAAAAAAGCTGTGCAAAAATGGAAGGCAGCAATGAATTTTCCCTGGGAAAAGCTGCAAGTAAGGAAAGTGAAAGAGCACACATTAGATAGAAGATATGTATACCTTTTGCAAAGTTTTAGTGTGTCTGAGGAGTAGTAAGACACTCAGTGACAGAAGTATATGGTATATTGGAGATAATGGAGTGAAATTATACCATAAATTGTTGTTGCTAACATTTTTTTTTAATTAAAAAAAAACCTATTTATTTGACTGTGCCGGGTCTTAGTTGCAGCAGGCGGGCTCCTTAGTTGCGGCATGAGAACTCTTAGTTGCAGCATGCATGTGGGATCTAGTTCCCTGACCAGGGATCGAACCCGGGCCCCCTGCATTGGGAACGCGGAGTCTTGACCACTGCGCCACCAGGGAAGTCCCAGCTAATATTTATTATTATGTGTCAGCACATATTCTAACTGCTTTATATACATAAATTTAGTCAACCCTCATAACAACCCTATGAGGTAGGTGTTATTAACTTCATTTTAGATGAAGAAATTGAGGCATAAAGAGGTGAAGTAATTTTGCCCAAGGTCACACAAATAGTAAGTAGTAGAACCTACCTAGTTTGGCTTCAAAGTCCTGCAGTAGTCTGGGTCCAATAAGAAGAAACCACATGGTAGGTTAAACAAGAGAATTTGAATGTCAAGAATTAACTATGATAAAAGTGAACTGTAAGATAAAAGGAAACTATATGGTAACTAGGGCTGAGGGAGAGTATGCAAGGACAAATTTGAGAGGGGTCTGGATCTCGTTGGAGAAAGCAAGGGTTGGCTACCAGACAGCAGAGAAGTTTGCTGGTTTAGCCAGGCTGCAGGCAGTCTGGAGTTGCTAGGCAGACGGCAGAGAAGCGGGTGGAGGCGAGCAATCACCAACTGGCCCTGTGGGGAACCACGGGAATCTGGGAGCCAGCAGGGACAGAAGGCCTTCAAGAGGCCTGGGGGGAATACTGGGGTGGGGGGCGGAAGGACTGCTCAGTGTGTGACCCTGACCCCCAAAAGTCTTGCTGAAGGACAATGGGCAGGTGGTTGCCTGCAGGCCTCGCAGGGCTCTGGTTTCTGTGTCAAGAGGGCTGCATACAGGTTATTGCCAGGCTGAAGCTGCAAGGTTGCAGAAGGACCGAGTTTGGGTCTGTGGCTGGAGCGGACCCCACTGGATGTTTTCATGACCACACTCCTTCCTCTGGTCCGGTCTCTCCTAACCACACTCCTAACTCTGGTCAGGTCCCAGAAACTGCAGGAAGCTTCTTCCTCCAGCGAACTTAACTGAGAAGGCTTAACATCGTGCTCACTTTAAAGAAGAAATGCTTAAAGGAATTCAGTTTTTTATCACAGAGCCTATGTTGAAGTATGTATTTGGACCTGAGAGGCAATACACTGATAACTGACACAATGACTTATGTTCAAAGTCTTTAGGACTTTTGGGCTTTACAATTCATGAGACTGAGAGAATCTAAAAACCAATAAAATAAACTAAAAATTTAAGTTTTGATAATGGGAAATACCCTGATCAGCTATATATGTCACTTGCAAATTTAAACATTCAGAAGGATATAAATCTAAAGTGAAAGTCCTCCATACCACTCATTAACCAGAGATAAACACTTTTTAAAAAAAAGTTTTTTCTTATTGGCTGGGTTGGGTCTTCATCGCAGCACACGTGTTTTCTGTAGTTGTGGTGCGCGGGCTTCTCACTGCAGTGGCTTCTCTTGCTGCAAAGCGCGGGATCTAGGCGCGCTCACGGGCTCTAGAGCGCAGGCTCAGGAATTGTGGCGCATGCAGCGATAAACACTTGCAACAATCTGCTGTCTTTCCTTCCAGACTGCCAGCAAATAAACAAATATATGATTAACACAAAAAGGATATCATGAGGACCCTCTCAAAACTGTTCTTACTATGTTAAAAAAATCAACATACCTTTCTGAGCCAATATATTTGGAATTAACCCCCCTCATCATCCTCTCCGCTACCCCTCCCCACCAGACTCAAACTAAACCTTTGTTTTTCACACAGAGGTCCTCTTACTTCACTTGCACACGTGGAGTCTCCCGAGTCTCATCTGCCACAGCCGGCAACAGGTTACAGGGTCTCGGACTCCTCGGAGACTCATGAAGCACCGTTCACCAACTCCAAGCCCTCCCCTGACTCGTGTCTCAAGCGGCCAGCCGGTGACCCCCTTTTCCCCCACGCTGACTGCAACCCCGCTGTTCCCAAAACCTCCAGCAAGCCTGGCGCCGCAGCCGCTCTAGGACCACGTGCCGCCCCGCCCCGCCCCTGGCCCACCCCGCCCCGCCCCTGGCCCCACCCAACTGGGGTCTCGCCCACCAGAAACCACGCAGTCCTCCTCGCCCTGGGCTCCGCCCACTGTGAACTCACGCCGCTCACCCAACCCCGGATCCGCCTACGTTGCCCTGGCTCCACCTTCACGGGACCAGCACTGCGCGCCTCGAGCTCCGCCCACCTCGTCCCAAGCTTCGCACGCCGGGAGATTGCGTCGCTCGCCCCGCCCAGGCTCCGCCCAACAGGACATGCCCCACCAACCCAGGGCAGCGCTCGTCCGCCCACTGACCACACCCCCCCCACTCCCGCCCCGACTCCACCCTTCCGGAATCTGCAACGCGCGTCTCAAACTTCTTGCGCGGGGATCCTTCGCGCCCGCTCGCCCAGGCTCCGCCTACCCTGCCCCAGGCCCCACCACCCGGGGACGCCACCAGCGGCCTCGAGCTCCGCCCACTCCGCCCCGCGAACCCACGTTGCGCTTAGTGCGCCGACGCCTTCGCTGAAGCCCGCCCGCGGGGCTCTTCCAGTCGGTTCGCCTCAGGCCTGTGCCGAGGCCCGCCATGGAAGGGGACGTCTCCGCCGCCGCAGCCGCCCACTACCAGCCGGCCAGTCCCCCGCGGGACGCCTGTGTCTACAACAGCTGCTACTGGTGAGGGGTAGCGGGGTCGGCTCCCGGCGTCTCCCTGGCCCGCTCGGCCGCGGCGTCGTAGCCGAGCCCCGCCTCTTCCCGGCCCCTCCCCGGGGCCGCTCTGGGCCTTGGCGGGCGAGTGTTCCGGTTTGAGGGGAGGAGGGAGCGGGGAGCGGGAGTGGCAGCCCTTGTTCCTTGAGTCGAGCGTGGGCGTTTGGGTGTGGAGGGGGCGGTATTCGCCAGGAGTGGTAGGGTCGGTGGTGCGTTACTTCTGCCCGGCTTCTTTCGCTTGGACGTTTGTCAGCAGATCTCAGGGCTTGGGCGGCCAGGAAGGGGGTTGGAGGCGGAGGGTGGACCGCAGAGAGCATTTGGAAATTATTCTGCTGAAGCCTGCGTGGTTTCACACTGATGTGAAGGTCATCTTAATTTTGGAAGAGAATGAAAGCGCAGAGATCCTACAGTAACATTACCAAGATCACCCAGCTAATAGCAGCCCGGAATCCAATTCAGTCCCTTTTGTACCAGAAACCAGGATCTGAACCGCCGTGTCGTCATTATAATAGTGGTTACATTTACACGTAGCACTTGATATATGCCAAGAATTGTTCTGAGACGTTTATGTCAACGAAGTAATGTGAACCCCACAGTTACACGAGGAGGTCGGTACTGTTGTCCCCATTTTAAAGGTGAGCACGTTGGAGCATGGAGGGATGCAAGTAATTTGCCTAAGGCCACATAGCTTGTGAGTGAAGGAATGGGGATTTACACGCAGAGTTCGGCTCTGGAGTCCACACACTGCACCCCTGTCCTAGGCCACCTCTGTGGCTGAATCACCACTCTTATCTTGGTCCTTTTCATACCCACACCTGCCTTTCCCTTGCTTGAATAATGACTTCTAACCCCACTTTCCAGTCCCTGCACAAAAAACCTTAGGGTCCTCTATAACTTACCTTTCCCTCCTTCAGATGATCACCAAACCGATGCTGTGGAGCTCACCATTTGTTCAGCTCTGACTGCATGTCAGGCCTAGTGCCAAGTACTTCCATCCATGCTTAGGAGATAGGTCTTTTGTTATCATTCTCCTCATGAAAAGACTGAGCCACAGAGAGGCCTGTTGTTTGCCCAGGGTCACACATCTAGCCAGTGGTGGTGCTGAACCTGGAACCTCTGTAAGGGTGGAGCCATGCTTCTTCTGCTCTGTCTCCCACCTCAGTCCTGTTAGTTCTTGTCCCTCACATCCATCCGTTGTTGTTGTTTTTTTGTGGTACGTGGGCTTCTCACTGTTGTGGCCTCTCCCGTTGTGGAGTACAGGCCCTGGACGTGCAGGCTCAGTGGCCATGGCTCACGGGCCCAGCCGCTTCGCGGCATGTGGGATCTTCTCGGACCGGGGATTGAACCCGTGTCCCCTGCATTGGCAGGCGGATTCTTAACCACTGTGCCACCAGCAAAGTCCCTTGCTGGGGATGTTTTTGAGAAGGTTCAACTGTTAGCCAGTTGTTGGATGAGATGGTATTTCAGGTCTCTACCAATTTTTTTAAATGTCATTATCAGTCTTTTGGGCAAATTTGAAAGACATAGAGTGTTCTTGTTTAATTATATTGATTAAACAATTACTTTATTTCAGTGAAGAAAATATTTGGAAGCTCTGTGAATACATCAAAAACCATGACCAGTATCCTTTAGAAGAGTGTTATGCTGTCTTCATATCTAATGAGAGGAAAATGGTAAGTTGGGGAGTGATTGTGGAAATTTAGGATTACATTAGAAGCTAAATAGACCATGGGTTTAGCACTGTTCTAAAATGTGCCTTATAAAATACAGCAACATTTTAAAGTTTGTTTTTGAATGAGATTTTTTCCCTACCAGGACATGGTTGAGTTAGTAGAGCTTAGTCCCTTACTTGCAGGTAAGGAAATATGTGATGGTATGTTTATGCAAATAAAATCCCCTTTCTTTAGGTATTAAGTTAGAGCTTTTAAAATTAAACTTAATTTTTAAATTAAGTTAGAGGCACATATTCTCAGGTTTGAAGTAAAGGTTTCTTTGTTTCTGGAGTTTTAATGGAACTGTAGTAAACTTCTATGAAGTATTAAGAAAAGTAAGCCCTTAATATTTTGTAAAGCACTTTTGTGAACATCATCTTGTTTGACCCCAGTGGAAACCCTGTGAAGTAGACAAGGTCCAGACAGCTGTCTCTGTTTTATAGATGAGGAAATAGAGACTCAGGGAGGTCCCATGAATAATTAAGTGGGAAAGCAAGATTTGAACTTGCCAGGAATTCCAGTTCCTAGTTTAGGTCTCTTTCTACTCTCCAGAAAACATCTTGTAATTAATTATTGCTCCTTCATTGTTAAGGACACTTGGAAGGATTTGGATTTCTTCTTATCCATTCATTCTTTCACCTTGATTGTTGGTTGCCTAGAAATATTTTATTTTTCATGTATGTATTGCTTTAAAGAATTTAGTAGTGGTTTAACTGAAGTTGTGGCTTAGGAGAGTTATTGTATTTTGTAGATACCTATCTGGAAACAACAGGCAAGACCTGGAGATGGACCTGTGATCTGGGTAAGGTGGTCAACACAGACAGCTTCTGATGCAATAGTACTTGTAATCCATGAGTGGTCTTTATGTTTTGGTAGAGCAGAAATAATGGGGCAGTAGAGAAAGACTATGATAATTATTAATAATTTGACTTCTTGACGATAGATGTTATTTGGTCTAAGGTAGAAGCACTTATGGGCATGTTTTCTTTTAATTTTGAAATTATTATAGGAATGATTTTAAATGGCTGATGTAGCAGATATATTTGTTATCTAGACTCTTGTCTATTTAGCACTGGAAGGAACTTGAGCATTATCTAGTCCAGCTGCACAGTAGAATTATCCAGAGATTGTTAAAAATACAGGTTTCTGGGAATTCCCTGGCAGTCCAGTGCTTAGGACTCAGGGCTTTCACTGGCAGGGGCCCGGGTTCAATCCCTGTTCGGGGAGCTAAGATCCTGCAAGATGTGCGACATGGCAGAAAAAAAAAGAAAAAAGAAAAAAAAATACAGGTTTTTGATCTAGTCGATCTAGAGGTTCAGGAATTAGTGTTCTTAGTAGACTTCTGAGTGAACATGACTGGCATTTGGAAAACATGGATCTGCGCCAACCCCTTCATTTTTCAGGTGAAGAAAGAAGCCAAGAAAGGCAGAGTGAATAGCTCAGGGTCATTAAGCTGATCATTGGCAGGGCTGGGTCCTTTCCAGTACACATCCATATGTCACCTTAAACTGGTCCCCTGAAGAATGGAATTGTTTATGCTAAGAAACATGAAAGTAAAGTAAAACTCCATTCATGATAATGCAACAAACATCAGGTTTCTGATGCTTATTTAGAATAAGATATCATTTGAATTGGCTTCATTCATTTACTTAACATATATTTATTGAGTGCCTCTTATATGCCAGGCACAAATAGACTGAAATCCTTGGCCTCATGCTCTTGCTTCCTTCATCAGCAGGGGATCCTCTGCTCTAACATTGAAGCCCAAATCCAGCAGTGTTGGGTTAGGAGTGCAGGCTGAGTTGGACACATGGGGGTTAAACCCCAGTCCTCCCATTGGTGGGCTGTGTGAGCTGGACAGGTTATTTACGCTCTTTCTTCGGTGTCTTCCTCTGGTCACTGGAGGCTTTAGTGAAATAATGCATTTGAAGCATTGTCCTGGTATCTGGTACCAGTGCTCCAGAAGAGTTAGCTATTATTGTTAGCAGAGCTACAATAACCCCAGTTGCGGACTGTCCATCTGCCCTAGCAATCATGCCCATTGCTGAAGTGCTCAGCTGATTTTGAGTCACGGTCTTGCTTCCTGTCTTCAGGAAACTCGTAGGGAAAGGACCTGTCCCCCTTTACACAGCAGCTCATGGCGGCTCAGTGTGGGGAACCTTGTTTCAGGAAGTCTCCCCACAGATTTTCTATGTGGAGCAAGTCTCTGGCAGATTGATCTGGGCCTCACTGCTGTTCTGTTGCAGGGAATGGGTAGGCTTCCCTAAGTGGGTAGAGGCACGATCCCCAGAGAAACACATCACTTTCTAAGTGGACATCCCTGCCTCTAGCCCCACTGGGTCTTTACCAGGCATTTGGACAAGCTCTGTACCCAACTCAGAGAGTGAGGCTATTGCTGGAATCTGCATTCCTTGGTTCCGCATCTCTGCCGTGAAGGTGACTCCTAGTTGAGGCCTGCTTTCCCTCTCGAGTTCACCATCTGTTATGTAGGAATATGGACCCGAGCTAACCAGAAGAGTATTCCTTGTTTATGCCTTTTCCTCTCTTTTTTTTTTGGGCTGCGCCTCGTTCCCTGGTCTTAGTTCCCTGACCAGGGGATGAACACACGTTCCCTGCAGTGGAAGTGTGGCGTCTTAAACACTGGACTGCCAGGGAAGTCCCTGTTTGTGCTTTTCCACAAGTTGTGTCCTCCTTCTGGGAAGCTCTCCCCTTCAGGCAAGAGGCAGTGACGGCAGCCTTTCCTCAGTGAAATGCTCCTTAGCAGTTGCCTGCCTTTTCCTCCCCGCCCACACACCCCTTGCCTTGGTTGGCTTTTTTTTTTTGTGGTACGCGGGCCTCTCACTGCTGTGGCCTCTCCCTTTGCGGAGCACAGGCTCCGGACGCGCAGGCTCAGCGGCCATGGCTCACGGGCCCAGCTGCTCCGCGGCATGTGGGATCTTCCCGGACCGGGGCACGAACCCGTGTCCCCTGCATCGGCAGGTGGACTCTCAACCACTGCGCCACCAGGGAAGCCCTTGGTTGGCTTTTTATAAGGCTGATTATTTACATAGTAGTCTCATTAATTCTCTCAGTAATACTGTGAGGTAGACACCACAGTTATCTCCGTCCTGTAGAGGAGGAAGCTGGCTAGTGGTGGGGCTGAGGCTGAGCCAGGTGACCCCGCTTCAGGCGCCTGTGCCTGCACGCTCTCCCACCTCTGCTGAATTACCTCATCATCTCACTGTTCTGCAGCAGTTGACCTGTGTTTCCCCCTCGCTTCTCTAGGAACTCCTTGAGGGTAAGGACCTATCTTTCTCATCTTCATATCTGTATTTTAATAGCATGGTTTCCCACAAAAAAATAAGGAGTACATATTTAAAAAAAAACTGTAATATAGGGTAGAAGATGTCAAGAGAGAAACAAATTTTGGATACGGCGGAGACTGCTTCTGGCAGGGGTGGGAAAAGATGAAAGATGGGCTCATGGGGAAGAAAGCATTTGAGTTGGAGCTTGAGTGACAGATGTGGGGAGAGCGGAGGAGAAGGTGGTGCAGATGGGGCCGAGTAACGTGAGCAAGCCTGGGGGAAGGGAGTCGTGGACTGTTACCGGGGGAGCAGCGCTTAGTTCATGTATCTGGAGGGTAGGATGCATTAAGGGGAGGACAGGGAATAAGCTTTCATTTCTGATGCTATTCTGATTTCTAAGATAGAACTGGAGCCAAAGGAAGCACTTTCAGCTCTGATGGTACAGCATCTCCAGTCTCAATTATGTTCCCCACCTCACAGGGTCAAATGAAACATCGTTTGAGAAAGTGCTTTGTAAGCTCTGAAGTACTAGAAATATCAGATGGTATTTCTAACATTGTATTGATGTGATTGAACTTTTTATCTCGCAGTGCTGTTCTCTGTGAGAGCATTTTTCTTCTGAGGAGCTCTAAGCATCACACTGCCCTCATGTCCATTGATAAACCTCCCTGACGTCCCTTCCAGCCCTTAGCTGGTTTGGGCAGTGCCCCGTGTCCGGGAGTGAGAGTGAGAATTCACCTGTGCGCTGGGACCCAGCTGTGCAGGAGAAGCTCTCTGTATTCTTCTTCCTTAATGGCTACATATTAGGGCTTGGCTGACTTAAAACCAATAACAACTGCATTTTAAAGTCCTTCCCCTCTCCAGGCTCACCTCAAGCTGTCCCGTTTGTTAATGGTTTGGAGGATATCCTTGTAGACTTTTTTCTCTGTACTCATATGCATGCATGTGTACTTCTGAATGCACATGTCTGTCTTTATATACACATAAATTAAAAAAATAATAAAATAATATACATAATCTGCAATTTGCTTTTTCCATCCAACTGTGTAACATGGACTTAGTCCAATTTCCACAAAAATTTACCTACTTCTCTTTAGCAGCTGCGTAGGACTCCATCTTATGACTGCATCGTGGTTTGTTAACCATTCCCGTCTTGGTGGACTTCTGGTTGTTTCTGAATTTTCAGTGTTATAAACAGTGCTGCAGAGATTTGCTTTGTTTATATACCTTTACATGCATGTGGCCATTTTTCTATAGGCTGGATCCCTAATGGTAAAATTGCTGGATCGAAAGGTGAACATTTAATGTACATGAACATTTCCACTATTTGACTGTTCCCTGTCGCTGGACATTTGGTCTGTTTTCAGGGTTTTGTGTTTGCTTTATTTTGCTGTTATAAGGAGGACTGTCTTAGTCTTGTATATGGTTTTTTGTTTGTTTTTAAGCCTTCAACTTTATTTTTTTTAAGATTTATTATTTATTTTATTTATTTTTGGCTGTGTCGGGTCTTAGTTGCGGTACGTGGTATCTTCGTTGAGGCATGTGGAATCTTTTGTTGGGGCATGCGGGCTTCTCTCTAGTTATGGTGTGCGGGTTTTCTCTCTCTAGCTGTGGCGCACAGGTTCCAGAGCACATGGGCTCTGTAGTTTGTGGCATGCAGGCTCTCTAATTGGGGCGTGCGAGCTCAGTAGTTGTGGCGCACGGGCTTAGTTGCCCTGCAGCATGTGGGATCTTAGTTCCCTGACCAGGGATTGAACCCATGTCCCCTGCATTGTAAGGATTCTTTACCACTGGACCACCAGGGAAGTCCCTTGTATCTGTTTTTGATGATATATATGCATTATTACTATAACCTTGGAATACACCATCATAAGGTAACCTGGTTAACTTCAGCAACTTTTACTTCTAGGATTACCATGTTGTCTTGCTTCATGTTTCAAGTGGAGGACAGAGCTTCATTTATGATCTTGACACTGTCCTGCCATTTCCCTGCCCCTTTGATACTTATGTGGAAGATGCCTTTAAGTCTGATGAGGACATCCATCCACAGTTCAGAAGGTGAGGAAATTCAGGGTGGATTTACCTTACTTTCTGAAGTTGGACCTTGACAATTAGACAGTTACTTTGGGTGTTTGTTTTTGCATTGGTTTTGTAAAGATCACTTGTCTTCACCATTGAGTTGATGTTTGAGAATCATGTGCTCTACAGAAGATTCAAAATGTTTTAAAGTTTTAAAGGTTGTCTGTTGTATAAAAGGTTGGCAGTCTTTAAAAATTTGTGTGATGAGATCCAGAACATTTTCCAACAGTCGTTTTGGGCATTTCTCTCATACTCTTCGTTTTGGGTGGGTGGTTGGTTGGTGGCGGAGCTGGATGCCTGGCGATGACAGAAGTCAGAGGGCTGTGACGGCAGCACCTGGACGTTACGCCCTCTGCCCCTCGTACATAACACTGAGCAAGTAAAGGCAACCGGCTGTACTTCCATGCCTTTGTAGTTTGGGATTTCAGCTGATCATTTCTCATGGCGTCTTTAACAGGTATTAAAGCTATATATGTATTTGTGTGTCACTAATAGTACAGAAATGCCTGTCTAGTTTTGTGCATGTCATAGAAAATGAGTCTATATGAGAATTGAGTTAGAATTTCAACTGTGATATAAACGAATGTTGGTTTATGTACAGGAAATTTAGAGTGATCCGCGCAGATTCATATTTGAAGAACTTTGCTTCTGACCGATCTCACATGAAAGACTCCAGTGGGAACTGGAGAGAACCTCCTCCATCATATCCCTGCATTGAGACTGGAGGTGAGCCAAGGACGCCCTCTCAGAGGGGTTTCCCATCACTGTGCAGATGAGCGTGTTCCCTTAACCAAGGACAAGAAGTGCATTGTTCTTTGGGTAAGACTCCCTGAGTGGTAAGAGGTAAGAGGGAGTATAGTTCTTATATTTATCAGATTCAGAAATTAAGGCACAGAGAGCAGCACCGGAAGGCACCAGAACTCATGGGAGAGGCAAGGCATGAGGGAGCCGAACCACGACCCCGTTGCTGGAATGTTGGGTGTACCTGCTGCTCGCGCCCTGGACTTGGGGAGATCTGCGTGTTTGTGCCGCTTAACGGGGGGACTAGTAGCGCCTTGCCGTGGTGGGTGTCATGTGATGGTGAAGGAAGTCCCCATTGCATCTTTGGGATATGTGAAATGTCGTTTCACTGACTCTGTGACAAAATCTGCATTAGAAGGAGGTGAGAGCTAGCAGGTTTTACTGCCCCACTCGTCTCATTTCTGTGCTTTCAGGCATCAGTCCAGTTACGAATTTCTTGAGACTTAAGTAGGTAAAGGATTCTTCACCGTGTTACTATTGTTTGGCATTCACCTGAGTTGGAAACATTATTTATGGTGAGAATTAATTTGCAACGTTGCCACTTATTGGTGAAACATCCTCTGAGTCCAAATGCTCTGTAAGCCGTGAAGGATGCCAGAAAAATAGGACATTAGTATTCAGAGTTCAGCAGGGGAGAAAGTAAAAAATATATTTGGTGTATTTGAAGTGAGTGAACACTGAAAGAGGATTCCAGCTCTGATTTTTGAGGCTCTCTGTGAAAAGCTCTCATGATTTTTAAAGTTTATATTGGAGTTTCTTTGGGTTCACCAACCTGGTTCCCAGCTTCAGCATTAGAATTGGGATAGCTCAGGTCAGGAAAAGGCATCATGGGTCTTGCTTTCAGTCTCACACACCCTGCTGCACGGCGTGGTCTGGACAATGCTTGCATGGCTCCCTGTTTCTCTTTTACATGTGAGCACTAACACAGAGCCTGACATGTCGTGGACCTTCAGTAAACACCTTGTCAGCCCCGGTCGTTCCTTTGGGTTTTAATGACTACTTCCCAAGAGGTGCCTGGCAAAGGTGCCAGGCTTTGTGCCAACCCCTTCTATGTAACTAGCTCATCAGGGGCCTCCTGAGGTTGATATTGGAACTCAAAGGAATCTGCTCTGAATGTGGGGTAAACATACTGGTTTCTCGTGTAGTAATTTAACCACATGTTCATGTTCTCTCGTGTGGTAAATCCATTACTTCAAGCCCTGTGTTTATCAAAGGAATGTATTTGAAGTTAGGAGACAGAGGAATTACCTTTAGCTAATTAGTATTGCTTTATATAAAAAAAAAAAGCTTAAAAAAGAAAAAAAATGGTTCAAGAAGACATCAAACTTTAAACTGATGCAGCTTTGTTTTTTTCATAGCAGTTTTCCTTGGTCCCCTGCATTTAGTTATGGAATTGGCCTTTAGGGCTTAAAATTTAGTACATTTGATGTGTTGCACATTACAATAAAGCCTATACATTTAATAATTTTGGTGGTCATGTGTCTGCAGGCTCACTATTTTCAATTCAGCATTTAGTGTATTTTAAATAAAGGAACTCTTTTTTTTTTTTTTCTCCCCTCCCTGAAAAAAGAAGGAAACGGAGAGTCACAGTCTTGCAGCCTTGCTCTGAAGGCTCAGTTCCAGTACCAGCTACAGATGGTTCAGTTCTTAAGGACGTTTCCCAAGTCTTGGGCTGAGTTATAGGGTCTACCATATTTGTCCCGTTCTCTTTCTGAGCCCTTTGCTGCCTTTTGTCCGCATTTACCTCTCATCTCCTTGTCTCAGATGACGTGTTATAGTAACACTGGCTAATTTGAGCCCAGCTGGAGGACCAGTGTTATGTAAACAGAAATGTTGTAGTGCCTCTTGGGGAGATTATAGGCAAGTGCTGATTTGTTATACATTTATCTTTAAAAATTAAAAAAATTCTTATTTTATTTTTATATGTTATTAGGTAATGAATGCTTGCAGATCGTAATCCTCTTTTATTTACTTACATTAAAAAGCCCTAGAAAATGAATACAGTTGTATTTCAGAAGTTGAGGTTTCCTTTAGCCATTTGTTAAAGATTTTAGCTGACTTACATGGAGTCTGGCATCTACCCCAGGTAAGCAAGAACTTTTGCCCCATCTCTCCTGGGAGGCGCCTGTTTTTCCTTTATTTTGGATTCCTTGGTCATCGTGCATCCCTGGCCCTCTGATGACTTCAACAGAAGTCCTGCTTTTGCTGATTATCTAGCTTTTCTTGTTGTAAGGGTGGGAATGACTCTAGTTTTCTGTATCCTAAGTGCTTACCTTCACATTTGAAAGATATATTTGTTGGGTAATGTATGCTAGTTTTACATGTTTTTTCTTTCCGTTTTTTAAAGGTGTCTCGCTTGTTTTCTGCTTGCTGAGTTTCTGATCAAGGAGCATGCCGTTGTTCTTGTGTTTGCTTCTCTAAATGCAGTGTGCTCTGGCTGCTTTTTAAAGTTTTCTCTCTATCTCTCGATTTCAGGGATTTGGTTGTGATGGACTGTAGCATAGTTTGCTTTAGGCTTATTCAGCTTGAGGTTTGTTAAGATTCTTAGATTGCGGGATTTATAGTTTTCATCGAATTTGGAAACATTTGGCCAGTACCTCTTCAAATATTTTTTCTGACCTCTCCCCCTTTTTAAAAAAAATTCTTGTCCTTCCCCTACACGTATGTTAGATGGCTTGTTACTTCTCTTAGGTCAATGATGTTCATTTTTTTTCAGACTTTTTCTGTATGTGCTTCATTTTGAATAATTATTTTGTCTGTAAATTTATTGATCTTTTCTTCTTCATTAACTCATTTGCTGTTAACCCCATCCAGTGCTTTTTTTTTTTCATTGTACATATTTTATTTTTTCATCTCTAGACATTCCATTTGGGGCTGATTTAATATCTTCCATTTCCTTCTTTGTCATGCTCATGTTTTACTCTACCCTTTTGAGTATACAGAGCATGTTTATAATAGCTGGTCCTTGTCTGCTGATTCTGTTATCTCTGTCGTTTCTGTCTGTGAATGTTGATTGAGTTTTCTCCTGGCGTTGAGTCATATTTTCCTGTTTCTTTGTGTGATTCGTAATACTTGGTTGGGTGCCGGGCTTTGTGAATTTGAGGTACTTTTAAAAACAGTGTTGGATTTGGTTCTGTCATGCACTTAAATTCCTGGGGGTCAGCTGGATCCTTTCAGGGCTTGGTTTTAGGCTTTTTTAGTGCAGGTTTGAAGCAGCCTTTCACCCAGGGCTAATTTAGCCCCACTGCTTTGGTGTGACCCTTCTGAGGATTCTACCAAATGCCCAGGTGTTATGAGTTCTCTCTACCCTGGCTGGTGGGGACCATGGAAGTTCTGGGAGTTATTAGACTGACTGCTTTACGGTACTTCTTTCCTGGCCTTATGAGATTAGTCCTTAACCAAAGACTTAGAGGTAGAGGAGTGAGTTCCCTCTGCAGAAATCCGGAACACTCTCTGCGTAGTCCTCTCCTCTCCCACACTATGTTCCTCACATGTAGCTGCCAGGCCCTCCTGAACTGAGAGCTCTGTCTTCCCATTGGCGGGAAAAACTCCCATGCTGTTTGTGTCCCTGCCTCCGTGCTGTGGTCTGGAAACAGCCCTCCGGGCAGTGAGCTGGAGGGATCCTACAGCTCCTGCCCTTGTTTCTCTTTTCTTAGCAGTCAGTTGTGTGTTGCCCATTGTCTGGTGTCTGGAAACAGTTGCTAAATATATTTTGTCCACTTTTCTGGCAGTTTATGGTGAAGTGCAGTTCCCATAACAGTTCTTTGATGAGTAGAAGCATCCCTGTATACACTTAAAAATTTGTAGTATGGAAAATTTTAATCATATACAAAACTAGGCAGAACAGTAGACTTTCAGCAGTTATCAGCTCATGGCTGATATCCCATCCACTTATATCCCATCTACTTTCCCCCTTCTTGTATTATGTTGAAGCAAATTCCAGATATTATATCCTTTCAACTCTAAATATTTCAGTATGGATCTCTAAAATATAAGGATTAATTTAAAAAATACGTGACCACAATGCCATTATTACATCTAAAAAAATTAACAATAATTCTTTAAAATCAACATATATCTCTGTAGTCAGTGTTGAGATTATCACAGTTATCTCATGAAGTCATAATCTTTTTTCATGTAGTTTGTTCATGTGAATCAAGGTCCAGATAAAGCCCCCCCGTCGTGCTTGGTTGGTATGTGTCTCTTTAGGGTCTTTTTTAATATGTAGAGATTCCTAGTCCCACTCTTTTTTTTTTTTCCTTGTAATTTATTTGTTGAAGAAATGAATCTGGGAGAAATGGTCTGGATTTTGCTGATTGTATCCTTTTGTATCCTCTGTATTTCCTGTAAATTGGCAGCTGTATCCAGTAAACTGGCAGTTTGCTTATTTAGGCATTTTTTCATTTAACTTTTTATTTTGGAATAACTTTAGATTGCTAGGGAATTGGTTGAAACAGTACAGAGAGCTCCTATATACCCCTTACTCAGATTCCAGGGGGATCTGAGAAAAACCATAGTGTAATTATCTAAATCAAGAAAATAATAAATCAGTAGGAAAATATTGACACAGTACTGTTAACGTATAGACCTTACTTAAATTTTGTAACTTTTCCTCCTATTTCTGTTTTCTGGTCCAGAATCTAACTCAGGATATTACATGTAGTTGTCATGTCTCCTCATCTCATTCTCTTTCAGTCTGTGACAATTTTTTTTTTTTCTTCCTTACAACTTTTACCCTTTTGAAGGGTACTGGTCATTGACTATGAATAGTGTCCCTCAGTTTGGGTTTGTGTGATGTTTTGTCATGATTAGATTGATGTCATACATTTGAGACAAGAATACCAGAGAAGTGATATTGACCCCTTATGAAACATTGGAATAATTTTCCCTACTTTTGGTCTTCTGGGTTGTTTTATTGCTGTTAAGCCAGAATTGTGCTTTCAGTGGACATTTCTTTCATGTATTTTTGTAGATTCCAAAATGAACCTGAATGATTTTATCAGTATGGATCCTGAGGTGGGATGGGGAGCCGTCTACTCACTGTCTGAATTTGTACATCGGTTTGGCAGTCAGAACTACTGAACTTGACCTCTGGATGTAGTGCCATGGAGAAATTCTAGGACGTGAACAATCCACCCCTTCATCTGAGACAGCAAATGTTATGATGGTACATTTGGCTTGGAATTATGCTTTCCTCTTTTAATTCAATTGAGTTGAAGCATAAGTGAACAAAAGAATAGATAGAAAATTTTTTTTTGGTATGTCAGGTTGAAACTTGATGTAGTTGCTCAGATATTCCTACTGCTCCTTTGTTAAAAAATGTGAAGACTTATGCCAGTAATTGCTTTTGTTATGATAAATGTGTGGACTTTGTGTCTGTTTTGGATGGTTCATGTCTCTCCAGCTATACTGTAAGCTCCTTGAGGGTAGGGCTGTAGCCCGTTGCTCTGTGAATCTCTAATGCCCATAAAAGGTGCCCGTAAAATGTTTGCTAGTGACTGTGCTGCTGCCTGAAGAGGGCTGACGTTGTGAGCCCAATCAGCAATAAGTATTAGTCTTTCTGGACCATTCATTCTGTTCTTAGCAAAGATTGCAGCCCTCTCAGGCTTAAGTGTTGCTTGGCCTATTTATATATGTTTTTAAATAAAATTGACCTAAATTAATTTTGTTTTGAAGATTTTGTGTCCCTCTTTGATAATCTGGGATACCCAAGAATGTCTCAATTATAGATGGGAACCATTGCTTTAAAATACTTTGATCAGTCTTCCTTCCTGAAGATGTTTTGGAAATTTGGCTTTCATCATATAATTCCAGATAAAAGATGTTTGGCATTAAACCAGCATATAGCACTAGCTCTCATTCACGTCCTCCATGGTTCTGTTGTAAAAATGAGCAGGTTTCTTATAACAGGGCTGTGCAAACTTTTGCTCTTAGATGAGTCTTCTGCTTACTCCGGAACTTCCATTCAAATCCTCTGCCTTGTGCTCTGGAGGGACACCTGCAATCATTTCCTCAGGAGTCAGTCAGTTAGTCAGTCTAAGGAAAGACCATATATCCATTTGGCTCGGCTGACCTGGAAGATGCTGGGAGAAAGTGAATCAACTTTGGTAAGAGGAATACAAATACAACCTAAATTATTTTTATAATTTAGAGTTAAATACAGACCCTAAACTTAGATAACTTTGTTGAGTTTTAGATGGTCATTTAAAAAGTATGTGACTACACTAAAGAAGATAGATTTTGGCAGGTTGTACCACAGAAATACTTTGCCCTGAGCAAAAGGAATTCAGAGACCCCAAAGGATTGTGATCTGATTTACAAATTGCATTTTTTGGAGCTTTGTTTTTGTTTTTTTTCCCCTGCCAATTTATGAGCAGTTCCCAATCTGGTATTCAAAATTATGTCTAGTGCAGACCAGTCAGACAATCTTGTGTGTGTAAGTTTGAACTTTCCAGCCACCTTGCCTTGAAATTGAAAACCCCCTGCTTCTAACCAGTGTGATGAGCAAGGTTTATAGTTATGTTAACATATCCAGTGGCTGTTGTCATGACTTGTTAGAAGCAATAGAGGACATCTGTTATTTCTACCTACCACTCCTACAGTACCCTTTGGGGAACTCTTCTTTGTGTAGGTCATATATTGTATATAGTCCTAGTGGCCCATAAATAGAGGCATGTAGCCTAAACCGGGCCAGGCTTAGACCCCACCCCTGGACAAGTCTAGGAATAGCCTGTCACAGTGTTCTCTGGAATTGCTGTATTGACATTAAGAGAGGATAATTCTCTGTCCATCAAGACTGCTGGGCTAGGGCCACTGGGAGTTTGGGGCTGCTGGTGGGTATCTTGACTGCCACAGAAGAAAGGCCTGCTTGCATAATGCACCCGAGCAGAGCGGGAGCCCCAAGGACATTTCTGAGAGCCTGGATCTTTCTTTGCTTCAAACCAACCCCAATTTCGAACTTGCCAGTTATACAAACCAGTGGGTTCCTTTTTCTCTTCAGTTTGTGTGAGTTGGATCGCTGTCATTTTTAACTGAAATGTAAGCTCCCTTGCAAGATTTTTCATCAGAATTGTTGATTTTATCAGGAACTGTTTCTTTTGTCTCTCTGTGCTTAATTTTTCTCTGAGGTCAGGTTTGCCTCTCTTTATACTCAGTATGTGTGAGAGAACTGAATAAATACTGATAAATGCTGTTTGGAAAGAGGAACTTTCAAGAAAAGCAGGGGACTAAAATAGAATTTGTAGTTGACTATGAAAATAAGAGAAATAAGGTATCTCTGAGAATCTGACGGGAAAGCAAATACACAATATAAAATGGCTCCCAGGTCAATAGAACTGACCGTACCTGATTGTGGGTATTACCGTGGCTTTTACAAGTGATTGTGTCTTTCAGAGGAAGGGTTTGTTAGCAGTGGAAGTAAAGACAAATGCTTTTTTGTGTGTGGTTTTTCTCAGTTTAATTTTTAATTATTTAAAAATAGATGGCACATGCATATTGTACAAACGCAAAAGATATAAAAAGGTATATAGTGAAAAGTACTCTTTCCTCCCGTTCTTACCTTCAGTTTTCTGATTTCCCTACCCAGAAACCTGTTTTCAGTTTCTTTTCTATCCTTACAGGAATTTTTTTATGCCCATGGAAGCATATAGCATTATGTATGTATTAAATTCTGGGGGTTTTTTCTTCCCACAAATGGTAACATTCTAAAAGTATTGTTCTGCATTTTACTTTTTTTTTTTTTTTAAATTTATTTATTTTTGACCGTGTTGGGTCTTCATTTCTGTGCAAGGGCTTTCTCTAGTTGCAGCGAGCGGGGGCCACTCTTCATCGCGGTGCGCGGGCCTCTCACTGTGGCGGCCTCTCTTGTTGCAGAGCACAAGCTCCAGACACGCAGGCTCAGTAGTTGTGGCTCACAGGCCTAGTTGCTCCGTGGTATGTGGGATCTTCCCAGACCAGGGCTCGAACCCGTGTCCCCTGCATTGGCAGGCAGATTCTCAACCACTGCGCCACCAGGGAAGCCCCTGCATTTTACTTTTTAAAGTTAATATATTTGGATATTTTCCAATCAGTACATGTTGAATTTCCTCTCTCCTTTTAAGGGGGGATACACTGTAGTTTGTGGTGTGCATGGTCCATAATTGAGCAGTCCTGAAGTTGTTGTAGTCTTTTGGTATGACCCCCCCCCCAAAAAAAAAGGTTCCAGGAGTATTTTTGGCCATGTGTCTTTATAGCAATTTCTGAGATAAATTTTGGAGGTGTAGACTGCTAATTGTCTCACCGAATCCATTCTCCTTTTTTTTCTAGAAAAAGGGATACAAATGTTTTCTATAAAGGGCCAAACAGTAAATATTTTAGGCTTTGCAGGCTATAAGGTCTCTGCTGTAGCTGCTCAACTTGGACCTTGTAGCTGGTAAGCAGCCATGGACGATATGTAAATGAATGGATGCAGCTGGGCTCCAGGAAAACTTTGATGTGGGGGCTTGATGATTTGACCCCTGGGCTACAGTTTGCTGTCCCTTGTTTCAGAGTCACAGAGGTGCAGCTGGCCTTGTGGCTGCTCTGCCAGGGACTACATTTCCCAGTGTCCTTTGCAGCTAGGTATAGCCATGTGACCAGGTTCTCACCGTAGGAATGTAAGGGGAGGGGTGTGTGTCACTTACAGGGCTGACTTGTGGGACGTTGCCCACCCACTCCTTCACATCTCTCCCCCCTTTCCTGCTGGGTGGTATGATGGTGACTAGAATGACCTTTGGAAGCCACCCACTGAAGATGGCAGAGCCACCATCAACCTGGGTTCCTGAATGACCCCATGGAGCCGAGCTGCAGGCCTGCCTGAAAAGCATATTGTAGAACTGTTCCATAAGAGACACACTTGTGTATTTTTTTTTAAGTCACAGAGCCATTGGTGAGTCTTTAGCCCTCCCCAGTTAATACAGTGCCCATTCAGGACTTGTCACAGGGTATTTCCACTGGGTTGGAAATGAGACTTTGTGATGTTCCATGTGGAGTTGATCCGCGGTGTTTTCGTGCAAGCTGCCCCTTAAGTGTCCTGGAGTGTTTGTGGGATTATTGCCCTTTGCAGAATGTTCAGGAACACCGAATGCAGATATCCATCCATACCTCTTATTTTGCATGAGGTTCGAGAGCCTTGTGGGAAAGAAGCCAAATGAATCCTGTCCTCATTTACAGTTCAGACATGTGTGGGCCTGTCTGATGGACTAGGGGTCCTCAGAGCTATCCTAGCTAGAGGAGAGGAAAACAGATTCCTGAGGGAAAATCACTCTTAAGTGAGGAAGACACCTGGCTGAGTGGACCAGACCTGGCAACGAGGCCTGGTGGTTAGAGGGACCACTGGTGGAAGGTACAGTGTGAGGTGTGCTTCCTCATTGCTCACCCTTCGTGCGGTGCACCCCTTTACTTGCTCTCTCACCCTCTTGAAAGCCCTGTCCTCTGGGAATGAAGGGAAAGAACTGTGTCACTAGGGGCCCAACACGGCTCTATGGGAACCTTGCAAGTAGCTGGTCTTGGGCATCAAAGGAGAACAGTGGAGGCCAGTGGCCTGAGAGGTTGGAATTCTGGTGGTTGAGTGGTTGGCTCAGAGCAATGGAGCAGAAGCATGATAAAGCCTGAAGGCTGTGGCTCTGATTTTCTGTGAATCCCCATTTCATCAGGACTGTTTTTTGGTTGCTGTTCAATTCAAATAAACACTTATTGAGCCTATGTTAAATGGGGGCATGGTTAAGAGAGGCACCTCTTCTGTCTGTGTACAATTCCTGCCACTCTGTTTATCCTCATATGTCTCACTATTCTTGTACAGTTATTCAAACTCCTATAATGGAATGGTAACCTTGTTCAGAAGCTCAGAATCTTCTTAGAAAGTTGTTAGTAGAGTGATGGTCACAGCTAGTGGAGAATCTGCTTCATTTTCTGAAAAAAACAAAACACTGAGCTGGACTTGTTGCTTCCCATGAAGATGCTGGGCTCATCTGGGGCTTCAGTCATAGGCTCTTTAGAAAAACCAGCAATGACGTCTTCTTTACTCCGCAGTTCTTTACTCCAATCTTTACTCCAAAAGTTCTCTGTGGGAAGAGAGTGATAATCAGCGGTGGCCTCAGTGACTTCTTCCTCAGAGCTCAGGGTGTGTAATTTCACCTCAGTAGATAAAGCGAAAGTCTGCACATGCTCCAAATACAAGTCAGTGGTAGTTTCTTCATCTTCAGTGAAGCCTGCCTTGATCAGTGGTCAAGGCTGGTCGGTCAGTGGTCGACTCTAGGTGTGTGATGAATTCCGGGAGTCGTGTGGGGTTGGGCACAGCCAGGGTGAACCCGGCAGAGGGGAGGAGGGCCTTCCTGAGAAGGATGCTGATGCCAGCGGGGAGCACGGGGGCTTGTGAAGGCGAGGAGACTGAGCGTGTCTCCATCTCATCAGGACTTCGAAGTAGAAAATGACCTTATATAGGGTTCACAAGCTAGTGGGGGGCTTGCGTACACTCAGTTTATAATAGCAAGCACCCCTGACAATTCATAGAAGTTCTTGGTGAAGAATGCTTATTAAAAAGCTGGACTTAATTTTGGTGAATATGTGCTTAAATCATGAAGAGTTGGGATTACTGTAAAAGTGAAAAGTTTGTACTCACTGGTGGTTGGAAGCCTGGGACATACCAGGTACTTACCATTCGGGGAAGGGGAAGTCATAGTCATTTGCCTTGAATATATTTGGAGAACAGAGTTAGAAGTTACAGGCAGGTTCCCTCCCTCCCTCCCTCCCTCTGTCCACCCACCCAGCATGTATTACATGCCTGCTATTTGCAAAGTTAGGCCCTGATGAATGAGGCAGAACTGTCCTAAGAGGAGACATGCAGAGTGCTCTGGTTCAAGGGACAGAACCTCTGTCCTTTATTAGTATGTCTTTTATTACCTCACTTTCATTAGCATGTAAAGCAGAGGGCCAGCCTTTGAGGAGCCTGTTGTATAGAAATCTTTTGGTAAAGACTTGGTACTTAAAGATTGCACTTTGAACAAATGTATAAACCAAAATGAAGGACTTTTCTGTAATTATTTAAAAGGATCTTGAAGGAAGAAGTGATTATTCCAGTACAGAACCAGAAAATTTGGGAACACATGAGCATCCCTAGGACCAGGAAGACAAATCCAGCCTGAACCAGAATTATTCACTTAGTTCCCCTAGTTAGGGGTTACCATCAGCTCTTCAGTGAGCAAGAGCTGGAGACTTATGTTGGCACTATTGCCTCTTCTGTGTAGTAGTTAGTTGTAGGTGTATATCAGTAATATATAGTTGAGTCTATAGTACTCATTCTGGAGGCTAGTGACAGTTTCTCTGAGCAAGTCCTTTTGCCACCTTCATAGGACACTGAGTGAAAGAAGCTGTCTAGTTATAACTGCAGTGAGGTGTTCAGGCTGAGTGCTGTAAATATTATAGACCAGCTTCTGATACTCAGTGTGGGCAAAAGGTGCTAAGTAGTCCCCCATACTGCATTATCTTTCAGCATGTGGCACACAGTAGATGCTCAATAAACATTTGCTACATGAACGAATATATATTTATGAGGTTCTCTCAGTGTGTTTCCATTAGCGCTGCTAGTTATAAAATCGATGAAATGATGTGTAGTTGTGCACATAGAACAGCTGCAGTCAGTCGATTAGGTTGAATTTGGTTGTGAGACAACTATTACCACCGTTTTTTCACTTGGCAGAGAAATGACAGAAATGCGCTGTGGGAGGGCTTCTCTCTCAGCCTATTCTTTTGCCCTTTGTCCCACTGTGCTCCCTCCCAATCCTGTTTGGACATTATTTGTGCCGTTTCTAAGAAGAGGATTCAGAAGTGTCCCAACTAATGAGAACATTTTGTCAGGGTATCTACTTCCCTGTGGGCCATGACTGAAGAAACAGAGGGAAGGAACGATACACCATACCCCTGTATTTCACCATGGTGAACTGCAGAGTAAATTTAGCCCCTTGTAATATAGCAAGGGTGCTATGGCTTGAATATTTGTATCCCCCCACCCCACTCCCCGAATTCATATGGTGTAATCCTAACCCCCAGAGGTGGTGGTATTAGGAGGTGGTGTGTGTGTGTGTGTGTGTGTGTGTGTGTGTGTGTGTGTGTGTGTGTGTGTGTGTGTGTGTGTGTGTGTGATTAGATTAGATTAGATTAGGAGGGTGGGGCCCTCATGAATGGGGTTAGTGGTGCTAGAAAAGAGATCCCCCGAAGCTCCTTCTGCTCTGTGAGGACACAACAAGAAGTCTGCGACCTGTGATTTTACCCAACCATGCTGGCACCCTGATTGGACTTGCAGCCTCCAGAACTGTGAGCAATAAATTTCTGTTGCTTATAAGCTACCCAGTCTGTGGTATTTTGTTATAGCAGCCCAAATGGACTAAGACAAAGGGTTCCTAACCTGGAGTCCTAACACACATTGAGTGTATATATGAGTATATTTTCCTGGAGAGAGGACACATAGCTTGTATTACCTATTTATTCATTTAACAATATTTATTATTATTTTTATCTATTGAGGGCCTACTCTATAACCTTAGGCTCCAGGTTAGATGCTGGTAACTGAAACCAGAATAGCTTTTGCTCTCTTGTAGCTTATAGGCTGATGATGGAGACTGACATCAATCAAAGAATCACACACAGATGGCTGTACAATTGCAACTGTGAAAGTGCTGTCAAGGAATGGTACCAGTTCTATGAGAACATGTAATGGGGGAAATTAGCTGGTTAAAGGGGGTTGGGAGGCTTCTTGAGGAAGTGTTTTATCCTTTCAAACAAATAGCTCCTACTAGGTGGCAAGCACTGTTCCTGCCCTGGTGATTGAGCAGTGAAGAAAACAAGCCCCTGCACTCATAGAGCTCACATTCTGGTGGAGAAGACAGACAATGGACACATACTGTGTGTGGAAGAATGGTTGCTGTTTACCGAATTGGAGAAGATGGTGGGTGGACCGCTTCTGGGGAGGAAGGTCAGGAGTTTTATTTTGGACAATCTTAAATTTGAGATGCCAGTTCGATGTCTAAGAGGAGATGTCAGATAGGAGTTGGATAAAGGAGACTGGGATTCAGGGCAGATGTTCAGGCTGGGAGTATGAAATGGGGAGACCTCAGTTAATAGACGGTATTTAAAGGCACAGGACTCAGAAGATCACTGAGAGAATGAGTGTAGACAGAAAAGAAGTAGGGGGACATAGCCCTGGGAGCTTTTACATTTAGAGGTCAGGAGATGAAGGGACACCAGAAGGAGGACAGAGGGAGGGGTTGGTCAGGGAGGGAAGAGAAGACAAGGAAAGCTCAGAGAAGAAAGTGATTCAGCAGGGACAGAGGGCTCTGACACATCAGATGTTGATGATCAGTTGAGTAAGCTGAGGACTGAGATGACCGTTGGCTTCGGCAATGTCTTCAGAGCAAGTTCAGAGGAGTGATGGGGATGAAAGCCTACTTGGAATGGTTCAGGAGGGAAAGGGAAGAAGGAGGCAGAGTGGTATGGTAAAAGGAACAGAGAAGTGGGGCAGTACTGGAGGGGGACATGGGTCAAGGGGGACAGCTCTGAACCTGGCCGTCACCCAGTTCTGCCTTTATAATGAACAAATTTACCATTTCTAGCCCTCCAGAGAGACTTCTAGGGACATCAGAGACCTGTCCTCTAGGCCTGTTGTTCTCATGCAGGGCAAACACTGCTCTGTTCTTGACTAGATCCATCCCTTGGTTCATGCAGCCTTCCTCAGCATTAAGATGGAGGAAAGAAAGCTGGATACCCCCAGAGGTATAGTCATCTCTTGGTACCTGTGGGGGATTGTTTCCAGGATCCCCCACGGATACCACGCTCCATGGTTGCTCCCTCATGTAAAATGGCACAATACAGTCGGCCCTCCATGGGTTCCACATCAGTGGACTCAACCAACCGTGGGTGGAAAGCTGCAGATTGAAATCCACAAATGCGGAACCTGTGGATAGCGGGCCGGCTGTATTTCATCAATGCAATTCCTATCAAATTACCAATGGCATTCTTCACAGAACTAAAACCAAAAAAAATCTTAAAATTTGTATGGAGACATAGAAGACCCTGAATAGCCAAAGCAATCTTGAGGGGAAAAAATGGAGCTGGAGGGATCAGGCTCCATTACTTCAGACTGTACTACAGAGCTACCGTAATCAAGACAGTATGGTACTGGCACAAAAACAGAAATATAGATCAATGGAACAAGATAGAAAGCCCAGAGATAAACCCACGCACCTGTGGTCAACTAATCTATGACAAAGGAGGCAAGAATATACAATGGAGAAAAGACAGCCTCTTCAATAAGTGGTGCTGGGAAAACTGGACAGCTACATGTAAAAGAATGAAATTAGAACACTCCCTAACACCATACACAAAAATAAACTCAAAATGGATTAAAGACCTAAATGTAAGGCCAGACACTATCAAACTCTTAGAGGAAAACAGGAAGAACCCTCTCTGACATAAATTACAGCGAGATCTTTTTTGACCCATCTTCTAGAGTAATGGAAATAAAAATAAGCAAATGGGACCTAATGAAACTTAAAAGCTTTTCCACAGCAAAGGAAACCATAAGATGAAAAGACAACCCTCAGAATGGGAGAAAATATTTGTGAATGAATCAACGGACAAAGGATTAATCTCCAAAATTTACAAGCAGCTCATGCAGCTCAATATCAAAAAAACAACCCAATCCAAAAATGGGCAGAAGACCTAAATAGACATTTCTCCAAAGAAGATATACAGGTGGCCAACAAACGCATGAAAGGATGCTCAACATCACTAATCATTAGAGAAATGCAAATCAAAACTACAATGAGATATCACCTCACACTGGTCAGAATGGCCATCATCAAAAAATCTACAAACAGCAAATGCTGGAGAGGGTGTGGAGAAAAGGGAACCCTCTTGCACTGTTGGTGGGAATGTAAATTGATACAGCTACTAGGGAGAACAGTATGGAGGTTCCTTAAAACACTAAAAATAGAATTACCATATGACCCAGCAATCCCACTACTGGGCATATATCCAGAGAAAACCATAACTTAAAAAGACACATGTGGGCTTCCCTGGTGGCGCAGTGGTTGAGAGTCTGCCTGCTGATGAAGGGACACGGGTTCGTGCCCCGGTCTGGGAAGATGCTGCGTGCCGTGGAGTGGCTGGGCCCGTGAGCCATGGCCGCTGAGCCTGCGCATCTGGAGCCTGTGCTCCACAACGGGAGAGGCCACAACAGTGAGAGGCCCGTGTACCAAAAAAAAAAAGACATGCACCCCAGTGTTCATTGCAGCACTATTTACGATAGCCATGTCATGGAAGCAACCTAAATGCCCATTGACAGGCAAATGGATAAAGAAGATGTGGTACATATATACAATGGAATATTACTCAGCCATAAAAAGTGGGTCATTTGTAGAGACACAGATGAACCTAGAGGCTGTCATACAGAGTGAAGTAAGTCAGAGAAAAACATATCGTCTATTAACGCATATATGTGGAATTTAGAAAAATGGTACAGGTGAACCTGTTTGCAAGGCAGAAATAGAGACACAGATGTAGAGAACAAATGCATGGACACCAAGGGCGGAAAAGGTAGCGGGATGAATTGGGAGATTGGGATTGACATATATACACTAGTATGAATAAAATAGATGACTAATGAGAATCTGCTGTATAGCACAGGGAACTCCACTTCGCTGTATGGTGGAAACTAACACAACATTGTAAAACAACTATACCCCAATTAAAAAAATAAATAAAAATAAGGAAAAAAAAAAGTGCACAGATGTGGAACCGGTGGAGAGCGGGCCGGCTGTGTTTCATCCGGGTCGTGGAGAAGCCTTGCCACCACCACTCATAGGTTCCCTCCTTTTTTCCTTGTCCCCTTCCCACCTTTCAGTGTTTTTTGCACAAAGCAGCCAGAGTGATCTTTTAAAAATATAAACCAGATCATCTCACTTCCCTTCTTTAAAACCACCAGCATCACCACTTCACACTGGCTTCAACATGTACTTAAGGTAAAATCCACTGTTCTTACTCTGGCCCGCAAGGCCCTGCGGGGTCTGATTGGCTGCCTCTGTGATTCCAGCTCCACCACTCCCAGCCATTCCCCGTCCTGCCTCCCCTGTGACGTTTCTGTCTCCGAGCAGGATGAACTCATTCCTTCCTTAGGGACCTCACATTCCATTTGCTCTGATTTGACCCTTTCGCCCCGTATTTTCTCTTGGCTGTTAGCTCCCTGACAGGTCAACTAATCCTTCCCTGGTCATGTGTCGGAAGCTGCCTGCCCCAGTCAGCGTCAGGCTACTTCACCACTTTTTTCCTTCATAGCAATTATCACTATCTGAAATGATTTTGTGTATTTATTTGTGTAAAGTCTGTTTTCTATTTCTTTTCACTAGCCTGTGAGCTCTCTCTGCCTTGCCTAGTACAGTGTCTGCCACAGTGTAGGCACGCAACAAACGTGCCTCAAGTATTTAATGAAGGAACAATTCCTGTTACTGCAGGGGTCTGGAAGGTCAGGTCTCCTCCCATCCCCTGCAGGATCTCTGGGTAATGCTGGTAAAGTGCTGCTAAATTCTTGCTCTTTGCATTTTTCCCTTTGACTGGATTTTGTTCTTTTTTCAGATTATACTGTCCTTTTGCAAACAGTACTGTTTAGAAAAGGTATATAATTCTCGTTTAGGTTGTACTGTCCTTTTTCTTTAGCAGTCTCGCAAGCCTCCACTCTAAGCCTTACTATTCTTTCACCTTTTGGTCTAGAAAGCACATTACAGATGACTTCCAGAGATAGCAGAGATTATCACGAGTTGATTGAATCATTGTCACTGTCACATTCTTGGTGGGTTCCTCACTCTGGTCACCTGTTGCAAACATATATTGAAAGCACCTTGTCCTGTGTGTCTGGTCGTGACAGTTGGGGATCACATTACTTTTTCCTTCCTTCTAAGCTGACCACATAGCCTGGCATCAGAGAAGTAACTATTTCTTTCACCCTCTCAGTCCAAGGAGAGCATGGCTTTCACCATGAGCTACGGCAGGCGTCTGTTAGAGCCAGGCTTTTAATAACATCCATTTGTTATCAAGGGAGCAGTCGTAGCAGAATTTCACTTAGAGTCAGTAGGCAATCTTTCCTGTGGTTTCCATGGGGATCTGGTATTTTAGAGCCATTTCTGGGAAGAACATTGAAAAGAAATTGAGGGGCAAAATGTTAATAACATCACTGTTCTGGCACACACCGTTTCTAGAACCATGGGCAATGGATGAGTCACTTCCCACCCAAGGCCCACAGGGTGCAGAGCTGTGTGTGACCTCCTCAGGGCCAGGTGTGGAGGAGACCTAGTGCCTGCACTCAGAATACAGGAAAAATCAGATTTGAGTCCTTAGTCCCCATTGTAGCTGTGCTTTGTTAGTCACTTGCTGTGTGACCTTGAGGAAGTCACTTAACCTCTCTGGGCCTTCATTGCTTCACTTAAGAAAGAGTTATTTTGAGGCTCAGATGAGATTGTGTGTGTGTGTCTGAGAGAGAGAGAGGGAATTTTTCATAACTCTGAAAGGTAACGTGTTTTGAATAGCTAACACTTAACTGTGTGCCTAGTAGGTGCTAGATAGCCCTTCTAAGTCCTGTATGTGTATTAACCCATTTAATCCTTAAAACAACAATGTAAGGTAGATAACTGTTACTCTCCCCATGTTGCAGATAGGGAAACCAAAGCACAGTGAGTTAAAGTAACTTACCCAAAGCCACATAGCTAGTGAGTGGCAGAGGCAAGGTTTGAATCCAGATAATCCCACGTTAGGACCAGGCTGCCATCATCTTTATCCAGTTCCCAGTTCATCTCCACATTCTGTAAGCAAATTCCAGTTGCTAGAGAGGTGCTCTCTATCGTGGGGCAGGAATGGGGCATCCAGTTTCCCCGTGGCCTGGGCAAAGTGTCTTTCAAAGCTATCTACCTGAATTAACCAACTTTGTAGTTACTGCAAACAATGTTTATCAATTGATTTCAAACTTTTTTAGCTTAAGATTTGTTGGAGAGGTTGTTAAAAAAAAAAAAAAGGCAGATGCTCAGAACCCTCCCTGAGGGATGCTGATTCAGTAAGCATACCAGTCAGGCTTCAGTTGCAGGTAACAGAAGTCACTCTTGCTGCTTGAAGCCGAAAAGGATTTGATTCAAAGTCACAGAGAAGGGAAGCAAACATTTGGAGAGCAGGGTCATTGGGTGTAGCAGCCAGAGATGCTTCACTACTCTCCCTTGGTGCCTGGACCCATGAATTCTGGCAGCACCGTCATGGCTTACTGCATTCTTTAGGACAGGACCTCAGTATCACCAGGTGGTGTCTCCCAGCTGGTACTGTGCCTCAGCCTTCAATAGGTCATTTATTCTACCATCCAGAAGATCAGCTACTTCTGGGTTATGGGGAGCATTGTAAAACCAGAGAATCCTGGGGGCGCCACTTCATTGACTTACTTCTTTTGCTGTAAGTGGATTCGTGATTAGAAGTAATGTTGGCTTTGAGTAAGTCACTTTAACTCACTGTACTTATTTACATGAATCGCCAATGCCAAATTCCATTTCATAGCTTCCTATAATCTGACAGTGGTTGTATTTCCAGATAAACACTTTAGTTAATAGTCATCCTGCTTGTTCCTGATGCTGTTGAATGTCAAGAGAACTTACATATAACAGGGATTTTTATTTCAAAACTTGGAATGCAAGATGTACTTCTTAAATATCTTAGGCATTAGGCCTTTTTTTTTTAATTTAAAAAAAATTTTATTTTTGACTGTCTTGGGTCTTCGTTGCTGCCCGCGGGCCTTCTCTAGTTGCATCAAACGGGGGCTACTCTTCATTGAGGTGCGCAGGCTTCTCGTTGCTATGGCTTCTCTTGTGGAGCACAGGCTCCAGGTGTGAGGGCTTCAGTAGTTGTGGGTGGCGGGCTTTAGAGCACAGGCTCAGTAGTTCTGGCGCCCGGGCTGAGTTGCTCCGTGGCATGTGGGATCTTCCCAGACCAGGGCTCAAACCCATGTACCCTGCATCGTCAGGCAGATTCTTAACTACTGCGCCACCAGGGAAGCCCCGCATTAGGCATTTTTAAGTAAACAAAATTACAAAGAAGTGTTGCTGAACTTGATTACATAATTACCTCATTACGGGAAATAATTATTTTGGTCAGTTCTGAACAATATCAATCCTTACAGGAATTAAACCAGAATAAAGTATATACTTGGACTCTTTACTGAGTATTGAAGGAGAAGCCAGGGCTTGTTTTGTATGATTACCTCAGGGTGAAACAGAAAAGATATTTAGTGCATCCTTTAAAAAACAATGTCACTTTAAAGTGACCCTTTCGCTTTCCCATCCTCTTAGCTCTGTCAATTAAATGATGTTGCCACTTATTAAACTTCTAGGCATCTTGGAAATTTTCAAAAATAAAAAAATCAATTTGTTTCAAACTCTGTGGAAGGCAATCCAGATAATTTATTTGTAAAAAATGACCTATGCGCATACCTTTGGCTTAGTAATTCCCCTTCTAGGAATTTATCTTACAGATATACTGCACATATGTAAGATGATGGATAAACAAGGTTACTCAGTGTAACAACAAAACATTGGAAACCACCTACCGGCTCACCCACTGGGGACTGATGAAATGAGTTATGATATAGCTATGGAAGAAAGCATTATGAAGCTATGAAAACAAATGAGGAAGGTTATGTTTCTTATGCTGAGTAGTGGTGTTTTTATTCTTTATCTTAAGCTTATGTTATATTCTTTTGCATGTATTAGATATTTAGTAAAATTAAATTTAAAAAGCAAGTGAAAAAGTGCATTAAAAGAGAAAAAATATGTATTTGTGTGGAATATCTGAAAGAATATCCAACATCCAAAACAAACTGGTAATGTTAGTGGCCTCTGGACAGGAGAACTGGGTGGCTGGTGTCAGAGGAGGGAGGGAAACTTCATCGTATATCCCTTTGTGTTTTTAAGAGTCGTGAGTCCCGTGAATATATTACTCATTAAAAATAAAAAATGTATAAACCACACCTTCTCTCACTCAAACATTTACCCACATGACTTTTTTTTTTTAATAAACAAACACAGCTTTTAACAGGTACAGCCTCAGATGTTGTCTGTAGTGAAAGCTGCATTGACCAGCAGCACAAAAAACCGGGATGTGTGGCGCACACTTACAGAGATTGCTGGCAGTGTTCACGTGACGAGAGACTGAGGAACGAGGAAGAATTCCCCAAATTGTTTTTCTATTATACTGCTCTTAGCCTTTTGTCCAGCTGTTCTAACCTTTGATTTGGCTGCTGTGAATAAAGGTGAGACCTTTAAATGACTGGCTGACGAGCTGTTTGTGCACTGGTGAAGGGTGTTTCGGTGCCTTATATGGCTTTGAGCTGCAGTTTGGGTGCAGGAAGGCTCAGGAAGCATGAGCTCATGCAGAGAGAAAACCTTCTTAGTAGATGTCTCTAGATTTCTCTTAAGAATCTTAAAATTACCCCTTGCGGGAACCCATAGTGATAGCCAACATTTATTGGGCACTCATTTTGTAGCAGGCACTGGTCAAAGCTACTGATTGTGTATAAAATGATTAATCCTTGGACTTCTCTGGTGGCGCAGTGGTTAAGAATCCGCCTGCCAATGCAGGCGACATGGGTTTGAGCCCTGGTCTGGGAAGATCCCA
Source organism: Delphinus delphis (assembly GCF_949987515.2). Taxonomy (NCBI): domain Eukaryota; kingdom Metazoa; phylum Chordata; class Mammalia; order Artiodactyla; family Delphinidae; genus Delphinus; species Delphinus delphis. The sequence continues at coordinate 64,871,939 of NC_082699.1, forward strand.
CATGCCGCGGAGCAACTAGGCCCGTGCGCCAGAACTACTGAGCCTGTGCTCTAGAGCCCGCGAGCCACAACTACTGAAGCCCGTGCACCTAGAGCCCGTGCTCCGCAACAAGAGAAGCCACCGCGATGAGAAGCCTGCGCGCCACAACAGTAACCCCCGCTCCCTGCAACTAGAGAAAGCCCGCGTGCAGCAACGAAGACCCAATGCAGCCAAAATTAAATAAATAAATAAATTTATTTTAAAAAAAGAAAAGATTAATCCTTACAACAGCCTTATGAAGTAGAGATTATTATTATCTCTGTTTCCCAGATGAGGAAACACGTGTGGACAATGTTTCCAAAGGAGCACAGTTACTACTCAAACGAACGTGATCTGAACCTGGGTATGACTCCAGAATTACTAGCCCCTAAGATGACAGTACAGTCACATTGGAATAAATCCAAAGGCGAAATTAGGGCACTGCTTCTCAAGCTGGTCTCGGGGCTGAGATGCTGGGTGGATTATAAAAGTGAGAGCCTAGGGAAGTAATGGGGTGGCCTGTCTTTGGAATGTGGGGTGTCTTTACTGCATGAGAGCCTCAAACCTCAAGATGAGATTCAGGGCTTAATCTTGTAGGAAAAAAAGGGGCCGGGGGGCAAGCTCTTAAACAGGGGAGAGATGTAGGGAAACTAGCATCTTGTAGGGTGTCCTTGAGCTGTGATTGTCAGGTGGGGGCTGGCAGAGGGGAGACCAGAGGGAAGAGGCCTCCGCATGCAAACAGATGGGGGTCAGGACTATGGAGACCATCATGGAAATGGGAGGAAGGATGGGTCTGGGAGATTTTGTTTTGAGGATTTGGTTGGGCTCACACCAGTTGAAGGTTGATGAGGAAACAAGGAGATAAGAACATGCTTAAGATGCTCTATCATGCAGGGGTGCATAGAGGAGATGCTTCATCACACTTTTACGTTCGGGTGCGTTTAATGCATCCGCCACATACTCTGCTCAGGGCTTCCCGAGTCTCATATTTGTCCGCCAAAACAGTTCTTCTAGAAGGTGTAGCAGATGCTGTCAATCCCTCCCTCCCCTGTAGTGCCCATCTCCCCTTACTCTTCCTCACCTGAGTGAAGCCCTTGTGCGTCCGTGAAGGGCTTTCCCTGGTCCTAATGCACTTGGCCCTGGCTCAGGCAGGCTGGAAGCAGGGAGGACTTAACACGCCCAGAGCAGCCTTCAGCTGCTGATGTGCTGGAGCTGGTGGGTAAATGCTTCTGCTTTTTTTCTCCTCAAAGGGTAGAGCTTTGAGTGGGGTGCTGCACCCTCTCCCAGGCGTCCCCAGCAGGGTCGAGCCCCCGCTGGCCACTCAACACCTGCTCAGCAATCTGCTTTCTTGCCTCTCCTGACTCACTTCCCCACTCCTTGCTGTGCTTCCTGGGATCCCCCGTCTCAAGGTCTGCTTTCCCAGCCTAAGGCAGTTGACAGATGATACTAGCTAGGCCCAGAGAGGTTATTTCACTTCTTCAAGCTTACAAATCCAGTGTGTAGGAAATCTAGGATTTTAATTCAGCTCTTCTAAACCCAGTGGGCTCCTGAGGTTATTTTCTGCTAACCATGTTTTGTATCTGCTGTAACAACTCCCTGAGTCTTTTTACATGTCTGGCTTTCCTACTAGAGTCTGGCCAGTTAGACTCCAGTATAAACTAATAAACGGCAGAAACTATGATCCCGATCATTTTGTAACCAAGATCAACAAGAACAGTGACTTTCACAGACAGATGCTCAGTGAGGATTTGTTGAAAGGAAGAGACGGAGCAAGAGGAAGGCGGAGGCAAAGGCAGACAGGTGCACGACATTGGAGCTAGGACGAGAGTCTCCAGACATCCTGGCCTGGGCCCTGAGGGCGACTTGCCTCAAAGGAGACCATGGTGAGAGGGTCAAAAGCAGAAGACCCAGAGGAGGCACAGCGGCGAGCAGAAAAATTGGTGGAGAACTAAAAAGATACTTTTTCTGGAAATCACTTATGAGGAAAGATAAACCTAACGAAATAGTCCTTTTCAGTGCATGTAAGGGGAGTTTTTTTTTTAATTTATTTTTTGTTTTTAATATGAGTAATCTTAGCTTTGTAGGAAAAACATAAGATGGGTTCTCACCCAAGAGTAAGCTCTACAAATCAGATACTCCAGGGCAGTATTTTTCAAACTGTGCTTTACAAGGCAGTAGGACTTCTAAGGATCTCTCAAGAATAGGTTAGTAGATCATAAAAATTGATTAATACTTACTGAACTTTAATTAGACCATGGGGCTAATCACCCAGCTAGTAAGTGAACCAGGTGGGATTTAGCCCCCGGGTTATTTGACTCTGGAGCCCATGACCTTCACAGGCAAGGCTGTAGGTACCCTCCTCCCCACCCCTTGGCCAACCACACTCTCCCTCCACCAGAACTGAAGCTCAGGTTTTGACACGTGGACAGCAAGCTGGGGAATGGGAACTACACTGTTGGTCAGGGGTTTGGAGAGAGTGCATTAAAATGTGCCACACTTTGCCTTCTCTAGAAGTCTTGGAGCTTTGCTTTCCCACTGTGCAGGGGAGTTTTTAAAATGCATTTTGATGAATGCATTCTGCTCTCTTGGTACACAAGGGGGAGCATTGAGCACAGGAATGGGAATAACATTGCTACAGGGCGTGAGTTCTTGCTCTTTACCGGAAAGAGTTTCTCTCTCTTTCTCTTTCTCTCTCAATAGGATTTCCTAAGAACAAAACCAGTTTTCTGCCTAATCACAATACTATTATCATCATGTCCAAGAAGTTAATATTGATGAAACCGTATTATCTAATACATTGTCTATATTCAGATTTCCCCGAATATTGCCAAGATGTCCTTTATTGCTTTTTCTTTTTCTTTTATTTTGATCCAGAATCAATTTTGTATTCTCTTAATATTAGATCATCGTCATTTTTCTGAAATATTTTGGTACAAAATGTTCATAATTTTTACTGGCTATTTACTATCCCGTGAAGCTGATTTTTCATGATTTATTAATTTCTCTTTGGTTATTCCTGTTATAAGCATAACATGGTGTTAGGCGGGGCTTTTCCTTTCTCAATTTTGACTCAGGCACCAATTCAATAGATATCAGATTGCAAAGTGAGAGTGAGACTGATAATCATGTATGGCACTCACCAAGTGTCACAGGTCAGGTTCCTCGGAAAAGCCTCCTGATGGAGATTTTTGTACAGGAGGTTTATTGAAGAGTGTTTGGGGATCAACACCTATGGAGGAATAAAGGAAGTAGCGCTGGAAGAAGGAATAGTTGAACTTTGATGCAGTCACTACAAAGGCCTCAGCTGGCCCTCTGCTAGCTCTGGAGATGGTCTTGCAGAATTGTTCCCTATTGGGGCAAGGAGATTGGGTCTTTTTACCAGTCATTGGATGCAGATTGCCCCTGGGAAGTGGCCATGACCTTGGGTAAGATAGCTAGTTTAGACCAATTTTCAAAGAGACTCAGGGTGGCAGTGAGGGCCTCAGTCCTGTGGGGAGATCTGGGCAGAGACCACAGCATCCACTACACCAGGGGAATTCTCATGGACCTGTCGTCTAAGTCCTGGATCCCTGCAGCCAGACTGAATACACAAGTGGGCGTGTGGAAATGGACGGAGGGTGGAGAGATGCTATTGGAGAGAGCATTGCATGTTGGGACTCCTCCCTCCCTCCCCAGGGGAAAGGCCTGGATGCTACCTCCTTACCTGAAAGTGTGTGATGGGGGCTTCCTCAGGACCACATATTGAGCTTGAGATTTTTTTTTCTACTGTTGGGGGAAAAGAGAAGTGGCTAGACTTGCCTGTGGCAGCAGGACACAGAGGGTGGTGTTTGGTTTTGCCCTCCCAGGGTTTGTTGGGGCAAAGGATGAGAGAGTGTTTCCTAGGACTCAAATGTGAGTCACTTGGGAGAGAGAGTACTAGGCTAGAGCTATTTTTAAAAATATATTTTAAAAAAGTCCTCTAAGACTCACAAGAAGTTGCAAAAATAAAACAGAGAGTTCCCGTGTGCCCTTCACCCAGCTTTTCCCAATGATAACATCTTATATAACCATAGTGCATTTTCAAAACTAGGGAATTGACATTGACATTGGTACAGTGTCTTGGTTTTTATCATTTTTTACATTCACGTGTGTATGTATTACTATGAAATTTTATCACATGTATAGATTTGTAGATTTATGTAATTACCACCATAGCAGGATACATAGTTGTCCTGTAACTAGGAAGAAACTCCCTCACATTCCATCTTTGCAGTCAGACCCTCCAGTGGACCCTATTCCCTGGCAATGACTAATCTCTTCTCCATCACTATAATTTTATCGTTTTCAAGAGTGTTACATAGTAGAATCATGCAGTGTGTAACCTTTTGAGATTGGCTTTTTTCACTCAGCAGAAATAACAGCTTTGAGTTCCAGCCATGCTGTTGCATGTATCAATAGTTCATTCTTTTTTATAGCTTAGTAGTATTTAATCGTATACCTATATACAGTTTATCCAGTCCCAGTGGGAGTCATTTTAAGTCCTGCCCAGCATACTTTCTGGGAGGGTGAGAGGAAATCAAATGATGAAGTCTGAATGGAGAGGATTGCCAGGGAGCCTGGGGCAGAGGGGGTGGTGGCAGCTGAGAGGGAATGCTTCTCCTTTGTCCTGAGAATTAAAACTGGAGCGGTTCCCAGAGATGGGGATCTCCAGAGATCCCATGAAAAGTGCACAAGCAAGAAAAGTGCACAAGTGCACAAGGCAGTTTTTTATAGCTTCGAAGCCCAGAGAGCACGAAGTTGGCTTACGATGGTGCCAGTCACAAGCCAATTAAAGTATTTCCAGGCATAACCATTTCCGTCTACACCATTGGTACTTTGACATGGGATCCAGAACAGCAGCTAGTGAGTGGGGGAGGGAATGTGAAAGAGTCGTGGAAGGGAGCAGAAATTGCATATGAGACTCCCTTCCCCCACCCCGACACCTCTCACTGAACAACTGGCTCTAGCTGGGAAGGGGGGGGAAAGCGTTGGGATGAAACTGAATTGTTGATTAATATAATGACCTGACACATGCAATTACTCTATTAAGACCATGTTTGTGACTTGATGTGACATCAGACTGTCATTACTTGGAAGTGACCAGAGCAGGCATGGTCCTGCAATAGTTGTCATCTGGAGTCAAGGACAAGCCCCTTTTTTCCTCCTAATGGCACTCCCCCTCAAATGAATAAATTTTTGGAGGGATGGTGGGAGAAAAACAAAGTATGTTTTGATTATGTCCACCAGCAGTTACATAAATAACTTGGAAATAAACATCTTTTATACATAAGCCTTTTTTTTCTTTTATAGTATACTTCGAGCAGATTCCTGGAAATGGGGTTAATAGGTTAAAGGGCATGGATATTTCTGTGATTCTCAAAACATATTGCCAAGTTACTTTTCTAAAGATTTGTACCAATTTACCTTCCCACCAGATAATGCGTGGAAGTTAATATCATAAGACTGTTAGTATAATGGGGTTTAAATGCTATTTCATGTTTGGAATAATTTTTAAAGTGCTTTTGTAATATGACACTTTTTGCATTAGGTGTTTTATCAATCTCTTTAAACTCGACATTAATATCTTGAATGCAGAATATTGTTAAGGGTCTGATTTAATAAGTTGATTACTGGCTATTCACATTCAGCTTCCAGGGGATTCCCTGGCGTACTTAGAAGAAGACCAAATCCTGTAGGATTTGTGGGCAAGAAAGAAAGGGAGAGGTGAAGGCCAGATGATCAGTGAATACAAGAGACAGGTTCAACAGCCATGAGTGAGAGGTAAACAAATGAAGCGAGGGACCAGGAGCAAGGAGATGGCCATGAGGTCAAGAGGTGATGTGGAAATGGACCTTGGGAGACAAAGATTCTAGCACAGGCCCCAAACAAGGAAATACGCCTTCCCCCCAACCCCCAAATATCAATGAATTCAAAATTTATTTTTTTAAAAAACCATAACATTTACTATCTTAACCATTTTAAGTATACAGTTCAGTAGTGTTCAGTATATTCATACTGATGTGAAATAGATTTGTAGAACCTTTTCATCTTGCAAAATGGACATTTTTACCCATTGAAGAAAAACACCCTTTTCCTTTCTCTCCCCAGCCCCTGGTAGCCACCATTTATTTATTGTTTCTACGAGTTTGACTACTTAAGATACCTGATATAAGTGGAATCATGCTGTATTTGTCTTCTTTTGTGACTGGCTTATTTCACTTAGCATAGTGCCCTTGAGGTTCATCCATGTTGTATAGCACTTGACAGGATCTCCCTCCTTTTTAAGGCTGAATAATATTCCATTGTATGTATATACCACATTTTGTTCATCCATTCATCTATCAATTGATATTTGGGTTGCTTCCATCTTTGGCTATTGTGAATAGTGCTAAAGCATGGGTGTGCAAATACCTCTTCAAGAACCTGATTTCAATTCTTTTTTTTAAAATTTCAATTCTTTTGAATATATATCCAGATGTAGGTTGCTGGGTCACATGGTAGTTCTATTTTTAATTTTTTGAGGACCTGCCGTAACTGTTTTTTATGGTGTTTTACATGTTTTTTACCATTTACAATCCCACCAACAGTGCACAAGTGTTCCAGTTTCTCCTTATTCTCACCAACACTTGTTGTTTTCTGTTTTTTTTTTTTTAATAGTAGCCATCCTAATGGGTGTGAGGTGGTACCTCTGTATGATTTTGACTTGCATTTCCCTTAAGATTAGTGATGTTAAGCATCTTTTCATATGCTTGTTGGCTGTGGGCATATCATCTTTGGAGAAATGTTTATTCAAGTCCTTTGCTCATTTTAAAATCAGGTTATTTGATTTTTTGTTGTTGAGTTATAGGAGTTCTTTATATATTCTGGATATTAACTCCTTATCAGATTCATGATTTGCAAACATTTTCTCTCATTCCATAGGTTGGCTTTTAACTCTGTTAATTGTGTCTTTTCATGCACAAAATTTTAAAGTTTGATGTAATCCCATTTGTCTACTTTTGCTTTTGTTGCCTGTGCTTTTGCTGTCATATCCAAGAAATCATTGCCAAGTCCAATGTCATAAAGCTTTTTCCCTGTGTTTTCTCTTAGGAGTTTTACAGTTTTAGATTTTTAAGTCTTTAATCCATTTTTAGTTAGTTTTTGTGTATGCTGTAAGATAAGGTTCTAACTTCATTCTTTTCCCTTTGGATGTCTAGTTTTCCCAACACCATTTGTTGAAGAGACTGTTCTTTCCCCTTTGATATTAGCAACCTTGTCAAAAATCATCAATTGTTATTATTTTTTAATCAATGGAAAAATAATAACAAGATCACGGAATTCTTCTTTTGTGACGTATATTTGGGACATATAGTGACTATTTGAATGAGGTGGAGAGGTCCAAATAAAAAACATAAAAATGTGAATAAAACTTTGAGACTGTTGGATGGGGACCTTGTAACACCTTTTCTTAAGATGTCATCAGTGCCAATGGGCAGCAGTTGATTGATAAACTAATTAATTCACCAAATAAGTGATTATTGAGTGCCTACTATACAGACACTAACCAGGCCAAGGGAATACAGGTGTATATAGGAGACAAGTCCCTGCTGTGTGTGTTTCTGTGTAGGATCTCATTTTCTGTTAGCAGCATCAACAAAAATGTGTGTGCTGGCCCTACCTCTGCAAGGAATTTGGAGAGGTAAAAGAGACTGTGAGATGCTGTCCATACTGTGAAGGGCCCGTGTGAGCTTATTCTTACCGTGGCCCCAGATACCCTTCATGTCCACTGCTCTTTGCTAAGGGTTAATACCTGATGAGATGGACCCATTTTGTAGCTTGGAGAATGAAAAGGATGAGGGCTTAAAGGCTGGGTCTTACGTCCAGATGTCTGAAGGAGTCTGTGTTCCATCTGAAGCTGCTCTCCATGGGACTATTTCTCAGGGTCTCCCCAGACGTATCCCACTCTGGTTGAAACCAAAGGTTCATTTCAATAACCTAAGTGCTCCATTCAAGAAACACAGAAAATAGGGTAATGTCCCTTTTCTGTTCTACAGTTCAGTTTAGGATACCACGACATTGAATTAGTTGTTGTGCCTCCTGTAGTCTGTGACAGTTTCTCAATCTTTCTTTGTTTTTCATGACCTTGGCAGTTTTGAGGAGAACTGGGCATGTATTTTGTAGAGTGTTGGGCCCAGTCACTTTTAAAAACAAATTTTATTGGCGTATAGTTGATTTACAATGTTATAATCATTTTTAATGCATTATTTTGTGGTCTTCGTAGAGCCCAGAGTTAAAGCAGTTCTCGAGTTATTCATAAAGGTAGTTTTCTAGGTTGGATAGACCTGAATGGACCCTTGTAACTCATACAATAATTTAAAAAATCCATTGCCTAGAAGGGAAAACTGCAGGTATGAGTCACCCTGACAGAGTCCAGCATTGGCCAGGTTTATATCTGTTTGGTTTTACATTATAGCCGATCTGTTAGTCAGGGTCTTGGAAGGAAAATCTAAGATACACTCAGCCAGGATTTTGAAGACAATTTAATGAAGGGACTGTTAACCCAGGTGAGTCAGTGTCTTAGCTTGAGCTTCTATAAAAATATCATAGATTAAGTGGCTGAAAGTACAGATGTTTATTTCTCACAGTTCTGTAGGCTGGGAAGTCTAAGACCAGAACCTTGGTGAGGGCTCTTTTCCTGGCTTGCAGATGACTGCCCTCTTTCTCCTCGCATGGAGGTGGACGAAAGCTCTGGTCTCCCTCTCGCTCTTTTTTAAAAAAATTTATTTATTTTGGTCGTGCCGGGTCTTAGTTGCGGCACATGGGATCTTTGTTGAGGCATGCGGTATCTTTTAGTTGCAGCATGCAGACTTCTTAGTTGCGGCATGCAGACTCATAGTTGCAGCATGCATGTGGGATCTAGTTCCCTGACCAGGGATCAAACCCAGACCCCCTGCATTGGGAGCGCAGAGTCTTACCCACTGGACCACCAGGTAAGTCCCTCTGGTCTTTCTTTCTCTGCTTAAAAGGGCACTTATCCCACTATGGGGACCCCACCCTCATGACCTAATGTACACCTAATTACCTCCCAAATGTCCCACCTCCAAATACCATCACATTGTGGGTTAGAGCTTCAGCATATGAAATTCGGGGGGTAGGGGGACAGAAGCAAGCAGCCCATAATAGGCAGGGATAAAAGGAACCAATAGGGGTGTTGAGGCTCTCAGGGACTGTCAGCAGAGGGAAGCTGTTCCACACGAAGGCCTGAAGGAGCAGGGGAGGAAATTGTATCATGGATCTCAGAGCTGCAGATGGCAGTTGTGAGTTGGGCAGGGGGCCCAGCAGGAGCTGTAGTAGTAGAGATATGAAGACATTGCCAGAACATTGAGGCAGGAGAGAGCAGGAAATATCCAACCTTCCATGTCCTCTCTTCCAGTTCCCAGTTGTTGTCACCCTTTGGCCAAACCCAACCAGAAGCTAAGGGCAAAGGAGCCTGGACATTGCAGTCCTTCATAATCAGCCCCTCCAGGCCACACAGAAGGGTAGGGAATGGAGGAGAGTGTGTGTAAATGGTGAATAGCCAGCACAGATACTTAAAAGTGTACCTATGTTGACTCTATCCATTTATTTAGTAATGCAAACTTTCGGAGGGCAGAAACACGACCTTTTTGTAAACTAAGCAATTGTATACATTTCCTAGGGCTGCATGCATAACAAAGTATCACAAACTCTGTGGCTTAAAATAACAGACACAAATTCTAACAGTTCTGGAAGGTCGAAGTCTGAAATCAAGGTGTCATCAGGGCCACGCTCCCTCTGAAACCGGCAGGGGAGAGTCCTTTCTTGGCTTTTCTAGCTTCTGATGGTTACATTCCTTGGCTTGTAGATGCATCATTCTAGTCTCTGTCTCCAAGGTCACATTGTCCTCTCCCTGTGTGTTTCTGCTTCCTCTTCTTCTAAGGAGACTAGCCATATTGGGTTAAGGGCCACCCTACTCCAGTATGACCTCATCTTTTAAAAAAAAAAATTTTTTTTTAATAGTTTATGATGAGCAAATCTTACTGTTTTCTTTGTTGTTTTTTTTAAAATTAATTTTTATTGGAGTATAGTTGCTTTACAATGTTGTGTTAGTTTATGCTGTACAGCAAAGTGAATCAGTTACACGTATACGTATATCCCCTCTTTTTTGGATTTTCTTCCCATTTAGATCACCACAGAGCACTGAGTAGAGTTCCCTGTGCTATATAGTAGGTTCTCATTAGTTATCTATTTTATACATAGTAGTGTATATATGTCAATCCCAATCTCACAGTTAATCCCCCCCACCCCCAGTATCCATAAGTTTGTTCTCTACATCTGTGTTTCTATTTCTGCTTTGCAAATAAGTTCATCTGTACCATTTTTCTAGATTCCACATATAAGCAATATTATATGACATTTGTTTTTCTCTTTGTGACTTACTTCACTCTGTATGACAGTCTCTGGGTCTCTCCATGTCTCTGCAAATGTCGCCATTTTGTTCCTTTTTATGGCTGAGTACTATTCCATTGTATATATGTACCACATCTTCTTTATCCATTCTTCTGTTGATGGACATTTAGGTTGCTTCCATGTCCTGGGTATTGTAAATAGTGCTGCAATGAACATTGGGGTGCATGTATCTTTTTGAATTATGGTTTTCTCTGGGTATATGCCCAGGAGTGGGATTGTTGGGTCATATGGTAGTTCTATTTTTAGTTTTTTGAGGAACCTCCAAGTATGACCTCATCTTTTTTTTTTTTAATTTTAATTTTATTTTGACCTCATCTTAAATAAACTAGTTACATCTTAAGTGACTCTATTTCCAAGCAAGGTCAAATTCTGAAGTTGTGAATGGACATGAGTTCAGGGGGACATCCCACTACACTACTGAAATTCTTTTTTTTTTTTCAGTTGAGGAGAAGGAGGCAGAACAAGTAACTTGTCTAGGTCACAGAAAATGGTTGAGCTGAGTTTAGAAGCATATTTTTAACTATTAATTAGCCAAAATGTCTTCCTCCTTCCCATCTGCCTGCCCCCTTGCCAGCCACCAACCCCGTACTTTCATTACTTATTTTCTCATTCAAGGACAACTTGGATGTTAGTTGACCTTAATTTCAGTGGACAAAAATGACTGGGTTTGTTGGCTATTGGGTGGAGGGATGTGTGAGGAAAAGAAAAATCTCTCAGCCTCCTTGAGATTTACTTTTCTTTTTGTTTGTAAAATAACAAAAATGAAACCTATCTCATTTAGTGGTTGTGAGCATTAAATAAAATTTATGAGAAAGTGCTTGGCAGAGTCTTCCAAAGCATGCATGCAACCCTGAGGAATTTTATAGACAATATTTCAGAGAGTAAAGAGGACATTATTCATGCATGGTGTTAATTAATTTATATTCTTGAATTTCTGCATTGTTGACATGCCTTCAAGTCTTAGACAAATGAACAAGAAACAGAAGTAGTGTAGCACAGATCTTCAGCATTGCCTATAAGTTTAGGTTGCTATTTAGCCTCTTTCAAACAGTAAGTAATTTACTTTCATCCTCTCTGCTAGGTTATAGCAAAAGTTGATGTCATATCTCTTGCTATTTACCAGCAAAATTACTTTGGTCATGTTGCTTAGCTTTATGATCTTGTGTTGTAAAGGTTAAAAGGAAACACACACACACAGAGGAAGGAACACATACAAGGTCCTACTACAACTCCTGGTACATTAAAAGTGATCAGAAATTGAAAGTTAAAAAATTTTTTTATCACATTATTATTACCATTAGTGTTATTAATATCATTGATATGCACAGGAATCGAGTTATAGATACTTGGCTAATGAACTTTTTTTTAACTTTTAAAAATTTTGAACTAATTTTAGACTTAAAGAAAAGTTACAAAAATAGTACAGAGAATTCCTATATATGCTTCACTAGCTTTCCCTAATGTTAACATCTTAACTAACCACAGTATGATGATCAAAACCAGGAAATTAAGATTGTTATAATACGATTAAGTAAATTACAGATCTTACTTGAAATTGCTTGTTTTCCTGTTTAACTTTCCAATTTCCTATAGCGATCCAGTGAATTTATGAGATGAGACTAGCTTAGTCTTCTCTAATGTAGTTTTTTATTGTGTTTCATGATCTCGACACTTTTGAAAAGAACTTACCGGTTACTTTGTGGAATGTCCTTCAATTTGGGTTTGTGTTTTCTTTGATTAAACTGAGGTAATGCAGTTACGGCAAGGATACCTCAGAAGTAATGTTACATCTTCTACCACGTACCATATCAGGAGGTACATGATGCCAATATATTTTATAACTGGTGTTGCTAACCTTGACCTCTTGGTTAAAGTGGTACTTGTCAGGTTTCTCCATTTTAAGTTACTGTTTTACCTTTTGTAGCTAACAAATATCTTGGGGAGATACTTTGAGACTATGAATATATCCTGTTTCTCATACTTTTGCACACTCGTTCTAGCATCTATGGAGGATTCTTGCCAGCAGCAGTTACTAATGTGGTATTTGCTTACTGGAGATTTTCTATTTCCTTCATGCCTATGTTTATTAATTGGAATTCCTCTCTAGGGAAGAGTTGTTCCTTCTCCCCCACTTATTTATATTAGAATGAGCTTGTACACATTTTGTTTTATGGGTTATAATCTGATACTGTCATTATTAATTTTGTTGCTCAGATTGTTCCAGCTTTGGCCACTAGGAGCATAGTCAGGCTGGCTCCCGTACCCTTTCAACACGCTCTATCATTTGTTTGTACCTCCTCACGTTATGGCACTTCCTTCTTTTTCTAAGCTCATCTTGCATTTTCCTTGCCCCAACCCTGGAATCAACCTTTTTTCCAAAAAGCACTAGTTCCTTCTATTGGAGGATGAATTTAGAAACCATGATCTTGGTGGTGGGTGTGCTCATTGCTACTGGGGTGTCATTGTTTCTAGGTCCTCTCAGTGGACAGAGCTAGGAAATATGTATATGTATACTAAACACACACACATCTACATTTATTTCAGTATGAATCTGTGTAAATATGAAAAGCCATAATGAATATTTTCATTCTAAAGTAAATGCATGAGTATGTGTAAGGTACGCTTCAATTCGTCTCCCCCAAATAAGGAGAACATTACAGTATTGCTTGTTTACTTGAAATAAACGGTCAGTAGTACTTGTTTACTTTAAGTTTTGAATTTTTTTTTTTTCTTTTTTTGCGGTACGCGGGCCTCTCACTGCTGCGGCCTCTCCCGTTGAGGAGCACAGGCTCCGGACGCGCAGGCTCAGCGGCCATGGCTCACGGGCCCAGCCGCTCCGCGGCACGTGGGATCCTCCCGGACCAGGGCACGAACCCGCGCCCCCTGCATCGGCAGGCAGACTCTCAACCACTGCGCCACCAGGGAAGCCCTACTTTCAGTTTTATGTTATGATTCACATAGCTGAGGTTATTAGAGAAGAGACCTAACCTCAGAGAATTCTGAAAACAGAAAAAAAAAAATCATAGAGGTATCCAATTCGTGTTTCCTAAACTGGTATTCCATGGGGTACTGTTTTGGGAGGTGTTAATAGGCTCATCAGGATAAAAGGGCTCTGTGGCCCAGTGAATTTGGGAAACTTGTCACGGTAGATCCCCCCCCCCCGACTTGTGTAACACTGCTCAGGGATTATTAAAGGAGTTTTTAAAAAAAATGTTTTTCAGAAAACTTATATTTTATAAACAAAATATCACACAAACTTTATAGAAGCAGAGATATAAAAGAAGAAGAAAACGTCAAATTTATATGCAATTTTTGTTGTATAAATTTATTTGAGACTAAATGTTGGTCTGCACAATAACGTGAAATTTTTAAAGTAAGTGTGACCACATTCCTTGTTAAGAGAAGCTGCTATAAGGTATGTCTTCAGATGGCTTTTAAAATCTATGGGGAAAATGACATTTGCTTCAACAGGGGCAGATATATTCTTTAGAAAAAAGGTGTTCTCCACTCCTGCTTATGGAAATACAGCTCAACAGAACTTATGGGAAAACTAACAACAAAGACAAAATATCCTGTTTCAAAGTAGTCATTTTGCGGATGAAGGTAGAAACCTACAATCTTTCCCCCCAAGAGCATTTCATATTTAAACCTTCTATTTTTAACCTGATGGTGGGATTCATGGCTAATGCTTATGAGATCTGTGTCTAGACAGTTGAGAAAAACAGGAAATGAGTTACATTGTTGTAGCTTAAGATAATTTAACCTTTTGTCTTCTAGCTCCAAGCTGTGCCTGCTTTTAAAAAAAAAAAAAAGAACATTCCTTCTCTCCTGAGAATTTCAGGGCATTTAGGGAACTATAATAATCCAAGGCCTCTTCAGGGAGCAGAGATAGCTATTTTGGTGGAAAAGGAAATGAGAACATGGTTTACTGGGCTTGGCCTATGAAATGAACACAGCCATTTGGAGGAACATGTTGCTCTCTTCTGAATTCTGAGCGTGTGCTCACAGCTGTCTCGGATGGTGTGCTTCTAAAGGGCAGGAACTCAGCCTGGCTAACCCAGTCTCCCTGTGTGCTGGTTGCATCGTGTGATGCTGTAGTACATACAGTGTCCCCCAGAAGAGCAAGTTAAGAAGCAGAAGCTGGCATCTATAGAATGCTTTCTATGTGCCAGGCACTGAACTAAGCACATTCACATACATGATCTTGTTTAATTCTCTCAACAACCCTAACAAGGTGTGGCTATTACCATTACCCCCATTTTACCCATGAAGAAATGGAAGCACAGAGAAGTTAAGGAACTTTGCAAGAGTAGCAAACCTGGCATTTGAACCCAAATCAATATGATTCTAGAACCTATGTTCTTAGTTGGTATGCTATACTGTAGTAGGGCTGTTTTGAAGATTAAATGAGATGATGTATATAATAAATTTATCATGGTTTCTGGCCCATAATAGGCATGGTAACTAATTCCTGCTATTATTTACACGTATAAGTAAAATAATACTATTCTTCTTTACAAGTAGATGATGACAGGGAACTTCCCTGGTGGTCCAGTGGTTAAGACTCCATGCTTCCAATGCAGCGGGTGCGTGTTCGATCCCTGGTCAGGGAACTAAGATCATGCGTGCCCCTTGGCGCGGCCAGAAAAACAACAGCAGCGACAACAACAAAACAACAGGGCTCGCTGCACTGAGAGGCAGGAACCGGAGCCTCGTGGCCATGAGTCCATTTGGCAGTTCGGAATTCTTTAATAGAAGAAACGTAAAATAACTCGATGTTGGAGAAGATGAGCACTCTGTTTTGTGGCCATTAAGTCCACAGATGCGCACTGGTTGATAGCAGAGGAGAGGCACCAAGTTACACTTGACCTTAAAGCAACAGGGTGGTCGGAATTAAGTGAGAGAGATGCCATCTACAAAGAGTTCTCTTTCAAAAATTTTCATCAGGGAACACAGCACTTATCTCCTTATGCTGGTCATCAAGTCACACAGTGGGTCACACACATCACTGGTCCACCCCCTTCCTCCCGTGTGAGGAAGCCAAGTCTGAGAAGAAGTAACTATCGAAGGCATTTGGCTTTATGTCCTGAGTTGCCCTACAAACAGAGAAGATGAATCATCACCTGGAGTGGTTCAATGTGTACAACAAGGTCCAGATAACTCTCACATCACATGACTGTGGTTGACTGACCAAAAGAGATGTGAAACTGGCCAAGTTTTTATTGAAAAAGGCAGCTGCTTCTGTGTGATTTCTTCCAAAACACATGTAAAATCTTATATACACATCTAGCTCCAATGTATTTTGAAGGCAATTTATATGAACAAATTAAGCTGTAAATTTAGTTCACCTTTTGAACTATCACATTTTGTAAAATCAGTGCTTAAATAAAAATTATTTAAACTTGAAAAAAAAAAACCCAACAAAAAACAAGTAGATGATGACACTCACCCTCACCCTTCTCCTTGTAAGATGCACAGTGCATAGTGCTTCTAAGTAGCTGTTGAATTGAGTGAATTGAATAGTGATTTTATTGAATGTATTTATTACCTGCAACATTATAGTGGGGCTGGAGATACAATGATGGCATCAGCTGGTCAGGTTAGAGAGTCTGTAAACAAGTAAAGGAAACTGGCTCACACAGCAATAAAGTCTACAATTGGCTTTATTAACCATTGCTTCTCAGAGTCTAAGAAATGGCCGTATACCACACAACAAATATTACATTAAGGGTCTGCTTTGTCACACTCAAAGATATTAGGGATACAGTATTAGGTAAGACATAATCCTTGTGCTCATGGATTTACAATCTAGTAGAGAATACATGAAAAGACAAACAGGGACTTCCCCGGTGGTCCAGTGGTTAAGACTCCACACTCCCAATGCAGGGGGCCCGGGTTCAATCTCTGCTCAGGGAACTAGATCCTGCATGCTGCAACTAAAGAGCCTGCATGCCAGAACGAAGATCCCACACGTGGCAGTGGAGATCCTGCGTGCTGCAACTAAGACCCGGCCCAGCCAGATAAATAAATAAATATTAAAAAAAAGACAAGCGAGTGAAATCATTACAAATTGTAATAGGCACCACCAAGGAAATAATCGAAGGGTTGAAATATAGAATAATGGAGTTGGGATGGGGGGAAGGTCAGACCCTACTTTGCATGGGGAACTAAAGGAAGGCTTCCTTGAGGAGGTGACATTTAAGCCCTGCTGATAAGAAAGAGCCTAGGAAGAAGAAACAATACAAAGGCTTTCAGGTGGGGAAATAACTTGACAAGTTCAAGGGCTTGACGGAGAGTGAGTGTGGCTGGAGTATAACAAGGAGAGTGGGATGAGATGAGGCTAGAAAGATAGGTGGGACAGATCATGGAGGGCCTTACCAGCCCTTGGTAAGAAATTAGGTTTTATTCTAAGTGTAGCGGAAACCCACCAAAGGGTGCTAAATAGACAAGTGACATGATCTGATTCGCTGCTGCGTGGAGAATGAGCTAGACAGGATGAAAGTGCCGTTGGGACCAAGCATCCCTTCTAGGGTGGAGGATGGACACTCAGAGACAGAAAAAGAAGTGCGACGGTGGAAGCAGAGGTCAAGGAGATGTGGGGCTAAGAGCCTAGGAAAGCAGGCAGCCTCTGGAAACTGGAAAAGGCAAAGGAGTGGATTCTCCCTTAGAGTCTCCAGGAGGGACCAGTGCTGCCAACCCATTCTAGACTTGTGACCTACAGAACTGTAAAATAATAATTTGTGTTGCTTTACGACTCTAGGGTTGTGGTAATTAGTTACAGCAGGGAGGTGTTGGCAGGAATAAATAATCCGCCTTCCACCCTGCCTCTGCCTCCAGATCTCTGTCTTCCTTCCATTGGCCGGATCTAACTAGAAGCCACAGGCAAGGGATTCACAGATGCCGTTCGCACGGGTCAGCCTTTCAGGTGACAAAGAGGATGGAGAGGAGTGGGGAGTGGATTTGGAGCAGCAAATGGAAAATATCCAGCCCAGTGCAGGTTGTCAAGCTGAGTGGTTTGCTCCTAATCTGGAGCTTATAATGAAGTAGGACGTTTGGCATGCTGCCCTTGCTTATCTCAGCCCTCTCTTTTTTGAGTTCTCTCTGGCGTAGCCTTCAAAAACTTCTTTGGTTTTGCCTCATATCTTTATAGTGCAGATAGATGATGTCAATGCACCTGTTTCTAATATCTGATTCGCCCCTCAGTGGGATGCAGCAAGTTTCCAAAGCAAATGATGTGAATTAAAAGTTAGTCCAGGGCTTCCCTGGTGGCGCAGTGGTTAAGAATCCGCCTGCCAATGCAGGGCACACGGGTTCGAGCCCTGGTCCGGGAAGATCCCACATGCCGCGGAGCAACTAAGCCCATGCGCCACAACTACTGAGCCTGTGCTCTAGAGACCGCGAGCCACAACTCCTGAGCCCATGTGCCACAACTACTGAAGCCTATGCGCCTAGAGCCCGTGCTCCGCAATGAGAAGCCACTGCAATGAGAAGCCCGTGCACCGCAAGGAAGAGTAGCCCCCCCTCGCCACAGCTAGAGAAAGCCCGTGCGCAGCAACGAAGACCCAACGTAGCCAAAAATAAATAAATGAATAATAAATAAATTTATTTTTTTTAAAAAAAGAGTGAAAGTCCCCTTTCACTGCTCTCTTCTGGGTCCATCGAAATCACGCTCCCCCACCCCCGTTCCCCCCATCCTGAGGTAGCCATTGTTAATAGTCTGGGTGATGCATTACAAATTTTATTATATATGTTTTCAAACCTACTGCTATGGGCTGAATTGTGTCCCCCCCTGAAATTCACATGTTGAAGCCCTAACCCCCAACAAGACTGTATTCGGAGATAGGGTCTTTAGGAGGAAACTAAGATTAAATGAGGTCAAGTGTCTGTCATCCGAGGCCACAGTGAGAAGATGGGTGTCTGCAAGTCTGGAAGAGAGCACTCACCAGAAACTGGACCCTACCAGACCTTGATCTTGGACCTTCCAGGCTCTGGAAATGTGAACAAATTAATTTTTGTTGTTAAAGGCCCCAGACTGTGTTATTTTGTTATGGCAGCCTGAGACTAAGACACCTACCTAAAATCAGAAGAAGTGGCAAAAAGAATCTTCATTTACCTATTATTCAGATTCAACAATTATCTATTGAATGATTATAAACAGGGAAGTGCTATGATTAGATAATGTGTTCTAGAAAGATCTCTTGGGCAGCAAAGTAGATATGTTGGAGGGGTTCAGGCTGGAGATGGGGAGAGAAGTTAAGCACCTCTTGTAAATTTCCAGGCAAACGATGCTGAGGGCCCTAGTCAGGGGGAAGGCAGTGCAGAAGGAGAGGAGGGGCTGACCAGGGAGAGATTTAAAAGTAGACTTGATGGGCTACATGTGTTTCAATCATGAGTCTGTGTTTCATTATATCTAAGATGCCGTGGATTGTAAGATGCAGCCTGAATTCAAAGATATGAAAAATGTTAATCTTAGGATTGATGAAATGCAGTAGAATTGAAAGCTGGGACCACCAACCCCCATGGGAACAGTGAACACGAGCTCACAATTTAGTGTGTAAAAGAGAAATCCTGATGCATAGTGTGGATTAATGAACTTTTTTTTTAATACTTCTCCAGTTGAACTCTTTTCTTGCTGTTCTTGATTAAAGAACATGTTTGAGGGGTGGGTTTTGTGGCTAGGAACTTTATAGGAGCCTCTCAATTTTAACAAAATGCTCCCCAGATGAGATGATGTCATTTACGATGCTACAGCCGTGCTCAGTTTTGGGGCAGCCAAATTCTGTTTATTTAATAAAAAAGGATGTTTTGAATGGTGGTGCTATTTCATGGAGCTTTCTTAGGCTTCCAGACAGAGTTTGGATCCCACAGGCAGATGGAGCTATAACCCATGTTTTCTCTCCACAGTGACAGGCCTGCAAGCCTGTAATTACAGAGTACCAGCATCTCTTGTTTTTGGAGCTGGGATGGTTATATAAACATGGAGAGCAAGCCTAGCTTGTCCAGGCTGCGTTTTGAGGACCTGAAATTCCCCTTTGGAGGGCTTGGCACCCAAATCCCAACAGGCACCTGGCCGAGGGGCAGCATGCAGCTTTCTGCAGCGGAGCCAGAGGCAGTGTTGACAGGTCAGCATGCCAGGAGGGGCCCCAGCCATATCGACCAGCAAACTCATGTCTGCATTCACAGGACCCCATGATAATTTTTGCCTTTTCAAATTTAAAATTGGATTAAAAATTTGTGCGAATGTTTTTAAAGAGTCCAGAGCCAGACTTTTTTCATTGCAAGTTATTTTAGGACTACATTTTATCGGTTGCTGTTTTGGAAAAAGTACTTTCGCCTTTGCATTCTTGGAAGTGCCCAGCAAAATCGGCCAGTCTTAACTCCTATGTTACACAGTGAGTGCGGGTTCTGAATTTAGATAGCCTAGGTTTGAATTCCAGTTCCACTGTGTGTACTTGGGCAAGCTGCTCATCCTCCTTTGCCTCAGTTCTCTCTATAAAATGGGAATAATAAGTAGTACCTGTTTCATAGAATTGTTGAGATTAATCAACCATTTAGCACGCTTAGGACAGTGCCTTGCTATTCAGTATAAAAGTAACAATAATAACTACAGTATTGACTACTAACAAGTGTTCAACTTACTCTGTGCCAGGCACTTTTCTACATACAATAGCTCATTTAATCCAACCAACCATCCTATGAGGTAGGTGCTGTCACTGTTCCTGTTTTATAGATGAGGAAATTGAAACACAGAAAAGTCTATATTCAATATAAATATTCTTGTGTCTCTGCTGAACCTCATGTATACCTGGTTGTAGAATATTAAAATTATTGGTTTGTATGCCGGCTCTCCCCCATAAGTATGTGGGCTCCTCAAATACGATGACCCTAGCTGTCTTTTTTGACTCAATAGACCTAGTACTAGGCATACAGTAGGCGATAATATTGAATACATTGGAAGTAGTTTAATGGGAAGTGTCCCTTTGGGGCATCAACATGAAAATACATATTCTTTCAGTATTGGCTCCCAACTGTTTTATGTGGCTCTTTCTGAGGCTTCATGGGAACAGCTTCCTTGGTGACCTTTAGGGCAAATTCTGCAGCTTTTCAGTTCCTGCTGGTTATTAGCAGTTTCCGTCCAGTCCTGAGCCTCAGCCTGGTTTATGTGATAACGTCTCTCTCAGACTCCCTCCGTAGCTCCCCTCCCCTCCCTGCCAGTGCAGGCGAGGCTGTGGCTGCAGCGGCTGCTTGTTTCCTCGTGGCTGTTTCTCCTCCTGGAGCTTAGGTGGGGGGTAGGAGGGTGGAAATGGGGAGGAGACAGAGATTTCACCTTACTTAGCAGTCCGAGACGAGGTTTCCATCCTCTCTCCACCGGTTGTTGCTGTACCTCCAGCTGATCTGCGGCTGGTCCTCTCTGGGGCAGGTGCCCAGAGCTGGGGCTCCCGTGGCGTGTGATGCAGAGGAGATGGCTCAAGCCCAGCTACCTTCGTAGTGTCCCCTCCACCCAGGGGAAACTTGCACACCCTTGTATGCTGCTGGGGACATGGCAAGGTGCCTCGCTGCCCTTTCATCTCCCAGGCCAGTGTCCTCTCCAAGTCTCCCTCTCCCTGCCCAGTAAACAGTTGCAAGCCTGTTGCCCAAGCAGCCATCTGTAGGGGAATGAAACGCCAGTCTTCCAGATCACTGGAACTCCTGGGCTTTATGAATGATTCTCCTGGAGTCCCTGCTGTGATGTAGGGGAGGGGATAGGCTCTTTCCATGAACACTGTCCTCCCTTCTCTTCACTCCTATTACACTGATTCAGAGGGTGGAGGGAGTCGAGTTGATTTTGGCCTCTCCATAAGCCCTTCAGGTTGGTGGCTGGCTCCCGCTCTTGAACTTAGAATGCCAGGGTACTTGGCACCATTTGTCCTCTGCACTGGGGTTTATCCCAGGTTCTGGGACTTCACTGCAGGATTGTTCACAATAGCCAAGACACAGAAGCAGACTAAGTGTCCATCAACATATGAATGGATAAAGAATATGTGATATATAAATATATACATATATAATATATATTACATATGAAATATACATTTTAATATAATATATTAAAAATATGTAATGGAATATTATTCAGCCACGAAAAAGAAGGAAATCTTGCCATTGGTGACAACATGGATGGACCTTGAGGGCATTATGCTAAGTAAAATAAGTAGACAGAGAAAGACAAATGCTCTATGATCTCACTTATGTGGAATCTAAAAAAGCCAAACTCATAGAAACAGACAGGGGCTGGGAGGTGGAGGAAATGGGGAGCTGTTGGTCAAAGGGTACAAACTTTCAGTTATAAGATGAATAAGTTCTGGGGGTCTAATTACAGCCTCGTGACTCTAGTTAACAATGTATTATATACTTGAAAGTTGCTCGGAGAGTAGATCTTAAATGTTTTCACCACAGGCACCAAAAAATGGTAATTAAGTGAGATGATTAACTTAATTGTGGTATCATTTAGCAATATATGTGTGTATCATTTCATCATGTTGTTTTACCTTAACCTTACATGATGTTATATGTTAATTATATCTCAAAAAAGCTGGGAAAAAAACAAAACAAAAGTAGGGGCATTTCCAACTTAAAAAAAATCTTCCAGGGATAATATAGGAGACACAACACTTTATGTCATTAGTGATTCTGTGAAATAGACCACAAAGTTTAATGTGTTTCTTTAACGTATGTCCCTTCACACCTGTACCTATGACTCTGTGAACTGTGTTCAGAAATTAAAGAGTGACTAGAGTTTTTTCCTCAGTTATATGCCCAGGCAACTGCTCTTTGAGTTAAGGAATGTGGCCCCTGTGAGAAGTACTTGAAAAAAACAGTTGTCCCGTGAACTAGGAAGTGAGGTAACCTGTGATAGTTAAACTAGTTAAAATTAACTCATAATGGGAAAAAAAACCCACAACAAAGTTCTGGGACAAGAGATACTCAACATCCTGTTACTATAATTAGCAAATTACAGAGTAGGGTCCTGTTTTCAGCAGATGATTAGCATTTCTAACCCTTAGTTGTCTCATCTGTAAATGGGGGGATACGCCTTAGGAAGGTGGTAGAAGTGGGACCAGATCACATCTTGAGATCTCTGTTATGTTTAATGTCCTTAAATCTATGAAGTTTGTGCTTTTAGGGTTGCCTGAATTCAGGGTTTCTCCCATCTCTGTTTTTTTCAAGTTAAAATTATATTAATTAGGCACAAAAAATAATGAAATAATGCCATTTGCAGCAACATGGATGGACCTAGAGATTATCATACTAAGTGAAGTAAGTCAGAAAGAGAAAGACAGATATCATATAATATCACTTTTGATAATACAACTGAACTTATTTACAAAACAGAAACAGACTCACAGACATAGAAAATAAGCTTATGGTTACCAAAGAAGAAGCAGTGGGGAAGTATAAATTAGGAGTATGGGATTAACAGATGCACACCACTATACATAAAATAGATAAACCACAAGGATTTACTGTACAGCACAGGGAACTATATATTCAATATCTTGTAATAACCTATAATAGAAAAGAACCTGAAAAAGAATATATATATATTTATATGCATAACTGAATCACTTTGCTGTACACCTGAAACTAACACAATATTGTAAATCAATTATAGTTCAAAAAAAAAATTGCACTCATGTCGAAGCACTTCAGAGTTGTGAAATGCCCGACCTAGATAGAGGGGCGCATCCTAACTGGGAGAGGGGAAGAGGGGGCTGTGTTCGTACATAGGAGGGAAACAGATGCAGGGCTGTGCTCTGTATATAATCTCTTCCCGTCTACTAGGGGCAGGGCTATGAACACAAGCCAAGAAGTCTTTCAGTTATTTGCTGGCAAGTCTTCCTCTAAAAGAAAGACCATTTGGATGGCAAGGCTAATGAGGGTTTGGCCTGGAGACCCCGGGGCACCTGGTGCAGGAAATAAGTTTTTCACAAAGACTCTTCACAAGATATCGTACTAGCTGCTGTGTGGGAAAGACAGCTGTAGAGTCATAAAAGGGCACCAGGTTTAGGATCAGATCTGAGCTTAAAACCTACCTCTGTGGTTTAGTAACTGTGTGTCGAGAGTGTGTGATAGTAAATGTTTAAAAATCAGCTCTCTCTCAAAAAAAGAAAAAGCTCTGATTTGTAGCTCTTGCTGATTTCTGAGGTATAAATATCCCCACTATGGCTGATTTTAAGTTACCAACATGCCACTGAATGTGAGGTTGGAAAAAGATGAATCCATTCAGCTCAGCTGTCATGAGCCAGCTCCAGCCTGCCGCACTGTGTGATACTGAACACATCATATGATTTCTCTGAGCATCCCCAGTTTCCACATTTGTAAAGTGATGATAATACTTGTATCTACCTTACAGGGTTGCTATGGCAGTTAAAAGTGTATTTGAAAGCATTTGGGAAAGAGTAGGATTCAATTTATTATTGATGTTGCATCTGGGCTTCCTTTATTTCTTATTACCTTGGAGTTTATAAAATTTAAAGGACTTTCACCCAAGAAAAATTCTAACTGATGGAGAGTGTATGTGGGAGTTGGGAGGGGATGGAGAGAGTGTTGAAGAAAAAAAAAACAAGAAATAAAACAAAAAGACAAAATAACATAGTTTCCTCTGAACTATTATATGATTTCCTAAAATCACAAAAGGCTATATGAGCTAAAAGGGACCTAGAGACTAGCTAATCCAACCCACCTGCCTGTTAAAGATGAGGAAACTGAGTCAGAGAACAGAAGTGACTTCCCTGAGGTTCAGCCCTGCTGTGACAGCCCTGAGTAGAAGCTGAGTCTGCTGACCGGCTGTCCAGGGCTCATCTTGTGAGCCCACCTCTTTTCAGCCTGCATTTGTTGGCTTGAGCAAAGAGTGATGGGAATCTAAGGCTTCCATTCACACTGGTCAGGAAAAGTGATTTGGCTCAATCATCAGAATAGCTCTTTAAACCAGTCGTCTCCAAAGTGAGGTGCTGGAAGGAAAAAAAAACTTTCATTGATCTCTCTATTAAAGAGTAAGAAGTAAAGAAATCATCTATGAGGCTTCTGGCAGGAAATAATCTTGTGTAGTTCCATTGAAGGGACTACTCAGACAGGTGTGGGAGGGGTTAAGGGAACACAAAAGATGCTGAGGCCCCCAGAGATGAGCAACAAGGAAAATTACTTCTCCCAGATTTGGGGAGGAGCCTCGTGATGGCTGGAGCCGTAAGGAGGGTTTATGTGGAGGAGGGCTGCAGCTTCTGCCAGAGACCAGGGGCCAGTCAGGAGAGAGCAGGCAAGAAGGACCCTGAACTCTTTCTCTTTCTGCTCTGGTCTCTGTCAGCACCTCCCATTGGACAAACCCAACCAGATGCCAACTGGCAAGAGAGTCTGGGGGACGCAGCCCCTGTGGTCAGCCTTCTAGGGTGCTGAGCTAGGCAGAGAAGTGGAGAATGGATCTTCGGGGACAAGCAGAGAACAACCAGCACAAAAGCTTTACAAACGTTTAATGTCTGGATTGACAGTGGTCCTTTCTGTCCATCCATCAGATGTCAGTCAGTACCCAGGGCACCTTGGCCTCAGTGGGGAGCGGAGGCCAGTGGTACCCAAAGTTGATCGTTTGTTTTCAGTGTACTGTGACATATTGTAACTTCTGTATGCCTGATTAAATGGACTTATGGATTACAGTATCTAGTTTTAAATAAACAAAACCTCACAAAATGGACAAATGCTTTAAGAAGTTTCCTAGTTTCTCGCAAAGAAACAGCAGAATGACGATACTACTATTGCAGATGCAAAGGAACAGAAAAATGTGAGCACTAATATGGCTCTTCGCTGGCTGCATCAGCTTAACGATAAGCTAATGAGATCTGACTGAAAATTGGCCAGAAAGTTCATAATGATCACAACTATTTGAAATATCGATTTATGTCCATTGTTACTAATGATGACTGTCCTATGTGTGCATTATGCTTCGAAGTATTAGTTAATCATAGTAGTGCCTGCCAATACTTCATAGATAGATAAGTAAATACATATATATTGGGTTTATGCTTAAAAAATGTTTACTGATGGGATGGTTGGAGACCACTGGTTTTAAACAATAAGCAAAGGCTAGAATTGTGGGGGTCATTGATTTAGTTATTATGTTTCTCTTTAGAGGCAGTGAAGGCTACATGGTTTTTCTGCCTAGAGCACATAATGCAAAAAGAAAAAAAAAAGATAGTGGGCTTGTGAATAATAATAACAAATGTTTATGTAAAGCTTATTATGTGTTAAGCACTGCTCTAACCACACAAAAGTTATTAATCATGTAAAATGCAGCAACTCAGGGGCTTCCCTGGTGGTGCAGTGGTTGAGAGTCCGCTTGCCGATACAAGGGACACGGGTTCGTGCCCCGGTCCGGGAGGATCCCACATGCCGCGGAGCGGCTGGGCTCATGAGCCGTGGCCGCTGAACCTGCGTGTCTGGAGCCTGTGCTCCGCAACGGGAGAGGCCACAACAGTGAGAGGTCCGCGTATCGCCAATAAAAAAAAAAAAATGCTGCAACTCAATTACTCCTCACAACAATTCCGTGATGTAGGTACTGTCATTATCCCCATTTTACAGATAAGGGGACTGAGGCAGGTCAAGGTTTAGTACAGTGCCCAGTACAGCAGGAAGAGGCAGGGCAGGGTTCAAACTCAGGCAGGTTGGCTTCAGATTCTTTGCTCACTATGCCTTGCTGCCTCTCTGAAGGAAGTAGGGGCTCCTTGGAGTAATTTTGAAATTAAGAAAAAATGAAATTGCAAAGTAAAATTAAAACAATTGAATACAAGTTTAAAAAGTACAAAGAAAGGGGAGTCACTCAAGTACTCTTATGTGGGTTAAGAGTGACTGTTTCCTTGCACTCTTTGGCACCTGCCAAATATTATTTCTCAGGATGTGGTAGCTGGCTAACTGCCTCTTGGAGCCACTAGATTCCGCTTTCCCTCTGGTTTTTCTCCCTTGCCCTCTGAAGCCTTCCTCTAGACTTTCCTTGCCTTTGTTCTCTTTCTAGGAGCTTGTATTTATTAGTCAGGGTTCTCCAGAGGCATAGAACCAATAGGATGTCTCTCTCTCTCTCTCTCTCTCCATCTCTGTAAAGATATATATAGTACCCTCCTCCCCCAGATATAGATACATAGATGTTGCAGGAAAGGGACCCCTTCCAGGCCCCGAGAGTGGGCTCTTGTCTGACACTAGGAAATGAATTGTCTGAGGAGACACAAGTGCTGACAAAGCAAGAGACTGTATTGGGAAGGGGCGCCCGGGTGGAGAGCAGGAGGGTAAGGGAACCCAGGAGGACTGCTCTGCCACGTGGCTCGCAGTCTCGGGTTTTAGGGGAATGGGGTTAGTTTCCAGGTTGTCTGTGGCCAGTCATTCTGACTCAGGGTCCTTCCTGGTGGCGCTTGCATCACTCAGCCAAGATGGATTCCACGAGGAGGATTCTGGGAGGTTGGGAGGACATGTGGACTGGTGTCTCCTCTCTCCTTGAGACCTTTCCCGAATTCTTCCCGTTGATGGTAGCTTGTTAGTTCTGCGTTCCTTACCAGGATCTCCTGTTGTAAGATGACTCATGCAAGTGGCTACTATCTTGCCTGGCCAGGGCGGGCGGCTTCGGTCAGTGTTTCCCCTAACATAGAGATAGATTTTATTCTTTAAAATAAAATATTTTGTTCTTTAGAATCTGTCTATCTATAGAATTTATTTATTTTAAGGAATTGGCTCATGCAATCGTGGTGGCGTTGGCAAGTCCACAATATGCAGGGCAGGCCGGCAGGCTGGAGGCGGAGAGAAGAGCTGATGCTGCAGTTTTGAGTCTGGAGGCAGGATTCCTTCCTTGGGGGCATAGGGGGGGCGGGTGTAGGCTTTTCCTCTTGAGGCCTTCAACTGATTGGATGAGGCCCATCCACATGGTGGAGGGTGATTTTCTTTACTCAGGGTCTACTGATTTAAATGTTAATCATGGGCTTCCCTGGTGGCGCAGTGGTTGAGAGTCCACCTGCCGATGCAGGGGACACGGGTTCGTGCCCCGGTCCGGGAGGATCCCACATGCCGCGGAGCGGCTGGGCCCGTGAGCCATGGCTGCTGAGCCTGTGAGTCCGGAGCCTGTGCTCCACAACGGGAGAGGCCACGAGAGTGAGAGGCCCGCGTACTGCAAAAAAAAAAAAAAAAATGTTAATCACATCTAAAAATTACCTTCACAGCAATATCTAGATTGGTGTTTGACCAAACAAATGAGCACCATGGCCTTGCCAGGTTGACACATAAAATTCCCACTACAGGGCTCCTTGAAGAGATCTGGGGTTCATTTGGGCTTCTGTTAGTTTTCTAGAACACTGGTGAGGCTCAGGCACTGGGACCGTAGGGGATACAGAGCTTTAGTTCTCTCCAAAAGGGAAATCTGCCCAAACTTCAGTGTTTTGTGTTTTGTTTTCAAGAAACCATTTGAAACCACCAAATGGGCTTGGGTGGTAAGTCTTGTCTCTGGTTCTTAAGCCACAGTCCCTGGCTCCCAGATTTC
Source organism: Delphinus delphis (assembly GCF_949987515.2). Classification (NCBI taxonomy): domain Eukaryota; kingdom Metazoa; phylum Chordata; class Mammalia; order Artiodactyla; family Delphinidae; genus Delphinus; species Delphinus delphis. The sequence continues at coordinate 64,899,984 of NC_082699.1, forward strand.
AAAGGAGGAGCCCCTGTTCATACTGATTCAGGAAGAGCATATAGTAGGCTTGTGTCTGATGCTGCACTGTTCTCTTTCTCAGAAGCACGAACTCAGTTCTTCCTCTCTGAATTCCTCTGGTACTTTGTCCCTCACTAGGGCACTCGGAACTTTGGATCGTATGTTGTGGTTGATGTCCACTCTCTTGCCCGCCTGGGGACCAGGTCGATAAAGTTATCTGAGAGCAAGTGCTGAGTTCACACTTCTGAATGGCTGTTCCGGTGCCCAGGACATTGCTGCTTCATAAACATGCCTTAAACATTGGCGAGAATTTGAAATGCCGATTCTCTGTGATGCTTCTTGGGTACAAACATGATTGGCGTCAGCCTCAATGAAGCCCATGTAGAACAGGAGGGAGGCAACTTTACACCTGTCCCTGACAGGCAGAGCCCTCCTGTCCAGTTTTTGCAGGTCCGCGTATCAGGGCGGCCAAGATAACTTGCTGCTGATTTAGGCTGTGGCTTTTATTTGCAGACAGATCGTCACTCAGCATGGGATGGGGGACATGCAGCAGAAGGATCAGAGGGAATTTGTCTGAAGGGGCAGAGCTAGAGTGTCTGTCTGATGCACTGTCCTGGCTTCCTGTATGGCTGTAACAAGTTACCACAAATTTAGTGGCTTAATACAAATTCATTAGAAGGTCAGAAGTCTGGCACAGGTCTCACTGGGCCAAGGTCAAGGTGTCAGCAGGGCAAGGTTCCCTTCTGTAGGCTCTAGGGGTTGATGGTTTCCTTGCCTTTTCCACATTATAGACTTCAATATCATTCCTTGTCTCTTTGGGGAACCATTATTCTGCCCACCATAGCAGCCTTATGATTTCCATTTTAAAATAAGGTATTAGTGTAAGATATGATTTTTTTTTTTTTTTTTTTGGTGGTACGCGGGCCTCTCACTGTTGTGGCCTCTCCTGTTGCGGAGCACAGGCTCCGGACACACAGGCTCAGCGGCCATGGCTCACGGGCCCAGTGGCTCCGCGGCATGTGGGATCCTCCCGGACCGGGGCACGAACCCACGTCCCCTGCATCGGCAGGCGGACTCTCAACCACTGCGCCACCAGGGAAGCCCCTAAGATATGATTTTTAATGGAAAGGTATAAAAATTTCACTAACATTAACAATCTTAGATTCTTTTTACAGAATTTGAGATATATTTATGTTTACTAAATTTATAAGTTATTAATTTACTTGGGAATGTTTTGCTTATTAGGGTTGAAGCTTCTTTGAGCAGGTATTTGAAGTGCTTATTTTTTAAAAAAGCAAATGCATTAGAGTTATAATTGCAGCTTTAAAACGTTTAAAGGAACTTTTACTGTTTGTAAAAGGGACTTGTTTAGTCTGTCCAATGTGAGTTTATCAAACAGTAATAAAAGACCCTCTTATTTCGTATGAAAATTTACTAGACTTGTAAAGGTTTAGTTGAACTTAAAAGAAACTTTAATGAACACGAGGTTTCCACATTTGTTACTTTTTCAACTACCATTAATTTTTAACCAAGACACTATAAATAGTTGTATGCATGTAAGCTCAGGCTGATTCTTATTCTAGTCCAGGGTAAGTTTGTGGTCCTGAGACTTTCAAAAGCATTTTATGAATCTGTGTGTGGGTTTATTCATTGATTCAGCCCAGGCATTGTGCTAGGTACAAATAAGATTACAGTGTAACAAAGTCCATATGCAAAAAAGTGATACAGAAGATGAGATTTTCTCAGTTGGAGGGAGCTTCAGCCAGGAGGTGGTCCTGAGGAGCAATAGATGCTCATCAGATAGAGGGGCCGGGAAAAGCGTTCTAGGGAGGTGGAACGGCCTGCGCAAAGAATGCATGGGATGTGTAGGGAATGGTGAGATTTTGTGATCCTGTTGGGAGTTAAAAAAAAAAATCTCTAATTATCCTCAGGTGCCTTTTATGTCATTTTCTGATGGAGAGTTAGTGGCAGGATCAGGGCAGGTTCCAGAGTAAATGTGTTGGGGAAGTCTGTCATCCATGGGTTAGTCACTTGAGCATATTATACCCAACTAGGAATGCAGTGCAATTCCTAACCCGATTCTCTTGCTGCTCAGGAAATCATAATTATTAACATTTACCGAGCTCACATTTTATGTGCCTGGCTCCTAGCACTTTACATGTATTAGCTCACTTAACACTCACAGCCACAGCAATAGATTATCAACAGAGTCGAGGAAACGGACACAGAGAAGGGTGCTAAGTAAGGTGACAAAAGTTACACTGCAGGTAAGTGACAGGACCATGATCTGAACCTTGCACAAGCCGTTTCCTCTTTCTGGCATGCTCGTGCCCTCATCTTCTGAGGCTGGCTCCTTCTCACCTTTCAACATCACTTCCTCAGAGAGCTCCCCCTACCCCCAACCCACCTTGTTATTCTGCATCTCAGTCCCTTGTTTATTCCCTTCATAGCACTTATTACAAATTAAATTCATCCCCTACTTGTTTTTTTCTTTCCCACTAGAATCTAAATTCCATTAGGATAGAGACCCCGTCTGTCTTGTTCACCATCCTATACCCAGTGCCTTGCACAGTGTAGCATATAGTAGCTGTTCAATAAATGTCTGTTGATGAGTAAATTAATACTGACTTTAAAGTTCATTATTCCCAAAGCATTCTATTATATGAATAGTAAGTGGAAATACCCCATTTGAGCATAATACTGTATTTCTGATTCAGGTTGGTACTCAGCAGCAAGCTTAGTTTTCTATGTATTCCTAGAAAATTTTACAACGATGATAAGTTTCTGGGAGAAGGAATATAACTTTCACTCAGCAAAAGATAAACATACTCAGTTCGATTAAAAAACCAACTTGAATTGACATGCACCAAAAATGCACCAGTGTGTGTTGTTGGAAAAACATTTATTGCAATTCAGTGTCAAAAAATTTTTACAAAAATACGCCACCGTCTGGTACAAACAACTATAAAAAAAGAAATCAGTTCATCATGCAAGAAAAGAGTGCAAATAATTTATACAGAAAGACTCAGCTCACACAATATTAAATAAACATCTTTGCATGTAATTGGTCTAACCTTAAACTTTTAGTTAAAATGTTCAATCCCCTATTGTATTTTTAATTAAAAAAGTACTTTAAAGCTTCTAAAGCTTAGGATATGGACTTTAATAGACACCCCCTCTGGCTAGGGTGATTGGCACTTGGTAGGATAAAGATGGCGCCAAGTGTTCTCAAGTGTAGAGCACTGTTGGAGCCTTCTGTTTAACAGACTTGTGTATCATTAATTAAACAAACATTTCTATACTCAGAGACAGAAGAAGTCATGTTCAAACTCCAGAAGTAATGTTGTAGCAGATGGAGTTTCAAGAAGTTCAGAGTTTTGAAGCAGCCATCCATTTTTGGCCAGACGGAGCAGGGCCTGAGTTTTGAGAGATCTCTCAGAAAGCTTTGTTTGCTGAGTTCAAGGACACTTTGAAAAATGTCTAGCAGACAAAGTCATGAATATCGTGGTCCCTTGCTCCTTGCTGCCTCATGGAACAACCCCCCTTTGCTTGTGAGGTTTAGCAGAGAGTGATCTTCCACTGGGTGGAAGCTTATTGGATCTCACAGCAGGTACCAGGGAGATGGAAGGGATGGATCAAATGTACCTTTTAGTCTAAGGGGAGAGGAAATACCTGCTTGGTTACCATCAGAACCTCAGTTTCTAGAAAGCAAGCCAGCTGCTCAGCCATTATGTGTCTCAGGGGCCACCTTTATAATTAAAATCCAATTATCCAGGGAAAAATAAACTTGTCAAAATATGCTGCTTACTTTGTGGCAAGCAGGTTGTACTCACTAGTATGCCGTACTCACAGCAAAGTCAGAGTCAGTAACAATGTTAAGCAACCCCTTAACTTCTCCAGGAAGAATCAGGGACTTAAAATGTCTTTAACAGTTAACGGCCGGACACCGAACACTGGACACGAACGTGCCTTCCACAGCGAACGTCTTGAGAAGAATCAGCTTAGGTGTCACGTGTGTCCAGCCACAACAAAAGGTGCTGGGGCAGGGGTTACAAAGTCAAGGCCTCAGAAAGTCCCAAGTTTACGCTCAGGTCCACTGCTGAGCGCCAGGTGGGTTGAGGCATGTCACCTGAATATTCTGGACCCACTACCTCATTTTGAAAGGCAGGAGGAATGCCAGACTCCAGCGTTTCTAACGTCCCTCCCAGCGCTCAAGTCTGGGGGAGGAGTTTCCTTCCTTTGGAAAACCACGAGGCTTGACTCTCCTTAACAAAACGGAGAAGAAAGCATCTACAGAAAACATTGAGTTTAAAGGAATTACGATCTTGTTTGTTGAAGACATCAGGGGCCAGAGATATATCAAAGAGCCCCATCTCTGCGATTGCCTAGAGGTTGAGGGTGTTTCTGAGGTCTGTTTAAACACTAATAGGATTTTAGGCCAGCATCCAGTCAGAGGATGGTTCACAGACTCGGAGAGTTGGAAACAGATTAAAACAAAAAAACACGAAAAACAACAGATGTCAACATAGAAAATGATGATAGAGTTTAGTTTAAAAAAAATTCACACATAAAATTATTACAGTTAAAAAAATTCACACGTAAAATAGCGTGTTTGCATAGCAAGACATAATTGCCCTTCAGCCTGGCAGGAATATATAAACTCAGGTGCCTATTTTATGATAAACATTGTATTGAACACTAAGAATGATATACATTTGAAATGACTGAACTTCTTGTAAATCACACCACTTGCTTAGACAAATGAAATTCCAAGCTCTTTCTCTTCTCCCCTATAAAAACAACGGAAACAAGGAGGCTCTGTTAATTGCAAGCTCCCAAACAGTTTATGAAGAGAGAACTGTGGCAATAAGGCAATACACACTCATTACCTTCCTTCACCATTGCCAAGTAAAGCCTGTTCTTGCCTTGACAGTTTTGCAGCCCATCTAAAATATCAATATCTCCTCTGAGCCACTTCAATATAAAATGGATCATCACTAAACATAGGTCATCTTACAGCTGACCCTTTTGATCTCAAAACTGGGGATGTTTTCACATTGTAGTTTCTGCTACAATCCTCCCACGTGACTGGTCCATCCACTAAAAGTAACAGCATTGAGTAATAACACCATCTAGTTTAAAATGTCTGGATCTTGTTATAAGTTGAGCCCTCCTAAGCTTCGCATATTCTCCTTTCCTCAAATGCTGTGCCTTCTTCTCAAGACTCTAGGATCGTTGCTCGGAAACCTGTGTGTTGAACCAAAGCATAACACCCCTGTGGCTCGGCTTCCACTGTCCTGGACAAAACTCTTTCCTTCTCTGGAAGTCCAGGCTACTTTCATATTTGACATCAATTTTAAATTCTCCTTTACAGAGTTGGGGTGGGGGTAGGTAGGTACAGCAAAGACAGTAGAGCATTCTGTCTCTTCCAGCACTTTCCATTGTCATGTCCCTTCTGGCTTTTAGAACAGCGGTTCTGAGACAGAGATTCTTTGTTTTTGTTTTTTAGGTCACTTTGTCCTGGGAGGGTTTGCCAATAGAAATTCTATAGACAATTAGTGCCCAGGGAACAAGCATTTTCTTTTTAACTCGCTTTACTTATACGTGAGGCTCTGGCCATGCTTCACAGCCACCCAGTGGCACCAACACAGGTGCTCACACCTGCTGTGCTCTTTTTCCCCACTGCCCTCCCACAAACCACAGCATCAAAGACACGCCACTTCTATTCCTTCCCCTCTCCCTCTCCACCTGCCATTTCCTTCCTCATTCTCCTCTTCCAATGAAAGGGAACCACAAATGTTGGTTTCTTCTTTTCTTTTCCTTAAAAATTTTCCTTGACTCTGTCACACACCACCTCCAATTATGCCAGAGGAGATGGGGAGAGCCCCGAGTCACCATCTGGGTAGACATTTCAGAAAACCGTTAAGCCTATCCCTTGTGGTAGGGTCGTTCTGCACAGATGCTCCTGCTGCCTGGGGCACGCTATGCGGTCATGAGCACCACGGACAGTCCAAGTGACACTGGTTCGCCAGTTTCGTGCTGACAGCCAAAGCAGGCAACATTTCTGGGACTGCAAACCTGAAGGTGCCGAGGAGTCTCCGTCTGCTCCTTCAGCGTGGAGGGGTGGAGGTCATGAGTTGGGGGGAAGATGTGGAAGGCCATGAACGCCCAAAAATGCCAGAGTCAACGGTTCCAGAGCCCTCACAGCAACGACAGCCCCAGCTCCACTCACATCTTTAAGGAAGCTGAGACCTTTGCGAGAACCTGCCTGAATTATGGAAGACAGAGCTTTTTATTCCATGGTCTGGACCCTGCATTCTCAGTGTGACCTTGACTCGGGGGGAGAAGAGGTGTTACAGTAGTTTGTGGCCCTCCAAAGCTCAACCTTACCCAACAAGATCTTATTCTTCAGTATTTACTTTTGCTCAGAGTTGAAATAAACAACTTACTTTTTTCTTGTTCAGGGGGGTGGTGACGAAAAAAGATATTAAGAAATCCTGGTGTAGGCACAGACCTTGCAAAGTGAGGAACATCAACTAGTGGTCGAGTTCCCTTCCGGATGCTGGTACTTGGGTTGTGCTTTGAGGGAAGGGCGTGAAGGGGTCCTACATCACTAGTTGGTCCCTTGGCTTGTCTCTGTACATTCCTAACCATCTCTCCCCATTTCAGGTCACCCCAGATTCAACCCCTAAGAATACACTGCTCCTCAACGTAAATGTGAACCAAGTTCCTATTTCTGCTTCACTTATGTGCCAAGGTCATGCTGGGTGGCCACTTTACTTACTAAAAAAAAAGGAAAGCAAATACAATTGCAGAAATATGTACATTGTTGTAGAAAAGCAAAGTTCTATAAAAAGTAAAAAACAAAAACATCCCCCATTCCCTCCCAGGAATATTGACTCCGTAAGTCCTGAGATTTCCTTCTCCCACATAGTTACCTGCTGGTATTGGCCTAGCAAGTTCCCCTGGGGTTTGGAGCAAGTTAAGGATGAACTCATGGTACCTCTGCTCCCTATCTGGCTGGAACGCCAGGCTTTACTTTATCATCCTTACAAGAAGCCCTACCTCAGGTTGACTAAATTTTGGTGTTGCATGTAAAGAAAACTCCTCAACTATCACCCACCAAGAGGAACAGCAGCTGATATGTAAAAACCTGGTTTACAAGCCTTTATCAGTACTCTGGCTCCAAACAGTCCCCAGGGAGAGGCTTATCCGTGAAGATACCCCAGGAAGCCCAGACAAGCCAAGAAGTTAAACAGGAATAAGAAAGTCTTCACAGCTATTGGGTGACTAATTCCATCTTTTCTGTGGCAGGATTTCCTCTTGAACTGTTTTTAATTGGCCTTATGATGTTGTCCCGAATGAGCTACAACATGGAAGGAAAAAAGGCATAGATGCTTTGGGGTTGTTCTAGAAAAGAGGCAACCCCAAAGAGTGTCCCATTCGTCTAAAAAGGAAGCCTGAAGCATGATGAGGATTGCCTCCAATATCTCTTCCTGTTTTAAATCACTTTTTATATGATGAAGAAACAAGAAAAACAGAGACTGCCTACTGGACCACGCGCTTTGTCCGAGCGAGTATTGTAGCTTTCCGAGGTAGACTATTGTGTGGTATCTTCAGAAGATAAGGCCCTATACCCATGCGGGTTTAAGATGAGTGGTGCTTCCTTTGCCTTTTCAAAACAAACTCCAGATCAAAACCCAAAGCCCAGGGATTTCTCATATGTAGTTTTTCTTCTTTTTTTTTTTTTCCAACACATTTTCACATTGTAAACAGAGAGCATTCTATCTTGTATTTGAGTTTTGCCCCTTTCTCCCACATCTCTAGGGAACTATAAAGGAGTCTCAGTGAACGTCAAGAGAATTCCATTTTCACCGATGAAATAGAATTCCTGCCTCATAGTCTTGCTGGCAAATCATTAGGAAAAATAGTTTATTTACAGTATTTCTGCTTTTCCATACCAATTCTAATGAGAAGTCCATATGCTTAAATTCCCAGCCAGCAACTGCGTCTCTCCCCTCCAACGTCCTCTCAATGGCTTATCGCAGAAGTTTTGAGCCAATGTCTAAAATGTACACTATTTACAAATGAAGCGTCCAAACTCCGTATTTCCAACCATCCAGTCAGCAGGGGGACCCTTCTGAAGTGTTGTCATGTGCTGGGATTCAGAACTTGAACAAGTTGATAAAGTCCTGGGGTGAAAGTGAAACGGAGCAGCTCTCTGGGTTATTGGCTGTGCACGGGTGATCGGTGCCCTAGAAAGGAACATCGTGGTTAGGTGGGCATTCTCGGCGGCATCTCATTGGCTTGTAGCACCCTAAGTAAGGCATTGCCCAACCTCAAAACAACATTCCTCTGTCAAGAATGCCCTGTGTTATGGAAAAACTAAAGAGCTGCGTGTGTGGGTGTGTGTGCTCACATGCACGCGTGCACAGAGCGATGGGGGAGTCTGGGGGGGGGCTTGCAGAAAAAATAAACACAGGGGGGTGAAGGAAACAAAGGTCTTTGAAAGTTTCTGAATCAGTTTTACCTTCACCTTCAGCTGGGGGCTACAACAGTGAAGAGCAGGAAAGCATTTGGCGACACAGCGCTAGCGCCATTGGCTCTTAGGGGCTGGGCTGGGGATGTGTGGCAACAACCTCCAAGACATATACCTTCCAGGAAAGAATATGGCAGTGTCTGCAAAGCTGAAGGGTGTCTCCATACTGCTCTTTCCGTGGGTAACAGCGCACAAGTTTAAAATACATCTTCTTCCAATCCAGCTGTCCTTTATCTGACAAAATTAATCGCTTGCGGATCTAAATATCAAACAAATAAAAGTAGTTCTGAAAAGTTCTGCTCCTGCCTCCTTTCCACCTTTTTCATCTATACCCTGGCAACAGCTAGGGAAAAAGTAGCAAAGATATAAAGAAGTAGCTTCTGCGCTCTACCTAGTGAAGGAAACAATAGCTTTTAACCAGTCTTTAAAAGAAACAGGTGGCCGATGACGCCTGACTGGTGACCTGTACTAAATTGCATTTGGATGGTCTTGAAAGTTTAGGTCATCTCAATAAACCACTTCAATCTTTTCTTTGCTGTAACTTGAGTGATTATTTCCAGGGAGATGCAGTGACTGCTTGGCACAATGGCTCTATTTTATATCGAAATATTAGTGGTTTCGTGAACAGCACTTGTTGTGCTCACACTTCTATGTAAAGAAGGTGGAAAAAAAATCTGAGGCAGTGTGCGGAGGGGAAAGAGGCCTAGAGCTGGTGTCAGAAGGCCCAAATTCAAATCCAAGGCCAGTTTCCCCACCTAGAGAGCGCTCCACTAATTTGGATATGTCACTTAGCCACTTGTGGCCTTAGTCTCTCCATCTGTTTGAAGTGGGCATAACGATATCTACCCTTCCCTGGGTCATTAACACAAAATGAAATAACATCAGTAAGTCCTTTAGCTGTAAAATCTCATAAAAATGTAAGTTATTTTGTTAGAGAAAAGAAGGACTGGTGCCAATTTATGAATTTTTTTGGAGCAAGTTGTAACATGGGACTAGGTTAAGAATATAAGGTGTTTTTTTTCTTCCTATTGAAACACATAAACAAAATCTCACAGATATTATTTAGAAACTCCTTGAACTGTTTTCTAGTCAAACCAGGGAGCCCTGGAGAGTGGGTTTGAGAAGGATGCCAAGGCAGCTTGAGGGCGGCGGGCAGAGAGGAAGAGAAGGAAGAACGGCCACTGGGCTGCACTGACCTGCCGCTCGGAGAAGTGGTACTGGCAGAGCTTCTTCCATAAGAGCCGGTCCTCGCTGAGCACGTGCAGGTCAGGGGCTGCCTGGCCCAGGCTGACCAGGTCTCGCCCGTCGCTCAGCCTTTGCATAATGTTCAGTTGTAAGCACAAAGGCAGGTCAGTGAAGGTGAGGCCTTTGAAGGCAGGCTGTGGGGAGAAGGGTTATGTTAAGTTGCAGGGCAGAGAGTAGCTATGCACCAGGTGACACCAAGGATGCAGCTGTCCCCTCATCCTCCAGCCTCAAGGTGGTTTATTGATCAGAGACCAAAGCAGCAGTTCTCTCTACTCTAAGTACAGACACAGGACCCATGACCGAGACCCGCAAAGAACAGCCTGGAGCGGCTCGCAGACGGTGCCAGAGGGATTTTCCTAAGTTGCACAAGGCTTTTTTTTTTTGCATGCATTATGAAATGATCACCACGATAAGTCTAGTAACCATGTGTCCCCATATAAAGTGATTACAGTTTTATTGACCGTATTCTTTATATTGTATATTACAGCCCCAATGGCTCATTTATTTTATACCTGGAGGTCTGAATCCCCTTCATCTATTTACACTTTTTCTCTGAAAGATTCCCCTAATAGCGCACTTTGGATTCCTGTGCTTCACTCAATTACAATGTTCGCTACCTTCCCAAAGGACTCACTACCCTGGACAGAGCACCTCCAGCCTCGGGTCTCACTGCCCACCTCCTTGTGACCACTGATCTCCCCAAGTAGGTTTTCTCACTGGCCCCCAAACACGCTGCCCACAAGGCCCTCACTCTGCCTGGGCCTCTGCTTGTCCACATGTGACTCTTCTTCACATCCAGTTCAAACTCACTTCCTCTGAAAGGCCTTTTCTGCTTTGGTGACTCCCTCAGGCCTTAGCCACTGCATCTTCCTAGAATTCCTAGGATCTCTTTCAGGTGCCTTTTGCAACAACTTCCTTATTGTCATGTCACGTAACCCATCTGCAGAAGGAAGCTCCATGGAGGCAGAAATTTTTGTGTTTTTTCATTGCTATGTCTAGAAGAGTCTAGAAGTGTGCTAGCATATAGTAGGCACTCAATAAATATTTGTGGAATGATAGAAGTCAAATAATTCAATAGGTACAAACAGCAACAACAGAAAGACTCTATACTGGTGTGTGTGTGTGTGTGTGTGTGTACACACGTGTATGCACGCTTTGGGAATGGCTGGTCAAGAACCTTTCAGCCTAAGATCCATCATCCATTGAGGCGTCTCTATTCAAACCTAGGGCTGTACGGGACATTCTGATAACTACTGGTCTGTGGAGAACACACTGGCAGTTAATCATGAGCTTCTGCAGAAGTTGCTTCTACGTATCCTTGAATTTATATTTAAGCCCTTTAATGTTTAAATTCTGATGAGCTCATGTTATTCCACCCAGACCCAGATCCTCGAAGGCAAGGTCTAAGCTTGTATCCCTTGCAGACTAGCCCAGCACAAAACCCCTCTCCTGAGTACCTATTATGCCTGGCACCGGAGCTGCTGCAGTGGGCGAGAGACCCAGAAATATAACCAAGTCATTAGAGAACAAAGGTTAAATGCCATCAAGGATGTAAGCGCCAAGTGCTATGGGAACAATCTGTACAGAAGGTCCTCAGTAGTACTTGTTGCTATTTCTTGAACAGCAACTGGCTGCTGCCATCTGGATAAGAAGTCAGCTCAAATCGCTCGAGACCATGGTTCTTTGTCCTTCCCATGCTAGTCCTGGGTGAGCTCTTGAATTTGAACTACTGACATTTTTAGCTCAGTGTTCTATCACCTCTGGAGGTCACACAAAAAAACAACAAAAAAAACAAAACAGGATGAAGAAACCCTTCCTCAGCTGAGGGGAAAATATCCTGGGAATGAGTACTGAGTTCCCTCCTCGAAATTTTAGGGAACTAAACTCTGTACGAGGCACATCAAGGCTGGAACACACAGGATTCCAGGGGGACACACAGTCTCAGCAATTCCCTCCTGCGTCTCTGCAGAGCAGGACAGGCGTGCAGAGGGAAGGTGGGCAGTGGCAGGGCGGCTTGGGAAGTTGGACGATGGAGAAGAATGGGAGGTGGCATGGGAGGGACATGGGTTGGACGAGCAGCAGATCCGGATCCCAAGTGCCCTTGGGAAATCTGGGTCTCAGTTCCCCTGTGTCCAAAATGAACTGGCTTAGTAGAAGTCTCTGAAGATCCTTTCCAGCTCCAGCAATCTCAGACTTGGAGTAGCTTCAGCCTCCTAATTCGTGAGAAGTGTCTGTGACTTGACAATTTATATCGTTCAGGCTGCTGGGCTGAACTTTCAATTGTTTGCAAAATTCAGGACTTTGCCGGACTGCAGAAGGTCCTAGACCTATTTGTCATTTATCATCTGCTGCTGATTGTATGAGCCAATAAAACTGCCATGAGATTTTCTTTTTGTTTCCAGCACTTCAAAGCATCTACTTTTTTGGTTAAAACTCCCAGGCCAATTATTACATGAACTCCTATTAAAGTCCACTTGGCAGAATTCACTCTCAGATTTTCAAACCTGAACTTTTCCAAAATCCTTGCCCAGACCCCATGCTGAGTCCTTACTCCTGGTAAATGATTAACTGCTTGCATGCCTTCTTCTATTTGAATATAAACATATAAAAGAAAAAGAAGTTAGTCGTGCTCCCCCTATCAAGTGTTTTGCTGAAAATCTTTTTATATTCATCCTGCCCACCCCCCCATGCTTCCAGACTCTCTCTGCCTTGTTCACAGGACACTATGATTCTATTTGCTTTTTTTCCCCTACAAGCCAGTTCTCTTAGTTTTTTTTCCCCTTCATTCTTTATTATATAAATTATTTTTGCCAATAAAAATTGGCTCCATAGAATTAGATAGGAAATTTTGAAGGAAAACAAGATTATCTGCTGGGAAAATACTGATAGAACTTTGGCAAATAGAAAGCAATTACTGTAAATGTCACCTTAACATTTTCACGTAATAACATACTTCTCTTTGGTCCAAACTGTTAAAAAGTAAGTTTTAAAATACAGTCCAGACTGAAGTAATTAAGTTCCTTCTCTCTCTCTCAATCTTTCCTTCCAGTATGGCTCTCAAAATATTGTAGCTCAGAGCCAAGGGGGGCTGGGAAGGAGGGCATGAGGGAGTAGAGTGTCATGGGTAAAAGTATAGCCTCTGCAGACAGGCCTGGGTTCAACCCACATCTTATTGGTGGGGAGGGCCCGGCCAGATTGTTCTTAACCACTCAGTGTGATTTTTCTCATGAGACAATGCCTGGAAGTACTGAGCACAGTGGCCAGTAAATATTAGCTATTATGATGACTCCTACTTACAGTTAGTCGCTAGATGAGTTAATGAATACATTAGAGGACTTAGAAGAGTGTCTGCCACAGAGTGAGTCCTTCATAATAATAACAGCTGACGCATTTACAATACTTACTATGTGTCAGGCACTGTTCTGAGTGCTTTCTATATATTACCTGATTAAATCTCACACCAGGGCATTGAGATAGGCACGACTGCCTCCATTTTCCAAATGAGGAAATTGAGGCACAGAGAATTCGAATCACTAGTCCCAGATCCTGCAGTTGGTCAATTTTCATGCTCAACTGTAAATACAGGGCAATATTTTCCAACTGTATTCCTCTGCACATTGAACAAGTTCTAAGGTAGGTGGTGGGAGGAGTGTCCCCTTCAATCATTTATTTATTCAACTAAAACTTATTGACTGCCATCTGCTCTGGTCCAGGGACAAGGAATAGAGCAGGGAACAAGATGGTGATGTCCTTTCTTTGTGGAGTTTATAAGCCAGTGCAGGAGACAGGAAAGTGAATATACATATGAGATGATTTCAGATCATAGTAGCGGCTCTGAAGAAGGTAAGATGATAGTGGCTTCCGTAGATTGGATGGTCAGGGAGGGAGGTGGCTTAAAAACCCCGAGGCAGGACCAAGCTTAGAGTGTGCAGAGAATAGCTTGGCCTGACTGGGGTGCCGTGAGCAGAGGGGAGGGTGAGATGAACTTCAGCGTTTGATCTGTCCTGCATAGGATTTCATTAGATTTAAAAGGTTTGCAAAAGGCTGGGTCATTGAATAAATAGTTGGAAGAAAGCGAGATTGAAAAAAAGTTTGGAAACCACTGATGTTAAAAGCTTTGCCGTTTTAAGAATAAGAAGCCCAGGGTTCTGGCCTCAGCTCTGGCCCTGATTGCTGTGTCACTTGGGGAGAGTCACTGGGCTTCTCTGATCCCCCTTTACCCTCACTCCATGAAGAGTTATAGCAACTACAATGGGTACCTCCCAAGAGAGTTTGTAGATTAATAGAGGGGGGCTTTGGGGAAGTAAGCCCATGGAAGTGCAAGGTATGTGGGCAGATGTGGCCAAGGGGGGGCTCCTGTGAGGTGGACAGAGAGAACAGAGGCAAGTTCTGGGCAAGTGTGACCATCTAAATGGGTGTTCCAAGTTGCTGGAGGGAAGATGCCCTTGGGACTAATGGGACTTGCTCATTTATATCGCTGGTTGAGTATCACTGGGGGGGGTGTGTGTGTGTGTGTGTGTGTACTGTAGCCTAAGTGACTCTAAGGAAGTCACAGAACTCTGAGACTTCCAATTATTTGCTGCTTCAGAGTTAAGGAAAAAAACAACTAAGGCACAGAGAGGTTATTAACAGTAAAGTCAAGGACACTGCATTTTGCAAACTTCATAGAGTGAAATATTTAAAAGAGGTCAACGAAGTTTTTTCATGTTTCTTTCTCGAGAGACGGGGCAGACCCAAACTTTATCAGCCTGGGCCCCGGAACCACTTAAAACAGCCATGGTCAGTGATTAGATAAGACAGCCAAGTGCTACGTGAGCCGCCTAAGTGTGTGTGTCCATTAGGGAGCCTTGAGCGATTACACCAGCGTCTTTCTCACATTTTTTCTGTGCCTTAGTTCGCTTGCTCACTCTTAAGAGGCCAAGAGCTGGGGGCCAACTTACGTTTTAAAAGCCGAAAGAAACTACTGGTAGGAGGTTTAGCTGGTAACGTGTGGTTTTTTTTGGTTTGTTTGCTTTGAGTGAGAATTGCTCATGTCTTTTCCTACCTGTATGTTTACAGCCTTTACTCAAAGCTATTCAGTATGTCCATGTGGTCAAGCAGAGGCCCGGGCAGAGTGAGGACCTTGTGGGCAGCGTGTTTGGGGGATCTCCCCTACTTGGGGAGATCAGTGGTCACAAGGAGGCGGGCAGTGAGACCCGAGGCTGGAGGTGCTCATGTCTTTTCCTACCTGTATGTTTACAGCCTTTACTCAAAGCCTTCCTTTATCATAACTATTAATAATTGGAACTAGAGTTTTAAAAGGCTGGTGCCAGTTCTCCAAGCCACTGCCATCACAGCGCTGTTGTATACAAGGCAGCATCCTAACACCATAAACAAACTCGCACTTTAAGAGGAAATGGGCAGAGATCTCCAGATCCCACTAGAGATTTCAGTGAAATAGCCTACATCGGCCCCAAGGTCAAGTTTCTAGCTTTCCCAACACGTTTCCATTGGCTGTCGTCGTTCATATACTCTGATCCTGCGCTGCCAGGTTCTTCTCCCCACACCCCCTTTATTGGAAGGTCCCCCAGCCCACCCTCAGCACCCAGTGGAAAGCATCCAATCAGAACTGTCCAGACTTTTCCATCACCAGAGAGGATTTAAAGTCCTGGCGAGGCTGCCCAGCATCCCAGCAGAGGAACCAGCTGCAGCCGTTCCTGCTGGGAGGAGGCTGGGGTGCTCCAGCTTACCCTGGTGATTTGGATGTTGTTCAGCTGCTGTTGCCAGTGTAGAATTGTCTCCATTCGATACACCCACATGTTAATGTTCCCGACCAGCACAGACTTGCCGACTCTTTGGACCAGTGTACATAAGGACGTGTAGAGGGTCTGGAGTAGTTCCCTTATTAGTCTAATGTTTTGTTGGTCTTCCAGGACTTGAGTGGGGAAGAAAAAAAGTAGTTAACGTTTATGAGACTAGAACACTCCATAGTTCACAAGTGGTTCTTTCTTCTTCTCTCCTCTGCTCGTGTTACCTGGGTACACCCACTGGGGATATGGTTTTCTTTCTCACTGGTGTTTATTCTACACTTGGCCAAGCTTCTGCACTCGAGGTTATTGGATAGAGTTTCCATTATCTAGGTCCCTCTTTGTTCTCTTCTCCCCGTTTTCTACAAAGACTCTTTCTCTTTTCATTGTCCTACCAGCACCAATAGCTCACCTGATCTGAAAGCAGCTTCTTTTGCCCAGGAGTGATGTCTCTTTTAGATGATCAGTGGCAGAAGCACAGGTCTGGGGGTCAGGAGCTTGGATCCTCATCCAGTCTGTCTGACTCTTTGTGTGATTATGGATAAATCACTCTTTCTCCCATATACACAATGAGTCAGTTGAGCCAGAGACGTAAAGTTCTTTCTAGCTCAGAGAGTCTATGGATCTATTCTGCCTTGTACACAGCTCAATTTTCTAGGAATTTGGAATCTAGAGGTTCAGTAGCCAAGGTTGGGACACGTGCCTACACCAAGAAGCTTGAGAGGCTTAGAGCAGGACAAATGGATGATCCCAACACAAGGACAGGAGGGTGATGGTCTCACCCTTTGTCATGAGCATGAATGGCCCTCCTTTCTAAACTGGAATCCAGCACCCCTGAAATGCATCTGGAGTCATTCATTTCCATCTGCTTACATTCCCTTAAATCCAATGACATGTCCACTGCATTGGAAAATCCATCTGCCCGGCCCCAGGCCTATAAAAAGGGGCGAGAGAGTGAGAGAGAGAGCTCACCTTTCAGTACCACTTTTTCCAAAATGTTCATGAAGTTCTTTTGGGCGATGCCACTCAGGGATGTGAGCTGTGACTTTGCTATCAGTTCCAACAGCTGTGGATAAAAATAGAAGTTGCCAGGCTTAGACTACAGAGATATTTTTCTCCTCTAATCTTCACTTTTGAGTCACATGACACGTAGATACAGACTGACGGGGAGAGATAAATGGCAGGCAGGGCCACAATGCAATAAAAAGCAGATGCTCTGAGTAAAAGACAAATGGGGGTAATTCAAAACCTAGGCATCAGGCTGAATATTTAATTGCTTTTTTCTTTTAAATATAAAGAGGTTGGCTTCAGCCAGGGCTAATTCATTCTACTTGTCCTACTTCAGCAAGTGAAGCTGAGGTTCTCCAAAGGGAACAAAACCTCCTGTGACCTGTGATGTTGGAGTTGTACATAATCACTCCCAGCGGGAATTCTTTTACCCCCTACTTGAACTTCTCCCCACTGGCTGGGACTGCTCTCAAGGCACCTAAAAGCTCAAGTTCAGCAACGATGGTCACTTTTCAAGGAAGTGGCAATTCTTATCCAGATATCTCCTGCTTATGTAGCATTCAATAAAAATGTCTGTTAATTAGAAACTTTCACTGCGCTTAACTTTCTGTAGAAAGAAGCCAATAATAGGAAGAAAGAGACATTCAGGGATGTACAGTGTATACTCATATTTCTACTCAGAGGCTAGGAACCTTGTAGCTCTTAGACTTATGTGCAAGTTTTGCTTTGACCACTTATTAGCTCTGTGACTCTGGGTAAATTCCTGAATTTCTTGGTGCTCCAGTTTCTTCATCTCTACTTGTAATACTTAGAGTCTCCAAGATTGGTGACAGCGTTAAAGGAGGGAATGCACATAAAGCTCTTAGCGCAGTGCCTGGCATAAAGTAGGTAGAAAATAAAGGTTGGTCGGTTTACTGAAGGAGTATGTCCCATTCCCACCACCCATGTTATCACCAAACAAAAAGAAATAAAGGTAATAATTTAAGTTGGTGCACCCTTAGCATAATCTTTCTTCCCTTCAAAAGCAAAATTCTTTATAAATGTGGCAAGATTTAAAAAAAAAACAAAGATTCTATTATTGAAAAAATGAAACTTTATAGACTGGAATGGGCTCTTAGAGATCATGGGGTTCTACCCAGTTAACAGATGAGCAAAGTGAGGCTCAAGAAACTAAACTTTACCAACTATGCCACAAGGAGTGAGAGGGCTCAGCGGGATCCTTCTTAACACACTTCATGCTTTCACAGAGTTATCGAACAAAAGAGGTTGATATAAAGTGAAAATAATTAATTGCACCAGAACCCACCAGGCTAAGTAAAACTCACTAGCCTTAGAGCCAGTAAACTAGATTTAGAGACCCAGGACCTCCCTTTATGTTAAAGCTTCTATCTCTGCTCCTAGGAAACCTTCCAAGGCAGTTTCATCTCCTGGCCAGGCCCCAGCCCAACTTCACTTCAGGTCAGTAAACACCAAGTATGACACTGTGCTGGGTGCTGGAATCAAGGCTGAGGGAACTAGCAAAGTGACATTTTAAAAATTGGGCTGCAGAGAAGAACTGAAACTTTTGGATCAAAGCCCCAGGCAATTCAAAGAACCTCTGCTTCCAAGGCATTTGTTTAAAACTTTTGTCCCCATGGAGCCCCTTAGGAGCCTGTCAAACCACGGACAGACTTTTAATTTCCTGAACATAATTTTACTCTAAGTTAAAAAAAAAAAGACCCCCAATCTTTTCCTGCCTGGTTTATGTATCTCTCTCACACACAGGGAGAGTTGCTGTCATCAGGCTGGGGGAAGGTGGCAGAGAAAGACTGAGGCTGGTTTTTAAGATTAGTACTGGTGATCCAAGGCTGGACGTCAGGAACTGACCAAATGCCCACAAAGAGCGGCAAGAAGTCAAAACATCAGCAGAGGCCACGTCCACAGGCGGTGACCAGACAGGCTGTCCTCTGCCTTTCCAGTTCAGCTCTGTCACCAACCAGCGCGTGACGGTCGAGAGAGGAGTGAAAAATGGCACAGAAGGACTGGCCAAACCGTTCCTTTATCTCCTTGACCAACAACGAGATTCAGAAGGCCAAGCCCAGGGTCTATTAATACCCCGAGCCTCACATGACCAGCACAAAGCAAGATGAAAGAAAACAAAAATCTTGAGTCGGCTCTGGGAAGGGTAGTGACTCATCATGGGGTGGGAGGAGGGCGGGCAGAGCTCTGCCTGAAATCCATCCAAAACCCCCATTTCATGTGACTACCATCTCACGAGGGCGTCAGTTTCAATCTTGTCTAAAAATGCACCAATCACAAGGACACAAAAATTCTCAAGGCTGTGACTATGCATTTGAGGGGAAACAAAAAAGCCGTTTGGTCTGACTGAGATGATCTTTGACTAAGGAAGAGAAAGATACAGAAGCAAAAATCGATCAACTCTCAGGAGAATGACACGTCAGCCACCTTCTGTTTATTCCGGTGTCAAAGGAAAGTCCTTCTTTTCACTGTCCGGCAGCCTTGGGGTCAGGAGAACCCCAGAATAGGAGGGGACCTGGATGCTCTAGCTGGGTGACCTTTACAGTTGTCATTCACTTAGCAAGTATTTTCTGCATGCCCATTCTATCCTAGTGTTGTGATAGGTGATGCGGATAGAGACACACGATCCCTAGACTCACGGAGTTTACCATCTAGTCTGTGGTGTAAGTCATTTAACCTCCCAGAACCCCAGTTTCTTCATTTCTAAAGTGGAAATAAAAAAAGACTACCTACTTCACAGGGTTGTTATGAGAAGTAACTGAGATCAGTATGTAAAAACCCACTGTAAATACCAAATACAAGGCATTATTATTATAAGGTTTTATTTCTTCCCCTTCCAAACCACATTCTTTTAGTGAAGTTTAAAGTGGATATCAAGGGTTATCTTTTCTGTAAAGCTTTTTCTGTAAAGGGCTAGATAGTAAATATTTTAACCTTTGGAGGTCATAAGGTCTCTGTTGCAACTAATTAACTCAGCAACTGTAGTACAAAAGCAGCCTTGGACAGTATGTAAATGAGTAAGTGTGGCTGTGTTCCAATAAAACTTTATTTACAAAAACAGGCATGGGGGGCAGATTTGGCCCTTGGGCCATAATTTGTCAATTTCTGATAGAGTGTGTGTGTGTGTCTGTGTGTGTGTGTGTGTGTGTGTGTGTGTATGATAGGGTTCAAGAGTGGGGGCTCCAGAGCCAAACTGCCTGCCTCAGTTTCCCCATCTGTAAACCATACATAATAATAGTACCTACTTTAGAGTTGCTGTGAAGATTAAATGCATTCATAAAGCACTCAGAACAGTGCCTGGTAGCGAGAATATACTCAATAAATTATTATCATTCATTTTTATCATAGTACAGAGACTATTACTAGGTAGAAGCACTGCCAGGGAAGGCATAGTGAATAGTAGGGTAAAGTACAGCTGGTTTAGAGACCTTTAGAATCCCTGTATTTCAATTTTATGCATTGTCAACCAAATGCTTAAATGCTTTCAAATTTTCATATTCCTCTCTGTCATTTTTATTATGTTTCTGATATATTTAGTAGCTCCCTGTCTGTTGATAAAAGTTAATGTTGATACATTCTGTGGCTTACATAGTTGCATCTACCATGAAGTCTTATTTTGCTAGCAATAATGGGTGTTTACTACATGCTACGCAGTTTACATGTGTCATCTTGTTTAATCTTCAGAGGCAACCCACTGAAGTGGGTTCTCTCCACTAGTCAAAAGAGGATTTTGTGGCCCAGAGAAGTTAAGCAACTCACCTGAAGACATATAGCAGTAGCAAGTGGTGGAGCCAGGACTTGGACACAGAAATGTCTAACGGAGAACATGTATTTTGATAGTTTAAGGACTTCAGTTTGTCAAGGCCAATCAAATTTGCATCTAGGTCGAAACTTTAAAAATAGTGGCAATACCATGTAGTGTTATGTTCTAGGAAAGAGTCTGGAAATCTTATATCAGTGTTACACTGGGACCGGTAATCAGCTTTTCACATTAAGGGAGCAATAATACCCAGAAAGGGTTAATAACGCATTTAGGATGAGGCAGTTGCTTTGGGTAAATCATTTAGGTCTACTTTCCACATCACGATAACTCTACGGACCCAGAACCAGTACTGTGTGGAACTAGTGGTAAAGAAGACAGAATTTATTAATTTTAATTCTGTGTCAAGAGAGCTGTGTGCCTAGGGGGAGTAGGGCTGTATCTAGCAATTTATTTACCAAGATGACTTAGCCAGTTGGATTCTTTGCCTCTAGCCACACGAGAAAAAGCAGAGGAAAACGGATTGTTTGAAAATGGCTGTTTGTTTTCTGCTGGGCAAATTTTAGCCCAGGTGCCAGTAATTTGTGGCTGTGTTTAAGGAGAGGCGGGGTGGGGGACTGGGCTAGGGGTTGGAGAAGAGGGTTCTCAGCTCCTCCTGAATTACAGGCTATCATTACCGTGGGGGCCGCCTGGGGATCCAGCACGACCCAATCCACAGTGACTAGCTGTGCAGTAACAGGACCGGTTCTGGGCCACGGGAGGAAGGGCTGGTGGTTGCTGCCTGCTGAAACCACATCCTGCCCTTCAGCTTTGGCTTGTGCTAGTCTTAGACATGCTGAGTAGAAGAAAAGTCTCGTTGCAAGCAATATCCTATAGTCAGTCTCGGAGGGATATCAACCTCAGCTTGAAGTGGTGCATGGAAGATGAATGGGGAGAGGAGATTGCCCTCTTATCTCACTCTGCCCGCAGAAAATGCGCGTTTCGTGTCATCTCTTCCCTTCGGTTCATCGTAGCATTCAGACTTTTAAAAATAAATTAGCTCACGTCACTTCTCTGCTTGAAACCCTCAAATGGCTTCCCTTTGCCCATAACTGGCAAGGTCCTCCCTGACCTGGTCTTCGCCCCTGGTCCAGCTTCATTTTGCCCAGTGCCTCCCTAGCTCGCTCTGCTCTGTCCACACCGCCCGCCTTTGGTTCCCTGAGCAGGCTCAGCTCATTCCCACCTCCCAGCCTTGGTCCTGCCACGTCTTCACATGCCAGCTCCATCCCACCCCTCAGGTCTCAGTTCAAGTGCCACCTGCTCAGAGCTCAGAGAGCCCTTTGCGGACCATCCTAGATCTTACTATGGTTTCAGTGTTCTTCACTGTTTCATTTATACATGTCTGAAATGATCTTGTTTACTTGCTTGCTGACTGTCTAATTGGGATAGAAACCTCAAGACAGAAGGGGTTATCTTGTTTACCACTCTACCGCAACCTGGCACACGGCAGGCACTTAACAAATACATATATTTATATCTATCTATTTATGTAGATATATATACACACATACACATATTTAAAGGGATTTAAAGGGACACTAAGCAACTGGGGCTTCAGAAGCATCAACAAAAACAGCAGCTACTCTCCCTGTTAGTTCAAGGTTACCCATGCAGCTGTTGCCCAAGCATACTCTATCTTGCATAGAATATTGTTAAGAATGTAACTTATCCCTAATTCTTCTATCTCCTCTGACAGTGAGCTCTGCAGTTTAAGGTATATGTCTGATTAGAAAACAAGCCGTAGGATTATTAAAGGTAGGAAAAAACTTCAAGAAGCCCCTGCCATTTCTCACATGCTCAGTACGCCAGCTGTGCCCATAGGAAAATTATGTCCTTTGCAATAAACCTTTGGTTACATCAGGCAGTGCTTCTGCCTGCATTGAGTGCCAGGTACTTCCAAGACCCTTATTTACTCAATGGATAACACAGATTAAAACCTGGAAAGTTTTGTCCTGACTTTGAGCCTGAACACTGACAGGTTGGAAGAAGGAACATTTCTGCTACATTAATAATCTCCAGGCATGTCAAGATTGGGTAAATATTATTTGCAAGTGAAACATCCCTCTAACTGAGGGCCAAGTTTACACAAATTAATTGTATTCTTAGCCGAGAACCACTTGCCTCTCTGTCTTCCATCCATCCCAGAAAATTCTGAACTTAGAATGATGCCCTATTCCCTGCCGCATTGATCTGAGCAGGTCTGTCTGCCTCAATGAGGCTGCTTAAATTGGGCTCCCTGTCTGCTGTAGCCTCCTTACCCCCACCCTACGCTTCTACAAGGTTGGATGTCACATTGCCCTTGGCCCCTGGCCCGCCATCACTCCCCTCCACTTCTGTTCTCTCTAGCTGCAGGTTTCTGCTCATGCCATTTGTCCCTGCAAAGCCTTCTACCTGCCTCTCCACCTGGCCAAATCCTGGCCATCCTTCAAGGAAGGAGAATCTCAGGTTCTACCTCTTCCAAGAAGCTGCCTCCAGTGCTGCTTCTTCCGTTCTCCTAGACAGGACCAAACCCAATTTGCTACTGCAGTACCTTGTACCTTGTCTCCCAGAGTAGCCCAGAAACTCCTGACCAGCAGAGGCCAGGTCTTAGTTGATTCTCAAGTGACTGTGGCAACACTAGGTATATGGTATGGACTTAATATAGAAAACACCTGCTTAGGGATTTGAAAACACTCACCTGAAGCAATATTGATGTATGGGGACCTAGCAGAGGATGTTGTCACCTCCTTGCCTTTGGAAAGCCCTTCTTTTAGAAGACTCGAGGGGCCTTCGGATCCTAGCTCACAGATACTTAAACCTCTGTCTCACCCTCAACCAGAGCAACTTAGAGCAATGTCACATGCTCTCAGGAACATCCCTCCTTGGATGGGAAAAACGTCTGCTGAATTGGCAATTAACACGCAGCTCACCTATCCAATTTAGCCTATCCCCTGTAATAATAAGCACCTGACTGAGCCTAGAAACTAGCTAGAATTTTAGTATAAAATATATTTCTGGGCTCATGGTGGGATATATTTAAATTCTGAATCCTCAAGAAAAAAATTTACACAACATGGGCACATTTTTGATCTTCTGGTCTCCAAAGTCAGATGGGAAAGAAAATCAGGTAGAAAAGTCGTAAAATAATCAATCTCTATGTTTTATTTCATCTTTAGTTTCTATTTTCATATATTTTCTAATTCCTGTAATTAGGACGCTAAAGATGACAATAGTTACAGCAACAACTGACGCTCACCATATACCAGGCACTGTCTAAAAGCATTTCACGTGTTTAAGCTCAGTTTAATTCTATAGCAACACGATGGGGTAGGTACCATTATTAGCACCTTTTATAGGTATATGATTTACAAATGAATTTATGAATATACATAAATTGAGAATACATGCTTAAATTATTAATGTACTGTCAGGTGTCCATGGTCGAAAATACCACTATTCTGGTCTCTCAGGCTTCCTCCGTTTTTTTGGGTACCCCCTACTTCTGCATGCACTCCCCCAATCCTGTGGTCATACTCTCAAGGTCTTTGAGTGTCCCCCACTTCTGTGGGCACCCAGAAATTGCAGGATCTCCTGCTTGCCTAAAGGCTTAGTGTGACTGAGAAGGCTCGGAATTCCAAGAGCTGCAGCGTTTCTTCGGTAAAATCATTAGCAGCCTAATCAGCATTCATTTTAGGGACCTGCTCAGGGCCCTCACTGTTAATACCCCACAGTGAATTCTCACAATTCCCAACCATTTCTGCCAATCACTTTCAAATGGGCTTGCGCCCTGTTCTTTTGATTTTGTTGCCATTGGAATGGCTGGCTGCCTTCCCTCCCCGCCAGCTTCTTTGTCTCAATGGAAAAAGATACCCACCAGTTTTAAGACCGAGGTGGCAGGGGCCGCCTTCCATCAGAGGAAGGCTGTGCAGCACCAAATTAATCCAAGGTCACTGCAGCAGAGGGACCTGGTGAAGGGGCCAGGCTGCCCATACACATCACAACCCACCAGGGGCTTGGCAACAGCACGCCCTTAATTTAAGGCATTGGGTTTGAATTTGAGTCATCGTGCCATATTTCAGCCTTTCATTTGCCAAACCACCAGTCAACTTAAACTAAAACATGTTTTTGGAAAAGACTTTTAGGGGCGGTAGGAATGCAGTAACTTGCTGGAAACATTCAAATGGACTTAGGGTGGTAATGCAGAAAAAAATAAAAATATGCACTACTGGTTTAGCTTGTGGATGTTCTTCTCTGCTGCAGAGGGACAGAGAGGGTGAGGTTGCAAACTTCTGTTTGTCCTTCCTGATCTGATGCACACAGGGGTCACTTCATTCAGGTCAGGAAACCGCTATTCAAGGTTCTTCCTGGTCTGAAGACAGCATCTACAGTTACCATGTACTTGGCCACATTCTCATCCCATAGAGAGAGCTGGGAGGACCAGATCAAAGAGCATTCTGGCATTAAAGCGTTAAAGCCCTCTCTTGCACTTGTGCCTCGGAGTGTCTTGTTTAAAAACTCATTATGCAAAATATAACATTTGGGCTCCCAAGTAGTTTCTGAGCTGGTTTACAAACTTGAAAACACACTGGGATCACCTGGTGGATAAATTTAAGTAGCAGTGCCTGGGCACCACCTTCAACTGATGAACTCGAGTGCTCTAGAGGTGGGCTTCCTTAGAGGAGCAAGCTTCACAGGTGATTCTAATGTGCAGATGTGATTCTGATGTGTTTACTGGAGATCCACTCTCTCCGCTGGCCTCTCTGTGCCCTGGGTGGGTTAGTCAGTACTTGCTTTCTTGTGGTTACGGTTCTAACCCCACCACTGGCCTAGCCCCTGGAATCCTCGCTGGCTCCCCAGGGGACTTTCCAAAATGTGGTCTTGAGGCATGGTGTAAACCCATTTTTTAAAAATGGCCTTTTATAAGCTACTGCTTTTAAAGATTTAAAATCATCTTTCAAACCCAGTTAAAACTATGTTTAAGCCATTGGAAGTGTGTAGAGAAGCAGGTAGAGGCAATGAGTGTAGCCTGAAGCCAATTAAAAAAAGGTACAAATGCTGTATAAAAACCTCTCCTATTTATATTCAAATTTTGATTCCAAAAGTTCCACAAAATTTTCATGCTGATAAAACATCATAACATTGAGATAGGAGTGTTGGCTATCCCTTTTATTCCCTCTGCATGTCTCTTTTATTAACATTGACAGCTAGCATGAACATGACACCTTTTTAAAAAATGTACTTTGTCTTTAAAGAGGTTAAACAGATTTTAAGGCTTCAAAGTTGGTTCGGTTTCTTACTGGGACTGAGGAATCATTGTAGTATTAAAAAACCATTAAGCTGCAGTAGTAAGATGAGGATAACATACTGGCAAGCTACTTTGCAAAGTTGGTTTAAGGATAAGAAGAATATTTGAGAAGTGTCTTAAGTTCCTTAGAAGAAAACCCTCAAAACATGGTGCCTATCATTAAAATGTTTTAAGCTCTTTATAAAAATGGCATTTCTCAAATTACAGAGGACCCTTAACAGTGAAGGGGAAAAAAAGATTGTTCTTTCCAAAATGGAAATATTCCCCCCTCTTTCTGAACCTAGTAACTGAAAGCATTCAGTAGTTTCTTAAAGGTTAGGAGAATGTGCTCAGGATGTATTTTACAATCAGATACTGACAGACACAAGTCCTCTATGCTGAGTTTTAATCAAGGGCAAAGGGCATGATTCCCCAGGTAATTTTTCTTTTTTCTAAGTAGAAAAACATTTCTTATCAACCAAATTGAAAAGACTTTTCAGGGAGAATAAACAATAATTTTGATAAGTAGGTAATAATAAGTATTAGTAGCTAACTTTGAATAACATATTCTGGTCTGCAGAGTATTTCCATATATGTTACTGAGTTTCACAGATACCCTGTGAAGTGAGGTTATTCTAAGTCCTTCTTACACCCGGGAACATGAGTGTTGGAGAGGCTGAAACAGTGTGAAAGCCGTGGAGCTGGGATCTGACCTCAGGCCATTTTACTTTCAATCCTCTGCTTATATGGAACTCATTGCAGCGGCTAAAGAGTGTGGACTTTAGACTGCCCAGGTTTCAGATCTGGATTTTCTTCCCTTCTGTAGCTTCGTGACCTTGGACAGGTCATTTTTACCTCACTGTACCTCTGTTTATATAAACAGCGATGATAAAAGTACCTACACTTTACAGGGTTAATGGAAGGCTAAAAGGTGTCAGTGCACATAATTGCATGAAACAGAATATCACTATTTGAATCCTTGTTCCTTTGCTTTATTTCTTGTGAGAAGGAGAACAAGTAGGAAGGAGAACCGTCTTAAAACTGACCAAATGCTGATCAATTTGGAATCAAGACATCAGATCTGGGTGTCTTCCTCTAACACCTAGAGGATGGAAACTATTCATAGTCTTAGCAACAAGTTTCCAGATCTTCCCGGGCTTGACTCCAACCAGCCTGCACTGGGTTGCCGGCCACAGTGACCTCCCAGAAGCGGCAGAGTCTTGATGAAATGACATGAACATTTCATCAAGAAGGTCTCTTATTTTCATCCCTTTTGGACTGGAATAAGGGCTCAGCTGAAGACTAGACAGGTCTGGTCATGGGCTCAGCTCAGAGCTTCTAACCTACAAGAGGCCTGGGTTTTTTATCAGGTCAGTTGGGACGGCCAGCCCTGCATCTGCCCAGATGACAGGTGAATGATCCAGGCCTCAAGGGGGCTTGAATGTCATCGCTCTGGCTGAGCCTCTGCAATCATCTGACTCAATGACACGGCACTGAGAAGCACAACCCAGGGAAAAGAAAATAAAAACCCAACCAACTAACACCCACAGCGGGTAAATTCCCTCCTACTTCTGATCCTAAAACCCAAACAGCTGCTACCCGCCCAGGTGGAACCACTGACAAAAACATACAAGGGAGCTTAGGGGGAAAAACAACCACCAACCAACTAAAAAGAATCAGTGACTTGAAGGTCATGGTTAGACTTCCTTGCTTTACTACCTTCATCATTAATATTTTGCTAAAGCTCATTAAAAAATTATTTTTTTCCAACATAGGGTTTAAAATGGGAAGCAACTGAGCCAAACAGGTAGTTTCAGGCTTTAAGTGAACCTGGGACTGAATATTGTTACTACATGGGGGTGGGGGAAGGGAGTCTGGAGGAAGAAGTTCTGGGGTGCTTTGAACTCACCCAGTTTTGAGGCTTAAACCAAGAATGCCTTAGGGTCACCTAGAGTCAGCTAAAGCCGGGCAGGAAGGACAGTGAGAACAATCATAGGTGCACAAAGTTTTTAAAACAAGCCAAGGTGCTTTACAACTTGCTTTCTGCTGAATTCTCTGTTGCTGATCTTACTGCTAGAGCCTGTGCTGCCTGCACTGTGGCTCACGTGAGGTATTACGGCGGCCCCTGTCTGAGGGGGCCAATCTCAGGGACATCCATATGGATGGCTCCATCCTACGTGGATCTCAGTATCCGTATAGGAACCTGAAGTACATCGGGGGAGGGGGGAGTTGAGGAACCCATTTTCTGCTTTCCTTAAAATCCCCAGGGTCCTAAAAAGTTGTTTGTTTGTGTTTTTTTTGGTTGGTGTGGGGGAACTACTTCAAGACAACCCGAAAAGACAATTCAGCTTGGGAGTCTGGGTAATCTACAGAGACTCACCCGTACGACGTAGTTAAATCTTCTGGAATCCAGAATGGCAGTCGAGAAGTCCAGCCTGTTGAAGGCTTCCCCCAGAGTGCAGTATCCATGGCGCTGAATGTGAAAGCAGGGGGTGCAGAGGTCATTTTCCAGAAAAATCTGCCTGGACTCTGCTGACAAGCTTGGCGGCTGTGTTAGGTAACCTATGGCCATCTGCTGCTTTCCTGTGCCATGATCAGCCCTTTCTGGGCCCCTGGGCCCCTGGTGCCCTGCCCCACCATGAGCCACAAAGATGGGTAGTACAGCCGGCAGCTGCTTTAGTCAGTGACTAAAGTCGTGACATGTACCATTTGGGCCCTTGTTCTCTGCACGCACTTGTACTTGCCTGTCAAGGAAAGGTTGGGAGCTGGGTATGTGATGTGTGTTGGTCACTGTAACATACTCCTGGGGGAAGAATTAGCCCCATGTGTGTCAACTCTGTCTGCCACATCTCTGGTACTTTTCTCTCTGTGATCATCAGAAACGTTTTTAAGGCTTCATGAAGAAGCCAAAGAAGTTTTGGTCTTTTCTCTGTGAACACACAAGGCACTGGGTGTAGAGAGCCCTGACTCACAGTCCCAGCTCTGCTTCTAGTACCTGGGTGGTCTCGGGTGTATCCCTGGCCCTCTCAGGGCCTCAAGTCACAGAGCGAACTAGATGTTTTCCAAGGTCCCTGACAGCAATAGAAATTCTATCAATCTGTCCTACTGCCTGTATCCTAGTTATCTGAGCAAATACCTGTGCAGCGGGAAAATGTGCATAAAAGGGCTTTACAAAGTGCCATGCAAATTTAGATATTACAGTGTCTTGTTCTCTCCTGCATCTAGCTCGTGCAGCCTCACACTGGGTGCGCACGAAAACTTCTCCCGTATTTAGGGATTAACCCTTCCAGGGCTAAAATGAATTGAGTTGAAGTCTAAAAGAGACCTTAGAACAAAAGGGAGGCACTGCCCTGAGGGAAAGGCTAAAGCTTGATAATAGTGTGTTTGAGATGTGGGAATATTAATCTTTACAAAGCATTGCTACATACATCATCCCACTGAATGACTGGGGAGCCCACCTAGTGACTTTTGCATCTCTCTCTGTAGCCCCAAACTCTGATGGCTGGCTAGGTAGTGGGCTGCAGACCTCCACCACCCACATCCAAGAAGACAGTCATGATGTGAAGTAGTTTCCCAGTCTCGCCCCTACCCTGTCAGGGGAGGCATAAAGCTAAGCATACTCCTTAGCAAACAGATGGGTGCTCACCTCTTTAGTACTTCCTTTGTGAACATAGATCCATTTTTCTTGGTGGAAATCTACAAAGACAAAATAAAAACAACCCAAAACCCCACAGCTTTAAAATTTATAACATGCCCAAGATTTTAAACTTGTTTCGTTTTCATTTAATCCAAAGTGTAAAAAAGTTTCGACAAAAAAGGACAGACTACTGACAATCTAAGGGGAGGCAAATGCCTAACTTCTGCAGTGTATAAATACTGGAGTCGTAATTTACTTTGTCGGAAGCACTTCAAGTCTTTGATACTCAGATTGAGTATACCAGAGCTCCAAATTAAAGAAAAAAATCTAATACCCAAGTACGAGTTTGTGTTAAATGCCAAGCTTACAAGTTAAACAAGGCCATAAAAAGTAGAAATAAAACAGATAATATGAAGAAGCCATACAGTACAGATGGAATAAACTAAAGATCTGTAATTCATGCTTATTAATAGAACTTTATACTCTCTGTTCATACTTACATCCAGCATCTAGAAATGTTACTAGTATTTATACAAGGGAAGAGGGAGAAAGAAATCTATGTTCGAAGCCTCAAAACACAGTTCTAAACAAAAGCACACACTGGAACTGGTTCAGCTGACCATACCACTGAATAATAACTAAACTTAACTATGTCAAATGTAAGTGACAAGCAGGGAAAAAACACCCCAACTAGCAACTGACTTATAAACACGACTGTAAAGAATACATTAATCTCACTCATAAAATGCACAGCCAGGTTTCTGAGTGCAAAGATCCGGGTAACCTCTGTGAATGACACAGTCAACATGAAAGCGGATGCCAAACATGTGAGGTGTGATTTGTTCCCCTGCCAAAACCCAATCATAATGATCTTCAGCTTTCTTCTCAAGTTCACAACAAACGGCTTACATTGAGTTTTGGTTTTGCTATTCAGCATGTCCTTCTTTCTCTTCTTGGCTGCAACATCATAGTTCAGGCTGTTGAAAAGATTCTCCTTATTGTATACTTCCTTGCTGCAGTAACTAGGAATAACAGACAAGAGGGGATGAGCTGTAACAGCTAGACTTTAACATGAGCTGTTTCTATAAATAGCTTACTGTGTTATAAAACACAAACATACATGCTCCTCAAACCAAACAATAAAATAATCACTCAAAAGAAGTCTGTACGGGCCCAGTCTTCCCTCTTGGGGGATGAAATAGTGTCACATCTCTGTGGAAGGCAGGGACGGGGGCTTCTGCTTCTTTTGAATTCCCAACAGTGTCTGCCATTGTATTTGACACACAGCCCTGCACTCTTTAGGAGCCATGCAGGGTACAACAACATTATTTTAAGCAAAAATGATGAATGGATGGGGAGGGAGGGAGGGAGAGGAATTGTTACTGGTATCACTATAATACACAATACTTTCATTTTGCAAAAACATCCACCCCAAGCTGCTTTTTAAAAAAAACCGCTTTATGGAGATATAATTCACATACCATACAATTCACCTATTTAAAGTGAACCCAAGCTGCTTTTAACTAGCATGCTCCCCTTGTGTCTTTAAAACATTTACAAAAATCTGACTTACAGACTGCATCTCTAGGAGATGTTCAGTGTATAGTACTAGTTGTTTAGGTTTTATATAATTCCTTGACTAACAGTAGGCATCATGCTGTGAGGTGAAGACCTTGAGTCCTAAATGAAACAAGCTGTATTTACAACTCATACATTTATAAGAGCTGAAAAGACAGAACTGGCCAATTCACAGGTCACTAAAGATGTGTACATTCAGCTTGGGTCAGGGGCATATTTCCTTCAGTAAACTGAGCTGAGCTGTCATTTGGGGGGCTGACTGAGTTCTATTCTATTATGCAATGGGATTTCAGAGTAAGTCTCTGAAGAGCTTCCACAGAAGCAATGCAGGAGAAATACTGAGGTACAACGAGAAGACAGGTTCCCCGATCCCCCCAACTCCCGTGGGGCATGCATGCGCCAGGCAGGATTTATAATGCCAACCAGTAAAACATCAATTAGGGTTTGTTTCCCCTTACATCAGCCATATATTAGAGGCCTTTAATTTTCTGAGTTCTTCTGCTGAACTTAAAATATGATTTAATTTATATCTTTTTTGGACCTACATCTGTTGGATAAGATGTGGTACACCTGCACTTCTCCATTGTATGGATATTATGTAAAAGAGAAAAGAGGGGTTGAAACAATTTCCAGTATCCTGTTGCTACAATGATCTCTCCAGTAGCACTTCAATAAGTACAATAAGTATCTTACTAACATGCTTACACGTGACATTACCAACAATATACTCAGTGTTTCTGGACCCATAGGGATAGGCTTGATAGATAATCAGTCATTTGTTAATCTTCCCTCAGAAGGCCATGCTTAATACCATTTACTGAGTTTCCTAATATCATTAGCCTTCTCTTTTTCATTGAGGGAAACAGGATATTTTTAGGTTTCAGAGCGATTACTGTGGAAATGCGCTCTCTTAGAGGCACTTTCTTAAGTGAGCCCAGGGTGAATGTTTTGGGTCCAGCTTTGTGTCACACGTGAGTGTGTGTCTGTCTGCTTGCACAGCTATAGAGGCAGAAAACCACCGACCAGTCAGTTGACTTGCACCAAGGTCAGCAGGAAAAGGGGCAGAAGAAAGGGAGAGTAGAACTCTGAGCCCTTAGAGCTAGTTTAAGAAATTTCAATCAATGCTGAGGAGAAGGGAGAAAGATGGAAAGTCACTTGATTGGTCCATGATGTACCAAAGCTGAGAACAGCTTTAGAAAACAAAGTTAGGCCATTTTGTGTAAAAATACCACACGAAGCCTTATTTTTAAAGGAAACTCGCACATACACCATGAACAAAAGCCTACAGCCTGAGTTCCACATAGAGAGAACCATAAAATGAAGCTGCCTTATTCTCAATCACACATTTAAGGTTTAGCAGAACATTTTCGGAGCCTGGGCCATAGATTGTGACCATTCCTTAGCAATGTTAAATATTTATATTTCATCTTATTCTTTTCTAATTGAAAACATTCCTCAAAGGAATTTGAGCACTTGCTTTCTTCACAGAAACAACAATAACCTGCTTTAAGCCCAAGTGACTCATTTCCAAAGCTAGTTTAAGAAGAATTTGACATAATTGATGATGCTCTCCCACTGGAGAATGTAGAAAAGCTTTAACCAAAGAGAAACCCTGCACTTTTCACTTAGACAATAGGTTTTGGACTTCAGAGGTAGGGCCTGGAAGGAAGGGCTATGGGGTTTATTTGTGTTGCCTGCTTATATGTTTTCTTTTAAGCAATAATATATTTCAGTTAGAGGCTATTTTGAGAGTTCAGTTATGCCCATTTCAAGGAAATGCAAAGCCAATGGAAAATTACAACTGAAATTTTGAACAAGAAAAGCCACCACCATTTAGGAACCACAACATTTTTTTTTTTTTCAAACAAGCAAAACCATTTAAAGAGGGTGCTTTCTTCATTAAATTCAATAATAACCAGAAAGTCGCTATATTATAGTCAGATCTTACTAATCTTGATTTTTATAGGCACAGGCCTAGAATAAGAAAAAAGACCTCGTCCAGCCCTGTACTTTCATCACACACATACAAAGATACTTAAAGACAACTTTAGAAAAAGTGAAAGATTTCAAAATAGGCCCATTTGGCAGCAGAGATAAAGGGAGGGAAGGAAAAAAAAAAAAAGCCCTATTTCTCATTTCATTTGTAATAACAGGCCATTTAAGAAAGCTGTGGCCTACCCCAAAGGGCTTACTTGTAGATTAAGGCCAATGAGTTTCTATGCTAATTTGCTCCAATACATACCCAATTTGTCAAGCTCACATGGCTAGTAACCGGATTGTTCTGGCAAAACAAACAGCCTAGTGTATGTAGCTCTCAGAACAGTGCCTTGCACACAGTAAGCACTCATAAAATCTTAACTATTATTTTTATTTGCTTATTCACTAACTCATCCAGGGCACTGAAGTAAACTTCCTGCTTCCGGTTCAGTCTTAGCTGTACTGGAAAGCAACATTGGAGTTTTGAACTGCAGGCTTGCAGAAGAGTGGCCCAGGCTCAGGGAGCTTAGATTACTCATCCTGGAGGTGGGCTGGGGCGGGGTTGGGGGTCGTTGGTGAGGAAGACTGCACACGAGGTGGCTCAGCCATCACTTCCTTGAAGCATTCTTGGATCACTCCAATTCATGCCGAACTCTTTCCTCAAATGTAACACTTGCCGTTCCTCTTCCAGCTTATGTAGCTTCAACTTTTTCACAAGGGGCCCTGCTTGAAGCTTATCTGAAATCCTCCCATGATCTCAGTTCAGGGCACTTAGCTGTGATGGGGTTTTGTAACATTCTGCTGCTGGAGGAGGACAGGGCCCTGGACCACAGAGAGAATGGCCAGCAGAGTCCAGAGAAGGTGCGCTAGGCAGACAAACTGTGGTCAACACAAAAACACTGTCCCCAGGCTGCAATACACCAAGTGTACCCTCATCCCTCTCTCCTGTTCAGGCAGCTCACAGAATGGTAGGTGGAATCAGAGTAAGTGCATGAGGCCCCTGCAGGCCTCAGTTTTACATCCACCCGCTCCCTCCCTTTCAAAAGGGCCTGCCTTGGTCTTCCCTGGTGGCGCAGTGGTTGAGTGTCTGCCTGCTGATGCAGGGGACACGGGTTCGTGCCTCGGTCCGGGAAGACCCCACATGCCGCGGAGCGGCTGGGCCCGCGAGCCATGGCCGCTGAGCCTGCACATCCGGAGCCTGTGCTCCTCAACGGGAGAGGCCACAACAGTGAGAGGCCCGCGTACCGAAAAAAACGAAAAACAAAAAAAAAACAAACAAAAGGGCCTGCCTTGTTTGCTCCTAACAGGGGAGGCATTCAACTTCACCTGAGTAGGCAGGCACTCAGCCCAAACCTGACATCACAGCGAAACATCACCAAGACTGAAAACAGTGGGGATATTCGAGACTACAAACCCAGGTCTCAGAAGGCCAACTGCTTTTAAGAAGTTGGCAGACTTCTCATGCTAAGTAGGGAAGGGATTGTTTACAATTGCTGGGGAAAAAAACACTCTGCAAACAAACAGCCAGCTGCTTTGCTAGGAGCTACCAAATGATTCCTCAGATGACTCATCAAAGAGCCACAGGTGGGCACTATATCGATCACCCTTTGTGATGATGCTGGTGGTGACAGTTCTAGCTCAGAAAGCGTGAAAATGGAGGAAAGAAAGGAGGTTCAAGAAGGGGAGAGGGGGTGGGAAGCTACCTGATTCCAGCCTGGGTTAAACTTTTGTGGTAA
Source organism: Delphinus delphis (assembly GCF_949987515.2). Classification (NCBI taxonomy): domain Eukaryota; kingdom Metazoa; phylum Chordata; class Mammalia; order Artiodactyla; family Delphinidae; genus Delphinus; species Delphinus delphis. The sequence continues at coordinate 64,934,570 of NC_082699.1, forward strand.
GGTAAAACCTTCTCCAGGTCTCCCCTACTGTGGAGGGGGAGGCACCACTATTTACTTGGAAATAGGAGCGATACCCGCTTTTCTCCTGGAGCAGATGCAGTGTGAATGTTTATGCGAACCAGAGGCTCTGCATTTTGAACCTCTCCTGCTGAACCCAATGGTCTGTTTCCCGCTGAGGAGCATGCTACACTTATATCTGGGTGGGCCACTGTGATACAGCTCAGCAGATCATGACTGCACCTCCCTAGAAAGAATCCAAACTGTTACACAAAGATAAAGCACTAAAATATTAGATCCTCATTTCTTGGGAATGAGGAGGAAGGAAGGAAGGAAGTTTCTACTCTACTAAAATAAAAGGAAGCTTTTAGTCTAGGGAGAATAATTTAGGCCTAGTTGGTAACTAGAGTCCCTTAAAAGAGTCTAGTGACAGCAGTTGGTCTTTTTATTTTCCTGTAAATTATCTGGTTTTCCATAAATAAGATTTCTTTACAGTGCTCCCCAAACTCCCCAGGGACTGCTTCCAAGTGTCTTTAACATAAAGGTCAATGTGCTCTTGTCTCTCCTGGCAGACCCCCAAGATTAAACATTTTTTTCCCATTGGAAGACAAAAGGTGATGCTTTACAAATCACAAACAGGTGTGGGGCTCTGGAGGTCAGGACGTGGCAATAACGAGTTTTCCTTGATAGTTTTCGCGAAATTGAGTGCCAGGGGCTCAGCCAAACAGCCACTGGTAAATCTGAGTGGGAAGCTGGCCTCCACTGAAGTCAATTTAAGGGCTGGGGTGTGGAGCAGTGGTTTTCAGCAAAGGCCCGGGATAAAGGCACCCAAGGGTAAGCGGTCTGCACTGATCCCCTCTGGGCCAAATGGCAGCGATCCGGAAGCCATCTGTGGAGATCATGACTGAGGGACTCCAGACCACCTAACTCATTAGTCGCTGCTTCCCTGTGTTATTGACGAAGCAGAGCAGCAGGCACGGTGGACCTCGGATTTCCACCAGATTGACAGAGCTCAGGTGGAACTTGAGTCCAGAGGCTCACGCAAGCCAGGTGGGCTGCAGGTGATAGGCATCACTTGAAATGGGGGCGCACTCACTCTACAAAGAAAACTGACTGAAAGGGCCACCGAGGAAACAGGTGCAAAGACGCCGTCCTCCCAGAAGTACAAGGCTTGTAGGATCTATACCCCGCCTCCCTTCCCTCCTCCGCAGCTCTGTCTCTCAGTCCTTACCATGGCTCCGCAAGTCCGCCCGCAAGCGCTGGTGCCCCAGGGACCATCTGGAGGCCCCTTCCTGGTTACTCATCCTCTCTTCCCACTCTGTGGTCGCCTGTGCGTGGGAAGAGCCTGGAGGTGCTCCCGACGGGACCCGTGTGCAATCCCGTCTCCAGGCTTGTGCTCGGAGCCCCGCCACCCCAGGATGAAAGCTGTGCAGCCCACTCGCCGGCGCCCCGACCCGCAAACCGCGCGACACCGGTGTCCTTTAAGGCAGGGAACCCCTGAAGTTGTGTGTTTAAGGTTTAGCGTTTGGGGACTAGATCCTCGTTTGTCGTCAGATTCTCAGAGGGACACGGGGTTCTGTAAAGAGTCGTGCCCACTTGGAGACGCTGACCTTGAACCATAAGAGAAACCAAATACCCCGAATCCCGTGCTCTGGCGACCTCTGCAGAAACCCGGACAACTCACTTCCATCCTTCTGGTCAGGGGCTCCCTTCTCACCCTGTTCCAGCCCGGCCTGAGTCCCAGTCACCCGACCCGCTCCCGGAGACCAACAGGGTCAGTTCTGCGCAGCTGAAATTAGTGGCGATCCCCTCACCTGCTGAGGTCGCTCACGAAGCTGCCGCTCTTCTCATCCAGGAAGCGCTTCCAGCCATCGGCCGTCTTCACCCAGCTCTGCCCGGGGGACCGCCAGTCCTGCCCGAGGAATGGCATGGCACTGCCAACGGACGCGACGGATGGACGCGACGGACTGATGGACGGGACTGGCCCGGCGGCCTTGGGGACGCGCCGCCCTGGGCGGATGCTCGGGGTGCCGGGGCCGGTGAGGGAGCGGCTGCAGGGAGCCCGAGTGGAGGGCTGCGGGATCGGGGGTGCGGAGCGGGGTACCTGCGCTCGCGGGGGGCGCTGTGGAGGGTCGCCGGGCGCGCGGGGCTCCCTGGAGTGCTGCGCTGCTGTCCCGGCCGCCGTATTTATCCCGGGCCGCTGGCCGCGGCTCTTTGTTGCCGGAAGAGGCGCCTGCTCTTAGCCCGGCCCCCCCCCAGCCCAGAGGCCACGTGGCTTTGTTTATAGGCTCGGCTTGTTTTCCGAGGCGCCCTCGGCTCCTGCACTTCTGGCTGTTGCACAACCGGTCGCTGGTGGAAACTTGAAGCCGCGCCGCGGGGCCGGGGCTCCCACTGCCCCTTCGCCTCTGGCCCTTCTGCCTTCCCACCCCGCCCCCAGGGCGCAGCTTCTGCAGCCGCGAGAGCGAGGCCGGGCACTCGGGAAACTGCGCCCCGTCCTCCTGCAGCTCCCGGCCTGGCGAGGTGCAGGGAGGGGGAGGCCCGAGTGGCGTCAGGATCGCTGCGGGGCGGGGGGTGGGAAGAAAGGACGGCACCCTTTCCAACCCCGAGCTGTCACAATCGAGCCCCGCGATCCAGAGCACCCCTGCAGGAACCGAGGCCCGGCACAGCGCGGCCCGGAGCCGGGTAGGAGGGCGCAGCCTCCTTGGCCTCTCTCGCTGCCTAGACCCGCTCTTGGGAGAAGGAGGGGACCCACCGCGAGGCGGGAGTGGGGCGGGGGGACAGCAGCTCACCTCACCCTGCCCCAGAACTGTTAAAGAGTCTGCTGTCAGGCTTGTCTCCGAGGTGGCAAAGGAAGGAGAAGGAGGCCAGGCGGCAGCTGGTCCCCGCGCGGTGGGAGTGGAGAGCAGGGACAGCCCTCCACCCCACTCTGGGCACCCTAAGCGAGCAGCGCTGGCGCCTGGCCCGGGTCTAGGGCGCCGGGGAATGGGATTTTATTACGAAGAACTGCGAAGCCCCTTTCCCCTTCCTGCTGTTCGGCATCCTCTGGGCTATTAGGCTCTCCTGGGGAAATAATCAAGCCAGGAGTTTTGTTTTAGTTTTGGTGAGCGTTTAGGGAGAGGGGTCCAGAATGCGCCTCCTCCCGACTGATGGGGACTAAAGGAAGTTCGGTAAAAGTCCACAGTGAGGAGGCGATGCCCGAGAGTCCGAGGCCCTCACAGACCTCAGTTTATTAACCTCATCCTTGAAACCGCGGGGCGGGGGGCCGGGAGGGGGGCCCAGTGTGGCAGCTATGGTTTTCCAGACGAGGGCACCGAGAGCCCCTGAGAAGGGTTAAACCAGTTACTAGGGTCACAAGGCTAGTTTCTTCACAATGCACAGTACAATCTGAAATTATCCTGTTTGCTTTTTGGTAACAAGCTACCACTCTGTGCAGAATGTAATCTCCAGGAGAGATCAACCGTCTTGTTTTGGGGGTATCCCAGCTCCAGCACCTTGCAAGGCCTAGAGTAGGCCTTAGATAACTATTTGTCCAATGAGTAGGTGAATACATACGGGAAGCTGCTGACAATCAGGGTATCTTCTTGTTCTTCATGACTTCTAGTTATGATGCTTTACAGTCTGTTCCATTTGTCAATTAGATTGCAAAGAGTGGTCACAGCAGAGTAAAATCTGCATGCTCAATAATTAGCTTCCACTTGATTCCTTGATTCTTCCACACCCCTTCCTGTGCAGCCATCAACATTGCCCCACCGACTCTGTGCAATCTTTAAGGCTCAGAGTAGACAAAGAAATTGTGTGTGCCTTGGGAGGAGGGTACATGTTGGAGGGGAAAGGAGGTGTTTTTAATAAAGTCTGTTTTCAAGTAGCCAGAGTTTTCTGATTCAGTTTTTCCACCATAAATAATTTATTAGCATAGTAATAGTAAAAATATCTTGTAAAAACACTGCAGAAGGTCCCAAATAAATGATAGTCACTATGATCATGTTGACAGATGAGACAGTGTTGGGTCTGGCCTTTGTTGGAGAGAATTGATAGCTGTAAGGCAGCATAATAAAGAGATGTGATTATTAAAGATGCATGCTAGTTACATGTCAGCAAACTACATCTCTAGAAACTATAGAAGTCAAGATTTGAATTCTATTTCTGCTAGAGCAACATACTGTCTGTCTGACCTACATGAATGACAAATTCTGGAGGCACAATTTCCTCAGCTGTCAAGAAAGGGTAGAGCCTATAAATGCCTACCTTTCAGGATTGTTTAGAAAGTGTGTTAAATGGGATTATTGTTACCAGTTCTTTCCTCTTTGGTAGTGTCGTGCACTCACATGGCCCATGGCCTCTTAGTAATATGTAGCTCCCTGATTCTTTTTTTAAAATTGAAGTATAGTTGACTTACAATATTATATTAGTTTCAGTGTAATGATTCAGTGTTTTCATAGGTTATACTCCATTTAAAGTTATTATAAAACAATGGCTGTAGTTCCCTGTGCTGTGCAATATATCCTTGTTGCATATCTATTTTGTATATAGTAGTTTCTGTCTCTTAATCCCCTACCCCTATCTTGCCCCTCCCCCCACTAATATCTATTATTTTGTTCTCTGAGTCTGTTTCTGTTTTGCTATATACTGTATATTCATTTTTATTTTTTAGATTACACATATAAGTGATAACGTAAAATATTTGTCTTTGACTTATTTCACTAAGCATACTACTTTCTAGGTCTATCCATGTTTTTGCAAATGGCAGAATTTTATTCTTTTTTATGGCTGAGTAACATTCCATTGTGTGTGTGTGTGTGTGTGTGTGTGTGTATCACATCTTCTTTATCCATTTATCTGCTGATGGACACTTGGGTTGCTTCCATATCTTGGCTATCGTAAATAGTGCTGCTATGAACATTGGGGTGCATGTATCTTTTCAAATTAGTGTTTTTGTTTTTTTGGATATATTGCCAGGAGTGGGACTGCTGGATCATATGGTAGCTCTATTTTTTAGTTTTTTTGAGGAACCTCCATACTATTTTCCATAGTGGCTGCACCAGTTTACATTCCCACTAACAGTGTACATCCACAACCTCACCAACATTTGTTATTTGTAGACTTTTAGATAATAGCCATTCTGACAGTTGTGAGTGATATCTTATTGTTATTTTGATTTACATGTCTCTAATAGTTAGTGATGTTGAGCATCTTTTCATGTTAGCCATCTGTATGTCTTCTTTGGAAAAATGTCTACTCAGGTCTGCCCATTTTTTAATCAGGTTGTTTGATTTTTTGATATTGAGTTGTATAAACTGTTTATATATATATTTTGGATATTAACCCCTTGTCGATTGTATCATTTGCAAATATTTTCTCCCACTCAGTAGGTTGTCTTTTCATTTTGTTGATGGTTTCCTTTGCTGTGAAAAAGGTTTTAAGTTTAATTAGGTCCCATTTGTTTATTTTTACTTTTATTTCTTTTGCCTTAGGAGATAGATATGAAAAATATTGTTACCATTTATGTCAAAGAGTGTTCTGCCTATGTTCTCTTCTAGAAGTTCTATGGTTTCAGGTCTTAGATCTTTAATTTTGAGCTCATTTTTGTATATGGCATGAGGAAATGTTCTTATCTCATTCTTTCACATGTACCTATCCAGATTTCCCAGCACCACATATTATTGAAGAGACTGTCTTTTCTCCATTGTATATTCTTGCCTCCTTTGTTGTACATTAATTGACCATAGGTGCATAGGCTTATTTCTGGGCTCTCTATTCTGTTCCATTGATCTTTGTGTCTGTTTTTTTGCCAGTACCATGCTGTTTTGATTACTGTAGCTTTGTAGTATAGTCCAAAGTTGGTACTTCCCTGATTCTTAACATTAGCCTTGGCCATGTAACTTACTTTGGCCAATGGGATGCTAGTGGATATGATGTGAGCAGAGAATATAGAGGATATGTTGTGTGTGCTTGTCTGATTGGGCTAGTCCTCTTGTACTTCTACCAGCACCCTGGCAAAGCATACCTGGGGTAGCCACTGCTCCTCAAGCTTTGGTCCTAGGATGTGACACATGGAGCAAACACCCCAGTTGTCCTACAGTTATGTTAGCAAGAAATAAATGTTTATTATCGAATGCTACTGAGATTATTGTCATCTTTTATTACACAGAAGTATTGTGTCAATAGCTGACTACTACAAAGGGTTGAGTAGATAAAAGTTTGTGAAAGTTTTAATTTGAAAGATTCAAGATTCAAGCACAAGTAGGAAATCACAATTTTTGGGTCTTTGTCTTTTTGGGTAAGAACTAATCTCAGGAAGCCTCAACGTTTGTCTCTAGTCCTTTGGCTTTCTCTTCCTTCTCAAAAAAAAAAAAATGTGGCTATCATATCTTAGCTCAGCCTTTACTGAAGTATGAGTGACTGCTTTAGATTTCCCACACCATTAAAAATCCAACTTGACACTTCTTCCAACACATGGTTTCTAACTAGGAAGCCTTGTAATGCTGAGCCCTTCAAGATAAAGAATGTGCTAGGCCATGTCTAGACCAGTTACCTTCACATTAGATGTTGACTTGACTTTGCAAAGCCTCTGGAATTGGAATCCTTATCATGGCTGAGCATTTGAGAACCACAAAGACAAATGGCTTTGGACTCAAGATATAGGGGCAGAAGGATACTCTGAGAATTTCACAAGGCACAGACTGGGGAGGACAAGTGTGGCCTGATGGTTTGAGCAGTGCACAGGATAGTTTGGCCATGAGTTCCATTGCACAGATACCGAGCCTCTGCCACTCCTGAACAGCTTTGTGCAACAGATTGACCAAATCACATGCTGGGTATTTGATTATTTACATGTGCTTCTCCCCTGTGGGACTGTGAGCTCCTTGTTGTCAGGGCTGTGTCTTAGTGGTTTAGTCATCACAGTGCCTAGCATGGTGCTTGGTACATGACAGATAAACCAGAAATAACACAATAAATGTTAAACTACTGTGGGATGCTGTTAGTTCCATGTCTTTACCTATTGACATATTATTTCTAAGGACATAGCAGAATAGGGAGGTGGGAGAGTTCAGATATGCAGTCCTGCCCTGCATATCTGAATTCTCCAACAATGGTGCCTTACCAGTTGGCGAGACAAATAGAGAAGGTGGTCAAAATCCTAGAAAAAGATGTTTTAATGTGCTTGTTACCTTGATGGCAGATATTAGCCATGCTAAAGATAGTGTGCCAAGCACTTTGCAAACATAATCCTGTTTAACACTCCTCACAAAAGCCTGTGAGCTAAGTATCATTATCCCCATTTTATAGATGAGGAGACTGAGGCTCAGAAAAGTTAAATAGCTTGCCTAGGATAACTCAACTATATGTGGTGGAATCCAGGCTGGTACCGAAGTCTATCTTCAACCCCAAATGGAGCCAGATTGACTGGGTTCAAATCATAGTTCCCTGCTTAAATAGTTGTGTGTCCTTGGGCAAGTTACTTAACCTCTCTGTGCTACTTTTTCCTCATTTGTGAAATGGGAATGATGACAGTACCTACCTCAGAAGGTATTGTGAGATTGAAGTAACATGTATAAAGGTACCTATAACAGTGCTAACATCAGTAGTAGTTATTATTATTTATCTTTATGCAAAACTTGCTTAAGTCCATTTGTGTCTTCCGCACCAAATTTTAAGTTTTGAGGGCATGGAGCCCAGCTCACTTAGCTAATTTCCAGATGTGGGAAAATGTGTCTGTTGGAACAAATTGTACAATGAAATGATAGTTTACAGATTATTAGTTATTATTTGTTGCACTTGAACTATGGAAGTGGGCTTTATTCTGTTCCAAAGACTACATTTTCAAAGGTAAAGCTGACAAAATTTTAGCCTGGCTGCTACCTCATAAGGCTCTTTAGAGAAATTGTTTGTAGAAAGGACTGTGAAAAACTTGATAAGTATAATAAATATGATAAATACGTTTCTAATCCAAAATGACATTTGTTTATAGCTTTGGCCGAGGGACTGACTACTTCTTACTGAAATGTAATGATATTTTGTTTTTTCATAGTTTCTCTTTCTAAAAAGGTATTTTTTGGTGTGAAAAATACTTAGCAGTAGTTGTAAGTTAAAAATAACTTTAGCTTGTTGGGTTGGGTGGGGACTGAAATCAACCAAATCTGTTGGCTTACCCTGTTCAAGTCAGAGTAAATTTGATAAAGGAGGAGCTAGTGTATTTGCAACCTGCTAGTGCTGTAACGAGGAATGTTTAATGCCACAGCAATTTGCATATGACCTTGTGCCCTGGCTGTCTAGGGTAGGGCATCCTTGAAACAGTGTGAAATAAGTCTGTTAGTTGTGTTTGAGCAGGAACTGCCAGCTGTGTTTTATTTCTGGGTCTCTGGCTGCCAGGAGTCCTGCCAACTAAATTAAAATCAGTCAGACACATGTCACTGAGAATATTCTCATTACTTTAATGAGAATCATTTGCTATTCCTCAAATGGGGGCCTGGTTCTTTTCCTGAGAGAGGGTCAAGGACATTTTGCTATAATCCTCCTCCTTTTATAGCTCAATGGCTCAATTTTAATGAAAATTCTTTTTTTTCTTTTGATAAGTAGCAAAAAGGATTTGGAGACAAAGCTACTAACTTTTGTATAATATAGGGAAATGAATAAAACCACAACATTTACACCAATAGCCCAGACTTCTAGTGGTTTTTTTAAAAATCCACAGATTTTAAAATGTGAATGTTAAATTTGTTATATTAAATTTTTGTTACATTTGTTATAGATGTAAAGCTTTAAATACAGTATTAGTTCCTGAAATTGGTTAAAACTAGCCTATCTGTAATTCTTCAAATGGTATCTTGAATGGCTGAGTAGCAAATTTTAATTCTGAGATTTCTCATATGCAAAAATAGCTCAGACTGAAATTCATCTAGACATTGTGTCTTGTGGTTTACTTACTTATATTATCACTCACATTCACATAACTTAGAAAAATGATGTTTTTTTCCCAGTTTACAGATGAAGAGACTGAGGCTCAGGTATGTTAACCACTTACTCGAAAGTCTGCTTATAAAAATCAGAACAAACTTTTAGAAGTTACCTAGTCCAATTCCAAAGAAGAAAAACTCACTCAGGAACACAGAGCTGGTTAGTAGCAGTCCTGGGAATTGGGTACCATGAGACCAAACCAATAAGGTTAGAATATTCCATTAACCTTTTCTACTGACCAATATCCCTGAGAAAAGTAAATTTCAAAGTAAAATTCAAACCCTTTGATTCACACATTCCAATGATTGGATTTTATCAGGACTTCTCATCAGTGAGTTTGGCCCAAAGAGTAGAAAAACAGTAACAGGTATTTGAGCCCTTAAAGAGACTCCTCTTCAAAGTCAACGAGGATCCTTAGAGAAACAGAAGATTTGAAAAACCAGGTGCCTTGTAAGTCCTTACCTGACCATCAGATTGAATGCAGATCTACAGTTTGTTATATTTTGACAAATTGTGATCACTGCATGTTTTGACTTGTCAACCCTAGTTATTGGAGAAGAAGTTTGTGAGTCATGTTAAGTGTGTTTCCTCATATGAGTCAGCTACTGATTTGTCAAATCCTGGAGAAGTCACTTAACCTATTTGGTGTTCGGTTTTCACATTTATGTACATGCACATGTTATAGAGATCATTAAATGATTCTATGACATCATTGGTTGAAAGGTGATCAATAACAATAATTACAAATTTTCATCGGGAAATAGAAAAACAATTCTCTCCTGTCTTTTCTTGGGTGATTTGTATATCTCGGCCTGTCTTAGCCACTATTTTCCCCAGAAAGCTGAAGTCTATAAGTGGATTCTGTTCACTGATGTATGCCTGATAGCGGGCACATATGAAGTCTCCATGTACGTGGAATTAAATTTCTAAGTTGTAGCCTAGAAATTGTGGTCTATGACCTAAAAACCATTTTACTGTTTGTCTCAGTTTATTCGATAAAAATAAAAATAAAATGAACCCACGATTTCTTTTAAATAACAGTACATTCATTTCAGGAAGAAGAAAGTAATTTAAAAAGAAGTACAGAATGTTCATCTTCTTTCCCATTCTGACTACTGCCTGAGAAATTCAGTCCCTTAAGGGACTTAATATTTTCAACCAGGATTTACTGTTGATAGTAATTTAAGAAATAATTTAGTCTTTTAAACATCTGCTTTGCTAAAAATGGTATTCCATAAAAGCTTTTGCTAAACATCTTCAAATTGTGTGTTTATTGAAGAGATGGCACATAAATTAGATTGTTTCTCTCTTCTGTCAACTAAGCAAAAGGAGTGGTTATCTTTTGTTCTGTTTTTGATCATTTTACAGGCTGTAAAGTTTATTATAGAATGTCATTCATTCATTGTCTCAGCAGGGTTATATCACACCCTTGCTATGTGCCTGGCCCTCTTCTATCTAAAGCAGCTTAGGGAACACAGAGATGAACATTGACCCTCAGGGGTGTAGAGACCATGGGGAGAGAGAGACAGAACATTGACCCTCAGGGGTGTAGAGGCCATGGGGAGAGAGAGACACATAAATATGTACTCCTGAAACTATGCGATGTGTGCAGTGAGAGAGTTTGCACAGAGGTCGTTGGGACACACACAAGGATAAAGCACCTAAGTCAACCTGCAACAGTCAGGCAAGGCTTCCTGGAGTTGCTCTTGAGCTGAGTCTTAAAGGATGAGTAAGAACTGATGAAGCAAATGGAGATAAAGATGGGAGTGGGGTGGCCACCCAGGCAGAGGAGACAGATGGACCAATGACAAGAGGAGGGGAACAGCATTGGGTGCGGTGAAGGTCAGAATGTGAGGTAGGGACTGAGGAGAGCTGGGGATGAAGAGGTTGCGTGCGGGCAGACAGCAGAGGGCTCAGTGAGGATTGTTGGAAAGCCTGGGCTTGATCTGAAGCGGTGGGAGCCACGGAAGAGCTATAAGCAGGGGAATCACATGGGTCAATTTTGCTGTAGATACTTCTCTCTTGGCTGTCAGAGGGGTGAATGGAAGAAGCACAAGGACAGGAGATAGGACACAAGTTAGAGGATGTTGCTGTTTCCAGACAGCAGCTGACGAGCATCAGAGCCAGGAGAGAGGCAGCGGGGGTGTGAGGAGAAGAGGGACTTGAGACGTGTGTAGGAGGCAAACACTGCAGGATTTGGCGATCGATGGGATGCGAAGGGTGACGTCAGAGAAGCACCAACGAGGGCTCTCAAGATTCTAGCTTGGATGAAAGGAGAAGTGAATGGTTGGATGGAAGGCTGAGGGCTAGAGTCTCATTGTTTGCATGAGGCCTCACTTTCACTGGTTTTAGGGCGGGGAACAGAGCAAACTCTGTATTTCCTCTGCCTGGGGGGAGGTTGCCTGTGTTTCTGGAAGGACTTCTTCCTAATTGCCCAGACCTGCCCAGAAAGAGGCAGGAACTCTATTTAGAACAACATTTAGAGGGACTGTTCTCCTTTGCCCTCTTGTATCTGATCCATCTGAGATGGTTTTTCTCTGCCAGTGGTTACAGCACACAGCCCTGTACCATGAGATGAAAGGTTCCATTTTCAGGCCTTAAAAAATGTTACAAAATATATGTAGTGCTATTTCTCACTACAAATAAGTTATAACAAACTTTCTTTTAAACAAATAAGCCAAGGATTGTAAATTGCCTAAAACCAAGTGAATGAATGTGTGTTGAAAATTTGTTGTGTGTATATATTTACCATCCAGTGAGTAGCACCCTCCCGCTAGCCCCCTGACTTAGGGGGAGGCCCCACTGTGTCTTGGTGGGTGGTAGTGCTTATTTCCAGATACAGAACCTGTAAAGGGACCAGATTTTCTTGCTCCCTGCTGCGGTCAGGCCAGGGACAGGCACTGACTTAGACTTGACTGATCACACTCTCCCGGGGAATGATGGAAGGAAGTTAGTGGTTCCTCACTGGAAGGCATTCCTGGCCAGCATCATCGGAAGGGGTGCTGACTCAGGTGGTCCTTGTTGCAGCAGCTTTGCATGGTCCTTGCTGTCTGGTCCTCTTGGGCTGTCTTGGTTCCCACCTGTTTTCCACATCTGTTTCTTCAGCCTCTTTCCAATGCTATGGACTCTGATAGTCTGATTTCTGTTGCTTGCAAACAGCAATCTTGACAGTATGGAACTCCCATGCAGGAAAGTTATTCAAAGACTGGGTCACACACAAATACACATTCTCCCGTCCACCCTTCTCTCCTCTAACCCCCTAGAGTCTCATGTGCTTACGTGTATAACTCGGGCCAAGGGTTGAGTTAGACCAGAGGATGATATGTAAGTATTAGGGCTTACCAAAAGAAATCATCTGCTGAGAAAACTGGACTCAAGCCCAGACAGGGGATTTTGGCTTGCACAAAACTGGCAGATTTAGAAACATTGATACAGAGAAGAATGCTGAGCTGGCCATGTGTGAAAGTAAAGGATGAGGAATTGAAAAGCTGAGAGCTGTAGATTTTTATTATAAATCTATGCCACGCGCATCATCAGGGCAGCAAGGCTGAGGCAGAGAAAATTCAACTGGTATTGTTTTATAAATTTCCCTAAGGTACATGTTTTGTTATAAACAGTTTCTAAAATGGATGCTTCAGATGTGGAATTTAATTTGAAGGCAGGAGGGAGGAAGGAATGTTTATTGAATGTGTGTTGTGTGCCTGACTTTTTATCTACATTAGTTTATTTAATTCACCCCAAAACCTGCAAGGTAGGTATAATATGCCTATTTTATTCACAAGGAAACTGCATAGTTGGACTCTCACAGCTCATATGGGGCAGAGCTGGGACTTGAATCTGGGACTTTTGACTCTAAAGCTCATGTGCTTTCCTATGGCACCATTCCACCTCCTGAAGTTTACAGGAAACCAGCAGGGAGGATAAAACAGAGAGTAGGCTGCTAGACCTTAGGAAGAGAATTCTTCTTCCATGTAAAGGAGAATCGGGACCAGAGACGTAGCTGACTGGTTTTTAACACAGCTGCCATGTGGACTCTGAAGGGACCTCAACTGCCTTGGTGTCCTATACCATCTCACCTCTAAATAACCAAGGAACTCGCCTTATGGCAGAGGAAGTACAGCACTGGCCTCTTGGTGACAAAATTAGCTGATACTATGTGACCCACCACTCAGAAGCTTAGAACTGTAGAATGACCTAAAGACCACTGGGAAATAACGTCCTTAAAGTTTGGGGCTTCTGTCCTGTGAAATATAGTAAATACAGTGTTTCCCCCATATCCAAAATACAAGTCCGTGGAACCAAGGGGGAGGTGGGAGTAACCTCATCTCATTTTTAGACTATGACACCTAACAACCCACTTAGAGTGTTTTGGCTTCCCATCCCTGAAATCCCTGGTTGGTGAGTTTGGAGGCCCTGGTTTCCACCAGGGACCACAGGCATAGTTCTGTTAGAGCTGAAGCTGAAAGTGGCCCTGGCCATTTGAGGCTCCTCATGCCCCTGGACCAACAAGCAGATAGAAGCTTACTGTGTCGACTGGGGGGATTGGTCCTCATTATCAAGGAAAATTAGGTTACTGCTACCCAGCAAAGGCAAAAAAAAAAACATATCCAGAGCCCAGAAGATTCACTGGGTCACTTCTTAGCACTCTCACATACAGTCATAATGGTTAGTGAAAAACCATGACAACCCAGTGAATATTGAGTCACTACGGGCTCTAATCCTATGGAAATAAAAGGTTGAGTCATCCTATCAAGTAAATAAAACTCTAGTCATCTGCAGTGCTGAGAGAAGGGAGAAGGTGGATCGGGTGGTGGAAGAAGGAGGCTTGATTGTTGATTTCAGTCCCTTGATCAGCGGGGGACCGAAAGGTGTGGATGGTAGTTATACATGTCTTATCTAATCAATTACAGTTTCCTTTTTCTGCTTGCCTTTCTGCTGCCTCACGTGAAGGGTGTGTTACAATTTAGGTTCCAAGTGACAGTGTGACTGAATTGACATCTCCTTTCCACGACAGGGCAGTTTATGGAATTTGGTGTCGGTAATGCTGGGGGTGAGAGTTTCTTCATCCGAGTGAGGGGCAAGATGGATGCTGAGTGGATGCAACAGGGTGGATCGTGCAGGGGACTCTCAGCATCCCTCCCCTCGCCTCCCCTCAGTGCACGTGCTGTCCTTCTCTAGACCTAGGGCTGAGCCCTACAGATCACCTTACCTGGGCTCCCTTGCCCTCTGGTTTCCATTTCGGTTTGGTCAATGGAAGTTACGGGCAAAAAAATTAGAGGGTGGGAGGAGAGAAGTCAGACTATTTCTTCCTCACTCCCTCTTTGCTTCGGCACCACCAGCTTGACCCTTCCGTGACTTTAATTCCTGCCGGGCAGCTCCTCTGCCCTGATTTCAGTTCTCATTGGGTTCTGCAGAACTGCTTTTCTCCCCTTGCCCTTGAAGACCCAGAGGTAGCAACAGCTTCCTGCTGCCGTCATCTCTTGAAGGCTCCCTTAACTCTATCCACACCTCCGTAACTGATCCCTTCATTAAAACCTCTTAAATTAAACCATCTGAGCAGAGTTTTGTAACCTGCTGGGTCCCTGTGATACAAATTGGGAGCTGATTTCATTTTACTGAAGCATAACATTTTCATTTTATTCATTTTATTGAAGCAGTCTTCATTTTCTCAAAGGATATGTAGTAGTGTTTCTTGAAAAAGAGTTTCTACAATATTTAAATCAATTTCATCTACAAGTGTCTGATTTACATGCAGCCATGCCAGGAATAATACAAAATAACTATATGGCCCATTCTTCACCTTGCGCTTCTGCACTTACCGATGTATATTAGAGATACACATCAGTAAACACAGAGCTGCCTTATGCCTTGAGCAAGTCTCATTCCATTGCGGGCACACGACAGTGTATTTCATCGACCCTCCCATTAACAGCTGGTTTCCAGTCCTCCCTGACCATGCCACGGTAATTCACCTGAATATACACCCTTTCCCCACTTACCAAAATATTTGTTGGATAAATTCCTGGGAGGATAATTCCCAAGTCAAAGGGTATGGGAATTTAAAATTTGGCAGGGATGTCCAAATGTTATCCAGAGAGGCTTAATCAATGTGCACCCCATCAGCAGTGTGCCAGGGTGTGGGGCCGTTATTAGGTACAATAAGGGTCAGCTGAACACAAGCACTGCCATACCGTGACCGTCGATCTGATGATAACCCTGACGGCTACTAGGTGACTACGGGATGGGATGCGCTGGACAAAGGGATGATTCACGTCCCAGGCAGGATGGAGCAGGATGATGCAAGATTTCATCACGCTGCTCAGAACGTGCGATTTAAACCTTATTACTTGCTTATTTCTGGAATTTTCCATTTAAATTTAAATTCCATTTAAATTTCCATTTAAATTTTCGGATGGAGGTTGGCCTCGGGTCACTGAAACCGAAGAAAGTAAAAGCGCGGGTAAGAGGGGCCTATCGTGATATGAAAAGTCAGCAGAATTAAACAGCACGAAAGGATGGGGTGGATGTGTGTTTTGGGACTCTTAAATGCATCGCCCTCCTTCTTTTGGCAACAGCACGCCGTCCTTGATACTTAACTCACCTGTGTTGTATGGGGCTGCCTCTCCTACAGGTGACAGGGTGGGCACGTGGCCCTGGTGAAGCATTTCTCCACAGGACAGGGTTGGGGGCTTGACGAAACCAACCCGGAATCTTACAGATAGCACAGTTTCCTGTGACAAGCACAAAGGGTACAATCTCAGCAAAGTGGACCAGGAAGTTTCAGGCTGGAGGATGCACTGGGAGGACTGCTTCTTTTTATAAAGTTTTTTTTTTTTTTAATTTATTTTTTGGCTGCGTTGGGTCTTTGTTGCTGCACATGGACTTTCTCTAGTTGCAAGTGGGGGCTACTCTTCGTTGCCATGTGCGGGTTTCTCATTGTGGTGCCTTCTCTTGTTGTGAAGCACTGGCTCTATAGGCACACGGGCTTCAGTAGTTGCGGTGCGTGGGCTCAGTAGTTGTGGCTCAAGGGCTCTAAGCGTAGGCTCAGTAGTCGTGACACATAGGCTTAGGTGCTCCACGGCACATGGGATCTTCCTGGACCAGGGATCGAACCCGTGTTCCCTGCATTGGCAGGCGGCTTCTTAACCACTGTGCCACCAGGGAAGTCCCAAGGGAGGACTGCTTCTTTAGGTCACCCCATTTCCTCCTAGGAGATACATTTGGATTTGTGGTGATGGGCTTCTGCCTGTCCAGGGTGAGTTCCGGTTGAAACTCCTGTAGCATCATTTCATATGATTGCAAAAGGTGCCTTTGTCAGGGTGTATCATCTGGATCTGAAATCTAGGTCCTGGGAACAATTTCTTACAGGGTCACCAGCACCATCTTGTTATACAGTTGTTTATATGTTTGTCATCTATGTATCAATCATCTTTTATGTACTTATATACATATATTTTGTGATGCAGTTCCAGGCGTCGCACATGGGCATCGAATTACAGCAATGAAATGGTGACCAGTCTGTGGTCTTGCATAGTCATGTCCCTACAAGGTCTAGGAGAAGCTGAGCACAAGCCTGACCTCTTGGATATAGTGAGGTATGCAGTACATGTGACCCAAATCTGGCCAATCAGAGCGAGCTGCAGGACCCCTGCTGGTGATACTCAGATAGCCCTTTTCTGCAGGAGTTCCTGAGAGGGTGGGACACAGCCCTGCAGCCATCTTGCCTCTGTGAGAGAAGATGGAGAGGACAGCACAGCTGAAGAGATAAACTAGAGTGACCAACTCATCCCAGACTGACCTGATTTTGAAACATAAAGTCCTGCATCCTGGGAACCCCCTCAGTCCTGGGCAGATCAGGACAGTCTCTACCTCAAGTAGAGAGTGGGAATGTGTTGTGATGACATCATCTGATCCCCCAGATCCAGCCCTGCCTGTGGACTTTTCACTGGCTCTGCCCTTTACAACCAAATGTGTCCTGACTGAGCCATAAATGGACAACTTAGGGGACAGGAGCATCTGTGTGGCTTTGACCAAGTCACTAAAATCTTCCAGTACGCCTTGATTTTTCCCATCTTTAAGACGAGCGGGTGGATGACTTTTACATTCTCTTCCAGCTTCATACAGTCTATGCATCGTATCAATCCAGCTTTGCAATGCCCCCACTTTTTTTTTTTTTTTTCCGGTACGCGGGCCTCTCACTGCTGTGGCCTCTCCCGTTGCGGAGCACAGGCTCCAGACGCGCAGGCTCAGTGGCCATGGCTCACGGGCCCAGCCGCTCCACGGCAGATGGGATCCTCCCGGACTGGGGATCGAACCCGTGTCCCTTGCATCGGCAGGCAGACTCTCAACCACTGCGCGACTGGGGGAGCCCCATTGGCCCTACTTCTTTGCATCACCAGTTTCTGATTGAAAGCTCATGGGCCCAGCTGATTGGCTGTGACTTAGCTGCAAGGGAAGCTGGGAAAGTGAATATCTTTTAGACTTCTGTCTAAGGCTCTGCCTTACCCCAGAACTCTCAGTGGGGAATTCTCTAGAACAGGAAGATTTAGTGTTGGGTAGAAATTTTTCTTTTTTACTCTAGTAATAGGTGACAAGCTAGATCTCTCCAAATTGAATACATTGTAGTTGTTCAACAGCTTCTGACAAAATGCCCAGTTCTCTGAATCTTTTGAGTCAGTGAAAGCTTTACTGTGTTATTTTTCATCTACTCCCGACTCTCCAAATGTCAGGTGTCAAAGCTATGACAGGTCATCATGTACTCAAGAGACCTATTAATTTCTTATCTATCCCTACCTTTTATTTTAAAAGCAAATCCTGCCAGAACATAGTGCCCTTTTAAATGTAAACGGAATTGAGTGCCTTAAGAAAAGAAAAAAACAAAACAAATATACCCAGAAAAACACTGGGGCTTCAGCCTCCGATCTTGCCGTGCATATGTAATCGGGGACTTTCCCTGATGCTTTAGACCATGAGAGGCTTGGCCTGATGGCCGTGTCCATCTCCCATGTGGCTCTTTCCTTGGGTGAAGCCCCAGGACTTTTCATGAGTGAACTCCCCGTGTCATTTCCTCAACATCACCTCAAGGGAAGCTGGCCCCAGACCATCCAACGGGTGCTCATGGAATCAGAATTGTTGCACATCCTGAATGAAGCAGGCTTTGATTAGATCAGTGTAAAAATGCAACCCCTCTCCTCTGCCCTTGGGCACGTGGATAGTTAAGTCTCATAGTTACTCACAACAACTATGGTGGTGCCCACATGCCTGTATTTAAGCCAAGACACCTCAGGTTTGCCAGACATAGGGAAGGGACATTCCAGAGAACAAGGCCATCTCTCTTCACTATCTTGGGTATTCCAGCTTGGAGGAGGTGGGGGTGGATCTTAGAGAGCGTCCGGTTCACCCTGACCATTTTACAGAAATTAGGGCTTGAAGAGGTAAAGTGCTTGCTCAAGCTTACATAGCTCAAAAGTGACAGGGCTGGTGCAAACTCTGGCTCTCCTCCTCTAAAATGGAGGTGATAAAAATAAGAAAATATTCGGGAATTCCCTGGCGGTCCAGTGGTTAGGACTCTGCGCTTCCACTGCAGGGGGCCCAGGTCTGATCCCTCCTTAGTGGGGAGCTAAGATCCCAGAAACCACGCAGTGCGGCCAAAATAAATAAATAAATAAAAATAAATAAGGGCTTCCCTGGTGGCTCAGTGGTTGGGAGTCCGCCTGCCGATGCAGGGGACGCGGGTTCGTGCCCCGGTCCGGGAGGATCCCGCATGCCGTGGAGCGGCTGGGCCCGTGGGCCATGGCTGCTGAGCCTGTGCGTCCGGAGCCTGTGCTCCGCAACGGAAGAGGCCACAGCAGTGAGAGGCCCGTGTACCGCAAATAAATAAATAAATAAAATATTCGTTTGTGAATCACAAGTTTGCTGTGACATTAAATAAGAAAATATATGTGGAAGCAGTTTTATACAAATAGTACATAAATTTAGCAGGCCCTGAGCAAGTGCTTAATCTCTCTGTGCCTCAGTCTCATCACCTGTGCAATGGAATAACATCAGTCCCGAGTCATCAGCCTGTGTGAGGATTAACTAAGTTAAAACATGTAAATTACTCAGGGTAGAGTTTGCACATTGTGTGTGCTCAGTGAATCCTGGCTATTATGTTGGCTTATTGAACCTCATACCCAAAGGAAACTTCAATTAGCTCCTGCTACTTGATGATAAATTAAAAAGTTAATTAAGTGGCTAATTTACTCCCTTCCAAATTCTTGTTCAAAATCTATCGAAAAACTAAGGTCTCACTGTCCTATATTAATGAGCCCCAGGAGCAGTAGAGAGGGCTGTCGTGGAAACTGGGGAACTTGGCTGTGCCATCTTTCTAAACATGCAGCCTCTGGGTACTGTCTGAAGGGCTGAACTTGTTTCAAATCCTGGCTCTGTCAGTTGCTGGCTGGGTGCCCACAGGCTGACCCCTTCCTTTTATTGGGCATCCATTTCCTTGATTGTAAAAAGAGGGGGTAAATAGACTCTTGTTAGTTTTAGATATGTCTGTAGGAGGTGTAGACATTGGAACTGAATTTACTGATTTCCTAAAACAGTTAAGATTGTGGATTCTAGAGTCAGAATCCTGGGTTTAAGGGCAGTCTTGTGTGACTGGGCAAGTTATTTAACCACTCTGAGCCTCAGTTTTCTGATCTGTAAAATGGGGACAATAAGAGTACTTCCTTCAAGGGTTGTTGTGAAGACTGAATTAGATAACGCATGTGCACTACTTAGCCTAGTGTCTGGCACTCCGTGAGCTCCTGGTAAGTATTGGCTATGATAAAAACAGCTACTGGAAAGGATTTTTTTTTAACATTTTTAAAATATTCTTTTCCATTATGGTTTATCACAGGCTATTAAGTATAGTTCCCTGTACTCTGTTGTTTATCCATTTTAAATGTAATAGTTTGCATCTACCAGCCCCAACCTCCCGCTTTATCCCTCTCCCCCTCTCCCCCTCTCCCCCTTGGCAACCACAAGTCTGTTCTCTATGTCTATGAGTCTGTTTCTGTTTTGTAGATAGGTTCATTTATGCCATATTCTAGATTCCACATATAAGTGATACCATGTGGTATTTGTCTTTCTCTTTCTGACTTACTTCACTTAGTATGATAATCTCCAGTTGCATCCATGTTGCTGCAAATGGCATTATTTCATTCTTTTTTTATGGCTGAGTAATATTCCATTGTATATATGTACCACATCTTCTTTATCTGTTTATCTGTTAATGGACATTTACGTTGTTTCCATGTTTTGGCTATTGTGAACAGTGGTGCTGTGAACACAGGGGTGCATGTATCTTTTTGAATTATAGTTTTGTCTGTGTATGTTCCCAGGAGTGGGATTGCTGGTAGTTCTATTTTTAGTTTTCTGAGGAACCTCCACACTGTTCTCCATAGTGGCTGTACCAACTTACATTCCCACCAGTGCAGGAGGGTTCCCTTTTCTCCACACCCTCTCCAGCATTTGTTATTTGTAGACTTTTTGATGATGGCCATTCTGACCAGTGGGAGGTGGTACCTCATTGTAGTTTTGATTTGCATTTCTCTAATAATTAGTGATGTTGAGCATCTTTTCATGTGCCTACTGGCCATCTGTATGTTGGAAGAGCTTTGTTTCTAAAGCTAACCCTCCAGTATTAGCTTCTTTCCTCTGCGTTCTTAGGCCTTTCCTTTGAAGTCAAGTACAGAGTTTTGGTTAACTGAGAGTTCTGGTTGGTTGAATACTGGTTAATCAAGTGTTGGCTCCCCTCCTGTTTTGTGGTTTATGCATATTTATGGATAGAATCTGCAAGGAGCCTGCTGGGCATCCGATAGCACTTCTCTTGAGCACATTCATTCTGAGGGAAGGAAATAGACATAGGTTCCCACACAGTGGCCCCCACCCTGAAACCATGAAAGCAAGCAGCCTCTGGGAGATCCAGGTTAGGCGCTATCTTACCAGAAGTTGAAGCAACTTCTTCAGAAAAAGAAAAATATGTCTAATATCATGTTTTGTCTAAGTGCCACAGGGAATATATTTTTCTTGGAGATAAATAAAAAAGAAGCAACTGCCCCATCCACACAGAAGTAATATACAGTAATAAAATCTCCTGTGAACAGCTGCTTCTTAGTAACCTGGACCCAAAAATGTGAGTTCAAAGCCAAGAGTAGAAAGATATTAGATGCATCACATAAAAAACACAAAGAATGTGGAAAACTGGTTATGAATTTATGACATGTTTATGAAGCTGAATATTTGCTTTTTAAGAGCCTCCTACCCATGGCTTTGCAGTGAGAGGAGGCTCTGGGGAATGTTTCCACTCGGCCTCCTGGAGAGTGATGGGGGGAAGGGTGGGAAGGGGGCAGAGGGGCTGATTATCTGGCGATGGAAGAGCAAGTGAGCAAGTGAACTTTCTTGAGTCTCCACCCCTTTGTACAGGAAGTCAGTTCAAGGGTCTTGGTGCTCCTCAGCATCTGGACGAGTGGTCCTTCTGGAAGAAAGTTCCTGCGGGGCTTCTGCCTCCAGCCAGCTCTTGGGCTCCAGGCCATGGCATCCTTGGCACCTTGGTACTAGAGCCATTTGTCTTCAGTGGCACTCACTGCTCCTTCTACAGTTCCTGGTCTACCCTGTAACTTTGCCCCTTGCACCTTGCTGTCTGGTGACCTCTGCCCTCTCCTGGGCCTTCTTTCAACGGGTTCTCTGCCTTCAACATCCTCCCATTCATCGAGCCCATCACTCTGTCCCAGATCAACCAGTTACAGTACCTAACTACCAATAAAACCATGCACTTACCATGTACTCACTGCGAGGCACTTTACAAATATTATCTCAAATCCCTACACAACCCCAGAGAGATGGGTATTCCGAGCTCTATTTTTCATTGAGAAAACTGGAAGCTCAGCTTGCTTACTTGACTTATCCAAAATTGCACAGCTGGTTAGCAGCAGAGCCAGAATTTAATCCCAGACATTCTCTCTCGCCAAGAACTGGGCTCTTTCTACAAGTGGTCTTTAAACGCTGTGTCACCATGGGACTTTTCTCAGAACGAAGTCATATGGAAGACAAATAAAGGAGGCGCTGTCCCCTGGGGAGCAGGGGTGAGCACTCCTATCAGATGTTGACAGCTGTACTGCTAGGTAAATTTTATTTATTAATTAATTCAGTGGGCTTGAGTTCTTTTTGAGCACATACCTTCTTGTAAGTGAGTTCCTGGGCAACTAACTTGTAAATTGGGGATAATAAACCTGGTAGGTTGTAGTTAGGTTAAGTGGAGTGTCTGGTACATGGGAGGTACTCTGTAAATGGCAGTGATTACTATGACTTCACACTTGATTTTAGTCAAAGTACAAGTTAATTTCTCATTTAATAAATGACCTAAGAGGGTGTTGATTTCTTTAAAGACACCAGAACCCAGATGGGTCTTATAGGCTCTCCTGCCCCATCCAGCTGGGAAAAGGTAAGGGCTGGGAGATGTTTAAGTCTGAGAGAGGATGCTCACAGCTGCTCCCATGAGCCAGCCAGGTGTACTACTGGCAGGAAATTTTGAAATGAGACACTTATAATAGCAAAGCAGCTCTCCAGGTACTTTGTAAACTTCTTCAGTTCTTCAGCTCCATTCTTCAGTTCCATTGCTCCAACTCAGAAGCGCTCTGATTCTGACCTTAGCTTGGACAGGGGATGGCTGGGGATGGCTATGTCTTCTAAATTCCTCCTCCGTAGCTGGATTCCCTGGAGGTGGTATTCCTGCTTCCGGTTACATTTAAAGGAGTGTCTTTTACCTGGAACCGAGCCAAGAGCTGGACTGCAGGGAGGGACTCAGGCCAGGAAAAGCTGTGCTTGGGAGGGGGCTGCGGGAGAGAGGAAATAACTGTAGGTTCTCACAGCTGCCACTCAGAGAAAGAGAGTTGTTTTTTCTCTCTTCCTTCTGCAGCCATGAGTTTCCATATGGATGTCCTACAAGAGCCATGCAGGTCTCTGGTTACCTCTGAACTCTTTGTTAGTGTTCCCAGCAGATGCAGAAGGAAAAGAGCAGTTGAGTGGCCAGGAAGGGCCCCTGGTTACATGGGGGTTTTTCCCAGGCAGAGTAAATGACTTGGCAAAGTCTACATGCATTTGGGCTGAGCTAGGCCATGGGAGGCCAGGTGTTTGAGTATCTGTGAGGGCATATAGAAGCTGGAGGGCCTCGTGGGTCCTGACTGTTGGCTTAGAGTCAGAGCATTGAAGAGCTGGGATTCAGGAGACACTCCAGGGCTCTGGGAAGTTGTGACTTGCCCCAACAGGTATTTCTTGAGCATATTAGCTGAGGCATTTGGCTGCAAGTGAAAGAAACTCAAATTAGTTTAAGGAAAAAGAAAATAGCAGAGGGAATTTATTGGCCCAGGAGCGTTGAAAGCCCAGTGGTGGCTGTCAGGCTGTGGGCATGGCTGGAGGTCCCCTGTGCCTCTGTCTCTTTCTCCCCATCACAGGTTCTTGCTCACCTCTGCGCTGGCTTCAACACCAGGCAGGCTTTTCTCAGTGGTGACAACGATGGCCATTGGCCCCTCCCAGCTTCCTTTGTCCTACAAGCCAGTGATCCTAGAAAAAAGGGAGAGCATCATTCCCCAAATTCCAGCCTAAGTACCAAGAACGACATGACTGACCTGGCTTGGGTCACATGCCCATTTCCTGAAGCAGCGTTCCACCCAGGAGCAGTCTGATTGGCACTGTCTGAGGCTGAGAGGGTTGGGGCCATCCCACCTGAACTGCCTGAACTGCACATAGGGGAGCAGGATCCTTAAGAGATGCTGGGCAGATGAGAAGATGCTGGGCATCCTTAAGAGATGCTGGCCCCTCCTCCACAGTGGGCACCTCCCATGCCATCAGCATGGCAGAACTTGGCAGTGGGTGGGTGGGGTGTCAGGACACCCACTGTCTGAGATCACAGACTTCTTGGCAGTGTGGCATGTCCTTTGCCCTACTTGGATAGCGATAGGAGTTTTGCCATGGTTGCCTATGTTAAGCCTCTCAACGATGTCTACCTCTTAACCCCCAGAACCTATGAATATGTTATGGTATATGGGAAGGAGGAATGAAGGTTACAGATTAAATTAAGACTGCAAATCAGTAGCCTTTAAAATAAAGAGATTATCATGGATTATCCAGGTGGGCCCAATGTAATCACAAGAGTCCGTACATGGGGAAGAAGTTGGCAGAAGGGTCAGAACCGGAGAGATGGCATTGGGAGAAGTCTTGCTTGGCCAGCGCCAGCTTTGAAGATGGAAGGACGTCATGACCTAGGGAATGGGGTGACCTCTAAGCTGGAAAAGGCAGGACATGAATTCTCCCCTAGAGCCTCCAGAAGAGAACCCAGTCCTGATGACATCTTGATTTTAGCTCAGTGAGAACCATTTCAGACTTTTTACCTCCACAAGATAAAAATTTGTGTTGTTTTAAACATTAAGTTTGTAATTTGTTACAGCAGAAGTAGGAAACTAATACGTTGCCGGGAATAAAAGGGACACTGCTCGGGCTTCTTTGCATCCAAGTGGGTACGACTGAGTTCTGGCTGTAGACAGAGCAGGTGTGTGGCAGCTCCTGGGAATCTCAGGCGGCAGGCAGCGCCCCTTCCCTTCTTCTTCTTTGTCTCTCTTTCATCCTACTGCCTAGACGTGGATGCCAACTGGACCACGATGCTGAGGCCAGGCCCCATAGAAGATGGAGGTGTGGGCTGGAGGGAGCAGAGCCATGGACCAGCCTTGGAATTTCTACCTCCACACTTTGAGTTGAGTGAGACATTTCAATCTTGTTCAAGCCACTCTTATTAGGGGTGCTTTCAAAACTCACAGCTGGAGTCAATCCCAATTATTGTAGGAAGAAGAGGATTAGCACTGACCTTTAAGGAGGTCCAACAGATCCAGGCTCTACAAGGTGGGAGCATCCCAAGGATATTTCAGTGAGGATTCTGGAGCTTCTTTCCTGATCCCTGACTCTCCAAATCCAGCATCTTTTCCATCAGACGGCTGCAGTCTTGGCGTCGCAGCCTTCATTTCCATCCTGTCTCTTGCCCCTGCTACTGATGTCTGTTCTTAACTAACCAACCCTGATTCAGCTTGACTCCCTGGCTCTCTGAATCCTATGCTGCCTTGGTGAGAACCCATGATCCAGTTCTGGCCCCAAGGAACTCATCCCTTCCCTGGCTGGCTTTCCCTTTATCCCGCCCAGATAGAGCTAAATAAGAATGCAAGTTTTAATTAGCATTGAAGAGCTTGTCTCTAGGTGTGACTTCAGAGCAAATCATACTTACAGTAATTAACATTTATTGAGCTTACCATGGGACAGGAAATTAAGTGCTTTATATTTTAACTGCGTTTAATCCTCAGAACAACACTAGGGGGTAGGTACTAGTGTTATCTCACTTTACAGGCCAAGAAACTGAAGCTGTATTGCCAGAGAAGTTAAATAATTTGTCAGAGGTCACTCAACTGCTAAGTGGCAGAGCTAGTGTATAAACCAGGCAGTTGGATTTCAGAGCCCATGCTGTGATACATTAGGTAGATGCCTCCCAAGCCCAGCTACTGCCGTATTCTGCATAGCACTTGTCTCTACAAAATGTTCAGGCAATCATGAGTAATGACTCAGGGCATGAGTAAATGACTCATGGCAGCCAGGGCTGCCATGTAAGGTTGTGTAGACTGTGCACTGAACAACTCAGGAGGTACCATTCACGTTGTCATCTATATAATTGTAACCCCTGGAGGTGTGCAGTGGACAACCTGCAGGAATATATGTGGCTACTCCAAGGCTTTGGGGCCTGCATAAGCTGATAGCCAGGGGTCACATGGAAATACCAGGAACTCAGTTGGGGAGCTATTAAAAACTGTGCTTGCGAGTTGGTGTTGAAGATTAGGAATCAGGGAAACAAGCCAAGGTAATGGGAGACAGGAACGCGGAGGACTCTTGCTGGGGCAACCTGACAAAATCTGCTGGATGGTTTCTTTCACAGCCAGACCTGCCCTAGATGACTCTTTAAAAAGGGGGGAGGAATTAGTTTTGTTGTATCATAAAAATAATACATGCTTATTGATGAACATTTAGAAAATATAGAAAAGTTTCAATAAGAAAATAGTCACGCATTATCCACGATCCAGAGAAAACCACTGCTAATATGTTATTGGAATTTTTTCCAGTCTCTCATCTCTTTGTTTCTTGATGGGTGATAGATAAATAAATAGATATAGATGTCTCTCTCTCTCTCCCTCTCTATTTAGATAGATAGATAGGTAGTTAGATAGACAGATATTGATTTGTACATGCTTGATCATGTTAAAAGTATTAGCTCATGATATTTGCATAATTTTCACCCGGTCCCCTAGAAAGGGTTCAGATGGGATTGGGCTGACTCTTGCTCATCCTGGAGCATCTTTAAGGCCCCACCTGACTGCTAACCCAAGCTACTGAGCAATTCTTTCAAGAGCTAGTGGACCATAAAATGGAAAGTGTGTTAATAGAACTGAAGGGAAGCAGGAGTGGTCTTTGGGATGACGGAGACTGCGTCCCAGTCAAACCCAGGGGCGTTGAGTGTTGAGGGGCCATTGGAACCCGTGGGCCAGCACACAGAGTCATGAGCCAGCTTGTACGCTAGGGAGCTTGGTGACCTTCCAGATGATAAACTGGTCCTTCTGAAAGGGATCTTCAAGTTGATGTGGTCCAGCCTCCTCCCTCCTCTTCATCACCTTCTTGCCCCATCTTGACCACACAAACACGTTTTTCTGGATGAGGGAACTAAGACCTAGGGAAGTGACTTGACCTGCTTGAGACCATAGAGTGAGTCGGCAGCATCCAGCGACCAGAACTCGGGACTCCTGACTTCTTTCCAAGAATCCAGTGTCTGAAAATATGTGCTGGGAAAAGCCAGACTTACCATACACTCCAGAATAAAGAAGTGTTCCATGGTCAAAGCAGCGCTTTGGTCAAAGGCTGCACACTGTAATCCTCTCTGAGACTCACAAGCACCTTAGCTTACTAAAGCCTCTGAGAAGGCCTGAAGCAAAGAAACCTATTGAACTTGGTTCAAGGCATTGTTTCCTGAACTTGTGTAGACAAGGAACTCTTTTCTCATTGATCATCTAGTCATGTCTTGAGGAATATACTGCGGGGGGGGGGGGAGCGAGGCTGTGTTACACTATACGGCCTGTCCGCTTAGGCCAGAAGGGATACCCGAGGACATAAGAAATGTCACACTGGGTCAGAGCCACAGTCTTCCAGCCCAGGAATGTGCTCTGTGATAGGGCCACCAAGAAGAGTGTTGCAAGAGCGTGTGGCTGCCCTCTGCTGAGGCCAGGCTTAGAGGCCGGACACTGGGTTTTCTTAATGGCCTAACAGCTTAATACGACACTGTTGTCCCCAAATGGGTTTATTTATTTATTAAAAATAAATTAATTTATTTGTTTTTATTTTTGGCTGCGTTGGGTCTTCGTTGCTGCGTGCAGGCTTTCTCTAGTTGCAGTTAGCGGGGGCTACTCTTCATTGCGGTGAGTGGGCTCCTCATTGCAGTGGCTTCTCTTGTTGCAGAGCATGGGTTCTAGGCACGTGGGCTTCAGTAGTTGTGGCACACGGGGTTAGTTGCTCCGAGGCATGTAGGATCTTCCCGGACCAGGACTCGAACCCATGTCCCCTGCATTGGCAGGCAGATTCTTAACCACTGTGCCACCAGGGAAGTCCCCCAAATGTATTTAAACTTTTGAAAATTTCAAATAGCTTACACTAAAGAAGTTCCATGGGAGCAAGTTCTTGTGTGTCTTGTTCTTTTCTGTATCCTTGGTACCTAGAACAGTGCCTGGTACATAGTAGACATTCAGTAAAGACTTGCAGAAAAAATGGAATTAAATTTCCAATGGCTCTTGAGGGCTGCAGAATTCCACAATTTCCTCTGAGTGACATAAAATCTTTAACTTTCCCCATACAGGCTTGGAGACTTACAACTTATGATGCAGATTTAACAAATACTTATTGAGTGCTTAATGTATGTTAACCCTGGGCTAGACGTGTTCCCATATAAGTCAGCACTTACTTAATATTTTCAATGACCCTGTAAAGTACTATAATCTCGATTTTTTAGGTGGGAAGGCTGAGGCTTGTGGGTGTTAGGTGACTTAGCTGAGGTGATGTTTTTAATAAGTGGCAAAGCTGGGATTTTAGCCCAGGTGTTCTTAATAAACGGCAAAGCTGAGATTTATGACCCCATGGCCAGAGCCAGGTGTAGCTTATTCATGGCGCTCACATGTGATGATCCAGGCTGACTTGAGATGAATCAACAAGAGTCAGGCTCCGGATGAAGGCTCCTCCGGGTTATAAAGGAAGGCACTTCCTCTTCTGAAAAGTTGTTTGCAGCAAGGCCTGGTCGCTACGGCTTTCCTGGGTGCTACGTGGGGACCCCAGGCCAGCTGTCATGTGTCTTTGTGGAAAGTAACTCTGCCTAAGGCAGAGTAACTCTGAGAATTGAGAAACACGAATAGTTCGCAGCTGATAGAACAGCTGAAGCCCTAAGCTAAGCCTCCCCAGCCCTGGTTACAGGAACACAGTGGCAGCAACACGCCAGCCTGCCTCGAATCAGCCTGTCCACTCAGCAGGTTGATATTTTCCATCCGACCCTTTGAATGCCCAGGCATTAATCTTATTAGCACTAGAGTAGCTTTTTTCAGTTTAATTTAAAAATTAAAGAAAGACAACCACTGTAACATCTGATTGCTCTCTGAAAAGTTCCTCTGAGCTAGAGCACAGAGTGGCTAATTAAACTGGCCTCAAGAGAAAGTGTGTGGTTGGATGGGAGGCCTGGCGGATGAAAGATTATGTCTCAGTAGATTCATGGGATGTCAGAGCTGGGAGAGCCCGGGACATCATCGGGTTCTCATCTTACAGAGGAGGAAACTGAGGCTCTGAGGTCGCCCAAGGTCACATAGCTCTTGCCTGGGAAAGCTGCATTTCAATCTCAAGTCTCTTGATCCTTGGTGCAGTTTTCTTTAATCTACAGCATCCTGCTAACTTGAATACCATCTTGGCTTCATCATTCATGCTTCATCATTACCCAAGTATTTAGCCTCTCTGATCTTTGCTCGTCTGTAAAGTACAGGCAATCATAATCACCTACCATGGATTTACGGTAAAGAATAAATGGGATTTTACCTGTAAAGTGCTTTCCCAAGTGCCTGGCACACATAATTTCCTAGTAAATTAGAATTTTTAAAATTTAACAATATTATCATTATTGTTCTATATTCTAGAATGGCATAATCTCCCTAGTTGGGGGAATTGGCTTGTGAGAAGGAAGAGGTACCTCTGTCTGCCTGCCCCTTGCAGCCTGGTAGTGTGGCAAGGACACATCAAGGATGTTTGTATTGGGGGGGTTTCCTGCATGCTCATTTCCGTGCTTTGCCAGACATACAATGTTGTCATGAAACTTCGGGCTTTTCCTGCCCATGAGAAAAGTGATCTGATAAACCCACTCATATTAAGGCGACAATGATAATGTTTTACTCCTTTCAGAATGCCTGGGAGATGATACTTAATGCAGAGTAATTCATTTCCAAGGGGAGAATCTCAGGTAATGGGGCCAGGTGAATAGGAGAGGAAAGTTGGCCTTTGGGTCTTGGTCTTCCTGGAGGCCCCTCAGTCAAACTAGAGGAGGCGGTCACCTGCTCGGCCCATATCCGGGGCTCACCTCACCATCCTCTCCGCATCATCCTGACTCTGATATGCCCTCACACCGAGCTTCCTGTCAGGGAAGCTGGTTCTTGGTGCCGGGAGGGGAAGGACTGACCCAAGTCAAAGTGCCTGGGATGCGCGCTGCACTGCACAGGCTTGAACGTGCAGCTCATCTACCATTGTCTCCTAGACTCTGCCTGGGCTCAGGGTTCAAAATCAGAAGCTTCCCACAAGTGAAATTAGCTGAGTGAGAACCTGGTGCACTTTCTAGAACTACTAAGAAACAAAAACAGAGAAGGTATCACCGTAAGCACTATTAGTATAAACAATCCATTTAAATAGCACAAATAGGTTGCAGTTTTATGACACTGTGCTACTTTAATTCAACATTTGAATAAATGTACTTTCTTTGTAGAAAGCATAACTCTGTGCAAGACAGAAACCCAGGAGTGCTTCTGTGTCCTTCTTCTTCTCCATCCCCATTTCAATCTGGCATTGATGTGTCAATACTTCCAAATATCTCTTGAATCCATCTACATCCCTCCATCATCGCTACTGTGACCCCATCATCACTCCGTTCCGTACTGGAGTGGCCTCCTGGATGTCCTCACTGGGTCGCTCCTGTCTCCAAAACTTTGCTGTGTCTCCAAAACTGAATACAGTATAGTCCACTGGGGTGCAGGCAGAATTTTGATTTTTATTTATTTTTAATAAATAAAAGTCATTAAAAATTTATTTTTAATAAAATTAAGAATAAAGCTTTACTGATATTCATACAAACTACTATATATAGAATGGATAAACAAGGTCCTACTGTATAGCACAGGGAACTATAGTCAATATCCTGTAATAAACCATAATGGAAAAGAATATGAAAAACATATATGTATAACTGAATCACTTTGCTGTATACCAGAAACTAACACAACATTGTAAATCAACTATACTTCAATTTAAAAACAAAGATTTACTGATACTCAACAAATGGATTGACCTGGGCTCTCACCCTAATCCTTGTGCCAGACAGATGCACGTCATATTTGGTTCAAGAGGTATCAAGAGGAAGCCTCTAGAACATGGCAGGGTTCAGGGGATGCCCTCATGGTTTTCTGCTTGTTTTTTTTTTTTTCCCAGCTTTATTGATGATTACAAGTTGTACATATTTAAAGTATACAATTTGATGATTTTATATACATATGTATATGATTTTACATCCATATATACATTGTGAAATAGTCACAACAATCAAGCTAATTAACATATCCGTCACCTCATTTGGTTACCTTTTTTTGTGTGTTGAGAACACTTAAAATTTACTCTCTTAGCAATTTCAGGTATACAGTATTAACTGTACTCACATTGTTGTACAGTAGATCTCTAGAACTTATTCATCCTGCATAACTGAAACTTCGTACCCCTTGATCAACATCTCCCCATTTCCCTCATTCCTTAGCCCCTGGTAACCACCATTCTACTCTCTGTCTCTATGAGTTTGACTATTTTAGATTCCACATATAATTGAGATCATGCAATATTTGTCTTTCTGCATCTGGCTTATTTCACTCAGCATAATGTTCTCCAGGTCCATTCGTGTTGTTGCAAATGGCAGGATTTCCTTCTTTTTAAAGGCTGAATAATATTCCATTGCATATATAGGTACCACATCTTCTTTATCCATTCATCCATCAATGGACATTTAAGTTGTTTCCATGTCTTGCTTATTGGGAATAATGCTGCAGTGAGCATGGGACTGCAGGTATCTCTTTGAGATCCTGAATTCATTTCATTTGGATAGATACCCAGAAGCGGGATTGCTAGGTCATATGGCAGTTCTATTTTTAATTTTTTGAGGAATCTCCATACTGTTTTTCATAGTAGCTGCACCAGTTTACACTCCCACAAACGGTGCACAAGAGTTTCCTTTTCTCCACATCTTCACCAATACTTGTTCTCTTTCATCTTTCTGATAATAGCCATCCTAACAGGTGTGAGGTGATCTGTCATGATGGTTTTGATTTGCATTTTCCTGATGATGAGTGAAGTTGAGCATCTTTTCGCATTCCTGTTGGCCATCTTGGAAAAGCCTATTCAGGTCCTCTGCGCGTTTGTTCTCAGTGTCTTACAATGTGCTGCATTTTGTATCTTCTCCTGGAGAAGCCATTTAAGTATTACATTAAGTAGCTTTAATTAAATGAACTTTCAGAAAATGGACAAGTGACTTAAAAAGATTCCTGCATCACATTTGTAGATTGAAGATAATACTAAAGACAAGTAAGAGGGAATGATAGGCTACTAGCTGAGCCATTACACCTCCTCGAATGAGTAAAGACAATGATGACCTAATCAAGTCAGACTCTAAGTTGGCCCCCGAATTCAGTGATCAAAAATATCACATGAAATACGGACAAACATCTACTAGTGTTGGTAACAAACCTCACCCTAAGTGTACATTGTGCTTTGAGATATTAACTAATGATAGTATCTAGTCATCATCATAATTTGCAAGATTTAAAGAAAATCTTTTCTTTGTGGTCATTTCCAAACATACACAAGATAGAAAATATAATAATGAAACCCCATGTACCTATTGCTCAGCTTCAACAATTATCAGCATTTTGCCAAGACAAGACTTTAAAAATTATTTCTTAGCTCCCTTTAAAAACATTTCTATATTTGTACATTTTATAATGTACATGAACTATACAGTATATATGAATATACAAATATACAATACGTAAGTTTACATAAAACCTTTTTACTCTTAAGGATGTGTAATCCAATGTTTAGAGAAGGCTGCTCCATGCTGCAGGCAGGAGACCTTTTTGATGTGCAAATCTGATCAGACCCCTCAAGGGCTTCTCATTGCTTTTAGGGAACGTTCTACAAGGATCCACCTGAGTCTCTTGCCTCAGTCCCTTCCAGCCCCCTTTGCTGTCTCTGCTCTGGCCTCAGTGTCGGTCGACAGTGTCAACTTTTGTACAGTGCACATGTCAACTTTTGTACAGACCCACCGTTCCTCCTGCCCAGGGCCTTTCTACATTCTTCTTCATCTGCTCCCCATCTCAGCTCCAGGACCACTTTCTTAGGGAGTCCTTTCCTTCCCTCCAGTCCAGATTGGATCTCCTAAATGTGACCCATTCTCATTGAACTGAATTATTTTCCTTCATTTTGCTGTCTCAGTCTGTAATATCTAACTATAGACTCATTTGAGCGATGGCTAACGTCTGTCTCTCTCTGTCAACTGAAATCTGTAAGAAGTCTACCCTGTAAATCTCAGTTGGTAGATGAATCATCACTGCATGAGAAGTTCAGCCCTGGAAGAGATAAGGAACAATGCAAGACAACAATTCAAGTTCACGGACAGTGTGTGGTTAATTGCCAGACAAGCACAGTGGATGTCAAATGCCTCAAGTTCAAAGAAAGAACACTGTCTGTGGAGTGGGCTGGGCTAATTTCAGATGGTATTATCTTCTGAAATATAAAAGCCACACGGGAACAAACACGTCTTGACATCCTGGAAGCTGAAATCCTTGTGTGTGTTACTGAAAGCATAATTTAATTTCAATGTACAAGAGTCTCCAATTCGACCCTGAAGTCATAAAGATAATGTCATCTTCCCAGATCATTCCAACGTGAATGAATCTGCCCTTTTCTCAGGCTCTGCATCCGTTCCTGCCTTGAAGATGAGGCTGTGGTGTAGCAGCAATAACATCTTTCCTTAGGTCTTGTAGCCATCCTTCCCAGTTTGACTTTTGACTGGGCGCTCACGTGGTG
This sequence comes from Delphinus delphis, assembly GCF_949987515.2. Taxonomy (NCBI): domain Eukaryota; kingdom Metazoa; phylum Chordata; class Mammalia; order Artiodactyla; family Delphinidae; genus Delphinus; species Delphinus delphis. The sequence goes on from NC_082699.1 coordinate 64,967,987, forward strand.
TTTTCTGTAGTTTTGTAATAAGGGAACTTGTTTTTATATGATCTGGTAAATAGAGAACCAATTTGGTATTAATTTAGAAGATTTGTATTAATTTAGGCTGATTTGTGAAGCTCAGCCTGACATTCATATGATCTGAGCTTGTTTTGCCCAAGAGAAGCTCTGTTTGCATCTGTTTTTGTTTCAACACATGCTTATTTATTTATTTTCCTTGTTTCTTACTTGTCCCCTGCCATTAGAATCTAAGCTTCATGAGAGCAAGGACCTTAACGGTCCTGTGCCCGTTGTAACCTCAGCACCTAGGACAGGGCTTGATACAGAGCAGGTACTCAATAAACATTTATTGAATGAATGACTGTAGGGTGAAGTTCTGAAGGAGAGTGGAGTTCATGGTTGTGTTTGAAAGCACATTGGCCAGAAGGCCCTTTACCATTATTTCAAAATCTCTCAATCTTGTAACTTGAGGGAAGGGGACAATTTTTCCCCCATTTCTTTATTTCCTATGACATTGGCTACTACCAGGTACTTGTTCCACTTGGATTCTACTCGGATCTACTTGTATGGTAGGTCCGAGGATGTCTTCTAAATGGAATAACAAGAATTCTGGGTAGTCATTCCACCACGGTAATGGAGAAGAAGGAGGAGCAGGGGGGAGAGGACCGGCTTTTGAGCAAGTGGACCTGAAGTCCCAGGGTCCCTTCTTGCTCACTGAGCAACCTTGGGGTGAACCACTGGATTGCTCAGCCTCAGTTTATTTACCTGTACGATGGGTATATTAATAGCAGTAGTTCTTGTCCCAGGGCTGTTGTGAGGCTTTCTGTCTGGGAAGGGCTCTGTAAACAGTGAAATGTCTAGAGATATGAGTTGTGGTGGACTCTGGCCAAGGCAATTAGGAAATGCTGGAGATTCCCATAGGGCTATTGGCAGTGCCCTTGGCCTTCAGATGGACACCAGGCTCAGAAGGTGAACCTGCTGGGTCCAGATTTCCAGGTCTTTGCCTCTATAAGCTCCTCTTGTCATCACCTTTTTTTACCCTGCTCTCCCCCGTGGCTTTTTCCTCCCTCCCCCACCTCCAGTCTCTCTTTATGCTGGCTCATCTAGCCGGTTTGGATTGCCAGATGAAATGTAACTTGATAGATAGCCTGAGTTATCTAGAATTACATTCCAAAAACATCTCTGCGTTTCCTTGCGGGGAGGAAGGAAAACAGGGACCAGGGCACAAGAGGGCATAGAGGACAATCTGTAGCCATGTAACCTTTTCTTGTATGAAATCTGGCCTTTGGTTTCCTAAAGCAGTTTCCCCAACCAGTGCCAGCCCTGTAGGTGGAATAGAGAGTCTCCTGTTGGGTGTAATTTGAGGGGTATTGGAAGACCCTGCCCTGATCTCTCTTATTGGCCTGACATTCTCCCATTTCCTGCACTTTGGGTTCTGAAGCCAATATATTCCCAAATGAAGATCATTATTATTATTATTATCGCTGTTGTCACATAAGCTCCAGTTAGGGCTATCTCAGACTCCAAGCGCCTGAAACACAGAAGACAGAAAAGACATGACCTTTTGATAGAAAAGACACGATCAGGAAAGTACAACCTTGAAAGGACCAGATGGAAGGGAGTCCAGAGTGTAGGGTAGGGCATATGGAGCTTTAAGATCTGAACTGGTGGAAGGATGGAAAAATTGAGATGGGGGAGCAGGGGAAGGGGCTGGAGGTACTTATAAAAGAAACTGATGGTGTCATGGACCTGCACAGAGTAACTCTGCTCTGCCTTTAAAATTTGAAGCCTCAACTAACTGGTTCATTATTGATTAATTATTATGAATTAAGGTTAGTGGGAGAATGATTATGTTTCCTTCCATTTTAAGGTGCTCTTTATTTTGTCAGAATGAAAATAGTCCTGTTGACCTTTCCGGTTTTCATGATAATTTTAATCTCTTCATCTCATCGTTAAATTACTATAAAACAATGTGGAGCAGACTGTGAACTCCCGAGAATAGCGTCTGATTTCTGCGCCTAAAGCTTCCTCATGGTGCCACTCTTTACCCTGGTCTGTGCCACCTCTGCGCCTTTGCTCGGGTTTTCCCCTCTCCCTGGAGCACCCTCACTCTCCCTACGTCTGTGTCTGCTGGAGTCCCTCAAAGCCGAGCCCCGACTTCATCAGCCTGTGAAGTTTCTCATGATGCCTGTGCCACGTCCTGAGCTGCGCTTATTTGCCTCTCATGCACCCACGTCACTCTCCCCATCACAGAGTTAAGGGTGTACGTGCTTTTCCACCCCACTCCCTGCACCATCCCTCTGGCTGAGTGAGATGCATAGAGACTGTCGTCCTCATCGGTGTAGCCCTCAAAGGGTGCTTAATAATGTCTGTTGAATTGAATTGTATGCAGCTGGTGCACAATGCATTTCTGTAGTGATTTCAGGAGCCTCAGAGAGAAAATATCCACCTCCCTGATTGATGACTGAAACCCCCTTTCCCCCTTACAGTCCACGTAAGGCTTTCATTTCACTTCAAAGCAATGCTTACCAAAAGGTACATTAGGTTTCCAGCTCTCCTGGGAATATCTGATCAAGCATCTTGACTACAAAGTTCTGAGGTGTTCTATATTGAAATATACACCGTTTCTCTAAAAAGGTACAGTGCATGGAATATAGCCAATATTTTATAATAACTTTAAATGGAGTATAACCTACAAAAATATTGAATCACTGTGTTGTACACCTGAAACTAATATAATTTTGTAAATAAACTATACTTCAATAAAAAAACTAATAGAACGAATAAAAAAAAACTAAAGGAGACACTGTATTCCACGCACTTCACGGAGAGGTCATACAGTATAATGATCAAGCTCGGGCTCTGCAACCAGCCTGTCCGGCTTCAAATCAGTTGCTAATCTGTATAGTTCCTACCGCATAGGGATATTGCGAGATTAAATGGGTTAATATTCATAAAGTGAGTGGAGCAGACACAGGCATGTGGTTGGTGCTCCGCGAGCGGGGTTGTTACTGTTATTGTTGTGTTATTATTGTTATTTTCCATGTGATCTGAATGTGACTGTGTCCCTTCGGGCAGCCCCTTCTCTCACTCCATACCCACCTTGAGACCACACTCAGCACCTTGCAGGATCTCTCCTCAAATCAAATTGAACTCCAAAAGTTTTAGTGAAAAAAAATGCAGCCTTTACTCAAGATTTCTTGGAGAAATCTGGAAGATAATGTTGCATACTACAAAGCAAAACTTAAAAAGAATTCCCGTTTTAAGCATCTTTGTTCTTTTTCCAGCATTCCTCTCCCAATACTAGCAATCTTATCTCTCCCCCCTACCCAAATATCCTCTCATGACTTTTGGCAGCTTCTCCAGCCATCCAGACACATCCTCTTCGGGATTCACGCTCCTTGGGAAGGCAGGGAGAGTAGAGTACAAGTGACCTTTTCCCCTCTCACATATAGAATGTTAATGAACAGAAAGTGCTATTTATTATATATGTCAAAGATTAAGTGTGGGGACTTCCCTGGTGGTGCAGTGGTTAAAAATCTGCCTGCCAATGCAGGGGACACGGGTTTGAGCCCTGGTCCGGGAAGATCCCACATGCCACGGAGGAACTAAGCCCGTGCACCACAACTACTGAGCCTGTGCTCTAGAGCCTGTGAGCCACAACTACTGAGCCCAAATGCCACAACTACTGAAGCCAGCGCATCTAAAGGCCATGCTCCACAACAAGAGAAGCCACCACAATGAGAAGCCCGTGCACCGCAACGAAGAGTAGCCCCTGCTTGCTGCAACTAGAGAAAGCCCGCGTGCAGCAAAGAAGACCCAACGCAGCCAGAAATAAATATATAAGTAAATAAATGAACTTATTTTAAAAAGATTAAGTGTGGATGCCAGGTACCTGGAATTCCTGAATGACCCAGCCTACAAAACTCATTCAGGTTATCTGCTGGGCCAGGGGGTGAGCTGGGGCTGGTTCAAGAGTGCCAGCTGTGTTTCTTCCCAGCTCTGCTTCCGATAACTTGAAATCAGCCATGGTGGGAGTATTTACACCAGAGAAATGGACAAATGCTACAAACCAGGGCTTTCCTCTGAGGTGTTTGTTAAGCATTGACCAGGACACCACTGCTGCAGCCATTGACACACATCTTTCTCTGGCATTCATGCAAGACTTTGGGGGTGCCCTTGCTTGTCTTTCTGCCTCCCAAGTTCCTGATATTCTGCATCGAGGTGGCTTAGGAGAATTGTTCTTACTTCTGTAAGTTCCACCCTGGTCCAGCTGTCTTTCCTCCTTCTTTCTTTCCCTGGTATATGAGCTCTTCTTCTTTCCTTGTTAACGAGCCTAGGTCATACTTCAGACTGTTCAGCTCACTCTCCATTTTTTTTGGGGGGGGGAGGTCTAAGTTCCCAGCATGCTCTATAGCAGAGGCCTCATTAGTTATGACACAGACTGTGCATGATTTGATCAATGGAATGGGTTGGTAGATGATGCCGGAGAAGTTGCCCGAACTTGAGGATTGAGATTGCTGCAAAGTCATGGTTTTGCTGTCAGCCTGACTCTTATCATGGTCCAGAAGTTGGTAGTTTGCCACTGTAGCTGCACATTAGAATCACCTGAGGCGTTTAAAAGCTCTCACTGCGCAGGTACAGTCCGACTAAGTAAATCAGATGGGCCTAGGTATCTTAAGAGTAAGATAAGATTGACTTGAATTCCCCTTCCTTGGTCTGTGGAACACCCAGGATCCTCCCTGTTTGCTGTTAATTTTATATTCTCATGCTCACCTCGTTCCTGAAACACTGCTTCTACTGCTTTGGTTTGGTCTAGGAATTATTTTACCATCCTACAGGTGTTTCTGTTTCATGAATTCATTCCAACATCATTCCCTCAAGGAAGCCTTCCTTGATTCTGCAGACTAGGTCAGGTCTTCCTGTGTTTTTTTCCCCCTATCTATCCGTCTGTCTATCTATCTATCTATCTACCTATCTATCTATCTATCTATCTATCGATAAAACAACCCTGTACTTTTCTTTTGTAGCAGTTAAACCAGTTTGTGATTACATATTTAGTTTTTTTTAATTATTTGATTAATTAGATTGTATATACTATGAGGACAGGGATTTTGTCTATTTTTTTCTCATCACTTAGACCAAATGCTTAGGTCTTCTTGCTCAGCACATAGTAGGTGCTCGATGGATAATTGTTGAATGTTGAAGAGGTATCTATGGGAAGGAATGAGACTGGGCCTCAGAAAGGAGGTGCAACCAGGAATAGAAAAACCAATCCATATGTCTGAATCTGGTGTCTCTGGTTCCTTCTTCTTTCTCTGCAGACCAGCCTTCTATGCTTCCCAGTCTGGTTAGTGGGTCACCATACAGGTCTTTAGTTTGCATCACCTCCATCTGAGAGACCAACTCAGACTGAACTAGACTCTCTTAGTCCCACATCCTGTGTGAGAGAAGTGATTGGCTCCAGCTGGTTCAGGTGTCCAATCCTGGTCCAGTCAGCCCTGGTGAGAGCACAGGGTATGAGTTGTGCTGGTAAGCAGTAGGCTTCAGGAGTCATGTAAACTGGGCAGACACCCCAAAAGCTGTTCACCATAGCCTCTACGTAGAGCCTCCAACAAAAATTAAAAATTGACCTACAAATGGTGCTAAAGAACTGGGAGACTGAGAGAGAGACAGGTGGGCCCAGGTAGCTAAGTGAACGCAAGGAGTTCCCACCAATCGATAGGGGAAAGGGCTGTTAGCTTGTCTCCCTGCATCAGATTTTTCTACTCTAATCCCAAGGGCCCAAGGGCCTGGAAAGGCCAAACATTCCCAAGACTGATTTCCTGGCTGCCTTTGGATCTCTCATGCCAGTAGAGGGGAGAAAATCAGATGGACTGGTGCCCAGTCTGCAGAGAGGAGCTGGCTGCCTCTGGAGCGGGTTGGCATTATCCAGATCTCATCTGACTAACATGGAGTTGTTGACAATGAAGGAGGGTAGAAATTCCTAAAGGAGGGAGAGCGAGAGAGCCATAAGAGGCCTGGGGCTGTCAGGGTGAGTTTGCTGTGGAATAAACATCCTGGGCTGTGAGCTTCCACACTGTGAGCCCTGAGAGGGCAGGGCTCTGTTCTTGTTTGTGATTCTGTAAATGACAGCCTATCAAGTGCTTGGTGAGGCCGGGGGATATAACAGCAAATACGACATAGCCTCTGCCATCACGGAATGTAGTCTAACGTAGTACAACAGAAAGACAATCAAGTCATTATAGGACAGTGTGGTTGCTGAATGCTCTAAGAGGAATCAGGTGCCAGGGAGGCACATGAATGGGGCACCAACCCCTGGGTGTCAGAGAAGGCTTCCTGGAGGAGGTGATATTCATGTTGGGACAAAATAAATAGGATTAGCCAGGCGAATGAAGTTCATATTGTAGAGAGACATGAGAAACAGGATTTCAGGCAAAGGAAATAGTATTTACAAAGCCTACAGATGAAAAGACCATGGTGTCACCCAGAAATTGTAAGTGGTTCAGAAGTCCAGAGCACTGACCAGCAGGTCCTCCTGGGGTGGTCCTGTGCATGTGGTGTTATTCTCTCGTTGTTTCATGGATGGGAACCTTGTGTTCCCCACACATGGAAGGCATACTCAAATATCATGGGCTTTGACTTCCATGAGAGCACAGCATGGGGGAGTCACAACATCTCAGTTAACCTCTTTGGGCTATGGTTGTCTCTTCTGCAAGCCATCTGGGACAAGGAATGTGAAAGCAATTTTCAAATGGAAGGGGATATCACTACTTCTCTTACCCTCTGCACTTCTGTGTTTGAGGCTGTACCATTGATACTCTTTGGATGATTGAATTGTTCACTTGACCAGCTCTGTTTCCTAGGGCTGCTCTCCGACGTCCTGCCCTGCTGTGTACGTGGCCTGCTCAGTCAGTACCACTGATGGTGATGAGACCATGGCCTCCTCTCCATCCCCATGACCTGCCAGAAAATACTTCTGATAGTTCTTTAAACTAGGTCCACTGGAGCTTCATGCTCTGGATGTAGGGGATATTCCACTGTGGCATCAGTGACCCCCTGGATTGCCAGGGTTGGTTGGCTGGGCAGGTGTCCCCTCTCTCCCCTGCTGCTCTGTGCATGCTACCTCTTGACTGCGGGAGGCACAATCTTCAGTCAAGGTTGAGAGAGGAGCTGTGTTCCCTGCTAGAAGCTCGTCACCTCCCCGGGCCCCTGTTTCCTTATCTATAAAACAGGAAAATTAGGCAGATGCTCTTTGACCTGTTTGCCCACCCGCTTCCCAAGAGTCCAGGCCAGACAGATCAGAGGCAGCCCAGGTATAGGGAGGGGAGGTATATGGGTAGGGTGAGCTGAAAGTAAAGCTATGTGCAGACCAGCATGACAAGTCATAGGGATCAGGGTAATTGAGGGAAGTGGAGTGCACCCCAGTTCCTCCTTCTAGGTGGGGCATGAGCTCTCCAGTTCTTCCTGGTCTCCTTCACAGCCCTCCCACGACTCCTTCGTTCCATCTGGCCTCCATGCTAGAGGATATACAGTCAACTCTTCAGCTTCAGTTTCCTCCCTGACGTCCTTGTCATTACCTTGCCCAGTTTCCTCACAACCTGACTCTGGGAATTTTCCCAAGCCCTCTGAATCATAATGGTTGCCTCCGTTTGTTGAGTAATTTCCATCTGTTGTGTCTGGTGCTGCACTAAGATTTTCCATACTTTATCTCATGGAGTCCTTATGAAATACCCTCTGAAGTAGGTTCTGCCCGAATGTGCCTTTCCTCGTTTTCACGTGGCTGCTTTGTTTCCATGCTTCATCCATCAGCTCAGCTGTTTCTTCTAATGTTTCACTGCCCTCTTTCTCCCACCACTTTCTATCACACCATCCTGCTTTGTTTGCTTTATAGCATTTGTTACGGAAATCATCCTCAGTTTTTCTGTATTGCTCATCACTCCTCCCTAGGATGTAAACTCTCCAAGAGCAGTAAACCATGAATGTTTTGCCCTCCATTGCCCACCCCCCACCGCCAGCATCTGGAAGAGTGCCTGGTATATACAGACATTCATAAACATTTATTGAATGAATCGGTACAATTATCACCATTTCACATATGAGAAATTGAAGCAGAGAGAGACTAAGTAACTTGTAGTTAATACAATGGCAGAGCTGGGGTTCGAACCCAAAGTTGCCTGTCTCCAAAAGAGACACCCTTAATCCTCATGTGTTTCTGACCCCATGGTGGTGTGACCTTTTTTTGCCTGATTTCTCCTTCTGGGCTGAAGTGGACTGGGTTACTTTTCTGCTCTGACATGCCACCTAATTGGTGCTGGGCCTCACTTTTCTTAACATGCAAGCTGATTTCCCAGAACTGTGCCTCTCATCTCTCCCTGTCTCCTCTCTGTGTAAATAGTCCGTGGTGAGGCTGAGTGTTTTCTCCATGGGCCTGGAAACTGCAGGAAGCAACATCATGTTTATCTCTCCACAAAGCTAACTTTCAAGAGGGCTTCAAATTGCCATCACTTTGGGTCTCTCCTCCCTAGATACCGTGACTCCAAGGATGAATAAGAAGATTGAGATTTGAGTCCCTGAAAAATACTCTGGAGGGAAGAAAAGATGAAAAATCCAGGGCCCATTTCTCTCTCTCTCTCTTTTTTTTTTATTTGAGAATTACATTTTATTTGACGGTCTTGCTGAGGACTTAAGTCTGGAAGACAGCCTCTCAGATGACTCTGACGGACTGCTTTAAAGAGGTAAGGGGAAGCCAGGATATATAGCCTGGTTTTTGCAAGAAACCAGGTAGTAGGAACACCAAAAGATTATTGTTAATGGAAGAAAAACAGGGACTTCCCTGGTGGTCCAGTGGTTAATACTCCAGGCTTCCACTGCAGGGGGTGTGGGTTCGATCCGTGGTTAGGGAACTAAGATCCTGCATGCTGTGTGGCACGGCAGGGCCCGTTTCTCTTAGTCATTTTTCAAGGAAATTGTAAAAATAGAAAATCTTGTTCTACTAGGAAACTATTTAAGGATGAAAGTACATGAAAATCACATATAGAATTGGGTAAGGAAGGCAAGAGCAGAACATGAAATTCCATCCCAGTTCTGGGAAGAATCAGAGGAAAGTGATGTGTCTACTTCTGTCCTTTCTTGGATTTTGTATTTATGGCACATAAATAAAGAAGGGATTGGACGAGGCGAGATGGGAACAAGAAAAAAATGTAGGCTTCCAAACGATACTGAAATGAGGTTAATGAAATCATGACGCAACCTCAGAAGTGTTTGTCTCAGAACATCCTAGGCCTATCCCAGCACTGTGACTTCAGAACAGACAAGGGAAGCTCAACATTTCTTGAGCAGCTCCCTGCCGTGGTTTTTCTCCATCCATAAGTCCTCTGTCCCTGCAAAAGTCAGTCTTGACACATGCTTTAAATGAGCCTTGATTGAAATATACTATATTTAACCGGCCCGCCCCCCACCACATTAAAACATGAAATCCCTTAAATAAGAGAAAATAAAATTCCAAAGGAGTCTGATTTAGAAATAGAGCGTCCCGGGACTTCCCTGGTGATCCAGTGGTTAAGACCCTGCGCTCCCAATGCAGGGGGCCCAGGTTTGATCCCTGGTCAGGGAACTAGATCCCGCACACCGCAACTAAAAGATCCCGCATGCCGTAATGAAGATCCTGCGTGCTGCAACTAAGACCCGGTGCAGGGACTTCCATGGTGGCGCAGTGGTTAAGAATCCGCCTGCCAATGCAGGGGACATGGGTTCGAGCCCTGGTCCGGGAAGATCCCACATGCCGCGGAGCAACTAAGCCCGTGCACCACAACTACTGAGCCCCTGTGCCACAACTACTGAAGCCCATGCACCTGGAGCCCGTGCTCCACAACAAGAGAATCCACTGCAGTGAGAAGCCCTGTGCACCACAATGAAGAGTAGCCCTCGCTCGCCGCAACTAGAGAAAGCCTGCGTGTAGCAACGAAGACCCAACGCAGCCAAAAAAACCAAAAATCCAAAAAAAACCCACCACAAACCTGGTGCAGCTAAATAAATAAATATTTAAAAAAAAGAAAGAAATAGTGCCTCCCATGTCCCCCACCCCCAATTTCTTTTCTTTCTTGCTAAGAGAAATTTCTTAAGGAAAAAAATCTCAAGAGGCAATATTGCTTGAAATGAGCCATTTGTTGTCTTTTTAAAAATTGGTTTACAACATTATATAGGTTTAATGTGTACAATATTATATTTCAACTTCTGTATACACTACAGCGTGCTCACCATCAAAGGTTTAATTTCTATCTGTCACCATACAGTTGACCCCCTTTAACCATTTTGCTCTCCCCCCATCTCCCTTCCCCTCTGGTAACCACTACTCTGTTCTCTGTATCTTCGTGTTCAGTTTTGCATGGTTTGGTTTGTTCATTTAGCTTGTTAAAACACTTTTTTTATTTAAAAAATTTTAAAATTCACATATGAATGAAATTGTACAGTATTTGTCTTAACTAGAATTCTACTGGAGACATTGAAGGCCTAGCATGTCATTTTCTTGTCTGTGTTGCTACTGGAGCTCGTCTGGGGCAGGAGCTGTGAGCTACTCATTACAGGCAGCCATGAAAGGGCTTTCCTTGGACTTGGGAGTGTTAGCAGTACACTCACGGAGGTCAGATAGATGCACAAGGCGCCCTAGAGAAAGAAGACTCCCCAAGTAACTTCAAGCTCCATGGATGAGATGAGGGAGGAGCAGGAAGTTGTGTATTCTTTATACCTTGGCAGGTGCCTGGGAGTGCACAAAGCCACAGGGTAAACTTGTGTACCTTCCCAAAGTTTACTATTTAGGGTTTGGGAAACGTATTTGCTTTCTGTTAAAATAAATATGTACATGTAATACAGAGCAGAAGGCAAAATCACATCGAGTTTTAAGGTGAAACACAATTTCAGAGAAATGATGTGTTTGTGGTGGGGCATTTGGGGCTCTGCTGCCCTCAGATGTCACCTGCTTCTGTGGGTTTATACTTCTCTGCTGTTCAAGGTCATCAGCATGTTTAAGGAGCATTAGCAAAATTGATCACATTGGTTTCTCTGGGGGGGAAAAGTGCTGATCAAAAGTGCCCAACCAAGGTACTGTACAGGGACAGAGGTTTCCCTGGAGTGTGTGTGTGTGTGTGTGTTGGGAGTGGGGAGGGGTGCCTCAGGCTATCCCAGGCTAGAGTCATCAACTATTTAAATCATATATTTTTTTTAAAAACTGCCTTTGTTCTGACTTCCTGCTCTCCTAGCAACCTTTCTTTGTAATTGGTTGCCCATGTCATTTTCCTGCAGTGCAGCATCTGGCTTTCTTGGCAGTTATATTTCTCACTGTGAATCAGTGGTTCTCAGCTAGGGACAATTCTGGCAACATCCCCACAGGGGACATTTGGCACCATCTAGAGACATTTTTAGTCGTCACAACTGGGGAAGGAGTGTGATCCTGGCATCTGGAGAGTAGAGACCAGGGATGCTGCTAAACGTCACACAATGCCCCCGCCACACACAACAGTTATCCAGCCCCCAAAAGTCAACAGTGCTGAGGTTGAGACACCTCAGCTGTAAATGACAAGTCGATATTTCTCTATCAGTCTCTTGTAAGCTAAGCTAGCTTGAATTTGCTGCTGGGAGACTAAACCACTCTCAGGTCTGATATAATAAAGTCTCTTAGCCTGTCAGGCTGAAGACCAGCACCTGGACTGAGACGAATTCACCAGTTGGAGCTCTGGGCAGCCTGCTTATCTCCTGTGACTTAAAAATGCTTTCCACTTTCTCTTGTCATATTTTAAAATACTCTTATTTTTCTTTCAGTTTAAAAAATGCAGTAAGTGAAATATGAATATATGTTGTAAAATTTTAGATAACAAGGGACAGGCAACCACTCTCTTTCTTGGACATTTGCATTTACACAAACACATATAGATTTTTAAAAACACAAGATCACACTCTGTACTTTTATCATACTTGCATTCTTCACTTACCATTCTACCCATGACAAGACAAAGAGATCTGCCTGATTCTTTTAAATTGTTGCACATGGTATTCCCTAAGATGGATAGGTTGCAATTGATTTAACCATTTCTTTATTGTTTGGCATTTCAGTTGTTTACAGTTTTCTGCTATTATAAGCATCTACGTGAGCATTTTGTCCATATATCCTTGTGCAAGGATGTCCTTGTGGGTTTACATGTGAACTTTGTGTAGATGCTTCCACTCGTCCTCCCAGAGGTTAAGCCAGTTTCTACTACAACCAGCAGTGAATGGGTGTGTCCTTTATTTTGCATCCTCAACAACATAAATTTGCTTAGTCTTTAGAAATTTTGTCAGTCTGATGAGTAGAAAATGGAAGCACCAGGTTGCCGTGTCACTGGTTACTAGGGAGGTTTCCACAACTTTTCGTATGCATGGGGCCGTCTGTATGCATCTTGTTTTTAGAAACCCTCAGTTCCTGAGAAAGAATAGAACTCACTCGTTGGCCCAGATTTCCAGGGATCTAGGCTCTAGGAAGACTAAGAATGTCCTCTAGTTCCCTGGCTCCTAAAATAACCAGGCTCTAGTGAAGCAAAGGCAGGGAAAGGATTTCTCTTTGTGTCTGGATCCCTGGACTCGGCTTTACCTTGATCTGGCTGGAGCAGGATGATGAATGGGGAGAAGTGAGGCGGGTGTCCTTCGGGTCCCAAACCTCTGGACACCTCCCCGCCAAGGAAGAGCTCACACCTGTGATTGGTGCTTCTTTCGGCATCATCTTGAGTAATTGCCCTTTGCTTCAGTTTTGCCACTTACTGCATTCGTGTTGTCGTCATAGTTAGCCATTTGCCTTTTTGACCTTCTTCTTAATCAGAAACCTTTGGAGTTATTCATCCCTGCCTCTCGAGGCCTAGCACCTTGTCTTCTGGTAATTGTAGCTGCTCTATAAATGTTAGTGGAAAGGGTGTTTTTCTTTCTTCATCTAAGTAGAAGGATCTTTGACTAGAAGCTCTGAGTCACTCTTTTTTTGTGTGTGAAAGCATACAGATCTTGAGGAAAAGACAGCATTGGCTGTCTGAAAATAGGTACCCATATGAGCTTTACAAACACCCTTAAGGGAAAAAGAATATTTGAAAGGATGGATGTGTATGTATTCATGATATGCATGTTTCCATGTACACATGTGTATGTACATGCACATGTATACACGTATGTAGACAGACATATGTATACACACATTTTTATAATTTTTGGTCCTTTTATTTTTCTATTATAGCAATAATACCTATTCCCTATTTAAGATTTCAAATAGTATAGAAGGGTATATGTAAAATGAAAAAGCTTTTTGCTCTCCCCGACCTTACCACCCCACTTCCTAGAGGGGCACATTACCCTATATCTTCAAATGTTAATTTTTACAAATTAATGGTATAGTTACAACTATAAACCTAAATGTTATACCTTTATTTTTTGATTTGTCGATATTTTATCAATTGGACAATAGCTCTTGGCATCTTACTATTGTGGCTGAAATTTAGCAATTACATTACCTACTGCTGCTCTTTTCCTCTCCTTTTCCTGTCTCATTCTTCTTTTTTCAGAGTCACTTCTTGATGGTTGCCACCTTTACCACAGCCAGACTCAGGAGGGCAACCCTTTGAAAGCAGACAGAGCAAATTCCTGGCAGGTCAAATCATTAGGTAGAAATTTTAGTGGGTTGCCATTTCCCAAGCCTGGAAAAGCAACAAGAAAACTAGTTTCTGTTTTGATTTGTTTTGTTTTCCCCTGGAAGGTAACTCAAAAATATCTTCTTTAGCAGACTGTCGCCAACAAACCAAATTCCACCATCAGGCATGCATACTCTCGGTTTCATTAAAACTTTTCCCTTTATTAAAATAATATTTACTTACCATCTACCCAGCTCCTGGAACGATTCCACTCTGCTTCCTCTAGGTAGGCTTTTTAAAATTTAAAAACATTTTAAGAGAGGGGATTTTGCACTTTAAAAATTTTCTGAAAAAGCAAAAAATAACGCACAAGAATCACATTAGAAAATGAGAAAGATACTTAAGTTGAAAAAATAAAAATACCGGGGTTGGAGACATGGAGGTGTAAGGTTTTAGAGCAATTTCTTTTGCGTCACAAAACAGGGAGAATCTCAGGATGCCAAGAGCAGAAGTTCAAGAGTGCGATTTGTCGGAGGGTGTTAAGAACCATTTCTCCTTTGGAGACACAGCTGGAGCGATGGGATAGAACCGTATGGAAGGGGAAGGGAGTACACAGGGAGCTCCGAGAAAGACTGCCTTGGTTCAAGCCCAGCTCTACTATTATTAGCTGTGTAATTTGGGGCAAGTTATTCAGCCTCTCTGTGCCTCAGTTTCTGTGTGGGTCCTTGTGAATATTAAAGGAAATAATGAGTTTGGTACAGTGCTTGGCACATAATGAGCCATTACTATTATAAATGTTATTTTTACCGAGGCGATGAACACCAACAATCTATTTTATGTACAATTCCGAGCAAGCTGGAGCAGACCTGAGGAGTAGTTGAACTTGGCCGTATAACAGTTTAGTTACAAGGGTATTTCAATTAATTATACGAGCTTTGTTCTAACACTTATTATGTTGTTGCAAGAAGAAACTGAGATTAATAAAAAGGTTACACTGTTTACTGAGTAAAGAGCAACCCTATATTTGGTGAGAAAATGTATTAATTCTGTGACAGGATGCGCATACCTGTTTCTCCATGTTAGATGTGCTAAGGTGCTGGACTTATTAGCAAATAAGTGTGTAGCAACTGCTCAGAGTTCAGACAGAGAGTCTAGGTGGAATTGATGAGTCTTGGTAAGTCCTTGGTTGTCGTCCCAAAGTTTTCAGGTGGTGTGTGATCACAACACACGCCACACATCCTATTCACTGGATGTGAATCATTTTGTCACATCCTTTCAGAGACACACCTACCTGAGAGAGTATCTCCTTAGAAGAAGTATCACCCACGGGTCAGGTGTAATGAATCCGTGCTAAGGAGTCTCTGAGAAGGTGGGCGTGAGGTTGGAGTGAGAGAAAGGGACTGGAACCATGAGGGGAAGGGAAGGGACTACAGGCCTGGGGCCAGGAGATAGCAGAATCTTCCTTTCAAACTTCACCTGAGAGGAAGGAGGAAGGTGGAAGGTAAAGCAATTGGGCAGAAGGTAGGGCTTCTTTAGCCTCAGAATCAACCAAAAGGGCTCAGAATTAAAACCAAAATATGGCACCAGCTATCTAATTTTCATTTTTACTCCAGCATTTTGCTGTATTTCCTTCTTCTTCTTTTTTTTTCTGACCGTGCCATGCGGCATATGGGATCTTAGTTCCCTGACCAGGGATCAAACCCATGGCCCCTGCAGTGGAAACTCATAGTCTTAACCACTGGACCGCCAGGGAAGTCCCTGCATTTCCTTTTTCTTGATCAACAAATTAATATTGACCCATTGTAGAAAACTATAGAAAAGTTACATAATTCCATTATGTAGAGACAACCCCTGTTAACACTTTGATAATTTCTCTTCAGCCTTTGTTCTGATATAGACATTTTTCTTTATTTGTTTGCGACCATGCTCTATATTCATTATTTTACATGTGTCTTTTCTTTTTTAAATTGCATTTTATTATTTTAAAAATTGAGCTACAATTGACATGTAACAGTATGTAGTTTCAGGTGTACAGTAGGATGATTTGAAATTTGTATGTATTGCGAAATGAACACAATAAGTCTAGTTAACATCCATCACCATACATAGTTACAAATTTTTTTTCTTGTGGTGAGAACTTTTAAGGTCTACTCCCTTCGCAGCTTTCAAATTTGCAACACAGTATTACTAACTATAGTCGCGGCGCTGCACATTACATCCCCATGACGTTTATGTTATAACTGGAAGTTTGTACTTTTCGACCCCCTTCCTCCATTTTGCTCCTAACCTCTGGCAACCACCAGTCTGTTCTCTGTATCTATGAGTTCAGTCGTTTTTTTTTTTTTTTTTTTAATTTCACATGTAAGTAAGATCATATGGTCTTTGTCTTTCTCTGTCTGACTTATTTCACTTAGCACAGTGCCCTCAAGTTTTATCCGTGTTGTCACAAATGGCAAGATTTCCTTCTTTTTATGGCTGAATAATATTCCATTGTAAACATATGGCACATTTTCTTTATCTGTTCATCCAGCGATGAACAATTTGGTGGCTTCCATGTCTTGGTTTTGTAAATGATGCTGCAGTGAACATGGGGGTGCTTATATCTTTTCGAGTTAGTGTCTTTGTTTCTCTTGGTTAAATACTCAGAAGTGGAATTGCTGACATATAACATTATAGTAGTTCTATTTTTAGTTTTTTGAGGAATCTGCATAGTGTTTTCCACAGTGGCTGCACCAATTTACGTTCCCACCAACAGTGCACAAGGGTTCCCTTTTCTCCAGATCCTCACCAACACTTGTTACTTCTTTCCTTTTTGATAATAGCCATTCCAATAGATGTGGGGTGATCTCCTTGTTTTGATTTGCATTTTCCTGATGATTAGTGACATTGAGCACCTTTTCATGTGTCTGTTGGCCATCTGTGTGTCTTTGGAAAATGTCTATTCTCTGCCCATTTTTAATGGGATTGTTTGGTTTTGCTATTGAGTGTGTGAGTTCTTTATATATTTTGGATATTAACCCCTTATCAGATATATGATTTGCAAATATTTTCTCCCATTTGATAGGCTACCTTTTCATTTTGGTAATGGCTTCCTTTGCTGTGCAGAAGCCTGTTAGTTTAATGTAGTCCTACTTGTTTATTTTTGCTTTTGTTGCCTGGGCTTTTGGTATCAAATCCAAAAAATCATCACCAAAATTGACATCAAGCTTACCACTTATGTTTTCTTCTGTGAATTTTATGGCTTCAGGTCTTACATTCAAGTCTTTAATTTATTTTGAGTTGATTTGTGTGTGTGGTATAAAATAGTGGTCTAGTTTCATCCTTTTGCACGTAGATGTCCAGTTTTCCTTACATTGTTCATTGAAGAGATGTTCCTTTCCCATGTCTTTTCTGCATAACATGTCACCACATTTCCTCGTAACTTTTAGGACCCCTTTGTGAACATTATTTTTAATGCCTGCTTAATATTCCATTGTATTGAAGAGACATGTATTACTCAGCTATTTCCTTAATGTTGGACATTAAGTTGCTTCCAATCTTTTTTCTAGTTATAAGTAACATTAACATGATGGTTCTTATATGTAAATCATTTGTCCATATTTCTTTTTGGCCGCGAGGCATGTGGGATCTTAGTTCCCCGACCAGGGATCGAAACTGCGCCCCCTGCACTGCAAGCGTGGAGTCTTAACCACTGAAGCGCCAGGGAAGTCCCTGTTGTTCATACTTCTGATTGCTTCATTAAGATAGATGCTTAGACGTGGAATTACTGGGTCAAAGCGAATGCCGGTGTGACTTCCGGAAAACTTACACCAATTTGTACTCTCAGCTGGTTTTTATAAAGCGTGGGAATTTTACAAGCTCTATTTATGTGCCTTCCCAGATTCTCAGCCCGTTATTTTATTTCTCCCTCCATAATCATGCAGGTTCTACTCCTTCCTTCCCTTGCTCTCCCTGCTCTGACTGGGAGGCATGTTGGAGTCACCATTTTACTTGGCTGTCAACTTACTGCCTGGAGGATGTTGGATCCTAGTGATTTCTCGGAGTTTGGGCTGGTATATTTTTCTCACACTTCCTAAGGATTCCCAGATACAGCCAGTGAAGAGGCAGGAGAATTCTAGTGCTAAAAATCAATCAATCAGTCAGCCAAACAAACACACATCCCCCCTGAGGCTCATATACATATAGTCACCCCTAATCTCCCAACCTTGCTCTCCCTACTTCCAGGCTCACCTGAGAAGTAGTCAAAGGTTGAGGAAGAATGGGAATGGTTGTCTTTCCTCCTTCCCTCCCTCCCTTCCTTCCTTCCTTCCTCCCTTTCTTCCTTCTTTCCTTCCTCTCCTTCTCCTTTCATTCACCCCTTTGCACACATTACCTGTTAGATACCAGGCACTCTGCTAGATGCTGGGGTTAAGGGACAGGTAACACCAGATTTGGCAGTCAGAGTTCTTACTTACAGCCCAGAAACTGAGTCCAGTAAACTTATTAGTAAAAGGGATGTGTCAGAAGGATCCTGGTCACTTAGAGTGATGGGAGCTGGAGAGCAGGACTTGCACAACAAGCAGGGCCAAGGGAGCCAGGCTGCAGAGAGCACAGCCCAGGCCCCACCCCAGGGGCCGTCTGCTGGTTAGGGCTCACTGCCGGCGCCACCCTGCTGGGGCAGCCACCATGATGGCTAGAGCATGAAAAAGCTCTGAATGAATCTACCTCTTTGCTTTCCTCCCTCCAGCTTTTTATTCCTGGGTGGAGACCTCTGATTGGGTGAGGCCAGGTATGTGATCGTGAGTACAGGGAGGGTACACTGGTGCCCTTGGCTTCTGTTGGGGGAGTCGAGGCCCAGCCTCTCACCATCTCTCACTCAGTGGAGGATTTTCCACTGAGCGGAAATAGGAAAGGGGTATTCATCAATACTCTGTAATGGCCTATATGGGAAAAGAATCTAAAAAAAGAGTGGATATATGTATATGTATAACTGATTCACTTTGCTGTACACCTGAAACTAACTCTGCATTGTAAATCAACTCTACTCCAATAAAATTTTTTAAAAAAAATTTTTAAAAAGTCCCATGAATTGAGAACATCAAGGATAAAGGTGGAGAAAGAGAAAACTGAAGAGGTAGGAAATGTTAAGAAGATAGAACTTGGAGACTCATTGAAAGTGGGAGACAAAGAAGAGCAAAGGAGATTCAGGTGATGTGCAGATTTCGGGACTTAGCAAGAAAATGGGTGGTGGAGAGAGTCAACAAAATGAAGAACACAGGTTTTGAGGGGAAAATCAAGTTCGGTTTTATATATGCTGAGTCCAGGACAGCGCCAGTGGAGATGTCTACAGGCTGCCAAGTTTGGGTTTGTTCATCAGTTAATCACCAGTTACGTTCCAGGAGCTGTTCCACGTGCTGGAGCTGCAGCAGAGAACAGGAGGTGACCGTCTTTGCTCTCATGAAGCTTCCATTCTCGGGCAGCTCTGGTCAGGAGCAGAAGAGAACAGGAGAGCTGGATGTCTAGATTTAGGGTTCACCCACACGGGGGTGAAGCTTTGGGCATGGATGGGGCAACCTGGAAGGGTGTAGAAAGGAAGAGAAGAGGGCTGTGGATGGAGCACGTGACACACAGGACTTAAGGAGGAAGAAGAGACAGCAGTGGGGCTTGAGAATGAGCTGCCATCTCCCATCTGTGGCCTCTCTAATTCCGAAAGCCGTGGCTGGTATCTGCCGGGAGTTGTTAAAGGAGAGCCCTGAAACGGTCCCGGAGCATCCAGACAACAGCTGGTGTGGGGCAGGCGCTTCTGATGCAGTGGTCCTCAGATGGATTTCAGTATCAGCCCGCTCCACTCTCCCTTCTCCTCCTTCTCTCAAATTCTGTCTTGCAGAGACAATCTCCTTGTCTCCTCTGCAGCAGACGCTCTGTTCTATAGCAACACCTCATCAATCACAGTAAAAAACCTGCTTCCTGCCTCTGGGATAACAGCGTCATAATGCGGCAAGTATCTGGGGAGGTCCTGACAGAAGATGGCAAAACTGGTGGGCTGTGAAGCTGCCTTCATAACCTCCTATGTTGGATTCCTTTTGGCTGCATTCATATCAGTTTATCTCTCTCCATAGCCCCACAGTACGTGGTGTCCCAGTTCTGGAACTACTGGTATTTACTGCTGTGCCAAGGAGGCTCATTGCATAAGTCCTTCGGAAAGAGGACATCGCCCTGATCATTTTGACATCCCTGCCCTGGGGAGCTGCGGCCTGAGAAATGGGCCCCAACTTTCTCCTCTGCTACTAGTCAGACTCCCAGCATCTTAAAACTGGAAAAGAGTTTTGGGGGGTGTATTAGTCAGGGTTCTGTAGAGAAACAGAACCAACAGGATGTATACACATACACACATATACATATATATGATATATACACGTATATACATGTATACTTTTTTTTAAAAAAAAGGAATTGGCTCTTACAATTATGGAGGTTTGGAAAGAATCTAAAATAAATCTGCAGGGTAAGCTGGGAGGCTGGAGACCCAGGGAAGAGATGAGTTCGAGTCCTAAGGCCATTTGCTGTCAGAATTCCCTCTTGTTCAGGGGAAGTCAATCTTTGTTTCATTCAGGCCTTCAGATGATTGGATGAGCCCCACCCTCCCAACTACATTACAGAGGGCAATCTGCTTTACTCAAAGTCCACGGAGTCAATGTCAATCTCATCCCAAAACACCCTCACAGAAACACCCAGAATAATGTTGGGCACCATGGCCCAGCCATGTTGACACATGAAATTAACCATCACAGGAGTCATTGAGTTCAGCCCCATCACTTGACAAGTTGGGAGATGGGGATCCAGGGAGGCTTGGTGATCTGCCTGTAGTTGTGCAGTGATTTAGTGGTGGTGGGGAGGGTGGTTTGCAGATGGAGATTACAGGTGTCCTGGCTACAGTCCTGCCCCCTTTGCACTAACACCACTCACTCGAGTATTTCCCCACTGGGGCTGGGTGGCGACCCAGGGCATGAGGAGATTGCTTATTGTTTTGGCACCAAATAAAGGGGAGTCCCACCACGTCATCATTTAGTTGCTTTGGATTGGCTTGTTTATAGAGCTGCAGTGTACATTTCAGAGGAGAACTCTTTGGGAAGCTTGGTGTGTAACTTTGGGGATCTTCCAGCTTGGTACCTCAGTTAGAATTCTGGAAAAGTGGGACTTCCCTGGTGGTGCAGTGGTTAAGAATCTGCCTGCCAATGCAGGGCACACGGGTTCGAGCCCTGGTCCGGGAAGATCCCACATGCCGCGGAGCAACTAAGCCCGTGTGCCACAACTACTGAGCTTGTGCTCTAGAGCCTGTGAGCCACAACTACTGAGCCTGCGTGCCACAACTACTGAAGCCCACACGCCTAGAGCCTGTGCTCTGCAACAAGAGAAGCCACCGTAATGAGAAGCCCGCACACTGCAACGAAGAGTAGCCCCTGCTCTTTGCAAGTAGAGAGAGCCCGCGCCCAGCAACAAAGAGCCAACACAGCCAAAAATAAATTTTAAAAACTCCAATAAACAAAAAAAAGAATTCCAGGAAAGTGAATGGCTGAAACCTGAGGATGTTTTCCTGGAATGAATGCCTTTAATCAAGCCATAAATCCCCTCTGCAGTATATATCTTACTGTCTCCCTTGTTTTCCAGGGGAATTTTATAGTACAATTTTGAGCACTTGCCATGTACCTCAATAAATACTTGTTGGGTATTTATGAATAATATAAAATTCATCCTGACTTTCAGTCCAGGTTGGGAAGATAGGGTGTGATTCTTTACCATGGCCCTGACTCATTTCCTGAATGGTCAGTCTAAGTCCTGCCTCTTTCTTCATGTAACCTATCAGTCACTTGCTCACTTACCAGCACCTGGTATTCCCCCCAGCACTAGGAACATACCATGTCAGAAGGAATCTGATCTCTAAGTCACAGAGGGTGGGTGGACTCAGAAGTATAGGGCTTGTCTATCCCTTTGTGGAAGAGCTGAATTTAGAAATGACAGCGACCGTGTTATATAGTGATAATGGTCATGATGATGGTAATAACAGTGGCCTTTCATTGAGAGGTGACTAGGTACCAGCCACTGTGCTAAGTAAGTACTGTGTTAAGTTTCTATGCATTTGATCTCGTTCAGATCTCTCTGCCCTTATGGCAATTGTGAAACCTGGTTCTCAGAAGTTTTTCCATTGGAGCAAAGTGGAATGCCCAGGACATGACCCAGAATAGTGTTAATATAACATGTGAGACACATGAAGCATGGGATTGGTCAAGGCGGGGGTGGGTGTGCAAATATGGTGTCGGGCTTCCCTGGTGGCGCAGTGGTTGAGAGTCCACCTGCCGATGGAGGGGACACGGGTTCGTGCCCTGGTCCGGGAGGATCCCACATGCCGCGGAGCGGCTGGGCTCGTGAGCCATGGCTGCTGAGCCTGCGCGTCTGGAGCCTGTGCTCCGCCACGGGAGAGGCCACAGCAGTGAAAGGCCCGCGTACTGCAAAAAAAAAAAAAAAAAATATATATATATATATATATATATATATGGTGTCATATGGGAGGAATCTCTGAGAAGCATTTTTGAGCCATATGGGGCTAAGGGCTGCTCATTTGCTGATTGTGCTGGGATCCTTTGTAGAGGAGGACTTTATGCAAAATAATAGAGGGGCTCAACTTTACTGCGGATGACCTGGTCCAAAGTACTGCCTCTCATAGCCAAAGTGCTTGGCTCCCTGCTCCAAGTCAAAGAAGGAACAGTGATGGGAGCTTGGAGTAAATGATAATAGACAATATCATTGAATCAATTAGGGATGCTTTAGGCTGTGAGTGACAATTGATTAATAGTGGCTTAAATACTCAAGCATTTATTATCTCACTTAAGAACTCTGGAGGAAGGCATTCAGAGGTTGGTTCATCAGCTCTAGGGTCTCATCAAGGATCTAGGGTCATTCTTCATTTCGGCTTCTCTGTCCTTAGCTTTTGACTATCGCCTTCATGTTTACCACTTCATGGTCACAAAATAGCTACCACAGCTCCAAGCATTGCATCTGAATTCAAGGAAGAAAGATGAAAGAAAATGTGTGTGTGTGTGTGTGCACGCACATGTGCGTGCATGTGCATGCAGGTTGGGGACACTTATGTGTATTATCTCATGCCTGCCTCCTTTATAGGAAAGCAAAAAAATTTCCAGAAGCCTCTCAGATGACTTCTCTTAACTTTCATAGGCCAGAACAAGGTCAAATAGACATTCCCAGGCACAACGGAAGCTGGGAAAGTCAGTATCTAACAGAGGAATAGGATTATTGTGACCATATCATATCAATTTTAATTCAGAGTCTGGGGCAGGCACAGTGCTTTCTTGAACAAAATTGGGGTTCTGAAAACAAGGAAGAAGGGTGTCTGTGTGTGAGTATCTTCTGTAATAACAGCTAGCATCATCTCACTAAATTCTCACAATAACTCTTGCATTGGGAGTTATTACTATCCCTGTTTCACACTGAGGAAACTGAAGGTTAGAATGGTGAAGTGATTTGTCTGAGGTCATGTAAGCTATTGAGTGTCTTTACCATGTGTCCTTAGGTCCTTAAGGTCCAGACCTCATATTTCCTTTGCACTCCCCTTAGTGCCTGTGTAGCTTGGCAAGCCTGCCCCTAAAGCTGGCTGGTTGAACGACGGAATGATGGCACATGCACGTAGGGCAGAGGGTCATGTATGGAGATCTTATACTGGGAATATGGGATCAGCAGCCTCTTGTTTCACTGGATGGAGAAGTTGCTTCCCCTGAGGAAGATTCTCTGGACTTCATGGAAACGACTTTAGATGAGAGACCTCCCTTGGGAAGAGGTTTCCAGCAGTAAGTAGAGGCTCTGAGAGGGACTCAGTGGATCAGGAGGCTGAGTTCCCCAACAGCCTCTCGGTGTGATCAACAGCTCTGCAGAATTTGGAGCTCAATTTGGAAGTAACTGTCACATAGAAGAGAAGTTGACTTCCTCGGCGTCCTTCCTGTGAGCAGAATTAGAACAAATCAGAATCAGAACATATTAGAGTTAGAACAGACTATCAGAAAGAAGTGTTTCATTGGGCCAAAAGTATAGCTTTTGGCAGCAGAAAGATCTGGTTTTGAATCCTGTTGTTGTGTCAGTTAAGTGAAATAATATATATAAGCTGAGAGAACGTAAATGCTTCCTGTCTTGAATCAAATTAAGGTTGTCCAGTTATAGAATAGAATGCCAGTGAGATTGAGGCCTCCTTGTCACCCAGGTATTCAAGCATTTAACCCATTATTTGGGGTTAAATAAGTTAACAGCAATAGCACCACCACCAACAGCCCCAAACAGTCAACGTTTATTGAGAAGTTACTCTAAGAGACTATAATTATCTTTTACTGAATGTTTAGTATGTGCCAGCACCTTGCTGAGCACTTTACATGGATTTTCTCACTTAATCCTCATAGCAATTCTAGGAGGTAGACGCTACTGTTACCCCTATTATATGACTGAGAAGACTAGAGTGAAAAAAGGAAAAGAAACCTGGCCAGAGTCAGCTGGTGATGGAGAGGGGGTTGGAGGCCAGATCCACCTCTTGCTGTGGCCCGAGCTGTTAATCAGCAGGGCACGTGGTTCCTGTGAAATGGACCCTTACTTGGGTGAAGATTGCAGGAGATAGTGGTTCCCAGGCTTTCCTATGTCTTATCAGGATTCTGTCAAAAAACCGGAGCCTGTCATGACAGATTCAAAAAGCCCAGTTTTCCCAAGGACTTTCATATCTTTATAGTTATTAAAAAATAAGTTTTAAAAGCAGATAACTCTGTCTTGTAGTAAATTCTATTGCTATAGCTTTAAAACACAAATGAAAGTAACAACTGCTCTGGCAGTCGAAGATGGTGGTGATAGTGAACGTGAAGCGTGCTACCGTCTGCATGTCCTTCCTTGCCCAGCCTAGAGCCCCTGGTTGCCGAATCAACCAGGCCCTTGCCCTCTCTCCCTCTGTTAGATTCAACTGACAAAATTCCATCTCTCCTCCTACTCTTCATCTGTACCAAGTAGCTGAATAAGGCTGGAGAAAGTCACTCAATGATGTTGACTAATCTCACTTTAAGTTGAGGACCATCGTTTTTAAGAAGGCTCCCAGGCACACACAGGCTTTCTACTGCATTTCTCTCGTCAGTTTCTCGGGTCCCATTCTCCCAGAGGGCTATTTCACTACCCTTCTCCTCCAGTCTCTCACATCTCCTCCCTCATCCTCACTCTCATGGAGAAAATAGAAACTACTGGAAGAGAACTTCCTCTTCCTTCCACTACCAGGTCTACAGACCTCCCAGCAATCGTCTCCTACTGCCCCTCCCCCTGTGGTCCTTGCTCCTTGGCAAGGCCCAGCCTTGTACTCACACTCTGAATCCAACTCCCATCCCCTTCTCTAGCACTTAGCCTGTCTAGTTATCCTCTCTTCCTTCTGCATCATCACGTTTCCCGTTTCCTTCTGGATGATCCCCTTCATTGCACAGATCCATCGTCATATGTATTGATATGTACCATCTTAAAGAAAGAAGAGGAGAAGGGATCTCCCTTGGCTTCTTGTCCGTCTCCTGCCACATTTCTATTCTCCCTCGGAAAAAAAAAAATTATGGAAGTAGTTGTTTATCTTCTCTGTATCCATTTCTTCAGTTCCCATTCTCCTTTTTTCCTCCATGGAGGAGATAGACTATTACCAAGTAAAACGTGAATGATCACGATGTTCTTGTGTGGTGAGAAGTGCTATGAAGAAATGAAAGTGATGAGGTTGGGCTAGTGTAGTCTGAGCGGTCCCGAAGGCCTTGTAAGAAAGTGACTTCTGAGCGGGGTCCATCCAGGGATGGCACAGGACATGGCCAGCCATAATCATGCTTAAGAAAAGTTTTTGTTGAATAGCTCTTTCTCATTCTTTTGTTTTAAATGGTAAGATATAGCACATACAAGTCCTTAAAAACAAATACATCCTTTGAACAGTATAGCTTAGCTTTTCCTGTTTCTAAATTTTATATGAGTTGAATAATAGTGTATGCATTCTTTTGTGTCTTATTTCTTTTAAAAGCTCAGCATTATGTTTGTGGTATTTATCCGTGTTGTTGTCTCTGAGAGTTTACTTCCACTGATGCCGTATTATTCCATTACATCAATATACCCAATTCATGATCTATTATTGATGGACATTGGGTTGTTTCAATGTCACTAGGAGCGTTTTTTTTTTTTTAAGTACAAAGATAATTTTATTTGAAGTATAGTTGATTTACAATGACATGTTAGTTTCTGGTGTGCAGCAAAGTTATTCAGTGTTATATACATATATATATATTCTTTTTCAGATTATTTTCCATTATAGGTTATTATAAGATATTGAATATAGTTCCCATTATTTTTTTTTCTTTTTTCCGTTAACATCTTTATTGGAGTATAATTGCGTTACAATATTGTGTTAGTTTCTGCTGTGTAACAAAGTGAACCAGCTATATGCGTACGTATATCCCCATATCCCCTCCCTCTTGCGTCTCCCTGCCACACTCCTTACCCAACTCCTCTAGGTGGTCGCAAAGCACCGAGCTGATCTCCCTGTGCTATGCAGCTGCTTCCCACTAGCTATCTGTTTTACATTTGGTAGTGTATATATGTCAATGTTACTCTCTCACTTCGTCCCAGCTTACCCTTCCCCCTCCCTGTGTCCTCAAGTCCATTCTCTATATCTGTGTCTTTATTTCTGTCCCGCCCCTAGGTTCATCAGAACCTTTTTTTTTAGATTCCATATATATGTGTTAGCATACGGTATTTGTTTTTCTCTTTCTGACTTACTTCACTCTGTATGACAGACTCTAGATCCATCCACCTCACTACAGATAACTCAATTTTGTTTCTTTTTATGGCTGAGTAATATTCCATTATACATCTTCTTTATCCATTCATCTGTCAATGGACACTTAGGTTGCTTCCATGTTCTGGCTATTGTAAATAGTGCTGCAGTGAACATTGTGGTACATGACTTTTTTTTTTTTTTTTTGCAGTACGCGGGCCTCTCACCGTTGTGGCCCCTTCCGTTGCGGAGCACAGGCTCCGGACGCGCAGGCTCAGCGGCCATGGCTCACGGGCCCAGCCGCTCCACGGCATGTGGGATCCTCCTGGACCAGGGCACGAACCCGAGTCCCCTGCATTGGCAGGCGGACTCTCAACCACTGTGCCACCAGGGAAGCCCTACATGACTCTTTTTGAATTATGGTTTTCTCAGGGTATATGCCCAGTAGTGGGATTGCTGGGTCATATGATAGTTCTATTTTTAGTTTTTTAAGGAACCTCCATACTGTTCTCCATAGTGGCTCTTTCAATTTACATTCCCACCAACAGTGCAAGAGGGTTCCCTTTTCTCTACACCCTCTCCAGCATTTATTGTTTGTAGATTTTTTGATGATGGTCATTCTGACTGGAGTGAGGTGATACCTCATTGTAGTTTTGATTTGCATTTCTCTAATAATTAGTGATGTTGAGCATCTTTTCATGTGTTTGTTGGCAACCTGTATATCTTCTTTGGAGAAATGTCTATTTAGGTCGTCTACCCATTTTTGGATTGGGTTGTTTCTTTCTTTGATATTGAGCTGCATGAGCTGCTTGTATATTTTGGAGATTAATCCTTTGTCAGTTGCTTTGTTTGCAAATATTTTCTCCCATTCTGAGGGTTGCCTTTTATCTTGTTTATGGTTTCCTTTGCTGTGCAAAAGCTTTTAAGTTTCATTAGGTCCCATTTGTTTATTTTTGTTTTCATTTCCGTGTCTCTAGGAGGTGGGTCTTTGTTTTCCTCTAAGGAAACGAAGTTTTCCTATAAGAGTTTTATAGTGTCTGGCCTTACATTTGGGTCTTTAATCCATTTTGAGCTTATTTTTGTGTATGGTGTTAGGAAGTGTTCTAATTTCATTCTTTTACATGTAGCTGTCCAGTTTTTCCAGCACCATTTATTGAAGAGGAAGTCTTTCCTCCATTATATACTCTTGCCTCCTTTATCAAAGCTAAGGTGACCATATATGCATGCGTTTATCTCTGGGCTTTCTATCCTGTTACATTGGACTGTATTTCTGTTTTTGTGCCAGTACCATACTGACTTGATTACTGTAGCTTTGTAGTACAGTCTGAAGTCTGGGAGTCTGATTTCACCAGCTCTGTTTTTCTTTCTCAAGATTGCTTTGGCTATTCAGGGTCTTTTGTGTTTCCATACAAATTGTGAAATTTTTTGTTCTAGTTCTGTAAAAGATGCCATTGGTAGTTTGATAGGGATTGCATTGAATCTGTAGATTGCTTTGGGGAGTATAGTCATTTTCACAATGTTGATTCTTCCTATCCAAGAACATGGTATATCTCTCCATCTGTTTATATCATCTTTAATTTCTTTCATCAGTGTCTTATAGTTTTCTGCATACAGGTCTTTTGTCTCCTTAGGTAGGTTTATTCCTAGGTATTTTATTCTTTTTGTTGCATGGTAAATGGGAGTGTTTCCTTAATTTCTCTTTCAGATTTTTCATCATTAGTGTATAGGAATGCAAGAGATTTCTGTGCATTAATTTTGTGTCCTGCTACTCTACCAAATTCATTGATTAGCTCTAGTAGTTTTCTGGTAGCATCTTTAGGATTACCTATGTGTAATATCATGTTATCTGCAAACAGTGACAGTTTTACTATCTCTTTTCCAATTTGGATTCCTTTTTTGTGTGTGTGCTACGTGGGCCTGTCACTGTTGTGGCCTCTCCTGTTGCAGAGCACAGGCTCTGGACGCTCAGGCTCAGTGGCCATGGCTCACAGGCCCAGCCGCTCCGCGGCATGTGGGATCTTCCCAGACCAGAGCATGAACCCGTGTCCCCTGCATCGGCAGGCGGACTCTCAACCATTGCACCACCAGGGAAGCCCTGGATTCCTTTTTTTTCTTTTTCTTCTCTGATTGCTGTGGCTAAAACTTCCAAAACTATGTTGAATAAAGTGGTGAGAATGGGCAACCTTGTCTTATTCCTGATCTTAGAGGAAGTAGTTTCAGTTTCTCACAATTGAGAACAATGTTGGCTGTGGGTTTGTCATATATGGCCTTTATTATGTTGAAGTAGGTTCCCTCTATGCCTACTTTCTGGAGAGTTTTTACCATAAATGGGTGTTGAATTTTGTCAAAAGCTTTTTCTGCATCCATTGAGATCATCATATGGTTTTCATCTTTCATTTTGTTAATATGGTGTATCACATTGATTGATTTGCATATATTGAAGAATCCTTGCATTCCTGGGATAAACCCCACTTGATCATGGTGTATGATCCTTTTAATATGCTGTTGGATTCTGTTTGCTAGTATTTTGTTGAGGATTTTGCATCTATGTTCATCAGTGATATTGGCCTGTAGTTTTCTTTTTTTGTGATATCTTTGTCTGGTTTTGGTATCAGGATGATGGTGGCCTTATAGAATGAATTTGGGAGTGTTCCTTCCTCTGCAATTTCTTGGAAGAGTTTGAAAAGGATGGGTGTTAGCTCTTCTCTAAATGTTTGATAGAATTCACCTGTGAAGCCATCCGGTCCTGGACTTTTGTTTGTTGGAAGATTTTTAATCACAGTTTCAATTACAGTGCTTGTGATTGGTCTGTTTATATTTTCTATTTCTTCTGGGTTAAGTCTCGGAAGGTTGTGCTTTTCTAAGAATTTGTCCATTTCTTCCAGGTTTTCCATTTTATTGGCATAGAGTTGCTTGCAGTAATCTCTCATGATCCTTTGTATTTATTCAGTGTCTGTTGTAACTTCTTTTTCATTTCTAATTCTATTGATCTGAGTCTTCTCCCTTTTTTTCTTGATGAGTCTGGCTAATGGTTTTTCAGTTTTGTTTATCTTCTCAAAGAACCAGCTTTTAGTTTTATTGATCTTTGCTATTATTTCCTTCATTTCTTTTGCATTTATTCCTTTTTTAGAAAAATAATAAATTTATTTACTTATTTTTTTATTATTTTTGGCTGTGTGGGGTCTTTGTTGCTGCATGCGGGCTTTCTCTAGTTGTGGTGAGCAGGGGGTACTCTTCATCATGGTGCGCGGGCTTCTCATTGCGGTGGCTTCTCTTGTAGTGGAGCACAGGCTCTAGGTGCTCAGGCTTCGGTAGTTGTGGCACTTGGGCTCAGTAGTTGTGGCTCAGAGGCTCTAGAGCGCAGGCTTAGTAGTTGTGGCACACGGGTTTATTTGCTCCGTGGCATGTGGGATCTTCCTGGACCAGGGATTGAACCCATGTCCCCTGCATTGGCAAGCAGATTCTTAACCACTGAAGCACCAGGAAAGTCCCTTTTCATTTATTTCTGATCTGATCTTTATGATTTCCTTCCTTCTGCTAACTTTGGGGTTTTTTTGTTCTTCTTTCTCTAATTGCTTTAGGTGTAAGGTTAGGTTGTTTATTTGAGATTTTTCTTGTTTCTTGAGGTAGGATTGTATTGCTATAAAGTTCCCTCTTAGAACTGCTTTTGCTGCATCCCATAGGTTTTGGGTTGTTGTGTTCTCATTTTCATTTGTTTCTAGGTATTTTTTGATTTCCTCCTTGATTTCTTCAGTGATCTCTTGGTTATTTAGTAGTGTATTGTTTAGCCTCCATGTGTTTGTATTTTTTACAATTTTTTTTCCTGTAATTGATATCTAGTCTCATAGCGTTGTGGTCAGAAAAGATACTTGATACGATTTCAATTTTCTTAAATTTACCAAGGCTTGATTTGTGACCCAAAATATGGTCTATCCTGGAGAATGTTCCATAAGCACTTGAGAAGAAAGTGTATTCTGTTGTTTTAGGATGGAATGTCCCATAAATATCAATTAAGTCTATTTTGTTTAATATGTCATTTAAAGCTTGTGTTTCCTTATTTATTTTCATTTTGGATGATCTGTCCATTGGTGAAAGTGGGGTGTTAAAGTCCCCTACTATGATTGTGTTACTGTTGATTTCCCCTTTCATGGCTGGTAGCATTTGCCTTATGTATTGTGGTGCTCCTGTGTTCGGTGCATAGATATTTACAATTGTTATATCTTTTTCTTGGATTGATCCCTTGATCATTATGTAGTGTCCTTCTTTGTCTCTTGTAACAGTCTTTGTTTTAAAGTCTCTTTTTTCTGATATGAGGATTGCTACTCCAGATTTCTTCTGATTTCCATTTGCATGGAATATCTTTTTCCATTCCCTCACTTTCAGTCTGTAAGTGTTGCTAGGTCTGAAGTGGGTCTCTTGTAGACAGCATATGTATGCGTCTTGTTTTTATATCCATTCAGCCAGTCTATGTCTTTTGGTTGGAGCATTTAATCCATTTACATTTAAGGTAATTATCGATATGTATGTTCCTATTCCCATTTTCTTAATTGTTTTGGGTTTGTTCTTGTAGGTCTTTTCCTTCTCTTGCATTTCCTGCCTAGAGAAGTTCCTTTAGCATTTGTTGTAAAGCTGGTTTGGTGGTGCTGAATTCTCTTAACTTTTGCTTATCTGTAAAGGTTTTAATTTCTCCATCGAATCTGAGTGAGATCCTTGCTGGGTAGAGTAACCTTGGTTGTAGGTTTTTCCCTTTCATCACTTTAAATATGTCCTGCTACTCCCTTCCGGCTTGCAGAGTTTCTGCTGAAAAATCAGCTGTTAACCTTATGGGGATTCCCTTGTATGTTATTTGTTGCTTTTTCCTTGGTGCTTTTAATATTTTTTCATTGATTTTTGATTGTTCCATTAATATGTGTCTTGGCATGTTTCTCTTTGGGTTTATCCTGTATGGGACTCTCTGTGCTTCCTGGACTTGATTATTTCCTTTCCCATGTTAGGGAAGTTTTCGACTATAATCTCTTCAAATATTTTCTCAGTCCCTTTCTTTTTCTCTTCTTCTTCTGGGACCCCTATAATTTGAATGCTGGTGTGTTTAATGTTGTCCCAGAGATCTCTGAGACTGTCCTCAATTCTCTTCATTCTTTTTTCTTTATACTGCTCTCTGGCAGCTATTTCCACCATTTTATCTTCCAGTTCACTTATCCGTCCTTCTGCCTTAGTTATTCTGCTATTGATTCCTTGTATTTCTAATTTCAGTAATTGTGTTGTTCATCACTGTTTGTTTGCTCTTTAGTTCTTCTAGATCCTTGTTAAATGTTTCTTGTATTTTCTCCATTCTGTTTCTGAGATTTTGGATCACGTTTACTATCATTACTCTGAATTCTTTTTCAGGTAGCTTGCCTATTTCATCTTCATTTATTTGGTTTTAGGTTTTTACCTTACTCCTTCGTCTGTAGCATAACTTTTTGTCGTTTCTTTTTTTCTCTCTCTCTTTTTGATGGGTGGTGCTGTATTTCTGTCTTACTGGTTGTTTGGCCTGAGATGTCCAGCACTGGAGTTTGCAGGCAGTTGGATAGAGCAGGGTCTTGGTGCTTAGATGAGGACCTCTGGGAGGCCTCACTCCAATTAATATTCCCTGGGGTCTGAGATTCTCTGTTAGTCCAGGGTTTTGGACTCAGAGGTCCCACCACAGGAGCTCGGGCCCAATCTCTAGCCTGGGAACCAAGATCTTGCAAGGTTCGTGGCATGTGAAAAAAAAAAAGAAAAGAAAAGAAAAGAAAGGAAAAAAGGAGCAGTAAGATATCAAAGAATAAAAAATAAAAGCTAAAAAATATATTAGGAAGAATAAAATTATGATTGAAACAACTGCAACAAGGTAAAATAAAAGCACAACAGAATAAAAGAAAAAAAAGGGGGGGTGGGGAACAAGCCAAAAGGAGAGAACAATAACAAAGTATAAAGAATAAAATAAAATTAGAAAAATAAATGATTTATTAGGAAAAATAAAAATATAAAAGCATCAACAACAATGAACCAACAAGGTAAACAGAACCCCAAACTAAAAGAGGAAGAAAAAAGGAAAAAAAAAAAGTCAGCTATGGGGGCGGGGTTTAGGTGGGGGTGGAACTTAGGCAGGGGCGGGACCTAGACGTCTGGGGGTGTGACGTTCAAACGTGGGGCAAGGCCTCTGCCTAGGACCTGCGCTGAAGGGGCGTGGCCCACGTGGAAACGAAGTCCTGGAGTGTGGAGTTCCGGAGTTTGGAGGTAGGGCCCTGAGTGAGGGTGTGTGGGCGGGGTTTAGGCCCAGCACGTTGGGGGGTGCCTCGGAGGGGGTCTCCGAGTGTAGAGGTGGGGCCCTGGGTGGGGATGTAGGGGCGGAGCTTGGGCTCTGTGCGGCAGGAGGGGGGCGAGGGCAGAGGATTAGGCCCGCCAGCCCAACAGGCTCCCCGGTGCCTAAGTGGACAGGGAAAGTGCTGGGATCCCTTCCGTTCCTTCGCGCCCCTCCCCCACAGTCTCCCCCAGGGTCTCCCCCGTCTCCGCTGGACCCCTAACCGTGGGTGGATCCCGCTGGGTGTAGAAATTCCTCCCCTCCCCCGGCCGCCCCTCAGGGGTGCCGTCGCGGAGGTCCGGCCTTTACCCTTGCTCCCCCTTCCCTCCCTCCCTCTCCCTCAGGACCCGCACGGCTGGAGGGCACCTCGGTGGGCAGAGGATCAGGCCGGGGATCTTAGCAGGCTCCCGGGGGCCCATGTGGGCAGGGGAGACCTGGCCACGCTCCCTTTTGATCCTCTGCCCTCTCAGCGGTTCCCCAATTTCCCCTTTCCGGCGTGGGATCCCGTGCCCTCCCTCAGCCGCCCCTCAGGGGCGTGGTAGGTGCCCTAGTTGTGAGGAGACGCGAGTTCCGCGTCCTCCTCGTACCTAGGAGCGTTCTTGTGTGTTTTATGGTGCGTGTGTGCTAGAGTGTCTGCATGGTAGGTACGAGAAATAGAATTGCTGGGTTACGTGAGTCTACAATTTGCTAGTAATGCAGATTTTTTCCACTTTTTCTGACTTGAAACTGCTCCAATATTTTAAGAGTATATTTGATCTTAAAACACTCTCTTCAAGGTCACCAGCTGCCTCCATGTTGCCAAAATCCTTGGTCTTCATCTTGACCTCTGAGCAGCTTTTGACACAGCTCTTCCCTCTCTGTTCAAGACACATCCTTCACCTGGATTCTGGCTGATATTTTTGTCTGTTTGCTGGACTGGCTTCCTCTTCCCATCCTATAAATTCGCATGTTGGAATGCCAGGCATTTGACCCTCATAATAATCCTGTGAGATGGGTATTATTACTCTTATTTTACAAATGAGGAAACTAAGACTCACAGATTAGGTAACTGATTCACACTTATAATGAATATGTCTGACATCAGAAGCCACATTCCTTCCCGACCCCCTTAGTGATTTCTGTCTTGATAACCGTACAAGATCAACCTTTCTTCAGGAATGGTCTGAACAACCTGCCCCAGAATCACCTGGACTGTTGTTTGCAAGAATCACAGAGTCCAGACCCGTGGAATCAGAGTTTCTGGCAGTGGAGCCCACCCCTTGTCTATGCAGCAAGTGATTCTGACGTCATTCGTGCTTCAGATCCTCTCCCACAGCCCCGCTCCCCACGGCTGGTGGGCATCTCTGAGACTGGTCCGATTTCCAGGATTGATCTCAACAATTCTGCCATGTGCTCTGTACTCCATTATAGGGGAAGAATGAAACAGACGAGGCATGGATTGACACTTTCTGGGTGGCTCTTTTAAACTGAGAACAGTCTGAACAGGAGCTGCACGGTCACCCAGACAGGACATTGGCACGTCAGTAGGGTGATGGGCACTGTACCATCTGGAGACCACTTTTGCTAACCATTGTCACTGCTTAGAGAAGATATTACACAGTTCAGGTTGGGCTTTGAGGATCATTTTAGAGCAAACTTTGGTCCGTAGATGTGGCTATTGAAATCATTCACTGAAACATTCACTGAGTGTTTTCTATCTGCCAGACACTATGTAGTTGCAAAGTGCTTTGCGTGTAGTATCATCTAACAACGCTATGAGGTGGGTAGTAATATTATCTTCATTTGGTTGCTACAGAAGCTGAGGCCGTTGCTCAAGGTCACAGAGTTCCTAAGTGTTGGAGCCAGAACTCAAATCCAGGCCATGGTATGGAATATTCAATAGCTGTCTGACTGAGCTTCACGATGCCAAGTCTTGGGCTCAGTGAGGTGAATTGTCTTCTGATAGTTCTGGCTGAATGGATCAACGGACCCTTCAGCCATTCAGCACTTACACGTTATTGAGACCCATCTAGCGGAATCCCAGGGTGAGACGAGATAGTTGCTTCCAGAAACTCACAGCATAATTAGGGAAGCAACTCACATGCAAGAAACTGTAATAACACACAGAATTGCTGGGCGTTTCACTCTGTGGGTTCGTGTGTGAGAGTATGTGTTAGTGTGAGTGTTCATGGGCGTGTGTGTGTGTGTGTGTAACAGGAGCAGAGGTGTGGGAAGAGAAGGCAGTGCTTAAGGGGGTGGGGGTAGGAGAAGGGATGTGGCTCCAGAGCCCGGTTCAGGGGGCCTGGGGACTCGGGGTCCTCCCTGACTGGTGAGACGAGAGGATTCTACGTGGAGGTGACACTCAAAGTCGTGACAGCACCTTAGACTATCTGGGGAGCCTTTAAAAATACTAGTGCCTGGGCCCTACCCGCAAAAATTCATTTCATTGGGCCGAGCAGGAGACAGGAGAGACAAGTCATTTTCAGAAGCCCCCTTCATAAGTCTGAATATCTGGACTGAAAACTGCACAAGGGCATGCCTTCCCAGCCTCTTCCAGGCCCCCCTGTTTGGAATCCAAGCCACAGACCTTTCAACAGATTCTTGGTGCAGGACCTTCTTGTTCTCTCTTTCCTGTGACTGAGAGGTTGGATGACCATGTACACGCCTGCTAGGACAGGCCACCACCTGTTGCTGTAAATCTGGTGCAGTTTCATCATCGCTCTGCCCGATGTATTCTCGGTATCTTATATCTACATCTGGATGGATGGTCTGTTGTTTTCTGCCTTGTAGACCTTGTGCAGTCACAAGGGGATGTGTGCTGTGTGCTGTGATGCCGCTGGGGTTTTTGCCCTGTAAATACAGGCTGGGTGAGTTTATTTATAGGAAATGAGGATGGTTACCTTCGATTGTTATTAACTGGAGCAGGTTTTCGCGTGTCTCATCTTCCTTTAATTCATTGCTGGGGAAAGATTTTCAAATAAATCACTCTTTTGAAGTGAATTCTAAGCACTTCAGGGAAATTCCCCCTATGTGGGAGCTTCGTTGAGGTTTGAGCAAATGATCGGAAATCTCCCCAGAGTAATTAGAAACATGGGAAACCTGGGAGAGAAGAGCTTTGTAGATGTACTTGACAATGCCTTAGACAGTGGTTCTCAATTTTGGCTGCAACGTTAGAATCTTCCAGGGAACTTAAAAATCAAAACAAACACAACAAAACTCCCCAATCCCAGGCTGCACCTTGGAACAATTGAATAAGAGTCTCCTGGACACGGGACCCGGCATCAGTACTTTTTAAAGCTCCTTAGATGAATCCATTGTGTAGCCAAGGTTAGGAACCACTGGGTGAAGGGATAAGAGAGTCTTAATAAAGAAGAGGGAGCCCCAATAATTTGCAAGAAAGAAAAGGAAGGAGGCAAGATTAGGGAACAGTCATATACAGCAGCTTTGGAATGTAATAGTTAAGTCCTGCCAGTTCCAAGAACTCAGCTTAGCCTTAAGAAACTGATGGCCAATCTCCAAACATCCTGGCAATCTTCAGTTCACAAGCCATTTGCATCACGAGGCCCAGGGTACATGTGAGGGCTGATAATGAGAGGAGCATCCTGTGCCCCTTCTGTGCCCCTTGGCCCAGGGAAGAAGGGAGAAGGGACTTCAAGATCACTCTGATTCTCTACGCAGCCAGGGATCCGAAAAGATCACTGCCAAAGAGGGTTAGGAAAGTGTGAGTGTGGGGAATGTGTGATCGCTCTTCAGGGGTCGGGGTCAAGAGAGCCCTGGCTTCTGCCTTTGTGGTTCTGCAAGGGGAGCAGGTGGATAAAGTGACACAGACAAGACACGAGTCCATCTTCTGAGATCTTAGCTGAATAGGTGTGGTCTGTCTGGTCAGGATGTAAGCAGTCAGCTGGGGACACTTTATTTTTTTATTTTATTTTTTGGGGGGACACTTTAAAAAAACGTTTCATTTGGAGATAATTTCAAACTTACAAAAGAGTTGCAAGACGAGTACAAAGAACTTCCTCACCATTCGCCCAGATTCATTAATTGTTAACTTGTAACCATATTTGCTTTATCTCTCCCTCTCTGTCTCCCGATGTATATATATATTTCTGAACCACTGAGGTTCAGAAAACCCTTTACTTCTAAACACTTCAGCCTATATTTCCCGTGAATAAGGACAGTCTCTCACATAACCGCAAAACGGTGGAAATAAACAAAGACCCACCAAGTGAAAAAAGCAAAGGTTATTTATTCTGAGCTTGCTATAGCAAGGGAGTCGGCCACCATCCCTTGAATTTTGAAAGAGATGCAAAGAAAGGCAGAGGAGTTGAGAAAGCTTTATAGCGGAGAAAAGGGAAAGCTTAAGGTATGCACTGATTGGAGGCTGTTGGCGTGGGGATGCTGGAGGCAGGCTAACTAGAAGCGCGGGACCCACATGATTGGTAAGGGGTGCATGATTGACTTTCTCTGGTTGGTCCTAAGTGGGAAACAGGAACAAAATTTAGGGAAGTAGTCAGTTATTAATCAAGTCCTGGCCATTTGGGGCCAGTTGTCACAGAACTATTGTTTAGCTTCTCGCATTGTCACTAGAGAGAGCCATCTGACTTCCTGCAAATCTGACTTATAGCAGGCCGGGTACCTGGGCTGTTTATTGTAGGTAAGGGGTTGGTTTCCTGGGCAGGTGGCTACAGGTCGTGGGTCAAAGTTTTTTTAAGACATGGTCTGGCCATTGTCTATTTGCATTTTGCAGTATAACCGTCACGTTCAGATTTAACTTTAGGGTAAAACACTGTTAGCTAGCTCCATGTTCAGATTTTGCCAGTTGCCCCAGTTATATCCTTCATGGCAATATCCACCCCCAGTCCAAAACGCAGTGGAGGATCGTTCATTGCATTTAGTCATCATGCCTCTTTAATCTCCTCTAATCTGGAACAGTTCCTCAGCTTTTTTTTTTTTTTTTTTTTTTTTGTCTTTCATGACACCGACTTTTCTGAAGCATACAGGCTAGTTGTTTGTGGTGGGAAAATTCTTGAAGACACACGTATCTCAGCTGACAGGGAACATGTGTCAACAGCCAGTGCCCCCCCAGGCCTTGCTCCTTGACTCCTGTCCTAGAGACTCTGGGAATTGTTGGGTTTAGGCAGCTCAGGTAAGGAGATAATTAGCCCTTCAGCGAGGACACAGAAAGTCACGTCTCCATGCAGCATGGAGGAGAAGCTTGTAAACAGAGAGTGGTACCCACGGTCATGTCCTTTAGCAGCTAATCCTTTGTAAGGCCGAGAGAGTTTGTGAGACATGTTTTGGTTCCATTTGTGGAAATATGTTCTTTCATTAGCTCAGCTTCCCTCTGCCTTTTACGTACGTGGACACTGGTTTTTGTTTTGCTTTCTCCACACTTTACCTCTCCTCCCTGTCTCCTCCTCACTCCGGTTTCCCATCTTTGCAAAGATGCCAGAACCATTTTCCAGGAGAAGGTCAGGGTGCTGTTCTGCAGGCTGTGGTACGGCGGCAGCCATTTGTCCGGGATTGTTGAAATTGGCCTGTGTTCTTTAAGAACATCAGGGACACAGAGAAGGTTTTGTTTGGGGCCTGAATAGCTTTGGGGGCAGGGCTGTCACTCTGAAAACATCCACCCCTCAGTCACTCCAAGCTGCTGTCAAAGAGCGATTTCTGGATCTGTCAACAGGCTGGATCGTAGTTAAAATTCCCTCTATCTTCATCCCTCTTAATACACTGAGCAGTAACACGTTTTTATTTATGGGGGGATTGGACTAAGATAAGTTTGCTCTGTGCAGTGGTTAAGATTATGGTCTTTGGTGTCCAATTGTCTGGCTTCAATCTTTGCTATCTAATCATGTGTCCTTGGGCAAATTGCTTAACCTCGGCTTCCACAGCAGTGAAATGGGCAAATATTCGCTGTTTTATCGGGTCAGAGTGAGGATTAAATGTCATGATAAATGATGGCATTTAGCACAGTGTTTGGCAAATAATGGGCCCTCACTGGATGTTAATCATTAGTACTACTTTGCTTATCACTTAAGTGGAAAGTTAAAACTCACTTGCTAAAACTCATTGTCCGTGGTCATTGTAGAAAGAGTAGAGGTTTTGGTGTCACCCAGGTGTGGGTTTAAATCCTGGCTGTGCCCATCACAGCTGGGTGATGTTGGGCACGGGGACCTCTTCTGAGCCTCAGTGGCCCCCGTGTGTAGAATGGGAATGATAAATCTCGTCTTGGCAGATTTGTCACGTCCAGCGAGACCCTAGCACGGCGCCTAGTGCAGAGTGGATGCTTGATAAAGGCAACTGCTGATTATTTTCTTCTTTTCTCCCCCTCCTAACCCCTGCTGACCTCACATCAGCTGAGTCTCATTTCTCGAAAAGGAGAGAAAGCACTTATTTTGACTTGGGTCAGGGCAGTGATGGGACTAGCGTTCCTGGGGATCATTATTTCTAGAGTTATTTACCATTTAATAAGCATCCACAAGGGTCTAAAAAACTCTCACTATGATGGACTTTTTGCAGTTTTTCTTTAGCCCCAGCCAAGGGAAAAAATGTGAA
This sequence comes from Delphinus delphis, assembly GCF_949987515.2. Taxonomy (NCBI): domain Eukaryota; kingdom Metazoa; phylum Chordata; class Mammalia; order Artiodactyla; family Delphinidae; genus Delphinus; species Delphinus delphis. The sequence continues at coordinate 65,007,282 of NC_082699.1, forward strand.
ATGGAAAAAATTCGTTTTTCTGTGCCTTGTCCGTGGCCTCCCTTTCCTTTCGGTGCCTCCACAGTGGGGGTCCAGAGCCTTATGCTTTCCCCTGCTCCAGCAGGGTCTCCCACCACATTCCTTTCCTCCCTTGAGAAGCCTCCATATTCTAGAACTTTCCCTTCTCATCATCCTATTTAAATTGCTCATCTTCTGTGGCTTCCTTTAGGACCTGTGAGAAGAAGATGAATAAGCTAAGCTGGGAAGTTCGTTCGAGCTTAGGGGCAGTGGGTAGTAGATGATTAATGTGTCACTCTTTTCAGGGAATTAATGTGTATTTTAAACAAAGACCTTCAATCTTGGGATCCTAGATTTTTTAGGGTGAAGAGAATTTCCCAGGTTTGTACTCTTCATTTTTCTCTTAAGTTCAAGACCCCATATTTAGCAGCAGAACCTGGGTTACAAGACAGGTCTTCTGATTTCTAGTTTGGATTTTTTTTCATGTGAAAATAGAGTTATGTTGGAAATCTTGGGATCCAAGGTAGACAAGCTGGGAAATTAGCTTTGGTCAGACAGACTGATCAGTGCCCCCTTCTCCATGCTGAGCCAGGGCCAAGGGCAGTGACGTGCCTTGAATGTAAACTGCCCACAAAAATGTGCCACAGAGTCAGCCAGTAGAACCTTGGGAGGGTGAGTTTCAGATTTCCATTTTTTCTTTAATTTAATTTTTGAGTTGGTTTTATTTTCCAGATTTTAAAAATAAGCTTTGTTAATTTGCACAGGGAAGAATAAATAGATTCTAAGTTACAGGAGAGGTCATTTTCATTCCAAAAATCCAAATGTATTCAGTTAAACCCTCATTTAAGAATGAACTCTTCTTTCCTCATTGCCCAGGACCCTACAACTCCCCTGAGCCTCTAAGTTTGCCTGGTACAAAGAAGGAGCCATGCATTGCTTTTTTTTCTCCTTCAGTGCTTTTTTAAAAGAATTGACATATACACTGCTCATTATGTCTGAGATTCACTGACATTGTAGCCTGGAGCAGTTGTTTGTTTCTTCCTTAATGTGGCTAGAACTTCATGATATATGTATATTGTGCTTTATCCATTCTGTTGATGAACATTTGGGTTATTTGTAGTTTTAGGCAACTATGAATAAAGCTGCTATAAACATTTTAAAAAATGATAATATAGTTGCTGTAAAATATTATGTAAGTATTTATATACTAGATATAATATAATGATTTACAGTTTTAAAAGTTATACCCCATTTATAGTTATTATAAAATATTGGTCCTCTTCCCAGTGTTGTACAAGGTATCCTTGTAGCTTATTTTATACCTAGTAGTTTGTACCTTTTATTCCCCTACCCCTATCTTGCCCCTTCCCCCTCCCCTTTCCCCACTTGTAACTACTGGTCTGTTCTCTGTATCTGTGGGTCTGCTTCTTTTTTGTCATATTCACTAGTTGTCTTTTTTAGATTCCACAGATAAGTGATATCATACAGTATTTGTCTTTCTCTGTTTGATTTATTTCACTTAGCATAACGCCCTCCAAGTCTATCCATGTTGCTGCAAATGGCAAAATTTCGTTCTTTTTAATGACTGAGTAGTATTCCAGTGTGTGTGTGTGTGTGTGTGTGTGCGCGCACGCGCACGCACGCGCATATCATATGTTCTTTAGCCATGCATTGCTCTAAACCCTGTCATCTCACTGCTATGAGCCTGAAGCTTTAACTACTAGTTACCCCAAGGGATTGCTTCTTCCAGTTTCCTATAAATTGCAAAGCTGAAACGTGAAGGATAATAATAAAAATTCTCCCCTACTTAGTGCTGCCAGAAGGATGAATCATGATGAGGTGTGAGGAGGGTCCAGAGGACATGGATACTGGGAAGGGTGTGTTTTGATGGAGGGCTGGGCAGATGGAAGAAAGAGGAGGAAAACACTTCTGGAGCTTAAGTTACTTCCTAAAGAAGCTACTTCTTGGTGGGGAACCTTAGTGTGGGGAAGACTGAGGAACAGAAGGGCAGTGTGAAGACAGAGGGTAAAAAGCAAGGAGAGGTCTTATGAAGCACAGAGTTGGGAGAAGTTTGCTGAAGTAAATGTCACCTGCTTTCCAAGTTTGCTAGCATTGACCCCATATTTGAAAACTCCAGGCTTGTCACTCTGAGTCCTATTAAATACTCATTTATATAGTGTTTGCCTCTTTGGACTGGCTGTGGGAAAAAGTGAAGAGTCCACCAACTTAACTTACAGAGATTTTTTTTTTCTCTCTTTTTCTTGTTCCCAATAAACCTTCAAGCAGGAAAGAACGCACAGACCTTGACCCGATTCATGTCTAACTAGAGCAGGTCTGTGGGAGTCCAGTGCATGTAAATCAGCTTTCCTATCTGAACTCCTCAAAGGAAATCTTCCCCCCGAAGCAGTCGCCTCACTAGAGTTCACACATACTGACCAGCCCTTTGAAATTCCGTCTGCAGACATTGGCAGTCACAGCCAGCTTGTCTTACTGAGAGAATCCTGTTGTCTGTGATATAATCCAGAAGAATCCCCAAGGTGGCTGATGAGATTTGCTTTTTGGAGGAAAAAATATAGCAAGGACCAGAACACGTTTCACATTGCAGTTTAAAGAGGTCTTTAATCTCGCAATCCTAGATATTTCAGGGTTCTAAAATTAGGGAGATGATTAAGTCTTCAATTTAGAGAGAACTGTGGGTTCATGAGGATTCAAGCACCACCATTCCTCTACTGAGTTTTTTAATTGATGTGGGCTTTTCTTCACCTTGAGATCCAACCAGTTTTTAGGCTACAAATAGCTAACACTGGATTGTCAGGGGCTCAAGTCAAGGCCAGTTTGGCAACACAAGGGGAGGGAAAATCTAAGTGGATGTGTGTGTGTTGTTTCTCTAGGTTGTGTATCCAAATCATGGTTTTAGTCCATGATATCAGAAGCACCTGGGATGCTTGCTTACAATGTTTGCTTAAAATATCCCTAAGCTCTACCCAGTCTGACTGGATCAGAACTTTAGGGGAAGGGTTGTAGCCCAGAACTTTACATTTCACACAGTTTCTCCATGTGACTCTAATGCACACCAAGGGTTGCTTTTTTTTTTTTTTTTTCTTTGCGATAATGCGGGCCTCCCACTGTTGTGGCCTCTCCCGCCGCGGAGCACAGGCTCCAGACGCGCAGGCTCAGCGGCCACGGCTCACGGGCCCAGCGGCGCCGCGGCATGTGGGACCTTCCGGACCGGGGCACGAACCCGCGTCCCCTGCATCGGCAGGCGGACCCTCAACCACTGCGCCACCAGGGAAGCCCCCAAGGGTTGCTTTTAATGAGACTCAGCTCCTAAAATTTCCAATATTTTGTTTATCTCCAACCGAAATTTCAAATTGTTGGGAGAGAAAGACTGTGGTTGGCTCATGTTCCAATGATCTGTTGCTGAATAACAAAGTACCTCAAAACTTAGTGACTTCAAACAATGATTTTTTTTTTTTTCTTGCGTTACGCGGGTCTCTCACTGCCGCGGTCTCTCCCGTTGCGGAGCACAGGCTCCGGACGCGCAGGCTCAGCGGCCATGGCTCACGGGCCCAGCCGCTCGGCGGCACGTGGGATCTTCCCGGACCGGGGCACGAATCCGTGTCCCCCGCATCAGCAGGCGGACTCTCAACCACTGCGCCACCAGGGAAGCCCCCAAACAATGATTTTATTTCATCTTATGATTTACGAGTCAGGAATTTGGGCAGGGCTCAGCGACGTAGCTCATGCAGCATCAGCTGGTGCTGCTGAAAGATCCACTTCCAAGATGGCATATTCACATGATTAGTAGGTGGGTCCTGGTTGTCAGCGGGGACCTCAGCCAGACCATCAATGGGGAGACCTCAGTTTCTCGCCATGTGAGCCTCTTCATCGGGCTGCTTGACTTCCTCACAGCACAGCAGCTGAGTTCCAAGGACAGATGTTACAAAGGACTAAGGACTAGGTCTTCTGACCTAGCCTTTGATGTCAGACAACATCACTTCTGCCATTACCTTTGGTCAAAAACTTCACTCAGATCAACCCAGATTCAAGCATAGGCGAAATAGACTTCCCTTCTGGGCGTGAGGAGTAGCATGTGCACAGAGCGAGGAAAGGAGTCAATGGTGGCCATCTTTGGAGACTTTCTACTGTACCCTACTTGGGTCAGTTGTCAACCCCTGGATCAATCAATCATGAACACAGGCATCAGAACATAGTATAGATTCAGCTGCTGGGAGCTCAACATGACATATCGAGGAGGACACCCACTGAAGGGGGAATTCTTACAAATCTTGCGGGCACTCCAAGGGGTATCTGGTGATTGTAGAATCTTACAGAGCTATACAGTCTGAGATTTGCCCAGATTAGGAATTGGCCTTGGGCATTGGTTATCCCGAAAAGCTGGAGTTCTTCCGACCTGTCCATGAGGCACCCTGTTCCATTTTCAGACAGTTACAGCTCTTCAAACCTGATTCCAGTTCTCTGTAACACCCATCCATTACCCACTAGAGTAGCACTCAGCAACTATGGATTATTTTTCTAGACTGTAATTTTCTCCACCAGGCTTAAACTCTTTAAGGCCTGGGCCTGTGTATTTTGTGTATCTAGCCTTAGTCCCTGGCACATAGTATGTGCTGAGTAAATGCATGTTGAATGTTCTTGAATGAATAAACACATCTGCTTGTCCCCATCTACATGGATAGCGAAGTTGATTTTGAGGTGGATATTGAGTCCCTACCAAATAGTTCATTATTGCTCTCATGTTTTCTCCAAGCCAAAATCACCTGAAGTAATTTATAGTTAAAATGCAGGTGATAAACCAAGTGAACACTGTCCTAAATATTGGCATCTGAAGGTAAATTCCTTAAAACCACAGGAGAAATGTTACAGTTTTGGAGCCAGGATTAAAATAACCACAAACAGAAGCATTTATACATTTTGTTGTTGTTTGGTTTAAAGACAAGGTCAGGAAAGTATCCCCCCCTCCCCAAGACTAAATCCTGCTTGCCACCTGTTTTTGTCAGTAAAGTTTTGTTGGAATACAACCAGGTCCATTTGTTTCCTTATTGTCTCTGAGTACGTTTGTGCTACAAGAGCAGAATTGGGTAGTTGTAGAGAATGTTATCCCCTCAAACCTTAAAATATTTACTGTCTGGTTCTTCACAGAAAACGTTTGCCAACCCCTGGTAAAGGGCTTATCTCAGTCTAACAAAATACCATAAACTGAGTGACTAATAAACAATTGAAATTTACTTCTCACAGCTCTGGAGGCTGGAAGTCCAAGATTAGGGTGCCAGCATGGTCAGGTGACGGCCCTCTTCTACATTGCAAACTTCTCGTCGCATCAGTTTTCATGTGATGGAAATTGGGCTGGGAAGCAATCTGGGGTCTCTTCTATAAAACCATTAATCCCATTCATGAGGGCTCCACCCTCAGTATTTAATCACCTCCCAAAGGCCCCACCTTCTAATACGATCACATAGGGCATTAAGATTTCAACATATGAATTTGGGCGGGATTGGGGTGGGGGTGGGGGGGGTCACAAACATTCAGACCAGAGCCGGTCTAATCCCTTTGTTCTTGGTTATTTTACTTGGCAAAGTTGAAGGCATCGTATCTCCACATTTCTACATTTTTAGACTTTTCTCCCAACCAAAGAGAACTCTTCCCTGGCTTGTCCATGGTGGGGACTCCAATGATGCTGAACTTCTTAGGTTAAAAACAAAGTAAAGTTATTTTACTTGACCAATGAATAAAAATAGACGATGAGCCAGCATAAGGAGCAGAGAATTTTTAACTTAACAGCATGGGTTTGGGAGCCATCAAATTGAACCCTGTAGTAGACATTTATTGCTCTTCAGCTGTAAAGGATCCATCTCTTCTTTTGGCAACAGCAATTTACCTACTTCTGGGTAATTACCTCTCCCCCACTAAGTGCTGTCTTGGTTGAATCAAGGCAACTTGCCCTGCCCTACCTAAGGTGAGATACATGATTCAGGCTTGGGCTCTTTGACCCAAGGATGGATAGAATGTTGAAACCGACTCATTCCAGTGATTGTGGCCTTTAAGGCCATCCATCCCTTCCTGTTGCCTAGAGCCCTCGGCATGCTCTGGTCTCCTTTTCTTTACAAGCCATATTTTCCAACCTTCCCTTTAATTCCCTGAGCCACCTGTATTCTTTGGATACAAAAAACTTTAAATTAGTCAAATTCTGTTACTTACAACCAAAACTCCTAAATGTGCAGATAAATAATAATAACTATATGAAGAAATGCAAATCAATATAAGTATTTATAGCCTATAAAATTAACATATTTAAACAATAATGATATTCAGTTGTATCAAGGATGTAGCGAGACAGGCATTCACAGGAACATTCACTGAGTTTGTTAATTGGTGTTTCCTTTCTGGAGATTATTTTTTGTAATATATGTCAAGAGGATTAAAAAAGTTCGTACCTTTTGACTTGGCAATTTTGCCTCTAGGCATTTGTCCTAACAAAAGAACAGGAGCTGGAGATATAGATTTATGTGGAAAGTGTTCAGTATGATTTATAGTAACAAGAAACTAGAATTTACTTAAATGTCCAATATATTAGAGGACAGTCGAGTAAATTGAAGGAGGTATTATCATGTCGCAGTTAAAAGTATGGACTCTGGAACTGGTCAGCCTGGCTTCAAGTCCTATTCTGCATCTGACGAGCTATGCAACCTTGGACCAGTTGCTTAGACTTCATCTGTAAAACATAAACAAAATATTATATAATTGCGGTGGCATTTATGTCCTTATGTAGTTCTTCCTCATATTTGAAAGGCTGACCTTTGTAACCAGTCGAATATTATGAAAATGATGGAATGTGACTTGTGAGTCTAGGTCATAAGAGACATTGTGGCTTCCATCCTGCTCTGTTTTGGGTTACTTGCTCTGGCGGGCGGAATCTGGTTGCCATATTGGGAGGGTACTGAAGCAGACCTAGGGAAAGATTCATGTGACAGGAAACCAAAGCCTCCTGCCAACAGCCATGTGAGTGAGCCATCTTGGAAGTGGATCCTTCAGCCTCCGTCAAACCTTCAGATAAAACACGCTGGATAACTGGTCAACATCTTGACTACAATTTCATGAGAGGCCTGTAACCAGAACCACTCAACTAAGCCACTCTCAAATCCCTGATCCACAGAAACTGTGAAGCGATAAATGTTTATTTTTGTCTTAAACCATTAAGTGTTGGAGTAATTTGTTATGCAGTGATAGATAGCAGGTCATATAACTTCTCTGAGCCTCAGTTTATTCATTTGTTAAATGAGGACAATACTGTCTGCCCTAGTTTTTTGTGCAGAACAAATAAGGTAAGTGAAAAATTACAGGTTTGCCATGCTTACCTAAAATCTTAGGAGCAAGATGTGTTTTGGTATTAAGAATTTTTCAGTTTTCATTAAAGTAGTAAGATGTACAATATACTGTATATTCTGATCACTCCATTGGGGTCTGACTCAGCACCTCAAAATCAAACGGTAATATTTCTACATCAAAATGTATGAGTATGCACCTGAAGTAGGATAAATAGAGGCTAAAAATAGTCTCATGTCAGTTTTCGCTCTCAGGATTTGCTGCCAGGTGAATTTGCCACAAATATACAAAACAATCAAGCAAAAAACCCAATTTTCAGGGACTTCCCTGGTGGCGCAGTGGTTAAGAATCCGCCTGTCAATGCAGGGGACACAGGTTTGAGCCCTGGTCCGGGAAGATCCCACATGCCGCGGAGCAACTAAGCCTGTGCACCACAACTACTGAGCCTGCACTCTGGAGCCCGCGAGCCACAACTACTGAAGCCCACATGCCTAGAGCCTGTGCTCTGCAACAAGAGAAGCCACCGCAATGAGAAGCCAGCGCACCGCAACAAAGAGTAGCCACAACTAGAGAAAGCCCGCGTGCAGCAACAAAGACCCAATGCAGCCAAAAATAAATAAATTTGTAAAAAAAAGAAAAAAAAACAGTTTTCAGTGGTTTTTGGATTTTAGAATTATGATAAGAGGTTGTGGTTTTGTAAGTTTTTGTTTTTTAATCATTCCTGGTTGATTTCTTCCCAAATGGTAGCTCCCTATCTTATCTAGTTGGTCTCTGGTTATCTTCCGTTTATTTGGATTGATAAGGAAGAGACCAACATGGCCTCCATCACTGCTTGGAAACCCAAGGAGCAGTAGGTTGAAGCACTGGAAAAACCAGAGTTCCAACTAGTGGATCTTTCCCCTTATGAATTTAGTTCTAATTCCTGGGTCAGCACCTGATAGTCATGACCCCAGAGGAGACCAGTGAATCATCCAGTCATGGGGTTTGGAGTTGATTCAGCAAGATCGAAGTGGTGTCAGGAGTGTTTTTGGCTGAAGTTCTTGAAAGTACTGATTACATATCCAATTATGCAACTGGCTGTGAGGCTCGTGTTGTGGTACAACCTGATTCTCACCCAAACTAAGCATGTGAGACAGGGCCCTCTCCCGGTAGGCCATGATCTCCTGGTAGATCTCAGGCCCTTGGAGCCCAGGGAAATTATTCCTGCCAAGATGGTTCACTTTCCTTTCTTGAGAGAATGGGAGGTAGACTCAGAGCCACCCTCGTCCATATTTACCCTCTCAGTGTCATCCTCTTCCTCTGAACCAAGGTCAGAGATGATTTGGGGGGAAACCAGAAGTGATTCCTGTGTCATATTCTCTTGATGTGTTGTCTACCTTCATGGTATGAGAGGGGACTTCTCCAGGTTGAATCAGTTCCTAAAGTCCAATATTCAGTAATTAGAGACTCATTCAAATGGGATTAGACTTTGTCCCCTGTTCTTGTAGGCAGAATAGTATACTAGAACTAGAAATCATGAGCTTGGATTCAAACTCCATTTCTGCTGCTGGCTTGACCAATTCACTTTATCTTTCTGAGCTTCATTTTTATCAGTCAAGTGGGATGGGGGCGGGGAGTAAGATAGAAAAACATAGAAGGAGCTCCATTAGCTTTAATATTCTATGGTTAACTTTGAGAAGGCTATGTGAATTCCTTCCCTTTCATTCTCTGTTCATCCCATAAATATTTATTGTATACTTACTGTGTGCACTGTTCTAGTTGAAGATACACTGACTGTCTCTGCTCTTAGTTTATATCCTAGTGTGATAAGGCAGAAATCTTAAAAGAGGAAATGGGAGGTAGTGATAATTACTAAACAGGAAAATAAAGCAAGATAAGGGGCTAGAGAGTGAACGTGTGGTGGTGGTAGTGGTAATGGAGTAATCTTGACTACATTTGATGGTAATCAGGGAAAGATCCTTGGAGGGAGGTGACATTTGAGAAGGAACCTGATAATCACTCAGTAATATTTTTTGAATGTATGAGTGAGCCAGCAGTAGTTATTCATGGGATGATCTGGAGGAAAACTTCCTAGACAGATGAAACAGCAAATATAAGGAACCTGAGTTGGGAATGACCTTGGCATATCTGAAGATTGGAAAGGTGGTGGAGTGGAGGAATAGTGAGTAGAGTGAGTGGTCAGAGAGAAGGTCAGAGGTAACCAAGGCCTTATAGGTCAGGTTGAAGAGTTGGGTTTTATTCTGCTTGCAGAAAGAAACCATTGGCAGAGAAACATAATCTGGTTTACACTTTAAAAATATCATTCTGCAGTGTGACGCCACTTCCAACCCACCAGAATGGCTAAAATGAAAAAGACAGACAGTATCAAGTGTTGTTGAGATGTGGAGCAACTGGAACTCTCATACACTGCTGGTGGGAGTAGAGGTTGGTACAACAAGTTTGGGAAACTGATTGGCTGTATCAGTTTTTTATAAAGCTGAACTTATGCACACCCCGTGACCCAGCGATTTCACTAGTAGATATACACTCAACAGATAAGCACACAAATGTTCACCAAAAGATATGCACATGAATGTTCATAACAGCCCCAAATGGGAAGCTACACAAATGCTCATCAAGAGTAAAACAGATACGTGAATTGTGATATTGTCATGTAGTTACATACTATAGGCAACAAGTATGAACAAGTTATAATTACACATAACAATGTGAATGAATTTCACAAACTTAATGTTGAGCAGAAGTCATGTAGACGAGTTCAACCTATCTAGTTCCATTTACATGAAATTCATAAGTAGGTACAACTAATATGAGGTTTGGAAGTCAGGATAGTGGTTCCCCCTGGAAAGTCTAATGACTGGAACAAGGTGTGAAGGGGCCTTCTAGGGTGCTATAATATCCTGTTTCTTGATCCAGATGCTGGTTACGCATGTGTGTTCCATGGCTTTCTCTAATTATCCCTTTACTCTTGTTTCCTCAGGCCAAATGGGCCTTGAGTCCAGAGAGGTAGAGTGAAGAGTATAGGAGAATATTTATCCCTGGTCACTATAGAGCACTTTCAGCTTTTCCATTTACTATCACAATTTTCTCAAGCATGCTGGGCAGATGAGATGCATCTGTTTTACAGGCCAGGACTTGGTTGTTTACTGACCTGCCCAAGGTCCTGTGCCTAGTGCAGGGAGGACTGAACCTCAAATCCAGGTCCTTGGATGCTTCTCATGGGACCCACCGTTGTTTCCATTTCTCCATGTTGCCTCTCTGGATTGGACCAGCTGGTCTGTCAGGTCTACTTCTGGGTCCATGACTTGGAAATGTTACATTTGCATTTGAGAATTTGAATCTTGAAACTAATCTAAGAAAATACAGTGCTTTGACCATTGTCTTTATTTATAGAACCTTGTATCTAGTTATGATTTTTTTAAGCAATGTTTTTAAGGGAATAAAGTATTATAAGAAAAAAAAAAGAGGCTGGAGGCCTTTAAACTCTAGGGGAAGAAACGGTGGTTTTCACTGTCAGATTTTCTCAGCCCCACTGCATGGACATATGGAATCATGTGTGACGTTTTTGCTCTAACCACAAAGTTTCATGAATTTTCACTCACTGAATAACAAAATAAATCATCATTCTAGATAAAAAGAAGGAGGCAATTTTGAGGGCAAAAATATTTCCTTGAAAACTTCTTGAGAATCTAAGGCTTTGACCACATTCACTGGGACTGAGCCCTTGTAGGAAGCATGTCCTGTGCCTTTGGCATGAAAGAGCAGGTCACTGTGTCCCTATAGGATGGGGAGCCAGTGGCCAAGAATCTGAGATCTATTTAGTCTCTGTTTCTATGTATCTGCAGCTACAGCTAATAGTTAAGCATTGTTTGTTAATAGGAAATAAGAGAGTTCTCTTTCTGGCCAGTTGAAGAGAGCAGGGAGTGTGGAGGCAGCAAGGAAATTAGCATTCACTGAGTACCTTTTGGGTGGGACCTCCGCTACCATGTTACATGTTACCTAATCAAGCGGAGGCTGTTTATTCTTTTTCTTTTCTTTAATTAATTTATTTTATTTTATTTATTTTTGGCTGTGTTGGGTCTTTGTTGCTGCATGTGGGCTTTCTCTAGTTGCGATGAGCTGGGGCCACTCTTCGTTGTGGCACGCGTGCTTCTCATTGCGGTGGCTTCTCTTGTTGCGGAGCACGGGCTCTAGGCGCGTGGGCTTCAGTAGTTGTGGCTCACGGCTCTAGAGCGCAGGCTCAGTAGTTGTGGCGCACGGGCTTAGTTGCTCCACGGCATGTGGGATCTTCCTGGACCAGGGCTCGAACCCGTGTGCCCTGCATTGGCAGGAGGATTCCTAACTACTGCGCCACCAGGGAAGCCCCAAGGCTGTTTATTCTTACACATACAAAGGACTTCATGGGTATGGAAGTGGAGTTTGAATTCCTCGAAGGGACTTAAGAAAGGGAGGGATCTGGCCAGATTTATTTTTTAGAAAGATAAATGGATCTATTGCTCCCGCCCTTCTGCTAGGAGTGTCCCTCCAGTCCTGACTTTGAGTGGCAGGGCAAGAGTGAGAAGAGGAGAGAATGGAGCCGGGGAGAGTAGTTAAAGGGCCTCTTTGCATAGTCTGGTGAGAAGTCCCCGTCCAGTACACCCATGAAGCATCGCCATCTCCTTCCTCCCATCCTTTCTGCTATCGTTGTCATTTAGAAGGTTATTGTAAATTTTAAACGTCACTGACATTCTTACTGTCATTGCACATTTTACTTTTATGTCTGTTAGCACTTCCACCATTCGTGGTTGCTGTTTTTGCTTTAGCCATTGATGTGGTCGTTTGAAGTGCTTCCTTCTCATCAAGCCCTGAGAAGGGGGAGAATATTATAATTCCTAAAATATACTCTGGGCAGTCATGTCCTAGTGGGGTTGAGTGACGTGCCCAGGATCTTCTTTCATGTTGGAAGATTTGGAGGGTGACTGCTCAGGATTCTGTGGTCTCATCATCACGTCCAGTTTGAAGATGAGGATAAGTGCCCACCATCCTCCGTGATGGACACAGAGATGTAAAGACCCGTCATTTGGGGACATTGTCTGTCATGGACCCCTGGAATGAGAGACAGAAGGGAGAAGAAGGGAGATGAGAAATTAACATGGTCCCAACCTCCCTTGTGAGGGAGTTGAGGGGTGAAGGAGCCGGCACGAGGTAGCAAAAACTTGGACATTTTTATCCCATCTAAATTCTGATTTTACAGGTGGGGAGATGAAGGTCCAGAGAAAGGAGGTAAATTATAACAATAATTGTTGTGAATTGTTGATTGCCAGCTACGTTATGGATGTTACCTCTTTTAATTCTTGCAGCAATCCTGTGAGGGAATGTATTAGTTTCCTCTGGCTGCTGAAACAACTTGATGGCCTAAAACAACAGAATTGTATTCTCTCAAGTTCTGGAGGCCAGAAGTGCAAAATCAGGTTGTCGCCAGGGCTGCCCTCCCTCCGGAGGCTCTGGCGAGGACGCTTCTTTGTCTCCTCCAGTTTCTGATGGCTTCAGGCATCCTTGGCTCGTGGGCTGCGTAGCTGCAGTCTCTTGCCTTCGTCTTCACGCAGCCTTCTCCTCTGTGTCTCAGATCTCCCTCAGCCTTTCTCGTATAAGGACACTTGGCCACTGGATTTACGATTCACCCAGTTAATCCAGGATTATCTCATCCTGAGATGCTTTATGTAACTACATTTGCAAAGACCCTTTTTCCAGATAAGGTTTTATCTTTTGGGGCCATGATTCAACCCACTACAGAGTGATAGCATCATCATCTCCATTTTGCCAAAGGGGATACTGATGCTCAGAGAGGTTGAGACCTCCCCAAGGCCACATAGTTACAGATAGTTCTTTGCAGTGCATTATATTTAAGGACAGAAACGGTAATAATGGCTAACCTACAGACAGCACTTATGTATATTAATTCAGTTAATTCTCTCAAAAACTCTACGAGGAGGCAGGTGTATTATCATAATACCCAATTTAGAGATGAGGAAACTGAGAAACAGAGAGGTTGGTTAATTTTCTCAGGGCCACACAGCCAGGCACGTTGGCCCCATCTGTGCTCTTGTCCACTCAGAAACTGCCTTATAGGCTCCTCTGCAGATGCAAAAGGTCACCACACAAGCCATTGTCAGGGGTGTTTTCAGTGGTGACTGGGTAGTTTCAAAAGGGGTTCTGAAAGGTAGGCCCCTAAGATCTAGTGGGGGAGACATACTATAGGCAAGATTACAGATCCATGGAGCTTGTGCAAACCCCTGGGCACAGGACACTGCTCTGGACATGGGATGCCTCTGACCTGTCTTGGGGCTTTCACCTCCTGGCTGGCAGCCCCATGGCATACTTCCCCTTGCTTTTGTCCTGCACTTCTCTGCTGATGGCACAGGCATCCTGTGGGTCAGCCAGGCTGGCAACTGTGCGCTCTCTCTTCCTTGCTTCCCACCTCTTCCCCTTTCTGCATCCAGTTAGTGTCCAGTTCCCCGTGGATTCTGCCATCTTGTTTCACATGTCCTCCCCTCCCTTTATTCCTCACTGTCATGTTAGTGGCCAGAACTCATCATCCTTCCCAGGGACTGGCAATAGCAGCCCATCTAAACTCTCTGGGAACTTCCCTGATGGCGCAGTGGTTGAGAATCTGCCTGCCAGTTCAGGGGACACGGGTTTGAGCCCTGGTCCGGGAAGATGCCACATGCCACGGAGCAACTAAGCCCATGCGCCACAACTACCGAGCCTGCGCTCTAGAGCCCACAAGCCACAGCTACTAAGCCCGCGTGCCACAGCTACTGAAGCCCACATGCCTAGAGCCCGTGCTCCGCAACAAGAGAAGCCACCACAGTGAGAAGCCCGCGCACCGCAAGGAAGAGTAGTCCCCGCTCGCCGCAACTAGAGAAAGCCCACGTGCAGCAACAAAGACCCAACACAGCCAAAAATAAATATATAAAATAAATCAATAAACTCTCTGGATTTCTCCATCCTTCCCCTGGCTGCCTGCAGAGTGACCTTCCTGTAGCCCTCACCTGGACAGGGAACATGCCTTCCCCAGGGCCAGTTCACTCCTTCCTCATACTGGGCCCCCCCCACCATGCTATTCTAAAAATTTACCTTCTCTCTCCTTTGCGCTGCATCCTAATGCCCAACTGCCATTCGTCCATTCATTCATTCATTCAGCAAACCTGTTTTGATTGCTCTGTGTCGGAACCAGGGAAACAGATGTGACCAAGGCAGCCCTGTTCTCCGTCCTCATGGAACCTCCATTTGGGTGAGGGCATCAACTAAGTAAGCTCAGGAAAGCAAATAAAACAATAAATAATTATGATAAAACGTATGAAGGGAAGATACAAGGGGTGAGCAAGAATAATGCAGCGGGTGGGCTGGAGGCTGTTTTGGATACAGGGTTTCAGGAAGGGTGCTGAGGAGATGCCGGAAGATTCTTGTGATACCTGAGCCAGGTATTGTGGGTACGGTGCTTAGCAGTTGGGCAATAAACATTAGTCATCATCACTCATGGATTCCTTCACTCAGCAAACATTTTCTGAGGGCTAATCGTTGCACCCATGGGCACAGACCCCGGTAGTCTCAGTCTCAAGTGGAGAATTATCTGGGCTCTTTCAAATCCATTAGCATTCTCAGTTTTGCCCTTCAGATAAGTCCAATAAACCTATAGCCAAAGTGGGGATTAATTCTGTTTTCTTCTCCAATACTCCACAAAAGAGAAGTGTCTCAGAGGCTCTGCTAATGAATTCTGCCATTTTCTCCTCGGTCTTATCTTGAGTATAGATGTCTCCACATTGCCTCCCTTCCAGCCCCTTTCAGAGGGTTTTGATTTTGCAGTTGCCCTGACGTGGCCTCTTGTCTCTGAATGTGAGTAGAGCCAGTGGGTCCTTTGGGGAAACTGCAGAGATAGCCTCTTGATTTCGAATAGGACCTACCTCTGTGCTTGTGTCTCTCAGACCCCTGGAATCCTTGAATCTCTGTCCTCAAAGCACCATTTTCTGGACCATCAGCTTCTTCTGGGAGTGTTACTGGAGATTTCTGGACCGCAGGGCCTGGAATCTTAATTAAACAAGTGAAATGAAGAGGAAAAGAGACTTGTGCCTATCTTTAGGGAAAACAAAACCCCAGTTCCCCACATGAAGAGAATGACGTGGTGTTTGAATGGGAGCCTAGAATTCCTATAAGACTGCATGAGAGCTGACATTTCAGAAACCAGACCCCCTCCCTCCAGCACCCACAGCATTGGCTTCTGCTTTAAGGTGCAGCCTCTCACGACGTCACCCCAAAGGCTTATGTTGGCAAGACTGAGAATGAGACATTGTGGTAACATTATGCTAACAGATTAGTTCTCTTAGATCATTTCTCATGCCTGCCCCTGGACTTCTCCTTATGGACCCTTAACTCCTTCTTGATTGGCATTTGGCAGACGTCGCTCACCTTGGACTTTGGGGAAGCTACTCGGAAGCTGTTTCTCATATACGTTGACCTTGGAATCCATTAAAGAGTTGCTAGTCCCTGTGATACGGTTCAGTTCAGCTCAGTACACATTCACTGAGTATCTTCTCAGACATGGTCCCTGCCACGAGATGCCCCTGATGAAATGGGGAGACGAGGAGGTGTCGGTGTCATGGTGGCCCAGCCTGGGACAGAGGGCGATGAGGGCTCATCAGGATGCCTTCTTGGGGGAGATGTCTATAGTGGGATGGATAGTGCCTCCTCCCCAAGTTCATGTCAACTCAGAACCTCAGAATGGGACCTTATTTGGAAACAGGGTCTTTGCAGATGTGATAAGGTAAGGATCCAGATGAGATCACCCTAGATTAGGGTGGGCCCAAAGTCCAATAAGAGACAGAGAAGGACACACAAAGAAGGTCCTGTGATGACAGAGGCAGAGATTGGAGTGGTGCAGCCACCAGCCAAGGAATGGCAGCGTTTTCCAGGAGCCAGCCGAATCTGTAAGAGATGAGGAAAGATACTTCCTTAGAGCCTTCAGAGGGAGCCCAGCCCTGCCGATACCTTGATTTTGAATTTCTAGCCTCCAGAACTGTGGGAGAACAAATTTCTGTTGTTTGAAGCCACCAGGTTTGTGGTAGTTTGTTATGGCAGGCTTGGGAACCAACACAGTGTCTGAGCTGAGTCCTAAAGGAAGTGTCGGAGTCTTGCCCTCATTCTCCCATCCTTTCCCTGTTTGAACACATCTGGTTGGGAAAACTCCATCGGTCTGTGAGGTTGGTGACAGCAGGAGCCTCATTCACCCCCTTGTTCACTCCATGACCCCCATATTTACCACTGTGCTTGGCATGTAGGGGTCTCTGGTCAGTATTTGTTGCATGCATAACAGTCTATGAGTGAATGAATGAAGAAGACAAGAGTGCTCTCAGAGGAGGACCAGTTAGCAAGATGCAGGAATCAGATCCTCAGGTGTGAGAAGCCATGGCAGCCAGAGGGGAGAGGCTGTTCAGGGTTGTCTGAGTCATTTGCTCTTCCTTGGTCAAAGTGGGCTCTTAGGGAAGTTTTTCATCGGGGTCGTGCAGACTAGCCAGTAATGAGGACAGGAGCAGGACCAAATAGGGAAGAAGAGAAAGGAACTTGGCCGTGTTCACTGCCCACTCAATGTCAGACACTGTACTGTTAACGGTCTTCATCTTTCTTGTCATTCTCCAAGTAATCCCTCAGGTAGGTAAAAATGCACCCATTTTCCAGATGTGGAAACTGAAGCTCAGAGAGTCGAAGTAACCTGTCAAAAGTTGCACTGCCAGTGAGGGGCAGAACCCGAATCCAAGCCCAGGTCTCATTTGCTCCCACATTTGTGTTCTCTGCAGCACAACATGCTGCTTCCACTAATAAACAATTGTTGGCAAGGGAAGGTCATCGGGGGTCCCTGAAGCTGGGAAAGGATTTAATGCTTTCCAAGTCCAGATGACTGGAGAGGGGGGATTCTCTGAAAAATGATCCAAGAGGACAGAAGGCATGCAGAGAGTTCTGGGGACCTGGATCATCTGAAGGCCATCAGCTGTGTCCTTTTGAATAGTGTTCTTGGGGTAAAAATCAGTGTCATTTTCTTCCCCACCATATTACATACTACTCTAGTCTATGTTTTTCATTCTGCAATAATAATGTTTAAAGCTTAGACACCATCGGGGGTCCTCCCTGACTTAAAGCTCAATGCGTTTGATAATTAAGCCCTTGTTCTCACCCAGAGCAGCATGGACACCCCAGTGGTGTTTAGGACCCGTTCGTTTGTGCAGGCGCTCATTCATTCCACAACTATGTCAGCATTGTCTGTGTGCCAAGTGCTGATTGAATTTGGCCCGGGGTTTCTAGGGCACTGAGAGTCTGTCTTTGCCTCCATGAAGAGCTCCCCTTTCAGTTCCATTTGCCAGGTCTCTATGGTGCTGCAACGTGAAAGGAGCTGGAATAAAGCGGGGGAAGGGAGGAGGGTAGAAAGGTTGGAAAGGGCTCCATGGAGGAGATGGAGGCCAAGTACGAGTTCAGTAGGTGGCGCTGGGGGAGGCATCATAGCAGGAGAAGTAGCATGTGCAAAGGCATGGGGCATGTTGGAGCTGGGTGGGGAGGGTGGTGTCAGACATCCTGAGAAGGGGTTTGAATAAAGCTAGGTACAGCCCTTGCCTCTGGGACATTACAGATTTTTGTTGTAGGTGGCAAAGGTAAATTCAGTCTACCTCGGGACTTTGGTTTTAAGATGTGGATACTTGGGACTTGCTCTTGTTTACCAGACACAATGGATGCAGAAGAGGATGAAGCAGGATCTTAAGGAGACCTCCTGGAGGGGAGCCTGGAGGCTCCAGGTCGGCGTTCACCTTCAAAGCCACCACTGCTCCTGGGGCGAGAGTCAGGGAGGGTTTGCATGGGGCCAGGATGCCAGCAACTCTCTCCCGCTGGGGCCATGTAGCTCTGTCAGGGGACAGCCAGTGCAGCGTCTGCTGACCATGTCCTGGTCAGTGCATGGCTGGGTGCACTGTGGCCTCAGCACAGCAGACCTTCTTCCAAGATACCTGCTGGGAGTTGGGGCTGGGAGGGGCATGTTTCAGTGCTGAAGCTAGCAGCCCCTCCAGCGCTCCACTTACCACTCCCCTGCTGCAGTTGCTTTCCTCTGATGCTGTTTTCTCTGCTGGCCCCCCTCCTGCTCACTGGGTTGTGTTGGGACAGGGTGTTTGATATTTTTGTTAATGTTTTCTTGCTTAGCGCTCAGCTCTGCTTCATTTTCCCCCCTTCCCTTGTTGCCTGTTGAGATGATCAGTCAGGCTCGTTGACATTTTTCTACTTAAAATGTTTCAATTTAACTGCTGCTGGCTAAATATATTTTGGCCTCAGCTCTGGACTGTGACCCTCCCCTCAGCCAGCGAGACCGAGGAAACTTTGTGCCAAACGCTTCTCTCTCTTTCGTTGGACTGAGATTATCCTCAGCAGATTGGAAAGTATCCCTCGTGTCCTGAGGGTCGTCGTGCAACCCAGTTCAGATATGGGCTTTGGCCCTCAGGATGCCCAGGTGTGTGAATGCACCTGTCACAGATGCATCTGATTCGATGCACGAGCTGGCCTGCCGTGTGTGTCCGAACGTGTTTGGCTCTGGTGCCATCTTTCTTTCTAAATCCCAGCAGACAATTTACATAGTTCTTCTGCGCCCCAGGGAGACTTGGACAGGTTCTGAGTAGCCACAAACTCTGGCAGCTTACTGAGACGAAGGGAAAAGAAAGTCAAGGCATTAGCAAGTCTCTGTGACAGAAGGACTATTGGAGGCCACAGGAGGGGTTTATAGATGGCAAGGCTCCCAGGCAAATAGTGCCCTCTGGACAAAGCCCTTTACCCTGCAGGCTTGACCGAGGTAGGCCGTGCCAACCAGACTCGCCAGACTCAGTTCAAGAGGGGAAAAGGGAGGGAAAGAGGGAAGGACGGACTGCCCTCCTTAGCAGAGGGCCTGAGGGGGCGTAAACTAGTGCCTACACAGACCTACCCCTGAGTTTGAGATGGAGGTCCCAGAGACAGCGTTGATTCAGCTTCCACGTTCATTTACTAATTCTTTCATCCACTCATCATATGTTTATTGAGGATCTGCGATCCATGTGTCTGACGCTGAGCCCAGCTCCGACTCTGGGAATGCAGAGGAAAACAGGACAGATGTAAGACTCTAGAGGGGAAAACGATGATCAAGTCATCACAAATAGGGTGAGGGTCTCAAAGGGGACATATAGGAGAGCTGACCCAGGCTGGGGTGGCAGGGGGCATGGAGGGCCTACTCGATGCAGTGACTTTTAAAATCTGGAGTGTCAGGTATAAATTGAAATTACGTTAGGTGAAGAGGTGAGAGAGGTGTGTATCAGGCAGGGGCAAGAGCAAGTGCAAAGGCCCTGTGGCAAGAGAGAGGAGGGGAACTAATAAAGGATGACTGAAGCAGAGATGACTGCGGGTGTGGGAGAGTGGGGAAGAGGAGTAGCAACAGGTAAGGGCAGAGAGATAGGCAGGTGCTGGGTCATGGAAGGCCCTAGAGGCTAGACAGAGGATTGGGGGCTTCGGGCAAAAGTCTCTGGAAGACTCAACATTATTTTAAGCAGGAAAGTAACACGATCAGGTCCGTGTTTTAAAAAGAATACCTGTTATTTAAGGAAGGATCAGAGGGACAGGAGTGGAAGCGGCGAGTCTATTAGGAGGCTGGTAGGAGGCGAGGATGGCTGCACTCAGAGAAGCAGCAATGAAGACAGAGGCACTGGAGGTGTTCGTGGTCTATTTCAGGGGTGTCGCGGACAGGACCTGTTGATGGATCAGATGAGGGCCATCAGCAGGACTTGAGGGAGTGAGCCACGTGGTTGTGAACTGGGGCCAGCGTTTTCAGGTGGAGGGCACAGCAAGGGTGGAAACAGAAAGTGGAGACTTGCTGGGAATTGTGAGCTGCAGGCTAGTGCTGAGGGAGGCGGGTACACGGTGGGAGATGAGGCCAGCAGCCGAGAGCGGAGAGGTGGCAGGGCCGGTGGGTGAGCGAGTTCCCTGCAGGTGGTCTGAGACAGCTGGGAAGCCTTTGGAGGGAACAGGGGAATGACCTATGCTGACTTACTTTTTATATGTGTGAAAGATCACACAGGCTGCCACGTTGAGAAGAGGTTCAGGGGCAAAGGTGGAAGCGGATAGACCAGTGAAGAAATGATGGTGGTAAGTCCAGCTGAGTCAAGATGGCAGCTGGGACCAGAGACAGAGCTACGGGTGGTGAGACGCGGTCGGCCTCTGCATGTTCTTGGAACAAATGGGCTGAAGTGTGAGAGAAAGAGCCAAGAGTAGTGTCCGAGGCTTTGGGCCTGAGAAGCTGGGAGAAGGTCTTGTTCTGTCCCAGGGTGGAGAAGCCTGTGGGAGGAGTTGTCTTGGAGAGGAAAGAGTGAACTTGAACATGTTTAGTTCGAGGTGTCTGCTTAACACTGACGTGGAGACGTAGGGCGAGCAGTGGAGTCCAGGCTTAGAGAAAGCTGGAAGGTCAGCAGCGTTGGGACAGTATGGAGAGCCGCGCGCTGGGAGAGCTCACGCACCCCGGGAGTGAGAGTAGATACGAAAACGGTCTCAGGGCGGAGCACTGGGGTGAGTCAGCCACCACGTATTTGCCAAGGAAACAAGGAGAGAGAATGAAGTGCAGGGAGGAGGAAGAGAAGCAAGAGCAAGTGGGTGTCCCAGAGGCCGAGAGGAGGGTATTTCAAGTTGGAGGGAGCGTCCGTGGGTCGTATGCTGCTGACTGGTCAAGTCCGCCAAGAAGTGAAAATGGGCTGCCGTGTAGGCACTGTCGGAGTCACTGGTCACTTTCACAAGTACAGTTTGAGGGAGAGGTGGGATCGAGAGCCTGAACAAACAGGTTCAAAGAGAAGAGGCTGGGCTTCCCTGGTGGCGCAGTGGTTGGGAGTCCGCCTGCCGATGCAGGGGACGCGGGTTCGTGCCCCAGTCCGGGAAGATCCCACATGCCGCGGAGCGGCTGGGCCCGTGAGCCATGGCCGCTGAGCCTGCGCGTCCAGAGCCTGTGCTCCGCAACGGGAGGGGCCCCAACAGTGAGAGGCCCGCGTACTGCAGAAAAAAAAAAAAATTGAAAAAACAAAAATTGAAAAAAAAAGAGAAGAGGCTGAAATAAGGCCAGCCAACAGCTCAGGTGACAGCGTCCAGGATGACCATCTGGGGAGGGTGTCTGGACCACAACCAAGTGGTCTGGGGAGCAGGGCAGAGCTTCAGACCCCAGCAGGAGAAAGAGCGCAAGAAATACAGACTAGGAGGAAAGGAAAAGTCCAGAACATGGACGTGGAGAGCTGGACGGGGAGGAAGGCGTCAGCTCGGGGGCACCGTGGTGCCAGGCTCAGGGCGGCAAGACTCATCCCGGGTGGGGAGAGGACTTTGCCTCCCTTGCTGGGCTGGTGGGGGGGGCAGGCCAGGATGGGGATGGGACCAGCAGGTGAAGGTCTTCTGTACCTGCAGCTAAGCGGGCGGTGGTTCTCGACCTCACTGCACGTACATTACAGTGATCTGGGCTGCTTTTCAAAAATACAGAGCTCTGGTCCCACCTGTGAGAATCCCTGTCTGTCCATCCCGAATGGGACGTGGCCCCATTTTCAGACATCTTCCCAGGTGATTGTAATGTGCTAGCAGCTTCAGCTAATTCCTGAGTTTGGGACTGAGCCAGTGTGGGAGGCTCTTTGAGGCAAAGAGGGCCATAGGGAAGGTCAGCCCTGGTATTGGAAGGGCCGTAATTGCGGTAATCTCT
Source organism: Delphinus delphis (assembly GCF_949987515.2). Classification (NCBI taxonomy): domain Eukaryota; kingdom Metazoa; phylum Chordata; class Mammalia; order Artiodactyla; family Delphinidae; genus Delphinus; species Delphinus delphis. The sequence goes on from NC_082699.1 coordinate 65,029,375, forward strand.
CAAGGAATTTGTTGGCTTTCCTCAGAACAGCAATTCTCATAACATTTACCAAATTGAAAATCCTGCTTAATTCTGTAGGTTTACAGCTCCACAGAGGCTAGAAGAAAAACATCATTTGGCACCAGAAACACACTTTATTCTGCTGGTGCAGATAATTTTGCAAACGCTGGATACCGAGTTTCACATACTCTCCTGGAATTCCGATGCACTACGTCCTAGAATGCAGAGAAACACAGTCACGGCAATTGCTCTTGCTGCCACCTGGACCAGGTGCTTCCAGAGACCCTCTTGGGTGTCTTTGCCCTCTCATTGTGAACTTCTGTGATGTTCTGGGAAGATGTGTTTTTTAATCAGCTCAGCATTTATTTCTTGCTTTGGGGAACCATTTCTATCCCATTATGTGCAGTTCAAATAGGTGGTCAATGACAACCGTTAACCCCACCTCTGCCCGTAGAGACATGATCCAGGACAAGCCAGCTCTAGTAGCACAACCTGGAAGCAGTGATTGGCTCAAGAGGGAGGCATGGAGTTCAAAAAGGGCCAATCAGCATCGTTTTGGGAGGCAGTTACTATATGGATAATGGTGAAGTTCTTCCCGAAGATGCCAAGCTAGAGAGTGTGGGTCTGGATTTATCAGTTGCCATTGTTCTCACACTGTGTGGATGAAGAAGCTTATTTGTAGAGTAGAGCCTAACAGAGATGAGGTAGAGAAGGAAGGAGGGAGAGAGGGAAAGGGAGAGAGAAAAGATAGAGGGGCAGAGACAGAGATAGAGACAGAGAGACAGTGTTCTGTCAACAGTATGCTTGGTCCCAGGCCTCCAGGCTCTGGAACTTTCAGTTCTGTGAGCTCTCCCTACACCCTTCCAGGGTTAAGCTTTTTGGAGCTGTGTTCTGTCTCTTGCAACAAGAGTATCTTGACTAGGACAGATGACTTCTCAGTTTCTCGTGGGCCTCAGGGGGTGGTGGAGGGGTGAGGGATGCACCGGAGAGTGAGGCAGGCATGGTCAAAGAGCTTATGAGGCAGCTGCCCCTGGGACGTCCAGGTGTCAGTCTCAGGGTCGTAGCAGTCGAAGGAGGCCGAGTCCTCGATGCTACAGTCCGTGGTCAGATGCCGCCCACCCGTCACGTAGAGCTTGTTCCCCATCACCGTGGCCCCGTGGTGCATCCTCCGGTCTTTCATGTCTGCGCATTTGACAAATTTGTTGGACTGAGGGTCATAAGCAAGGATCCTCCTTGTGTAACCTGAAAAACAAATGGCATATCGACAAGGTCAGTGATGCTTATTTGGGACTGGAGGTCAGCGGTCCAGGGACCTGTCTGATCTCTGTCATCGCCTAACCCTGAGGCTGGACTCTGAGCTAAAGCGTGGAATGTTTCCATAACCTGCCCAAGGTCTTGTGTGTGGCAGAGCTGGGATTTGGACCCAGATCCGTCTGACTTCAGTCTCTGCATCTTAACTCGAAGTGAGGGCAACACTTACGTCGTTTGTTCTTAGATTGAGAGCAGAGATTCCAGTGGCCTTCTCAGCCTCGTTAGCTTTTTCATCTTTCTCATATGCTCATCCAAGAGCTTTAACATCCAAGAGCCTTTGGGAACTCAGAAGTGGGTCCCCACGACAGCCCTATCTGGTGGGTACTCTTCTGATCCCCATTTTACAGATCAGCACACAGAGGCACAAAGAGATGAATAACTTGCCTAAGAGTGTACAGCCAGTTAGTGGCAGAGTCAGGATTTGAACCCAGGTCTATCTGACCCCCAAACCAGCCCTCTTAACCATAGTATTATACTACAATTACAGAGAAATGATCCCTTAGCAGCTAATCTTATTTACAACAGCAAATGTTTTTCTGAGTATTTGCCCCGGGTCTGGGATAGTGCTAAGTGCTTTAGATAGATGAGCACATTTTATGATCACAACTCTGTGAAATAGGTTCATTATTTCATTCCTTGTTTGACAGGGAGAAACTTCTGGAAGATAAAAGAGCTTTGTCAAGTCATCCACACTCCCCTAGTTGGATGGGTGTACTTTTATTTTTATTTTTTTAAATTTTATATGGGGGAATTGTTGATTTACAATGTTGTGTTAGTTTCAGGTGTAGAGCAAAGTGGTTCAGTTATGTGCTTTAAAAAAGACTGTCTTGGGACATCCCTGGTGGCACAGTGGTTAAGAATCCACCTGCTAATGCAGTGGACATGGGTTCAATCCCTGGTCCAAGAAGATCTCACATGCCACAGAGCAACTAAGCCCGTGCGCCACAACTACTGAGCCTGCGCTCCAGAGCCCGCGAGCCACAACTACCGAAGCCCGTGTGCCTAGAGCCCATGCTCCGCAACAAGAGAAGCGGCCGCAATGAGAAGCCCGTGCACGTCAACGAAGAGCAGCCCCCGCTCGCCACAACTAGAGAAAACCCACGCGCAGCAACGAAGACCCAACGCAGCCAAAAATAAATAAATAAATAAATTTATAAGAAAGAGAAAGACTGTCTCATAGAAAAACATCAGTGACCGTTTTCCCATGGGAGATGCCAAGTTCGTGTCCAGCCTCTCGATCTTCTGTTAAAACTCACCTCCCACGATGACAATCCGCTCCCCAAGTACCACGGCAGGGGCACATACATTCTTGATCATTCTCGTCTCCATTTTGAACCACGTGTTTCTGGAAATGTGATAAACCTGACAGAGAAATATAATCACGGCACTGCATTTTAAAGTGATAACGTTTTTAAAAGATAGAAATAGTAATTAAGAGGGTGAAAGAGCGGTGATTTCTCTTTCTTCTCACTTTTTTTCCCAGTTCTTAAAATGTAGTTATCTTACTGTCAGTAAACAAAATATAATTAAATAACAGAAAGAGTTAAGTGTTTGTAGTACGTGTTTGCTTACCTTGCTTGGCTCATTTCTTTCCTTTCAATGAGAAATGGAGCAACTTGGACATGCGTAAAACCAGTGATTTTTCAATCATTTTTATTTCTGGCTCATGTTTAAATTTCTAAATGTTCCAGCGTATCCGAGAGCCTCTTAAGGCCAAGAATAAATTTAGGGCTAAAAGAGGAAGGCTTTTGAACAACAGGTCATGCCTGAAAGTCATTAGAATCCTAGAAAAAAGTAAGCATGAGAAAAGGAAGAAAGAGCAAAGAGGTGGAGGCAGGAGTCCTTGGCCTTCGTCTGAAATGGAGTAGCAAATCATGATTCCCAGAACACGTGCTCCTGTTAGATCCCGCAGTTTAAAGTTTAAATGTCAAATGCCAATTAGTTCATTACTGGCAGAATTTAGCACAAGAGATATAGGCTGAAACGAAGGAACAAAATATTCCAATATTCTTGACTGGAAATTCTTTCTGTACAAAATATTTTTGCCACCATATTAAAGGCCTTATACTTTATCATTTTACCAAATTTGACCTTCACAACCATCCTATGATGTAGATACCATTACTTCCCTCTATTTTCCAGATTAGACCATTGAGGCTGAGAGAGGTGAAATGACATGCTCAAGGTCACACAGCTAGAGTAGTAGAAGAGCTGGTCTGATTGAACCCAGAATCTGTGCCTTTGTCCACCACACTCATGGCTCTGCTTGGGGCCATGGAGATGCGGCTTTTCTTTCTTTTTTTTTTTTTTAAATTTATAAAAAGCGGGCTTCCCTGGTGGCACAGTGGTTGAGAGTCTGCCTGCCGATGCAAGGGACACGGGTTCGTGCCCCGGTCCAGGAAGATCTCACATGCCGCGGAGCGGCTGGGCCTGTGAGCCATGGCCGCTGAGCCTGTGCGTCCGGAGCCTGTGCTCCGCAACGAGAGAGGCTACAACAGTGAGAGGCCCGCGTAATGCAAAAAAAAAAAAAAAAAAAAGAATTTACTATTTTAATTTGCTTTTATTTCAGTATTAGTAGTGTTTAAAGATATTTGGTGATGGTTTGTATTTTTGGCCGTGCCCCGCAGCACTTGGGATCTTAATTCCCTGACCAGGGATCAAACCCGTGTCCCCTGCAGTGGAAGTGCAGAGTCTTAACCACTGGACCACCAGGGAAGTCCCTTTTATAGATTTTTTAAATTGAAGTATAGTTGATTTACAATGTTGTGTTAGTTTCAGGTGAACAGCACAGTGATTCAGTTATATATATATATAACTGAATTCAGATTGTTTTCCCTTATAGATTATTATAAGGGATAGGTAGGTCCTGGTTGGTTACCTATTTTATATATGTGTGTGTATATGTTAATCCCAATCTCCTAATTTATCCCCCTGCCACCCCAGCTTTCCCCTTTGATAACTATAAGTTTGTTTTCTATATCTGTGGGTCTGTTTTTATTTTGTAAGTCAGTTCATTTGTATCTTTTTTTTTTTTGGTTTTTTTTTTTTAGATTCCACAGATGAGCAATGTCATATGATATTTGTCTTCCTCTGTCTGGCTTACTTAACTTAGTATGATAATCTCTATGTCCATCCATGTTGTGTGAATGACATTAGTTTATTCTTTTTTATGGCTGAATAATATTCCATTGTATATATATACCACATCTTCTTTATTCATTCATCTATTGATGGACATTTAGGTTGCTTCCATGTCTTGGCTAGTGTTAAGTAGTGCTGCAATGAGCACTGGGGTCATGTATCTTTTTGAATTATGGTTTTCTCCAGATGTATGCCCAGGAGTGGGATTGCTGGATCATTTGGTAACTCTATTTTAAATTTTTTAAGGAACCTCCATACTGTTCTCCATAGCGGCTGTACCAGTTTACATTCCCACCAACAGTGTAGGACAGTTCCTTTTTCTTCGGTGTGGCTTTCTTGATGGAGGCTTTCAAGACTGAAGCCCTCTTGAAGTCTCTGTCAGTCCTTAAAGTTGGTGAAGCATAGAGGAGGCCACAGCTAGAGACAGGGGCAACCACAATGGCTGTCAAGCCTCATGGTTTCGTCTGCAAATATGTAGGAAACACTCTTTGGAAACATGAGATCCTTGGAGGAAAAGCAAACACTGGTTGCATTTTACTTGAGTAAATGGCTCCTGGCTTTCTGTTCTCTATTAGCTTTGGGGATGGTTTCAAAAATAGATTAAACATTTGTTCACAATCCTCACCATACCACCAGAGAGGATGAGGCAAGGACAACAAAGGATGGTCTTTGACCCATGGAGGAAGTGATACTTTGTTATGGTAAAGGATTTGCTTAACGCCATCCAGCAATAGGGGTAGAAAGAAGGCCGGGTAGAAAGGTACGCGTACACACACAATTTGCACAGTAACGCCATGGCAGCTTCGTCCTTAAAAAGAATGCTTGCGTGCAGATAAACCATCCGATGAAGAAATCTTTGAACCTATACTTGAAAATCTAACCTACCCCATCAAGTAACCCCAAGCATTCATCTTGAACGATATCTGAAAGAGTACAATTTCCATTACAAAGCTAATGCTAAGTAGATAAGAGCTTCCAAATTAATACTTTCCCCATTTTCCCCTTCTCATGACTGCGGTGTAAAAGGATCACTCACATGTTAGTGTTTTGGTTTTTGCTTTTGGGCTATTTAAGCTTCTTGTTTAATCGTCCTAAGCATTTCTTGATGAGGTAGCTTAAAAGCTTTTTTGAGCTTTGTATTTATTCTTAGGGATCGGTAACAATTTTGTAATGTGAAATCATCAACATAGTTGTTGACTTTATTTTGAAAAATAGTTTTAAAAAAATGTAGGAGGGGCTCTAGCTTTACACAGAAGCTCTTTATTACACCTGTGTTGTGTGGCCAGAGCTTGGAGGGGATCAGAACATGTCTCCCTTGGCTCAAGTCAATGAGTGGGATTTGGAACAGACTTAGAATCTGCCTAGATGGTCAGGGAAGAGTCGACAATAGGGGCTGGAGAAGTGAAGGAGAGAGAAAAACAAGAAAAGGACTGCATTGAAATGATCACTTTTCTCTGTTTCCACTGGCACCGACTTAGTCTGAGCCGCCATCATCCCTTGCCTGGACCTCTAGAAGAATCTCCCAACTCTCCTTCCTTTGTCCACTCAGGCCTCTTGCAGTGCCTTCTCCACAAAGCGTCCAGAAGGAGATTCTAAAAATGCAAATTTGACAACTTCACCGACCCTGCTGCTCTTAGGCGTGAACCCCAGTTCCTTGACAAGGCCTGGAAAGCCCTGCCAGGTCAGCCTCATCTCCACACTCATCCCCCCAGGAATGTTCTGGAATTTCTGCAGGGGGGTTTCAGGGGCAGCAGTCTGGTGGAGGGGGTTGCTTGCGTGGCTTGGGAAGGGGACTGAGAGAGATTATGGGGGGACTGACTATCCCCAGCTCCGCCTTGGTGCACAGACTTGCTGCCACCTGGTCATGCTTTCGGCACCTCCAGGCGAAGGGCCGTGCCCCTTTCTGCTTCAGGGCCTTCGTGCCAGCTGTTCCCTTACCCGGGACCGCCACCCCTCCCTCAGCAGATGAGTGTGACTCCTGGTCCAGACGCAGGCTCATCTGCTCAGAGAAGCTGCCCGCCCATCTCTGTCCACGTCAGAGCCGTCTGTCCACCCTGTGCGTCCACCTCCTTTTTTTTTTTTTTGGCGGTACGTGGGCCTCTCACTGCTGTGGCCTCTCCCTCTGTGGAGCACAGGCTCCAGACGCGCAGGCTCAGCGGCCATGGCTCACGGGCCCAGCCGCTCCGCGGCACGTGGGATCTTCCCGGACCAGGGCACGAACCCATGTCCCCTGCATCGGCAGGTGGACTCTCAACCACTGCACCACCAGGGAAGCCCTCTCCTCCTCTTTTACTCTTCATCCTCACCTACCTTCTCTCTTCCTCTGCCTCTCTGCTCAAGTCAGCTTAAACCAACCTCACAGAGTTCCCTCCAAAGTTCCCTGAACCCTCACACCCTCCCTGATTCCCTCGAGACTGGTTTAGGGCACCCCTTATGCTCTTAGAGCACCCCTCTATTCGGCATCTGAATTGCAGTTGTCTCATAAGCTCCTGGAGGGTAAGTGGGATTTACTGCTCATGTCCATGTCCCCAGGGCCTTCTCTGTGGTTGGCACCCAATATAACTCCTCTAAATGAACACAGCAGATCTCAGGGGCCTCCTTGATTATCTTTATATATCACGTAGAGGCTTGAAGTTTTTCATATCTAGGTGAACTGCAGTGATTAGAACTTGTGTCAAGGTGGAAAACACCCAGTATTCTGACATTTTGATCTTTATTAATCACACTTCTCAGAGAGCTTGTTAGTGAAATTAGCATCTACCTATCATTTAAGGCAGGGGTTCCCCAACCTGGCTGTGCCTTAGACTCTCCTGTAAACGTTTGTAAACAGTAAATGTCAAGACCCCATACATAGAGATTTTGATTCAGCAGATCTGAGGTCAGGTTCCTGGGGATTTGGTAACAGACTGTGGACCAGTGCTTGGGAGTCTTCTTTTAAGGCCTTACTGATTTTGGTTAGAAGCATCTGCAATATTCCTATAGGACTTCACTATCTGGCATTCGATGTGTTCTAGGTAGAACCTTTAGCTGTATCTGATGTACCTTTGTATGTATTAATCTTATACAAAAAGAATTCATAAATGGATAAAATCTGGCTGAAATTAACCTAACTTCCTTCCTTCCTTCCTTCTCTCCCTCTCTCCTTTCTCCTTTCCCTGCAACTGACAAGCATGTATGTATGTATATATGTATGTGTTTGTGTATGCAGTGTACATGTACATATGTGTATATGTGTGTATATGCATGTATTTGTGTGTGTGTATATGTGTGTGTGTGTGTGCATGTGTGTATGTGTAGCCATGGTGGGAGGGACCATTTACCTGGATAAGGCGCACAGGGTTCTGCATGATGTCCTCTCCCCCAAAAAGGTAGAGTCTTTGGTCTTTCACAGCGACTGCAGGGTGGAGGACCCCCAGTGGCATGCTGGCCATCCTCTCCCAGACGTTGCAGATGCTGTCATATCTCTCCATGGAGCCCATGACCCCCTGTCCGTCTCCAATCCCCCCGATGGAGAAGATGAAGTTCTTGTGGGCAGTGCTTCTGTGGGAGTAGCGGGCTGCCAGCATGGGCTGCCCCAACCTCCACTGATTGAATTTCAGGGAGAAGATGTAGACCTTGGGACTGGGCACACTGTTCCCCGCGTCCACCGCCATGCCTCCCAGCAGGTAGATGCTGTGGTGCAAGGTGACGGCCGAGGCCTTATACAGCCGGGCCGGGAGTTTGGCAAGGCTCTGCCATTGGCCGGTCTGTCCGTCGTACAGCAGGACGTCCCTGGTGGTCTGCTGGTTGTCCTTCCTTCCACCCAAGAGGATGAGGAAGTCTTGGTAAGAGTTTCTTGGGGGGACATGCCACAGAGGTTGGAGGCCCGGGGCACTGGTGGTGCTGTACGGAGAAAATATCTGCCTCTTGGCTGTCTCCAAGATGGTCTGGCAGGGGGGCGAGGACTGCAGGAGGGCGTCGTTGGCGATGAAGTGGTAGAAGAAGGCTGGGTGGACGTACTGCAGCCTGACCTGCTTGAACAGTTCCTGCATGTATTGCTTCCGGGTCTGGAGGTCATGCTTGATCCAAACCATGAGGGCCTCGAACACCTTCTCCTCCTCCGCACAGAGCCCGTCATCTCCCAGGTAGTCTATCAGTTCCAAGGCCCAGAGCTCCTTCAAATCAGCCGATGCGGCCACCTCTGGGAAGTACGTCAGGGCCACCTCCCTGGCTTTCTTCCTGAGGGTCTCACAGCTGAAGATTTCAGAGAGTCTGATCATGCCCAGGCAGTTGCTGGGGGCCAGCTGGCTCTGGAGGAAGGAGGAGCAGGCCTCAAGCAGCCTGGGGTACTGCAGCATGGAGGCGGCCTCCATCAGGGGCAGGACGCCTTCCACTGTGATGTGTGCCTCGCCTGTGTACACATACAGGATGATTCGCTCCAGAGTTGCGGAGTCGAGGCCTTTCAGCTGGATTTTGGGCTCGCTGCTCTCCCGGAAGTTGCTGCAGAACATGGCCCGGAAGTAGGGGCTGCTGGAGGCCAGCACGCTGCGGTGGCAGGGGATCTCCCAGGCCCCCGTGCAGATGCTCACGTCAGTCAGGATCCTGCTTTGCCTCAAGCCATTGAGCTGCCTCAACAAGTCAGAGGAGAAGTCATGGTCTTTGAAGAGCAGCCCATCTGGCGATTCCTCGTCCATCCTACAGAGATGGGGAGAAGTCCCGAGAGGGAGCACGTGCTGGAGGGTTTAGCTGCGGCGGCTCCAAGACTTAGAGCACCTATGTCCGTTCACCAAGACGCCTGTGGGTATTGCCAAGAATATGGCTCAGTGAAGACCAGAAAGGGAGACCACCTGTGGCGTGGGCCTCACAGCTGACACCTCTCTTTTAGGTTACGATTACTCTCAAAGGTAACAGGCAAATAGCATCTGCGGACAGTCTGAGAAAAACAAAACAAAACAAAACAAGAAAAACCAAAAAAAAAAAGAAAACGTGGTTGGATAAGTTGGGCAAGTTGAAGGTGGCAAATGGTCACGTGGTCTGAAATGTTAACCTGAAGCAAGATGACAGTCTGTGCATTTGACCAGCAGAAGTCTGTGAACCTTTCTCCAGCTTCTCAGCATGTCCGTTATTTAGTAAACTCATCTAAACATCTTTCTGGGTGTTAGTCATTCCCCACAGATGTCATTCTGGGGGTGTGGCCCCTGTAACAAGACAGAAATGAGGGATGAAAGTGGACCTTTGAGATTTTTTTTTTCTTTTTTAAAGCATGACTTCACAGAGTCCTGTGCGTTTTGTTTTTAAAATGAGGTAAATAGAAAGCAGAGACCGAACAATACCCTGGACAGGGTTTATTGGATGACATCTGGCTGCCCATCTACCTGCAGAAGAATTAAACATTCGAGCTATTTACCTTGTTTTGCTGCAGTGACATCCACCGATACCTGGTCCGGCTGGTCCCTCCGGAGAGTTTCCACCTCTCGCTCCAAATGAAACCATAAACCCAGGCCTTTCCTTCAGTTGGCAAATAATTTGTCCTGGGAGAATTCTGGATTTGTTTATGCCGAAGGCACTTTCACAGTTTTCTAGACCTTTGTGAAAGAACTGCTGGGCAGGGAGACAGTGTATACATTCCAGGGCTAAGAATAGTTGCATATGTACTTTCCACTGTTATGACATGTGACTTTCCAGTTGCCTTTTGCAGCAACCCGAGGGCCTGCAGCGCTGGTGCATGCCCACATGCCTTGTTTCTTTGGCAAGTGTTTACATCGGCAGAAATAGATCTGGAGGAACGGCTTCTCTTAGAGAAGACTTTGCTGCCCACTTGGACACATCCTGAGTCCCTTGTCCTAAAAGTGCCTGGGAATTCTAGATGTCTGTAAACAGGTTGCCGTGACCTGGGGAAAGTCGCTGAAGATAGTCCTGGGCAAGTTGAAGGTGGCAGATGGTCACAGGGAAGCCAGAACATGGGCCCAAGGGTGTTGTTTAGTGGGTCTCTATTTCCTACTGTCTGCTGGCAGGATCGTTGCAGAGGGCTGAGAGTTCCTCCTCCAGGCTCCAAGGTGATGGTGTCTGTGATGAAACTTGTTTTAAATATTTGTGGAGCATCCCAGAGTTTCTAGCCGTGGGAAAGACCAAACCTTTATTGATCCTCCGTATGACGGGGGCTTCTGTTTTAAAGTGGCAAGGGCAGTAGTCTTGTGGGTCATACCTGCTTCTCACAAGACCCCTGCTGACTATTCATCAGTTAGTTTGTTATAGTTCAGGTTTGCTTTTCTGTTTTATTTTTCCATTTTCTCCCTTCAGGGAGGCTTGTGCTAGAGGAAGGAGGCAAAATATGTTGCTCCAGGAGAGGGGGGTGGGTGGGAGAGAGAGAGAGAGAATGAAAGGAAGAAGAAGGAGAAGGAGGAGGAGGAGGGGGAGAAGGGGAGGAAGAAGAGGAGGGGGAGGAGGGGAGGGGGAGGGGGAGGAGGGAGGGGGAGGAGGGGGAGGGGGAGAGGGGGAGGGGGAGAGGGGGAGGGGGAGGAGGAAGAAGAGGAGAGGAGGGGAGGAGGAGGGGGAGGAGGGGGAGGGGGAGAGGAGAGGAGAGCAATGATGGTGATGGAGTAGGATGCAGCCTTCAAATGTAAGAGTTAGAACCATGATGGAGGGTTATAGAACAACCAGGATGAGTTAAAGGGACCCCAGGTCTGTTCTGCCCCTGCCTCTGGGGAGGTCCCGATTGAGGGTACCAGCAGTGAATGGCAGGGAAACCCAGCTTTCTCTCCTGCTCAAGTCTTGCTTGGACTATTGCAACAGCCTCCTGCGCTGATTTTCCCCTTGCTCCTGTCTCTCCCCCCGGTACATCCACCCCGTCACCACCAGAGTCACCCTGAAGAAGACAAATCAGAATCTGCCAGTCTCCACGTTCCCCCCACCACTGCATCATGCCCTTCAGTGGCTCCCCTGTCTGTAGGATAAAGTCCATAGTCTTTCGCAGGAACCATATTGGTCTCCTGCCACTTCCCTGTCCCACTTATATTTTTCACTCTAGCTCCTTCAGACAACTTGCAGATCCTTGTATGTGTCTGGTCCCTGTTGGGAAGGCTGGGCTGGGCTGGCCTTTAGGGCACCACAGAGCATGGTGGGAGGAGGGGGAGTGTCTCTAATAGTGGCAGATCACAGAGTAGATCACGCCCAGAAGAAAATCAAGGTCAGGAAAACATCCATCCCATGTCGTTGGGGCCAGGCGCCTGGAGGCCGGAATTAGGAGCAAAAGATCTGAGCCAAGTGGGTCAGAGACCCTTGGAGGTACAAGCAAGGAGCTGGAGAGAGCAGCTGGTTTGTACAGCTATCAGAACTGGTGACTGTTCTTGCACTTCTGAGCCGTGCTCGGGACATATGAGCAAGTAGCCAAATTCCTGAAAGGGCCTGAGGTCCCTCTGTTTGCGTTTCTGGGCCTTTGTATGTACTCTTCCCTTTGCTGTCCTTTCCATTTTCACTTCTGAACTACTATTCATCCTTCAAAACGTTGTTTGTGTATCAGCATCTCTGAAAGTCTTCCTCGACCCTCTCAGTACTCAGTACTCCTCTGTACTGTTTCCACACCCTCTGCACACTTCCAATAGTACATGCCTCATACCCTCATTGCAATTATGTTTGCCTGTTTGCGTCCCTCTTGTTAGAATGGAAGTGTCTGGACAGCAAAAACTTTGTGTTAATTGTCTCTCTATCCCCAGCACCTAGCACAGTGCCTGACACATAGTGGGTGAATTATATATAGTTCCTGAATTGAGCGTAACAGAATGGAGACTAGGGAAAGAGAGGGAGCTCTGCTGGGTGGCCTTCATGCCCCACCTGCTGTGTAAGTTTAGCAGGGCTGCCGTGTACAGCTTGGTGCATGTCCATTAGACTGCAATGCAAACCGTGCTCTGGAGCAGCCCTGGATGTCCCTCATTTTGATCAAATCCAATAACATGATGAAGTGAAAAGTAAAATAATTGCTTCATACCACAGAGCAAGAATTGAGTTCAAGGTTGGGAACTGAGCTGAGGTCTTCTCAGCTCCAAAGCTAGTGCTTTAGCCCTTGGTCTCAGAGTCAGCACAAGGAAAAAATAGCTTCCTTATTGTTCTGAAATGACTATATTATTTCTCTTCCAGCCAGTGGGCAAGCCAAGAGTTTGTTGTGAGGGCAACTAACATGGCTCCACCCATTGGCAGGAATCTTGAAGTTTCCCCTACGTTTTCTAACTAATTAGACCTTCTGGAATCCAGCCCTGTCAAGTCTTCAGACGAGCCCTGGTGTGCAGCCTCAATGTCTGACCAACTTTAATAAATCCTTTGGATTCTAAAGTTTAAAAAAAACAGGCCCCATTCCATTGGCCTGGCCTACTAGGAGAATTCTGGCTCTACATTAAACGTAAGGAAAAGACACAAATAATCTTGGTGTTTACCTCCTAGCAAACACACACATATAACACTAAGCCCAATCCAAAAAACGTATCTATCACCCACCACGTGTAACCCCAGCCAGCTACTTTCAATTCATGAATCTATTTGTCTCCCAAAGTTTTATGTTCTTTGTCTTAATTTTATGTCCTGACCTTCTCTGGGAGATGTCTTAGTTTAGGGTCTGAACATATGGGAACTTAAGATAAATGAGGACATTCAGCTCCTTACCTCTCCTTGTGATGAAAGTTGTTGTCATAAGGAGTCAAGAGTCAGGCTTCGAGGGCATGAAGACTTGGGAGAATCTTGACACTTCCCCTCAGCATCTGTGTGGTCTTGGGCAGGTAGCTTATTTTTTTTTGTTGAAGTATAATTGGTTTACAATGTCATATTAGTTTACCGCATGGTGATTCAGTATTTTTACAAATTATACTCCGTTTAAAGTTATTAAAAGATAATGGCTATAATTCCTTGTTCCATACAATATATCCTTGTTGCTTATCTATTTTATAATAGCAGTTTGTATCTCTTAATCCCATACCCCAAATCTGTCCCACTCCCCTTCCCCTTTGGTAACCACTTTTGCAGTTTCTCCATCTATTAAATGGGGATAACCTTGTCACAGAGAAATAATGTATGAGAAACATCTAGTAAAGTGCTAGCACAATGTAGGTTCACAGTAAATTTTGGTTAGTATTATACCATTACTCTGAAAATAATCTCATGAGATTCCAGTAGGTCCTGGTGCCCAGTTTTCAGCATCTAATTTAGTCTCCTACTCACTCTACCTGTTTCCTTTGCCCTGAGCAATTGCTATGTTCCTCATTACCTATTCAGCTTTTGGGAGTCCTGGATTCCAGTCCAGGCTCTGTCATGGACAGGCTGTGTGTCTTTAGACCAGTCACCTAACCTTTCTGTACTTTCTCACCTGGCCACGAAGATATGGGCAGGTGACTTCTGAGCTGTGCCTCTCTCAGCTCACCCTGTGGTTTGTGCCCTGAAAAGGCCAGAGAAGGGAATGCTAGGGGCTGAGCCTCAGCAAAGGGGCCTCCTCAGAGATTCTGCACATCTCTGGCCTGAAGCCAGAGGCTCTGGTCTGAACACCAGTCAAGCTGCCAGCTGGTATTCTTATTATTTTGCCCTTTTAAGTAAATTCAGAACGCCTTCAGTTTCCCCATAGAGTTTTGCATTGATATTACAGGCTGCTTGGACTTGGGAGGCCTCGGTTTCTTTCCTGTCTGGGTGAGCTGGGCCTGGATTCCCATGGAAGGGCAGTGCTGCTGGCTCAGGTCAGCCTCACGTCTGACAACTACAGACAAGGAAGCCACAAAATGTGCTATATTACACATGTCCAGTCCTCCTAAGACCCTTCAAGGCAAGGTGTTATTTCACACTAACCAGTGAACCATGGCTGGGACAGTTCCTAGGACCTGTGTTTCAAGAAGGGACATATGTACACTTAAAGGCTTTGGGACAGCTCCTTGAGACCTGGAAGACTGTCCTCTGATGGCATCAGAGTAGCTCCACTTCCCACAGTCTGCAGGTGCAGGACAAAACTGAGGAGCAGACAAATGCGGTTTCAGTGATCTGGGTCATCAAAAGCTGTAGGAAGGAACTTGCCCCTTCTATGTGATTTTAAAACTTTTCTGTGTCTGTGAGTGCCTGTCTATCGGCGTCTGTACCTATCTGTCTGGGTATGTTTGTTTAACCAGCTTGTGGAAAGCTGAATAAGGACTTTGTGCTCCAGACAATGGCCAAAAGGCGTCCTGCTCCTTGATTCTGGGGTTGCCGTGACGACTGTCCTCTGAGAGCTAAAAGCCTAGCTAATTTTACTAGGCCAGTCGTGCAAATGACTGCATTCCCAACTCTTCCTCCATGCTGTCCCACTGCCAGAAAATATCTTCATATTTTCCTTCCCCCAGGGAGGGCAAGGGGGAAAAAAGGCCGACAGAGATGATGTCAGGACTGCTAGGGGATGGTTGGTACATAACCCGGCTGTCTGGTCCCACTTCTCCCCACAAACTAAAGTCTGACTTCATACATCATTTATGCCACAAATCAGCTTTCTGAGCTCTAAATCAAATCAGGAATAAAGAAATAATATGATCAAGGATACATTCTTATTCTCCTGTTTTAGCACTGTGAGTCACAAAGAATAATACACTGCCTTGGCGTCTCTGCTCCCCCGGGCAGGCACTCCCTGATGGGGAGATAGGAATTTAGACAGGAACATGACTCTCCCTAGGCCACTGAGGCATAGTTTGGCAATTTGCTGCTGTGGTATAGAAAGTGGATGACCTACAGAGGAAGGTCTGTTGGGAGGATGAACTTTAATCCTTTAGAAGTAGGATTAATTAGAATCCCTAGGGGAAATGTGAATTGAGCAAGACCAATTGAATTGGTCTGATTAACTAAGGGTCCATCCATCTGTCTGTCCAACCATCCATTATCCATTTATCCATTCATCCATTCATCATCCATCCATCTATCCATTCATCCATTGAGTAAGACAAGGTCCCTGCTCTTCCGGTGCTCACAGTCTGGTAGACAGACAAGTTAATAATTTAAGTGTTTTGAAGGGAAGCCTTCCTCAACCTTTCTCCTTCCCACCTCACTCCCCTCCCACCGTGAATTCTGGGTCACCCCCAAAGGGGAATTTTATACACACATCTTTGAAAAGCTCTCACATCAGGCTGAATTTTAGTAACGTGTTTTCACCTCTCTTCTGTATTATAGCTCCTTGAGGGCAGGGATAAGTCTTATTCCCCTGCCCTTATCAGGAAAGGCAGAGAAGAAGAAGAATGGAATTTCCTGACAGAGACTGACACTGGAGACTGTTTGCCTCTTCCAGACTGTTTATTTCATTTTATTTTTTTTAACTGAGAAAAGAATGTTATCTTTTTTTTTTAATACAGCAGGTTCTTATTAGTCATCAATTTAATACACATCAGTGTATACATGTCAATCCCAATCGCCCAATTCATCCCACCACCATCACCACCCACGCCACTTCCCCCCTCGGTGTCCATATGTTTGTTCTCTACATCTGTGTCTCGATTTCTGCGCTGAAAACTGGTTCATGTGTACCATTTTTCTAGGTTCCACATATATGCGTTAATATACGATATTTGTTTTTCTCTTTCTGACTTACTTCACTCTGTATGACAGTCTCTAGATCCATCCACATCTCAAAAAATGACCCAATTTCGTTCCTTTTTATGGCTGAGTAATATTCCATTGTATATATGTACCACATCTTCTTTATCCATTCGTCTGTTGATGGGCGTTTAGGTTGCTTCCATGACCTGGCTATTGTAAGTAGTGCTGCAATGAACATTGGGGTGCATGTGTCTTTTTGAATTGTGGTTTTCTCTGGGTATATGCCCAGTAGTGGGATTGCTGGATCATATGGTAATTCTATTTTTAATTTTTTAAGGAAGCTCCATACTGTTCTCCATAGTGGCTGTATCAGTTTACATTCCCAGCAACAGTGCAAGAGGGTTCCCTTTTCTCCACACCCTCTCCAGCATTTGTTGTCTGTAGATTTTCTGATGAAGCCCATTCTAACTGGTGTGAGGTGATACCTCATTGTAGTTTTGATTTGCATTTCTGTAATAATGAGTGATGTTGAGCAGCATTTCATATACTTCTTGGCCATCTGTATGTCTTCTTTGGAGAAATGTCTACTTAGGTCTTCTGCCCATTTTTGGATTGGATTGTTTGTTTTTTTAATATCGAGCTGCATGAGCTGTTTATATATTTTGGAGATTAATCCTTTGTCCATTGATTTGTTTGCAAATATTTTCTCCCATTCTGAAGGTTGTCTTTTCGTCTTGTTTATGGTTTGCTATGCAAAAGCTTTGAAGTTTCATTAGGTCCCATTTGTTTATTTTTGTTTTTATTTCCATTACGAGGTGGATCAAAAAAGATCTTGCTGTGATTTATGTCAAAGTGTGTTCTTCCTGTGTTTTCCTCTAAGAGTTTTATAGTGTCCAGTCTTACATTTAGGTCTCTAATCCATTTTGAGCTTATTTTTGTGTATGTTGTTAGGGAGTGTTCTAATTTCATTCTTTTACATGTAGCTGTCCAGTTTTTCCAACACCACTTATTGGAGAGACTGTCTTTTCTCCATTGTATATCCTTGCCTCCTTTGTCATGGATTAGTTGACTATAGGTGCGTGGGTTTATCTCTGGGCTTTCTATCTTGTTCCATTGATCTATGTTTCTGTTTTTGTGCCAGTACCATATTGTCTTGATTACTGTAGCTTTGTAGTATAGTCTGAAGTCAGGGAGTCTGAATCCTCCAGCTCCGTTTTTTTCCCTCAAGACTGCTTTGGCTATTCGGGGTCTTTTGTGTCTCCATACAGATTTTAAGATATTTTTGTTCTAGTTCCGTAAAAAATGCCATTGGTAATTTGATAGGGATTGCATTAAATCTGTAGATTGCTTTGGGTAGTATAGTCATTTTCACAATATTGATTCTTCCAATCCAAGAACATGGTATATCTCTACATCTGTTGGTATCATCTTTAATTTCTTTAACCAGTGTCTTATAGTTTTCTGCATACAGGTCTTTTGTCTCCCTAGGTAGGTTTATTCCTAGGTATTTTATTCTTTTTGTTGCAACAGTAAATGGGAGTGTTTTCCTAATTTCTCATTCAGATATTTCATCATTAGTGTATAGGAATGCAAGAGATTTCTGTGCATTAATTTTGTATCCTGCAACTTTACCAGATTCATTGATCAGCTCTAGTTGTTTTCTGGTGGCATCTTTAGGATTTTCTATGTATAGTATCATGCCATCTGCAAACAGTGACAGTTTTACTTCTTCTTTTCCAATTTGTATTCCTTTTATTTCTTTTTCTTCTCTGATTGCCGAGTCTAGGACTTCCAAAACTGTGTTGAATAATAGCAGTGAGAGTGGACATCCTTGTCTCATTCCTGATCTTAGAGGAAATGCTTTCAGTTTTTCACCATTGAGAATGATGTTTGCTGTGGGTTTGTCATATATGGCCTTTATTATGTTGAGGTAGGTTCCCTCTATGCCCACTTTCTGGAGAGTTTTTATCATAAATGGGTGTTGAATTTTGTCAGAAGATTTTTCTGCATCCATCGAGATCATCATATGGTTTTTATTCTTCAGTTTGTTAATATGGTGTATCACATTGAATGACTTGCATATATTGAAGAATCCTTGCATCCCTGGGATAAATCCCACTTGATCACAGTGTATGATCCTTTTAATGTGTTGTTGGATTCTGTTTGCTAGTATTTCGTTGAGGATTTTTGCATCTATATTCATCAGTGATATTGGTCTGTAATTTTCTTTTTTTTAGTATCTTTGTCTGGTTTAGGTCTCAGGGTGATGGTGGCCTCATAGGATGACTTTGGGAGTTTTCCTTCCTCTGCAATTTTTTGGAAGAGTTTGAGAAAGATGCGTGTTAGCTCTTCTCTAAATGTTTGATAGAATTTACCTGTGAAGGCATCTGGTCCTGGACTTTTGTTTGTTGGAAGATTTTTAATCACAGCTTCAATTTCATTACTTGTGATTGGTCTGTTCATATTTTCTGTTTCTTCCTGGTTCAGTCTTGGAAGGTTATACCTTTCTAAGAATTTGTCCATTTCTTCCAGCTTGTCCATTTTATTGGCATAGAGTTGCTTGTAGTAGTCTCTTAGGATGCTTTGTATTTCTGCGGTGTCTGTTGTAACTTCTCCTTTTTCATTTCTAATTTTATTGATTTGAGTCCTCTCCCTCTTTTTCTTTATGAGTCTGGCTAATGGTTTATCAATTTTGTATATCTTCTCAAAGAACCAGCTTTTAGTTTTATTGATCTTTGCTATTGTTTTCTTTGTTTCTGTGTCATTTATTTCTGCTCTGATCTTTATGATTTCTTTCCTTCTGCTAACTTTGGGTTTTGTTTGTTCTTCTTTCTCTAGTTTTTTTAGGTGTAAAGTTAGATTATTTATTTGAGATTTTTCTTGTTTCTTGAGGTAGGCTTGTATAGCTATAAACTTCCCTCTTAGAACTGCTTTTGCTGCATCCCATAGGTTTTGGATTGTCGTGTTTTCATTGTCATTTGTCTCTAGGTATTTCTTGATTTCCTCTTTTATTTCTTCAGGGATATCTTGGTTAGTAACATAGTGTTTAGCCTCCATGTGTTTGTGTTTTTTACTTTTTTTCCCCTATAATTCATTTCTAATCTCATAGTGTTGTGGTCAGAAAAGATGCAATTTTCTTAAATTTGCTGAGGCTTGGTTTGTGACCCAAGATGTGACCTGTGCTGGAGAATGTTCTGTACACACTTGAGAAGAAAGTGCAATCTGCTGTTTTTGGATGAAATGTCCTATAAATATCAATTAAATCTATCTGGTCTATTGTGTCATTTAAAGCTTGTGTTTCCTTATTTATTTTCATTTTGGATGATCTGTCCCTTGGTGTAAGTGAGGTGTTAAAGTCCCCCACTCTTATTGTGTTACTGTCAATTTCCTCTTTTACAGCTGTTAACAGTTGCCTTATGTCTTGAGGTGCTCCTATGTTGGGTGCATATATATTTATAATTGTTATATCTTCTTCTTGGATTGATCCCTTGATCATTATGTAGTGTCCTTCCTTGTCTCTTGTAACATTCTTTATTTTAAAGTCTATTTTATCTGATTTGAGTATTGCTACTCCAGCTTTCTTTTTTTTTGCCGTACGCGGGCCTCTCCTGTTGTGGCCTCTCCCGTTGCAGAGCACAGGCTCCGGATGCGCAGGCTCAGCAGCCATGGCTTATGGGCCCAGCCGCTCCATGGCATGTGGGATCTTCCCGGACCGGGGCACGAATCCGTGTCCCCTGCACTGGCAGGCGGACTCTCAACCACTGCGCCACCAGGGAAGCCCTCCAGCTTTCTTTTGATTTCCATTTGCATAGAATATCTTTTTCCATCCCCTCACTTTCAGGCTGTATGTGTCCCTAGGTCTGAAGTGGGTCTCTTGTAGACAGCATATATATGGGTCTTGTTTTTGTATCCATTCATGGAGGCTGTGTCTTTTGGTTGGAGCATTTAATCCATTCACGTTTAAGGTAATTATCGATATGTATGTTCCTATGACCATTTTCTTCATTGTTTTGGGTTTGTTTTTGTAGTTCCTTTTCTTCTCTTGTGTTTCCCACTTCGAGAAGTTCCTTTAGCATTTGTTGTAGAGCTGGTTTGGTGGTGCTGAATTCTCTTAGCTTTTGCTTGTCTGTAAAGCTTTTGATTTCTTCATCGAATCTGAATGAGATCCTTGCCGGGTAGAGTAATCTTGGTTGTAGGTTCTTCCCTTTCATCGCTTAAAGTATATCATGCCACTCCCTTCTGGCTTATAGGTTTCTGCTGAGAAATCAGCTGTTAACCTTATGGGAGTTCCCTTGTATGTTATTTGTCATTTTTCCCTTGCTGCTTCAATAATTTTTCTTTGTCTTTAATTTTTGCCAATTTGATTACTATGTGTCTCGGTGTGTTTCTCCTTGCGTTTATCCTGTATGGGACTTGCTGCGCTTCCTGGACTTGGGTGGCTATTTCCTTTCCCATGTTAGGGAAGTTTTTGACTATAATCTCTTCAAATATTTTCTTGGGTCCTTTCTCTCTCTCTTCTCCTTCTGGGACCCCTATAACGCAAATGTTTTTGTGTTTAATGTTGTCCCAGAGGTCTCTTAGGCTGTCTTCATTTCTTTTCATTCTTTTTTCTTTATTCTGTTCTGCAGCAGTGAATTCCACCATTCTGTCTTCCAAGTCACTTATCTGTTCTTCTGCCTCAGTTTTTCTGCTATTGATTCCTTCTAGTTTAGTTTTCATTTCAGTTATTGTATTGTTCATCTCTGTTTGTTTGTTCTTTAATTCTTCTAGGTCTTTGTTAAATATTTCTTGTATCTTCTTGATCTTTGCCTCCATTGTTTTTCCGAGGTCCTGGATCATCTTCAGTATCATCATTCTGAATTCTTTCTCTGGAAGGTTGCCTATCTCCACTTCATTTAGTTGTTTTTCTGGGATTTTATCTTGTTCCTTCATCTGGTACATAGCCCTCTGTCTTTTCATCTTGTCTGTCTTTCTGTGAATGTGGTTTTTGTTACACAGGCTGCAGGATTGTAGTATTTCTAGCTTCTGCTGTCTGTCCTCTGGTGGATGAGGCTATCTAAGAGGCTTGTGCAGGTTTCCTGATGGGAGGGACTGGTGGTGGGTAGAGCTGACTGTTGCTCTGGTGGGCAGAGTTCAGTAAAACTTGAATCCGCTTGACTGCTGATGGGTGGGGCTGGGTTCCCTCCCTGTTAGTTGTTTGGCCTGAGGCAACCCAACACTGGAGCCTACCTGGGCTCTTTGCTGGGGCTAATGGCAGACTCTGGGAAGGCTGACTCCAAGGATTACTTCCAAGAGCTTCTGCTGCCAGTGTCCCCATCCCCATGGTGAGCCACAGCCACCCCCCGCCTCCGCAGGAGACCCTCCAACACTAGCAGGTAGGTCTGGTTCAGTCTCCCCTGGGTTCACTGCTCCTTCCCCTGGGTCCCGATGCGCACACTACTTTGTGTGTGCCGTCCAAGAGTGGAGTCTCTGTCAAAGTCCTGCCATCAAATCCCACTAGCCTTCAAAGTCTGATTCTCTAGGAATTCCTCCTCCCATTGCCGGACCCCCAGGTTGGGAAGCCTGACGTGGGGCTCAGAACCTTCATTCCAGTGGGTGGACTTCTGTGGTATAAAGTGTTCTCCAGTCTGTGAGTCACCCACCCAGCAGTTATGGGATTTGATTTTGCTGTGACTGTACCCCTCCTACTGTCTCATTGTGGCTTCTCCTTTGTCTTTAGATGTGGGGTATCTTATTTGGTGAGTTCCAGTGTCTTCCTGTTGATGATTGTCCAGCAGCTAGTTGTGATTCTGGTGTTCTCCCAAGAGGAAGTGAAAGCACGTCCTTCTACTCTGCCGTCTTGGTTCAGCAAAGCCCAGACTGTTTATATTTTTACTGGTGGCTTTCTTTTAAGTTTTCCAAAACATTTTTTAATCTGTGTTTTTCTAATCATCAAAAATAAAAGAATATTTTTGACTCCCTGCTAGATAAGAAAAGGAATTGGAAACATTTTACTTATATCTCCCTGGTTTTTGTAAAGGTAACCTGGAATTTAAGGCCCAGATTATTGTCATCAAATTATTTCATATAGTATAGCTTGTCTTTTACGAATGGCTTTATTATTTGCTTTTAAATCATATTTACAAAAATTATTTAGACTTAGCTCCATACTTAGCTGATTTACATTTTCACTGCCAGTTCTTTTATGGCACAACTTCCCCATTCTCAAATGCTTAATTCTGACTCATCCTTCTATTAACTCGAGTTCATTGATTTGAATTTTTTTAGGTAGAATATGGGGTAGGTGCATTTTTCTGAATCCTTCCTCATCTAAGATTCTCTTTTTGTTTCCTGCCATCTACGGACAACATTCTGGCTAGGTGTAATCGTTTAGGTCAAGAATTTTTTTCTTCATAACAAAGTTCCAGTTATAAAATAAATGTCATGGGGATGTAATGTACAGCATGATGACTATAGTTAGTAATACTGTACTGCATATTTGAAAGTTGCTAAAAGAATGGATCTTGAAAGTTCTCATCACAAGAAAATAAAATTGTGACTGTGTGTGGTGACGGATGTTAACTAGACTTATTGTGGTGATCATTTCACAATACATACAAATATCAGATCATTATGTTGTACACCTGAAACTAATATAAAGTTATATGTCAATTATATATTAACTAAAAATAAATAAAAAATTATTTTCATCAAAAATTTCTGAAAACCACCCATTTTATCCTGGAAAACGTTCAGTGCTGCAGAGTAGAAGTTTGAGAATTGACTGATTTATATCCTTTTTTGTTTGTTAAAATTTTTTCTCTATTCTTTTAATTAAAAGCATTGCCAGGATATGTCCAGGCGTATGTTCTTTTTATAAATTTTGCCTATAAAACATGGCTGTTGATTTGTATATTCCAGACTTTATTCAGCCCAGGAAATTTTTCTTCAATTATATCTTTATTACTTCTGTTGCAGTTTTGTTCCTACATGAACAACACAGATATATTCTTTTAACTTGGCCTCCTTATTTAAATTATTATCTCTTTTAAAATATTTACTTGCTTGTCCCTGCATTCTATAATACTTACCCAAATTTACCCTTTATACCACTGGTGTACTTTTCCATATGGTTAATTTTCCTCTTTGCTGCTTCTAATGCAGTATTGAAATATGTTATTGCATCTTTATCCCTCCAAAATAATCCCATAGCTCTTCTAACTCTCTTTCTGTCTCAGTATGATCATAATGGATTTCTGCCAATTTTACAGAAGGCATGTCATTTTTCTTTCTGTTGACGCTGAAGTTTTTGAAAAAGTTTCTTCTGGACATACTCTTGAGTCTTCAGAATGGTGTTCTCTTTTCATGTCCTGCAGTATACTTTCAGTCTGTCTCTTTTCTTTATGTATTCATCTTTGAATGAGAAGATTAATCCAGACCCAGGTATGGGCAAATAACAGACTATATAGCTTGCCTTTGGAACGGTTAACTATCCCCTTGGGTGCTACTTGAATATCCTTCTTACATCTGTAGTTGGAGGGATGGCTGATTATTCTTCCCACTTCCTAGCTCCATTCCCAGGGTTAGTGACATACACAAAGTTTGGCCCTGTTGGGTTGAGGTGTGATTTTCTTCTATCTGCAATGCAAAAAAACCTATAACCCCCAACTGTCCAAAAAATGTCCCAACAGGCTCTTCTTGTCTTCCCCACATCTTTCAAAATTTGATTTTTACCAACTCTCTTCCACCTTCAGGATGCAGAGGGTCCCTGGCAGGGACTCTCCCCACCGTCTTCCACATCTTGTACTATTGGTTGCTTGAAAGTTGTAGTCTCTAAAAGGATACAGAAAGATTTTGGGGGGTGCATGTGTGTGTGCATAAAGCTGTACTCTGGCTGCCTCAAAAGATGTCACTTGTGTCGTAGAGGATAGCTGGTCAGTTTTAAGGTTAGTCTAGTCTCTGAGTCAAGGAGCAGGAGTGTAGAAATAAAGAACTCTCTCTTTATTGACTTTCAAAGAATTGAATCTCCTCTCTTTCGTGAGATAAAGCATGAATAGATCACTCACTGTTTCTCACAAGCCAATCGTGTCTGCTTCTGATATTGAGTTGATTCTGATATTGGGCTGTCATCAGTCCTATCTTTCTGAGGTTGTGGTGAGTGTTCACCATTCCTTGTAAATCATTTTTGGTGGGAAATAGATGCTACCAGAGAGACACTGTTTTGTATTAGCTTCACACATTGTTCTTGAGGTTCAGTCCTCAGAACCTACCAGGGATTCCAGGAGCCCTTTGGATAAAGGCTTCCGACGTCAGCACTTTACTTTCTCCTACACCTGAATAATCAAAAGATAGAAAAAAAGAGTGAGCAAAGACAGCACAGTTGATCTGGTAACCCCCATTGCTAGGAAAGCTTGCCCAACTCCCCAGGGCTTTCGGTAAGGAAGTAGGAAGTATCTTCTTGTGTTTTCCATTCCAATGGGCAGGCCAGAACAGACCATGGAGTTTCAGACATGACCTGGGGGTCAGGGAGTCTGCTATTTAAACTTTTCATAACACCTAGTGCATTGTCGGTCGCCCAAAGGCATTGCAGAATATTGGTGGTAATAATAGCAATCAGAAACCTGCCATTCTACCTGGAAGATGTGCACATCATTCCCACTGTCATCTCCAGAACTTTCTTCAACACACATGCCTGAAGGGAAACTTTCTCTGTTCCAAAGTAGAACGTTATAGAGACGGGGGATGGGCAACTGATGACACGACTGAGATTCCCAATTGTTAGTGGATCTTCCTCCAGAAATGATTGCATAAGAACAGTAATGAGGATGATCTTTTCTGAAATTAGGAGAGTCACCAGCGCACACTAATTGATTAAATCATCCCAACACAAAATTATTGAACACCTACTGCATACCTACTGTCTTCACTGCTCATGGAATGTATTTGGAGAGACACACAAAGATCTCATTTTTACCAGGCTGCACGGTAACCCTCTCTTCTCCCTAAAAAGCACTCCTTCTGCCAATTAGAGAAGGTAATGAATTAGACAACAATGAGGAGGAAAGTGCAGGGGAGAAGGGAAAAAGATCATTCTAGAAGATGTTACCAAATGTGAATTATCCCTGGAAAGAATGTTCCAGCCCTGTGGTTAGTTTGTCACATAAGGGTTGGGGTCTTAGAAGGAGCACTTTGGACAAGTAAACAGAACAGTGCCAAACCTGGGAGGGAGTGGGGGATGAAGGTGGTGCTTTTCTTAGAACAATGTTTCTGAGATGTGAGGGGATCGCTGGGCAGAGGGCTGGCCAGACCTGGAGTTCCTGCTCAAAGGGCGGAGCAAAGGGTGTTGAAGACAAACTCGTTTGCCTCACAGCTGTGCCTGAGGTTGTCTGAGGACCTTTGAGAAACATTCCCATCTTCCCTATGCCTCATACAAGGCGCCCAGATGTTCTGATTTAGGCGCAACAGGCCTTTCCCACTTGACATTCTCCCACAAATTTTCTTCACGTGTTCTCCCCAGGCCCTGTTCCCCACCTACACCCCTCCCCTTACCATCTGCCCACCTCATTTTCTCCTTTGCTTAGCCAAGTTATTTCTGTTTGCAAAACTGCTAACCCTTTATCTCTTCTATTATTGTTTCTCATGAGGAACTTTTCTGAACTTACCAGGTTTGGCCACTGGATTCTACCCTTTCACCCTGTTTTCCCTGGGGGCAAAGCAGAGCAAGACAGCCTCACCTACTGAAAGGAGCAGTGTCTTCTCTAGGTGAATTTGCTTATTAAACTGTGAGTCGATAATGCATGGTGGCCATTTTTCTCTTTTGCATGAGGGTCCAGGGCAGGGTGTGTTGCCAGCTGTTATATAAAGGACAAACAGCAGTCTTTGAACAGACCTAGTGCCACCCCTTCGCCGTAGTCAGGTACCTATGAGCACTTTATGTCCTGTGTGTTCTTTAATCCTCACCATAATCCTGGGAGGCAGGTTTCGTTAAGTAGGGTCCCAGATATTGAGCAAGACATACTTATGCTAAAATATGTTCTCACTGCCTGGAATGCAAATTTAAGTGTGTATCCTGTCTTCATTTGCTAACTCTGGCAACCGTTCATTGAGCCCAAACTGCAGATGAGGTCATGTGACTTGGCTCGGGGTGCTGGATAATGTTAGCTTCTTACTCCTGTCCTTCCCCAACTCCACCATTCCAGCAGTCCAAACAGAGGAAAAAACGAAAGAAAATATTATTTAAAGTGAATGAATATTCTCTGGCCCTCTGCCCACGGACCATTTCATTATTTCATCTATTGTCAGCAGCAACCTGACAGCACTGAAATTCGGTAGAGGGCACAGTGATGATCTGATACTTCGGCTGAATCCCAACTAGAATTTTGACTTTTCTGAAGGGATGTGGCAAAGCAGAAGCCCAGAGGCCTTGGCATCCACAGCCATGAATAACTGCCCTGGCTTTGGCACCAACTCAATCTATGAACCAGGCTACCTCTGTTAATTCTTTTATGAGTTTTAGTTTCTTTGTTGAAAAGTTGAGACTGGGACTACTGACCTGCATTCTTCTCAGGATGAGGTCGTGCAGTGTGGTCCAGCATCTGGTACCAGGTAGACCTGGGTTTGAATCCCAGCTCTGCCACTTACCAACTGTGTGACCTGTGGCAAGTTACTTAATCTCTCTGTGCCTTGGCTTTCTCACCTATAAAATGGAGGTAATGCTAGTACAAAAGAGAATGAAGGCTGTGGTTTGGAGGCAAGGCTTACTAATTAATTCTTGTATTCAAACAAGCACTGAATTGCCAACCTAGTCAAATCCTCCTATAAAGAGCTCTGGTCAGGGGCTATGAACGAATGCCTAGCTCTGTTTGAGGAGCAACTAGGAATACCAAAGGAGCAGAAAACCTGACTTATGCCCAGAAGGACCAACGATCCCATGGAAGGAGACCAGTTGTACCCAGGTGAAACAACAAGACCACAAAATCTAGGGTGTGATGATTCAAGGCAAATCAGGCAGGAGGCTGAGGAGGTATGAATAGTAAGACTTAATAGTATGTCTTATGCTTTTATACCCATTGCGATTTATCAAAGGCATTTCCAGACATTTCAGGTGAGGTAATGAGCGGTCAGAATGAGGAAGGGACTGGATCCAGGAAGCTTCTAGAGGGGAGGGGATTCTTTGAGCAGTCATAGATTTGGATTGGAAGATGGCATTTCTGGTAGGACAAGGCCGAAATGCAAAGGTGGGGGAGTTGGTGACACCGCATGGGACAACAGAGGAGTTGAAGTGGGCCTGCAAGGAGACTGAAGCTGGGCCTTGGAGCTTGCTTTGCCCTCAGGTAGTTGTACGGCTGGCCTCTCAATGTTCAGGACTTGGCTTACGTTACTCCATCAGGTGTCCCCCCACCTGTCTCTCTATGTCATATCACCCTGTTTTATTTTTTATTACATTTTTTTGTTTTTTGTTTAATGAAATTATTCTATTTGTAACATCTTATTGTTTATTCTGGCTCCCCTAATGGAATGAAATCTTCATGCAAGCAAGAACATTGAGTCCATAGCAGATACTCAAAGTGTATTTGTTGGAGGAATGCATGAGCAGGTAGATAGATGGCTCAGAATTCTAGTTTAAGGAATTAGGTTTTATAGGAAATTATGAGGACTTCAATATAAGCTGTATAGAGGTACGCTGTATGTCCCCAGAAGGGCCCTTTTGTGACAGGGGTCAGTGAGTGGTCCTTCCCTTTCCTCTTTGCTTAAAATGAGTCCGGAGGGTGATGGGAGTTTGGGGGAGTGTCCGTGGGTGAAGGCAGGGGCTGGCTTTCAGAGCCTCTCAATCTGCGGCTATGTTAGGGCAGTGGCTCTCATCCTGGCTTCCCATTCAAGCCCTGGGGAAATTAAAAAATTCCCAATTCCCAGGCTGCACCCCTAAGTCCAATAAAATCCAAATCTTTGAGGTGAGGCCCCCGCTCAGCATTCTGTAAGCTTCCCTGGCGATTCCACTGTGCAGCCGAGGGTGGAAAGCACTGTGCTAGGTACCACTCACGTCTCTCACAAACTTCAGGCATGATTAACTGGCCTATCTTATTCATAATAAGGCATAAAGTAGAAACCAATAACTCTTCTTCTGATCTTCCTTACAGACACCGTGCCCAGAGGTAAAGTGCAGCCAGCTAGGTTCTTGGGTCCATTTGTATGTTTGATAACGTGTTTGGAATTAGCCATACATTTCCATCCACTGGGGTAGACCAGTTCTAGCCAGGTCTCACATGTCATCCTGACGAAACATTATTTTGGGTGCTGGTGGCTGGCAGTCCTGAGCTGGCCTCTGTTCTGCTGGCCCCATCAGCTGGCTCAGCTCCAGCCTCCACTTCCGCTGCCCTTGTGGTGGCCGCATGGCCCAACTTCTGTTTATCGCATCGTCAGCAATGCTGGGGACCTAGAGTGACTTAATATGGTTGATATTCGTTACATGTCACATGGAGGACGCCAAGCCGACGTCACCAGCAAATCTCATGTCCCTGCTCCCCAGCTGGCCCAGGTTGAGGGGCCTGGAGAAGGCAGGCGGCCTGAGGTCTCCCTCTTGGAAAGGGGCTGTTGAAACTGCCTTAAGTCTTCTTAGAACTTGCCTTTGAGACCTGTTTTGCTGAGTGTCATCCCTTTCCTCCATCCTCTGTGTGCCAAGATCTATGTGAATCTTCTTGGGCTGTGTATGCCGTGTGACCTCTGATGGAATCAAACATCTGGGCAATTAATCTATAGACCTGCTTCTAACTGGACTAATTGGCATAGAATTAATAGAGCTGCAGAGAGACCTGCTGCTGCTGTCTCAATGCCAAACAAAAGAAGCAACCAGTCAGTCATTCAGGCAGTAGATGCCCTGGAGCAGTCTGAGACCCATTTTGCTCATTAGCCAAACGTCTACTTGCCCCGTTCCCCTCTCCTCACAAACATTTGCTTCAGAATGTGATTTTCATGAATCGTGTCCCTGTGTCTTGTTTTGGAAACTATGAGTAACTGCTGTAAACATAGCATCGAATCTCCCTGTTCTTTGGGTGTCCTGAGATTTATAGTGGTCATGGTGGCTAATTGATTAATTAGTCCTTCATTTAACAAACACACTGAATGAGCCCTTTATAAATGGATCTTTATTGAGCACCTACTATCTGTCAGTCACTGTTCTAGTCACTAGGGATACAGTTTGGAAGGCAGGCAATAGATAAGCAGAACAAATAAATGAATAACTAGAGATGAGATGATTTGGGGCGATGATAAGTGCTATAAAGGCAGCACTGTGATAGAGAAGAGGATGGAGGAAAAGATTAGATATGAAATAATCTAGTGGTCAGGGCTGGCAGGGTGGTGAGAGATATAGAGAATTGCTGTGTGTGTTGGGCCTGGAAGGCTGAGGAAGGCGTGGCCCTTCATCTCACAGAGCTCCTGGTCTAGTTGGGGATATGGACAAAGCATAATGAAGAGTAATACACTAAGTGCTCCGATGGAACCGTGTAAAAGGGAGTGCTTAGAGGGGGAGACTAGCTACATGAAGGTGGGGCAGGCAAGGCAAGATTGCGATGCTGCAACAGAAAGGAAACTTGCAAGTCAAAGGATAAAGTTGGCTGGAAAAGGGGAAGAATAAAATTGTGTTAGGTGTTCATTTGTTCAACCACGCTTTATTGAGCACCTACAATGCGCCAGACATTGTTCTAGGTGCTGGGGTTACAGTGGTGAATAATAGAGAAGAAGTCCCTGCCCTCCTGAACTTATATTCTAATGGGGGGTGTAGACAGTGAATATGTAAGATAACTATGGATGGTGACAACGGTTATGAAGACAATACAAGATAATGTTTAAGGGAAAGTTTGGGTGTGTTTTGAGGGCAGTGATGGGAATGGGACTAGTTAGGATGGCCGGCGTAAGCCTCTGGAGGGGGAGACATATACTGCGATCGGGTCACGGGGCAGTCTGGGAGAAGGGGAGTCCTAGGTGGAGAGAACTACAGGTACAGAAGTCCTGAGGCAGGAAGAAGCATGACAAGTTTGAGAAGTAGACAAAAGGTCAGTGTGGCCGGTGCCTGGTGAATGAGGGGGGAGAGTGGAGGTTCCAGAAGGAGTCAGAGACGAAGCAACCAGGGAAGCAGGAGACCCACCTATGAAGCCATTGTAGGGATTCAGGATAGAGAGGATGGAGGCTTGACCTGGAGTGAGAGCTTTGGAGGTGGTAAAACATGGAAAGTCGAAGCTATTTTGAGTAACAGAACTAATAGGACCCTGCTACCTGGTCCTGGGTACTTTTCCTTGGGTACTTTTTCTTTGCAGATGAGCCATTGATGGGCATCAATGTTGTCGTTCAGTCTTTTTTATTATTATTATTATTTTTAATTTATTTTGGGCTGTGTTGGGTCTTTGTTTC
The DNA here is from genome assembly GCF_949987515.2 of Delphinus delphis. Taxonomy (NCBI): domain Eukaryota; kingdom Metazoa; phylum Chordata; class Mammalia; order Artiodactyla; family Delphinidae; genus Delphinus; species Delphinus delphis. The sequence goes on from NC_082699.1 coordinate 65,059,711, forward strand.
TGTGCGAGGGCTTTCTCTAGTTGTGGCAAGTGGGGGCCCCTCCTTATTGCGGTGCGCGGGCCTCTCACTATCGCAACTTCTCTTGTTGCGGAGCACAGGCTCCAGACGCGCAGGCGCAGTAGTTGTGGCTCACGGGCCTAGTTGTTCCGTGGCATGTGGGATCTTCCCAGACCAGGGCTCGAACCCGTGTCCCCTGCATTAGCAGGCAGATTCTCAACCACTGCGCCACCAGGGAAGCCCCCGTTCAGTCTTTTTATTTTAAATGCGACACACCTTTATCTTGTCTTTCCAAACATTTGATTTAGCTTTCGTAGAAACAAGAAGTCTTTCCTTTTGTACTTATAGTTGATCGACTTATTTAATATTGAATTAAATTATGTAATTACAATACTGAGTACAACAGGTAGAGACAGGTTAGGGAACAAGTGCAACGCACTCTTGCAAAATGCACGGTCCACCAGAAGGGAGGGCTTCCTACCCAGTGCCCCACAAGCCACCAGCCTCCAGAGCATCCAGGACCTCCACCAATAGACCTTATAGAGAGTAGGGGGCATGTTCCTTAATCTGGCTAATAGGTTAAGTGAGATTCATTTAAAAGAGCTCCTACTGGTAGAAATACATAGACAGTGCATATTTGTATGTGCCAGACCCTTGAATGAAATACTTGTATGGAAATGATTTTGCTTTTCTAATTCTTTTTTTCTTCTGGCTCTGCCATTTCCAAAGACTGGTTCTAATTTGAACTGGTTTGGTAGGATTTTAAAAACAACAACTTTGATTTTGTTTTCAGTGTAGTTAAAAAAAAATTAATACTTGGGTTGGGTTCAGAGTTCAGCCAATTAGTGTGTCCATTTTGGTTTGTGAGTCATGTCATCCTGGCCCACATTACTCACAGTGAGGAGTGATTCAAAACCAGTGCTTCTTTTCTTCTAGCCCAGAGTCTAAAAATGCTTCAGGCCTCTTTTGTTCTGAGACATCCTTGTTCTAAGGCATCCTAAAGTTACACTTATAGGGGGAAAAAATCATTTTCAGGAAGAGACTGACGTAAGAACCCACTGTCTCTTCATTCTAGTGCTGAAGATGGTCTTTATTTCCCTTTCCTTTGCATGGTATCAGTGTTGGCTGAACACATTTTGAACTCATTGGAAGTTGGTTACCTTAGGAACAGAAGACTTCAGTATTTCTGGTTTGGTCACAAAGGAGCCATGGAGCATCCCCTTCAGAACCTAAGGATATTTCCTTGGATACCTGGTAGTGGAGGACCATTCAGACATGGACTACCCTTTCTCCCCAGATCTGGGCACAAACTCTGCCATTCAAAATGGAAATACAGTCAATCAGTGGCACATGCAGGGCACTGTGTGGTTTTCTTTGCTTCTTCTCCCATGGCTTCTTTTTCTAGGAGCTTCCCTCCCACTCTCTTGTCTCATTGTGATGTTTTCAAGATGTCAAATATCCTACTAGCATGAACCGTGTGGTACTGAATGAAAGCTGAAGACATTGTATGAACTCATGTCTAACTTAATATAGATACAGGTGGATTTATGTCTATGTCTACATCTACATCTATACCTATACAGCTATATCTGTATCATCTACCTACATATATGTGTAAATATAGATACGTGTGTATACACGGGTTAGTATATACACTTATATTTCCTAGCTCTGTCCACTGAGTGGGCCTAGAAGCAATTAGCACACCCAGTGCCCAGATTTTGTTTTCTAATATCATTCTCCCATAAAAGGACCAGGGCTTCTTGGAGAAATGGCAGATTCTAGGGCTGGGGAAGGGAATATGCAAAATGAGCCTGGAGCATCTTACAGTGCCAGAAACAAAAGAGGTACTCAAGAAGCAAAGTGAGGGGGTACGTCAGGGGGACACAGGAGCCAACTGGAAAAGCTCCCAATAGACAAAGCCGGAACAATCTGAGCAACAAAATGAATAGTATAGTCTTGGATTATAACCCAAAGTACAAAATAAGTATTCATAAGTCTATAGTGATATAAATGAATTATTGAATAAATAAATAAATGGGGGAGAACAGACAAACCTGAACAGAAGAATCCCAAATAATGTAGCTACTGCTCCCTCCAGGAGGTAGAACGTAACTCTCTGCCCCGAAGTATGGGACATGCACAGTGACTTCCTTTTAATGAATACAGTGGAGTACATTCCTTTAATGAGTACTGCCCCGAAGTATGGGACATGCACAGTGACTTCCTTTTAATGAGTACAGTCACTACCTGAGCCAGAAGATCAACGTCAGCAGTGTTAAGTCACCTTGGTGGCATGTACCCTTGTACCCTTGTATCCTTGATAATGCTGTGATGGGAATAGCACCTTACCTTTGTGATCTTCCAGACAAACCCATAACCCCAGTCTAGCCGTGAGAAAAATATCAGACAAACCCAAATGGAAGGACATTCTACAAAATACCTGCCCAGTACTCTCCTCAACATTGTCAAGGTCAACAGAAACAAGGAAAGTTTGAGGAACTGTCACAGTCTAGAGGAGCCTAAAGACACGTAACGACTAAATGTAATGTGGTATTCCCATGGGACCCTGGCACAGAGAAATGACATTGGACAAAAACTAAGGAAATGTGAATCAAGTATTGACTTTACTCAATTATAATGTATCCATATTATTTCATAAGTTGTGACAAATGTACAATATTAATGCTACATTTGGGAAACTGGGTGTGGGATATATGGGAACTCTCTGTAGTATAATTACAACTTTTCCGTAAACCTAAAATTTATAGAAATAAAAAAAAAGTTTCTTTTGAAACCCTCTCTCCCTGCCCCCACCCCACCCACTTTTCTTTCTCTTGACCCTCTCTTAACATAGTGGTCACCGCTCTATGCCCTGGTCGTGCAAGAACTTGTAGTGGCACAAGCAGGCAGCCTTGACGTCTCTCTGAATACAATGTGGCAGCTCTCGCTTGTTGGTATGGAGAGCCGAATACCACTTCTGGTTTCCCGGCACCCTTATTTCTTGACTTATCTAGTCTCTGGGGGCTTATCTGAGGCATTTTTATGGGCTGTAGTGTGGTCTGAGAAATAGCTAGTTTGCAGCCTGGAGGAGTCCTGTGCGTCAGTCTTTTGCTGCTGCAGGAGCCAGACTCTGCACTGCTGGGGCAGGGACCCAGTGCCCTCTGGGTGAGGACGGTGGGGTGTTCTGGGGGCTGACACATCTAACTCTGATTGGGCTGACGTCTTCCTGAAGGCAGCCTGGATATCCCTCTTCTGCTCCACCATCTGTCTCTGTATATGTGATATAACCTCTGTCTCCTCTTCTGGACCATTATTCTAGTCTCCTTTTTCTTTTTAATCTTCGCCTTTAAACACTCTCCTTAGATTTACAGGGATCGATTATATGGCTATATTGATTATATGCCAAGAGGGGCAGAATTTCATGGGGAAGTGGATGGTGAGTTACCACGTGCACCCACGGGACCTGCTCTCCCCATGCAGCCCTGGAGGAGGGATTCAGACTCCCTCCCCACCTACCCGAACACCTGGGTGGCAGGAGCTAGGATTTCTCCAGTGGCCCTGGGGGAAGTAGGTGGGTGGACGGGGGGACAGGGCTGTGCAGTGGGAGGGTGACAAGGCAGGGTTGCTCTCCCCCCTTCCTTCTACCTTTGTCCTCTCCTCCTTCCCCATCCCCAGGCAGGCCCTGCCCTCTGAGAGTAGGGGCCTGGGGAGAGGGGAGGGGAGCCTGGGCCGGGCAGGGGTGTATGGAAGGGAAAAGGAGGAAATTCCTGACCATGACAGGGAGGGTGGGACACTCTGGGGACAGACCAGACGGGGGAGTTCTCTTGTGAGGCAGTCCCCAGGTCAAGCCTGGAAACTGGCTTCTGTCTGTGAGTGGTGAGAAACAGGCAGAGAGGTGCCTAGTGCCTGGAGCAGCAAGGTCTGGAGAAAGCACGCATGGACGTGAGCTAATTGGCTAAGAGCTCAGACATCAGGGTCAGAAGGACTTGCGTTTGAATTCTGGCCCTGATTCTTCCTGTGTGTGACCTTGAGCAAATGACTTTCCTTCTCCATCTTACTCAGCCTGTTTCCTCCCCTGTGAAATCCCTTTCCTCTCTTCTCCATGTCAGTCATGGCCTTCAGCGCTCTCAAAGGATGGCTGTTTTTAATAGATCTCTTTTCAGTCCACTGGTTTGTTTTTCTGTCCTTACTGTAAGCTCAGATCCCAAGAACTGGTTGTTTTCGTTTGTTTTTTAAGACAACAAGTGAACATGAGTGTGTTTTGTCACTGAACCATTTTACGTGTTAAAGCTCATAATGACAGCAGTGTCAGTTAGGTAGATAAACCGGTGTGTTGAGGATACAGATGTTAACATAACTTCTTAATTTGTTGATCACACTTTTACAGCTGCTAGAAAGACACAGCACAGCGTGTGTCTGGTATGCTCTGTGTTGACTACACCACCAAAGTGATTTCCCAATCTGATCAGACCCAAATCTGATCACGTTCTCACTCATTTAAACATCTCCAATGACCACCATTGCCCAGAAGACCAAGCTCACACTTGGAAGGCAAAACCACGGCTGATGTGACCCAAACATACTCTTCATCACCCGCCTCCCCGACCCTCTCCTTCCTTTCACCACATCTATGCCCCTGGAGAATGGATTTCAACGCCTCCTGAACACATCCTGCTCTCTCATGTTTCCGAGCCTCTACCCATATGCTTCTTTCTTTGTTTTTCTGGAAGGTTTCTCTGTATTCAAAACCCAGCACAACTGCATCTCTGTAAAACATTCCCCAGTTCCCCCAGGCAGAGCTCTGTGTTCACTCCTCTTACTCATGGGTAGAGAGCTTTACATGCCTGTATCAATGCACTGACAGCGTCTGATGAATATTGGAGGCATCCGTCTACACTACTGGTCTGGGAATGAACTGCCCAAGGTGTGGCCAGTGTTCTCTTTGTCTTTGTATCCCCAGAGCCCAGCACAGTGATTGGCAAATAGTAGGAACTTAAGCAGGTGAATGAATACAGACCCATTTCCATGTACTTTGTATGTGTTATTTTTCCAAGAAAAGCGGTTATTAAGATGGATTCTGGAGTCCACCAGCCCTGAATTCAAATCTCGGTTCTGTCATTTGTGAATGAGTTTAGCCAGATTACTTAATGTCTCAGTTGCTTCAGCTCATAAATGGGAGTAATATTCATCTTATAGGGATGTTGGGAAAATTAAGTATGAAAGTAAGCTACTTAGCAGTGCCAGGCACAAATAATCATCCAGTGAACGATAACTATAATTATTGGACCAGAGTGTCCGTGTTCTCATGACAGAGACCCCTTTATGTGTAGCAGCACGTGGCTATGAGACAAACACCTTGGAACAGAGATGCTATTGGTGCAGGATCAATCCATTTGAGAGTCAGACCATTAACCTTGATCCTGTTGGCACTGTGCCCAGCCTAGTTGTATTTGAAGATCCGAGGGAAAACTCAAATGGCTCAAATGTCTAGAGAAGCAAGAAAACCCATTTAAACCAGGTAGCAGATCAGGGAATTTTACCTCTCGTTACGTTTCGTATAGGCAAGTTAGTTGTTTCCTTGCCGCTGGCCTTGGTGACTGTCCTTGGTGATTATTAATAAATGTAACTGTTTGCATTTTCCAAATATGTTGAAATTTCACAAGTCATTTATTTGCAGGACAAACACCAAAGCAAATCAACCCAGTTTTTGGAAAAGCAGCTGATGTAGGCGTAATCCACATCTTCCATTAACATGGAGGATTTGAAATTGAGCACTTTGGTCTTTCTTGTACTTCAACCATTTGCTCTTTACCCAGAACATACATATCCCTGTGTGATACGTATTCTTTTAAATGTTTTATTACGAAGGCATAGTTTTTCATCAACTGCAGATTTCATCTGTGCTCAGAAAGCATTCAGTGACTGCCCTCAAGGAAAATTAAGAGGCAGCACAGATACTCGCTAAACCAGCATTCAGGGTGACCTAGTCAAGCGTCTTGAGGCTGCTGCCCTTAACTTAAACAGTTTGCCCCGGCCGCATGGCTCAGGCTGCCAAGGAAATAAACCAGGACCCTCGAGGGTGTTCCGTGCTGGAGTGGCATTTGCAAATCTGGTTTGGGGGGGGGCTCTTGACAAAGGTGGTTCCTTCCTGTGCTCCTGCTGTGCTGACTCGGTTCAGTGCAGGAGGGCCACCAGCAGTTTCTGGAAGTCCCCAGAGGTGTCTGAGCGAACCATGTCAGAGAGAGACTTCTGATACTTCTCTTGGAACTTGGCTTTTATCCCCTGAAGGTCCACCTGTAGGAGAGATAACAACAGCAACTGGGACATTTATAGCGTTTTCACCGTAAACATAGGCAGCCACTGTTCTGAGCACGTCATTCTCACTTGCTCATTAATGCCTCAAAGCAGCCCTTAAGAGTCGGAGTTATTATTCTTCCTATTTCGTGGCTGAGAATAGGAAAGCTGAGTTCAGTGTCTGTGTGTCTGTTCCAGTAGAACTTTGTTTATGGACACTAAAACTTGAATTTCATATGATTTTATGTGTTACAAAAATATTATTTTTCCTTTGAGTTATTTACAGTTCCTTTAAAATAATCATTTTCAGGTAACAGGACTGTACAAAAACAGGCGGTGGGCCTGATTCGGCTTGCAGGCCACAGTTTGCTGACTCTTAGTATAAGGTTAAGAAAATTGTCAACACAGTTTGAAATGACGCCTTTTTTTTTTCTCTTGTACCCTGATCAGCAAGGATATTAGTGCCAAACAACAAAATTCAATTCATTATCAATTTTTAGGACTTATTTTGAATCTACGGTTGACCCTTGAGCAATACAGGAATTAGGAACGCAGACACCCCCCTGCAGTCTAGAATCTGTGTATTGCTATCTCTGCCTCAAAAACAAAGGAATTTGATCAATGACTCACCCAAGGGCAGGAAGCTGAAACAGTTTGGATAGAATCAGGCCTCAAACCCTAGTTCTTTTGATTCTACATATTGTGATCGCTAATGGAGCACAAGCTTCTCCCCACGCTTAGTTAATGTAAGGATCCATAAAATGAAAATGCAGGTGCTGTTATTTACTGAAAAACTCTGCATATGGGCGCACCCACACCATTCAAATCCACGTTGTTCAGGGATCAACCGTAACTCATTGAAAAGCTTGAAAAATCTAGGTGCTGGAGGTGGGGAAAGGACTCAGAAGAAACAAATATAAAAAGATAGTTCTGCTCTGAAGATTCTGACCACCTAGTAAAGGAGATAATACTTGCACCATGGAAGATATAATTCCAGAAAGAACACAGTAAGTCTCATAAAAGAAGCACAGAGCTCTCTTTAACCAGGAGTTTTTTGTTTGTTTTTTGTTTTTAGCTTTGTTGTTATCGTTGTTTTTAATTTAGACTCTATCTTGCTTTCTTGAGAGACTCACAAACCATTGCTCAAGCTTCTGGTTCTTTTCTTCTCCTGCCCCAATTAGAGGGCCCAACAGGAGGGAGAAAGGTGAGAGCAGGAGAGGGTAGGAGAGGGAGGAATTGTTGGAAGTGGATGCTGCGCAAGAGAGAGACTGCATCAGGCAGGTGGGCTGTGATCCCTGCTCCCCTGGCTGGTAGGCTGCTCAGCTGGGGGAGGGGCAGGAAGTGGTGGGAGGGGGGGGTCAGTGCAGGGATGGGGTGGGGCTCACGGGGCTCTGTTCTAGTACCTGGTGGCTTTGGGGGATTAGGGGATCTGGCCAATATATCTGGCTGGGCCGGAAGCATTCCGAGGGGATGGTCCCCATGTGGAGATGGCCCAGGACCTGTGGTCAGTACCGAGATAGGACAGAGCATCTTGGAATAAACAGGCTACAGCTCATGCATGCTGGAGTGAATATGGCACCCTGAGGAGCCCTCGGAGTGGTCCGACCCCCTGGGGTCTTTAGAATCCTTGCTGGGCTTTGTCACCAAACTGCTCCTTGGAGTGTCTTAGTATCTCCAGAGACTCTGGCTGGGGGAGGTGAGTTACTAAGAGACAGAGAGACAGAGAAGGCTGAGACCTGGAGAGATAAGGGAAAGAGAGAATCAGAGCAACCAAAATAAAACAAAGAGAGTGGCAGAGAGACTGGAGGAGGGAGAGGGGAGGAGGAAAAAGAAAGGGGCTTAAGAGAGAGAGGGAAATATGAATTGTGGAGGAGGGAGGAGAGGAGAAAGAGGGGGAGGAGAAATTCCAGGAATAGAAATAAAAACGAAAGAATAGCTGTGTTGCTAAGTTATATTTCAAAACAGTGTCAGATATTACGTATTATTTGTCAAAAAGCTGGGGGCCAGAATTTGGGTTGGTATCTTTTCCCCCTCATTTAACACGTTTTTGAGGGAAGATGTCTGTGGTTTTCAAGTGCCCAGTTCCACTTCACTCTCCAAGGCCTCTCTGCTGTGGATGAAATGCCATTTCCCATTTATTCTGCAGTTCCTCCTCTCTGTGGCCCTGTGTTCTGAATATGAGTCTTGACAGCTGCTCCCAAGCTTCTGGCCACTCCTCTCCCTGTGCCTTTGTTGTACTCGTGCACTCTCAAAGGGGGGCGATATTGTTCCCAACGGGGGCAAAAACTGGTTCTTAGAGGGTGAAAAAACATCTTAATCTTCTTATGTAAAATTAATTACGTATGTGCATAGGGAACATAAACAGATTCACACAGTGTATGCCGTGTTAACATTTCTTGGAGGGGAGTGACAGTTAGGAGAAAACTGGGTCTAAGAAGGCTCCCTGGGGGGGAGGGTGGGCGATCGCTAATTTAAAAAAGGTTGAGAAACATTGTCTTGTACTGATGTGGTTTTTTGTGCAAAATTGTGCTTCTGGGATGTGTTTAAGGAAATAAAGGCCTAGCTCAGGAGTCGGGAAATTACTTGCTCGGGTGATCGAGTCCATTGTTCACCTTTCAGAGTGTCTGTTTTACCTTCCTTAAAATGGAGCTGCCGTATCCGGAACAGCCCCTCCAGGTTCCCTCCACACACTACCCCGAGCTCTCCGGAGCCACAGATGACAGACATAGAAGCCGCTAACGTTACTGCATTTGTATAAAAAGAAACAGACTGAAGCACAGCACACTGTCCTCTACAAAGTCTGGGAAGGCAAGGGCCCTCTCTGTTTTACTCTTTCTGTAAATAGGCTCTTACTAAAAACGACCGGTAGATGACATCAGTGGTGGCAAAACAAGAAGGTGGAGCCCAACGAGTGCGTCTTACCTCCGCCTGGGTCACAATGATGTCAATGAGGGTCTCCTCGTCGGTCCCCGCACCCTTCATGGCCTTGTACAGACAGTCAGCAAAGTAGCCCTCGAGGTCCCGGGCACTCCTCACTGGGCAGGGCAAAGGAAGAGAGAACGTGATGTGTTCATGTTTTGTGGAATAACACAGAGACCCTGGGAAGGAACAGAACTGGCTCAGAGTGTCACCTGGCTGCCCTTGGAGCTGATGGAATTGTGAGGCCGGTGTTTGAAAGGAGCAGACTTCACACTGTTGATAATGGGATCTAGAAGATTCCCTTGGGGTCAGGGCATCTGGACTCTTCGACCAAAACCCCTTCAGACACCTAAGAACCTCTCCTGTTCCCTGAAGACCCTTGGGAGGAGGCGGAGGGCTGTGACCATCCTCAGGTCCTCCCTGTAAAGTTCATGATTCTCACCAGCAGGAATACCTTCTCATCTCTAAGAGAAATCTCTGATGTCAGAGTTGGGTTTGGAGGGGAAACACGGACTGGCTGGCAACCTTGCCATATAAAACTTCATAACCTTGAAGATACGCTCAGTTGGACCGTGGCCCTCCTCTGCCCATGCTAAACAACCTTCCTTTCTTTTGTTTTTCCTCACTAGGTTTTATTTTTTTATTTAAAAAAAATATTTATTTATTTATTTTGGCTGCCCCGGGTCTTAGTTGCGGCACATGGGATCTTAGTTGAGGCATCATGCGGGATCTAGTTCCCCGAGCAGGGTTGGAGTCCAGGCCCCCTGCATTGGGAGCACAGAGTCTTACCCACTGGACCACCAGAGAAGTCCCTCACTGGGTTTTATTTGTGAACCTCATCTCTGAATCTTCTCCAAGGTCCCCACAATCATCTTAGTTCTCCATCTGGGATGTGGGCTTGATGCAATGTTTGATCCTGTCTACAGAGCACCTTCCTCTGATGCTGCTAGTTGCTCTTTTCTGGCCCTGCCCCAGCCAGAAATGAATAAAATATGATCTAATCCGCAGATTAACAAAGTATGGTTTCTATTCACCAATCAGGGGATGGGGTGCATCTCTGCTCCTGGGGATAAATCATGATTGCTCTCCCCTCCTCCAAGGCTCGTATGGGTCCACCAGGACTAACACTTTGGGAGAATGAACCCCTTACTGTTTATGTTGCTGACATTTACCTAGAACACTTAACATTTTTGATGTTAGTGATAAATAATAAGGAATACATTCAGCATAAGTGTGGACTGCACATCCTTAATATGTCCTGCAGTGAGAACTCTTGCCTTCTAGGTAATTGCCGATAGAATGCTTACCAGGAAGGGGGAGGAACAGAATTAGGAAAGCAGAGTCTAGGCTGTGGGGGTGGGTGGTCTGTCTCCTTATTTTATAGGTCATGTGGCAGCCACCAGCGTGTCAGTGGAGAAGCCCAGACCCAGGAGTCTGAATCCACAAGCTGCTGGATTGGTGGTGGTGGTGATGGGGTGGGGGGGTGAACCTGGCAATTTGGGGAGCAGCGTGTTTGAGACTCACTGTGACACCCCCCCCCCAGACGTTCTGAGCTAGTGGCCTCACAAAGTTTTCCCGAGGACCCCGTCCTGTGTGCTCGTACTAACTGACGCTTTAGTGATCGTCCGCCTAACTTCAGTGCGTTCCGTCCCCACACCAGTGACTTCCCCCCTGACACTCCTTCTTCCTGGTATTTTGGGGAGAAAACTCTCAACTTTTCTACCGTATACAGTCTATGCCTGGTGAACAACCTTTGTTGTTCGCAGCGGCAGGAATACCCCGAAAGTTTGGGTGGGGCCAGCTTGGGAGGATGCGGGAATAAAGATCTTCGTGCGTGTGAGAGGAGGGGCAGCCAGCCAGCCCGCGGTGCCTCTTGCCCCTCCTGGCCTGCAGAGCAGGGGCTCTCAAACTCCAGGGGCGTAAGATGATCACGGGAGGAGCTTGTCAATGTGTGACTTTGGGCTGCGTTCCAGGAAGTCCTAAGTGGGTAGCCTGGAGTGGCCTCCAGAAACTGCACTTCACACGCCTCCCCACGTGAGTCTGATGCAGGGGGTCCATGGACCCCGCTTTGAGAAGTGCTGCTCCGAAGGCTGCAAGCGGTGGGAACCGTTTGGTCTCATAACACCTCCTCCTCAATTTTAGTGGCAAACTGGCATCTTTATGAGTTAGGCGGGAGTAGGGTGGGGAGTGTGTAGAGAATTTAGTCATGAAGTCATGTTCCACTCTGTGTGTGGTTCCTTTTCGAGGTCTTTTCTAATCTCTTTTATATTTGCTACCAGTGGAGTCCACCCAACTCCTGCATTTCATGGTCCCCCAACTGCAGGGATGGGTCCTTTCCTTCCTCTGTACCTGCCTTGCTCTGATTGGTTTTGGTTTTATCTTTACTGTAGCTCAGTCTGTTGATTTGTGTGTATCTGCCATGAGTTTGAAGCTTCTTAAGAACAGGAACTGGACCTATTTACCTCTGATCCCCACGCCTGGCTCAACTGCTGGCCCAGGCAGGTGCTAAGTAAATGTTAAAGGGTTGAATGGTTTTATTACCATTAATACTTAATACTAATAAGAATTAGTATTAATCTTCTGACTGAACTCTGGCGTTCTCCTGCTTCTTTACCCTGCAGGTACAGAAAGGCTTTGGAGCCTTGTAGCTGGGCCATGAGTAGATCTCTCCGTTTACTTAACACACTCATCCTTAAAGCCCTAAGGACAGTCATCTGTGTGTATCCATTGTGGGACGGGAGTGACATTAAGGATGTTCAGGCCTCTATAACAATAGCAGACCTGCTAATCTGAATGCAAAATGAGGGTGGAAAAAAAAAATCAATTGCTGACATTGCCCCCAAAATCCCATCAGAAAAACAAAACAAAAGGGTTTGGCCGCGAGAGCACATTTTGTAGCTTCCAGGGGCTGCTCTTTTGGTTCTTCCTCTTCTTCTGGGGATATTCTCTCCATTTCTTGTGCCATTTGGGTTGCTGCCCTGGCCTCCTCACCACCGGAGTGTGGACAATGGACAATGCCTTCATTCCGGGGCTTGCAAAAATGAGAAAGGAGCCTGCCAGCCACAGCCCGGTACCCACCTCTCTGCTATTTCCTGCCTACGGGCAACACCTGGAGAGAAATGCCTGGCGTTTGCTTGGCACGGCCTTGATCTAGTCTCCCCCGCCTTGCTTTCTACACAGACCTCATTCATTCCAGTGTTGAAGGGAACCAAATGGAAAAGGTCACCCTTGGGCCATCAGGCACCCGCAGAAACTTGTTCCTGGATCCGAACCTGGGTGCTTTTGAGTGTGTGTCACATGAACCGCATGCTGCCCCACGAGACTAGACAATGGTCCCAGGCTGTTGATGGAGGCTCTCGGGGCTCCATGATCTTAGTGGGACTGTCGTGGATGCTATGGTAGCTCCCCCAGCTGCTGTCTTCAGGACAGCAGGCATTCATGCCAAGTGTTACCTGCTGGCTGCTCAGGGTTGAGTCCCTTCTCAGGAGGGAAGGACTGACTGGGGTCATATCCGTTAGGAGTCAAAAGAGGCAGCTATCTTCCCCAAGGTTGCAGATGCTCCCTGGGTGCAGCCTGACAGCTGCTTGATGTGGGGTGTGAAGACCTGGTCCCCTTGCCTCCACTTTGGACATCCTGACTTCAGGGCTCCTTGGGGGACCAGCACAGCTCCTGTTGCAGCTGCATCACATTCATTCTCTCCCTTCGCAATGCTGCTTAGATGTGTGGTTCCCAAGCTATTCCTTGAAAGCTTCCTGCACACAAACCTCTGTCTCCAAGTCTGGTTCCAGGGAGCCCAACCCAAATCAGGGGCTTTCCTAGCTTTACTTTACCGAGAGTTAAGTAGGCCTTCTGCAGATCTCCTGACGTTTCTGCTTCAATGGCCTCTTCGATGTCTTTGCCAATGAGCTGGAGAAAGAAAGTGCAGCTGTTAGTCCAGGTTTTGCTTTTGGCCTTGGTGCACTTGAGGCTCGTTCTTCTACAAAAAGCAATAGACTCTTCCAGATTTGGTCACGCGAGGACCAGAGGAACTCTGGGATTCCTCTCTGGCCTCAGCCCTTGCAGGGCTGGGGATGCTTGCCCGCCATTTGAGTGGGGACTCTCATGGCCTAGGAGTTAGTCCCGATTTGGCCCCTAATGGATGTGACCCCAGTCAGGACCACTCCCTCAGCCTCAGTTTCCTCCTCTGTGAAATCAGGGAGTGGAAAAACAATGAATAAATACTGCAACAATATTCTTTATGTTTCTATCGTACTTGAGTTTCCTACGTGTTTATAAAAATTCTTTCCATTTCCAATTTTCCAGGAGGCTATGGTTATAATCATCTCCCACACCTTCCTCCGTTGTGGACTGAGACTGGGAGCTCGGGCACCTACACTTTGGGTGACATGAATAGAGGTTGTGAAGTTCATGGTAAGGACTTGGTCTAATGTTTCTGATACTGTGGGGCTACTTGGGCTGGGAGCCAGGGGCCGACCACGTCAAATGCTGCTTCTTTCCCTCTGGGGAGACTCCAGATGATCTTATATTCACCGCCAGCTTGTTCTGCACAGCATTACACATTAGGTTTCCTTCCAAATATTTATAGAAGCTGAAGTTCAGAGTAAATTGTGACCACGCTTAACACAAGTACCGCCTGGGCCAAGCTCAGGGCAGGCATATAAAGAGAAAGGAGAACTTTTGGTTGGGTTTGGGAAATGCAATTAAGCATTAGAAATACTGAAACTTCTTTCTTAGAAATTATCTCTTGAGGATATGACACAATTGTGAGTCTATAAATAATTGGGACCGTTGAGGACATGCCAGTGGAGTTTATGTAGTTTATTCTGAAAACACTGGTAAACAACATATTCTTTGTGATACGAGCACAATAGACATGGGGGGAAGGAGGGTCCAGATTTAATGAAACCCGTAGCTTGATGTCCTCATCATAGTTGGCCCATCTAGAGGTCTGGTGTGGAATCGACCTAGATAAGAAGGGGATTGGATCGGGGGGGCTTTCAGTCCCTTTCTTAGCTGTTCTGAGGTGTTGGGGGTTGGATGTGGGAGCTGGTATTTCAGAAGAAACTGCTATCACTTTTCCCATGAACAGGGTTCTTGTTGTGTAGACTGAGATTGTGTTTCAAGAGGACATTGTCCTCACACAGGTCTGTGCTTAGTAAAAAAAAAAAAAAATCCTCACATTAAACCACTTTCCATTATTATTGTTAGTACTGGGCTAGAACAGTGTTTTTAAATTTTCTGTAGCATCTCAGCCTACACAACAGATAAGAGCAGGAAAGCAGAGCTGTTCTGGGGAGGCGGGAGATGGGCTCCTTACCGCAGCCCTAGACGGTAATGCCAGGTTCCTGGCCTCTCAGTCTCTTTGCTGCCCAACTCCGGGGGCACTATTCATGAGATACAGTGAGACGGCATTGCCCTTTCTTCTCTACCTACCTCCTCCCCCCCACTCCCTCCTGGTAGCTACCAAGCCACCTCCAGGGACTCCATTGAGCACAAATGGAAAACAGTCCACTGGCCCAAGCTACCGAGATGCTCCTTTGCAAATGGAATGCTTCTCACTTATCGGAACACTTAATTCTTAGGGGGCTCTTTGGACAAAACCAGGTTTTCTGATCTCGGTACAAAAACCCATTGCCAGGGTGGATTCCAGACAAGCCTCAAAGGCTTCTAGTTTACCAGGTAGCACTGCCTGTGGGGAGATTATTAGAAGAATAGGAGACACGTTTCTTTCTTTTAAAACCAATGCCCCAAACTGACAGCGTGCCCACGGCAGAGCCCTGTGTACTCTGACTTTGGTTATAGCAGTTAAAGGGCTAAAGGTTCTAGAATGGGCTTAGGAACACTTTAGGGAAGGGGAGAACTTTATGGTGAGGGGTGTGGTGGTGAGGCAGTGACCTGGGGCTATGGGTATGTGTACCTACAATTTATACTGAGCCATGTTTTGGGAACTTTATAACTCTACAAGCCTTTCCTATTTGGTAGATTTGGGGACGGTGATAATCTTTCACGATGCTGCAGAGCTGGGGAAGCTTTGTTGCTTGGGCTGGGATCTCGGAGAGCGTCAACAGTAAGACTCAGGTTTAGAGGGCAGATTAAGGGCAAAAACCTGAGTTTCTGCGCCAAAAATTAAAATTCGACTCTATGCCAGGACAACCTATGCCGTATGACACACTTCACTGATCTGACCCTAGCATCTTAGTGCTTTTAGCCAGAGACCATGAGAAAATTTATGGAGCCAGGTTCCCAAGATCAGGATGAACTCAGAAGATCAATGATAAAGATCAAGATGAACAATGTTCCAACAAGGCTTTCGGAATGATGAATAGGTAGCATTTTAGAGCTGGTTTCATGTAAAGAATTATCAGATCAATTGATTCTCTTACTGACCATTTGAGTTTTAGCTCTGTTTTTTGACACTGTCGGTTCACATAAGGCGACTCATAACAACTGCTAATGTTAATTGAGCACCTACTTCATGCCAGGCAATAAATGCTTTAAATCTGTTAATTTATTTAATCCTTACTAACCCTGTGAAGTAGGTACTATTATTACCCCTATTATACGGTTGGGGGAACTGAGGCACAGAACCCTTAATAACTTGCCCAGGGTCATACAGCTAGTAGCCTAGAGCAGACTTGTTAAACCTTAACATGTATCAGAATCTGGAAGATTTGTTAAAACACAGACTATAGGACCCTAACTCCAAGGAAGCTGATTCAGTAGGTCCAGGGCCGGCACTAAGAATTCTCATTTTAAACATTGTGTCAAGTGATACGGATTCTGCTGTTTGGGGATTAATTTTGAGAACAATCGGCCTAGGGAGTATCCTTAGATAGTCAGTAGCTCACGTACACACACACACACACACACACACACACACACACACACACACCTTCACACATATGTGTGTTTCTATAGTGATCTCCAATGACAGCCACCCCAGAAACTCCATCCATGGCCCCAGTCTTATGGGAAGAGGGTCTAGGTCATGGAGAAGGCTTCCAGCTCAGTCTACACAGCTCCAGGCCCAGGGGCCAGGGGAGTACAGGGTCAGCTGCCTTTGATCACGGCTCTGGGCAGGATTTGAAAGCAGAGGGCCCTAAGGGCTTATATACAGTGATGATAAAATTCCAAAGCTTTGTTGTCTTTTCATCTGCTGGCAACACATAGGAAATGCTATTTTGAGTGAGGAGCGGCCAGCTCTAGCTGAGGTAGGAGCTCAGGCTGGGGAATCTTGGAATTCTCATCCACTTTCTGCTACTGACTTGCTGTGTGGTCCTGATAAGTTACAGATGGTTCCTTACTTGTAACAGATTTTTCTCCACCAGCAGTTGTGGGTAACAATGGCTCTTCAGCCTACTTTTGAGTTACAGTATTCTTGTGAAATTGAAATGAGACACAGGGTACAGATGTCCTTTAAAACCATTCCACAAATATAAAATAGGAGACCAAAACAAAATCTGATATTCCACAAAGGTCTTCTTGCAATTAAAGACTGATTTTCAGGGAAGGATTAACCACTAAGTGCCTTGAAATAGCTAACTCACCTCGTTGACTTAAAATTTTCATTAGATTAAAAAAAATAATTGTATAAAAGTAACTGATACACATCTTTCCAAGAGTGTATCTCTGAGGTATTATCACATCTGTTTTGGGAGCAGTAGGCACTGTTAGCCCAACTGTCAATTGGAATAATAGTAACAGCAAACATAAGTAAGCTTACCACATGCCAGATACTGTCCTGAGCCTTTTATATTCATCGTATTTAACACCTAAAATAACCCCGTGAGGGTGGGGTGTTGATGTTCACGGTCCCTGTTTTACAAATGAGGATGGTGACATCAGGTCACTTGTTAGTGATAGAACCGGGACTTGAACCTGTACCCTGTGACTCTAGGGCTTTGCTCCTAAACTTGACACTCCCCTGCTTCCCTAGCCTCTGTTGCAAAGCAGGGTTTCCCAGACTCAGCAGTGCTCTGGGGGCCGAATGACTGTTTGTTGTGGGAGGTGCCCTGTGCACTGTGGGCTGTTCAGCAGCATCCCTGGCCTTGACGCTCTAGATGCCAGTAGTGCCGCTTGCCCCAGCGCACCTTGTTGTGACAACCCCACATGTTTCCAGACATTATCAAATATCCCTTGGGGGGTGCAGAATCACCCCGATTGAGAACCACTATTGTAAAAGACACCCCACCCCCTGCCGCCCAGTTCCACATCCCAGAACTCGGCTTCTTTTGGAAATAACTTCAGACTCAGTTTCCGTGCGAACTCCTTGCCTTAGTACTGGATCACTTACAACTTGGTAGGCTTGAAAGGTGGCTCGTAACTGTTTGTGATTCCTCTTGGCCAGGACTTCATTGAAGGTAAGCTCGTCCGTGCCCCAGCGGTCTTCCCCTGCCTAGAGGGCCGGGTGCAAACATTTTGAAAAAACCTTTTGCAAAAAGACTGAATAAACAGAGCTGTGACCAGGCCTCCCTTACAGGAAACAATAAAATATGCACTGAATCTAAGCCACATTGATCGATCTGGCACTTTAAACTTCTAACCCACAAGTACACCTCACATATTTATATTATTTATACCTTCCCTTGTTCCAAAATGGATCTAAGGTGGTTAACCCCAGAATATAAGAATAGAAAAAGCAATTCTTTCAGGTTCATGAAGACCATATATATGAAAAATATTTTAAAGATCATACTTATTTCCCAGGTAATTCCAATTCACATAAAATAAAGTAACAGTTGTTGAAAATAATGTTAATTAAAAAAAAAAGGATTTGCAGAGACTGGCACATCTGCATACTTACATCGTACAGATCTTTGGCATCCTGACCAGCTAGATCTTTGTCTACATTATCTCCTTCATCGCGATTAGCCTAGAAAAATCAACACATTGTTATTAACTTGAGTTCCTGCTTGGCCACAGAAAACAAAAAGGGAAAGTCCTAGAAAAGGGGGTGATTTCAGAGGGGTGGCCTGAAGCGAGACAAAACCTGGCAAAGTGGCAATGCTGCTCTTTGCTGCCATCTTTTGGGCACAACTGATAAACAGAGTAGCTTCTGTGACAACACATTTTTCCTTTTGTTTTGTAGAAACCAGGGTCACTCACAAACCCCACTGACCTCTAAGAAACCTCATGATGTCCCCTAGAATGAGTCTGTTGGGAAGCTATTAGTCTTCCTTCCAAAATATCAAATTTCACTTCTCAGGGTCCCAGCCCTGAAGAGCCCTGAATGTTGGTCATGGAAAGTTTTGGAGGTCTAACCTAAGCCCTTAGTGGCAGGTGGAATTCTAAGATGACCCAGGTTGCCCACACTCTTGTATAATCCCCTTCTTTTGAGTGTGGGTAAGACCTGTGAATATGGTGAGATACCACTCCTGTGATCATATTTTGTTTATATGGCAAAGGGGATGTTTATAGATGTAATTAAAATCCCTAATCAGTTATCCTGGGTAGGTCTGACCCAATCAGGTGAGCTCGTTAAGGTCAGAGATGGAAGAAGTCAGAGACATGAACTCCTGCTGGCCTGGAAGAAACCAAATAGCCATGCTCTGAACTGTCTATGGGGCTATGACAGGGAACTGCAGATGGCCTCTAGGAGCTGAGTGGTCTCTGGTTGACAGCTAGCAGGAACACAGGGACATCAGTCGTACAACCACAGGGAACCGAAATCTACCAACAGCCAGTGAGCTTGGAAGAGGACCCCAGGCCTCAGATGAGATGGCAGCCCTGGCCGACACCTTGATTTCAGCCTGGCGAGACCCTGGCTAACCCGCAACAGGACCCCTGCCCCATGGAAACCGCTAGATCATGGGTCTGCATAGTTTAGGTTGCTGAGTTTGCAGCAATTTGTTATACAGCAGGAGAACACTTATATACTCTTCGCGCTACAGGTGAAGCCTACTCTGTGTATTCTCTGCTATCAGTCTCTCCACATCGAGAGTAATGAAGCAGAGAAACACACAAAGCTCATAAAGGTGGGTGTGTTAATGAGAGTGAGATGCCATCTGGCTGGGGGCCGCGGGGGCTGTGTCCTAGCAGGGCCAATTCTTAAAGCCCTGCTTTCCAGGCCAAGCTCCCTGCAGCAGTTCTTACAGGCCTAGACTTGGGGTGAATCCTGGAGGTAAGTTGTGTCATGAAAAGGGCCCTCCTTGGGGTCAGATGGGCTGGTTCTTGCTGCTAAGCTGTGTCTTACTGTGTGTACACCTAGAGGTTCCTCACTGGCAATGTGAGGTGGTGATACTTAATGAGATAACTCACTAACAAAAAGGGATTGTAAACTGCAAATGACTAGGTGGATTGCTATGATGGGAAAAATGCCCATTGAATAATTTCACCTGAGCTGGGCTGACAGAACACAGGTTGACGATCCCTCAGTAACATTTTTAATAAAAGAAGGAAATGTTTATCATCGAAATTGCCTTTTTCACCATGGTCCCATGCTGCCAAGGGCTGTTTCCCAAGATCATAAGGCAGGTTAGACCTTTTTACTTTTACCTGTAACAGGGAGACCAGGATTTTTTTTAGGCTTCCACTTGTGTCACCTTTGACATCTGATTCAAGGCTCCTGTCAAATACTTTTCGGGAAGAAGAAAGGAGGAGAGAAAGCAGATTTAGTCTCCCGGAGGTATTTTGGAAGGAACATTCTTTAAAGTCAGAACAAACGGTCACTTACATCTTTGGTAGGCCTCTTTAATGGCGATGATTTCCTAGGAGAGGTAATAAAAAAAAATCAATACTCCAAGGTGGGGTTAATCAATAATATAGGCAGAGACAAGCAAAGGGAAGAGGCAGGAGCTTGTCTCTGGGCACAGGATGCCTTTGTGACTTCCTGCAAAGGGGGTTGTCCCTACAGGTCAAGGTCTAGGCCTAGAGCAAGTCCCCAGCTGTGTGGAGTCCTTTAGCATATGTCATCCTTAGTTAAAAGTGAAAACATTACAGCTCAGCTAACATCTTCTTTCACTACCCCCTCACCCCATCTCACTCTCCCTTCCCCACCCAGGTAGCCAGTGTTAGAAGTTCAGTGCATATTTTCCCTTTACGTTTGTATACATATGTTTGTGCTACTGCAAATATATAGAACTGTTTTGTGTATGTGTTTAAAAAGTGGAATACTGTTCATATTGTTTGTTCTTTGACTTATTTTTTCACTCAGTAATAGGTTTGGGAGGTCCAGCTAGGCTTGTACATTAGTTAGTCACCTAGTGTTTTTCTTAAATGGATACAAAAGGTTCCATCCTACAGTAGGCCCCTGTTTATTTAGCCAGCCTCTGATTGATGGACATTTAGGCTGTGTTCAATTTTTCTCTACTTCAAACAAGGCTGCACTCAGTAAACAATTTGCTGTGTACAGGAGTGCAAGCCTCTCTCCAGGGTGTGTGCCGGGAAGAACTGCTTTACAGGCATACCTTGGAGATACTGTGGGTTTGGTTCCAGACCACCCCTATAAAATGAGTGTCATAATAAAGCGAGTCACACGAATCTTTCGGTTTCCCAGTACACACAAAAGTTATGATTATACTCTACTGTGGTCTGTTAAGTGTGCGATAGCATTATATCTAAAAAAACAATGCACATAACTTAATTTAAAAATACTTTATTGCGGGCTTCCCTGGTGGTGCAGTGGTTGAGAATCCGCCTGCCGATGCAGGGGACACGGGTTCGTGCCCCAGTCCGGGAAGATCCCACATGCCGCAGAGCGGCTGGGCCCGTGAGCCATGGCCGCTGAGCCTGCGCATCCGGAGCCTGTTCTCCGCAACGGGAGAGGCCACAACAGTGAGAGGCCCGTGTACCGCAAAAAAAAAATAAATACTTTATTGCTAAAAATTCTAACCATCACCTGAGCCTTCAGCAAGTCGTCATCTTTCTGCCAGTGGAGGGTCTGAAATATTGTGAGAAATACCAAAATATGACACAGCGACAGGAAGTGAGCAAATGCTTTTGGAGAAATGGTGCTGATAGGCTTGCTTGATGAAGGGTTGCCACAAACATGCTATTTGCAAAATTGCGGTAAAACGAAGCGCAATGAAACAGAGTATGGCTGTATATTGCAATGGCTTGACCCACTTGGGAGCTGCCTCCGTTTACACTTGAACCCGCAGCATATAAGAGCAGGCATTTCCCTACAGCATCGCTCATAAACTGTTTAAAATGAAAGTCATGGGGCAGTGATGGGGAGAAGGGAGAGGGAGCGATAGAAGATGATGGGCCAGGCCGATGTTGCTTCAGTGGGTGGGAGAGAGGAGGAAGCAGGTGGGGGCCGAACACCTGTGACTCTGCAGCCCCCTCCCCTTTCTCCTCCTTCCAGCCCACTCTCAGGATCTGCCTGAACCCAGGGCCTGCTCTCTCCCTGCTTTTCTTCTTTTTACTGTCAGATCTATTTGATTGAAAAAAAAAAAAAAAGAACCTGTTCATTGTTTGAGACCAGGACCTGAAAGAAATTAGGCTGAGGGTGAACCACGTGTAGGCAAGTGTGATTAGAAAAGTAACGACCAAATTAACCTTCTTGCCAAGGCAGGCTGCCCAAATATTGGCTGCCTGGTCGCTAGGACTTTGGTGCTTCTGGAAAGGATGGGAATATTGAGTAAGGAGAGTTGTGTGGTTGTTGGACTGAATTGATACCGCCCTCCTGTGCTAACCTTCCCTTAAGGCACAATCCTAACCTGAAACTCCCCAAATGGAGGGGTTTTATTATCCTTTGGGATGAAGAGAAGTCCAGAGGTGTTCAGGAAAGGGGTTTGCAGCTGTAGCGTGGAGCCTGGTGGTGCTTCAGGAGACGTGGGTGGACGGCACAGGCTGGGCAGCAGGAACCAGCCCAGGTGGTAGGCACTCGGGGGCTCAAACGGCACTGCAGTGTCAGAGCGCTGGGGCATCTTTCCTCGCCATCTGCTCCAAGTGCTGTGTCTGCTTCCTACCCGGAGGCCTCAAGAGTGTTGGATTTTCCTGGCATTTCCTCGCTGGACCTCCCCATTCTATGTGATGGGTGTTGTGGAAGAGGCAGGGGTTCCCCAGATAATGCCCTGTGGGCCCTCTCTTCTGATGAAGTTCTTGGCCCTTATGGGTTCTGGAACCAAAGATGAATGGGCTTCTGCGAGGGCCTTAACGAACGTCCTTTTCAGCTCCTGAGATGGTGGCATGTGCCCAGGGGACCAGGGGAGGACAGGATAGAGGACATGGAAACCTCTGGGGAAGTGGTGGCGGCCCCGGGGGTGTTCACTGGGACCCCCCTGGCACCCCCCCACCCCCCTGCCTTTTCTTGTGCTCTCCGCTAGATGCAGCCATGCTTGGACTGTTGTATTATTTGTGCCAGGAGACCCGCAAAGTCAGGCTGGGAGGGTAAAGTAGAACTTTCCTCCTTCATGTAAAACTGTGCATCTCTTGAGAAAAATGAAAGCTGGATTGACACTGTGCTTCTGGAAGGATCTATCCTGTCAAGCCAGGAGCAGCAACACCAAGAATGACCATCAGAAGATTGGAAGAGGGATCTCTCCAGTGTGAACCAAGTGGACGCGTTTCTGCCCAGACACTTGCTCACCCCGTGGGTGGAATGCAGGGAGGACTTTCCCTTCTGGCTGCTGTAGCCATCTCTGATGGGCATATGGACGCTCCCTTGGGAGTTGGTCCAGGGCTCGGCTGGGACTCACCTTATTGGTTTTCGTGCACAGGACCTCGATGAGCACCGCCTCATTCGTGCCCAGGCCCTTCATGGCCTTCTGCAGCTGCCGGGCGGCATACTCGCTGGGGTGTTCCAGAAGGGCCAAGGCTGTCTTCTCGAAGTATCCACTCAGCTCCTTCTTGAGCACCTCCTCCAGGTCCTGTGGGAAGACAGCGAGAGTCTTGTCTGGGAACGTGCTGAGAGCAGAGGGACAGGTGTCTGCTCTCCCCACCGCAGGACACCTGCTGTGGACACACGGGGCACAGTCTAGACTGGAGCTCTACAGGCATGAGTGACCTGGTCTGGAGGACAGTCGCCTCCCAAGTGCCCATCCATCTGCTGCCAAGGCTGGCAGAGAGGCAGAGGGAAGATCCCCTGCTCAGGGCTGGGGACCCCAAAGATGAATCAAAGTAACAACCAGCATTTTGCAGAATATTTTGGGGTTCAGAGAGCTTCCTCACTGATTGTAAACTGCAAATGACTAGGTGGATTGCTATGATGGGGAAAATGCCCATTGAATAATTTCACATGAAAACAGCCCTGGCAGGAGAGGTATTGCATTATCCCCATGGACTGAACCTCAATAAGATAAAGGACTCATCTCCAAATACTTGGCTAGAGTACACTGAAATACAGGTTTGTCATCTCTAGGAGACCAGATCATTCATTGTCCAAGTTGGGATGCTTTTGACAGTGAAAGGGAGGGCACTATTAATAATTGCAGGGGGACAACAGGAATTAACGAGGGACTGTCCTGGGGAAACCTGATATACAGTCACTTTGGCATTTTGTTAAATTCTGAAAGGGACACACGTGGGAAAGAACTCAGGTGGGGGAAGGGAAGTGCATGAAATTCTCACTGGCACCCTGTTTGGGGCAAGCCCCTCCAATCACAGGTGAACCGCCTGCTCCTACTGTCTCCCTCCGACCTGATGGTTTAATGAGAAAAGCGTCAAGAATGGGCGTTCAGTCCAACTAGAGTCATCAATGTCCCAAGTTAAATGCAGGACCTCAGAGCAAGGACCTTCACACAGAGACAGCCCCGTGTGGGTCAGACTGGAAGCCGATAGACCAAATTACAGCATGGGGTGGGCCTGGCTACTCAGCACCATGGCATGATGTCTAACAACACAGTCACGTAGCTCTGCGACCTGGGAAATGTGCTTAATTTCACCAACTGTCAGTTTCCTTCTCTGAAAAATGGGAAGAATAATAAGACTTACTTCTTAAGGTTGTTGGGAGAATTAAATAAGACAGTCCTTGTAAACACTGAACACAGTGCCTGGCACATTTTCAATGTTCAATAAGTGATGATGATGATTATTTCATGTTGAAAGGAACTTTCAGAGAGAAGGCAAATCAACTATTTCTCAAATGAACCTCTGAGCTCCAGACCTGGGAGGAAAATCCCAGAAGATTTTTGTCCAAGGTCCTGGGATCTGCAGTCTTAATAGCAGGTTGTGATATTACTGGCCCCACCCCATGGCAGCTGCTGCATCTAACCTGATCTTGTGAAGACAGGCCTTTGGTCAGTACTCTGGTGTGGATCAACCTGAAGACTGGAAATATTTTTCCAAGTCAGATGGGCATTATATAGAACCGTAGAGAAGAGAAATCCCAGCTGGCTGCTCTCGTACGTCACAAGGTTGAAAACAAATCCTTGTGTGTTTACATTCTGTTTGGACCTAGGAGCCAGCTCAGGATTCTTCGGCTCTAATCCTGGTTTCCTGCTAACTAGCTGTGTCACCTTGGGATACTTATTCTCTTTGGAGCTCAGCTGACTTTAGATTTGATTGTCTCTAATGTCTTCTAGCTTTGTGATATGATTCTCGATCACCTCTTTGGCAGTTCCAGCTGTTTGAAACACAGCTGAGAATTGGAAAGTAAGCAAATGATTGGCAGATGTAGGTGTTGCAGAGTTTTGTGCAACAGAGCCCCTGAGTCCTCACTTTGAACCCATTTACACTTATTTTATTTTACACCAAAGCTTAAGATGCCTGTATCTGACTTTCCGTATCGGTAGGATATAAGTAGACACAGCACTTGAGAGGATGCTATAGTCAGGCGCGCTGACAAGGATGAAAGTTCAATGTCATTCAATTCAATTAAATGCAGCTGAACTGAAGCTGCACTTATTTTCACCAAGGTCATCAATGAGTGACATCGACAAGCCTGATTGTGAAGAGGGAAGCAGAAGAACTACAAAAGCACAGCTGTCTGGACTGTTTAATGTATAAATAAACAGCTCCTCTCATGGCAATGGATTCTTCAGGAGTGGAGGCTGGCCCTGGAGATGGAAGACTTAGATTTGAATGCTGGTTCTTTTTCCTACTAAGTGTGTGGTTTTGCATGAGTCATTTAAACAGATGCGCTCCACTTTTTCTCTCTGTAAGGTGGAGACAATCACACCTATCACAGCCTCCCTTTACTGGTAGGCGCCAGCATTACCCTGCTTGATTCTCACAGCAGCCTGAGAAGGGAGGCAAATTACCATTTTCATTTTGTGAGGAGACCAAGGCCTAGAGAGATTGTTGCTTCCCCAGTGACAAATAAGTAAGAAAATCCACCTCTATCTCTATATCTATTTATACATAGAGTTACTGAAACTGTAAAGGAAGTATAAATTTGGATTAGAATGCAGCATAATAATTCATATTTATTTGGCAAACTGATAATTCTAATGACATTAAGAAAATGTCAGATCGTGTTCATGCTATATTAATAAAGAAAACAGAAAGCCTAATGCATTCTTAAAGATTTCTAAATGTAACACCATCAACAAGAAGAATGAAAGAAAAGATACGCAAAGAAAGAAAAAGGCGTTGATGCTTAACGAAATGGAGGGTTTTTTGGTTTTGGTTTTTTAGTTTTTGTAACAATCACTTATGAAGAATATATCATTCTTGAAGACACCTGAATAAATGAAGAATTCTTACATAAAGACCCACCTGTGAAAACTGGTTTTCAAATCCCTGGCCTATCTATAAGTTAATATGTGGAATTAATCCAAATGAGT
Organism: Delphinus delphis; assembly: GCF_949987515.2. Lineage (NCBI taxonomy): Eukaryota > Metazoa > Chordata > Mammalia > Artiodactyla > Delphinidae > Delphinus > Delphinus delphis. The sequence continues at coordinate 65,085,591 of NC_082699.1, forward strand.
GGGAAAAAAGACTGAGGAATCAACTTAAAAAGAAGTCAATTGGAAAAATAATGAGTTAACCAGTATTGATTTTACAGGCTGTTAACAAGGCCATTTCAGTTTTTCTGAAGTCAATTAAAGTTTTAAATGGTTGTTTCATTTTGTTTCTCTTGGGCTAATTCAATAAAGCTTTAAGGGTAGTCCTCACTGTCTTGGGAACATAAAAGAAGCAGAAGAGACAGTCAAGACCAAGGCCGTGCGCACACGGCCGAGGACCCTCGGCGTCACCTTGCCATACGTTGTCTTGTACTTTTGTTTTATTTGTTGCCTCTCATTCGATGTCCTGCTTGATAGGATTTGAATGATGGTGGCTTCATCAGTTCCTGAAGTGCAGGAGAAAGAGGCAAAATCACAGTGAGCAAGAAACAAGATGGACGTTTATTTTAGTCAATCTGGGGAAGCCAGGGTGGTGGTCACAGGCTTTGGTGGAACCTAGGTGGACCCTTTGGCTTTAATATCTTATGCTGAGAACTGTATTCTTTTCACTCACTTGACAAATATCCACTGAGGCCTCACACTGCCTGAAGCACAACGCTAGGCATTGTAGCGGAAAGAGGAACGAATATGGTCTATTCCTTAATTTCACTCCTTGGCATAAATGCAAGAGAAATGAAAACTTATGTCTACACAAAACTTGTATTCAGATGTTCATAGCAGCATCATTCATAATAGTCAAAATGTGCAAACCACCTGAATGTCCATCAGTGGACAGTGGATAATTAAAAGGTGCTATATCCATGCAGTGGAATATTACTTGGCCAGAAAAAGGAATGAAGTACTGACACATTCTACAGTATGAATGCGATGGACCTTAAACACATTTTGCTAAGTGAAAGAAGCCAATCACAGAAGACCACATATTATGATTCCATTCATATGGAAGTCCGGAATAGGGAAATCTATAGAGACAGAAAGTAGAACAGTGGCTGGGGAGGGGGTGGGCAGAGGTGTGATAACTAAAGTGTAGAGGGTTTCTTTTTAAAGTGATGAAAATGTTCTAAATTGTGGTGATGGTTTCATATTTCTGTGAATACATTAAAAACAACTGAATTGAACACTTTAAATGGGTGAATTGTATGGTGTGTGACTTATACCTCAAAAAAACTGTAAAAAAAAAAAATATGGTATGTTCCTTGGTCTGCAGGTACTTAAAATGGAGTGGAAGAGATTAAGATATAGACCCAGGGCTTCCCTGGTGGCGCAGTGGTTGAGAGCCCGCCTGCCGATGCAGGGGACACGGGTTCGTGCCCCGGTCCGGGAAGATCCCACATGCCGCGGAGTGGCTGGGCCCATGAGCCATGGCCGCTGAGCCTGCGCGTCCGGAGCCTGTGCTCCGCAACGGGAGGGGCTGCAACAGTGAGAGGCCCGCGTACCGCAAAAAAAAAAAAAGATATAGACCCAAGTTGCTATAGTATCAAGCCCAACCATAAACTTGTTAATCTCAGGAGAGAAGTCCTAATTGGGAGCATGTGGGGCAGTTCCCCTTTAAACTCTTTTGAATCACACTCTTCCTAAAACGATTTTTCCCCTGATGTTCATAGTAATACTTGTTCATTGTAGGTATTTGATCAGCACTGAAATGATAATGACTAAGAAAGAAGGGGAGCGTATCATTTTTTGAACCTGGAGACAGGATTGGAAAGATGACCCAGGTGTCGCAGGTGTGAGGGTGAGAAAGACTATTTGATCAGCGAACCCTGAATTCAGTTTCTTGGGGCTGGATTCAAATCCCTTAAACCCTATGACATCAGGCAAATAATTAGCCTCACCAAGCCTCAGTTTTCCCACCTATAAGATGGGGGTGATAATAGACAAGGCTATTGTGAGAATGAAATCCAAGTAGGGGTCCATGGTTGCCCTGAGGTGCACATGGGTACTGGGACACCGGGGAGCATACATGACCAAGTGCCCCAGGGCTGCCTCAGATCCAGGCAAGACTTGTGCTGAGGCCACTGTCCCTGGGCTGTCACCCCAGTGACTGAGCTGGAAGGAGCATCAGAAGCCTTCTGGCTCCAACTCATAGTTACAGAGGAGGAAACTGAGGCACAGCTCAGACCCTCTTCTTAGTTCCCGCATGTACATTACTGTTCGGCAGTATTGGAATTTGTCGACTGTTCTCTGCTTGAGTGCTTTGCCTCTGTCCTCCGTTCCTCCCTTCAGCCCCTCGACCATCTCCCTCTCAGCATCCTTCATCAGCCCTTCTTCTACCTGCCCTCTACACTCAGCTGCCAGGTCTCCTTGCTAATTGCCATCACTCCCCCCACCCCAACCCGTGACCATTGCCCTTTGGCTGATGAATCCTAAACTAGCACCTCCAGCCCTTACCCTTCCTGAGTTTAGATCTTATTTCCAGCTGCCTGTGGCCAGCTTCCCATGGAGATCCCAAGGCCTTTCAATTCCCCACGGAGCTAAAGCAGAGCTCATCCCGTCTATCCTTGAATCCACTCCCCACCCCGTTAATTTCATCTCAGTGTGTGGCATCACCTGAATTAGAAAATCCAAAGTCCCTTTTGAGGGCCCACCTTCCGTTTCTTTTATTTTCCGACACCGCCACGCCCATCTGTCTCAGCTACGAGATGACTCCGCCCTCTTCATTCCCCCTGCCCCTGCGTAACAGGCCTGCTGGTTTTCATCCTCCCTGACACCAGGCTCTGGTCTCTGCAGCCTGCCTTCCACACTGCCGTCAGAATCATCATCTGGAAGTACGCGTGTGCTCATTTCACTCCCTAATTTTAAAACCTCTAGTGATGCTTCATGATTTCCAGAACTAAATCATTGTTCCTTAGTGTGACATTGAGACTTCCTGAAGCACGGTCTCAAACTGCTCTTCTAGACCCATCTCTGCACACAAACGCACCCAGCCTCACTCACCTCACCAGAGCCACATTTGTCGGTAGGTCAGGCACTTTCAGAAATCCTGAAACATTACATTTCTGCTCCCGCCGTTCCTCTAAAGAGCATTGCTTATATATCTCTAGAGTCACTGCATGTTAGGTAAGCTTTCATCAGATTATATATATATAATATATACATAAGATTGCATGTATGTGACATTCCAAGCTTGGTACCTAGGCCATAGGGAGTGGTCACTGAAAGGTAGTGTGTACTATTAGGTGCCACGTACTGCCGTCTTCCTTGGGTGAGTGGGGCTGTTGGGTCCGTCTTGCCTGTCAGATCTGCTCTTCTAGGGTGTGGTACTATGCATACCACTGAAGGAATGAAAGATCATTTTAGGACCGTTTAAGGTTTTAATAGTTATGTGTTTTTGTGAAATGCATACTGGATTTTAAAGACTTGGTGTAAAAAAAGGGTGTAGAATATCTCAATAATTTTTTTTAATTTTTTAAAAATTATTTGTTTTATTGATTTATTTTTGGCTGCATTGGATCGTTGTTGCGGTGCGCAGGCTTCTCATTGCGGCGGCTTCTCTTGTAGACCACGGGCTCTAGGCACGCGGGTTTCAGTAGTTGTGGCTGGAGGGCTCTAGAGCGTAGGATCGGTAGTTGTGGCGCACGGGCTTAGTTGCTCTGCGGCATGTGGGATCTTCCCGGACCAGGGCTTGAAGCCGTGTCCCCTGCATTGGCAGGCGGATTCTTAACCACTGCACCACCAGGGAAGCACTATCTCAATAATTTTTATACTGATTACATGTTAATGTCTTTAGTTAAACAAAATATATTATTAAAATTAATTTCACTTGTTTCTTTTTACTTTTAAAAAATGTGGCTTCTGGAAATTTGGAAATTCCATGTGTGGCTTGCATTATGTTTCTTTTGGGCAGTGCTGCTCCAAATCTCACTTTTACTCTCTGGTAGAAGGAAGTTATGACAATCTGATCGCATAGGGGCTGTGAGAGGATGAGACAGAGACTCTAAAAATTCGTATCTAGACAATAGTAAAGCTGTTCGAATATTATCACTTTGTCCATCCTGGCACTAGCAGACCTCCCATCTGACTCCTCTCTTGTAACCTGGCTGTTGCGGGACACCTACTATTATGTGTTAAATTGTGTCTCCCCCAAATACATTGAAGTCCTAACCCCCAGTACCTTAGAGTGTGACCTTATTTGGAAATAGGTCACATTCTAAGGTATGTAAGTAATCGAGTGAAAATGAAATCATTAGGGTGGGACCTAATCCAATATAACTGGTGTCTTTATAAAAAGTGTCAATTTGGGCACAGAGAGAGACTCACACAGAGGGAGATGGTGTGAAGGGACACAGGAGAACTCCGTGTGAGTTCAGAGGATTGGAGTGGTGCATCTACAAGCCAGGGAACGCCTGCGGCTACCAGAAGCTAGAAGAGAGGCCTATAATGGTCCTTCCCTAGCACCTTGCGGGAGGATGGCCTGCTGGCTTCTTGGTTTCAGACTCCTGGCCTCCGGAATTGAGAGACAATAAATGTCTGTTTAAAGACACCCAGTGTGTGGTACTTTGTTATGGCAGCCCTAGGAAGCCAGTCCATCCACTGTCCTCAGCAGTATCTCAAGACTTCAAGAAAGGAATTAAAAAAACCCTCTTCACAGCCCAAAGTCTGGAGATTTCCTACATTAGCCTGTTCCTGGCCCTCCTCTCAATGTCTGCTGCCTGTAAATAGCACACTTGGCAATTTTTCAGTGGAATTGAATTGGTTGGACTTGTACATTAGCTCCTGTTCCGCTGAGAGATCAGGATCCTGAAGGAACAAAACACGGGGCAGATGCATTTTGATAGACGGGTTGGGAACAGGAGAAATCTGGGTCAAGGTTGCGGGAAGGGCTGAAGGGGGACCTGGCTGGAGATGCGGAAGGGAAGAAAAAGGGGTGTTGCCAAAGACTTCAAGCGTTTGACTCTGGCCCCAGCCCTCAATGCCATGTTTGGAAAGCCAGTGCTGGGACTTAGAAAGACTGCTCTGACCCAGGGGTGAGAGAGCTGTGCGCTGCTCCTGGGACAGCCACCAGCTCTGTGTCTGTGGACTGTTCACCTAGTCTCAAGGACTAGTTCCACCTTTACGGTTCTGGGAAGATCTAGCTCTCTGATTCCAGTTGGAGAAACAGAAAATTCTAGGATGAGTTCACTTGCAAAAATAGTCAGCATTCGTTGCCTGCCTCATTCCGGCTCACTTCCAGCACTTACTTCTGTCCTTCCTCTTCATTTCCTCCTGTAGCCTCACCTGCGTACTGTGTATCCAGTTACTTCCTCTGTGACATTGTTTCTTTTTAACCAGGGGAGTGCCAGAAATCTCACCTCAAAAGGGATTTCTTTTTCTCATAAAAAATCTCTGGGGCTTCCCTGGTGGCGCAGTGGTTGAGAGTCCGCCTGCCAATGCGGGGGACGCGGGTTCGTGCCCTGGTCCAGGAGGATCCCACGTGCCGCGGAGCGGCTGGGCCTGTGGGCCATGGCCGCTGAGCCTGCGCATCCGGGGCCTGTGCTCCGCAACGGGAGAGGCCACAGCGGTGAGAGGCTCGCGTATCGCAAAAAAAGAAAAAAAAAAAAAATCTCTGAATCCAGTCCCCCAACTTTTTTTTTTCTCACATGGGCTGCTCTAGCCCAGGTCTAGGGCCTCCGCATCTCAGACCTTTACCCTTACAGTTGTCATCTCTGGAAGGAGGCTTCCTGCCTCCCAGGTGGCCCATTCGCCAGCCAGGAATGGAGGGGTGCGGGTGCTCACCCCTGGCTCTCTCTTTCCCCTCGCCCCACATCTAATTTGTCACCACGAAGACCTCACCATTCACCTCCTTGGTAGCCCTGAGACCCACCCATCGCTCTCCATCCTCACCTCTGTCGTATCATTCACCAGAGCTGATCCCCAGATGGTGTTCCTGTCTTACTCTCACCTTTTCCAATCAGCATTCACAGTCTCCAGAGTGGCCTTTCTGTGGAGCAGATCAGCCTGAACCTTTCCACCTAGGCTCCTTCAAATCCAGAATAACAGCCTGGGCTCTTGCCTCTGCCTGCAACGTCTTTAGCTTCGGCCCTCACCTTTATTCCCATTCTTCTTTCCGGACTCAACTCGCTGGACTTTTCTGGGACACCTGCCGGTGTCCCTCACATTACCTGTCCTCCTCCTCTGTCCTGTCTCTGCCACCCGACACTGCAAGTCCCACGGGGGCAGGGGGCTTTGCTCATTGCAATATCCAGAGAAGGCTCTCAGTATTCATCAGACTTGACCTGCTGAGTGAACGAATGTGGAGTTGCATGCATGGAGAAGTTTGCACTGCATTATGATGGAGCTGGTCTCTGCATGGTTGTAAGCTGTCTGTGCTACTCACGTGGCCTGCACGTAGCAGGGACCAATAGGAAATCCTCTACTCTGTCGCTATAGTCAACCCATATCTGCATAATTCAGGAAAATTGAGCTAAAATTTTTAAAATAAGGTTTTTTAGACTTTCCTTCCTGAGTGTTTTTTTTTTTAAAGGAGAGCAGAAAGCAAAGCAGTCTGGGGATGTCCCAGCAGCAGCCGGGAGGTGGGGGAGAGCCTGGAAATGACTAGATTTCTCTTGAGCCCTTTGAGTCCGGGTATCAGGTTTATCCAGGGAGCTGTTCCCACTACCCGACCGAGAAGCGATTTACCGAACAGTGACCTCATTTTACATTTCACAGTATGTGTGTCATATAAGCAGTCGGTGCAGTGGAACGATTTCCTGTAAACATTTACAATGATTTGAGGCACTAGGGCCAGTCCCCAGTGGTTCTGGGAAAGACTTTTTAAAAAAAATGAGAAAAGAAGGAACCTCAGCTCTGACTGTTCATCTGACGCAGTAATTACACAGTAGAGGTCAGAACTGGGTGACCGTCAACCCCGGGAGTGCTGCAGGGCCTCCTGGCTTTGGCTCGTCCAGCCATTTTCTGGGAACACCCCGAGCTGAGTTTCAGCAGGGTGGGGACCTCTGGGTTTGAAGTTCCCTCCCCGATACCCCTGGGACTCTGGTGCCTAATGAGTGAGCCTCTTCCCAGCAGGCCCCAAAGCTAGCCACAGCCGTCTCTGCCCATAGCAGCTCCATAGCAGCTTTTCCCTCTAAGCCCCTGTTTTTGTGTTTCTCGGAGGGAGAATGACAAACATCCTCTTACATTTCAGAGAGGATAATAGGGGCTTCCCTGGTGGCGCAGTGGTTGAGAGTCCGCCTGCCGACGCAGGGGACACGGGTTCGTGCCCCGGTCCGGGAAGATCCCACGTGCCGCGGAGCGGCTGGGCCCGTGAGCCATGGCCGCTGAGCCTGTGCGTCCGGAGCCCGTGCTCCGCAACGGGAGAGGCCACAACAGTGAGAGGCCCGCGTACCGAGAAAAAAAAAAAAAAAGAGAGAGAGGATAATGAATGTTGGGGTCCACACACTATCCACACGTCATCTTCAGAAGGGCCTTGCTGGGATGGGGGCAACAGGGTGGGCATGGAGCCCTGAGAGGAACTCCTGACAGTGTCAGCGTCGGGGGTTCTGGGTTAACCAAGACCCAGACCAAGCAGGTACTTAGGAGCCAGGAAAGCAGGGGCACCAAAGAAACCACAAACAAGGAAATTGTCAGTTTTACGATATTTGTAAGAATCAAATGTTATTTTATGGTACAGCATTCTTATTACTTTGACTTGCACAGGTGGGTGAACGGCTGAGGAGTGCACATGAACGTTTTGAGGCCTAGGACCTCTGACCTCACTCTACCTGATACAGTGGATGCATGTGGCTGTTGAGGACTCAAAGCGTGGCTGGTCAGGTTGAAATGCTCTGCAAGTGTAGAATACATACGGTCTTTTGGAGACTTAATTCAAAAAACGGGACGTCAAGTATCTCATGAATAACTTTGATATTAACTATCTGTTGAAATGATATTTTTGATACAGTATTGAGTTAGCTAAAGTATAATTAATTTCACCAGCATTTTAAAAAAAAATTGGCTTCTCAAAAATTAAAAATAGGGACTTCCCTGGTAGTCCAGTGGTTAAGACTCTGAGCTTCCAATGCAGGGGGTGTGGGTATGATCCCTGGTCGGGGAACAAAGATCCCACGTGCCTCGTGGCCAAAAAAAAAAGCGGTTTGAGAGAGGTCTGTTTAAAAAAATATTAAAAGTGACCTGTATGCCTCACCTTGGTGGCTGTTGGACAGCATGGCCCTAGACATTTAAATCCAGACCTTGCAGGGCTGGTATAGCAACAAGATCTTGCAGACGAATTTTGCCAATGGTACGATTCTGCTTGGGCTTGCTCTTATTAGTAGAGGTGGGAATTCTAGACCTTCATCCAAATGATATCTTTTCGAGATGGCCCTAGGTTGCAACCACCCTACCCTCATCTCATATCTTTTTGACCTTGGGCAAGTATTTAACCTCTGAGCCTCGGCATTCTCATCTGTTGTCATTACAGTACAACTTTACAGGGTTGTTGGTAGGGTTACACCAGGTGATGTGCGTGTGGTACCCAGCACAGAGCTTGGCACCTAGAAGGGGCTCTTCAACAGTCACCAGCACGAGAATGGCCTCGCCTTGTGGCCGCACCCACAGGAGGGGGTGGAGTGCACGGCATGGCTGGCATTCAGTAGGTGCCCCATCTGTGCTTGGCGAACTAAACTAGTGTGGTGGCTGAGAGCTTGGGGATTTGTCATAAACCACAGCTGACTCATTCCCACACCCACTTCAGCTCCTGTCTCCAGCCCACATCCAGATGCCAGGCCGTCACTCGAGAGGCAGCAGGGAGACACCTGTGAGGCTGGCCTAGCCGCTCAGCACAGCTCAGAACTATAAACATCCTGACACTTGCAGGCAAACGTACCTCCCAACAGCTGTTGTCCGAGTACAGGATTAGCCAGGATGTGAGCAAGGACCAGCTCCTCTCTGCTGAGCTTTCCTCTGATGCCCCCAAACCAAGCAACCTGCTTGTCATCCTTCATTTCCAGTCCCACCCCACCCATTTATTCAACAATACTTACTCTGGAGAAATCCCTTCTACCACTTTCCTACCAGATTGTCTCCCACCCCAGCTCCTTTGGGACTTCAGCATTTCTTGGGCAAGGCAGACTGTTCTATAGTTAGATAGTTCCTTATACAGAAGCAAAAGATGTCTTCCTAGAACTTCCGCTGTGGATCCCAGTTCTTTTCTCTGGAGTCACACAAAGAGTTTATGGCCATCTTTATTCTACCACAGTACCCATTCCTAGGAAAGTAGATCTGCACTAATGTACCTCTAAGTAAAAATCTGGCACTTGTCTTCATAAAACATTACGCCAAGTGAAAGAAGCCAGACGCAAGAGGCCACCTATTGTATAATTCCAGGTGCATGAAACGCCCAGAATAGAGACTCCATAGAGACAGAAAGTGGACCAGTGATTGACTGGACCTGAAGGGAGGATAAAGCGGGAGTGGCTGTGAATCTATGTGGGGTTTCTTTTAGGTGATGAAAATGTTCTGGAATTAGAGGTGATGATTACACAATCCTGTGAATATACTAAACGCCACTAAATTATACGCCGTCAGAGGGTGGATTTTATGCTAGGTGAATTACAGCACGATAAGGAAAAGGAAAATTTAATACAACAGCCTGTGGACTGAGATGGCTCCTACCAGCCATGTCTTCTCAGCCCTGTCCCACCCGCTGCCTCTGTGCTTCAGGCAATGATAGGAATTGGTTCCATCCCAGTGTTCACCACTTACGGGGTTGTGGCTTTGGGCTGCTTAACTTGTCACAGCCTCTTTCCTCATCTGAAAAGTGGATTTTTGTGAGAATAACTTAATGAGATTTTGTATATAAAGTGCTTGGCTCAATGCCTAGAATATTAAAAGTTCCCCAGTAGATGTAAGAAAATAAAGTTGAGGAAATTAATCAACCTTGCCCCTTGGTCCCTCTATCTTTTTTCTCCCAAGGTAATGCCCCCCTCAAATGCCCTCACTTTCTTGTTCTTCTGGAACCCCTGATCAGCAAACCCGGGGTCAACCTAACATCCATTTCCCCTGTCCTCCCTTCAGGCTGCAGGAGAAAATCACAGAGCCGTGTGGGCTGAGCCAACGTGAAATCGTGGTCTCTCTAGGCAACGGAGACCTCACAGGGGACCAGCAGTCATTTCCTGGTCATCTCTACTCAACGTCTATGCCAAAGCACCACTCACACCTCATACCACATCGTCAAACCCAACACTTTGAGCAGATAACCTCGCCTCCCACCTTACTGAGCAATGTCACATTGCCCGGCCAGAGCTCCTTCAACGTTCTTCCCCTGTTACTCCCACGAATGTATCAATTCCAGCTCTCAGTCGCACCTCCTCTTTCCATTCAAGGTCAATCCTGATGTCTGTGTTTTGAATTTCCCCCTCCTCCAGGCTTTCTAAAATCTTGTTTTTGTCAGCAACCCCCTTTCCCTCCTGTATTTACAAGCTCTCCCTTTCAGTGGACTCCCTCTTTATGTGTCTAGTCTCCCGTCACCTCAACATTCTGCCAGCTGTGAACCTCTCTCTTCTCTGATGGCATAGAACCTTATCCCCATTCTCACCCCAGTGAAGGGCAGTGAGCCTTCTACTTCCAGCTGTCCGCTGAGAACCACTCTGGCAGAGATGGTCAATTTATTCTTAGCTGTAAAATCCAGCTCTCACTCTTCATCTTACTTGACCTCAGGTTCCCACTCCTTTCTTCTGGGAACTCTCTTTTCCCTTTGGAGACTTCTGGAGACACATTCTCTCCTGTTTCCCATCTTGTCTCTTTGGCCACTCCTTCCCGGTCTCACTTTTACATTTGCTTTAAATGCTGGGATTTCCTGCATCTCTCCTCTCTTTACACAGACTTCCTGGGTGGGCGCATCCTCACCCATAGCTTCAACCACCACCCACGTGTTGGTGTCTCCCAAGTCGACCGTCTCTGCCCACATCTCTCTCCCGGGCTCTAGACATATTTCTACTAACGAGGATCATTCCACTGGATTTTCTCAGACACTTAAATTCAACATGTCTAAAGTAAGACCTACACGTTCACCAGCACACTGGGGGCTCCTTTTATACTCCTTTTCTTGATGAATGATAACACCTATCTCGTTCCCTGAGACAGAAACCTGGGGGTTCTTTCTGACTTCTCACTGTACCTCGCACGCCGACTGGTCTGTGACCAACCCCTGTGGTGTCTGACCATTAATGCCTCAAATCTTTTCCTTCTTGTCTGTACTCACTGCCCAGCAGCCTCATCATCTGTCCCCTGGTCACCTCCGAACTTGTCCCCCTATCTCCCTTCCCACCGTCCTCCCATCAACTCTCTATGTTGCTTTCCAGATGAATTCTTGCTTGATTCCACCTTGTTTCAGAATAAAGTGCAGGTCCCTAAACATGTCACACGTGACCCTCCAGAAGGTGCTTAATAAGTGTTTGTTGCTTTGTTGAGTGAATGTGAGATGTGTGTTAAAGAGCTCTGAAGGCCCCCATGGAGATGAAAGCTGCCCTAAGCTAGGAAGGTCATCAGCTGGTGGTCAAGAGCAGGAAATTAACTCCTGCCTGGGCTTAATGCTGGCCTGAGCACTTACTCACTAGATGTGTGAGTCTGGACAAGTCATTTAGCCCCTCTGAGCCTCACTTTAACCATCTGGAAAATTAGAATTAAATGAGGTTTGCTATTGTCAAATGAAGTAATGCATGCAAAATGTATGGCAAAAGAGTTCAATAAACATTACCTATTATTGTAAAGCTGCCTTTTCTGTACAGTTCCAGAACTTAAGATACCATTGAAGACAGGTAAGTTTGTTCTTTGGCCTCCTCCTTTTTCTTCTCTTATTCAGTAGGGCTCTCAGCATGAGAAGTCGATACTGGCCACCTCCGCCTTCTTTTCCACTCAAGAGCTAGTATTCCAAATTATCACCCAAACTCCATACTCCATTGTCAAACCCACGTCTTTAGCAGATAACTTTGCCTCACACTCATGGAGCCATGTCCCATTACTAGGTATGACTGCCTTCACCCTTCTCCTCTTACAACACCCATGAATGTATCTATTTCTGCACTCAGTCTTCCCTCCCTCCCCTCCGCCCTCCCACTCAAGGTAAATCCTTCTATCTGAGCTTCAAATTCCACCTTCTTCCAAGCTTCTGGGACTAGAACCTTGTTTTATCAGTGACTTCCTTGGGTTCCAGAGCCTCTTTTCATGGCCCTAGCCCTAGACGCTCCCTCCCTCATCTCACCTTGTTCCTGGGTTTACCTGACTCCTGATCTCTTGCTTAGTCTCCCATCCTTGGCCATGCACTTAGGCCTGGATGTAAATAGTTGCTCCAGTGTTGCCTCTTGATTCTCAACCTCGGCCACAGTTTCATCTCCACTTGCTCTGCTCGTAGATACAGCTTCCAGGTCCCTAATCCAGTTCTCATCAGCCCTGATTCCCTACCGACTCCCATAAAAGGCATCAGCGGGTTTAGATGACATTAGAATTGTATGAATGACACTTCTCATGAAGTTTCCCCCAACTCAAGTTCAAATTAAATGTCATAATATTAAATTTCTAGCTATTATGTTGAATCCTGACAAGTAATAGGACCTGCTTATAACTTTGGGAACTTTTATAAAGGGAACCTTAAAAGTGATCAACTTAGCTTGGAAGATACGAGATAAGTGGGAGGTCATCTTCCTAAGATCGTGGGAAACTTGGACATGAGATCAAGTTTAATCAACTTCAGTAGTAAATTAGCAAACAAAGTATCTTTCATACCCATTCCTTTGCAGGCTTTGTTCAGCTTTTTGGCATCTTGATCAGCATCAAAACCCTGAAGAACTTTCGCTTTGGCCTAGAAAAAAATAATTGAAAAGGTTGAGTGGACAATATAGGCATTTAATAATTATCTCTGGCTGAAGTTGGCAGCTAACGGGAAGACCAAGCAGTCATCCAAACGAGGGACCAGCCGCCGCTTTACACATGGGTACATGTGGAAATCAGCTGGGGAAACTCTGGCCCCAGAGAGATGGCTGGTGCTCCCTGGAGCCAGCCGGACTTGGATGACCACGGAGAATGGCCCCCTCTGTTCTCAAGGACAATCAGCCCGGCCAGCTCGGGGAGAAGTGATTTTCATATTAACCCCACCTTTGTGTGTCTGTCTCTGAAACAGAGAGTAATACAGTGGACCAATGTCCTGGAATGCTGGTTTTCAACCTTCGCCACGAGACACAATATGTCTAGAGAATAGGTGTTCTTGGCCAGAAGCTGAGGATTCTAGGATCTTATTACAGATCCATTTGACAATCTGGGCTAAAAGCTTTACCATTCACACAATGAGAGACATAATATTTAGTTTGCCAGAGATAAACCTATGGACCAGCAATAGCAGAGTTATTGGTTTTTACCGCTCCTTGGGGAGAAAAAGTTCTGTATATATACTAATGTTTCCCATACTTCAGTCATTGGCATAATACATGCACTGAATGTCCACAGCTATCTATGTCTACATTATTATTATTTGCTTATTATTTTTCTTTCAATTGACCTACTTTGTTTTCGCTTAAAGTTATTTTTCAAAAAGAAACTTTCTATTAGCACTGAAGTGGAAAACCAGTGTTGCTTGCCTAAACAAAAGGTAAGTATAAAAATCAATGCATGGCTATTAAAAATTTATAAGATGTAGGCTTCCCTGGTGGCACAGTGGTTGAGAGTCCGCCTGCCGATGCAGGGGACACGGGTTCATGCCCCGGTCTGGGAGGATCCCACATGCCGCGGAGCGGCTGGGCCCGTGAGCCATGGCCGCTGAGCCTGCGTGTCCGGAGCCTGTGCTCTGCAACGGGAGAGGCCACAACAGTGAGAGGGCCCACATACCACAAAAAAAAAAAAAAAATTTAAAGATGTGAGGTTAGTTGCAGTCATGCAACGAGTAGCTTTGAACACACCCTGTGTTTTCTCTTTGTCTTTGTCTTTCCTCACAGAGATGGTCTTTGATGACATATGCCACTTATTTCCCATCCTTCAGTGAAGGCTGGTTTAAGTGCTACTGTCTACACTCCCCGATTTCCCTGTCCCTCCCCTTATTTCTCTGGGCACCTATTGCGAATGAGCAGTAAACCACATAAAGCACAGAGGACGAGTGGCATTTATCTGCCTGGTATCCCTACGTCCTTTGGGGGACTTCCCCTCCCCCATTTCATGTGGTCTCACGGGGGGATGTCAGTCATGAAGCTTGAGCCCCGTCGTCCTGCCCTTGGGTGGACACACACCCTGTCACTCTGGCACTAGTGACTGGTTCAGGAGTGGGGATGTAATCCAAGCAGGGTCAATTAGAGTTTTCCCTGGGTTGATATATAGATATTGAGAGAGAGATGTCTCTCCCTGCTGGGTTTGCTAAGCCAACAGAGTGTGAGTCTAGGGCTGTTGGCAGCCATGCTGTCCACTACATGAAGGAAGCATGGGTTCAGAATGAAGCAAAGCAAAGACAAGAAGGGTGGAAATGGAGAGAGAGAGAGAGAGAGAGAGAGAGAGAGAGAAAGATTGAGGTTGAATAACTATGGACTGGAGGAAGGCTGGCTTCTAGGTTTTGGTTAATGGAGAATCATACAATCTTAAGTGCCAAAGGGATCTCAGGGCCCCCATCACCCCACTGCCTTTTGGAACGTGGTCCATTGGCCCATCTTGAAGTATCCATTCCTGAAACAAGCTGGGAGAGGGGCTCACATTTGTTGAGCACCCGCCATGTGCTAGACAACTTCTTCATTGACAGACCTTTCTTCATTATTCACAGGGAAGAGCAGGCATTTGTTGTCTGCTTTACAGAGGGGGAAGCCTGGATTCAGGCAGGTTAGGGAATTTGTCTGTGGTCTTGCAGGATGCAGGTTTGCACCAGCTCAGTCTACCTCCTAAAGCTCATGCTCTTGGGTCCCGTGCACCATCCTGCCTCACACTCTAATTATGACTGGGGCCTTCACGTTCGGCAGAGCGATGGCGTGTCCCACGTTCCTTTCCCAATCTTTTGTGGGCTGTAAGAAGGCTATCTGGTGCTTCTGAAGGCTTGTTGGGAGGACCAGAGATGTAATTTGTGGGGCTCAGTGGAAAATGAAAGTGTAGGGCTCCTTGTTCAAAAATAATTAAGAATTTCAAGATGGTGACATCAGAGCATTAAACGAAGAGCAAGGCCTTTCTGAGCGTGGGGCCCGGTGCAGCTGCACAGGCTGCACACTGACCAAGCCCACCCTGCCTTTTGATCACATTCTAAAAGGGCTGGTTCTCGGGGTGTGGGAGTGTGGGAAGTAGCAATCTCAAAGAAGTAAATTGTGTCTTTGCTTTTCATCAGGAGTATTAGGTGAGACCTAGGAAGTGAGGTAGAGTAAAACCGGAGCTGCAGAAATCTCGTGACAGGCTTCATAAACTATTCTGTGTGTCATTTTAGCCTCATCGGTACAAGAGTTTGGTGGACTTATTATCTATCCCACTTCACAACTGACAAGTTGGAAAAGAGAATGGCTGTGAACTTGTGAATGGCTGTTCAGGTTATGCCCGGCCTGAGGGCAGTGGGAGCTGGGTCCTGCTGGGGATACACTTGCCGAGCTCTGTGCTGGCAGGACTGCTTCTCCCCCAGAGGAATACTTTTTCCTCATTTGCTCAAAGATGCTGTCAGGGCTTGCAGAAGCCATGAGGAGACTTGGTTAAGATCACCCGGCTGGGTAACGGCTGAATCGGAGCCAGGGCTCGAACCAGGACTGTCTGACTGTCAGGTATGAAATGACATTCCCTCTCTGTTTTAGCAAGATGGTTCCATGATACAAATATCATAGAGTTATAAGAGCGGAGGGATGGGAAAAGTACCCTCCGAACATGTCCAGTTTGTTTATCCAAGGCCAAAAAATGAGTAAAAATAAATGTCTTTTAGTCCAAAATAATAGTAATGTCTGGTGGGGTGGCGTGGGGTGCAGTGGGAGAGTGTTGAACCCCATGTTAGGAATAAAGATGATATTGAGACTTAATTTTTTCCTTTTTTTGCTTTACAAATAATGCAGCGTAGAAGTCTATATCAGATGCATGGCCCTCAGCAGGGCAGGTTGAAGTCACCGTCCCCTTCTAGGAATGAATGACTCTTAGCCTTGTTGGTTAGCTTTCCTTATCAGAAGAGAATTCCAGCTTGTTCCTAGTAACAGCAGGATATTTGATGTCAGAGGGAAGGAACCATGTGACATGATTTAAAAAGGAAAGAAAGAAAGAAAACAGTCTGTGTGGAAGGAATCTTCCCCTCGGCATGGCTGGGACTGTGTCTACAATGGCTGCATTCATCAGCGATGGCCAGTGTTGATGCAAGGGGTGTCCTTGGCTCGTTCCAATGATCTGGGTAACAAATTTCTCGGGAATATACACGGAGAGGACATTCTACCTCCATTGTTCATTGTTAGCGGGCCAGGCAGCTGACTTCGGGGCCTCGGGCCTGTTTGCCCATCAGGAGATTTTGTGTTTGAAACCTGAGGCCGCTGAACAGAACTTCCATATAAAGCAGGTCTGCGGGAACGTGAGTCAGACACAACACGGGGGTGCAGGGGACTCCAGGATGGGGACAGAGGGTTGAGACCAATAAATGGATAGTTCGCCTGCTCTCAACTACAAGGTGTAGAAGAGAGGGGGCAACATTCCTTCTTTTGGTTTTGTTTTGGTTTGGTTTGGTTTTTTTTAAACAGCATTTTCATTGACACTCAGAAGACACATTAAAAAAGACATGTTAGATGTTAATAAAAATGATTACACGGCTTCTCTGGTGGCGCAGTGGTTGAGAGTCTGCCTGCCGATGCAGGGGAACACGGGTTCGTGCCCCGGTCCGGGAGAATCCCACATGCCGCGGAGCGGCTGGGCCCGTGAGCCATGGCTGCTGAGCCTGCGCGTCCGGAGCCTGTGCTCCGCAACAGGAGAGGCCACAGCAGTGAGAGGCCCGCGTACCGCAAAAAAAAAAAAAAAAAAAATGATTACAGAATCTGGGTTTGAGCCCACGTGGATCTAAGTTTGAATGTGGTCCTGCCCCTCAGCAGTCATGTAAAGTTGGGCCATTTAAACTCTAGGCCACCATTTCCTCATCTGTAAAATGGGGGCAGTGTCTGCCTTCTGAGATCTGAGGCTTATGTGAGATAACATTTCCAGTGCCAGATATTTAGAGGAACCACAGGCAAGCTTGTCCTGCCTCTGCTCCTTTGGGCCAACTCTTGGGTTTTGTCTTGTAGTGATATTTAGGGTTTTGATTCTGCGTATTTTGACTTGACAAATATAGAAATAAACAGACATCTTCCAAACTTGATATTGTGAGATTCTATCATCTATCTATTTATCTATCTATCCATCTATCCATCTGTTATCTATCTCGCAATGCCCCAGACACCATGTTTATAATAGGTAGCCACCGAGGATATAATAGTCAACTTTAAGAACATAGGTTTCTCGTCAGACTAGATTTGAATCCGAGCGGTACTGCTTATTGCTTCTGTGACCTCGGGCAAGTTTGGGAACCTTTCTGTGCTGTGGTTGCCTCATGGCAAAATGCGGATAATAATACCCCCTATCTCATAGGTCTCTTGTGAGAGTTTCAATGAAGTCATTCATGCAAAACATCTAAAATGAGGCCTAGCAGAGGGCACGTGCTCAATAAATGTAAACAATATTTGTTGAAGGCAGATCAGTGAGGACCTTTCCAGAATATTGCCTGAGGGGTTTTCACCTTGTAAATGGCACTCTGAGGATCAGTTTTTCATTCATCGCCTGCAGTTGGGATCCAGGCATGCATTTCACCCAGGGCAGTAAAATGGTTAAAAATTCAGGCTCTGTGGAGTCCAGGTGATCTGGGCTGACACCGCAACACCATATTCTGGCCAGTGTGCTAATTTGCACCCCTGGGTGTGAGGGTCCCATTGAGATACAAGGTGGGTGCAGCGCTGGCCATCAAGCTGGTGTGTCAGGCTCAAAATGAAACCAATACTCTAACTCTACAGAGGGCACTGCCTGGTGCATGACTACGCTGGGAGCTTTTCTGGTTTTTTCTTCCTTCTAGTGCGTCTACATGTCACTTTTCTGTGTTTTCATGTTCTTCCGTTTAAAACAAGGAAACGAATGAACCATTTTTTTCTGGAGGGAGGATGCAAGAAAATAAACTGAAATTTTAGGAGCCTAGGAAGCAGGGTCACCGGGGCAGAAAGAATGTTGAAAACACCCACTCCGAAATGACTCAGGGATGTGTCAGCTTCAGCACATCAACAGCCCAGGAAGAGGCGCGGCTCCGCATCTGATACCCCCAGGCAGACACCTGCCCAAAGGCTTCTGACCCAGCACAGTTCAAGGGAGGCTTAACTCTTAAGATCGAAAGGGGGTTTCAAGAAATCTGCCTCCAACTCACAGCAAACTCTGGGGAAGGGGTGTGTGAAAAAGTTAGCTGAGGGATGTGTTTGCAAACTCATTGCTCTATACATTATATAGTAACCAAAATTTTCCAGGTGGGTCATCCAACCTGAGTACACCCGTATTTAAATACACTCCTGCCCATCAGTAGGAATGACCTGATCAGGTGACCTCATCTTCTATTTGGATAACATCAAGACTGGAAAATAAGAACATACTGTCCCACGAGAGACACGTGAATTCATTAAAAAGCAATACACAGCAGGCAAATTAGACCATCCTCTGAACAGTTCCTCTCTTTTCCCCTGCTTCCTCTCCTCCCTTCTCTTTTCCCTTTTCCTTCTTCCTTTTCTCCTTCCACCTCCTTTTTTTCTTCCCTCCTCTTCCTTCAACAAACAAGTACTGAACATCTCTTGCGTGGCAAGCACTCCCCCAGGTGAGGGGGGCACTCAATGTCTATGAGTCGTAGCCCCTGTCCTCAGAGAAATCAACATGGAAATAGATCAATGACAATTGCGTTATGATATGGTAAGCACTTTGGCTGCCAATAGCTGAGAGGAGAAAGAGGAATTTTTATGGAGAAGTTGACATGTGTGCTGGTTCTTGAAAGATGAGTAGGAGTTAGGCAAGCAGAAAAAAAGGGGGAAGAGGAGGGGTGGAGGTGGGGGAAAGGGTATTCCAGGGAGAGACTACAGCACGATGCTTTCTGGGTCTGTGTACATGTGTGCTTACTGTGACCTGGCACAGCGCCGCTGCAGAACAAACATGATTGATCTAAATGTGACATAAAGACACAATGTGGACTTGGGAGTCAGACCTACTGTGTCCAGTTACGCTTTGCCTCTTGCTGGTCGTAGGACCTAGGGCAAGCTGACCCACCTCCCCGAGCCTTTGTCGTCTCCTCTTCACAGTGGAGGTGCACCAGCTCACGGGTAGCGTGAAGTTTGGATGCAGTCGTGTCCGGGATGCAGTAGCACAGTGCCGGATGCCAGTAAGCACATGGTGGGTGGCACGTAGGAGGTGGGATGCTGGGTGCCATAAGGATGTAAGGGTCATTCGTAAACTCTGAAATAATATCAAACTGTAATGGGAGTGGCATTTGGATTGTTTGCTCCCCGGAAGGCTTGTCTGACTGCAGTCTCCTCGGTAAATATTTAAAAGTGGTTGCTTGGTATCCAGACTCTGAGACGGGAAGTCTCCGAGGAAATGCTGGGGAGCAGAGGGCAGAGGGCTCTCTGTACGCTGATCTAAAGAGGGCTACTGTTTGAGCTGACATGGAATCAGGAGGGGGGCTGGGGAGACTAGAAAGAGGGCCGGGATTAGAACTAAGTGATGGCCTGCTCTTATTAAACAGGAGCAAAATGAAGGCCGTGCTGGGGAGAGGCTCAGACATGCCTGTATTCTCCTCAGCGTTAGCAATGACCATCCCCATGTTAGTTACTGGTACTTCAGTTAACATTGGCCGTTTGGGCTAAACTCGCCTTATATAGAGTTGGGGATACTGAGGTTCATTTTGGGAGAGAGACTTCTTTCTGATCACATAGGTAACCCCCCTGTTCCAAGATATCTACCCTTGAATCTGGCGTGATGCTATTTCTCTCCTTATCGTTTCTAAGTCTCTGTTTTCCCATCTGAAAGATGGTAATAATAGTATCTGTCTCTTGTGGGTTGTTATAAGGATATGGATCAAAAGTGCTGAGCAGGATGCTGGCATGTGGGCAGGGCTCAGCGTTATTTTTATTACTTCCTTCCCTTTTGACCTGATTCCTGCTGAGTGTCGAATGAGCGCCTGACATGGTGCCTTGTGTGGCAACTTTAAAATAGCTGATTACATAATTCTCTCCTAAATCAGAAACGATTTTGTACTTGTAGAGAAGTAGTAGCAGGAGCTAAGAGTTTAAGAGAAACTTATGGGAGAAACACTTCAAATTGAGAATGACAGCTGAATATTACGCACTTACTAAGTGCCAGGCACTGGTCCAAGCAATTTACGTATAGTCACTCAGTCCTCACAGCAACCCTATGAAGTAGGTATTATGACCTCCTATTTTGCAGATGAGGAAATCAAAGCACAGAGGGGTTAATTAATTGCCTGAGGTCACACAGCTAGTAAGTAATGGAATTCAAACCTACACAGCCTGGATACAGAAACTCTACTATTGACTTCTCATCAACCATTTTTTTGTTCCTGTCAAAATTATTTATTAAAAAAATTTAATGATAGCTCATTTCAACTATTAGAATGCTGTATTTTTAGTAGAAACACCAGTTGAGACCTGTGACTTGTCTGCTGACCAGAGAAGCTGAGGACCACTTGCATGACCATGGGATCAATAAATATTCTTGATGATGAGAAAATAGGAAGTGAAATGAAAAATGAAGGCCAGTTATCACTATTTGCAAGGCAAAAGGGACAGCCTCTCTCAGGGCAAAGTGTGTGTGCAGGAGAGGCGTCATTGTCAAACTCTGCTCCCAATATTCCTTCTGAGTCAAATAGAATCATATTTTCTGCTTCTTTTCTGTAAACTGGGACTAATACCTGCTGTACCCAGCAGCATCTAGGGAAGATAAAATAAGACAGTGTGACTCACTGCAGCATCATTCACAATAGCCAAGATGTGGAAACAACATATGTGTCTGTCAATGGATGAATATATAAAGAGGATGTGGTAGAAAGAAATAAAGAAAGAAAGAAAGAAACGAAGGAAGGAAGGAAAGAAGGAAGAAAAGGAATATATATATATATATATTTTTTTTTATTTTCATTTTTTTCGCGGTACATGGGCCTCTCACTGTTGTGGCCTCTCCCGTTACGGAGCACAGGCTCCGGACGCGCAGGCCAAGCGGCCATGGCCCACGGGCCCAGCCGCTCCGTGGCATGTGAGATCTTCCTGGACCGGGGCACGAACCCACGTGCCCTGCATCGGCAGGCGGACTCCCAACCACTGCGCCACCAGGGAAGCCCGAAAAGGAATATTATATATAAAGGAATATTACTCAGCCACGAGAAAGAAGGAAATCCTGTTATTTGTGACAACATGGATGGACCTTGAGGACATTCTGCTAGGTGAAATAAGTCAGAGAAAGACAAATACTGTATGATATCATTTATATGTGGAATCTAAAAAAGATGAACTCATAGAGGCAGAGACTAGGATGGTGGTTACCAGGGACTAGGGGAAAGGGGGAGAGGTTGGCCGGAGGGTACGAACTTGCAGTTATAAGATGAATAAGTTCTGGTGATCTAATGTACAGCATAGTGATGATAGTTAAATAATACAGAAACTATATATATATAAATGGTATTATGTATAAATATATATATTTTATATATATATATATAAATGGTATTATATGCTTGAAAGTTGCTAAGAAAGCATCTTAAATGTTCTCACCACAAAAAAGAAACGGTAGCTAAGTGCCAGGCTGCAGGCGTTAGCTAGTGCCATGCTGGTAATCATTTTGCAATATATAAGTGTATTAAATCGACACAGTGTGCACCTTAAACTTATGTAATGTTATACGTCAATTGTATATTTCAATAAAGCTGGGGAAAAAAAGACAACGAGAGTACTGGGCAGAGAGATCTCATAATGGTAATCAGAGCTGGCCAGGGAGGGACTGGCTTCTCTGACCATCTCCAACAGGCTCTCAGGACTCTTCCTCCTTCTCTCCCCATCTCACCCCAAATCTTCCAGTTCCCCCTTTCCTAAAGCATCTTGCCCTTAGCTCACAGGGATCGTCGTTCGAGGACCACGGTGTGCCAGGGAGTTGCATTTTAGCGGAGGCATTTTGAAGACTGAAAAGGCATGAGGCCAGCAGGATGGCCAGTTTCTGATGTTTGCTCCTTTCGGGTGACTGCTTTCCAACCTGATAAACTGTCAAACATTTTCACAGGTAAAAGGCCACTTCTCGGGCTTCCCAGGTGGCGCAGTGGTTGAGAGTCCGCCTGCTGATTCAGGGGACGTGGGTTCGTGCCCCGGTCCGGGAGGATCCCACATGCCGCGGAGCGGCTGGGCCCGTGAGCCATGGTCGCTGGGCCTGCGCGTCCGGAGCCTATGGTCTGCAGTGGGAGAGGCCACAACAGTGAGAGGCCCGCGTACCGCAAAAAAAAAAAGAAAAAAAAAGAAAAAAAAAAGGTCACTTCTCCCTACTGACAGAATCTATGCAAAATGACTGCCGGTTTGTCTCATTAGCAAGGGGCCTATCAGTGTGAGGTAGGGGAGGCAGAGGACAGATGCTGTGATGGATTCCTCACTGTCTTACCTGAGTCCTCAGAGGGCCGAAGAAGCTTGGGGACTGACAGCACGGATCCTCGTGCCCATCCACTTTTTAAACACCTGGTTGCCCACCATTCATTCCAGGGGCAACAGTGGAGAATGGATCTACATAAGGAAATTTGCTGAAGCCTCATTTCCTCTCTGAAACTGTTCCTGACCCTCTTGGAGAGAGTCGAGGATTTTCTGCCAGTGGTGGCTGGCACTAAGGTGAACAACTGTCTGACTGCCGAAGGTTGAGGATTTCCCAGGAAATCCTGGATTTTCAGTGCTAACACTGGGCCAGTTCCAGGGAAACCGGGATAGTTGGTCACCCTGGATGGGACTGACTTTGCAAGTTTGCCACAGCCAGTTGTGAGCATACACAAATGACTGAGTCACATCCTGGGCCTATTAGATCAGAATCATTGAGATATAGGTATATACTAGGTATAGGAATTTTAAAAACAATTCTAATGTGCAACCAAGGTTGAGAACCGTGGGTCTGATAAAAATTAGGAACTTTCCCATTGACATCCCAGTGAATGAGGAAGACAACTTAAAAAATATATACACTGAGGGCTGTACAAGTAAGAAATCCTAGACTTTATCCAAGGAGCAAAAGATAAAGGGAAGAGGTTTATCATAGATTCTTAGGGTAGAAATTCAACCAAGCATTTTCCAAAGTGAGTGACATGGAACACTGAAGGTATTAAAGCCCATTAGTTTCCAACTGGGAAAGGAGTTCCTTTTAATGGATAAAGAAGATGTGGCACATATATACAATGGAATGTTAGCCATAAAAACAAACGAAATTGAGTTATTTGTAGTGAGATGGACGGACCTAGAGTCTGTCGTACAGCGTGAAGTAAGTCAGAAAGAGAAAAACAAATACTGTGTGCTAACACATATATATGGAATAAAAAAAAAAAAAAAGATGGTTCTGAAGAACCTAGGGGCAAGACAGGAATAAAGATGCAGACCTACTAGAGAATGGACTTGAGGACATGGGGAGGGGGAAGGGTAAGCTGGGACAAAGTGAGAGAGTGGCATGGACATATATACACTACCAAATGTAAGATAGATAGCTAGTGGGAAGCGGCTGCATAGCACAGGGAGATCAGCTCGGTGCTTTGTGACCGCCTAGAGGGGTGGGATAGGGAGGGTGGGAGGGAGGGAGACGCAAGAGGGGGGAGGTATGGGGATATATGTATATGTATAGCTGATTCACTTTGTTATAAAGCAGACACTAACACACCATTGTAAAGCAATTATACTCCAATAAAGATGTTAAAAAAATAAAATAAAATTCTCTCTAGATTCTTCTGAGTAGTCAGTCTTTGCCAGGTAATAGTATGTCTTTCACACTCCTCCAGTCTAGGGGTTGACAAACTGTAGGCTGGGGCCAAATCCAGCCCATCACCTGTTTTTGTAAGTAAAGTTTTATTGGAACATAGCCAACCCACTCATATATATTTGGTCAGTGGTTGCTTCCACACTACCGTGGCAGAACTGAGTAGTTGCAACAAAGGCTGTGTGGTCCAGAAAGCCTCAAATAGTTACTTTGCCAACACCTTCTCTATTTCATGCAAAAGGTCTTTTTATCAGAAAACAGGTGACAGGATCTGAGCCTTTGGCTGGTAATAGTATTTAGTTCGCATGTAATACACTCACTTTCTGTATTAACATCAACTGATATTGGTTTCCCATTTATGGTACTAATACAAAGTTTCTTTTTAAGATAAATTTGTGTCAAAAAGATGAGTGGATTTAAAGAAAATAGTTACTAGAATTATTAGTACAACATGTGGCACATGTATCTGGCAATGTTCAAGAAGGTCACACTTAAGTCTGAAGTCTGGGAAACATTATTCAATGTATCCAATTCCCTCATTTTACAGATAAACTGAGGCTTGGTGGTTAAATCATCTGCGCAGGGTCACTTACTTGCTTATGGAAAAAACTGGACTCCTCTCTCTCAGGACAATGTTCTTTCACCTCTAACTGGTCACTCATTTGTACTTTGAAACCAGTTAGCACGAATGCAAAGTATTGCACTATTTAAAGTCAATAAACTGAAGTCAGCCGGAAAATATCCTGGTGACATTTCCACAGATACGTTTAGTAGTCACTGATGGGCAATTTGAAACACAATCGAGGGGTCATTCGTATCTTTAAACATGAATCTTGGGTAATTAGTGGCATATTGTTTAATTAAGTTGATCGCTTCTTGGGCATGGTTTCCTTGAAACAATACATTTGATTAAAAGTCTTGTTTTTTTTGGTTTTAAATCAAAATCTACGTAAATGCTTGTCAGAGCAAAAAGTTAATGGTCACGGTGGTCTCACTGATAACAAAGCTGAATCTGCTGTTCTTAGATCCTAGTCTCACTTGGATCAGCTCTTGAAGTCTGTTAGCCAAGGATGTAGACAAGATAGCTAGGAAAGCGTGTTAGGAAACCTTTGAAAGGTGCTGAGAATACAGGGAGCTCTTCGCTGCTGTTTATTCACCCTTTCAGAGATGCAGTTATGAAGTGACAGGTATGACTATTAGTAGTTCGGCCATCATTCTAAATGGGTACAAATATTTGCATCATTCGTCAAATAAGGCTGAAAATAGACAAAACATCCCCTTGGATCAGGTCTCAATATGATATATGCTTACATATGCTGTGTGTTCTGAAAAATAAGTGAAACTTTTTAGATTAAAAAAGTGATCTTTCTCCTAAATTTGGGGTTATTTTTATGTTGGCATTTTAAGAACACCTTTTAATGAAGATTGGTATAGTTAGGTCATTTTCCAGAGAGACAAGTTTCCTTAGGCTATGCTGTCTGGGTTATACATGTCAATGTGATATTTACCATCAAAGGTGACTATGGGGTTGAGACCTGACCTTAAGGACATGTGGACTTAAGACTCTTCAAGGTGGTGTGTACCGTTGTTTCCAAAGTTACTGGCAGTACACTCAGAAACGCAAACAATGTGATGGGCCTACCATGCCCTGAGCTCTGGTAGAGGGCGATTTATTGGGGCAGCCCTTTTGGGGGCTACACCCAGAGGAGAGGTGAGCAGATTGACTCCTGATTATTTCACTCATGATTATGTCTTTCCAGATGAGCACTGTTCATCTAGGCAGGAAAACCAGTAGCTTAGCAGCCCTGTTACTGGGTATTTCTGCAGGGAGGCCCTTTGCATTCTGGCCATCAGAACTTATGAGCTAACAGCCTTTTGGGGGAAAACCACCACCTCTCAGTTGTCATCAACAGGAGGACAAGGGTCAAGCTTCAAGATGCGTTGGCTTTTACCCTGTGACAAGAGAGGCAAATCAGTGTGAGGGAGAGCCTAGACCAGAGGGGCAGGGATGCATCATCGCTGGTGGAAATTCAGCCGGATAAAGACATTATGGGGACATCTGCCCACTAGCCCAGCTTTCCCATTTAAGGTCTGTGTCTCATGAAGTGGATCTCAACCAACCAGGAGCTATTTGCCTCCCTGAGGACATTTGGCAATGTCCAGAGACATTTTTGCTTGTCACAAATAGGGGAGTGTTAGTGGTGTCTAGTCATAGAGGCCAAGGATTCTGCTAAACATCCCACAGGGCACAGAACAGCCCCTCACAGCAAAGAATTATCTGGTTGCAAGTGCCAATAGTGCTAAAATCTGATATGTGAAGGGTCTACAGCCCTGATCTAATGGCTATAACAGTTCTGTCAACATGTTACTTGAAGGTGTTGAGAAGGCTGAGCTTCTAGTGGTAAATGGTACATAGGTACTGACTAAAGCAAGGTCCCCAGTCACAAAGAACGCATCGCTGTGGTTACCTAAAAGGGAGGATTAGAAGTGGACCATGGTGTCTTTCTCTCTTTGATTTGATTTCAAAGGAACCCAGATGACAAATCTGAAAGATGAGTAGTGGGATAAGGTAACTAGGAGGAAGAATTTGAGTTAAAGTGGGTCCAAAGGGAGAAGTCTGTCATCACCCCCTGCCTCTTTGTCTGCATCACATCCTCACTGGCAGCCCCAGTTGGCTCATTCTTGGGGGCCTTTCAGTACTGTGTTGGGCTGGACAACTCAGAATTTCTTCTAGAGGCAGAATAATATGCATTGTCTTGAAACCAGACTTTGTGTCCTGGGGAAAATGTCTGCTTTGAGGTTGTCCACTGATTGTTTGGGGCATTAGAGACCTCTGAAGAGGGTTACACCTCTAGATATCCAATGACTGCTGTACTGCCTCAACAAAAGTTGAGGGAAAGGTGGTGATGGGGAGGTGACGACTATTTCTCAACTGTGAAAGGAACCATGCCTTCAAGAGTTATGAAAAATGAAGCACTTTTCTCATTGGAAAAGAATTATCCATTTCCTTCTTCTATTGCCAAAGGCTGGTGTTTTTTTTTCTTTTCTTTTCTTTTGTTTTTTGCCAATTCGCTGAGAGTATGAACTTGGGATTCATCGCTTACAGGAAGAAAGGAAGCTAGTGTACTCTGGCATCCTCCAGAGTCAATGATAACTGGGCAGATGGAAGTGAAAAGTGAAAATATTGGGGGCTGAGCTGAGCCGTTACAGCATGGAATAGTGCCGTGTAGTAGGACATAACCAACAGTATGTGAACAAGTTCAGATTTGCTGAAAAGGAAACAAGGTGAAAGAGCTAAATTTGCTTTGAGCAAGTTTTTGTCTCCTCCAGAATCAAAACAATGAATGTTATTCTTCCCCTGGTAAGAGAGTTGCAATGTGCATTGGATCCAAACTTATTAATTATTTCTTTAAAATTCTTCTTAACATTTTTATCTTCCTTTTCATTCCCACCACAATCCAAACCTCCGTCACTGAAAGGGTGAATTCGTTTACTGCCTTCCCATCTGACCTTCAAATCTTCATTCTCTTTCTATTTCAGTCCATCCAATAGTAGTCATAGTCATTGAAGTAGTAACATTAATAAAAACAATAGTTATAAGAAAGCAATACTGATAAAGCAATGTTGCCCATCCCTAACGATAGGTAAGGTCCACCTTGGCCACAGTGATATTCAAAGAGGTAGGCATATACCTCAGCCAATCAGAATTGTCCCTGGCATTGTATGTATAGATGCTTAGAGAAAACTCATTTCCTTGGGGTAGTTAATCTGGAGTTACGTGAGGCCATGGGACTCTCTGTGGTGCCTGAACTACCTGTGGCCAGGCCTCCCTCTCATCAACTCCTTTTGCCTCCCCCATCACTGAAAAGAAAAAGTTCATTTTCAGTAGGAGAGAATAAGGCTAGGACATGGAAAGAAAAAGAGTGTGTGAGAGAGAGAGAGAGAGAGAGAGGAAAGAACGCTAGCTGACAAGATGGTTTCCCAGCCCTGGAGATGAATCATGATCCATCACTATCCCCTTCACCTTTGCCAGTGATTGGTCGAGGATGGGCTTTTGACCAATTCTGGCCAATGAGATAGAAAGGGATGTCTGCCTGGGCGTTCCCAAAAGATGTTCCTTACTGATAGGGGACTGGTACAGGAGGAGAAAGACATTTTTTTTCTCCATCCCCTTCCTTCCTCCTTGTGACCCTATCATGTGAGATTACTAACTTGAACACACACATGGCCATTATCTTGCATCCAGGAGGGGAGATGTTGCCAGTACCTCAAGGGTGGCAGAATGGAAAGGCAGACATAGCCTGAGTCCTTAATGACGTGACTGAACTGCTGAACCAGCCCTAGAGTGCCCTCCTTTCAGATTCCTGTTAGGGTTAATCATTAAGGGGTGGGATAGGGAGGGTGGGAGGGAGGGAGACGCAAGAGGGAAGAGATATGGGAACATATGTATATGTATAACTGATTCACTTTGTCATAAAGCAGAAACTAACACACCATTGTAAAGCAATTATACCCCAATAAAGATGTTAAAAAAAAAAAAGTCTTTGTTATTTAAGCCACTGTGAGTCCCGTAGTCTGTGAACAAATACATACTAACTTAAAGACAAAACAGACAAAAAACAGAATTTATACACACAAATTACCTCAATCCCAGACTTCTCTCTTGAGTTCCAGATCCAGCTACCTGCTAGGCATTAAACCCAGGTGGAACACAGAAATCTCAGACTCAACAGATCCCCAAACCAAACTCATCCTCTCACCTTGCAAACTTTGCCTCATCCCCTGGGTGCGTCACCATCATCCACTTGCGTGCACAAGCCAGTTACCTTGGAGCCCCTCTGTAGTCTTTCTTGTCCCTCACCTCCCATATCCTGTCAGTCAGCCAGTTATGTCGATTTGACCCTCCGATCTGTCCTCGTCTCTCCAATCCCATCGTCACTGTTTTAGTTGGGGGCAGGGGTTCATCATCTTTCTCCAGGCTTTCAAGTGCTTTACTTGGAAGTGCTGACTTTCAAGTGCTTTACTTGCCTTTGGTCATGTTTCTCTCCAGACCTTTCTCCACCAGCTTCCAGCATGGTCCATCCAAAGGGCAGTGCTTACCTTGTCATCCCCTTGTCTGAGATCGATTAGGGCTTCTCTACTGCCTAAGGTAGTGGTTCTCAAAATGTGGTGCCTAGACCGGCAGCATCAGCATCACCAGGGAACTTGTCAGAGATACAGATTCTCAGGCCCCACCATAGAGTGTCTACTGAATCAGATGCTCTGCTGATGGGGCCCAGCTCTCTGTTTAAATAAGCCTTCCAAAGGAATCTGTTGTGCAAAGTTTAAAAACCACCACTAGCTTAAGGCAATAAAGCGCAATTTCCTTGGTGTAATGGGTTGAATAGTGTCCCCTATTCACGTCTACTCAGAACCTCAGAATGTGACCTTATTTGGAAGTAGAGCCTTTGCAGATGTAATTAGTTAAGGATCTCAAGATGAGCTCAGGACTTCCCTGGTGGCACAGTGGTTAAGAATCCACCGGCCAATGCAGGGGTCACGGGTTCGAGCCCTGGTCCAGGAAGATCTCACATGCCGCAGAGCAACTAAGCCCATGCGCCACAACTACTGAGCCTCTGAGCCACAACTATTGAGCCCATGTGCCACAACTACTGAAGCCCACGCGCCTAGAGCCTGTGCTCCGCAACAAGAGAAGCCACTGCAATGAGAAGCCCATGCACTGCAACGAAGAGTAGCCCCCGCTAGAGGCAACTAGAGAAAGCCCACCTGCAGCAACAAAGACCCAATGCAGCCAAAGATAAATAAATAAATAAGGAAAGAACGCCAAACCTCTACAGGTGGTTTAAAACAAAAGAAAGATGAGCTCATTCTGGACTTAGGGAGGGTCCTAATGCCAATGACTGGTGTCCTTAGAAGAAGAGGAGAAAGCATAGAGACACATAGGGAAGAAGGCCCTGTGAAAATGGAGGCAGAAATTAGGGTTATCCTGCCAGGAGCCAAGGAATGCAGTGCCCCAGGGCCACCAGAGTCTGAAAGAGGCAAGAAAGGATTCTTCCCTAGAGCCTTCAGAGGGAGTGTGGCCCTGCTAACATGCTGATTTCAAAGTCCCTAGACTCTAGAACTTTGGGAGAATAAATTTCCATTGTTTGAAGCCCCCCAGTTTGTGGTAGTTTGCACAGCAGCCCTAGGAAACCAATATACATTGCATGGCATGCAAGGGACTTCGGGTCTCAACCCTGTGCTCCTGTCTAGTCTTGTCTCCTTTCTCTGTCCCTGCTCATCGATCTTTCTATCAAAAATACGTATGGAACGCCTGTTATGTGTCAAGCCCCAGAGCTACAGCGGTGAGTAAGACACAGTGTCTGCCTCCAGAAGCTCACAGCCTGGGGGACAGGGTAGCAGCTGCCCAGGCAATTGCTGTATGATGTGCTGAGTGCTTTGGCAGGGCTAGAGCTCAACTCACCAGCAGCACCAGCCTTCCTGGACCTCTCTGTGCTCCTGCATCACAAAGAATGCCTTTCTCCACTCTAGAAACCCTATTCTACTCTCACTTCTCCCACAGGGCATCATTCCCTCCTCTGTCCAACTTTTGAACCTTGTTACCGTGGACACGTTTCTATTAGTGTGTCCACCACACGTCATTATAATTATTTATTTGTGTGCCTCCTGACCAGACTGTGAGCTATTTTGAGGGCATGGACTGTGGTCATTTATCTTATTCCTCTTTTTATCTCCAGAACCTCAAACAGCACCTGGATTCTGGTAGTTTCTCTAAAAGAATATGTCGAGCTGGCTGAGAGGACGGAGAGTGGCTCCCTGCCTTTCTGCCGCCAGTTCACTGTGCAGCTCTGAGACGGGAGGCAGGAGAGTGTGCGGCCTGATCTGGGGTGGAGGAAGGAGCAGGAAGAGGTAGTTCTCTGGGTTGCATTTGGTGTAAGAAGCCCAGGAGGAGGGCATGGTGCTAAGAAGGCTTGAAATGCCATGGTCAGGGCATGTGGGCAGGCTGAGGGGTGGGGATGGTTCGTGGTCAGAGCAAGGGCACAGCTCTAGTGAGGCCTGTGGGAGGCTTTTGCTTCAACATTGGTTCTCAAACACTAAGGAACATCAGAATCTCCTGGAGGGCTTTTTCAGCGGCAATTGCTGGGCACTACCCCCAGAGTTTCTGATTCAGTAGATCTGGGGGTGGGGAGCTGATCATTTGCAATCCTAACAAAAGCCTAGGCGATACTAAACGATGCTGGTCTGGGGGCCACATTTGGGACTATTGCACTGAGGAATACCTGATAGTAGACCCATGCTTCTACACTAGGACCACAGCTCTCAGAACTGCGCACAGTCTAGCAAGCACTTGAAAAATGTCTGTTATTACCATCATCTTCATCATTTCAAAAGGCCCTTTTAAACCTACAGTGGTGCCCACCTTTGCTGGGCCTTTGGATTCATGTTGCCGAGCTGTAGAGCAGAGTTGCCCAGGTGCGCTGGGTTACGCTGGAATCCATCCCCTACACGAAGTGACCCTGGGTTCCTATAACTAGAGTTCTTGGGTCAAGTTTTCAGTTTGCATGTTCTTCCTTCTGTCAGTGGTTTTGTCCTTGCCAGGCTTTTCCCCCCACCTCTTTAAAATGACTGCTTTTAATCTATTAGAGCCAAGAAATCTCCACAGCCCAGATCGTGTAATTGTGCCAAAAAATGTAGCTAGACTTTAAGTGGGGGAGTTGTCATTGAATAGAGAAGGTATGCCTTAGTGCGTGTCATGTGTTCACATCAGAGGCCATTTTTGTTTCCTCTTATGGATAGTGGTCATATGAAGGACTAACTTTCTGGGACAAAAGGTTTCCTGATAGGAGAGATACTACTGCATGGTCTAGGCTGGTTTCTGCTTGGGGTTCACTGCGATTCTTTGAGTTTGAGGATCACGGTTGAGTGTACACTCTTGGTTAAAGCTGTGCTTACTTCTTTTTTTTTTTTTTTTTTTTTTTGCAATACACGGGCCTCTCACTGCTGTGGCCTCTTCCGCCGCGGAGCACAGGCTCCGGACGTGCAGGCTCAGCGGCCACGGCTCACGGGCCCAGCCGCTCCGCGGCACGTGGGATCCTCCTGGACCGGGGCACGAACCTGTGTCCCCTGCATCAGCAGGCGGACCCCCAACCACTGCGCCAGGGAAGCCCCAAGCCGTGCTTACTTTTGTCTCAAATTCCCAAACGCATTCTCACCTGTCTCTAGAGCCTCCCTTCTTTTCTCAGGAATCTGGACCTGGTCCCCACCTGTCATGTAGCTCCTAGGTATTCCCGATCCACCTTCTTCTGAACTTGCTGGTTCGGAACTCCTGCTACAAGTCCCAAACTAGTCTCCATTTCAGACAATATTTGTGTTGGCTAACTATTACCACAAGTGAGTCATAAACGTGGCATGTTGACAAACACTGTGGCAGATCGCTGAGCAGATGGTCTAACATTTACAAGTTGGTTTTCATTTACCGACCCTCAGAATGACATCAGCGGTGTGCTGAGCTAGTCTTGTCCGGATCGTGGTGTGCAGTTCACTGTTTCTCAAACTCTGTGCTCATTAGCATCACCTGGGGAGCACTTAGAAATCCCAACGCCCAGGCCAACGACCAGACTAATTAATTCAGACTCTCTAGGGGTGGGACTCAGGCATCAGTGGTTTTTAGAACTCCCCAGGTGACTCCAACACCCAGCCAAGTTTAAGAACTTGTTCCCCAGTCCATTGCTTCTCAGACTTCAACGTGCATGGGAATCACTTGAGGATCTTGTTAAAATGTAGATTCTGATTCAGTAGGTCTGAGTGGGCCTGAGATTCTGCATTTCTAAAAGCACCCAGGCCACGTGGATGTTGCTGCTAGCCCAGGGTCCATACTATGAGTAACAAGGCAGCAGTCCTTTCTAGCACCTGTGCAGTAGTCTGGAAAACAATTTCCAGAAATCAACAGTCCTCTTGAGTTTGTGATTATTTCCACATTTATCCATGGCACCCCTAGATCTTGCTTCCTGTCTATGACTCTGCTACCTATAGCCACACTCTTATGGCAAAGTCATCTCACTCTTTGTGTCAATATTCTATTTTCCTCTAGATGGTGATTCTCTTGAAAACAATTCACACAGTAGAGTAGAAGAGTCATCTGGCTGAACGTAAGTTTTTTCCTGTGGATCTATTTTTCTGTCTCTGCACAGAGCTCACTGAGCACAGGGACATGGCCTCCAGGCTAAGCAAACTCTGAACACTGTGTTTCAGCAAATGATGATATCCAAGTATCCGTTATTACTGCTCCAAATAGGTTAGGCACAAACACTATGTCTTGAGTTCAAAAAATGATGGCAAAAGGATTGGAGGAAAGCGAAAAAAAAGTAATTTTTCAGTTTTCAGAATTGGCTAGGATTCCATATCAGAGTACCTTGGAAAATGTAATTTCCTGGCCAACATTCTATTGGCTTTAGAGCAATATCTGTCAAACAGTTATCTGTGGACTCTGGTTTGTGGACATGTTTTTGGGAATTCAACCTTCCTAGTAGGCTTTTTATATAGTGTCTTTAGTGCTGATGGTAACTAATATATAAAAACAAATATAAAGCATCCTGTGTCATGAGGATGAGCAGGGGCTAGCATGTGACTTCAATGCCTGCATTTGTGTTTCTATTTAAAAAGCATACCAAATAGCCGTACTTTAATTGTTACAAGCTCATGGTGAAAGAACAGAGAACAGAGGGAGGTTTAATATAAAAAGCCTGCATTTTAGCCAAGAGAAGGCCCAATTGTCTTACAGGGAGTCATACAAACAAAAGTTTCTCAGTAGTTTGGATACAGAAACGTGACAGGAGAGCTAAGAAGTCACACACTGCATCATATTTTAGACACGCTGCAACTCAGAAAAACCACATTATAGCAATCTGCGCCATTTTTACATTTAATCTCAGCAAAATAACATTATCTGTTACACTAAATCAATAACATACTTTTGCACATCATGGACTTGAATTTTACTAGCATTTAGTTTGCAAATTTGTTTTGGTTGTGTAGTTGCTTTAAAACTATAAACATCGTAGTTTTAAGTTTGTACACATTCAAGTCATTGTCTGATGCAGTAATTTGTCCTTTAAAAAGGTTTTGCATTTACTCATCTAGAAGCACAGTCTTAGAACATATTCATTCTTTATGCACATGTTAAATTCCACTAATATTTTCTACAGTGTCACAGGGGCATGGTGTAGGATCATGTACTCTGTTCCAGTACACCATTAAGCGGACACTGTTGGGAAGGGAAGCTGAGTTTCTAAATTACATTTTTACCTTAGCTGCAAATATTATAACAAACATTTTCTAGGGAAAAATTTCCCTGCCTGGAAGTAATGCCTGATGGTGACATTTTCAGACCAGAGGATTGTAGACGGTCCAGTATAACAAGTCACTGGTGAGTAATATGGGCCCATGAGAAAGCCTGGTCATACCTATGATTTGGAGGGAAAATAAAGTGCTTACAGGCTGATGGAACTCTGGCTCTCCACTCCCTGATGGGTGGCTGAGAGGCTGCACGGCTGCCAAGGGTTGGGCCTGCCCTTCGTACAACGGTTGCCTGCCTTCTGACAGGGAGTAAGATTGGCTCTGGGGATTCAAAAAAGAAATACATAAAATGCTAGACCACTCACACAAGCCCGCTGCCCCTTTCAAGGGGTGACTTTCAAGGGGTGAAAACATCCTCTTAAGCTGCTAAACCAGGAGCCAATGATTTTTCCTGAGGTCCTCTGCATGGTTCACAAGTATTTTATTTTATCTATTAAAAATTTTTTTTTTTTCTTTTGGCTGCGCTGCATGGCTTGCAGAATCTTAGTTCCCTGACCAGGGATCAAACCCATGACCCCTGCCCTGGAAGCTTGGAGTCCAAACCACTGGACCACCACGAAGCCCAGGCAGGATCAGAAGTATTTTATTTTATTATTTAAAAAAATTTTTCCAGGATCAGAAGTATTTTAAAAGTAGGTTTCAGTTTCTCTGAAAGATAATCTAAATGGAAGCTTCGTAACCTTGGCTAGTATGAAAATGCTACTTACAGATGATTTTAAAAATAATGCCTCTTTGAAGAAAACGCTTGTAGGTTTGCCACCATCTGAGCACAAGTTTGATTTAGAGCAAAGGAGAAAATCTTATTAACAAAGTTCTAGTTTACAGAAGATTTTGGAGTTTTATTCTCTTTGCTCCTAGCGTACACACAATAAATCCGTCTTCCTGTGGGAAGCCACATTAGGTGCAACAAAACCTTATTAAAATTCTTATTGCCATAGCTTTAAATATACCTTTTTCACTGTAAAAAAAAAAAAAAAATCAAGATTTAACTCTGACCTGCCTTATGCATAGTTAGCTCCAAATGGTAGTATTTTTGTCAGTTTTTAGCCATTAATAGTTTATAGACATGCTATTCACATGAGCCTAGACATTTCAGAAGAAAAGTAAAATATTAAATCCATTCCGTGAGTATTTGCAAATATCTGGTCATTTGGTGCTGTTTAGAAAAAATACTGGGATATTTTCACCTTTCAATCCGAGTTGTATAGGTTTATGAGAATACTTGTATCTTTATCTACTGATATTTGCAACATGAGCCTGTATTCCCAAAACACCGATGGGCACAGTCTATGAAACTTTGTGCAGCTTTGCTGCAAACTAACACCTTTAGTCATATATTCCTTAAATACTATTTTAACTGCTTGCTCTCTGCAAGCACCGTTTACCACCTTGTTTTAAATACTTCTCTTTCACGCCTCCAAAGAGATTTCTGACTAATGGAGAAAAAATATATTCCAAATGCATTTTGAAAGCATGGTTTGCCGTTGTGAAAACCAACAATTAGGAGTGATCACAATGATAAAGTATAAAAGTATCAATCATGATTTCATAGTTTAAATTTCTCCACATGCTAACCAAAATTAGAACTTGGTTTGATTCCCGAAAGCAATAAATACTTACATGGCGATTGCCCATTTTCTTTCTTTCAGAGATAGTTGTTCTGTATTTCATTAAGAGATCAGTTCTCCTACAGGCCAAGTTTATAATGGTTTTCCCAGGGCATAATATCTCTTGAGTTTAATAAGTAACCGTTGGCATTGCATTTGAATACATTGTTGGGGATGGGTAGGGAGTGGCAGCAGCTACAAATGATCTTAACCTGCCCACGCTGCCTTGGTTGGCCATCTTTTAAAACTAAAATATTTGTTAATAAATCGAGTGTTGGCTTTGCAAGTTGAATATCTTATTCACAGCTAAAGGGCTAAAGCTTTCTCACTCCTGGATTATTGAAAGAGTTATTATTTTTTATTTTAGGTGTTCATTTAAAATTTTATACCTTTAGGAGCTTCCCTGGTGGTCCAGTGGTTAAGACTCTGTACTCCCAAAGCAGGAGATTTGGGTTCAATCCCTGGCCGGGGAACTAAGATCCCGCAAGCCGCATGGTGCGGCCAAAAAAAAAAAAAAGTGTACGTTTTCACTAAGATTTTATACCTTGGAGTGATAAAAGCATTAACCAAACAAGACTGAAAAATCTTCTTATTTTACTAACATCACCCTTATTATTACAAAGGATCTTTTTGAAGGCTACATTGAGTTATGCTAACATCATTTTTATAATTTAGCTAGTTTCTAAATTTAAAAAGTAATATGTGCGGATGGTACATTTTTTCCCCCTAATAATATGAAGAGGTACCATGAAAATTAAGCTTACTGACCACTCAGTCCTTGCCCTCTGAGGTTTGAGTCCTTCCAGAAATGGTATGCATACACAGCCATGTTTATCTGTCTATCTGCCTAGCTATCTTTGGTATGCTTTTTTTCAACAAATGGGTTGGTACATTGCCTTCTATGCCATGCCTTCTGGGCTTCATATACTAAATAGATACAAGACATTGGCACATTTCTTTTTCGGTGGCCGCATGTTCGTCTACTATGGGTATGAACCAAAGCTTATTTAATCAAGGTCATTTAGGTTATTTTGGTCTTTTGAATGACTATCTTCGTTTATGCATCTTTGCATATGTGTGCATGTTTATCTGTAGAATAAAATCTAAGAATGCAATAGCTGGCCAAAATGTATATGCTGTAAAATTCTGAGAGATGTTGCCAAGTTGTCCTATACACAGACATAAAAATGCTGAACGACTTTCAAAGGTCAGCTGACCCACGAGGCTGACTTTCAAAAGACAAAGTGTATACCTTCCTACAGTAATATGCCAGTACTCCTTTCTCCACATAATGGCCAACACTGAAGATTTTCAAACTTTTTCATTTCTGCCAATTTCAAAGATAAAGAATGGTTATCGCACTGTTTAATTTACATTCCTTTCCTTTGATATTCTTAAAATTATATATCCCGATCCTTAAAAGCTATTTGCATGAATTCTACTGTGGTCTGCTTGTTTATGTCCTTTATTTTTGAGTTATTAGTTTTTTCATTATATACTTGTAATAATATATATAATAAAATCCAGGTCTTTGTCAAGCATAACAGTTATAATTCCCCAATTTATCTTTTGTCTCTGTTGATGTTTTCAGTGCATATATGTGTGTGAAGAAAGTGCTAGATATATTTAAATACATAAAAACTATCTTTTCTTCTTTGGCTTGCTTAGAAAAAGTCTCTGCATTAAGATGATTAAGACTTCTTGTACATTTTCTTCAAGTTTTTTTTTTTTTAAAACGACATTTTTTAAGGTTTACATCTTTGATTCATTTGGAATTGATTTTGATGTAGAATAAGGAAGAAATAGATTCAGCTTAGTTTTGGTTATTCAATCGATCCTAGATAGTTATTAATTAATCCATCTTTCCTCTTCTGGTCTAAGATACCATGCTTATTTTATGCTACCTTCCCATGTAACATAGTATGAAAATTCTTATAGGTTTATTACCTTCTGCTTATATATTCATTCTTTTGTTCTTTAACCTTTATCTGGTGCATCTCTTGGATGGGCTAATTGCTGGGACTACAACAGTGAACAAAAGGGATATGAATTTTCTCTTTTTGGAATGTACAGCCAAGTGGAGGAGATATACAAAGAACAAATCATTACGCATTGTTGTATGGGCTACGGAGAAACCAAACAGGATGCTGTGATGGAAGCTAAAGTGTGTGTGCATGAGCACGCTCGTGTGCATGAGAGTTTGTATAATTTACTTTAAATAGAGATAGAACTCTTCAAGGAGCTAACATTTAGGCTGTGAACCAAGGGATGAGAAGAAGGGCATCATTTGAAAGGAGAAAGTGTTCCAGGTCAGGTGTTTTAGTTTGTGCTACACCTCAGAAATAGGGCAGGGCTTTGCAAATGACAGGAAATGAAAGATGGCCAAAGAGATTGGAGTCCATTGTGTGCCAGGTGGGATGCTGGGTGCTGGAGATGCAGTGGTAAACAAGACACAGCTGTCCTCTGGGTACTGACAGTGGAATGGGGCGGAAGGAAAGGAGATATAAGTTAACAACGAACGCTTTGACCATTCATGAGTACTTTGCCTTTAGTGTCTAGTTTGCGTTCTATAGTTCACTACCTCCTTTTCCCAGCCCCAGAATTCTTAGGGCCTAGTCTTCCCTGCCCTATCTCCGTGCTGGCTCTGTGTCACTGACCCCTCCTAGAACCCTTGATCAGTGACAGTTTTCCTCCCTCCCTTCCTCTCCCACCCCAGGCTGTTGAAGCTCAAAGTTCAGGAGGAACAAGGGCAATTTGACGTGCGGTGCTCAGTGTGGAGATAAGTTCTGCCCAGTTATGGAACACCGGCAATTCATCAAGAAGAGATATGGTTTATGGCTCCAGGGAGGTGAAAGATAGAAAGCTTAGAGGCCAGGGAAGAAGCTGACACACCTTATTTTTCTAGATCACCACCACTACAGCCACCTCTCAATAATTTAAATGTACCCACAGTCAAGTTTGGATTTGACTGAAACAGAACTATTTCTGGTATCATCTCATCCTTTTCTCCTTCCCCGTGGGAGTGTGAGGAGGTGGCTGGGATAATTCCAAGCAACAGCAGCAAGGGGGAATTCCTATGACTCCAGGCCATTACTGGAAGGATGTCATAGCTGGAGGTCTGGAGGGCAGAAAAAGAACTGCCTAGGAAAGAAGAGCGAGCAGACTTGATGGAGGAAAAGAGGGCACAGGAGGGGTGATGGGAAGGGTTTAGGGATTTTATTTTTTTGGTATCTTTATAAATATTTAGTGATTCTAAATTATTACAGGTGCTGCATCTTTCTTTATTAGACTGGGCCTGTTTATTTACATCTCTTGGATTTTGGTGGTTCTCAAAGTGGTGATGCCAGGCAAAGTTCTAATCTCCTAACTTTATGTGTCTCAATCGCAAGTC
This sequence comes from Delphinus delphis, assembly GCF_949987515.2. NCBI lineage: Eukaryota > Metazoa > Chordata > Mammalia > Artiodactyla > Delphinidae > Delphinus > Delphinus delphis. The sequence goes on from NC_082699.1 coordinate 65,124,855, forward strand.
AGAAATCAATCTTGCCAGAGAGTCTTTCCTTCTTAGCCCACCAAGGTTAAGTTTCTAACACTTCTTAAAAATGTTACTTATATATCTGTTGTGGGTTAAATTGTATCTCACCCCCACCCCCAAAAAAAAGACACACTGAAGTCCTAACCCTCAGTACCTCTGAATGTGACTTTATTTGGAAATAGGGTCTTTGCAGGTGTAACCAAGCTAAGAGGAGATACTTAGGATGGGCCAGAACCCACTATAACTGGTGTTTTTATAAGAAGAGGAAAATGCCATACGAAGACTCCATCACACAGGGGAAGGCCTTGCAATGACAGAGACAGAGATTGGAGTGATTTAGCTGCAAGCCAAGGAACACCAGGGACTGATAGCCACCATCGGAAGCCAGGAAGAGGCAGGGCAGGATTCTCCCCTACAGATTTCAGAAGGAGAACAGCCCTGCCAACATGTTGACTTTGAATTTCTAGCCTCCAGAACCATGAGAGAATAAATTTCTGTTGTTTCAAGCTGCTCAGTTTGTGGCATTTTGTCATGGCAGCCCTAGGAAACTAATGCAACATCTCAAAAAACAAACAAAACAATCTCATCAGTTGCTATGATTCTCAGAGCAAATACATTATGCTGGATAATTTGTATTTAATAAAACATCCATTTAGAAGTACCCTGGTGAAAGCTCATATGATAATACAAACAAGTATTTCAAATTATATTGTAGCCATACAGTATTCAAAATAACAAAAATACACAGATGCTGATTTTCTAAATATAACCGTCAAGTTGAACACTTGCCTAATATCTATTTCTGCAGGGAGAATTAATAGTATTTTCTTTATTTAGTGTAATTTAATTAGAACCCAAAAATTATAGTTGATTTTTGGACTGATTTTTTTTTCTTTTTTTTTTTTTTTGGCTGCATTGGGTCTTCGCTTCTGCGTGAGGGCTTTCTCTAGTTGTGGTAAGCAGGGGCTTCTTTTTGTTGCGGTGTATGGGCTTCTCATTGTGGTGGCTTCTCTTGGTGCGGAGCATGGACTCTAGGCACAAGGGCTTCAGTAGTTGTGGCTCGTGGGCTCTAGAGCACAGGCTTAGTAGTTGTGGCGCACGGGCTTAGTTGCTCCGTGGCATGTGGGATCTTCCCAGACCAGGATTGAACCCGTGTCCCCTGCATTGGCAGGAGGATTCTCAACCACTGCGCACCAGGGAAGTCCCTGGACTGCTATTTTCTTCCACATAAACAAAAGCAAAAAAGTTAATATTTTGTCATGTTTGTTTATACTTTTTTCTCTACATTAAATAATAAATGTAGATGCTAATAAATCTTGCTTAAGACAAAAATCTGCAGGAAATGATTATAGTTTCTGAAAACAACTGTATTTTCATACTCCAAATTTTTTTCAGTAGTAAAAACCCTGAAAGTAACACATCTCATCTTGTAAGCATAAAAGCAAAACTCTCACAGATCAAAATACCTTCTTAACTCACTGATTGGTTAACAAGGACTTATTGCGTATTTGCCACACGTAAGACATCATGCTAAGCTGCAGGGCGTGTGAAAAATTTAGGACACAGTTCCCACAGCCAGATGCTTATGTTCTGGTTGGAGAAATAAAGCATCTACATAAGAGACAACACCTTGATTTAATGTAGCATTTTGTGGCAAAAAAAACCCCCAAACCAAAAAATAAACCGTAGCTCTGGGAGAGCAAAGACCTGAATTTTAGGCTGGTCTCTGGTACAACTATCAGAGTCACAGTCTCCAGTTCTTGGGTTTCAACTAAGTAAATGTAAGAGTTGGACTTCCTCTCTACATTTACTTCCAGACCTAAAATACTACGAACAGTTGGATTTAGGAAGGTATGTTGGGACTCTTTTGGTTGCAAGTGCCTAAAAGTCTGATTAACAATAACTTAAACAAACAAGGAATTTAATGGCTCGTATAACTGGAAAAAGTAGTTAGCTTCAGGCATAGCTGGATCCAGCTACTCAAACTATATCCCCAGGATCCACTGTCCCTCTCCATTTCTCAGTTCTTCTTTCTCCCCGTTTAAAGGTATCCCCCTCTCACAGGCAAAAGGGCTGCCAGCGGATTCATATTTTCATCCTCCCAATTCCAAAGCTGTAGAAAAGAACACGAGAGCTTTTCCTTTCCTATAAGTTTCACTGTATGTCCTGGTCCGATTCTCTGGCCCAAATTGGGACTCAGCACGCATCGGTGAACTGGCCACCGTAGCTGGAGGGAGGTTGTGAGGACTGGGTTTCCTGTCGCCTCTGGAGGTGAGCGTGGAGCCAAACCCCCCCAAACGACGAGGTCTGAGAGTGGGGGGGCTGGTCACCCAGAGAAAACTGGGATGCTCTTAGTAAAAAAAGGGTGGGGCTTCCCTGGTGGCACAGTGGTTGAGAGTCCGCCTGCCGATGCAGGGGACACGGGTTCGTGCCCCGGTCCGGGAAGATCCCACATGCCGCAGAGCGGCTGGGTCCGTGAGCCATGGCCGCTGAGCATGCGCGTCCGGAGCCTGGGCTCCGCAACGGGAGAGGCCGCAGCGGTGAGAGGCCTGCGTACCGCAAAAAAGTAAATAAATAAATAAAAATAAAAAGAGGGTGAATGGATGGTAGGCTGGCCAAAGCAAGAGATGTCCACTGCAGAAGGGCAAAAGGGAAGGCATAGTGGGAGTAAGAGAAGAGAAAGGAAAGGGGAAAAGGAGAAATTGTGAGAATGGGAGGAGGAGGTGGAAATAGTAGCCCAGAGTGTTTTGAAGCCTGTCAGAGGCTGAGAATTAACTGGAGCCACCAAAAGGGGAGCAGAGTGCCCTTCCCTTGGAACTTTCTCTTCCGGTACAGCTTTCTGTGCCTCCTCTTGGGTTGATCTGCCTGTGGTTGGCCACTGCCACCGGCACCTTCAACAGCTGCCCAGGTACCCGCACAGCATCGCTCTCCTGATGGCTCCATCCTGTAGACTCTGCCCCTGTGAGCTCTGCCTCAGTGCTGACTGGTTGACAGGGCTCCATTGTCAGTGCTTCTCTGAAGATGAAACGCCTTCGGTCTATACTGCAGGATTTCAGAACCCAGTACTCACTCATCAACATATATGTATCAGTCGCTAAGTGAGGAATGTAATAGTGCTGTGCTAGGCACCACGGGGCAGAAGAAAGGAAGGTAAAAGACGGAGTGGTTGCCCTCCTGGAACTTAACACTTATCTGCAGAGGATAGATATTAAAAAGTACAGTTGAAAGCCAAGATATAATTGAGGTAGTAAATGACTATCCCAAAGGGATGAGGAAGACTTCCTGGGGGCATGAGCCTTACTCTGGGGGCTGTGACGTGGCAAGAATTTGAAAGGGGCGGGGGAAGGGCATGGGGGGACAGCACTGGTAGTGGTGAATGCTGTTTGGGGAATGATCAGGAGGCGACCAGGAGTGTGATATGTGGAGGGGACGGGGGAGAGTTGAGGAGACCTTGGAAAGTTGATGTGGATGAGAATGGCTGCACTCGAATAGTAGCAAACGGAAAACTTGAAACCAAGGTTTCCAACGGGAGTGACTGGGACTCGGTGCCGACCTTTAGCAATAGGGCAACCAAGGAAGGAGCTACTCTAGCAGGGAAACGTGGAAGCCAAGGTTCCAGAAGACCCCCAAAGAGAGGAGTTCAGAGGGCAGTTGGAGGAAGAAGAGCTGGGCCTGGCTGAGAAGACAGGGACGGACGGAGCCAGGTCGGGAGCCATCCACCCAGGGGGTGTTAGCGTCTTGAGATGTGCAGAGGCCGAGCACGGAGAAAGGGAATAGAAGGCTGAAGATGGGGCTCAGAAAGCATATTTGGTGGGTGGTAAAAAGAAAGAGGCGTGGACATATAAACACTACCAAACGTAAGGTAGATAGCTAGTGGGAAGCAGCCGCATAGCACAGGGAGATCAGCTCCGTGCTTTGTGACCGCCTGGAGGGGTGGGATAGGGAGGGTGGGAGGGAGGGAGACGCAAGAGGGAAGAGATAAGGGAACATATGTATATGTATAACTGATTCACTTTGTTATAAAGCAGAAACTAACACACCATTGTAAAGCAATTATACTCCAATAAAGATGTAAAAAAATAAAAATATTATATATAAAGAGCTGAGCATGATACCTGGAACCTAGTAAATGTTTAATAAATGTTAATTATTATTAAAAAAAAAATAAAGAGCCCATCAGAGAAGTCAGATGGTTCATCAGAAAAAGTGATAAAAAAGAAACGAGATAAAACAAATGCATATGTAGCATCGTGGGAGGCAGGCTGTCTCTTCCAGGTCAGCCCTCACCCCACTGGACTGTTTTTATTTGTTTCTCTGTTTGCATGTTCTCGCCCTGGAATAGGGCAGCGAATATCTCCACTTCACCCTTCTATATCCAGAGCTTATATGGCACCTGTCATACATGGCACGTGGAAATAATGGCAGCTGACTTACAACAGGTATTTGGTGAGTGAGTGAGTGAGAGGAAGGAATTCCTTAGAAAGCTGTCTGTCGCAGACCAGATTTTGTTATGACAAACCCCAAGGGATGGAAAAATTTCTTGAGCGGTAATTTAATTCGTTCAAATATTCCTTTAATAACTGGATGATTTGGCTGGAAATAGGTGTGGGGTGTGTGTGTGTGTGTGTGTGTGTCTGTGCATGTTTTTCTCACTTTAAACCAGTGCAGGTTAGAAAGGCTGGGATTCTCACCTACATACCCACAGATGAAGTATGTGCGTGTGAGTGATTCTGTAATTCTTAAATTGTTTCCCATGACCGTTCTTGTAAGTGTGGAGAATTAGCGCATGCTAATCCACTACTTAGTTCATGAATGAAATAAATAATCTATTGAGTATCTACTACATGCCAGTGGCTCTGGGGGTTGGTGCTGACGAGACCAAGTCCCGGCCCTGGTGGAATTCACATTCTATTGGAGAAAACATAAAGACTAGACAGTGACACAAACAACATAGTTACAGACTGTGAAAAGTGTGAGGCTGTGAGGAAAGAAACAGGGTGATATGAAGGTGAACAGCTGGGGAGGCCACCTGTCAGGGGGCAGGAAGGAGAGGCAAGTAGGAGGAAGGGGCTGGGGGATGAGCCCTGAAGAACAGACACAGCGTTTGAAGGACAAAGGGAGGCGATTTCAGGCCAAAAGAGGTCTTGAGGTCAAAAGGCTCTGGTACCTTTGAATAACAGAGGAAAGATGTCATGTGGCAGCTGGAGGGGAGGGTGGGGAGAGTGGGCTGAGTGCAGAGAAGGGAAAGCAGATCAGACCAAGCAGGGCCTCGAGGGCTGTGGTGAGGGATTTGGAATTTACTCGTAGAGAATTGCAAAATCACTAAAGAATTTTAGACAAGAGAGCAGTGCGATCTGATTTAGCGTTTCAGAGATAGCCCTTGCTGTGTGTACGTGATGGATCCCAGGTAGGCAGAGCAGAAGAGATAGGTGAAGAGGCTTTTGCAACTGAGCAGGTGAGCAATGGAGCTGGCCTGGATGCAAAGGCGGAGTTTCGAGGTGGGCTCAGATTTGGAGGTGGAGCCAAGAGGATTTGCTGATGGATTGGATGTGGGGACAGAGGGCAAAGGAAAATCAAAGATGTCTCTCCCAGATGTGAGGTGAGGAAGGCTGGGGTGGATTGAAGAGATCTCCCAGCAGGGCATCAAGATTTTGGGCTTTGGTCATGTTGAGTTTGAGATGCTTATTAGACACCCAGGTGGCGACGGCAGACTGGCAATTGGGGATGAATGAGGCCTGGGTTAGAGAAAACTTTGGGAATCGTTGGCATGTATGAAGTCATAAGCAGGAGGGAGATTATTATTATTTTTAATTAATTAATTCAATTTAATTTTATTTATTTTTGGCTGTGTTGGGTCTTTGTTGCTGCGTGTGGGCTTTCTCTAGTTGTGGCGAGCCGGGGCTACTCTTCGTTGAGGTGCGCGGGCTTCTCATTGCAGTGGCTTCTCTTGTTGCGGAGCATGGGCTCTAGGCGTGTGGGCTTCAGTAGTTGTGGCGCACGGGCTCAGTAGCTGTGGCGCATGTGCTTAGTTGCTCCGCGGCATGTGGGATCTTCCCGGACCAGGGCTCGAACCCGTGTCCCCTGCATTGGCAGGCAGATTCTTAACCACTGCACCACCAGGGAAGACCCAGAAGAAGATTATTGATAGAGAGTGTGAAGAGAGAGAAAAGGAGAGAGAAGGAAAGAGAAATGAGGCCCAGGACTGAGCCTTACCTGTACCAATGGTCACCTGCTGGACAGAGAAAGAGCAGGAGGCAGAGAAGGAGCCGTGAGTTTGAGCAGAGGAGAACTGGAAGGATGTGGTGGCTAGAAAGGCAAGATAAGAGAGTGTTTCAAGAAAGAAAGCAGTTAACTATGCTGAGTACCCCTGGGAGTCATATGAAGCGAGCACAAGTATCTAAACTATATTTGATTGTAAACATTAACCTTGCAAATTTTCAGGAATATACATATCACATGAACAGAAGCAATCTTTTCTCAGATGGTTTTATTTTTTCATTACAAATTAATAAAAACTTTAATTGATTTAATGTTTTTAATTAGCAAGTATAATTTCATTTGTGTAAAGAGGTCTGATTAGAATCAGAGTTGGCCTGATCGCAGTGAGTTAGAGCAGGTGGCAGTGTACAACAAGGTCACGCAGGACACGTGGGTCTCCTTGGTCACCTCGGCCACAAGATGCTCCACACCATCCCGTGTCTCTGTAATTATCTGATGACCATACCCAAATTCCTTCCTCCTTATAAAGTGCTTCCATTTTTATAATTCTAAAGCCAAGAGAGTTAGGCCAAGTACCTTGTAAAGTTCCTTCTGTTTTAAGACGACTTTGATTCTATGATTCCACCTAGGTCCATTTATGGAGACCTTTCTTATTAAAGTGTATTGGCACCAATGAAGGACTTTTTTCATCGTCATTCCAAAAATTTGGCCAAGGCTAACATTGCCTGTGTCGATGTGCAAAAGAATATTTTTATTTCTGACTTTCATTTCATGATTCTGGGCAAAGCAGTGTCAGTAGCAAGATGCAAGATCCCCACTTTCAAACTCCTGTTATTTTTATGGCATCTTAAAGCCTGACTCATGTTATAAATTAAATTTTACTTTTTAAAGGTACACAATGACTACGATGCCTGAGATAAGAGTTCCAAGCCTTTTGAACTCCCCTGTATTTTGGCTCTATATTACTGGCTGACTTCAAGGCCTGAACTTTCTATAAAGAAGGTACATGTTGAAAGTTATTTGTTCTGAAGCCCTTTGCTTTCCCAAGGACCACAGCCTGTGTGGGCTCCTCTTAGCAGTCTGATTAAGCTTTATTTGATGAACTACACATGGCAAAAGGTAGACTAAGTCATGCAGTTCCATAAAAATCTTTTTTTTTCAGCCTGCATTTCAGATCTCACGAATATTCCCAAACGATCTTTAAAGAAAGGCTGTAGCAAATTGTAATATAAGTCATGTATAGTGATAACAGATAAGTAATTAATACAACAGAAAGTTAAAAAATCACCTGCTGACCGATATGCTATTCAAAATGTAGTTGCCAAAAGGGTGAACTTTATGCATCACTTTTTAACAGATAACTAGGTTTCTTTATCTTTCCTGTTAGTCAAGACTACTTTTAGAGATAAGATTCTTAAAGTAATAAGTGGAATCAAGCAATACTAAGGGTTTAATTCACAATTTAGATACAGTGACTTATTTTATTTTCCATAATTTATGTTTTAAAATCCACCTTTTAATCCCACTCATATATTTATTAGAAGAGAAGATTGAAAATTTTGCAGTTTACTTTTGGAGTACATGTTAAATGGCTAGAAAACATGAAGCCTTTTAAAGTATCAGTGAGTGAAGAGATCTAACCAGGTGCTGTGTAGCCAGATGTCTAGTAAATAGCTGAGAAAAACAAACACACAAAGAATAATTATGTGCTAAGTGGATGCACAAAATGAGACGTGAAAAGAATTGCAAAAGGCACTTTTTACCCCCTAATAAATACAAAAATTCCATATGGGTGAGGACTCCTTTTCTATGTAAAAATGCTCATTTATTGTTGGTTCTATGTCATCAGGGGAATTCTGGGGGTGGAGAGAAACTCTACTGGGGGCAAGTGTTTAAAACTAATTAGTACAATAGAGACCATTAAAAGGAACATTTTTATTTAGTTGAAAAAATACACAAAAACCTTCTTGTAGAAAAGTCAACTGCATTGTATAGGCGTGTGAACATCACTCAACATCAACAAGAGTAAAACCCCAGGTGCCTAATGGTAGATATTATATACACTGCAGATTGTTTTAATTTGGTGGCATTTTATCCAGAGCCGCTATGCAAGGTAAGATTGTCCTGTGGTACCTGAAGAGAATCTAGATGCCTGAGAGGCCAGAGGGGGTGGGAGAGGCAGTGGGGGAGGTGTAGGAATGGAGAGCAAGGCCAGAAGCCCATACACCTTGGATTGCTAGGTGTGCTGGTTAATTCTGTGTCAACTTGACTGGGGAAAGGGATGCCCAGATAGCTGGTAAAACATTATTCCTGGGTGTGTCTGTGAGGGTGTTTTAGGAAGAGATCAGTATTTGGTTCAGTAGACTGAGTAGAGAAGATCCGATCTCACCAGTGTGGGCAGGCATCATCCAATCCTCCGGAGGCCCTAATAGAACAAAAAAGGTGAAGGAAGAACCAATTCCTGCTCTCCTTCATCTCCTCCGGCCCTGGGATTTTGGAGCTCTTGGTTCTCAGGCCTTTGGACTCAGACTGAATTATACCACGGGCTTTCCCGCTTCTCTGCTTGCAGATGGCAGACTGTGGGACACCTTGGCCTCCGTAACTGTGTGAACCAATTCCTATAATAAATCTCCTCTTATATATAGTGATCCAATTTTTATAATAAATCTCCTCCTATATATAACTATCTATATATCCTATTGGTTCTGTTTCTCTGGAGAACCCTGACTAACACAACAAGGCCCGTTAAAGCTGCGGTATTGGGAATTCCCTGGCAGCCCACCGGTTAGGGCTCCGAGCTTTCACTGCTGAGGGCCCGGGTTTGATCCCTGGTCAGGGCACTAGGATCCCATAAGCTGCACAGCCAAAAAAATGGATTTTTGTATTTCAGCATGGTTATCACCCACCTCTGGGTTTCATTCCACTTGACAACCTCTAGATGTTTCACAGATATCTGCCGACCTAAACCAAACTCACCTCCCTCCCTCCTGTGTGCTGGGCAATATGTAAATGCTAAAGACGTAAGTGATAAGGATGCTATTGGTGTCATTGATCGTGTAATTGTTGAAAAAAGCACATACACATCATTTCATATGATGGGGAAGTGCCACGGGCGAGGCAGGCCCACTGTTCGATCTGTGTGCACGTGGCCACCCATTCTGGTGTGGGGACGTCACCAGCCCACGGCTCACATTTTGACCAATGGGAGGCTGAAGACAGGAAGGAGCTAAAATATGGCTCCCTCACCCCTCCTATCACCCAAGTAACTGCTTTGAGGTACAGCAGTTTCATACTGCATCTGAGAGGTGTCACACAGGACTTAGCAACCAACTGTGTTTTCTTGAGAAGTGGTGGCCTGCTTAGGAATGTAGTATCTTATATTTGTTTTTTGTCCTTTCCTGACTCCAATTATTTCCCCCTTACTCTTGCTGCCCTGGGATTATACCCCCTGATAAAGTGTTAAGAGGTAAGCTTTGTCTAGCTGTTTTCTAGAGAATTGGTACAAAGACATTGCTTTTTTAAAACGTTTGGAACATTATCCTGGTTCCTATTATGGGGTACCTAACCTAAGGTGGATGAGTGGGGGAGGAAGAAGTGGGAAAGGAAACCAGGAGAGGCTTCCAGGAGGAGGTGAGCCTTGAATAGGGTCTAGAAGGAAAAGGAGTCAGGCAAAGTGGGGCTGATAAAGGAAGATGAAACAACATGAACAAAATACAGACATGGAACTGTGTTGTATTCAGGGAATAAGGCTTCTGCGTAGAAGGCTAGTAGAAAATATGGAAGTCTTGAAGTCTTACTAATATTACAGTTATTATTACTGCTTAATAATATTAATAAGTGATACTACTACTTAATAATATTATTATTACTAATGATGTTTTTACTTAATATTATCAGCTACTTGAAGTCTTACAAATATTACAGGGGTATAGAGAGGCTGCTTTAACTTCTCTCTTCATTAACCCTTCCACTGAAGGCGAGATAAGAAGTGAGAGGATTTAGGAATACCCCGGCATTTGCATATAGGTGGCCTGAGGACAGAAGCTGGCTCACAGGCACGTGCCCATCAATGATGCCCTACACGGTGCGTGTTTATTTGTGTGTTTGAATTGGTTGCCCATCAAGTCCACATAAAATTCAGAGTTCCTGTTTCTCTCAAAAAATCAGACCTGGTAGTACAGGGCTTCTATCTCCACAGGAAAACCAATGGCTGGAACCGAGCAGTAGATGCCCACGTTAGAAGAGGATACGAGACCTCAAGATTGCACTGTCCCCCCTACAACCTGACCTGGCTCGTGTTGCACATTTACTTGCCTTGGTCCCTCTAGCCTTTGAGTTTGCAGTTCTGGGAATTCAGTCAATACTGGGTAATCCTGGGTCAGCGAGAGAATCTCTGCCACCTCAGCCTCTCAGGGCTGCATGCCACTATAGCCACTGAAGCTCATGGTGCTGAGACTGAGAAGATTGACACATGCCTGCTTCTTTTGGTCAGCAGCTCCTGATTCACACTCTGGGCCGAGCACGTCTGATTGGTGAGGCTGAGGTCACGTGCTCATGCCTCGGCAGCAAAGGCAGCTGGGAAAGGGAATATTGGCATTTATAACTTCTTTGATGGGAGGTGGACTCTGCCTCCAGCAAGATTAATAAAATGTTTTGCTGTTGGGCAGCCAAATGAATGACAAAAGTCCATTAGAAAGGGGTTGGCTGTCTAACTGTGGCATGTTTACCAGTGGGGCACAGGACACATGAGATGATTTTATGTCAAACACAAAATCTTTGCTTTGATAGCATGGCATTATTTTATGTGCATTAGGAAGATATAGTTAAGGTATCAAACCTGCACAGGACAGGAAAAGTTTATGAAGAGTGTGAAGTGTGGCAATTTAAAGAAAAATCTTAAGTAAATAGTAGTTTAGATGATACTGGAAATAATAAAATTACTATTCAAATGACTGAATTTTTGGAAATTAGTCTAGATAAATGAAAACCTTTACATTTCTCTTTATGCCAAGTAATGCTGATGATAATGATGATAAAATTAATACTAACAATACAAAATTTTACATTTATTTAGTGTTGTGGGCAAGACTGTGTTCTAAGAATTTTACATTTGTTTATTTACTTAAACATCACATCAACTTTATGAGATAGTTACTATTATTTCCCCATTTTACAGATAGGGACCTAAGGCCCAAAGGGGTTAAACGAGAGTTCACTCAATAAATAGTCAAGTGAGGATTTGAATTCATGCCACTACTTTCTACCTGACAACTGCCTATATTAGGGTGGATTTAGATTCCTGTACAACGATTGCACCAAAAATCTGCAGAACTGATTTAGGATTTGGAGTCATAAATTTGGGGGTGAATGCTTTTCGAGTACTCATTTTCGTGCCAAGGAGAGTTCTCAGCCTCGGCACTATTGATATTTTGAGCAGGTAATTCTTTTTTGTGTGTATGTGTGGGACTATCCTATGCATTTTAGGGCAGGCTTTCTGGCTTCTACCCACTGGATGCCAGTATATCTTCTCCAGTTGTGACAACCAAACATGTCTCCAGACATTGTCAAATGTCCCCTGGAGACAACATTGCCCCCAGTTGAGAACTCCTGGCCTAGAGAATTCTGAAGTCTCTCAGTGAGAAGCCCAGAAATAATTACCAGCAAGATTAAATGATATGACTAAGCCGCTCTGGTATGCTTTCCGAGGTAGTCTTCCATAGTATCCTGTCATTATTCGTTAATAGCAGGCATGTCTCATTTCTCATATCAGAAATACACAGTACCAGCTTGTACCAGCTATTGGTTTTCAATGCAATATGTGGTGAATCTTTAACTTTGTGGTTTACTTATAAAATGAACAACCAGCTTCTCATTTTTCTAGAATCCAGTGGCTGTACACTTGGCAAGAAATGACAGGTGACCTCAGTCTCTTTAGATTTTTAAGCCAGTATATGTTTCTTTCCCTGACTTGGTGTTTGATCACATCAAGAATTTTTTTCTCTTCTTTTTTTTTTTTTTTTTTTTTTTTGCGGGTGGTGTTCTATGTAAAAGTAGGACAGATTATAAATTATGTCCATTCTCTATATTTGAATATGGTTGTTAGGATTTTCAATACAATGATCAATATTATGTTCATGATGTATTAATACATCATAAAACATTGAAGAGCTATGAAAGGACAAATCATCTCTCAGGTTGGGCTTTCTGGTCATTAAATCATTAACTTTTACTAGACACCAGAGTCTAGCAAGAGCATCACCTGATCCTTTTTATTTTAGTGTGCCCTGGCCTTCATGGCATCTCCCATACCATTCTTTGCCAGCCAAAACCTTCCCTCTAATCCCTTCAGATCTATCTGAGCATTAAAGTCCAACAAAAAAGTCACCTCCTTCACGATTGCTTCCAGAAGTCAGAATCAGAAGAACCACTTCTTTCCACTGGCCCCACTTATCATCTTGTACCCATCCTTGTATTCCTCTTTCTATTGCATCGAATTAAGTGAGGGACTAGCTCTCCAGTGCAGCCTTGCTCCTTATCTTTTCTGTGCAGAAAATAAGTCTTAGCTCTGATTAAAGCTGGCCGTTGTTTGGGGGTTGAGGATGTTCATACACGACCATTCACATTGACAAATAATATTATAGCTGCTTTATTTTTGAAGGTGGATCTGTTTGTCCTCACACTCTCACCCCACAGGGTAGTGTGTGTGCAGGGGGTGGGGCCTTAAATCTACCAGTTAAGACACTCTTCTTTAAACAAATTAAAGTAGAGTTGATTTATAATAGTGTTAATTTCAGGTATACATTACTCTTAATTCGGTCTCTTCCTGTTTTAAATGCAGCCATCTCATTGGGGCAAGGTTTCTACTCAGCTATGCTCCACCTTGAAGATTTCATCTTTCTCACCTGTTTCTCCTCAAGATATGCCAGTGGGAACTAAAATAAACTAATTCAGAAAACTGTTTCTCAACAAAGCCTGGCTTTCAAGACTACTGTCTTAGACTCAAAAATCCTATTTTTTTTATTTCAAAAGATGAACCTTGGCTTTGTCTTTCTCTGTAATAATCCTTATCTGCTCAAAGGCAAGTGGATGATACTGGCTTTTTAATTAATTTTTCCTGACTTTTGCTTTCCTGGGCTTACCTTTTACCAGGTACATGATTCAGTTGGCTTTTAATATCCTTTAAAAATGATAGAAAGAAAGAAAGAAAGAAAGAAAGAGAGAGAGAGAGAGAGAGAGAGAGGGAGGGAGGGAGGGAGGGAGGGAGGGAGAAAGATAGAAATTGCTGTGCATTAAGGCTATACAAATTATAAAAAGATATGGTCACTAATGACATTGAATTCAATCTTTGCAAATTCTAAAAGAAAGAGAATTTGCTTCTGTAAAGTGAGAGAACAAATGCTTACGTAGACCTGGGCCAAGAAAGCCAATTTCCATTTTCCTGGAATCAGTTGTAATGGGAGCCAAGACAATATCCTGTCTCTCACTGAGATCTCATTTACAGAGGTCATGAAACAGTCCTATTATACTTCATTTAATCCTTGATCACAGATTATACTAGTAGACAAACTCGAATTTCTTTTTTTTTTTTTGCGGTACGCGGGCCTCTCACTGTTGTGGCCTCTCCCGCCGCGGAGCACAGGCTCCAGACGCACAGGCCCAGCGGCCATGGCTCACGGGCCCAGCCGCTCCGCGGCACGTGGGATCTTCCCGGACTGGGGCACGAACCCGTGTCTCCTGCATCGGCAGGCAGACTCTCAACCACTGCGGCACCAGGGAAGCCCAAAACTCGTATTTCTTATTGGATAGTTAGATTACCTGTTGCTAAAGGTGTAAAGTTTGAGTGACACAATGTAGAAGGAAACAAAAAATATTTCATTTCAGCCAGTTCTAAGCCACTGTGACAATACACCCAAATAAGCTAAAAAGATCTGAGATGGACCCATACCATATGTGTAACACAAACTCAGATAATTTCCATATTAGTCCAATAGCATGTAATTCTTCATTTATCTCATGGCTTTCCCAACGGTTACCAAGGGGTAGAGAAATTACTTCCTCAGTCTACACCAGTGTTGAATAGATGCCTGCTTATTTCTCGTACAGAAAAGTCTAGATTGGGGGGATTATTTTGAATATGAAAAAAGTTATATTATAGTTGGCCATGTACTTATTGACCTGTAGAGTTAGAATGGACAGTAGAAGTCATCTTTGTTAACCTCATCATTTTACAAATTCATTTCAGCAAGTGCTCATTGAGTACCTGAGGCCCAAAGAGGCCTGAGAAGTGGTTGTCAACACTGTGCTTTGAGTCACCTGGGAATATTTTAAAAACATGCATTACCTGGGCTCCAACTGAAGAATTCTGATATAATTGCTCTGGTGTGAGGTTTGGATGTTGGTAAGTTTAAAAAACTCAGGTGATTCTCATGCTCCTAGAACTACCCTCTCCCCCCAGTAAAAAAAAATGGCATTAAAATTTTTATTCTGTATCTTATCCACTTACTTAAATTAACTGATTTGATGAGGTAAAGGGGGAGAAATGAGAGAAACTCTCCAGATGCCTCCTCACTTGTCTGGGCTTTCATAACCTTGTCCCTTTTACCTCTATAGTTATTTTTCCAGCTAGTCCAACCTCTTTTTAAAAAATTAAGTTGCATACCTACTGTAGAATTCACAAATCCTATTCCCTCAAAATGTGATTTTACTCCCCATCATGGATATTGTGAAAATATTTTCAGTTAAGGATAAACCATGCCTGTAGCTGACTGACTTATCCTGTCTACCAGAGCTACCAAGGAGCTCTGCTCCAAAACTCGAGGCTCAATGGTGACCTTGAGATGGTACAAACCTCAGCTGGACCACTGCTCAGCAGTCCTAACTCCATCAGTTTCCAAGGAAGTATCTGTTGCTATCAGATACTGGAGACAAATTAGAGAAAGAATTTCAAGGACTTTGAGGCTTGAGAGAATGGTGTGGATAAAAGTCAATAGTCAGAAATGAGGAAGTGTAGAACTTAGGTTGTAGGTATAGAAATGTTGTGTGAGATCAGCCCCTAGTGGGCACTGTAACGATTACAATTGTTCAGGCTTTGTGTTGAGGTGACGTGGCTTGCTGTTGGAACAGTATTCATTGCCACGTAGACCACAAGTGTTCTAAACACAGACTGACTTCAGATGGCAGAAATATAACATTCTCTTATTATATAAATATATAATATTCATATTTCCCAGGCTATATGGCAAAGGATCTCTCAGCTTCTCTCTAAAACAGACAGCTCTTGTTTTCTATCACTTGTAGAAGAAAATCCTAGAAACTCCCTAATGTAGAGGACAATGGTCCCATATGATCGTGCTTCTTCCCACCTCTCCATTCTCACCTCCTGATTCTTCAGTGTTCCATTCACAGTGTCAGGATGAGAAAGTTTTCAGGTGGAGATGGAGGAAAAGCATTCCAGACAGGGGTATTCTGTATGCAAAGACCCAAAGGGATTAAGGAGTGTGGCACATTTAGGGAATTCTAAATGTCTTGGTATTTCTGTAGTCTATAATGTGAGTGAGAATGGGCGGCTGGGCCTTCCAGTCTAGCGTTCATTTCCTTCAGTTTGGACAGAGACAAGGTTAGAGAAATATTTCTCTACCCTGAGATAAACAAAGTACAAGTGAGATGGGTTTTGCAACTGACAACTTCTTAACAGAGGTAGGGGTGGTGGAGAACGTGGCCCTGAGAAAGCCCACGTTCTGTCTAATCGGGTAGCCTGTCCTCAGCTCCACTGACTGGTGTGGGGAAGGGTGTCCAATGCTGTGGGATTTCCCACATTTTCAAGAAGATCCCCAAATCTGGATTTTTAGGAGAATTCGGCTCCCTATGCAACATCTATTCATTCATTCAATACTATGTGTTGTTCTAAGCCTGAGGCCAAGGCTGAGAACAAAGCAGACAGAAGTTCCTACATTTGGGGTGCTTCACGTCTGATAGGGGAGACAAATAATTTTAAAACTAAGTAAATTATTAAATATATTAGATGGTAATAAGTGTTATAAAGAAAAGTAATGTAGGGGAGGTGGCTGAGAAGGACTGGAGATGTTTTACAGTTTTAAATAACGTGGTTGGGGAAGGCTTAATCAGGAAGGTGACATGGAAGAGTTCGGATGTCACAAAACGGATTCACTCATTCAATACATTCAATGGCATTTATTGAGCACTTACTATGTGTGAGGCATGATTCTAGGTACTGGGGATAGACTGATGACGAGACAAAGTTCTTTCTTCCATGGAGATTGTATTTTTGCTGGGGAGACAGAAAATAAACAAGAAATCAAGCAGGATAATGTCCATTAGTGATTCTTTGCAACAAAGAAAATAAACCAAGATAATGTGTTGCAGAGAGGTGGGGGAGAAGTGGCTAGGTCGGACAGAGAATTTGGTGAAGGCCACTCTAAGTGACAATGGGTGGAGTGAAGGGAGCCTGCTTTGCAAAGGTCTGGGGAAAGGCATTCGAAGCCAAGGGAACAGCAAGGGCAAAAGCCGTGAGGTGATAACAAGCTAGGTCATGGTGCTGAGCATCAGGGGTGATGCCTTGGTTCGTGGAACAGAGCAAAGCACATTCAGGAGGTAAAACCATGGCCAAGGTCAGGCCCAGGCAAAACTGTGAAACAAAATGTTCGCAGTGACTTCCTCTTTCTTCTCTCTAGACACCCCTTCCTCCTCTACAGGTCCTTCCTTGGCCTCATTTAATCCCCAAGCTCTTTCTCTTTCCAACTTCCTCTCAGAAAAAGATGCGATAGCTTGTACATACTAAAAAATGATAAGGCTAAAAAGCTATTATTCCTCCTAAGGGTATTTATACTTCAACTACAATGGTTTAATTATGAAATTTGATTTAATTATGAAATATGAATTTGACCAGCTGTTTGGGTGTTGGAGTATTTGATTGTTGTGGGAGTATATTAATTTCCTATGGATGCGGTAACAGATTACTGCAAATTTAGTGCCTAAAACAACACAAATTTATTATCCTAGAGTTCTGGAGATCAGAAGTCCAAAATGAGTTGGCAGGGTTATGATCTTTTGGGGAGCTTTGGGGGAGAATCTGTTTTCCTTTTCCAGATCCAAGAAGCTGCCCATGTTCTTTGCCCTGGGGCCCTGTGTCACTTCAACCTCTGCTTCAATTGTCCCGTCTCCGTCTCTGACCGACTTTCCTGCCTCCCTCTCCTAAGACCCCTGTGATTACATTGAGCCCACTCGGATAATCCAGGATATATCCCTATCTCAAGATCCTTCGCTTACTCACACCAGCAAAGACCCTTCTGCCATATCAGGCAGCATATTCTCAGGTTCCAGGGAATGAGAATGGGGACATCTTTGGGGACTATTATTCTATTTACCACAGGGAGTGATATTCTGGAGTTTGTGAAATTAGTCCACCAGATAGCGCCCTACTTCTGGGTTGTTTCTGCTCCTTACTTTTGTTGGAATTGTGGGAATGAAATGGTTCTGTAGTCTTTCTGAAGGGCAGCTGCTCAAGACAACTGAGTAATTTTCCTTAGTCCAAGTTGGTAAAGCCAGATAAGATGGAATCTCATTGCACTTGTATTTCTGAAAACACTGTTTACTCATGAGGTTAATTTGAATGGTAGCTTCTGGAATCGGGTTTCTAACACTCTGCAGTTTCTGACCTCTCTGGAATTTGAATAGCAAAGGTCTACGGAAGCAGAAATAGTAGGGGGTCTGAGTCAAGGACCTAAAAGAATGGACATTATCGTTTACCAGAAAGGCTCTATGATGTAATGAGTGCTACATGTGGAGCCCAATGAGTTGTTTTTGCTTCCTGGTGTTTTTTTTTTATTAATTAATTTTTATATTTATTTTTGGCTGTGTTGGGCCTTCGTTTCTGTGCGAGGGCTTTCTCTAGTTGCGGAGAGCGGGGGCCACTCTTCATCGTGGTGCGCGGGCCTCTCACTCAGCAGGCTCAGCGGCCATGGCTCACGGGCTCGGTTGCTCCGCGGCATGTGGGATCTTCCCAGGCCAGGGCTCGAACCCCTGTCCCCTGCATTGACAGGCAGACCCTCAACCACTGCGCCACCAGGGAAGCCCTGCTTCCTGGTGTTTGAGGGAGCAGTCCTGTTCCTGAACTTCCCAGCACAGGGGTCTTTGAGCCCTGTGGATTAATCTATGGTCTCTCTGAACTGCTTTGTTTCCCGTCTCTCAAAGACTGGCGCCTTGGGGGAAATGAGGCAGATCAGTATTTTAATTAGCACCTGTGTTTCATAAGCCAAGCTCTGTCATCAGTTCCTACTTAGAAGGGCTTGTTGTTTGGATTTTTCCCATACGTAGCTTTGACCCATTACCATTTCCTCCTTCAAATTTCTTTCTCAGCTACTTGCTGCATTAGGATCTTTTCTATACTAATCTTTCCTATTCTACTTACTGAGTTAGATTCTTTTCTTTTGATGGTCAAGTTTCCAAAGGTCCGTGTCTTATTGATTTAGCAGGTGTAAGTTCACTTCCACCATCCCCTGTCTACTTCTGTAGTTTTTGATGTGTCTATAGTCAATATTTGTTGATAAACAAAAAAGATGAATTTAGCAGGTGCTCATGTTTGCTATAATTCCCTAAACAATGGTTTACAAAGATTTAAAAATTATGTTGACTTTAATTTTCATCGCGACATTGCATTAAATCAAAGTTAGACTTTGGAAGAATATGAGTTCTTCTACACTTAATTATTCAAAAAATATTGTTGAGGGGGATTTATGTTGTTGACTTTAAATGAACATTATCTGAACTGGAACAGCAGGCAGAACAGTTCAGTGAGAGCCTGAATCAAGGAATTGAAAGGATGGCTCTGGCAGGAGAGAGTCTTAGGCTCCAGTTTGGCGCTGTCTCTACCACCTGTATGATCTTATGAGTAAGTCAGGCAGCCCTGCCAAGCCTCGGTTTCCTCCTCTGTTAAACTGGGATTTTAAGAGTGGGATTCTTTCATAAGTTTGTGAGAAATAACCTGTTGTAAGTCAAGGGCTTAATACATAGCAGGCAGGCAATCAATACTTGTTGAATAAACATCTCATGGTCAGAGTTCTTTTAATTTTAGCTATGATGTCGAGGGTCTGTAGTCATAGGCGTCAAAGCATTTAGTTATGGGCTCTTATAGTTGGATAACACGAGTCCAATACATCTATGCAAGGGCAGCGTGGGTCATATTTGTTTCAACCCATTAGAGATAATAAGGTCTCCGCCATGCGTCAGGCTGCTGCTGAGCTGTGCCCTAGGTGTCATAAAAAGTTCTAAGTATACATCTGTCAGGTGTGGAATAAAATATTTAAAACCATTGTTTTCTTTTTAAAATTTATTTATTTTCCTTGTTTTCTTGGCTGTGTCGGGTCGTATTTGCAGTACACGGGATCTTCGTCGAGGTGTGCGGGATCTTTTGTCGTGGCACTCGGGCTTCTCTCTAGTTGTGGAGTGCGGCTTTATCTTTCTAGTTGTGGCACAAGGGCTCCAGGGCGCATGGGCTCTCTCGTTGAGGAGTGCGAGCTCAGCAGTTGTGGTGCGGGGGCTTCGTTGTCCCGCAGCATGTGGGATCTTAGTTCCCCGGGACCAGGGATTGTCCCCTGCATTGGAAGGCGGATTCTTTACCGCTGGACCACCAGGGAAGGCCCTTAAAACAATGGTTTAAAACTGAAACAGATACTGTGGTTGCTTGCCAGTAACAAGGGTCATGGGTTTGCTAAGCCAGTGTAACAAATTATGGAAGAAAGTGTCCCCAAAGACCTTCTCACTAGAACTGAAATTAAGAGTGTCTTAATTTCTGCCTTTAAAAAGTGACTCCGGAGCCATCTGTAAGGAGCAGAACAGTAACAGGCTGCACGCAAGAATCTTATCTCCTAGATTACTTCTGGACCTCCCCCACGTCAGCACCGGCTGTTTACCATTTCAACTCCCTGAATCCCTACATTTTAAGAATTTGGACCTTTGTGGGAATTCCCTGGCCGTCCAATGGCTAGGACTCTGCGCTTGCAGAGGGCCAGGGGGTTCAGTCCCTGGTGGGGGAACTAAGATCCCGCCAACCGGGTCGCAACAAAACAAGAATGTGGAGCTCTGAAGGAGAGCCCAACTGTTCCTCTTCCACAAGATGTAGCAGCTATCAGGAGGGGATGAAGCATCGCTAGACCTTTACTCCACTCCACTGGGGGGAAAGCTCTGACTTACACATTTCCTTCATGAGCCTGGACCCCTTCCACCTGGCCTCGGTTCGGGGTTGGCTCTTAAGAGCCCCCGGGACCTCACCGTTCTTGCCCCTTTTTTTTTTTTTTTTTTTTTGCGGTACGCGGGCCTCTCACTGTTGTGGCCTCTCCCGTTGCGGAGCACAGGCTCCAGACGCGCAGGCTCAGCGGCCATGGCTCACGGGCCTAGCCGCTCCGCGGCACGTGGGATCTTCCCGGACCGGGGCACGAACCCATGTCCCCTGCGTCGGCAGGCGGACTCTCAACCACTGCGCCACCAGGGAAGCCCTCTTGCCCGTTTTTAAGTCAACTATGGCCCCCTTCCCAAGTCGCTGCTTCTTGGCCAGCCCTCCCCCAGCGCCTGTAACCGCCTGCTCCAGGGCCACCCGGGCTCGCATTTGGGGGAAAGTGGGTCATCCAGCAATGGCAATACAAACCCAATCAATTCATCCAGAGACTGACAGAACGACACGGAGCGCTCGAGCAAGGCACGACTACCGGGGTCCCTGCCGGCTGTACCTCGCTGTCCCGCCCCTCAGCTTGCAGGGGGCGGGCATGAAGGCTGGTCCCGGGCTCCGCCCCCCGGCCTCGGACCCCCGGCCTCGCGCCGGCGGGCGGAAGTGACGCACGCCCGAAGCCATTTCCGGCGGGCCGAAACTAGGAAGAAACTTGGAGCAGCCGAGGCGTCCGGTCACCTGTCTCCTCTGCTCCCGTGCCCCGTGGCCCGGGCCGCACCGAGCTGTCGGGAGCCCAGGCCATGGGGCAGCCCGGGCCGTCCGCAGTGTGAGGCGTGGGGCCTCCCGCGGGCTCCTCGGACGGGCTACGGGCGGGCAGGCGGGAGGCGTCGTTCCAGCTGCGGTCCTGGCCGCCGCCGCCCTCCCGGGCTCCCGGCGTCATGAACATAGACGTGGAGTTCCACATCCGGCACAACTACCCCTGGAGCAAGCTGCCGGCCAACGTGAGGCAGGTATGGAACCTGGGGCCGGGGTCCCGCCCCGCCGTCACCTGCTCGCCGAGCCCGCGGGGCCGAGGCTGGCGCCTCTGGGCTGGCTCCCGGCCTTCCCCCGCCCAGGGTCTTGAGATAACCTACCCGCAGCCCGCGGGTGAGGAGGGGACGGTCCTGGGGCCACAGGGGCAGGATGGGGCCGTTTCGAAATGGGATGGAATGGTGTCCAGTGGACTCGCTTGCCGCCTTCGCACGCAGACTCCCTTCAACCGGGCACTGCGCTAGGCACCTTCGAAACAAATTTAAAACACGGCTCTTGACCTCCAGAACTGCGGGATGGTGGGAAAGGGACGAGAAACAAATGAATCCGTTACAGGCTGATAGCAGCTCACACGAACCTGCATGATAGTATATGCGAGCGCGCAGAGGAGGGCGTCAGAAACCGTCCAGGGAGTGTCAGGACGTTGTGTAGGGGAGGCATTTAAATTGGGCATTAAAGGACGAATAAGAGATAGATAAGGGGGATTCAAGATTTTCCAGCGAGAAGGAAAGTCATTTTAAGAAGCTTGGACGAGTGAAAGCGTGCTTTGAGAGTAGTGAGCGACCTCCTCCATCACCGGAATCCGGAGGTGTAGATGTATTGGTGTGTTTGGCAGTGGGGCTTGGTGAGTGCGTGGGGAGTGGTAGCGGTCAGGGCCGGATTTTAAAGGGCTTTCGGACTTTGTTTCGTTGGACTTCAGTCTGTCAACAAGATGAGTTTATTAGAGATGTTGCAACAAGAGAGCGACAGGAGGTTTTTGTCCGAGAGGTAGTTCTCAAATGCTTGAGTGTTATTTTTACTCAGTTGTTTTACAGATATTTATTGAACACCTACTATGTGCTATGCCTTGTTTTAGGTGCGGGTTATTTGCAACAGTCAACACGGGAAAGCCCTGTCTTCATGGAGCTTACGTTTCAGTAAAGAAAGACAGTTAACAAATAAATGAATAAATACAGAATATGGTGAGCGGTGGTAAAGATTATGAAGAAGTGATATGTGCTGTATAGAAGGCACTTTTTCTCTCTGGTCATAGATGGACCTTCAAGTTCCCGCCATGTTGCTTGGTTGAGAGTGAAATTCTGTTTTCCATTGGTGCTGGACCCTGGCATATTTGGAAAGTTTGGGTTGTTGGTGGTGATGGTATAAGGATTATTACTTTGCCTCCTCTCCCAGCTTGGGGTCTTAGTTCCAGGAAATGAATAATTTAAGGTTCTGGCGGTGCATTGTGTGGCAGAGAAAACGCTTTCACTTCAAGATACCAAAAATACAAGGAAGTGGAAAGATAAATTTAAGGAACTCAGAATTCTTGGGTGGCAGTGGCTGCCCATGTGACGTTAATCTTGAATGGGAGGAAGAAAGCTCTAAACCTGACAGACTTTCTCTTGTTAAGCTGGAATGAGGGCTTTGATGGGCACTTTTTGTTTTTAGGGTTTTGTGGCATATGGCAAGACAGCTGGAAGAACCAACAATCCTTTGTTTCCATGTTTTCTCTACTCTTCATTTCACAAAAATAAATGTAACATAATAGAAGAAAGATGGATGATTCAGTTATGTCCAACAGAAATAATTGATCTTAATTAGTATTGGGAAAAGGCTTTTTTTTTGAATTTTAGAATTTTATTTATTTTTTTATACAGCAGGTTCTTATTATCTATTTTGTACATATGGCAAAAACCTTTCCAAACCTTAGTCATGACTATTAAAAATAATCTCAGAACAGTGTTATACTTAAGCACAAGCATGACATTAAATTAAAACTTTTTTTGGTGAGATCACTTACAAGAATTGGTGTTTTAGCTTAGGATAAGCTTTCGCTTGTAGAAGGTGTTGCAAAACCCATCTGTACAAATTACTTCATGGATTTTCTCTAGCCTTGCTCTTTTTCCCTAGGTCTACCTTGGATTAGGACATCAGCTTTCTGTCTGGTGTCTAGCACTCAGAAAAGTACCTTCCTATCCATTCTTCATACTATACTGTGGTGAGGTTTCTAAAATGCAAACCCAGTCCTATTTCTATTTGTCTCCATAGATTACATGTTGCTTCTTTTTGAATTGAGATGTTAATTCCTCTAGAAAGGTTTTCCTGACCTATCTCTGGAGTAGTTGACCCTCAGGTGTGCTGCCCCAGCACTGTATTTCTCACCCATAGCACTTACCCCACTATGTTGTATTTTCTGGTTACATTACTTGTTTTTGCTTTTGTATTTTGAGCACCTATCTCTTAGTTGGCTTTTAGTAAATACTTTTGCAGTGAATGAGTGATAGTATCAGTCTGAGATTTTTTTCCAGGAGCTAAAGCTTAGTCAGTTTAAAAGTGGGGAATAGTCCTTGTGTGGAAAGAATTTGGTTTTTGGTGTTACAGATACTAAGTACTTTGATAAGAGTTTCTGGTAAGTTTTGATGAGTTTAATTTGAAAGTGACTCATATTTCCCAGTTTTGAAAGCTGGTGGAAGGTGATTCAGATTTTTTTTGAAAAAATATTTGAAAAAATAGTTTTTATATAAATGAGATGAAAATTTTTTACATGGTGTGAGCTATACTAGACTTTCAGAAATCCATTAAAAAGTTTTGGATCAGGCCATTATTTCAGGATCTTTCTATGTAGTTTACCAGTATTCATTGTTCAAAACAATTCATAGTTTTATTTGAAGGGAAATTTTATGATGAGGTTCCAAGGAGGGTCAATTAAAAAAAACTATTGTGTATTTTGGGGGAGGTGGTGCGCATTGGGGTTTGTAGGAGCAAAAGCTTTAGAAAGAATTCTTTATGCTTTTAGCATCATGTGATCCACACTGGGTGTTTTACAGCCGGTTTCTATGTCACTCTGTCTGTTTTAGTTCCTTTTATCTGCAGCCCAGCTTCATTTGTCAGACCTGGTGGGAATTTCTACAGGGTCTGCACTGTCTCCCAGTAAAATGACCTTTCTTTCGTTGCCTCCTGTAGTGGCAGCAGTGTTTTAAAATGTGGATGGTGGGAAATTGGGGTGGGCGTGGAAGAGAAGCCAAAGAATCTTTGTGAACAAAGCAATTATATTTTATGTACAAGGGTAGTGAAGAATAAAATCAGCTGTTAATGCAGTTTTTAGTTATTTGTGTGTCTGCACATGTATCGATCAGGACCAGTCATTACTTAATGACTAGCGCAAAGACTTAGATGTTTAGTAGATACTGTATTCTCTCATTAACTTACAAATAATGGGGACCTTATATTTTGTGTAAGTGGCTTGATTTACACTTTTTATCCTGGAGTTACTGGGAACAGAGTTTTAAAGGGAGAAAACGGTTGTAAGTTAGAATAAATTAAGGGACTTATTTTGAAACAGAAGAGTAAATTCTCAAGTTTGGAAGTTGCTGAGATTTTAGCAAATTGTCTGCTGTGTGAGTGAGTGTGTGTGTTCTCTGTTCCTTGAGAAAGAGACTTTTATTTGGCAGTAGAGCTAGAGGAGATCCTTTAAAATTTTACAGAAAGCCTAATATTTTGAATCCCCTAAATATCTTCAATAGTGGCCCTGGTTTTGGTGCTACATAAAAGATAGGAGAGCAGTATCTCTACAATGAACTTTACTCCTAACTTCTTGTAATGTTAAAATGGATGAAAATAATGTCAGCACATAACATTTCAGCAGTAGTGTGGCTTATGGTTCAACCTGTGATAAATCAATTAATCTAGATGCAGGAAGAAAGATTTTTAGTTTTCTCACGTTATGTCCCTTTTTTCTTAAAATGCTACCCACCAGTAGTTCCAGTTGTGTGCCAGTTTATTTAGATGTGAGTTTCATCTGTTTTGTGAAGATGGCCTTAAGTGAAAGTATGTGCGTGGACATTTACCTTGGCTTTCAGAAACCTATGAGTGAGAAGTATAATAACTGAGTCCTCTGTTCCTTCTGTCATTAATCTCTTAAGATGTCTTATTTTATAGTGTGTTGGAAAGATCATAGCTAGTAATTAGAAGGGGGATAGCAGTCGTATATTAAATTAAGTTTATGGTCTCACATTGAATATCATGTTAACTATAATCAGACAGACTTATTCTTTGCTTTCATGAGAACCCAATTTTGGACTTAAAACACTAAATTCACAGCTAGAAAGCATTTTGCTCACTAAAAAATATATCGGAAATTCTAAAATTGTCATAAGTGTTTTCTGATGAGGCCATAAGATGACGTTTTTAAGAAATAATCGTATTTAGAGGTATTTTTTAAGTGTACATTCTCCAGGAATCTTAATTTTTAATAATCATAGCCCTCAACTGTAAGTAGTCATCAGACGGGGATCTGTCCTTAGTGGCCATTCTTAAATTTAAATAAATGTAGGTGCAAGAATCTATCCATCTACACAAATTGGAGACGGTCAAGAAGGAAATCTTTTGATGATGGGCATTCTGACCTGTGTGAGATGATATCTCATTGTAGTTTTGATTTGCAATTCTCTAATGATTAATGATGTTGAGTATTCTTTCATGTGCTTGTTGGCAATCTGTATATCTTCTTTGGAGAAATGTCTACTTAGGTCTTCTGCCCATTTTCGGATTGGGTTGTATGTTTTTTTGATACTGAGCTGCTGTAAATTTTGGAGATTAATCCTTTGTCAGTTGCTTCATTTGCAAATATTTTCTCCCATTCTGAGGGTTGTCTTTTCATCTTGTTTATGGTTTCCTTTGCTGTGCAAAAGCTTTAAAGTTTCATTAGGTCCCATTTGTTTATTTTTGTTTTTATTTCCCTTTCTCTAGGAGGTGGGTCAAAAAGGATCTTGCTGTGATTTATGTCATAGACTGTTCTGCCTATGTTTTCCTCTAAGAGTTTGATAGTGTCTGGACTTACATTTAGGTCTTTAACCCATTTTGAGTTTATTTTTGTGTATGGTGTTAGGGAGTGTTCTAATTTCATTCTTTTACATGTACCTGTCCAGTTTTCCCAGCACCACTTACTGAAGAGGCTGTCTTTTCTCTACTGTATATTCTTGCCTCCTTTATCAAAGATAAGGTGACCATATGTGTGTGAGTTTATCTCTGGGCTTTCTATTCTGTTCCATTGATCTATATTTCTGTTTTTGTGGCAGTACCATACTGTCTTGATTACTGTAGCTTTGTAGTATAGTTGGAAGTCAGGGAGCCTGATTCTTCCAGCTCCATTTTTCTTTCTCAAGATTGCTTTGGCTATACGGGGTCTTTTGTGTTTCCATACAAATTGTGAAATTTTTTGTTCTAGTTCTGTGAAAAATGCCATTGGTAGTTTGATAGGGATTGCATCAAAAAATCTACAAACAGTAAATGCTGGAGAGGGTGTGGAGAAAAGGGAAACCTCTTGCACTGTTGGTGGGAATGTAAATTGATACAGCCACTATGGAGAACAGTATGGAGGTTCCTTATAAAACTACAAATAGAACTACCATATGACCCAGCAATCCCACTACTGGGCATATACCCTGAGAAAACCATAATTCAAAAAGAGACATGTACCACAGTGTTCATTGCAGCTCTATGTACAATAGCCAGGACATGGAAGCAACCTAAGTGTCCATCAGCAGATGAATGGATAAAGAAGATGTGGCACATATATACAATGGAATATTACTCAGCCATAAAAAGAAACGAAATTGAGTTATTTGTAGTGAGGTGGATGGACCTAGAATCTGTCATACAGAGTGAAGTAAGTCAGAAAGAGAAAAACAAATACCGTATGCTAACACATATATATGGAATCTAAAAAAAAAAAAAAATGGTCATGAAGAACCTAGGGGCAAGACAGGAATAAAGACACAGACCTACTAGAGAATGGACTTGAGGATACGGGGAGGGGGAAGGGTAAGCTGGGACAAAGTGAGAGAGTGGCATGGACATATATACACTACCAAATGTAAAATAGATAGCTAGTGGGAAGCAGCCGCATAGCACAGGGAGATCAGCTCGGTGCTTTGTGACCACCTAGAGGGGTGGGATGGGGAGGGTGGGAGGGAGGGAGGGAGGGAGACGCAAGAGGGAAGAGATACGGGGACATATGTATATGTATAACTGATTCACTTTGTTATAAAGCAGAAACTAACACACCATTGTAAAGCATTTATACTCCAGTAAAAATGTTTAAAAAAAACAAGAGAAGGAAATCTTTATTTGTAGAACTTAGTTTTTTGTTAACTTAAGTGAAGTTATGTTCTCAGACTGCTCTTTTATTTGATATTAAATACTTTAGATAATTTCAGTAAATCCTTTTAGAAAGGGAGACTGAAGATAAACACATTGAATTTTTGCTCTAATACCATAGCAGGAAAATTTGTATGATAAAATTTAAGAAAATCTTTACTCAGTTCTGGAAATTAGAGATTCCAGGATAAAATTAGGGGGCATGGTATTGAAATTTTATGGGGTAAAAGTACTGTTGTTTAGTTTGGAAACTATTTTAAATCTATTTGAAATTTTTTTTAGAGTCTTGGAAATTCACAGAGAGAATATGAGAAGCAGGTTGTCCTGTACAGTATCCGCAATCAGTTACGATACAGAAATAACTTAGGTAAGTAGAGACATTTTTACATTGAGGTAGAAATGACTACTGCTGAATTACGTTTTCATAAATCTGTCCTATCTTTTTATTATATATTTCATAGTACTGAAATTTTTCCATGTACAGCCTTTAATAAATTCTATAATGACCCATCACACCTAACAATAATTTGCATTAGCAAGTAGATTCTTCTTTCTAATTCCAATGAAAATTATTTTTTAGAGTACTGTTTATAGATTCATTTTACCTATAGAATATTAATTTTGATTCAGTTGTCCTCTTTTTAGTTTAGTGAGAAAATATGCCAGAAAAGAAGTACGTTCCTTCTTAATGAATTTTGACTTTGAGTTTTGTTTTGGTCTCTATAAATTTTCCAAATAATACAACTTTAATGAAGACTCTTTCTATAATAATTGGAACAAATTTTAAACATAATTGGCTCCATTTTTTAAAAAAAACTTTTTTAAAAATGTTTGCTTTTTATTTGTCAGATTACTTTGATTATTCTGTTGCCCTGCTAGTCTTCCCTCCCATTTGTTACTCTTATTTTAAGCATAGTATTTCAGAGATAGGTTTTCTATGAAAACATATTCCATGGAAATCAGAGGTTTTTTTACATTTAAAACACAGAAACCAGCAAATAATGTTTAAAAATAGACTTGATTTCATAGAAAACGGCCATTCAGATTGGCTGTCTTGTAAAGTATCATAGGGGTTGGATGGATTATAGCTTATGTTTTTTGGGGGAGACATTCCATGTTCACTTTCTTTGCTCTTTGATTTGTTAAGAATTATTTCTCTACTTTTCTGTCCCATATATTTTACTTATATACTCTGAAGTCTGTTGCTTGTGGTGTAATTGTTTCTTTGTTCCAACTTAGATTGTTTTATTCTCTTCCAATTTACATACTTCTCTTTTTAATTAATATTAGTTTGTAAAGTGTTTCTCCTTGCATTTATAATTATATTTAAGTATAAGATCTGAAAAAAAACTGGAGAATTTCCCTTTCTTTCCCAGTTAAACATGTCAAGAAAGATGAACGCAAGTACTATGAGGAACTCTTAAAGTACAGTCGAGATCATCTCATGCTGTACCCTTACCATTTATCAGATATCATGGTAAAGGGCCTGAGGATAACACCATTTTTATATTATACTGGGATTATGGAGGTGAGTTTACAGTACGTGAATCTTCAGGGATGGGATGGGACTTCATGTCGGGGACACTTTGTGAATGATGACCAGCCCTCAGCCACGGTGGACATTGTTTCTGAGTTTATAGTGTAAAAAAGATGGTTGCTTAATAGTTAACTGTTGTAGCCACACTTGTGCAAGTAGTTGTCCTTATCAGTGTTTTCTCAGCAGGAAAGTATCTGTCTTTATTCTGTGTTCTTGAAGACGTTGTTGACCCTTTGTGCTGTTGTAGCGTTAATCAGCCATTTATGTTAGCACAGTTTGTATAAAATTTATTGCTTTTAATACACTGTTAAGGTTGAAAATGTGGGTGACAGAATTGAACATTGGGCTCAGAGAAGCTTAATATATTTAGCTGTTTTCTAACTGTAGAAAGAATAAATGATGATATAAACCCAACATTATATAATGCATGTTTCAGAAGAATAGAATTGTATTAGTAGTCCTGGTTGCTAATCTTTCTGTGATTACTAACTTTTAGATGTTAGCCTTTTTCCAAAGGCAGTTTTTAGGCCTGTGTTGAATAGCTTTAAATAGTAGTTATATACTGGTTTTTTGGCGTTTTTTTTTTTTTGCGGTACGCGGGCCTCTCACTGCTGCGGCCCCTCCCGTTGCGGAGCACAGGCTCCGGACGCGCAGGCTCAGCGGCCATGGCTCACGGGCCCAGCTGCTCTGCGGCATGCGGGATCCCCCTGGACCAGGGCACGAACCCATGTCCCCTGCATCGGCAGGCAGACTCTCAACCACTGCGCCACCAGGGAAGCCCCTATATACTGTTTTTAAGTGGGTTTTATGTAAAGCTTGGCAGTATTTATCTAGTATTCATTTGCTGTTAATTCTATTTGAGTGCTACTGTTCTGGGCTCACCAGCCACTTGAAGAGCAGAGGGCAGCCTAGAACTGAAGGAGTTGGGCGCCTGCAGTAGCAGTGAGGTTAGCTCCCTTTAGGACGTGGCTGCCTTCACAGGAGCTCCCTTTGCCTGTCTCCTTAAGCCCCTTCTTCACAGGCACTTCTATAGTCCCATGTCTCCTGTGTCCCTGTTTTGGAGGAAATACAAAGTAAAGCTTGAGGCCTGGCCGCCCAGGTTTCTGTCAGTCCCTTTCCCTAGAACCAGGGTAGCATAATGAAGGTGGCAGCTAAGCAGTGTGTAGAATAGTTTTGTTGCTGTCTCTCTGATTATTTTTCTGGTGTTATCCACAGGTTTGGGGGAGATAATAGAGTGAGGTTTTGTCCCATTTACTAGCTTTCAGTGCATCCATGTGCTTGCTGTTCTCTGGTATCTGTTTTTATACCATTGGGTATAACTCCTGGGCTAAAAATGGGTCTTATCCCCACAGTAAACAGCTGGTTTATTACTGGAGAAACAGATGAGGGTTGCAAGAAGCTGGATCCTGAGTTTGACTCTGTTGCTGGTTGGGATTTGGAGGAGCAGAGGCTGCTGAGCGGTTAAGGTCTTTGTCAGCAGTGCTTGTCTTGGATGCTTGTTAATGGAGCTATGACACACTGTTGGGCCTTCTCTCGGGATTCTCTCTAATCCTAGGGTAGGAGTCTAGGATCAGGTATGAAGTGTGGAGAGCCTGGAACCCTGAACTCTGAGAGAGGTATTCCTTGCATAGCTTCCATAGGGCAGAGATTACTGGGCAACTGTCTGGGCTTCATAATGCGCTGTGAGGAACCCAGACCTGAAAGCCTGACCTTCAGTTGCTAGGTTGGGACCTCGTGGTACATGCCACACTGTGACATGCACGCTCTAGGTTGCCAGGCTCTGATCTCAGTGCTTCCTGTGGCAAGGACATTTTGCGCTTAACATTTACGTTTTTTTCTTTTTAAAAGGACATTATGAACAGTGAGAAAAGTTATGATTCATTGCCCAATTTCACTGCTGCTGACTGTAAGTATTTAATTATGCTGAAGAACGAGGCAATGTTTAGAGTGTCTTTGTGCATGCGTGCTCTTGCCTTTCATTATTGTGCTTTTAACCTGGAAGACTTGAAAGATGAGAACAGCAAGCAACATTATTGATAGGAATTTTATCAGGTGATACAAGTCAAGTATAAGATTTTGTCTAAATGTCTAAGAGAATATTTTGGAGTGGTAGAATCAGAAAAATGGGACTAGTCTCTGTATTTCTAGAGAATGAAGTTCTGTTACTTGGGCTGTGGTGTATACCAAATGAGGAAAGAAAATTTGTGCACAATATTTTTGCAGCATGATATATGGTTGTTACTAACATAATTTGCTGGTGTTTTATTATGCTTATTTTAATGAAGTGTGTATTTGAAAAGTGACATAGTTCTGTTGTGTTAAGAAGAAACTTTTGCTGAGAAGTACATTTTGACTTCCTGGAATTGGGAGGACTTCTGCTCTTTAAAAATTTTCTCAGTTAGCATTGTCAAAGTGTCAGCTTGAATTCACCACTCCCAGTTGCTTGTCTTTTATATTTTGTTTGAAGAATTCTTTTTAATTTGATATTGATCATCTGTCAGTAATCAAAAGAGGAATGAAAGTCAAAGGTTTTTTCCTAGTAGGTTGTGAGTGTACTGACATTTCAAGATGTATTAAATGATTTTAAAGGAAAGGCTCTTTCTTTTAGGTCTAAGGCTTCTTGGCATAGGAAGGAACCAGTACATTGATCTGATGAATCAGTGTAGATCGTCAAAAGTAAGTTAGTTGTTTCCCTTCCCTTCAAATTTCTTGTCCTCCTTATCACACAATCAGATTAAATTTTTAAGTAGTAGAAATAATGAATTATGATTTCTTTCATCAAATAAAATATGCTTAATACAGAAACAACTCATCAGTATCTCTAGGTTATAGCTTAAGTGATTATTGAATTAAAAATATCTAAGGCATAAGACATTCCATTTATTTTTAAAAATTAACTTTGCTCTGCTGGTCTTTTCACCTGCTCATTCCACTCCCAGGGTTCACTTCATGGGTGAAATCAGTACACAAATGCATTTTCACCTGGGTTTCCTTTGAATTTCTAGATTTAGATCCAGATTTAATGATAGTGTTTTGAAGTAATTTACTTTGAAATAATTTAAGAATGACTTTCTCCATTCAGTATATCTAGAATACTTTAGATTTTAAAACATGAGAATTTTAAAAGATATTTATTTAGTCTGTTGGAAACTGTCTTGTTATACTGTTACCAAAAAAAAAAGAAAGTAGTAATTTTAGATAGATTGCAAATGCTCTGCTGTTTGTACCATTGCAGAAATTTTTCAGACGGAAAACGGCCCGTGATCTTCTACCAGTAAAGCCGGTGGAAATTGCCATAGAGGCATGGTGGGTGGTGCAGGCTGCATATATCACAGAAGATGACATAAAGGTAGATAACTTTAAAAGTTAAACATAGGATTTTTATTTTAAAAATTATAATTTTTAACTATAGTTACATAACTTTTTTACCAAAAGTAACACTAGCTGGTTTTCCTGAAGGAAATTAAACTTAAATTCAAAATTGTAAATGATCTTCGTAGGCTAGAATATTGGAAGTTTTCGAAAATACTCTTTAGTCATCAGGGAGACTTGACTTGGTTCATGTACAGTCATCTGGGGATTTTACTTACATGTTTCATGTAAAGTGACGTGATGCCACAGCTACCAGCAATAGTATTGCCAACGGTTTTTGAGGACTTGCTGTGTGCTCAGTGTGCCAGGCACTATTCCAGCTGCTTTTTATATTGTCTCATTTGAGTCTCATCACAACCCCAGAGCTGTGTATTATTTGTAGCCTCTTTCACATGTGAGGAAAGTGAGCGCAGAGAAGTGAAGTAATGGCTCCAGTCACAGTTCTAGTAAAGGTCTGGGATTATAACCCAGGCAGTTTGCTGTGCTCTTAATCACTGTGCTGAACTGCTGTACTGAAGTGGTAAGTGCTTGTTAGGGAATAGTGTCAAGATCAAGGGAAATACTATTCCCAGTGGTCAGACCACATTTGCTATAAGCTTTATACATTTTAGAAGGGATGTTGATTTAGGGGAAAAAGGTGGAATAGCAGACGATGTGCCTAGAGACCAGTCATATCCCTGTGGCTGAAGGAATTAAGTGAGCGTGTGGATTTTTTTTTAGTTGGCATTTTGTTTTACTTCCAAGGACAGAATAAATCCAGTGTGTGCAAGGCTTAGAAATTCTGCTTCAGTGCATTTACTTCCGAGCAGAGATGTCAGACTGTGTCATGAGATGGTGATCTTGTCAGTGATAATAATCCTGTGGCATGTGAATGAACTTCTGGTTTGAGAGATCCAGAATCAGCAAACGGATCAGATTCCAGTGCAAAGAAGATGAGTCAATATTACTATTTATTAGTGAGCACATTACTTACCAGCAAGTATTGGCACTTAAAATTGCTTTGTTGTATGAGTTCTGTTGGTAGCATATTTTGGCACCTTAATTGATGGTTGTGTGTGGCTTTTTTTGTTTGAATTCTAGAGTAAAAAATGAAAAAAATATGTAGTTCATTCAACTAATGACTTATAATCATTGGTTTAAACATGAATAGATTTCAGGAAACTTACCAGTTAGTTAATTTGGACAGGACCTAATTGAAAATATTTTGCTTTTCCTAGATATGCACTTTGCCCGAGAAATGCGCTATTGATAAGATCATTGATGCAGGCCCTCAGCTCTCTGGATCACTAGATTACAATGTAGTACATAGTAAGTGGTTAGTAGAAATGGTCTTTCGTCAACATAAAAAATTATTTTAAGCCATCAGCAATTTATAGCAATTATTTATCAATTAGGTAAGAACAGTAATATTTCCTAAGGAATGTTATTGTTTGAAATGTGACCTTAGTCCATTGTTTTCCAGTGTGGCTATAATTAGTCACATAGATTAGAAATTTATACAAATGAATCATAAGAAAAATTTTGCAGTTCTGAGCATTTGAGGGAAACCAAGATTTGAAAGCTTTGATGTAATTTTTTTTCCTTCAATCTTTCTTTTTTCCTTTTCATATACCATTAAGTTGTAAGAATCTTTACAGAAAATCAGGAATAAAGTTTTTATTTTAATTTTTTAAACTACAGTGTTTACTGGTTCATCTAAAACAAGATACTTTTGTTTCTGTAGGTTTATATAACAAAGGATTTATTTATCTGGATGTACCAATATCTGATGACAGTTGTATAGCAGGTAAATATGTGCTAATATTTCTCAATGTTTTTTGAATGGCTGCTAGGTGCTGGGCACTGTGTGTCACCTGTTAAGTTAGACACATATCATTCTGGGATCTTTGATGTTAGAATTTTTCAAAGAAAAACATTTCTTCCTCATTACGTTGCAACTCATTGAGGTGGTTTTAGTTAAATTCCTTTCATTTTTATCTTTTGTTGGTGTAAGCACTGTATTAAAATAGTAGAAATCTGAGGTAAATTTCTCACAATCCTAAATCAAACCAGTGTTTTTGTACATTTATGTCACTTTTTAAACCTTGTTCAGTGCATAAGTTTCTACATATATTCAGTAATATCATACAATTATATGTTCTTCATTTTACATTATTTATTTATTTGTTTATTTATTTATGGCTGCGTTGGGTCTTCGTTGCTGCGCGTGGGCTTTCTCTAGTCGCGGCGAGCAGGGGCTACTCTTGGTTGCGGTGTGCGGGCTTCTCATTGTGGTGGCTTCTCGTTGTGGAGCACGGGCTCTAGGCACACGGGCTTCAGTAGTTGTAGCACACGGGCTCAGTAGTTGTGGCTCACGGGCTCTAGAGCACAGGCTCAGTAGTTGTGGCGCATGGGCTTAGTTGCTCTGCAACATGTGGGATCTTCCCGGACCAGGGCTTGAACCTGTGTCCCCTGCATTGGCAGGTGGATTCTTAACCACTGAACCACTAGGGAAGTCCTTGTTCTTCATTTTTACCTGACATATCTGTGTCTTATATTTTCATGTCACTACCATCTTTTTTATCTTTATCTCTTCCTCCCTTCCTCTTCACCCACCTCCCCAAGTTAAATCAATATTAAGACCCTTGTATATTTCAATTTAGTAAACCATTTCCCTATGCTGGTTGTTTAGATCATTTCCTTTTTTAAATATTTTATTCTTTTTTATTTTATTTATTTATTTATTTACCTCAGTGGTGATGTGGTTAACATTCTTGGACACATCCTTGGCTTTTTTTCCTCTAGATTAGATTTCTTACCAATTTATAGAAGCACTTGTTATATTAAGGTTATGTATTATAAGTGTGTTTTCCATCATATCTTTTAGGTATTATTCTTGTTTGTGATATATTTTACCATTCTAAGATATTGTGTAATCAAATATGAAGTGTCACAAAACCCCAGGGACCTTACTGTTAACAATGAGGGTTGGGGGCTTTTCACAGCACTACTTCCTCCTATCAGGTTATCATAGTCTAGTGTGTCCTGACCTGTATTTTTTATTTGTGTTACCATGTGTTTATGGCCAGGCCTTCCTTGTCTTTTTTTTTTTCTATAACTTTTTTTGCTATTTCCAGGTATTTTCTTTATTTTTATTTTTGTTAATGTATTTTTTGAGTAGGCAGTAATTATGATTATAAAATACTAAATTTACAGAAGAGTATAAAAAGTCTGCTTCCCATGCCTGTCCCTAACCAGTCAGTTCCTCTCTCAGCCGCCACTAAGTTTCCTCTATATTCTTCCAAAAACATACTATGCACATAGGCATATATGTATATATCCTTTTTTGTGTGGTTTTATTCTTACGCAGGTGGTGTATCCAGCTCATACTTTGCTTTTTTAATTATATGTTGCTACTATTCCATATCTCTTTATGTAGAGTTGCCTCATTCTTTTTGCCTAGATGTAAATTGTGTATTTCTAACCTGTTAGTGCCTTGTTTCTTTTTTTTTTTTTTTGCGGTACGCAGGCCTCTCACTGTTGTGGCCTCTCCCGTTGCGGAGCACAGGCTCCGGACGCACAGGCTTAGCGGCCATGGCTCACAGGCCCAGCCGCTCTGCGGCATGTGGGATCTTCCCGGACGGGGGCACGAACCCATGTCCCTTGCATCGGCAGGCGGACTCTCAACCACTGCGCCACCAGGGAAGCCCATTGCCTTGTTTCTTCATCTCTAAGATAGGGTATAGTTTTGAACAACTCTTAACATTAAGAGGATTAAGTGGAATTGTATATATAAAGTAGCTAGTAGTATAGTCTGGCACTTAGTAAGCGTTCAGTAAACATTTACACTTCGTATTCACACAGCTGAGAGTGTAGGAAAAGAATTAATTATATAAAAAATGGGATTACTAAAATATTTCTAAAAAGAAACCTTTGATCCTTAACAGTCCTTGGATGATTGGAAATATGGGTAGCACTAAATCAAAAAATGACATGAGCCAGAGCTGTAAAGTAGAGAGCCTATCCTGATGTATACATTGTGGTTCTTCACAGTGCCTTCTTTTTGACCACTTGAATTTTGTCTTATATCTCTCTGTTGGGAATAATTTAGGTTTTGGGTGCAGTTAGGTGGTGTTAGGGTTAGAGGACACAAGGACACCCAAATCCTGCTATGGCCTAGGCACACGCCTTCTTCCCACGATGTTTTCAGGGGAAGTGTGCCCACAGGGGAGAATGGCAAAGGAAAGCATAGTGCCTCTTTATTGTTGGCCAGGCAGAGCACTCTAGTAAAGTGGGTTAGAGCATCTGGACCAAAGAGGTGGAGAGAAGTGAGTATGAATAAATAGGTGGGGAGCATCGATCGGGCAGCCTCTTGTGTGGAAGGTCTTGACCCTCTTCCCATCAAGGAGGTTACAGAATAGAAAGCCCCAAAGAGCAAATTATACCAGTGATAAATGTGGCAGTCACGCAGATGAATTTCCCCTTTTCTCAGGATGGAGCAGGGATGATGTGGAGGGCAGAGAGCCAATACCTTCTGTCCACCTGGTTTTGGATAGCATGGTGACTTGCAGTTCTTGCTTCTCTGCTTTAGAACAGCCACCTGCTGCCCTAGACGCATCAGAAACACACCCTTGGCGGGCTTCCCCATTCTGGAGCAGCACCGGCGCCCCTGCCGTTCTACCAAGTCCATGCCTCTAGCACTTCTCTGCCTCAGTAACGCTGAGAGGTCCATGGGGATGAAATTACTCTTTGTAGGATTTATGCTCTGCCATAAGAGTCCACTCTGTGTAGACAGCATTGCATATGACCTTACTTTGGGAGTTTTAGGAAAACTTGCTATGGAGTTGGTAAAGTGAATCAAAAGCTGAATTCAGTCCCTAAGTTGGAGGTCTCTTTCAATTAGATGTTTGAATTAAACTTTCTTGTTTTATAAAATTATGTCACTGAGAAAAGTCTATTTTGTTTATTTTAGTTCCTCCTCTTGAAGGTTTTGTAATGAATCGAGTGCAAGGTGATTATTTTGAAACTCTACTCTATAAGATATTTGTTTCAATAGATGAGCATACTAATGTTGCAGAGGTAAGTATGATAGCATCTTATGAAAGAACTTAACCTCAAGATTATAAAATAAGTTTGTGTAAAGTAGATAAAATTATTTAATGATATAATTAAAATATTTTCAAAGTCCACCCATGGTTAGATCTTGGACCATTAATATACTTAAGTTCACTATTCTTAAGTTACTTCCTGCATATATATATTAAAATTTTTTTAGTTAATAGCTTATGA
Source organism: Delphinus delphis (assembly GCF_949987515.2). Classification (NCBI taxonomy): domain Eukaryota; kingdom Metazoa; phylum Chordata; class Mammalia; order Artiodactyla; family Delphinidae; genus Delphinus; species Delphinus delphis. Next base: position 65,162,600 of record NC_082699.1, read on the forward strand.
ATGGGTTAAATAACTTTATATGACTTTATAATAAAAGCATTGTAGACAATTGACTGATCTGGAAATTTTTTTTATTTTGAATGAGACGAAATTACAGGCTAAGTAATTCAGTTGTTATGGTCACTGCCTGGATTTGTACTCCCCTAAGTGTCTTAGAGATATGGAACGAAAAAAATTCTGATTACAAAATTTATTCAGACTCAGTTATTAATAATTTAAATTTTTCTGATTATGGTCAAATGGTCTATTACAACTGTGTAATATGCTTATGATTCTTAGAACGTAAAATATTTTTAAAATTTTATTTTCCAGCTTGCAAATGTTCTTGAGATAGACCTATCCCTGGTTAAGGTATGTAATTTTTATACTCTCTTCACTTGTGATAGGAATACTGAATGGATTATAGATTTTTGTCTTGATACTGAGAAACAGAAGCAGTGAGATTCTTATTAGCTGTCAGAGGAAGTGTGCACAGTCGGGGTGCTTACAAAGATAGAGAAGAGCAAAATAAGAACCCTGAACCAGTATTCCATCCCAGGGAGTGAAAGCTGTACTCACAGGTCTGTGCCCACCAGAAAGCAGCCTGACTTGTGTCTTGTAGTGTCTTGTAGTGTCTTGTAGCAGTGTCTTGTAGTGAAGTCACAGTATTTTGTAATGAAGTCAGATAAGCAACAACTTCCGCTTCTTTGGGGGTGGATCTAGGGAGGCCCAGGCCAGACAGTTGGGAGCATTCCCTCTCCTACATATGTGAAGACTTTAGTGGAAGACTAGGCCTACTGAAAATTTTTTCTTCTAGTTATGGGATGAAAATGTTTGAGGCTCACTGTAAGCATAGTCCGTAATAGTTTTTTCTCTACAAACATTCTGAAGTCTAGTTTATTTCAGATGTTCATTTCCTTTATATTCCTTTCAGAATGCTGTGTCAATGTACTGCCGATTGGGGTTTGCCCATAAGAAGGGACAAGTAATAAATTTGGATCAACTTCATTCATCGTGGAAGAATGTTCCATCCGTAAACAGATTAAAGTAACTCATTTATTTAGTAGGAGAGTTTCTTTTTGAAAAAAGCATTGCTTTACATACAAAAATTTTACTTATTCAACCTGTCAAGTGAGGTGAACCATATATATATATTAGTGGTGGTTAATCTTGTGTGTGTGGTAATCTTTTTTAGAATTTGATGAAAACTAAAATGCTTTCCCCAGAGAAAAGCTCATACAATATTTTACATATAATTTTTAAACATTCCCAAATTTCCTGAAGCCTATCCATGGGTTTAGTTAAGAACCTTTTCTGTGTGTGCAGAGTATTTTGGGACTGTGTCTCAATTTGGGGCTTGAATGTAAGAGTGGATTTAGGTGGATGTTCATAATTTAAGTACTGACTTCAGTAGCTGTTTTTATATATGATCATTTATATGATTTTTAAAAAGTGAATGTATTCTTCATTAATAGGAGTACTTTAGATCCACAAAAGATGCTTCTATCATGGGATGGCGGGGAAAGTAGGAGTCCTGTACAAGAAGCTTCATCGGCTACTGACACTGATACAAATAGTCAAGAAGATCCAGGTTAGCAGTAACTCAGTTTGAGTCTGTCTGTAGATAAGCCATGTGTCTGCACATACACTCATAAAGCAAACTCTCCAGGCTTACAATTATTTTGTGGTTTGTTCTGGATTTCAGTCATTCAAAAGTAGTCTTTGAGTACTTACCCGTATGTTGGACCTTGTGGTAGATCTTAGGGGTATAAAATTGACAAGAATATGGTAGTTTCCTTCCAAAAACTAAGTCTGGAGAGTATAACCATAAAAACCACCACAGTGTGAGAAGCATTATGGTGCTTGTGGAGCGCAAAGGGGAAGAGCCCTCTTTCTGCCTAGAGAGGTTTAGGAGCCTTCATGGAGAAGATGATTTTTGGGTTGAGAATGAATAAGAGCGTGCCAGCTGACAAGTGCAGGAAGGCCATTGCTTGGGCTAAGCACAGAGGGAGGCAAAGCATAGTGGACAAGCGGGCTGCACGTGGTTTTGTGTTGGGAGGGGAGAGGGGCACACAACATGGGCTTCTGCTCCTACCCTAAGTAGCTCTGTTACCTGAGCCAGGTGACTTGTCTGTAGAGGTTAGGCTAGGTAGTCTTATTGATCTGACAGTGATCAAGTCTTGGTTTATTACTGGTTTTCAAAAAATTTACTACAAAAGTGAGTGCCTTTAAAAAAAATTTTTTTTTTGAACTTTAACTTTTTTTATCTCTGTTGGAGATAGGTGGGATTGGGACCTCTTGTGACTACAGTGTTACCTATATTATGTACTTTCTGATTATTAAATGAAGCTGAAATGAAATACTTTCTCATTCCAAATGATAAGCAAAGAACAGTTTTCACTTACTTGATTTTTAAACTATGATTTTTTTTCCCCCAACAGACACAGCCAGTATAAGCAGTTTGAGTTTGTCTACAGGATATACAAAGCGTATTGCATTCCTGTTTGACTCAACTCTTACTGCCTTTTTAATGATGGGAAACCTTTCACCAGTAAGTCACATTCTTGTTTAAATACGAAAATGTTTAAAATAAATATTAGATATAAAATAATTCAGTGCTTTTATATCTTTTTTTAAGTACTAGATTTTTTCCGGAAAATGCAGCTGCCTTTGTCTTATATTCCTTAGAGGAATGTCGGAACTTTTTAGTGAGGGCTACTTTTGTTATTAGAAAAATCAGCTCCTCACCCACCCTTAAGTTTAAATGTATTGGAAAGCGTAATATAAATCTAAGGGAAAACTACAACTTCTTAATAATAGGCTCAAATAAGGTACATTTTAGTTTTGTTTCTTTATTGCAGAACTTGAAAAGCCATGCAGTCACAATGTTCGAAGTTGGCAAACTCTCAGATGAGTCTCTGGACAGCTTTCTTATAGAACTAGAAAAGGTAAATCTAGATAGCTTATTATGGGATGTCAAGGCATTTGCAATCTTCTCCTGCTTGATAAAACATCAGTTATTGATTATGTAGATTTTTCGTATATTCTTGTTCACTGCTACCTCATTGCACTGTAATACCATGGCAGGCATTTAGGCTTAAACATATTGAGCGGATGAATGAATTTTGTGATTTAAAAACAGTGATTTGTCTACCTCATCTAAGCTGTTAGCATAATTTGATATAATGAAGAAATCTTAAGTCTATGTGTAATTTTTTAAATTGCACTTTTCTAAAGTAGCCTTTAACTTTTTTTTTCAGTATGACTCTAAGATCTACTCTTAAGCAATTTTATTTGAAGTTTTTGTTCCACTTATCTTAAATCTGGAACAGTGTCCCTGGGTATCGTGTTTATGTCCACTCTCACTACCGCTTTTAGCATCTTGAAGACTTCAGCCATATTTGTTCTTAACTGTCTTTTTCCTCATGAATACAACCTAGTTTTCCTTAGCTCTAAATCTTGATTGCCCTTTTGGTGTTTTTCATTCCCTGGATATTTTATTCTGCTCTCTGCACTTCTTTATGCAAGCAGTTTGTGTGCCTAATCTATTCTTTGACTAATAATTTTGGTAACTTTTGTGCTTTAGTGGTGAACTCATGTATGTTTAGAGAATTTTTTATGATTTTGTACTTCCTTTACATCTCAGAAAAGAGACTTACCATAACATTTTTTTCCACTCCCCCTTCTCCATAGGATTTTTACTTTTTTAGTGCCCGAGATAATCCTTGTTATTAATTTGTCTCTTTATCTTTTATCTTCATATTTTTATTATTTCCTCAATACTTTTAATATCTTGTTTAACCCTATATCTTATTGTGTATCATCTTTTGCCAGTAAATTTTTTATATTTAGCACATTTTAACGTGTTTTCCTGATTTTTATTTTTCTCACCTCAACTAGTGTTTTATCATGTATAGCAAATTGGAAGATCCCTTTTACACTTTATATATCTGTATTCTTTTCTACCACATAGTCATTCTTGGGAAAGCCCTTTAGTCTGAAGTTTAGTTTAGTTTTTTTGTTTGTTTGTTTTTGCGGTACGCAGCCCTCTCACTGTTGTGGCCTCTCCCGTTGTGGAGCACAGGCTCTGTATGCGCAGGCTCAGCGACCATGGCTCACGGGCCCAGGCGCTCCGCGGCATGTGGGATCATCCCGGACCGGGGCACGTACCTGTGTCCCCTACATCGGCAGGCGGACTCTCAACCACTGCGCCACCAGGGAAGCCCTGAAGTTTAGTTTTTAAAAATAGTTTCTTAGCTATTTTTTTAAGCTTCATCTTGATTAATCAGTTGATCTTATTAATTTCATGCAAATCTAATTTCGTTATTTCCCCCTGTAGACCTTTCCTTCTGTTTTTTGTGGTGTTTCTGGAATGTGTATGTTTTTACATATTAAACAGGTGACTGACTCAGTGTCAGAAGAGCATACCTGTAAAGCCAGTGAAGGCAGGAGTTTTGTCCGCCACTCTCTCCTTACATCCTAGAGAGGTCATAGCACATAATAGGGACTCAGTGAATCCTTGTTGAGTGATTTTAAGCTGTATGTTCAGCAGTGTTGAACAGCTGTGTTGAATCACGTATGCCATTGTTCCTTGCAAAGTTGTGAACAGGGTGATAAGATAATGGCATAATTGGTGACCATGGATTGGAGTACTTTTCTGGATGAAACAGAATATATACATCTTGGAGTTTTTAAAGCACCTTATTTGAATCATATATGGAACATACAACGTATAATGGTACAATTCAGCATTACTTCGTTGCTGAAGTTGTTGGTTTTACTTGCTGGGGTAATTTCTGTCATCTTCAAAGGTATAGTCACATGGAAGCCCAACCACGATTGGGGTTAATATTTGTTTCAAAACCGCCTGGGCAAATTTTTGATTTACTGATTTTAAATATCTTAATATCTCTACTGTATGGTTATATACTAGAATGAATGGCATGAGAGTGGTTTTTGTTGCAAAATTTGTTTTCTCTTGGTTTAGGTTCAGAGCACTGGTGAAGGAGAAGCACAGAGATACTTTGATCATGCACTCACTCTGAGAAACACAATATTGTTTCTGCGTCATAATAAAGATCTAGTTGCACAAACTGCACAGCCAGACCAACCCAATTATGGTATGATAAAAATACTTGATTTTGAAGACATGATCCTGTGGAACTTCTTTCTAAGAAGTTAAACAGGTCATGCTCACTTATTTAATCATCACTTATTTAAAACATTTTGTGTAGATAGCACATTGAATTTATAACTGTTGGCTTGTTCTGTGAATTTCTTTACTCGTCAGCTGTTCCTTACCTTGTTTTACTGTTTCTCCTCTTTTATGTGCCACTGACTTTTTGTAGTACCTAAATTTGTTTAGTTACCTACAAAAAGAGTTGGAGTGTTAATTTGTTTAAGTAGCTGATGGGATATAGAATAGGCATTTGTTTTGAGAGATGGACAAATGCCAAAATTTATTTAGGAAGCATGAAATATCAAGAATGAAAGATTCGTTATATAAAGATAATAAACAGGGTCTTCCTATTCAAATGCTGCTATAATAGTTACTAAAGTATTTTACTTTGAAGAATAAAAAAGGGAACAGATAACCTCATTTCAAAGAGTTAAAGAAAGAAATGGAAGCAGTTTTAATCTATTGATGAACTCTAATGTGGCTCTTGCCCTGGTGTGCTCTCTCAGTTTCGTGGTGGAAAGGGGTTCCCGAACTTTAGTTGAACTGATGGTATTAGCTCCTAAATTGTGGAATGGCGCCCAGGAGTGTGTGTTTTTAAAAAGATGCAACAGCTTGGGCACCAGTGTAAGAGCATTACACTGTGAATGTAATTACATTGTGAAGTCTTCGGACATTCACAGGAGTTGCATTTTGGGACACTGAATTCTTAGCACCAGTATCACATTTAATTTCACTTATTCTTTCATTTACCTAAAAGTTCTGTTTTCTGGCCAAGAGCCATCATTTTCTTAGTCATATCCATTTTCATTCTACTGCTTTCATCAGCATCTGGCTTTCTTTTCAGCTCAACTAAAAAAATTTAGGGCAGAATCACTTGTCACTTTACAAGAGTTGTTGCAGAGGAGAGGACAAAGATGCTGGGTAGTTTAGCTGAGTGAGGTTAGACACACTTAGTACCTAGTGACTCACTTCTTCAGCCTTGGGGTGTTTGGTTCAGAGTTGTGCTTTAGCAGTATTACAAATGCTTCCATGCTGGAGCTCTTTCTGAGGTTATTCATAAACAGTTGAAACTGAGAATATTAAATCACCAAACACCAAGAGTCTGAAGCACTTATTGATAAGCATTTGTTGATAGTAACCATTTTTTGGTTACCAAATATTAGATCTTGTGACCTAACAGTGAGTGGCACAGTCTTAAATATGTCTCTGGATGTACAAATCCTGGAATTTCTGGGACTTTTTAGTGACTTATCGAGATAATGGGTTAGAATATTTGAACTATTCTGTTATAGCCATCTTTTACTGCCAGTCATAGAGTGCAAGAATATTAGTGCTAGTGACCAGCCAGGGGTAACTCAATTTATAGGTAAAGAAATTGAAGCTTATCTTGGTTAAATCTCCTGCCCATTTAGTCATTAAAACCCATATAGTTAGTAAATGGAAGAGCTGGGACTTGAATCCATGTCTCTTGAATTTTTTTCCTTTGCTCTGTTCCTTACATCATCTTCTCTTGAACACTAAGGTTTTTATTGATTTATTCATCAACAATTTGTTGTTTAATAGGTTGGGCTAAACTTTGTTTTTCACCATGAATAGTCTGTGTATCATCAACTAAGTTAAATGGTAAACCTAAACCTATCCTGTGTGAAAGTAAAGTATAATTCTAACCTTTAAGGTATGTTTAATAGTTGACTATTTCTGGAGCTTAGAATAATTGATATGGCTCCAAAGTTAAAATGTGATTAACTCCTCCCTCCCCATGAGACCAAATGGGCAATTGTTTATGAAGTTTCATTCTTTTAACCAGCCTTTCTTAACTGGGGCTCCTCATTAGAACCACAGAACACAGATGATTTAAGTGACTGTTTCTCAATTTTTCTTATAATGGCGTATAACTAGTACCATTCTAGATTCATAGAAAAGAAGGTCATTCATTCCAGATAAAGAATAACTTTTTAGGGCATTAGGGCTTAATATTCTCCATGTTGAGAAAGGTAACTTTCTGTAGGTGCCAGGAGTGATAACTTACTCGTTTTTAAACAAGAAATTCTATAGTATTGGTGTTTAAGCATCTTGTTTTGAGTAGCAAGAATTTTTTTTTACGTCACTAGTAATTTGTAGTTTGAGTGTATCATGTAGTACTTGGTATTCACTGTAAAGCAAAAAGTCTTCTGATACTGTCATAGAAACAAACCTCTGATATGTGTGAAAAAGACTAGTTTCTTAGTAATCTTTTGGTTTTAGACAGCATGAGGCACTGCTTAAAAAACAGAAACAATGTGTGGTCTAACTTTTTTTCATTATTTCTAAGCATAATTTTTTTTTCCAGGTATCTTTGTCTTTAAAAAAGATCTCTTTTCCCTAGGATCAGTACAAGTGAGACCTTAAAGCCACTGTTTGTAATTTGTCAGTCTAGTACTATGAAATGTTTAGAAATTAAACCTCATCTGTAGAAAAGCAATCACAGTTGTAAAAACTTTGTTTTAACCACCATCAACTCTTTAGACTTCCTTCCATATCCTAGTATTCATTAAATATTTTCTATACTTGGCATTGACAATGTTGAGTTTTACCTGAAGCTTCTAACTCTTTTGTGTTTCAGAAAAGGGCTTACTGCAAGGACCCACCCTTTCTCATATAACTTAGTTAAGATCACAGGCACTCCCCTTGTTTATCTCTGAGAGGCCAGACGCAGACAGACCCTCCAAATTCCCTTTATCTTTTTAGAGAGCAGTAGGACTGGTATTTTCCAGAAGGATTAAGAATGGGAACACTTAAAATCAGTTGCATGCTAAGTGAGTTCCTGCTTTATGGACTACAGTTTAGGCACATGTTTCTAAATGAGGAATTCTTGCCCTTCTGGTCAATTCAGAACTTGGCTGCAAAGTTTTTATGGAGATTGAAAATTGGGGGAGGGAAGGATACAGCTTTCCCATGGCACTTAGGCTTTCATAAGATGCCACTGCCATGATGGAGAGGAAGTAAGATAAAGCAAACATTTTTAAAGTATAAGGTTAGCCTGAAGAAACACCAGTAGAATAAAGACTTTCAGCTTTAAGTCTTAAAGAGTCTTATTGGTCTCCTAGGAAATAAAGTGCTTTATTTATTTATTTTATTTTTTAAAAATTTTTTCCCGGTACGCGGGCCTCTCACTGCTGCGGCCTCTCCTGTCGCGGAGCACAGGCTCCGGACACGCAGGCTCAGCAGCCATGGCCCACGGGCCCAGCCGCTCCACGGCATGTGGGATCCTCCCGGACCAGGGCACGAACCCGCGTCCCCTGCATCGTCAGGCGGACTCTCAACCACTGCGCCACCAGGGAAGCCCTAAAGTGCTTTTTAATAGAGATATTCTACCTTATTAAAAAAATTTAAATCTCAAGGCAGGTATCAGTGTTTCATCTTAGACTCTTTTTTTTTCACATTGTCAGTCTTTCATTCTATGTATGTGGTTGATCATAATTCAGGTTTTCCTCTGGATCTCTTGCGCTGTGAAAGCCTTCTTGGGTTGGACCCTGCAACTTGCAGCAGAGTTCTAAACAAAAATTACACACTGCTTGTTTCCATGGCTCCTCTCACCAATGAAATCCGGCCTGTCAGCAGCTGCACCCCTCAGGTAAAGACTCACTGGGAAGCTCACTCTGCTGCCATTTCATCCTTCCTCATGGCGACTTGAAGGAGAGGTTTATCAGTCTTATTGTATTAATTCTCAATTTGTAGATAACCAGATATTAACATCATCAACTCAGAAAGCAGTTTTGTATTTTTTTGCTGTTGTAAAATGTTATGTTCAGTTTGTGAGGTATAATTGGTACATTTTATATATGTATTATCTATTGACTAGTGACACATTCAGTTAAAATTTTCTTCTTGAATGCAGGATTTTAAAGAAAATGTTTTTGGCTGCTCTGAGAAGGAAACCTGGATTACCTTGAGGGATAAGATAAATTTAATTAGGAAAAATGAAATATTTTGGAAGTGGGGCTGTGATGCTAAATAAGCTGAAAAGAAAAGATTATGCTTGAAAGCTAGAACTCTAGTTATCTGTAAAATCGTGAAAATGATTGCTGGTCTTTTACTTTTTAAAAATAGATCAGTTGCGTTTGTTTGTATACTTAGCAAGGCCATTGTGACATGTACCATTTTCAAAGAGTGAGCTTTGTGCTCTGTTCTTCAGTGCTACATCCTTCTTGGTTTCCTAGATGTGCTAGGTTTAATGGTGTAGAAGAAAGGAAGGGATTCTTGTACCAGGATGATTTTGTTGCCTGTGCTGATCTAGCTGCCTCAGTGCGCCCACTCCCCCCTTACCCCAGTTTTGTCCTCTGTTAAGCAGGAGTGATTGTAGATTTGCAGCCCCCCCCCCAAACACACGCGCGCGCACACACACACACACACACACACACACACTTCCTTCTGTTCTTTAACACAGCCTCTGGTCATAGTAGGAATCCATGAACTGAATGAATGGATGAATGGTAAGATGGATGGAAGGATACATAGTCCCTTTTGAGAAAAATTATTAATGATTGTAATAACTAACACTTTGATACAGAGCTTGTTATGTGCTGCCAGGTACTATTTTAAACCTTTAACAATGTCCTTAAGAGATAAGTATTTTGTTACCATGTTACAGATGAGCAAAATGAGGCACAAGAGCGCTTAAGTAACCTTAGGTGATAGGGCTGAGGGGATGAAGCCAAGATTCAGACTTAGGCCATCTACTCCAGAGTCCATTCTCTTAATTGCAGTGATAAGCCATGCTTTCTCAATTCCAGTGTAAGTTTGAAACTGTTTGAATGGATCCTTTAAAATTTATCTTCATAAAGATAATAGGAGTTAACACTTACATGAGGCATTAGCTTTAAGAATATACTTGGTCATTTGTGAAATTTGGCTTCTTTAGATAAATATTTACAACTTTATCTTACCTGTTTTATGATTTTAGCATATTGGACCAGCTATCCCAGAAGTCAGTTCTGTCTGGTTTAAACTGTACATTTACCATATCACCAGGCAAGGACCACCATCTCTTTTGCTGTCCAAAGGTACAAGACTTCGAAAACTGCCAGATATATTCCAGGTATGTTGAATGAGGTTTTTTTAAAAATCATTTTTAAGGACGATAGAAACTGGTAAGCAGTATCATAGATAACTTTCTTAATTTTCTTTGTTTGTTTCTAAATGCTATGCTGTGTTTTATTCATTTCTTTCCCATAGGGTTATGATCGATTACTAATAACTTCTTGGGGTCATGATCCTGGGGTTGTTCCTACATCAAATGTGCTCACGATGTTGAACGATGCCCTAACACATTCGGCAGTTTTGATTCAGGTACAGTTACCTTATTTGAAACAGTCAGTTTTGGATTTTTATTTTAAAGATCATAATTTGTCTAGCTTTCTGCTGAGTCGCAATCAGACATCAGTAATTTGACATTTGTAAAACTGAAATGTAAGGAAACAGAGATGTGTGTTTTAGTCTTGGCCTTTGTCTAGCAGCTTGGGAGTGGTGGAAACAGCAAAGGCTTTGAAGTTAGACCCAACCTTGAGTTTCAGCCTCATCTTTTGCTACCTGTGTGGCCCTATTTTTTTTAATAGTAGCCTTAGAATAGAGATGCAGTTCACATACCATATTCCCCAATTGAATTCAGTGATTCAGTGGTTTTAGAGTATTCACAGATGTCTACAGTCAGCACCATACTCAATTTTACAACATTTTTCTGGACCTTTAGTTCTCACTCCCCTATTCCACGTTCACCACCACCACCACCCCCCCCACACCGCCCCAGCAAGACTAATGTACTTGCTGTCTCCCTAGAATGCCTGCTTGGGGCATTTCAGATACATGGAATCACATAATATGTAGTCTTTTGTGACTAGCTTCTTTCCTGTTGTCAAGGTTCATCATGTAGCATGAGTACTGCATTCCTTTTTATGGCCAAATAATATCCCCTGTACGACGAAACACATTTTGTTTATCCGTTCATCAGTTGATGGACATTTGGATTGCTTCTACCTTTTGGCTATTACGAATAATAATAATCACTGTTATAAACATTTGTGTACAGGTTTTTGTGTGGATATGTTGTCATTACTTTTGAGTGTATCCCTAGGAGTGGAAATGCTGAGTCATATGGTAACTCTGTTTAACTATTTAAGGAACTGCACCATTTTACAGTCCCTCCAGCACTTGGTATTATCTGATTTTTTTATTGTAGCCACCCCAGCAGGTGTGAAGTGGTGTGTAACATTTTAGAGATACTCCTCTTATACTTAGTTTCCCATCTGCAAAATGGAGATGGTAATATCTACTGTGTAACAACAAAAAATAATAGTGACAGCTAATGCCAAGGTAAGCATTTTTAGCCTTAGGATTGTTGAGAGAATGAAATGAGAAGGTGTGTATGAAGTGTGTAGCACACTTTCTGGTATGTAATAGGCTCTTTGTAAAGATTTCATTAATTCATTGAACTAACAATTGTACTTGCCTTACAGAATTAGTAATTCTGTACTAATTAATGTGCATATACAAATAAGATGTGGTCCCTGTCTTCAAGAAACTTAAAGTCTGGTGGGAAAAGTTGCATAAGCAGTCACTTCCATTTTTTTGCTGAGTGCTAAAGAGAGTTATACAGTGCAAGCATTAAAGAGAAGTATCTTTTTAGCCTTGGAACAAGGACAAAGGCTTAGGGAAAGCTCCTTAGAGAAAATGAGACCCAGGCTAAATAGAAAAGGCTGATTTAGAGGAGAGCGAGGCCAGGCAGAGGGGTCAGCATGAATAAATCTCTGGGTAGAGATTTTTTTTTTCTTTTTCTTCATAACTATTTCCCTGGTGCCCAAAAATAGTGCCTGACTCGTAGAAGTTGCTCAGTGAGTGTTTGTTGAATAAATGAATAGGAATACGAAGTGGGAGCATGTGCTAGGGCCTATAAGCTGTTATGTAATTTTGAGGGGTGAGCTGAAGTATGATGGAATGGTGGTCAGAGATGAGTCTGGAGAAGTAGGCAGGCCCTGGACGGTAGTGGACCTTAACTGTCCCAATGTAGTGCTTAGACTTTCCCCTTTAGATTGATGGCAGCCAGTAAAGGGTGCTGAGCAGGGGATTAACATGGTCAGTTTTGATTTGGAAGATCAGCCTGAAGACTGTTGAGAATGGCTGGGTGGGAGAAGACAGGATTAGGATTCAGTGTTGGAGACCAGATAAGAGATGAGGACAGCCTAGGTCACGGAAGTGGTAATAAGAATGAAAAGGAAGAATTATTACAAATATAAAATAAATAGAATTGATCAGATGTCTGAGATGGCTGTGGGAAGAAGAAGAATGATTGCTGAGGTACTTGGCTTTTGAAAGTGGAAGAATGATGACAGCACACAGAGCCGGTTTATGGGGGCAGATGAGGTGGTATGTTTTGGGCCTGTGGGACATTTGGGTGGTGGAGATATTTAGGAGGTAATTGAAATTATTCTGAAATTCAAATGAGAGCTTGAACAGGAGAGATTGACTTGAGTGTCAGCATCAGCACGTGGATGGTAGTAGAAACCGTGAGACGATGCATTAGCCAGCCAGGGCAGACATGAAGTAGGGGTGAGGGGAGATACACAGTAGAGTGGGTTAGACATGGACTGAAGGGTCAGTCTGCCTGAATTCACATCTTGATTCCACCACTTATTGGCAATGTTGGGCAAGTTAAATAACCTCCTTGAACTTCAGTGACTTCACCTGCAAATTGGAGATGATAACAGTTCTTATCTTTATACGGTTGTTGAAAAATGACTGAAATGGATGATCTACGTAAAAATGCTTTAGACCATTGTTTAGCACGTCGGAAGATCTCAAAAAATGTTCGCTGTGGTGGTGGGAGAAGAGTAAGAGGAGTTTTAAAGTGTCGTTAAGGAGTTCTGCCTTTGCTAAAAAAGAATGCCTCTTTTATTAAATCTTATGGAAAAATTCACCTTGCTGGAACTTAAAACACAACAAAATTAAGATTTTGATTAAAACCATGCTTTTATAATAGCCATCTTGTTTAGGGTTGAAATCATAAATGTATCAGTGGAATAGAAGCAAGATGTCAGAAATATATTCAAGTTGTTATATGAACCAAATAAATGAATGTGATTTTTTTCCCTGAAATTATTTTTTTTCTTTTATGTCACGGTATCTTGAATTTGAATAAGGTATGGGTCTCTTTTAAAGGGAAAAAATGTATAGATCCCCAGTGTTAAATTTTCTATTATAACGATTTGAAATACATGTAAACATAAAATTAAATTCCTCATGCTTATCATTCTTACACAACTGCAAAGCCAAAGTGAATTTAGGAATTAAATATGAAAAACTAACAAAATTTAAATGAACAACACTAATTGAGTGTGATGGGTGAAAGTAAATTATTATTTGTAATGTGGGACTGGCGTGGTTAGACTCATAGATTTTTTTCAATTTAACTTTTGATAGTAAATTCACATGATTCAAAAATAAAACACTATTAAAAGATGCACAGAGAAAAGTATCACTGCCCTTCTAACACTCTACCCAGTGCCCACTCCCTAACTCTTCTCCAAATCAGACAACCACATTAGTTTTTGCTGTACCCTTCTAGAATTTCTTTTTTTGTGTGTGTGTGTGTGGTACGCGGGCCTCTCACTGTTGTGGCCTCTCCCGTTGCGGAGCACAGGCTCTGGACGCGCAGGCTCAGCGGCCATGGCTCACGGGCCCAGCCGCTCCGCGGCATGTGGGATCTTCCCGGACCGGCCCACAAACCCATGTCCCCTGCATCTGCAGGCGGACTTTCAACCACTGCGCCACCAGGGAAGCCCCTAGAATTTCTTTATGCATGTACAAGCGGTTACACACTGAGATGCCCCATGCTTTTTCCACTTAGCAGTTGGAACTTTCCATTTCACTTTGTAGAGAGCTTGCTCTTTTTTGCAGCTGCATTGAAAATACATACATTAATTTATTTAATCAGTCCCCTACTGACAGGCATTTTGGTTGTTTCCGATCGTATATAATTATGATGTTGCAGCAAGTAATTTTCAATATATGTCATTCGGTGCAGGGTTTTGAGATTTACATTCCTAATCCATGGCATGCCAGGTTATCATGGGGATCCTCCACCACTTTTCTCTCTCAGCGCTGCAGCTGACCCTTGTGTGAGTGCACTTGATCTCATTAAGGCTTCACTTGGCTGACACCAGATTTACCTGTTTTTTCATTAGCCCATACACTCAATTTGATACACATTGCCTTAATAGGTTAATATAGACTTCAGATTGTCTTTACTGAGCTGGAGAAAAATAGAAAATTGTTGAGAGCATTTTGATGGAGTATTAATGTGGAATACACCATCACGAGGCACAGTCTTGTTTATCGTTTGAGTGTCTACTATTGGAAATACAGGTTTCGCGTATACCTTTCAACTTGTGTTTTTTCGTGTTTAGGGACATGGTTTGCATGGGATAGGAGAAACTGTCCACATACCTTTCCCATTTGATGAGACAGAACTACGAGGAGGTACCTGAATTTTGAGTTGTATCCATTTGACTTCTTTATGATTAATCTTGTCCACAATTTGGTGGAAACATAGCAGGAAGTAAATTCTTAAAATTTTTAAGTTCTAGGGTCTTAAAACTATTCTGCTTTTAAAGAGTATTGGCAAAAGGTAGTTTTCTGTCATGTGCCTGTTCCTACAAAGAACTAATAGAATAAGACTCATTTAGGACCTAGGCCTAGAAGGAATACTAGTCTGTCTTGGCGATGAAGAGACTAAGTAGGTAGCTACGTAGATGGAAGACTAGGTTTTATGTATGTTGGGCCTTTTAGTTTCCTTTTATTGTTTATTTATTTGGAGGTTGGGGGAGAAGACAAGTCATAGGGAAGATTTTACGCTTAGAAAGTTGATTTTTTCCCCCCCAGTGTTACATACTGGTTTTTTTCAGGGGCTTTTATGGACACTAATGAACATTTCTATACTAACTTACAGTTTACAGAGAAGTTGCATGTATTTCCTGTTTCAGCATTTTTTTTTTACAATAACAAATTTTTTAAAAAAAACTTTTATTAATGGTCAATGTGTTTTGATTTAAGTTTGTGCTATAGTATTAGAAGCCCCAAATCTAGAGTCATTGTGTAGAGAAAATGAGAAAACACTAATTTACTTTTTAATTAATTAAAAATTTTTTTTACATTTTATTTTTCCTGTTAGAGAGGACTTGAGTGAATAGCAAAGTCTGAGCTAAATTTAGCGGGTTCGAATCAAGGGTGAAAAGCCTGTTTAATGTTATCTCTTTTTAGAATTGTGAGCTACAATACATTTGATGAAAGATGCCTGGAGAATTTCTATAAATGCAAAATCATTCTTCCTTTCGTTTAAATATACCTTTCCTCTGTTGAATATTAAGAAAGTATGTATATTCAAAAGAAAAATACTCTCTGATTAAAACTTACGTATATTTATATAGCACTTGTGTTTCCTGCTCCATGCAAAACTTTCATTCTCTAATCTGTTGTTCTTGTTCTTAGAATATTGCTTGGAATTTTAGAGAGCAGGGAATCGTTCAAGTAATTTAACTTAATTCATATAAGAACTTTTCTTCTAAAATGTTAGTCACTAATGACCCTCCTCGCCCAAAGCAGGGAAAAGGAAGAAGATTTTTATAAGTATTTTTTCTTTTCCACATGGCTAGGCTGCAAAAGGCTCACATTTGAAATTAAATGCTCTCTTTTGGCTGTTGTGAATAAATGTGTACAAAATTTGGAGAAGAGAGTTTTCTCTTCCAAAAAATAGCCCCTATTCAGAAATAAGTATTTCTCTGCAACTAAACTTCGCTAGTTAATTCTCTGATACTTTATAAATTCTATGGAAAAATGTATCGTTCACCAGAAGATACAGGATAGTGACAGCAGGATCTTAAAAATCACAAAATCTCAAGAACTGATTAAGAAATCTCTTGCCTTTGGAGATTACTGTGCGAATTCTAAAAAAGAGGAATATTCATATTTGGTTATAGAGCATCTTTCTCTTTTGTAAGTTCACATATTTGTGAGAACGAGCTGATATTTAAATAATTTGATTAGGGATATAATTTCAAGTACTTAGTTAGCTTTAGTTTCAATAAGAATACTTTTTACTTTTCTTAAATTAAAAAAAAATATGATGTGTATTTAATGCATTTCCTGGTAGAAACCCACTAAGTAAGTATTTGAGGCAGAATAGAACTACGAAGAGAAGGCTAGGGAATTTGCCACTGACTGGCCCTATTTGATTACTTAGCAGGTCAGTTGTTTTGCTACATCAGTTGCCTTCTGAAGTCTGTAAATATGTTGTATGTGTACAGCATCCTTTTTCATCCAGAGATATTTCTTCATTGGAATCAATCTTGATAAAATATAAAAGTAGTTCTAAGAATTGTTTAATAAGAAGAAAGTATATTTAAGTTTTTGGTGTTTTGTTGTAAAACTATTTACTTATAATGTGATGTCAACTCTTTGTTCTTAGAGTTTACGCGTGTCAATATGGGTGTTCATAAAGCATTGCAGATGTTAAGGAACAAAGTGGACTTGCAGCATTTTTGTGGATATGTCACCATGTTGAATGCTTCTAGCCAACTTGCAAACAGAAAACTCAGTGATGCTTCTGATGAGAGAGGTTAGCCACTAGCTGGGTTCTTTGAATTAAGATAATTGGTACTGAGTTTATCATAAGCTTAATATTTAAAAAGCATGGGTACCTTTGTGGGGATGTTGACTTATTTAATACTTAATGTTTTTCCACTGAAAGATGAGAAAATATTCTGTGACATCATTGGGACAAATATCAGTTGTTCAAATGGAGAAAATACTAAGAGCATAAGTAAAGAAGTGATGACCTGGGGTTGGAATACAGAATGGTTATTGGGTTTTAGCCCTTTACTGTCGTATTTATGTTTATAGGCTTTAAATTAAGTTCCTTTATGGGGTGATGGTTTCAAAACCTTAGTCTCTTTGTAAAATTATTTTCAAACTAGAATGAGTAGTTTTTCCCTTTCAGCTTTCCTCTTTCTATCAAGGCACCATTGTCTTGCTATGCAGGCCTTAAAAATCATATCTTTATCTCATCCTTCTCCTTTCCCACTCAACCCAGTTAGTTTCCAAGTTCTGTGAATTAGTCTTTAGAAATGTCTCTTATATCCATTTCTTTCCCCCTCTCTTTAATTCTCTGTAACTGCCATTCTAGTCTGAGTTTTGATACTTTATACATGTTTTATTGTGACCATTTCCTGCTTAGCCTTCCTGGCCTCATTCTCTTCTTTCTGTCTCCAGCCTGTCCTGCATATTGACAACAGCTAATTTTCCTTAGATACCTTTTTCTTTCTAATTTAAAAATGCATTTTCAAATCACCTTCTCATAGTTACTGATTGTTTCTGTTCTGGCATAATTTGGCTTGTATGTGGCTTTGGTTGCCATGATGTCACCTCTGGTCCACGACTCTAGGGAACCTTTTAATTCAAGTCTCTATCATTGATTGACTGTATTCGCTGAACCTCTTAGTTTGAAATCCTGAGAAAATATGATTGATTGCTAGCCATCCAGTGGATTGAATTAGTATCCACTCCTGGTCCATTTACCTTTGGCCAGAGGAGTTGGGTAACTTTCAACAGTTGACTGCCAGGTATCACAGGAGCATTTTTAGAGAAGAGGGCTGTGGGTTAGGCAGTCATTTCAATGAATGTCTACTGTAGCTGTCATGTTTTATTTCATTCATTCTATAAACATTTACAAAATACCTCCTTAGGTGTTGGAGATATTTCTGTTTTAAGTCCTAGGGAATAAAGACCTGGAAGGAGAGACAAGCAAGTGAATCAGCCTACTGTGTAGTGTTAAAAGACTGAGATATGGGGGTCTGCTTCATGAAGTGCTAAAGTAGGACAGAGAAGGCATATCCCAGCCCAGTTGAGCTATCAGAGAGGCCTCTTAGAGAAGGTAAAGTTTGAACTAAATTTTGAAAAGTGAGGAGTTCGCTACACACAGATGATTGTTGTTTATTTAGAGTGTAGCAACCTTTAGGCAGAAGGAATCAGGCAATAGAGTAGCTCATCTTGGCCAAAAGAAAGAGTTTGTTGGGCAGTAGTAGATGAGAGTAGAGAAGTAATATATGAGATCTAGAAGATCTTGGAGGATCTTTCATGCTGAAAGATACAGGGAGTCAAAAAAAATATTTTGAGAAGGAATGATGTAATCAGACTGCTTGTTTCTATGGGGATAGAAATGACTTTAGTAATTCTCTAAAAGGTCTAAACTTGTGTTCTGCCTTTTTAATCCTTTTTTTTTTTAGGTCAGGGCTTTACAAGCTCAGTACTATTTATGTTTGGAGCTGGATAATTCCTTGTTGTGGGGGGCTGTCCTGTGCACTGTTGGATGTTTAGGATCTCTAGGCATCAGTAGCATCCCTGTCCCCATTCATGGCAACCAAACCATGTCTTCGAACATTGCCAAATGTTTCTTGGGGGACAAAATTGTCCCCCTTTTAAGAACTACTGCTTTAGGCTAAAGACTGTTCATTGTTTTCCGTTGTCATTTCTGTTGCCTGAAGTCTTCTTTCATGTTAGGACTGACTTATTGACAACCTGTGCCAACTGCTAGAATCCTAATATTGTGTATGCCCTTTAATTATAAGGAGAACCTGATTTGGCTTCTGGCTCAGATGTGAATGGGAGTACAGAGTCATTTGAAATGGTCATTGAGGAAGCAACTATAGATTCAGCCACAAAGCAAAACTCTGGTAAGGCTTTAAAAATTATTTGCAATCTTGGACTAATTTCTGAGGTTTGACTCTTTTGTTAAGTCACTTGGATATCGTTTGTCTGCTCTTATTATAATGGACTTTTTCATAAGTATTTTCTAGGAAAGAATTTTGTATATTTTAGAATAATAAAGTTAGTTAAAATATTATAAAACTATGATCTGAGAATAAAAATGTTTTATTTTTCCTATGTTGATTCTCTCATCTTGTAGATGTCCTGCACTACTTTTTTTTTTTTTTTTTTTTGGTAAAAGACCACTTTGAGCATCTGTTGAAAGCTGTAGGCCTTCTTCCCAGAAGCATGTACATACTCAAAAAACATTCTTTCCTGTTTCAGAGATCCACTGATCCCCTCTCTGAGTCTTCTCCCCTGCTAAGCCCTTTGGTGGATGTCAGTAGGGGGTGGGAAGAATCTATGAAAATTTCTGGAGCTCAGTTAAGAAACCCTGGTTGGTCATAATATATATAAATATATATATGATTAATAACTTTATATATCCTTTTGTAGTTGCCACAACAGAGGCAGATTGGGTTCCTCTCGAGCTGTGCTTTGGAATTCCACTGTTTAGTTCTGAATTAAATCAGAAAGTGTGCCGAAAAATTGCTACACATGGCCTTTGCAGAAGAGAGAGGTGAGGGCTTATGTTTGTTGTCATCTTTTCATCTATGAGACTTCTTAAGCTCTCAATATTAGTTGCTATATCATACATTGTCTTATTTCACACATGATCATAGTATTTGCCTTGTGCTTATTTGTTGATTGAATAAAAATGGCTAGTTTAAGGGTTTGCTATGTATTTTAAAATTAAAGTTCAGTACCTCAGAAATTAGGCACATGCAAGTTTTTTGGACACATGTTTTGGTTAATTATATTTACTTAGTTACCCAGATTGGGCGAGAGTACGGTTAAAATGGGCATGCTTATATGACTGTATGAACCTAGTTTTTTTTATTTTTTGCGGTACGCGGGCCTCTCACTGTTGTGGCCTCTCCCGTTGCGGAGCACAGGCTCCGGACGCGCAGGCCCAGCGGCCATGGCTCATGGGCCCAGCCGCTCCGCGGCATGTGGGATCTTCCCGGACCGGGGCACAAACCCGTGTCCCCTGCATCGGCAGGCAGACTCTCAACCACTGCGCCACCAGGGAAGCCCTGAACCTAGTTTTTTTTAATATGTAAATATCAATAGAAATTCTCTTTCTTAACATACACTCAAGTTATGTTAATAGTGATTATCTCCTATAATGGAATTATGGCTGACTTTCTAAATTTTCTTCAGTTTCCACATTTTCTAAAATGAGCACATATTATCAGAAATGATATGTAGGTTTTATCTCATATGCCAACTCTGATCCATTGGGAATGGCTGCTAAGAGTCAGCGTTGTAAAGGTTCTGAGACTGTCTGGTTTAGCCAAAAAGAATATCATTGAATCTGATTGTCATGGTGGGTGGCTTGGAGAGATGATATCCACAGATCTTGACATCTTTATTTAGGAAAACAAAGTTGGATAATAATTAATTTAATTGGCTCAATGTAGCTTATATCAGAAAATTAAAAGTACTTAACTGACAATTTTAATAGCTATCCTGAAAATAAAATAACATACATGAATAAAAAAAGAAATACTATGTAGTTTTAATGATCGCCACTATAATTGTTAGCAATTTTTACATATTTGAAAAATGTGTACCTAAATTTTTTTTTTTTTTTTTTTTTGGCGGTACGCGGGCCTCTCACTGTTGTGGCCTCTCTCGTTGCGGAGCACAGGCTCTGGATGCGCAGGCTCAGCGGCCATGGCTCATGGGCCTAGCTGCTCCACGGCATGTGGGACCTTCCCAGACCGGGGCATGAACCCGTGTCCCCTGTATCGGCAGGCAGACTCTCAACCACTGCGCCACCAAGGAAGCCCTGTACCTAAATTTTTATTTTAGAAGTTTTCTTGTATTTAACATTTGTATTTCGTAGTAGCTTAAACTTTTAACAATAATTTTCCAATTTTGGTTATGCGTGATGTTTTATTTCGAAATGGTCTTTTTATGCACTGTTACTCTGTATTATTAAAAGAAGCAGAAATTTCATTGACGGGAACCATTGAAATTGTTTTTTAAAAATTTGTATGTAATTAACCAAGATGTATATACATATATAAATGTGTTTAAATTGTTAAAATTAAACTCTTGTGTGAGATATTAGTTTTTGTCATATTTGTTTTAAACTTTTCCCCTTTTTTTCAGCCTTCAGAACCTCTTACATTCCAGTAGAAAACTGTCTCTACAAGTCCTTAACTTTGTTCACTCATTCCAGGTAACAAAAACCAAAAAAATCCAAATGGTATTTGCATAGGGCTTTTATAGTATGCAAAACACTTCCAGGTTTGTTCTGAGTCTCCACAGCAGTAAGACATGAAATAAGCATTATTTCATGCTTATTTATGCATTTTAATTTATAAACAAAGATGCTGAAATTCAGGAAGTTAACTGACTTATACATGATTTCAGTGGCCAGGTGTTTAGGAAGCTTGGACTGTTTGTTCTTTGCTGGTGCTTCATTAAACGGAAATGTGTTAAGCATCTACCATGGGCCATGCACCATGCTAGGTGCTGGTTCTTGGGTCAGTACACTTCCATTAATAACTGCAGTGATTCTCCATTGCTGAGAGGGGGTTGTCTGTTATGGTAGTGAATGCCAGTGCTCTAGACCTTTTATCTTCCCCCCAAGGAAAGAAAGGATACTCTAGACTTGATTTGTAGGTAAACTTTTAGAATGGAATATTTTTGTTTGGTATATCTGTTCTAACATTATGAAATCAGTATTTTGGAGTTTGGTTTCATTCATTCTTTCAATAAATGATTGAGTCGACTCTATGCCAGACCCTTTACCAGGTGCTGGGGAAACAATGATGTCTAAGACACTAATGGAGCTTAAGTGTTGTATGAGACCATAGTCGAGTAAACATCGAAATATGTGAAGCAATTACAGATTTCAGTAAGTGCTTTGAAGGAGCCAGGCTCCTTCAAATCTGATGGAATCCAAAGGTAGACCTAATTTAAATACATAGAGATGATGCATAAGCTGAAACCTAAAGGATGGGAAAGAGTATTCCAGGCCGAGGTTAGTAGGTGCAAAAGTTCTGTGTCAGGAAGGCACTCGGCCTGCAAGGAAACGAGAAGGCCAGTGTGGCAGAAGCCTCGTGAAAGAGGGATGATGGGAGGAGGTGAGGTTGAAGAAGAACGGAGAGCCTTCTAGAGTATGTTAAAGAATATGTATTTTATGCTGAGTGCAAAGAGAAACTGTTAAAGACTTTTAACAGAGAATGACATTATTTTTAATTGACTCTTTTAAAAGATTAGTTACTGTTTAGAGAATAGATTAAAAACAGACAAGCACAGAAACAAGGTAAGTTCGGAGACTGCTCTAATAGCCCAAGTAAGAGGTGTTGGTGGCCGAACACCCTTTTTAGTTTAAAAAAAATTTGCATGTATCCATAATAAAGGTTTGTTTATTACATGTATATACTGTTAAACATGTAATAATATAATAAATTATGTATATTATAAAGGATACACAAAACCAGGAATTTTATCGGATGCAATAAGTAGATACAGGATTTAAAAAATTTTCATGGTACTGCACCCCACTTTGGAGTGAGTACCCCACTTTGGAGACCACTGGCCTAGACTACGGTGGTGGCTATGGTGAGTGAGTCAAGTAAACTCATTTGGGATGCACGTTGGAGGGAGACTGATGGAACATGGTGATTAAATGTGAGGAAGGATTGAGGCTGTGATGAGGAAGGGAAGGATAAAGAATAATTTTCCTATTTCTTGACTAGTTTGAGTAGGGGAGGCTGGGGAGGAACCAGTGGGGGAAAATTTGAGAGTTTGCTTATGGACATGCTAAGTGTGGAATTTATGGTGAAACATCCAAGAACAGATGTTGGATAGGTGGAGGTTTGAGCATGGAGTTCTGGGGAGAAGTCTGCTGAATGTGTGAATCTGAGAGCCCTGGGAGTGGATGGATTGTTCTGTTGCTTAATGTTGTGTGAGGGTTTTTGTCTAAGAATTAACTTTTTCTTATCCCATATTCTCATAGCGTGTTATTTCTGTTTATTTCAAAGCACTTGTCATCATCTGAGTGTATTAGTCATTTCTGCACGTTAATACCTATCATTGATTATTTTGGGTTTGTGAGGTACAACCTTGCATCTCCTATAGTGCTTTGCCATTCCATAAACATTTCTTAGGTAATCAAGGTCTCTATTTCTCATTAGCTACATGAAGTGGTTTGGTAAAGTGTTGAATAGAATTTTTTTTCTCTTGTTTCTTGATCTTTTAGGAAGGTGCTTCAACACTGGATATTCACACTGAGGCCAGTTTTCCAAGTTTGCTTTCACAGTCATCCTGTGCTGACATGGGAGTCCCACTTCCTGCAAAGAACTTAATATTTAAAGATGGCATCTTAACAGAGTGGAGTGGACGTTCACCTTCCTCACTTCTTATTGCTAATCTCCATTTGCAATAATTTGGTTACATCATTTGTTGCTCACACTTTCTGCCATTTTTCTTTCTTAACATTAGCTTTATATTGCCAGCCACTAAAAAGCATCCTGCTGCTGCAGTGCAGTTCATGCTTAACTGATGTTAAAGTTAAAGTTTGGGGAACATGTTCATGTTTTCTGAAGTTTTCCTCATTATTGCACCTCCTAAAGCAAAGAAGAGCTTTTTAGCAGTCTGCACTGTATTTTTTACCTTGAGACAATCTGCGTTTCTTTTATAAAACTGAGGATATACTTTATAGGCTTTATGATGACTGTTATGTTTATAAGCAGTCACTATGAATATTGCAGTGGTAATTTTATATGTTAGTTTATCAAACATAAATCTTGTTTAGTTTTATATTTTGTTACCTACTCTTTAGGGGATCGTGGGAAGAGGTAGAACTCTTCCTCTGAAAAGGCTTCTTGGTATTTAAAGTAGCAAAACTATAAAATGGTAAACATCCATTATTGAGAGGTGATCTGATGGGGCATTAAGAATTGCTGTGGATGTTTGTAAATTATGTGTATCGGTTGAACATTGTTGAAGGTATGTAAATCAGCATAGTTATGTATGGCTTAACCTTGATTTAGAAGGTCTTAACTCAGACTATGACTATACATTGACATCTCATAAGAAGCTTTGGAAAACATTCTATTTTTAAACAACATTTATATGTGGACTTCAGTTGTCGCTCATTTTGGGCTTTATATTTTCATAGAGTCTTTATGGAAAAATAGAATTTATTTTCCACTCTTGTAGCTGTGGCTGCTGCACGTTTTCTCCCTGATTTATTTTTTGTTTAGTAGCTCTACCCATGAATGTTATGGAATTGGATTTGATGTTTTCAAACCAAGGATTTTGATTTCAGCTTAGAATTACATATTAGAGGCATTAAGGCTATGTCTTCTGATCAGAACACTTTAGTGGTAAACCTACTGTGAGGACATAAGCAATCCGGATCTTAAGTTTATGTGACTAGTTTTAGAGGAAATGATAAAGAAAAATTGAGTAATTTCAAAATGTTTCTTGAGTCATTGTTTCTTTTAGTATCTCAAATGTTGAATAGAATAATTGGAATCACTTTTTAGATTTTACAAGTTACCTTCCTTGGGAAGTTTGTGCAGTGTTATATAGTTTAGTTTAGCTCTTCTCATAGGATAATGGTTTGCTAGTTTAAAACTAACCAAACTAACTGGTCAAACAACATATATCTAAAATATTTAAAGCATTAGAAAATTTGGGAAGGTTAAACCTAAACATTTTTGCTGATAATTTTTGTTATTTATAGAACTGACATTTGTTTATTTAACATACTTCTGGAAGTATGTGTCTTTCTTCAAACTGTTAACATAACCATGCATTCAGTACTGTCGCCTCCCTATTGAATATTTTGGAGCAGGTTACCTGTGGCACAGTCAGTGCTGTGTTTGGGTAAATGCAGTAATGTTTAGTATTCTACTTTGTCTTAATATGAGGTAGAAACCAAGTGTATGTTATAAATGTTTGTGTATAAAAGGAAAAATACTAATATTAAAATAATTTCTTATAACTGTGAATCACTCATTTATTTTTCCAATAATTGATATTGTACATTCCTAGTGCTGTTAGGTATATATGTAACTTCTACAGTTTTTCAACTGAAAGTTGTAAGTATTTCATTTGATCAGGGCTCTTTAATCTCATTTTCATTTGCTTTGTTCAGATTAACTGTAGTTATTTTATTTATTTCTGTTATTAACAAGCTTAGCCTACGGTAATGACATGTACACTAATAAAGCATTGAATGTTTGTAGTTGTTGGTAGTGAACCCAGTTGTTGGTGAATTTAAAACTTAAAATATGGGAGTGATTTGCTGCTATATTTCCTTTGAGAGCTAACAGAGGAGGAAATAGAACCTAATAAATGATCATGAATTTTAGGGAAAGTACTGAAAAAACATGTAGTCAACTCCGGTTTCTCATGTGAATGAGGAAAGATTCTGATTCCCAGGTGAAGACCTCTCATACTTGTAAGGATGGAGAATCTGCATTTTTAAAGCTGTTATTAGCAAAATGTGAAAACCACTTTTATGCTTTACTTTGTGAATTTGGCTTTGTTTCATTCATACATTAACTCATGTAAAGATGCATCTCTTAAATCTTGTGTTGATCCTATTCAACAAAAAGGTAATAAATACAGAATTTATTATTTGCCAAAGAAAATTTGTGAAAGAATTTTTATCCAGTTTTTCTGCAAATGTTTAAAGCAATTTCATTTGGCTTTATGCTGCCTCCCCTCTTTTCTGCCCTTAAAGTAGCTTAAACCATTGGCAAACTTCAGAAACCAAGAGAAAAAAAGAAATATAAAAAAGGACATAGAGTTTAGTATGGTACAATTTCACCTATCACATATGTCTAAAGAAATGTAACTTTATGTTGTTAAAAAAATATATGATCGTTTGATTTTCTTGATTCCTTTTTTTCTTTTAAAGTGTGTAATCAGATACTTTATTTGTTTTTTGGGGGAGAATATTGGTTTCTTTTAGTTGTTTCCAGTTTTCTTTGCCATTTGTGTTTCTCTTTTATGTTCAGTGTTTCAAATACGGTTTGTAGTTAAAGATTTTAAAATACCAAAACTGTAACTGAGCACCGTGGATTTTTTTCTGATATGCTGTTAATATTATACAGTGAAATGTATAAAGTGTTGTCAATTTGATTATTGACACATATAATATGTTTACAAATAAACTGTGGTGTTGGTCAAGTTGCTGTGAAAATGTGTATAATCTTCTGTAAGCCCCTTCCTTAATTTTAAATACAGGCATGCTTTCAGTGCTGACATTTTCCTATACTTTAAAAAAGTATTTTTTATTTTATAATAATATTTTTATTTTATAATAATTTTAGATTAGCAGAAAAATTGCAAAGGTGGTCCGGAGATATTCCCTATATCCTTCCATGAGCTTCCACTAATGTTTACAACTTATGTAAACTATGGCACATCTGTCAAAACTCAGAAATTAACATTGGTACAATAGTATTTACTAAACTATAGACTTCATTTGGTTTTCACCCATTTTCCTCTCATGTTCTCCTGTTCCAGGACCCCGTCCAGGATTCCACGTTGCATTTATTTACTCATCACTGCCGCCTTGGTCTTCACCGATCTGTGACAGTTTCTCAGTCTTTCATGACCATGACACTGTGAAGAGCACTAGTTGGTGATTTGGTAGGATGTCCCTCAACATGGGTATGTCTGGTGTTTTATCATGATTAAACTTGAGGTTGTGCTTTATCAGGAAGGATATAGCACAGCGGTCCTGTGCCCTTCCACACTGTATTATATCATGGGGTACATAATGTTAATAGGCATTATTGGTGATGTTCCTTCATTGGTTAAGGTGGTGTCTGCTAGGTTTTTCCACTGTAAAGTACCATTTTTCCCACTTTCCATACTCTTTTTTTTTTTTGAAGTGAATTACTAAGTCTAGTCCACACTCAAAGGGAAGGAGTAATATCTATATATATTCTCTACAAATTTTCTTAAAGATTTGTTCCTTTCCCCTATTTATTTGATCATTTATTTATATTAGTATGCAATCATGGCTATTTATTTTATACTTTGGGTTAAAATCCAGTAGAGTTGTTATTTATTTTGTTGTGCAAATTGTTTTAGCTTTGCCTATTGGGAACTCTTTGAAGTTGGCTCCTAAATCCTTCTGGTGTACCCTCGTCTTTTTTTTTTTTTTTTTTTTTTTGCCCATAGTCTTACTTTATAGCACTGCAGGTATTATCTGGATGCCAGCCCTAGAATTAGCCTATTTCTCCAAGGAACCCTGGTTCCTTTCATTGCAGAATGGTACTTAGAAACCAAGATTGTGGTTTAGGTGTGCTTGCTGCCACTGCATCTACAACTTCCCAGTGAAATGACCTAAGAGATATAAATATGTATACTAACAAATATATAGGTACACATCTCTATAATTATTTTTAGATCCATCTATCTGTATGTATATTAAACTGATTCTCATCTAGCACTACAAGGTTCATTCTAGTTATGCCTCTTTGCTTGTTCATAACTTCTTTCTCTGAGGGTGAGAAACCTGGCTCTTTTTATCTACAATTTATTTGCTTATTTGTTCAACCCTAGAATACTTATAAAGTGGTTTCAGAATAGTTAACGTTGTACCCCTGTGAGAAACAAATTGACCAACTAGGGTATAGTGTTTAAGTACTTTGTTTTGTCTTTAGCCTTATAGTATTCACTCATTTTCCAAAGTAACTTAGTTCAGCTCATTTTATTCCCCACTCCCTTCATTGAAGTTATGTCATACATTTGTAAAACAGATTTATTTGTCACACTCTGAATTCCATCTGGGATCTCTCAACATCCATGCTGATTTTTCACTAGGAAAATTTACTCTGCGTCGTCTTTGACAAACGCAGTCATGTGTCCACTGTCTCAGTACTATACAGAACGGTTCAATCACCCTAAAAATTCCCCTTTGTACTCAACCCCTCACCTCACCCCTCACAACCACTTATCTGTTCCATTCCTATAATTTTGCTTTTCCCAGAATGTCATACACATGGTGGAATTGTACAATTTGTAGCCTTTGCGTCTAGCCTCTTTTGCATAGCAAAATGCATTTTAAATTCATACACGTTGTGTGAATCAATAGGTCTGTTTTTTCTATTGCTGAGTATTTCATTGTATGGATGTATTAAGATTTATCATTTAACATTCATGTTCAGGTTTTAATACAAACAATTCATTTTGCTTGGGTAAATACCGACGAGTGGGATTGCTGAGTCATTGGTAAGTGTGTATTTAACTTTATAAAAACTGCCAAACTGTCTTCCAAAGTGAGTGACTGTGCCATTTTGCATTCCCACCAGCAATGAATGAGGGTTCCCACTGCAATGGTATCTCATTGTAGTTGAAATAACTAATTTTCCCAGTGAAAAATGATGTTGGGCATCTTTTCATGCGCTTATTTGCCATTCATATATCTTCTTTGGTGAGGTATCTGTTCGGATTTGTTGCTCATATTTTAAAAACTAGGTGTTAACTGAGTTTTAAGAGTTCAGTAAGTATTTGAGTACACGTCTTTTATCAGATACGTGTTTTGCAGATATTTTTTCCCAGTCTAGCTTGTCTTTTCATTCTCTTAATGTCTTTTAAAGTAAAGAACAAAAGTTTTTAATTTTGACAATGTCTGGTTTCTTGGTTTGGGTTTTTTTTTTTTAATGGATTGTGCTTTTGATGCTGTTATCAAAAAACTCATCACCAAACCCAAGGTGCAGAGTTTTCATTTTCTTCTGAAAGTTTTATAGTTTTATGTTTAGGTCTTTGACCCATTTGAGCTAATTTTAATATGTGGTATTTTAATATGCGGTATGAGATACATGTTTATATTTTCTTCACTGAATTGCCATGACACCTTTGCAAAAATCAGTTGATGATCCTATAGAGACAAAGTAGATCAGTAGTTGCCTGGGGTGGAAATGGGGGGGTGGTGACTGCAAATGGGTATAAGGCATCTTCTTGGAGTGCTGGAAATGGAAAATTGGATTGCGGTGATTGATGGTGTGCAACTCTTAAGTTTACCCAAAAAAATTGCATTGTACACTTAAATCAAGTAAATTTTATCATATGTAAATTACACTTCAGTAAAGTGGTTTGAAAAAATCAATTGGCATTTTTTTGTGTGCATCTATTTCTGGGCTCTCAGTTCTGTTTCATTGATCAATGTGTCTGTCCTTTTAATACCATGCTGAAATTGGATCCTGTTAGTCATCCAACTTTGTTGTTTTTAGAATTGATTTTGGCTCTTTTAGTTCCTTTGCCTTTCCATATAAATTTTAGAAACAGCTTTTCAGCATCTACACACAAGCCTGCAAAGATTTTAATCAAAATTATATTGAATCTATAGATCAAATGGAGGAGGATTGATATCCTAACAAATATCTCTCCATTTATTTATAACTTCTTTGATTTTTGTTGGTCACTCTTTTGCAGGTTTCTTTTTTTTTTCTTTTTTGAAAGGTTTTGAACTACAAATTAAATTTCTTTAATAGCTCTATTCCTATTAGCTATTTCTTCTTGAGTGAGTTTTGGTAGTTTGTGTCTTTCGAGGAATTGGTCTGTCTCCTCTAGATTACTGAGTTTATGGGCATTTATTTTTCATAGTGTACTCTTACTGTTCTTTTATTTAGTGGGATTAGAATAGGAAGATAAAAAGATGAAGTGAGATAAATCCCAAAGAGAAAGTGGCTAAGAATGATCCAGAACAGATGAAAGATGGGAATCCAGAGATACAGGAATCCAGTGCATAGTATATATATCAATAATGTTCATCAGTAATGAACTCAGAAAACAATTCAATTACATCATCAAAGTACTTGGAGAAAATGACTGTTGACCTAACAATTGTGAATCTGGCAAAACTATCTTTCAGGAACAAATGTGAAAAAGACATTTTCAAATATAAAAAACCAAGTTTATCATTAGACTAACCTCAAAAAAAAATTCAAATAAGTTTTTCCACAAGGCATGTCTGTTATATGAGAAGGAATGCTGAGCAAAGATGTTGATTAATCTTAAACTTCTTTTCTGAATGAAAATAATATGATATTTAATTTGGGAAAGTAAAGAAATAGGGCTAAAATCCTAAAAAATAAAGTCATGTGAGTCAGGAGAAGATTACATAGAGTTAAAGCACTCTAAGCTCATATTGTTCAGAGTGTGAATAATATTCTTTCATCTGTACATTCAGTACTAATTGTACATTTACTATCATGTCTACTGATACTGTTTTAGTAAAGGGGCGGATCAGTGAATAAGACAAATTCTGGTCTTCATGGAGTTTACATTGTAGTTAGTGGAGACAGTAAGCAAAGTAAGTAAATTGTATAGCAGGTTAGAAGGTGATAATTGCTGTGGGGAAAAAAAATGGTGAGAAGGATGGGAAACACTAGGAATTGGAATTACACTTTATCAGTAGCTGGCCAGAGAAGACCTCAATGAGACGGTGACATTTAAGCAAAGACTTAAAGAGAATGTGGGCCATGTAGACATCTGGGGAAGAGTGTTCCAGGGAGAGGAAACAGTATGCAAAGGCTCACAGGTAGAAGCATGCCTGGCATGTCCAAGGAACTTCAAGATGTGATGAGACTGGGGTAAAGGGAGCTGGAGTAAATTGTGTTGGATAGATAATGGTGGCAGTCTGCTTTGAAATGGTTTGTTGATTTTGTATGTTTTGCTCATGAGAAAAAAGTATGAATGGCTTTCATTTTCCAAGCAGGCATCTGCTGAATCCCAGACAGGACAGTCAAGTCAAAACCGACCTTTAGGCCATTCCTGCTCTCTGTCTTTTGAACACCATTGAAAATCCAGAATGCCAAAAGGGCACAGCTGCCGGATTAAACTTTTAGCTTCATCTCTTAGTGTTTTTATTGCTGGTGTTTAAAAAATCACCGTCCAGGTCTCTGGAGTGTTGGCATTAGGACCCAGGCAAAGCGCAGAAGTTGTGTTGAAAGCTCAAGAGTCCGGACTGCTGAGGACCTGAGTTGTTTCAGTAGCTTCTGTTAATATTTGTTTGCAGCCTTTTCTCTTCCGGTGGGTGGCAGTATTTCACTTTTGAATCCTCCTTTCTCTGAGGGAATTAACTTGCATGAGGACAGCACAGAGTAAGCACCTCTTCACCCATCACCCCCAGTCCTGTTAACTGTGGGTTGAGTTCGTTTGGAAAACTACTCGGAAAACTGGAGGACTTACTCCTACAGGTTGATTATGAATAAATTTCCAGAGAAGGTATCTCACTGCAGGAGCGTCTGACTCAGCCCGGGCATTACAGAGTGAGAACAGAAGGGTGGATCTGGGGCTTAGAGACAACAGTCAGCCTGGTGGTGGCAGGGGTGTTACTGAGCCTCAAAGATGAACACTTATTCCATCATTTTTTAAATTCATTTAAGAAAATGTTTCAGATGTATTTGATTTCTATTGCTATGTATTAATTACCAAAAAAGTAGTGGCTTAAAACAACATCCATTTATTTATCCCCCCTCTGGGGGTCTGCAGTCCTAGCATGGCGTGGCTGGGTTCTCTGCTCAAGAGTCCCAGGTGCAGAGTCAGGGTGGCAGGAGTCCTCCTCTGGGGCTCCGGGCCTCCGCTAAGCTCACACAGTTATGGCAGGGTTCAGATCCTTGCCCTCCCTGTTTCCTTGACCATCTGCCTGCCATCTGGAGCTACTTGCAGCTCCTAAAGCCTGCCTGCTTTCCCAGACACAGTCCCCTTCTAGCTCTAAAGCCCTGGGGAATCTTTCCTGTGTTGAATCCTTCTAACCCTGTGACTCTCTGACTTCCCTGTCTGACCTCCAGACCGGATTGAAAGCTTCCTGTGCTTAGGTCAGGCCCCAGATCTCCTATTTTACCTTAACTGCATCTGCAAAAATGTGAGCAGATAAGGTAGGGGGTCCCCAGAGAAGGAGAAACAGGCATGGATTGCTTGACATAAGAGAAGCCATTTTTGGCCTAAGCCATTTTGTGATCTAAGCCTGGCCACAATGCTTATCCTTGAACAGGTGTCAGTAATAATGATCTTAAGAGAACAAAAGGGCAAACTTATCAGGCAAGAGAAGTAACAATAGCAAAGATAATGTAACGGTGGTGAAGACTCCCAGTGAAGACTCCCAGTTCTGTTTCAATAGTAAAGATTAGCCTGAAGCCTCAACCACCAGAACTGGAACCTAAGGGATCATGTTGACCTTTTCTAACCCTCCTGACTTCAATCAACTACAGCTTGGACTCTGTCCATTGCCCAAGCCCATTCATGAATATGCTCGTACCTTTAGCTTAAAACGTTCCCAATTTTGCTACTCTAGGAGACACTGCTTTGAGAAAGATTCTCAGTGTTTTCCTTACTTGCTGCAAATGATAAGTCCTTTCTTCTGTTGCTCTTTGGCTTGGTTGTGTCCTTTGGCTTGACACCCACCAAGAGGCGAACCCAGTTTTCAGGTAACATTTTGACCTGCCCTGACAGTGGGCTGAGCATACTTCTGGGGCTGAGGATACATTTAGGGAGAGAGACATCGGTACTTGGGGTGGGAAGGCAGCAGAGTTCACAGGAGCTGAGGCTGCAGGTGGCCTTAGGGTCGGCCAAGGGAATATCACCGGGGCTTGTGACACTGGGTTTGTCTGGGGAAAAGTGTGCTGTGATTTTCACTTGGCGCTTGCACAGGGCCCCCTGGTTGGGAGCTTCATGAGAGGGAGTGTCCTGGGCTATGTCTACAAGTTGGCTGTCTCCTTGGTCTGCCCTGGATTAAACCAAGTCATGCTTGGAGCGGCAGACCCTGTCCACAACCCATGGTCTACCCTTCTGGTGGTCCCCCTTCTTTGCCAGTGTGTTCATGGAGGCACTTGGGGAAGGGATCTCGGCATGAGTTAGCCCCTACTCCAACCCAAGGGAGTCGATCGTGACTGATCTAAATTGGTTTGATCATGTCACCTCTGTCCTTTAATTGGTCTAAGAGTGGCCATGTGATCCAGTTCTGGCTGATGAAATATTAGGGAAGGTCTGCTGGGGAGGGCACCCCTCCCGAAGGACAAGCAAAGCCTTGTGAGTGAGAAGATTTTTGTCCCTCCCCTTCTTCCCATCTGGAACTTGGATGTAATGTCTGGAGGTGCAGCAGCCTTCTTATGACCGTGAGTGTCAAGCATACAACAAAAACCAACAAGTAAGGATGGTAGTGCAGAAAATAGAGCCAGGATCACTGGTATTATCCTTAAGCAGCTGAACCAATGTCAGCAACTTCTGGATTCTGTGTTACGTGACAAAAATTACCCCCATTTAAGTCATTCTGAATTAGATTATTATTTGCAGTGAAAGTATTTTTTTAAAGTACAAATTAGGAAATAAAGAATTATAGCACATAAACTCTTAAAATTAAAAAAATTAAAACTTATTTTAACTTAGGTCCATCATTATTTAATTACTATAATCTAATTTTAGATATACATATATAATTTAAAATTATACTTGTAATTAATTATGTTAATATAGTTTAATTTAATATAAATTAAACTTATTATTCACTATTCAAGGAAATAGTCCAACCCATTACCTATTTCATACCTAGACATCAGCCTCTGGTAGAGCATTTCCAGCTCTTGGACATGGCTGTGGCTAAGTTACATTTCGAAAATCTGACAGCAGAAGTGCTATGGGGTGGGCACCAAACAACGAGTAGAAAACATGAGCTGAGCACTTACTATGTATAAGACATGTGCCGGCGGCTCTGCAGGCATTATTTCATCCTCGTGATGATCATACAGAATCAACAGTACCATGATTATCTCTATTTTGCAGGAGGCACACCTAAGTTCAGGAGTGCTACGTACAGAAAGTAAGAGGTGAAGCTGGGCAACATGATATCTGCTACAGGAAGAGGCCAGACCGTCTCAGGGTCCATTCTGTGGCTGAAGGTCCTGTAGGAGTTTGAATAGAGAGGAATGGTGAGAAGTGAGTCATCTTATGCAAAACTCAAAGACTGGGCCAGAGCAGGCAGGGCCATAGTCACAGGGTGAACGTGGTCAGTTTTCTACACAACAGCATCATTTGTCATACTGTTGATTTGAATTTTATAGATTATTTGTATACACGTTGACTATAAAACTCTATGAGATTTAGAGGCATAAGAATTCGCTGCCCACATATTTAAGTAACATTACACTAAAAAATCGTTTTCATGAACAGTAAGAGTCTGAAAGACTTTTTCCTTTTGAAAGGGAATGTGGACATGAATTACTCAAGTGTGAGAAATGAGCTAGCGGAGAGAGATGGAGGCGGGGCGGGGGTGGGAGGAACATGTTAGGCAAAGGAAGAGCCAATGAAAAGCTTCAAAATGAGGGGGAACGTACATTGTTCAGAGGTCAACCAGCGACTCGGGCAGCATTCAGGCACGGATTTTAGAGCATTCCCTCTCTGGTTCTCTTCTTCTGGGGAATTCTTCCCTCCCTTTTCAGCAGCTGTTGTTGAACTGAATCCTATCCTCTGATTCTCCAGTAAATATGTGGGTTTTTAAAATGGTAGCTGTGCTTTGTAGAACTTAATTGGGGCATGTCTTCAATTAAAAAGCCATGAAAATTCATCCAGGGCTTTCCCTTCTCCTGAATTTCAACCTCTCCACCTTCGGCCAGTTTTGGGTCACTTAGCAGTG
The DNA here is from genome assembly GCF_949987515.2 of Delphinus delphis. Classification (NCBI taxonomy): domain Eukaryota; kingdom Metazoa; phylum Chordata; class Mammalia; order Artiodactyla; family Delphinidae; genus Delphinus; species Delphinus delphis. The sequence goes on from NC_082699.1 coordinate 65,197,270, forward strand.
CTCCAAGGCAGTTTCTTTTTTTTTTTTTTTTTTAAATTTTTATTTGTTACCTTGTTACCAAATGCCTGGTTTCATTGTTTAGATACAACTGAAGTGATTGATTGACAATGTGTATAGTCACGATTGTTCTCTTACACTAGCCTTATTTTACGATTTTTAATATCTGAATTATTCTACACAGACCTAGATTATCCATCAAGCATTGATTTACAATGTTGTGTTAGTTTATGCTGTACAGCAAAGTGAATACATGTATCAACTCTTTTTTTAGATTCTTTCCCCATATGGGTCATTACAGAGTATGGAGTAGAGTTCCTGTGCTATACAGTAGGTTCTTATTAGTTATCTATTTTATGTATAGTGTGAGCAGATTGTTCTTTGAGCTCTTGGAAGGTAAGCGTGATCTTACTCATTCTAACATTGTGTAGTCTCACTGAGGGTCTCACTCATGATTGGTGGTCAAAATATATGTGTTGAGTTGATTTGAACACCGTAGAGTGTTGTGAAAGCAAAAAAGATGATAAGCCCTGTTTCTGAAAAGGGAATATATGAAATCAGAAGTATGAGTCTCTTAGAGAAGGGAATCGCATTTAGTTACAGGGAAAACGAAGTAAATCACTTGGATCTATAAGTATTTTGTTTCTTGAGGTTCTATGTTTTATGTTCTTTCTCTGGACTTTCGAGATCACTGAAGGGACCCAGGGGGGCTGCACAAAGAACGTACCTTATAAATTAATCAGCTTGAGACAAAGTTCTTGTAATTAAACTCAACCATGGCCTTTTTTTTTAAAATCATTTTCTCCTTTATGTTTCCTGACATTTTCTATAAAGAGATAAAGATTCTCTTGTCAAATTGGTTTTTTTTTTTCAGAGTCTATCTCTTATCCCTCTGAAATGTAAACTTTTATGCTTAATGGATAATCTAGGTCTGTGGAGATTAATTCAGATAAGAAAACTCGTAAAACAAGGCTAGTGTAAGAACGGTCGTGACTATATTCTCCCCATTGTCAATCACTTCAGTTGCATCTAAACAATGAAACTGGGCATTTGGTAACAAGGTAACAATAATGAACTAGTTTTCTTTTTTTACTTTTTTTTTTTTTTCTGTTTAGAGTTAAGTCATTTGTTTTTTGTGCTTAATAAAACCTCTGGTCTTCAAGAGAGAGATTTATAATTGCTGCCTTATCCTGCAGACGTTTTCAACAAATTTATATGAAAGTGTTTTGGACAGTTTCTAAGTGTAAACATATTGCCAGTTGTCATTCATCTGCAGTACTCAAAACATGCTGATTTTGTATTTGTCTGGCTTCTGTCATAGCAGCTGCAAGAAAGAAAATAAAAAAATCTGATGCTTGTGGTTCAACCATAGAAGGGGCTGACTGGACGAATATAAAACAGCCAGTGAAAAAGTTAGGCATTTAGTGTTTTTCTAAGACTCATAATGAAAACAAAGCAGCAATACCAGTACAGACTCTGGTTGTCATGGTGATGATTTTGACAATTTTTTCAAATCTAAAACATACAGAAGCCTAGGAACTGCCTCACAAGACACGTGATCCAAGGACGCCAGGCTCTCTGAGGCAGTGAAATTTATGTTTAGGAATTTTGGTTCAGGTGAGACAAGTCTTGTTTCTGTTTGCACCACTGTTCCTGAATCTCCATGTGTTCACCCACTGGAAACCTGTCCTTTTGGGTTTTTTTTTTGAATGGAGTTTTCATGACACAAGCATGATTGATTAAATCTTTGGTCATTGGTGGTTAAATGCAATCTCCAGCCCCTCTTCCCTCCCAGGAGGTGGGGGGCCGGCAGTGTGAGGAGACTGAAAGTTCTCTAATCACATGAATGCCTCCCCTGGCCACCAGCCCCCATCCTTAGGTGACCTAGAGGCTTTCCCAAAAATTACCTCATTAACATAACAAAAGACCTTTATCACTCTCATCGGTTAGAAAATTCCAAGGATCTTAGGAGCTCTGTGCCAGAAAACGACCTGATCAGAATGAAGAAAGTGCAGCGATAAGAGTCTATAAAAGGCACCAGTTGTGCCTTAGTTCTCCTTTCACATTTTTGTTTGTATTTTTATAAAAGCCCTGTTCATTCTTTTCACCAAATTTAAACCAGGACCCAGGGCCGTTTCTACCAGAAGACGAAATTTTACTCCCCACACATTTCTCTCCTCCTATTCTTCTTGGCAAATTCTAGAAGTAGGTTTGCCAGATTGAGCAAATAAAAATACAAGGTGTCCAGTTAGGTTTGCTTTTAAATAGATAACAGTTTTTTCTTGTAAAAGTATACATTCCATTTATCTGAAACTCAGACGTCATGTTATCCTATCCAATAAACTTTTTCTTTGCGGGCAGTGAATGACCTGATTTTGTTTGGGAATCTACCCTTTCTTAGGTGGATTTACTTCGGAAGTCAATCCTGATTGGGCTAAGTGAACCGTAGTAGTTCCATTCTCCACAGAGACTGGTTTAAACATGGTATATGGTTCAATTCTTGACAGTGTGATTTGAGAACAAACCTACTGGTGTAGAGATTCTGGGAAAGGCTTCTTTGCTAGTTGAATAAAACACATAAGAAGAGCTGGCCTCTCTCATTCCTCTGGATTTTGTCCTGTCTAAATGTGACACCTGCAACCGTGGCAGCCATCTTGAGACCATGAGGGCAGCTAGACTGTGGGACAAAGGTAACTTTTTGAAGACGGCAGAGCGGAGAATTGGGAAGAACCTGGATCTCTAAGTCACTGATCCACTGAATTAGTTAAGCCTGAAGATACCTGACCTTGGAACTTCTTACTTGATGAGATAAAATTTCCTTATTGGGAGTTCCCCAGTGGTCTAGTGGTTAGGATTCGGCACTTTCAGTGGCCCGGGTTCAATCCCTGGTGGTTGGGGAACTGAGATCCTGCAAGCTGCATGGTGCAACCAAAAAAAAAAAAAATCCTATTGTTTAAGGCATTTTGATTTGAGTTTTCTATTACATGTAACCCAGAGCACCCTAAATGATAAATTATTCATTAGACCAGAAAACTGAAGCTCAAATAGGTGAGATAAGTTACCCAATGTCTCCAAACAAGGAATTACTGGGGGTTAAATTTGCCCACAGGGCTGTCCGACTTCTCTCTGTTATACCAGTTCAACCATTTCCTTATAGTTTGACTTTGGACAAATTCTACCACTTCTCTGAACTTTGACTTCCTTGCCTGTAAAGTAGGGATGTACCTCTTCCCTCACTGTGATGCATTAAAGATTGAAAGAAATAGTGTAAACAGAAAGGTCTGCTTGAAGATGCCTAGTAAATTTCCTCCTTTCTTGCCCAGTTTGTGCTTTTATTCTTAGGAATATTCCTTTACTCCTTACTGTGAGAGGAGATGAATAGTCTTCTCATTTTAAAAAGGGCTGGCATTGGGCTTCCCTGGTGGCGCAGTGGTTGAGAATCTGCCTGCCGATGCAGGGGACACGGATTCGAGCCCTGGTCTGGGAGGATCCCACATGCCGCGGAGCAACTAGGCCCGTGAGCCACAACTACTGAGCCTGCGCGTCTGGAGCCTGTGCTCCGCAACAAGAGAGGCCGCGACAGTGAGAGGCCCGCGCACCGCAATGAAGAGTGGCCCCCGCTCGCTGCAACTAGAGAAAGCCCTCGCACAGAAACGAAGACCCAACACAGCCAAAATAAATAAATAAATTACTAAACTCCTACCCCCAACATCATCTTTAAAAAAAAAAAAAAAAAAGGCTGCCATAATTTAAGGACTTATAAAAAATAAGTAAACTTTCCCATTCCATGGAATTACTTAGACCCTGGGGTGTCTCACTGTTCATCGCACTTAATGAAGCTCATCAACTCAGTGAGTTCTTCAGACTATGGGGATCACTCACAAATATGTCCCCATGCTGAGCGTTTCCTTCCATCTTGTTACGGCTTTTCAGTCCAGCCATCACTCATCTCTAGTTTTCACACTGTGGATGACAATCACAGTGGCGAATAGTGCCCACCTGCAGCCTAGAGGTAATGGTCCTTGGAACCATATATATACATTTTTTTTAAACAACAAAAATTTATTTTCTTATCGTCCTGGAGACCAGAAGTTGTAAATCAAGGTTTCGGCAGGGCCGTGGTCCCTCCAGAGGTTCTAGGGGAGAATCCTTCCTTGCCTTTCACCGTTTCGGGTGGCTCCAAGCAGTTCCTTGGCTCGTAGCTACATCACTCCAGTCTGTGCCTCCATCTTCGTGTGGCCTTCACCTCTGTGTGTCTCTCGTAAGGACACTGGTCAGAACCGTACTTAACTAAAGACAGAGGCTGGGACATCAGTTTTGAAGATACTGGCTAAGTGACCTTGGACAGGTTGCTTAATCATTCTGAGCTTCACTTTTCCTTATCAAGAAAATGGGAATAATAAGACTTAACCTCACAGACTGACGCAAGGATTACACAAGGTAAAGTGAGAGCTTCTGATGCCTAGAAAGTGAACAGAACATTGTCACTTTCAGTAAGTCCTACCAAACATACACAGCTCAACATTCTGTTAATATCACCTCTGCAGCAGCAGCGTCAACTACCTAACTATTCCTTTTCACAAAAAAAAAAAAAAATCATAAAGAAGGGTTTTAGCTTTTCAATCACACATCATTCCTCTTTAGAGATTGAGCAGTAATCAAATTTCCAGACCTTGTGTGTCCTGCAGGGGCATGAATCGGTCACAACTCAAACAGATCCTCCAGCAGCTTGCTGGCCCCTCACCAGCATCGCCAGTTTGAATAAAAACAGGAAAACCTCTGGGACTCTCCAAAATCCCATCTTTGGCGTTTGAGTTAACTCGAAACCTGGGCATGTGATTATATTCCCTCCGACGTAGCCCCCTCTAAATTAACTTACCCCAGTTGAGATCACTCAGTCCATTTCAAAGGTTAAGAAAAAATGACAAATTGTTTTCCTAGAATCGATATAAAATGTGCTTCTGATGAGACGTTACGGAAGATAGACTAAAAGAATCCTGGCTAGTCACTCAGTATAGATTCTCTTACCCCTAAATCATTGCTCCAGCTGGACTGTATTTATGGAAGAGCCCCTCAACCCTTCCCTCTCTCTGCCCTCTTTATGAAATCAGAAGACTCAAATACAGTGTGTGTGTGTGATCTAAAATAAACATTCGCCAAACCCCAGGAAACTCTTGCACTCTTTCTGAACTACTGCCCCCCTCCAGAGGTAACTAGTATTCTGACCTCTATTACTTTGCCTTTTTGTATCTTTGAACTTCACATACATGGAATCATGCAGTTTGTACTCTTTTGTATTTGGTTTCTTTTGCTCATCAATATGTTTGTTAGAAATGATCCACATTTTTGCTTGTAGTCATAGTTCTTGTTTTGTTTTGTAAATAGAATTTATTAGTGGTTTTAAGATCACAGCAAAATTTAGTAGCTGGTACAGAGGAGCCCCATATACCCCCTGCCCCCCTCCCATCCCACGCATAGCTTCCCCCATAATCCACATCCCCCCTCAGACTGGTATTTTGTTACAATTGTCATGTAGCACAATGGTTTTCAATCAGGGCAGTACTGTTCTCTTAGGGACCACGCAGATGGAAAAGTGTGGTGCTGTCTTAATTGTGACAATCACTGGCTCACTACTGGGCAGGCAGTGGGCAGGGGCCAGGAATGGTAAAGGTCCTGGATTGTGCAGTGCAGTCCCATGAGAGAACAGCTAGCTCAGACTGTTCATTTACAGGGGAGTTAAAGCCCAGGCGGAAAGATGCTTGTCTGAGATGACCTGGGAGAGGACACTGGCCCCAGGGTCCTCACTTCTCCAACACAAGATGCAGCAGTTAAGAGCAGGGGCTCTGGAGTCAGGTAACCTGGATTCAAATCCATAGTACATTGTGTTCTGTTTGTGTGACACTGCGCTAATTATTCATCTAAGCTTCCATTTCTTCATCTGTAAAATGGGAGTAAGCTTAGTATTTGCCTTGTAGAGTAGTTTTTTGAGGGTAAAAATGAATTAATTTACCAGCAGAGTGCTCAGAACAGCACTGGTACAAGGGCAATGCTCCTTAAATGTTGGGTGTTACTATTTCTCACAATATTTGCATGTGGCTGTTTTTGTGAAGATGGCTAGTATTTTCCTTTTTTAAAAAATAGTTTTAATGCAGTATAATGTATTTATTAAAAAGCTCACATATCATAAGTGTGCAGATTAATGAATTTCTGCCAACTGGACCGATCCTCATAACCAGCATCCTGATTAATACATGGGGCATCGCCGGTACCCACGCAGCCCTTTCTGCTCCCTGCTTGTCACGACTCCCTGCAGAGTAAACCATGATTCTAACAGCATAGATTCTTTTACGCCCATTTCTTACTTTATATAACAGAATCATATAACGTGTACTTTTTATGTGTGTCTGGCTTCATTCACTCCCGGTTATATGTGTGAGTTCCGTCCCTCCCTCTTCCCCCTCCCCCGTCTCTCTCTCTTTGTTTATTGGAAAGGGATAAAGTGCCAGGCCAGGGGGAAAATACATGGGTGGGTGACTTAATAGGAATTTTTAAAAAGGAAAATATGCTACTTAGATTAATTAATGGGATTTGGTGAACTTTGCTGCCTTATTAAAATCCTGACACGGAAGAATCCCAAGTGTGGTAAGAAGAGCCAATTAGTGATTTGGGCTTTGAGGAAGGGATACAAGAAAGAGAGTAATGATAAATAAAAATGTACTTAGCATCTATTCCGGGGCAATGAGTCAAAGCAGGCCAGTTGCTAGCGGAGATAGCTGTTCACCAGAGCCCTTTCTAGAATTTGTCTCCCAGTGATTTTATTTATCATAACTGATGTTCATTTCTTTATATAATGAAAACACATTCTAAGTACAAGATGTTTTCCATTCCCAGAAAAATGATCTGTGCTGCCTGCAAACATTTTGTGAGGTGGCCCCAAGTCAGCCCACTACTTCTTTCCCCAAGCACACCGCCCTGCAGACTTGTTGGCATGTTTGTGCAATACATAAGTAAAAGTCTGTTGATTTCATGTTCATCTTCATTTTTATACTCCCGTAGGAGTCATTGTCTGCTTAATTGCAGGATATAGAGGTAATCATTTTTCTCTATCTTTCACCAGAGCTGCAAAACAAATTCTGAGCTAATGGTTCCACGAGGCAGGAAGTCATCAGAGAGTTGCCAGGCATTTCAAGAGCGGTGTAATAGGAAGAAATAAAGAGCATAGCCTTACAGAGAGATTCATAAGTGATTTAATCAACACTTCACACAGGGAGGGAGAGTTGCCAGCTGTTACCTGCCAGCTGAGCCTGAGTGATGCAGTTACAATTAGATCCAATTTATGGCAGAGTTGGGATTGCTTCTAGGTGGGATTGAATGGAGTTCAATGTGACTAAGATAGAGTAATAGGGGGGAATATTTTTCTTAAAGAAACAATGAAGGAAGTTGCTGTTGGAGAAGGTCTGAAAGTAGAAAAAGCAAAGGTTTGGACAAGTTTCTTCTTCACTTTTACAAGAATGAATTTATTTTATTGTCAGTAGAATCAGACATTTTTAGAATTCTTAATAATTGCCTATATAGGATCTCCCTTGTTTCCTGTACACACCCATGGCTTTAACCGTCACCTGTATGTATATATCCAGATGTTGGTTGGGCATCTTCATCAGGATGTCCTGCCATCATCTCGCAGGTAGTTAAGTCCAAAGGTGAGCTCACCATTTCTATCCCTTTTCTCTCAAATCCGTTTGCCGCTGTATTATTTGACTTGATAAATGGCACTCCCCAGTCCCTCAAGCTCACGCTCCACACCTGGAAGTCAACTCACTCTCCTTTCTCTCTTTCTTCTCACTTATTCCATTGTTGACAAATCTTGCAATTCTACCTTCTAAATACCTCTTAAGTCCAACCCTTCATCCTTTCAATTCTCATTACCACTAGAGAATTTTGATTCCTTTCTATTTCTTAACCAGTAGTCTTCCAAGTAGTCATCTGGTCTCCAGTCTCCCTTCTCATCAATCTACCCTGAACATTGATGTCATGGCAAAGAATATCAAAAGCATATCTGAGTCTAACAATGTATAGAGAAAATTATACACAGTGACAAAGTGGCATTTATTCTGGGTATGCACGGCTGGTTCATGAATCAAACATCAGTCTGTGTACTCCACCACATCAACAGGCTGAAGAAGAAAAACCATATGATCCTACCAAATTGATGCAAAAAAAAGAAAAGAATTTGACAAAATCCAACCTCAATTCATGATAAAAACTAAGAATAGAGGGGAACATCCTCAGCTTGATATGGAACATCTGCAAAAACCCTACAGTTAACTTCATCCTTAATGGTGAGAGACTGGACACTTCCCCTTAAGCCTGGCAGCAAAGCAAGGAATGTCCTCGCTCATGACTCCTGTTCAACAGTACTGCAAAGTCTAGCTAGTGGAGTACAAGAAAAAAATATAAAGTATACTGTTCGGAAAGTTTTACTTCCAGTAAAATGCAGAACTATAAAGTTTCTAGAAGAAAAATCTATGTGACTTTGGCTTTGGTGATGAGTTTTTAGAAAAGACCAAAAAAGTGTGATATGTAAGAGAAAAATTGTTGAAACCATTTTCGGATCACCTTCCCTGACCCCAAGATACTCTTCTTCATTCCTTGAAGATTTGGGTCCTGGCTCTCTCCATCCCTGCTTCTCATAATGCCTGATGAATTTCACCATCCACATGGACGATTCTGCAGTATCTGACCTCTCCGTCTCCTGCCCTTTTCTCTTCCAATGATCTTGTCCTCTGCTCTACCTCAGCATCCCATTCCCAGGGTCATATCCTGATTTTATCAGTATCCATAATTGCATCCCCTCTGTATCTTATTCCATTCTGAAGGCTCTACCTTCAGAATATATCCAGAAGCTAATCATGTTCCCCACCTCTGTCACTGCCATTCTGACCCAAGCCACTATTGTCACCTGTCTTAGTAGGTTTCACTGCTGTCCTCCCATGTTCTTCTCTGTAATCTCGTCTCCATTCAGAATCCAGAGTGATTCTTGAAAAATGTAGGTCAAATCATGTCCCTCTGCTTCTCAAAGTCCTCCAGTGGCTATTTCACTCAGAGTAAAAGCCCAAAATGTTCAGTGTTCTACAAGACCCTCCATAGTCCAGCCCCATCAGCTCTCTGGCTCCAAATCAAGCCACCTTTCCCTGTCTCTATGCCAACCACACTCCCCTCCTTGCTCCTATCGAACATACCAAGTAAGCGCCCACCTCGGGGCCTTTGCACATGCTGTTTCCTCTTCCCAAATTATCTTCATTGCTATTTCCTAGATTTCTGTATGGCTTGCTTCCTCTCTTCCTCAGGTTTGTTTATTTATTTTTAATTTTTTTAGCAATTTTATTTGTATAAGTACAGAATTACATATATATACATATATATATACACACACATATATATGTGTGTGTGTGTGTATATATATATATATATATTTTTTTTTTTTTTTGGTCATGCTGTGCATCGTGTGGGATCTTAGTTCCCCAACCGGGATTGAACCCGTGACCCCTACAATGGAAATGGGGAGTCTTAACCACTGGACTACCAGGGAAGTCCCAGATTTATTTAAATATCACCTTTTCAGGACTTGCCTGGTGGTGCAGTGGTTAAGAATCTGCCTGCCAATGCAGGGGACCTGGGTTCGAACCCTGGTCCAGGAAGATCCCACATGCCACAGAGTAACTACTGAGCCTGCACTCTAGAGCCTGCGAGCCTCAACTACTGAACCCACATGCCACAACTACTGAAGCCCGCGCACCTAGAGCCTGTGCTCTGCAACGAGAAGCCACCACAATGGGAAGCCTGCGCACTTCAGTGAAGAGTAGCCCCTGCTCACCACAACTAGAGAAAGCCCACGTGCAGCAATGAAGACCCAGTGCAGCCAAAAATCAATCAATAAAAATAGAGTGTATAAATATTTTTTCAGATAGTCTTTCCTTAACCAACTTCTACTCCATCACTCTCTATTCCCTTTACACTGATTTTATTTTTTCGATAGTGCTTATCAGCAGATGTAGAGATGTAGGTTTTAAAAATTTTTTTAAATTAAAGTATAGTTGATGTACAATATTGTGTTAGTTTCAGGTGTACAGCAAAGTGATTCAGTTATATATATTTATATATATGTATTTTAAAGATTATTTTCTATTACAGGTTATTATAATAACCTTGTAAGATGTTGAATATATCTTGTGCTGTACAGTAAATCCTTCTTGCTTCTCTATTTTATGTAGAGATAATTAATGGCAGTGACAGAGGTGGGGAACATGATTAGCTTCTGGATATATTCTGAAGGTAGAGCCTGCAGAATGGAATAAGATACAGAGGGGATGCAATTATGGATACTGATAAAATCAGGATGTGACCCTGGGAATAGGATGCTGAGGTAGAGCAGAGGACAAGATCATTGGAAGAGAAAAGGGCAGGAGACGGAGAGGTCAGATACTGCAGAATGGTCCATGTGGATGGTGAAATCATCAGGCATTATGAGAAGCAGGGATGGAGAGAGTGATGGTAAGCCAGGACCTGAATCTTCAATTAATCCCATACTCCTAATTTATCCCTCCCCCACCTTCCCCTTTGGTAACCGTAAGTTTGTTTTCTGTGTCTGTGTGTCTGTTCTGTTTTGTATATAGATTTATTTGTATTATTTTTTAGATGCCACATGTAAGTGATATCAAATAATATTTGTCTTTGTCTGACTTACTTCACTAAGTATGATATTCTCTAGATCTATCCATGTTGCTGCAAATGGCAATATTCTTTTTTATGCCTGAGTTATATTCCATATTATATATATATTCCATATATATATATATAATCACATCTTCTTAAGCCAGTCGCTACTGATGGGCACTTGGGTTGTTTCTTTCTTGGCTATTGTAAATAGTGCTGCTATGAACATTGAGGCACATATATCTTTTTGAATTAGAGTTTTTGTCTTTTTCGGATATATACCCAGGAGTTGTTTATACCCAGGGTCATATGGTAGCTCTATTTTTAGTTCTTTAAGGAACCTCCATACTGTTTGCAATAGTGGCTTAAGTATGTGTTTTTGATATTTCTTCCCCAACCAGAATATAAGCTGCACGAGGGCAGGGACTTTGTCTTTTTGTTCACTGATTTAGCCTTAAGAATCTAGAAGAGTCCTTGCTAATGTTTGTATGGACGGAAGTTCTGTGTATCCTTTAGGACTCAGATTACATGTCACTTTCTAGGGAATATTTAACCAACCCTACGTCCCCTAGGAGCTTAGGATGGGTTGGCCATTCCTTCCTCTCTGCTCCCAAGTGCCCTACGCTCAGGGCTTTGTAACAGCATATTGGTCTTTCTGTCCCAGCCCCTCCCAACCCCTGCCCCCCGCCCCCAGTACTGATTTGTAAGACTTTCTTAAGTATGGACCAATTCTTCCTTCTCCTGCTTATAGCCCTGGTACCTACCACAACACTTGGCACATAGAAATGCTGACTGAGGGACAAAATGATGTAATTTATGTGAAAGCACTTTGCGTACACTCACCCAAGAGTCATGCTTTCACATAATTTTTAATTATAGTTGATTTATTGGACTTGTCTGGAATTGCTAGCCTTCTTTTTGTTCACTGCCATGAGTTTATCCAACCTCTGTCTATTTAGCGCATTTTTCCATATCTCAGTTCCTCTGTGCTCCCAAAATAGCAATATAATTTTCTCTGATTGATGCTGTTTCTCTGTATAAAATGGTGAAGGTGCTGGGTTCACATACCTGAGCTCTCTGGCTCAGGTGGGTTTCAGAAGGACTCTTGAGAGTTCAGTTCAGCTGGACGTGCTTGGTATCAAATGAGATGAAGTGGGGAGAAATAGCAAAGCGCTTTGGAATAGCAGGCATGATAAGGGCCATTGTCATGCTGCTGCTGTGATAGGCAGTTTCTAGACCTGTTCTGTGAGTGTGCTCACTGGTAGCCTCATCTTGTTCGAAACTAAATTGCTCAGGATTTGAATTAGCATGTTAATAAGATTGTTCCAATGACAGAAAACTCTATCACATATTATGCAAAAAATCCTCTAGCATATGCATGTGAAAAAAGCCTCCTATGATTTTGTTTTCTTTACCTGTCCCTGCAAAGAAAATGGAATTATTATCTGTAGTAAGATTGATTCTTTCCTAAAAAAGTTGTTACCATTATGAAAAAGAATTACCAGACATAATAGAGGCTGACAAACTATTATTATTATTGTTGTTGTTTTGCTTAAGCACATTTATCATTATAAGTATAAGAAAGAGAGAGAGAGCTCTGCATAAATCTTTTTGGTATTGTAAAGAATCTGTCTAATGCTCTAATTGTTTTAACCTATTTTATTATTTTTTTTTTTAAATAAAGTGGAGGGTGTCCTTAAATCAGGTTTAAGATTGTTGACCTGTCTTGTGTCAGTTTCCCAGAGAGAGCAAGTCTTAGAATTAAAAACAGCTGGGAGAATGGCGGGGTGGGGATACGGTAACATTATATGTTCCAGAAGGGGAAAGATGAAAGACAGGAAGAAGCTGGCTGTGCTGAAGACTGCTGAGAATTAGAGCAGGGGAACTTAGGGGACCCACTGGTAGCATTTTGCTCCCAAATGTGCTTTTTAACTCTTTAATGACCAAGGATAGCTGGAGTTCCTAGAGTCAAAGTCATAAGGAGAACCTGGAGCAGTGTTTGGATGGGAATAAGTTAAATACAGGACAATGGAGCAAGACCTGGATTTCATCATTATGGCCCAAGCTCCTACCCACCGCCTCCCAGAGAGCCACCATCCTCCCCTGCAATGTTTCCTGACTTCTTTTATGTATTTATTTATTTGGTTGCGCCAGGTCTTAGTTGTGGCAGGCAGGCTCCTTAGTTGTGGCATGTGGGCTCCTTAGTTGTGGCATGCATGTGGGATCTAGTTCCCCAATCGAACCCAAGCCCCTTGCACTGGGAGCGCAGACTCTTATCCACTGCACCACCAGGGAAGTCCCAATGTTTCCTGACTTCTGTCCTTGGGACAGAGATCCTGGGAGAGGCACGGGGTAGGAGCCACATCTCAGGACCCCACCCTGAGTGCTTAATTCCAGGCCCTGCCCGCACTAGCTATGTGACTGTAAGTTTCTTCATCCATCAGGCTTATTCTGGGGATAAACAAGTTAATATTTGTGAAACATTTAGAATAGTGCTTGGCGCATAGCAAAAACTATGTGTGTGTTAAATAAATTACTTTTTTTTTTTGCTTTGTCCAAATACTTTTTTCCTATTTCTTTCCTATAAAGGTTTACATGTAACTGTATCTGTTTTAAAAGGAAACTTTATGTTACTAATGAAAATGGAAAATGTGTTTTTAAAAAGAAAGTAACTAAAAATAAAAATGAGGAAAACAAAACAATGTTAAATTCTAGCTATGTTCTGTGCCCTGTGTCAGGCTCTGAGCTTGAGGCCTCCTTCTTTCTGTTAAAAAGTGAGATTTGTCAAGGCTTGGTCATTAAAGATACAGTAGCACCAAAATGAGACTTTCCCTTTGTTGTAATCACAAGGATCAAGGAAGAAAGTTAGTTATAATAATTTTATTATAAGTTTCAATAATGTATAATTTCACCTAAAATAATCTCAGGACCACCAGGGACACACACACACACACACACACACACACACACACTCTCTCTCTCTCTCTCTCTCTCTCTCTCTCTCTCTCTCTCTCTCTTTCTCTCTCTCTCTCTCTCTCTCTCTGTCTCTCAAATATGTATTTGGAAAAATGGAGGTTTAACCTCATTTCTCTCCTGCCTTGGCCACTTGTAAATTGCTTCATGTTTCCCAGCTCTGCGGGAAGCACATATTGTTGGTTGTCACTTGGGTTTTCCAGATGCTCTCCCTCATGGGATGCTGCTTCTCCTTCGTGGGTGCCAGTGGAAGTTAAAGGCTACTGTGGGGCAGGCTGTACTTCTCTTTATTATGCTGTCCTTCTACCCATCACTACGTTGCCACCAAGACCAGGGGTATATCAGACTCTGCTGAAGCATATGTGAGTCTGACCTGGCTCCTTTGGCTGTCAAGGACAGCCCTGACACAACTGGTGAAAGTTCAATATGGCCTAAGGATTAGGTCATGGTAATTCCCTTTCTATCTGTCTTTTCTGTATGTCTTATACATATTAACTCATTTTCTTTTCACAACAACCCCATGAGTTAGTAAATATTAATTTACAGATAAGGCAGCTGAGGCTCAGAGAGGTTAAGTAACTTGCCCAAGATCACACAGCTAGTAAGTAGGTAGCAGAGCTGGGATTGTCCAGATTCTAGACTCTGGGATTTTGTCACTGCACCGTACTGCCTCTCAATAAACAAACAAACAATAAACAAATAAGATAAGTACATTGTGGATCAGAGACTGACCTATGCTAACGAAGAAGACCAAAGCTGGGCATGTAGGGGGCTGGCTTTTGATTGAAATGAGGTGGTCAGGGACAACCTCACTGAGCAAGTGAGGATTTGAACCGAGGCCCGATGGGGCTGAGGGAGGAGCCTTGAAAAATCATTCATTTCACTCCTGAAATCAATCTTAGAAAACTTAACGGGATGTATTAGCTCTGGTCTTGCCCATTGCTCAGCTCAATGTAATAAGATATGCAGAATCAAATTTACAAAGAACATTATTGATGTTTGGTGCTGGGAAATAGACGTGAGAAGATCAGAGCAAACAGGATGAGGATAAGGGTAGATTCTTAGAATTCTCGATGCCTGGTTCAAAGTGAGGGCAGGGTTACACCACACACAGTGTAGGCTCCTGGGGGCGCCGTTCACAGAGTAAGGGTTCCAGGGCCAAACAGAAAGCTGGGACGAAGTGAGAGAGTGTCATGGACATACATACACTACCAAACGTAAGGTAGACAGCTAGTGGGAAGCAGCTGCATAGCACAGGGAGATCAGCTTGGTGCTTTGTGACCACCTAGAGGGGTGAGATGGAGGGTGGGAGGGAGGGAGACACAAGAGGGAGGCGATATGGGGACATATGTATATGTATAGCTGATTCACTTTGTTATACAGCAGAAACTAACACACCATTGTAAAGCAATTATGCTCCAATAAAGATGTTAAAAAAAAAAAAAAGGGCTTGTTCTGGAGGCAGCAGCTCTAGAAAGAGCAAGTGCTGTCCTGGGAGGGGGAAGGCAAGGGGTGTGGGCACAGAGCATCGTCCTAGGTGGTGGCAAATGAGAGAAGCCAGCCAAGGGTACCACGGAGAGCTGGGGGACTGTGGGTAAAAAAGGGGAGCATGCTCAGTTCAAAGGCCTCCAGATTCCAGTTCTAACAACAACTCTCACCTTTGTGTGTTATTCCTTCCAAGTAGGATTTTAAGTCCTTTTTGAAGCAAAGGTACTTAGGTGTTGTATATGCTGCTAATTTGAACATCTGAGAAAGTCTGGCTTCTTTCTTCTGCTCTGCAGAAAGGTAAAATCAAGCCGAACACATGGAATTTTTTTTTTCATTATTGTGGTTACATATTGTGTTATTCACGAGAACTCTGAAACTGTGCTGATTTGACTCTTCTGCAAGGAATCTGCCTTTCTGCTTTGAACCTGGAAAGATTTTTGGAAGGATGTGTCCTGGTAGTGGTTTGTAACTTGTCTTTTTTGCCTGAACAGTCATGAGTCTCTCATTTTTAAATTTCTGTTTTTTTCTTTTATCTTGATGTCTTTCCCTCCTTCCCCATTTTGCTTTTGAATATTGCTCTGATTTGCTTTTCCTTTTTAAAGACATAAATTATATTCATGGTTCTCACTGTGTAAAATAGTATCTGTATTAGGTAGAAAATAATGGCTTTAAACACTATCTATCTGCTGATGACTTTCAAGTTTATGTCTCCAATCCCAGCCATTCCCTGAGCTCTGGGGTCAAGAGAAGTTGGAAATCTTAAATGTTGTCAATGAAGTAGATAAAACAACAACCACGGTAACATCATGTGATCCAAACCTATCGAAATCTAGTCTGCAGAGGATGATTTATATAAAGATGTAGAGGGAGAAAGATGCAAGCCACGCTTGGGGAAAAAGCACTGCTGGAAAGTATGTGGATGTGAGTGGTTGCAAGTCGGGGGCAATAAGAAAAAGAGCTGGGTAGAGCTGGATCTCCCAAGACCTGAATATACTTGTAGGAGTTCAGATCTTATTCTGGGCTGTGGGGAGCCTGTGATTATGGAGACGGTTTGTTGAAAACTCTGTTTTATAAAGACTTATTTGGTTGCTTATGGAGGAAGGAATGGAGAAGGTTGTTGAGTTGAGTACAGGGAATGAGTTAGGAGGATGCTGCAGATCCAGGGTGAGAACCGATGAGGGTCTGAACCTAGACTAAAGGGGACTCGTGAGATATATGAACAGTCAAAAAAATATTCATGATTGGCTAAAAATAAAGGTTGCTTTCTGTTTCTTCAGAGGTTGATTTAGGAAACTGAGGTCTAAGTCACAGACCACTAACTAGTTTTGTGGCCCAAGGCCAATCATTCCTCTTAAACTTTAGCTTTCCTTCTGTCAAGTGGTGACAATGATAACTGTTCTGTCAACTCGGGATGCTGCAGCAGTTGAGAGAAGCAGAGAGCATGAAAGAGCAGCCACCACTGTGAAGGACTGTATCCATGGAAGTGATTTTTTGGGGGGCGTGGTGGTTAGCGTGCTAATTTTATTTGAAACGAGGACAGCAAGTATGGGCTGTGTTGGGAAGGACAAGCTTTCCATGGAAGCAATTTTTATTGGTGTTATTGTAGCCAGCTCTGGGATTCTGCATCAGTTAGGACTTTAAAACCATAAGGAGACATGAAAAATTATTATTAAAAAGAATGACTTTTTTTTGTTTAGATTTATGTGAAACAATAGCTGCATCTGGAGAGGAAAAATTTACTCTGTTGCTATGAACCGTGACAATCATGGCACACAGTGTGGTTTACAGCCACTTCTAAGTAAAATGGACCCACCCACTACCCTAGCTGAGGGCTCAATCCAAGGCAGCCACATTTGACACCTCAAGCCACGTCTGACTCAGCAGCAGCAGATTCATCTGCTGATCAGTGGTCTAAGATGTGCCCTCGTGTCAAAAACACTCTTCCAAATGGGAATAATGGTAATTAGTTGAGCCAGGGATGTAATTTCTGTAGGGAATTTGAGGAAGTAAAGAGTAAAGCATCCCGTCTATGGCATGAGGACAATGTGATAGATGAGTAACATGGCAGAGCACTAGGGAGAAGATGGTGTGGTGGTAGAAGGAAAATGGTAAGATGGTAGGATGGAAGAACGCTAGTAGGGAGAAGATCCAGGACCTTTGGCATCCAGCATCGCTGGAGTGGCTTTAGGTCAAAAACCACTCTTCAGTTGCATCCTCCACAAGGCCACGTCAGCTTTCACTACCTTGTTCAATATAATTTCATTCAGTGGGAATCCTTAAAATAACCTTCGCCCTTCACTTGAGTTAGCCAAGTCTCTTGAAACCGAAAGGCTATATAACACTACCCCTATTCACCTGAACTGAGAATAATCTTTTTTGAGGTGATTGAATTTAAAACAGAGGTCATCTAAAATTTGCTTAAATGGTTAAGTGAGATGGCATATGACTGGATAGACTCAGGAGTTTAGGTTAAACATTAGAAAAATACTACATTTCAAATTCCTCATTTATAGAAGGGCCATTGCTTTAAAAAAGGAAGATATCTTAAGACTAGTCAAGTCAATGACAGTGAGGACAAAGTTGAATTAATTCATGCAGTTGATGGTGGAGTAGAATAATCCTGGGCTTCAGAGTCAGAAGCCTTAACTCGAAGTCCAGGCCCTGTGACTTCCTGGTTGGGTGGGCATTGAGGTAAGTTGCTCAGCCATGCAGGACCCTAGGTGTTGAAAAATGGAGGTGTGGTGGTGATGGTAATGGTGACAACGATGATGATGATGATGGTGGTGGCCCAGGAGTCCATGGGATAATGTATGTGAAATACCTTATGAACAAAACTAATCTATATTGTTTTCTATTATTAAGAAGTTAAAGGGACTTCCCTGGTGGCCTAGTGGTAAAGAATCCGCCTTACAATGCAGGGGACACGGGTTCGATCCCTGGTCAGGGAACTAAAATCCCATATGCCGCGGGGCAACTAAGCCCATGCGCCACAACAACTGAGCTCATGCGCCTCAACTAGAGAGCCTGCGTGCCGCAAACTACGGAGGCCGCATGCTCTGGAAACCGCGTGCCACGGCTACAGAGCCCACATGCCCTGGAGCCTGCGTGCCACAACTATAGAGAGAAAACCCGTACGCCACAAGTAGAGAGAAGCCCGTGCACCGCAACGAAGAGCCTGTGCACCGCAACGAAAGATCCTGCAAGCCGCAGCGAAGATCCTGCATGCCGCAACAAAGACCTGACGCAGCCAAAAATAAATTAAAAAAAAAAAAGAAAGTGTCAAAAATTAAAATGTTTAAGGTGAAAAATTTAAAAAGCAATAGCAATTATACACAGGAGAAGGAAATTGACTAGTTTCAGACAAATCACTAGGGAAGAGTTAATATGCCTATTCGACGCCACATGACAGTGGAATGTTTTGGGGACTTAACTTTTTTAAAGAAAGGTGATACTATTAATAATGATGATGATACAATGTTGCTAGTAATCGTCACAGCAGCCGCCACTTACTGAGCATCTCCAGTGACCCAGGCACAATGTAGTATTTGATATTCACTCTTGAATCCTCCAATAGCCATGTTTATTCTCCCTACTTTACCCATGAGAAAACCAAGGCCCAGAAAGGTTAAGTAGCTTGATCAGAGTAGAACAGCTTGGGATTCAAACCCAGGTCTTTTTGGCTCTTCATTCTGTGCCCATTTCCTGTTGACCTGATGAGCTCTTCCTAGGATGCTGAAACAGAGGGACTGCAATGATCCTTGCAGATTGGCCACTCTAGGCCCTTCTTGTGAGAGAAAAGGAATTTGAGGTCCAGAGCCATGAAGTGGCCTACCCAAGGGCACACAGCTAGTTACTGTTGAGATCAAATTCTCAAACTCAGGGCTCCGACTCTCAAAGCAGTATCCTGTCTTCTATATTAGGCTGCATCTCTGGTGCAGCTATTTTGAATTTCCATGCAATCCTGCAAATAGGCTGTTGGTTTCATTCCAGAAAATTACAGGGCAAATTTAGCCTTCCCGAGGGAACAGCTGGCATGTGTGCTGTGCTGTGATGTCTGGAATTGCCCCACACCCTGCGTTTATGGTGGTTTGCCTCTGGCTTCTCTTGGAAGCAGAAAGCTGTGGCATAGAGTAAACAAATAAGGGAGTTCACTGAAAATCAACCCCTCGATTCTTGTGTATTAGCCACTTCCGGCACGAATGTCACATGGTACCACACCTGGATGGGAGCAGAGATAACACATTAATATGCTCACAACAGTCAGCTTTTATGGAGTTCTCATCACATACCAAGGTCTTTTAATTCTCACAGTTAAGCTACAAGTTAGTGGATTAAGCCAATTTAACAGATGAGGAAATTGAGACCCAGGGACGTTAAGAAACTTGTCAGTGTTTAAAAAAAAAGAAGCTTAATGAGTACTGGAGTCAGGCTGTAGCCTTCATGCCAAAGCTGACATTTGTAACCATCATATGTACCTGCGCTGTGCTCAGAGCACTCTGCACCCATGGGGATGCTGGGTGGTTAGGAAACAGAGGCAAAGTTTTCCTTTCATGAAATTGATAGTTTCACATGGGACACACATGTGTACAAACATAATTAACTTGAACACTTGTTATCTCAGAGAGAGCTTTGACTTTTTCTGCTGGACACTCTTTGAAGAGATTTCTGGGAATCATCTTAAATTTTTTTAACATGGCTATACCGTGAATTTTTATCCCCATTTTACAGATGAGAAAACAGACTGAGAGAGGTGAAGCAAATGACCAAACTTTCCATAGTTAATAAGTATTAGGGTCTTGATTCAGTCCAGGCTTGTAGTTACTATGGTCAAGTTTCAAAAAAGCATTCAAATGCTATGGAAATCCAAAAGGAGAAGCCCATGGAGTTGAAAGCCTATTACACTAAACGCTTAGAACTGACTGATTAATTTCCCTGCCAACCTCAGTGATCTGGAAGGGCAGTGCAGTGCATGGTTTTGGAGGCAGTGTGTTGTAATCAAAATAGGAAGAGAATGGGCATCAGAGCTCCGGGTTTGAGACCACTCTCTTCCTCCAAGTTCAACGGCCATGAACTTGGCGGCCATTGTAACTTGGCTGTTGTTAAGCCAGGAACACCTTGGCTCTTTCTTCTGTGTCTTGCTTGCTGTTACGGAAAGGAGCTCATACACCTGGTTTATCTTATTTTATTTAGTTTTCTAAATTTATTTATTTATTTGTTTGTTTTTTGGCTGTGTTGGGTCTTCATTGCTGCGCGCGGGCTTTCTCTAGTTGCAGCGAGCAGGGGCTACTCTTCCTTGATGTGCGCGGGCTTCTCATTGCTGTGGCTTCTCTTGTCACGGAGCACAGGCTCTAGGCACGCAGGCTTCCATAGTTGTGGCTCGTGGGCTCAGTAGTTGTGGTTCACGGGCTGTAGAGCGCAGTCTCAGTAGTTGTGGCGCACGGACTTAGTTGCTCCGCACATGTGGGATCTTTCTGGACCAGGGCTCAAACCCGTGTCCCCTGAATTGGCAGGTGGATTCTTAACCACTGCACCACCAGGGAAGTCCCTAAATTAATTTTTTAAAATGCATTCAGTTGCACTAGCCACACTTCAAATGCTCAATAGTCACATGGGTTAGTGGCTACCATGTTGGTCAGTGTTGATAATAAAATATTTCATCACCGAAGAAATAGCCCTTTTTTAGGAGAACTGGGTGATCTTTTTTTTTTTTTTTTTTTTTGGCCTTGCTACACAGCTTATGGGATTTTAGTTCCCTGACCAGGGATTGAACCCAGGCCCTCAGCAGTGAGAGCACAGAGTCCTAACTGCTGGACCTCCGGAGAATCCCTGAGTGATCTTTAAAAAAAATATATATATATATATATATATATATATATATATTTTCATTTATTTGGTTGCACCAGATCTTAGTTTCAGCAGGCGGGCTCCTTAGTTGTGATATGTGAACTCTTAGTTGTGGCATGCTTGTGGGATCTAGTTCCCTGACCAGGGATCGAACCTGGGCCTCCTGCATTGGGAGTGTGGAGTCTTATCCACTGCGTCACCAGGGAAGTCCCCCTGAGTGATCTTAATAGCGTGTTTTCCTTGAGATGAGGTGGTCTTATCACATAATTCTTAGAAGAATATGAGTTTGAGGCCTGAAGGCATTTAGCTTTTGATTCTGTCATTGAAGGGAATTAAGACACATGCCACTGGGTGGGAGTGGTTAAGAAGCCTGACAGATGGGTCCGCTCTTCGTGGGACGGTTTCCTTTTGCGCCTTTGATTACACTGGGTAACATGATGCTCAAGAACAGCCATGCACATCAATGAGTGTGGATTCAGCCACACCCCCAACAGTCTCACCCACCAGATGACTCTGAAACTCAGAAACCTGTGCCCAGGAGCTGGATAAAGCCAGACACCAGGACTTTGCCAATTCCTAGCCCAGAGGAGCCACCAAGAAGAGGAAGAATGGAGAAACCATCCAAAGCCAAGTAATATATTTCCTTCTCCTAAAGTGAAGACTTCTGGGTGTGGCCACAGCCAAAGGGCTGGGAGCTGGGGGTGAGGGTTTCTCTTCAAAAAACCCTTAAAGGTTAACTAAGACTTAAGGCTTAGGAGGCAAAGGTTGTGGGCCAGGCGGGACATTTGGGCCTGATCATGCACTTAAAGGACACATTTTTCCCATCTGATGAGAAAATATATAATTTTCATTGTAGAAAATCTGGAAAATATAGAAGTCATGAGGATTTTAAAAATCACTCACAATATCACTGGAGATAACCATTGTTAACATTTTGAACATTAAAAAATTTCCTTTAATTTTTTCAACTGGACTACAAAGGGTTAATATTAAATGCTGTTATTTTCGGAAAGCAGGACCTTTCCTTATGTAATTTCACTATCCTGTAAAGCCACCTTAAGCCTGTGGTTTCTTTTCTCCCTCTGGCCTTCTCCTCCTGCCTCAAAATCTCTTCTCTCGGTTCGTGAATAAGAGGTGGTGTCTTTTTAGTCCTATGGTCTCATTTTTGGACTTGCCAGGGGAGCTTTGCTGGGGCTCAGCCTGCACCCCTGTGGCCACAAGGGCCTTGGGGGAGATAGTCGTGTGTTCAGAACACACGACTTGGCTCTTCATTTTGCTTGGGGCTGGTTAAAAGGGATCTAAGGACATTTGTATCTTTTCATCTACAAAGCAACTTGGTAGAATTACACGGGCAGCCCTCAGCTCTGCTTGGGGACGGGATTGGCGTAACAGTACATGATTGGGCTGCTGAATCATTTTTGAAAACTCAGTCATTTATTAAATATATCTGCTATGAGTACAGCACCTTACCAGGCACTGGGTCCACAAAAATGGATCACCCAGATTCTTCTCTCAAAGCACTTACAGACAAGTGATATTGATGAATAACAAAATAGACGACTATGATTTGGGTGTTGTGAGATTATGATAGGGGTAGACGCCCGGGTGGGAAGAGAAATTTCACCCATTCTGCAGGATCATGGAAGGCTTCTTGGAAAAAGGGCATCTAAGCTGAGAAGTGGAGGGTGAATGGTAAACAACATTCTTGAATGTGGAAGTGGAGGTGAAGGTGAGAGAGAATATTCCAGGTAGAAGGCACAGCACAAGTAAAGGCTGGGAGGTAAGAAAGCATGATGTCTTTGGGAATGACAAGCTCAGTTAAGTATGTACGATGTCCGTTCTGTGTATTTTGCTGGTAAATGCTTGGACAATGATGTTTGCTTCCGGACTGGCTTGTGTTAATCTCTGATGGCACGTTTTCCTTCCTTCCCAAGTGTAACTGCCACTGTTTCTAAAGAAGACTTGGGTCAAGGCCGCCTTCCTCAGGCAGCCTTCCTAGATTTCCTCTGGTGGAAAGAAACTCTCTCCTCTGAAATCCCATAGTGCTCTTCTCGTCTCTAAACTTTCCATTTATACAACAGCTACTTCCAATGTCTCTCTTGCTGCCTTCCTGGACTCTGAACAGATTGAGGTCAGGGACAGTCTGTCTTCCAGAATCTTACCTGGTGCCTAGAACAAAGCTGCACTTACACAGTGTGTGTGTGTGTCCAGGGAGCACTGGGTTCATGGTGAGGGCTGGTCTTCTGTGCTGCTGTCTTGTATTTTTTGAGATTTTAGCTCATCCTCTCCCTCATTGTAATCATTCTTTCCCTCCCAGTGCCTGCCCTTATCCCCTGTCATGGTCGGGCTCAGGATAATTTTCAGAAGAGGATAATGGCATTCGATTTCATTTATGCATGCAGATTGGATGTGTCAGGATGAAGGTTTTAAGTGGCATTATAAATAGTGCCTGGGGAAAGGTCTGTGCTGTGAGTGGCAAGAGAGCAGAACTTCTCACGTGGGGACCAACACTTCAGTGTTGCAGAGGGTTTGGGGCAGGGCTTATATCCAGCTGTTATGCACTTGTATGGCTGCATTCATTGGTAAAATAATGAAACTGTTCCATACCAGTGGCTGACTAGCTCCATACCAGTGGCTGAGTGGGCTCCTGTCTTGAGCCCACTGAATGTCCTTCTGACACCCAGGACCACCTACATCCAGCAATTAATGGGTTAATGCCTGGCATGGCAGGAGGTGTCCAGGAACCAGTGCCATTCTGACAGGTCAATACCCATGCCACCAATATTTTGATTATCACCCCTGATTATCAAGTATATGTCTGTCAGTGATAGTGAAGAGTTTCCTCCCAAAGAAAACAGATTTGGTGGGTGCATTTTGATAAAAGAGGGCTGATTAAGAAACCATATACAAGAATGATTGCAACCCCTGAGTTAATCATTTACTAACTGTATCACCCTAGTTTACTAACTGTATCACCCTAGGCATGTTGCTTCAACTCTGCTTCTCTGTTTTCTTGTCTGTAAAAGAGGGAAAAGAATTCACTCCTTTAGTATCCATCCATCCATCCACCCATTTGTCCAACCAACAAGCAACTGTGCCATCGCCGGCCTGGAAATGTTGCCTAACAGTGGCTGGACAGACATTTAGGGAATTTAGTTTGGGGAATAGTCACAAATCTGGTTTTGAAGGTCAAATGAGACATTGAAAGCAAAAGCCTTTCAAAACTGTGAAGGATTTCACTGATGTTGGGGTCCTCGCCACATCAATAACAACATTACTGCCGTGGTGTTTACTCAGGGAACAGACTAGGGCATTTTGGTGCAATATAACATCAGGAAGGCCCTTCAGCTCTTTATTTATTCATGCCATTTGGATAATCCTGCTGGTGCCGAAAGGACCATGAGTCACTTTCCATTTAACTAGTGTTTGGTAAGAGCCTCCTTGTTCCAGATACTTTTTTTTTTTCCAAAACGAAAAGAGCTTTACAGGTTTTGCTGATTGTAAACATAATACACAGCCTTTATTAAAATGTAAAACAACACAGAAAAATGTATAAAGATGCAAGTAAAATTAACCCAAATCCTACTCCCAGAGATTAATACTCATCTTTTTTTTTTTTTTTTTTGCGGTACGCGGGCCTCTCACTGTTGTGGCCTCTCCCGTTGCGGAGCACAGGCTCCGGACGCACAGGCTCAGCGGCCATGGCTCACGGGCCCAGCCGCTCCGCAGCATGTGGGATCTTCCCGGACCGCGGCGTGAACCCGTGTCCCCTGCATCGGCAGGCGGACTCTCAACCACTGCGCCACCAGGGAAGCCCTGACCTTTTATATTTTTATAACCATATTTCCCCCCCTTCCTGGTTTTATCTTTTGTGTCTCATGTATCGTTGCTATCTATAAAGAATAAATGAACTAACAGTGCCATGAGAGGCTATATTGTATTATTTTTATATTTGTATTTATATTAATATATTTCCTCCGGAGACAGAGGATGAAGCCATTCATTACAGCTGGGCCTTAGTCAGAGAAGGAGGAGACACAGAGCTCAGCAGTGAGGGGGGGACACCCATGACTCGGGCTGGAGGGCGCAGTGACTAATCTCACAGACTCCAAGAAGGACTGGCTGCCTCGGTTTGAATCCCCTTTCCACCACTTACTGTTTGAGTGGTCTTACCTGGGCACCTCTCTAGGTCCCCTCAGTTTTCTCATCTTTAAAATAGGAAGGACATTGTACCCACTTCAGGGGTCACCTTGGGACAAACTACGATGGGGCGTGTCTAACACTCAGCAGAGTGCCAGGCACATGGTGAACTCACCTCAACGAGCAGGTGCCATTCTTATTAGTCTCGGTTTTAGCAATTTGAGAAGGGCCTCCAGAGACCGAGACGGGAGGTCCTGTCTCAATCTGCCTTTGTGAGGAGGCCTGGCTTGGGCTTCCTCCTGGAGGCTGGTGTGGGAAACGTTTCTCAGCTGGTGGCTGACCAAAGCCAACACCTGGCCCCCAGCCCACTGTGGTTCTGTTGTTCTCGCCCGCTGGTCACTCCCCCTGAGGCTCCGGAGACCTTGCTGGCATTTTTTACATCTTTTCTTAAATCCCATGAGGAAAGTGATTTGTTAATGGGCATCTCTGAATCTGGGGGTTCATGAACCTCCTGGCAGGCTGCCCTCCTGAAGAACCAGTCTCGTGTACCAAAAGCCTCACCAAAGCTTTGCAGGGTCAGCGGGTGAGTTTTATCCCAGCCCGGCCTCCTTCCTAAGAAAGAGGCTTGTAGGAAATCATTCCCAAGAATCAGCTCCCTTTTCATGTACTTCCTCTGCATGTGATCGAGGAGGGGTGTTTGCTGAAGGTCTGACTTGGCAGTTAGCGTGTCTGGACCTCTCTTGGTTCCATTAGCATTCCCTTGCTGTGTACACACCTGTATGAGAAAGTAAATCTTGGGTTACAAAGACAAAAGGCAGTTAGTAGAGCAGGATTCCAGTTAAGAGCTCCTTACAAATCCTTTTGCCAACTATCAAACCCACTGTGAGAGGCCACCATAGAAAAGGCCTGTCTGGGGAGCTGCAGAGACTTCTTTGTTTTTTTTTTCAAGGATGGAATTGAACAGAACCTGGGAAGTTTCTTTCCATCCACAAATTTCAAATGGCCTCGTTAACAATTCATTGTGTGCTATCAAATATTACTGTCTCTGTCTCCCCTTGGAGATTCTTATAATCCCAGCAGACCAGGGACTTAACACACTAAGTATGGGCAGTTGTGAAGAGGAGGGTAGTGAACTGTTTCCCAGTTACAGACACAAGGCACATACGGCTGGGGAATAAGCAATGATTTTAGGGGATACAGGGACAGGTTTTAGCCTCCACTGATGATTCTTAGTGATAATTAGCAATCACTCTAGGGATGGTAAATGGTGGTCTATAATCTTATTTTCCTTTATTACCTCTAAGTATAAAAAGAGGTTTCCCCTCTCTCTTCCTCTCCCAACACTTCCCCCTTTTCAGTATCAATATGGGTTTTTGGATTATTATTTAATGTGTTATAATCCCTTCCTTTTGTTATTGATTTTGATACTCAAATTGTTCCCTATTTTGCCAGAGGGAGCCCCTTCAGGTTGGCTCCTGTGTGCTTTCGACATGTTCCCATAGGTTTCTGAGCATTTATTTCCTTATTCTCCGGAGTAAGACTTTCCAGGTTATATCTAACCTCTTACGATTAAAGTGTTAGAAAAAGCAGGAAGGTGAAAATCTTTTCCCAACTTCAGCACTGGCAAACACATCCCAGAACTTTGGCAAAAAAACAGCACGTTCTGGACTGGACTTAACTGATCACTGAAGCTCCAGAAACGGGTCATGGGAAAGTCACTGTTGTCTGGGAGAGGCTGTGGGGTGCAGACACAGATAATCTATCAGAGCTTCAAAACCTTCTGTATAACATTATTTGGATGCCTACACTGGATGGGATGCTGAGGGGAAGAAAAGTGAAATATATCTTGTCTCTGTCCTTTAAGAGCTTTCAGTATGCTTGGGAAGAAATCAAGGGTGATGGTAACCGTTCTCAAATGCACTTCAATCTATCAGAATTTTACAGTTCCATGGAATCAAAGTCATCCCCTTTTCATTGTACAACAATAGTAGAACGAGGATGGCCTGTTTCTCCTGGATCTTTTACAACATGATAGTACTTTCCAGAAAGAGACTTGCCCTGTAGACGGTTTTGGTGATGATTCCCCTGTGCTGTGCTGTATAAGTGTGATTTGGGGTTTTTTGTTGTTGTTGTTGCACAGAACAAAATAACATGTAGGTTACCTCCAATAATGGAACTTGTCCTATGGATACGTTGAATATGGGATAGTGAAGCAGTGAAGTGTGGAAGTTAAGAGCAAAGGTGTCAGAGACAAGAATTGGCTCTGCTACCTGCAGGATGGTTGATCCTGGGCAAATCAACTTAAGCTCTCTGGGTATCTGTTTCCTTATCTGTAAAATAGGGAACAATAGTAGATAATTTACAGAGTCGTTTTGAGGATGAAATGAGATAAGAATGTAAAAGTGTTTGCCACAGTTCCTGGCATATCATTAATGCTCACATTATAATTGCCATTATTATTATTATTAGGGACGGAAGCATTGCTCAGGAACTGGTATGCTGTTCAGAGTTCACATCAGCCCCTAGACATCAGGCTTCCCTTGGCTGTTTATTGCTCCATCATTTTGCAGACTCAGCTACTCCGTCTCTGCTTTGACTGATTGCAGCTACCATGAACTACTTTCCCTCTTCTCCTTCTCCACCAGGTGACTTCTGCTGACTCATCGCTTTTGAAATCCTGTTGCTATTTCTCATTTCCATGGGGGGTGATCAAAAGCAATTCGCTGGTTTCCCCTTTCCTTCTTGCCAAGAACATCTTCTTTCCATTACTGTACATCTCAGGGAGGGAGAAGAAGGAACACCAGTGAATTCAGGAAAACTGAATCCCATGTAGACTCATTTTAGGTCTCTTGTGCCTTAAGTGACCCTAGTTTGGCCTTTCAGATGACTCTCACCTAACTGTTTACACAGGGAACACCTCCTTGGTACATAGAAATGCCTTTTCCCACTAAGCTTCAAATGTGCTTAGCTTCTGCATCTCTGGCAAGTTTACAGAAAAGCTGTAGCCCAATTTGTATCAGTGGATTTATTCCCTTTTCATTCAATTGTTGAATCATGAAGGAGAGTTAGGTACAACCACTGACTTTCAACATTGAGTAGAAACATTTTAATATCAATTAAAACAACAGAGTAATGCCCGTAATAATAGGTCTAGTATCAAGACCTATAGACGATTTAGAGTCCACTGTTTACGTTTCCTATCTTATTCAGTTCACCTGTCTCTTAAAGATGACACCTATTTTAAATAATCAAAATCAAACCATTTGCTAAAACTAGGAGCAAAGCTTTAATGTAAAGGATAATTGATTTCCTATTCTTCCAGGGACGATGACATTGAGGGTTGCCTGGGTCCCTTGCTTTTTCAGTCTGTTTTTGGCAGTATTATTGCACATCCATTTGGGTATAGCAAGAGAAGGGAATATCAAACCATCCTTTTGAGGCTTTTTAGCAAGGCTGAGGAAAGGATAGGTGTCCACTTGTTGGAGGGTGTCTACTTGTTAGCAGGATTTCTCAGATTGTGATCTGTGTTCCAGTCTGCCCGTCTCCAATTCAGGGGAACTGAATTAAAAAGTTTTGCTGTCAAATCAGGTTGGGAACCACTCGATTCTGTGGTACTTTCATGCTTTTGAGGAGTCTTATTTCATGTAAGCGTACTGTTGAATCTAAGAAGCCCTGTAAAACAGGGGTAACTCCAGCATTTTCCAAATATATTTCAAAATGGAATCTCTTTATTTGTGGAAGGTCCATTTGTGAATGATAAAGTCTGGATTTAGAGTTCTGTTGGGGTGGTACCTCCAAAGAGCAGATTCCAAGATGGGATTGACGTGCTCAAGATTTATTTGGGGAAACGCGTGGGAAGGACAAAGAGGAAGGAGTAGGAGAAAGCAGAGAGTCTTCAGACCACGATGCAAATTTGACCCCTGTGATGGAGAGCAGGAAGGAAGGGAAATTGGGTAGGAAGATTCTTCTAAAACAGTTTCCTCCAGGTCAGGAGGGAGCCTTGTGGCCTAAGTTATCCGTTAGAGGCGTCCCGTGTCTTGCAGGATTAGTTCACTTGCTGTGGTTAGTCATTTGCTGGGAGCAGCCCATGGGCAGCATGGCCTCGTGTGACACAGTAGTGAATCGAGAGTTATAGGAGCTGGGGCGGTCAGTCAACTATGCTTCATGCAGCCAGAGATCTGAGTGGCACTTTTTCATGACTGCCACAATTTCTAGCTTTGGCCCTTTTTTAACCATGCAGACTTGAGTAAGTCATTCCAGGTTCTGGAACCTAAATGATTAATCTACCAAGTAGCAGGGAAACCTTTCTATGTCACATAGCTGCCGTGACACATAGTGGTACATGAAAGTTCTTTGTAATCTACGAAGCATTCTAGAAATAAGAAAGAATATTATGATGGAGTGGCTGAAGCCTTTTCAAGTGTATTAGCTGCTAGAAAGCCATTGTGCCCCTTGACCACATCACACTGTCTTTTCCCTCATTGCTCTGAACTTCCCACAGGCCCACTGGAGTGCTGGGCATCTAATAGGTAATGAGTAAGTGTTTGTTGAATCATGATAACAACTGTTATGAGTTCTCCAAAGAAACACTCCATGTCTAAGACGGTATGTGGGATAAAGATTGTAGACGCTGAAATTTATTCCCTCTGGCAGAGGCCACATGGCAGGAGGCAAAGCATGGGGGAGGGCGGAGGATGATTTCTGCTGATGTGATCTGCACTTGTATCTGGAATGGACGTAGCCGCTTCATGCAAAGGGTTATTTCTCTTCCCAGAGCGAGGAAGGTTGGAGGAGAGTTTCATAACCTTCTTGCTTTGCAATATAGTCTCTCTTTTGAGAATTTCTAAAATAATTCTGAAGCTAACTGAATTGTTAAGACAATTCCCGATCTGCATTCTAGACAACTGTACAGCAACACTCCTCTGAAGTTCGTTTTCCAGAGCTGTATATCAGTTACCCTATTGGCCCCTTTGAGTTTTACCAATTCATCCTTTCCCCCTTTTGGAGAAGTATCAGGGTAAGTGGAGTAGCAGGGATGATGTGTGCCTGGGTAATTTCTTAAAGAGGTGACTGTCGCTCATCTATTTGGTTCTACTTTCCTGAGAGGTGGCAGTTTTGTCTATTCCTTCTTTGTACATTTCTTTGCACCAGCTCAGCATTTTGTTCAATTAATGTTTGTGCAGGGAAGACAGTGGTGAATCAACTAGAGAGAGTTCCTACCCTAATGGAACTTTTGGTCTAATGGACACTCATGAAAAAAGTCATGTAAAAATAAAAGAACAAACTATGATAAGTGATGAAAAAGCACGGGGAATGTGAGGACCTGCTGAGCCTATGGGAGGGGGCGGGGGAAGGGGAGCTTCAGGGAAGGCTTTGTGATGTTTTTTATTTTATTTTATTTATTTTTTTATACAGCAGGTTCTTATTAGTCATCAATTTTATACACATCAGTGTCCTTGTGACGTTAAGTGACATCTT
This sequence comes from Delphinus delphis, assembly GCF_949987515.2. NCBI lineage: Eukaryota > Metazoa > Chordata > Mammalia > Artiodactyla > Delphinidae > Delphinus > Delphinus delphis. Next base: position 65,227,903 of record NC_082699.1, read on the forward strand.
TCTCAGGGATGGGATGGAGTTAATGGGGCAAAGAGGTGTGGGAGGGCATATGGATTCTAGGCACAGAGAAGAGCATGTGCAAAAACCCGGAGGGAAGGGCATGTTTCAGTCAAGTTGCTGAAGGAAGGTGGTGTGGTCGGAGCAGAGAGAGCAAGCGGCACGAGATGAAGTAGAGAAATAAGGCAGCGGGGTTGTCCATTTGGTTTTTCCCTGCGATGAGCAATCAGCAAACATTTATGATTGAATGTGTACTGTGCAGCCAGATGACTTCTGTTGTTACGATGTGTACTTGTATCTGAGCCAGACATAGCAGCCACATGGTAAGGCTGTCATTCTGCAAAGAAGGAGAAATAAACTTAAATCCTAGGAGGAGGGATTTGAGCTTTAGCTAGAGAACACTTGGGGCCCCTGGGGCTGTTGAGCTCAGAAAAGAGTTGCCACAGGATCTTCTTTTGTGAAGAACAGATCAGACAAGGGGAGGAGGTTTGGTTCCCTTGAACGGCTCAGGAATCAGGAGACAAGGTTCCAGCTCAGACGGTTCCATGATTGGCTATGTGACCTCAGAACACATCACCTCTTTAGTCATCATTTTCCCCTTTTGTAACGTGTAAGGTTGGGGCTCAGTAATCTCTGACATCTTTGCTTCTGATTGGGATCAAATCTATGATGACCAAAAACAGGAGGTGGGATGCTTCAGGGAGGCTGTGCCATCTGTGAACCCCTGAGCCAAGGCCCATTTCTCTGGAGACAATGAGCTCAGTTGCGGATGTTGAACAAGGCTGCCTTGTGAGCTACTCTGTAACCTGCTCAGTCCTCACTTGCAAAACCTTCTCCCCACCCGCCTGCCTTCCTGCCTTGCTGTTCTGCCCCTTGGAGGCTCTTACACCACTGCCTGGCCCACAGGCATCAACTTCCCATTCTTCCGCATGAGGGGCTCAGTGGAGTGCACCCACTTTCTTTCCTTTCCTGTGGTGCCATTAAGAAGTGCAAGAGGGGGGCTTCCCTGGTGGCGCAGTGGTTAAGAATCCGCCTGCCAGTGCAGAGGACACGGGTTTGATCCCTGGTCCGGGAAGATCCCACATGCCGCGGAGCAACTGAGCCCGCAAGTCACAACTACTGAGCCCGCGTGCCACAACTACTGAAGCCGACGCACCTCGAGCCCGTGCTCCGCAGCAAGAGAAGCCACCACAGTGAGGAGCCCGCGCACCTCAACGAAGAGTAGCCCCTGCTCGCCGCAACTAGAGAAAGCCCGCGTGCAGCAACGAACACCCAACACAGCCAAAATTAATTAATTTAAATTTAAAAAAAGCGCAAGAGGAAGTAACAAAGGGCAGTGGATCAGTTCCTTGGTGCTGCCATACAAATGACCACAAACTGGGAGGCTTAGAACAACAGAAATGTATCCTCTCCCAGTTCTGGAGGCCAGAAGTATGAAACCAAGGTGCTGAGAGGATTATGCTCCGTCTGAAGGCTCTGGGAGAGAATCCTTCCTTGCCTCTTCCAGCTTCTGGTGGCTCCAGGCATTTCTCGGCTTGTGGTCCCATCATTCCGATCTCTGCCTCTGTCTTCACATGGCCTTCTCTGTGTGTCTTCTTTTCTGTTTCTTGTAAGAACACTTGTCTTTGGGTTTAACACCCACTCACGTAATCCAGAATGATCTCATCTTGAGATCTTTAACTTAATTACATTTGCAAAGACTCTTTTTTGCAAATAAGGGCACATTCACAGTTTCCCAAATGTGTATATTTTGGGCAGCCACTATTCAACCCACTCCAGGCAATGACTTCTGAAGCATCTGATCCACCAAAATGCCTTCTTTTTATTTGTCTCCTTTCTAAACTTGACATCTTTGAAATAACCTCAGACTACAAGTCCCAATGAAATGCCACAGAGAGCAGGCTGGAGGGCCTGAGAGCACAGGCTCTGAGGGCAGGTGGCCTTGGTTCAAATCCCAGCACTTACCAGCCTCTCTGTGGCTCAGTTTCACCATCTGTACATTGGGCACAATGATAGTACCTACCTCTGAGGGCTGTTGTGGGACTTAAATAGGATAATACTTGTAAAAGTACCTAGAACTGGCCCCAAGTAAAGTGAAAACATATTCATTACTGCAAATGAGTAGGGGATGGTGAAATAATTAAAAATCCAACTTTGATGGCTGGACGGTGGCTAGAAAGTATCCAGGGCTTTGGCACTGTCTGGAGCTGGAGTTTCTTTGAGCCTTGACCTACCTGTGGCTACCTGACTTGGAATAAAACACCCTGGAGGCCCCTCCTCTCAGGATCTGCTCTGAGCTGCTGTGTTTGCAGATCAGTCTTGGGCTCTGGATTTCAAACAGAGATAGGGAGCTGCTGGGCAGACACAGCAAAAAGGGCATTTTCTGGGAGACACCTGCCCGTCTGGAGGAGACAGCCTCGTGCCCGAGACCCTCTCCATTCTAGAGGGTAGACTTTCTCCTCCCAAAGACCAGTGCTGGACGCTGCACCTCCTACCCTGCTGACCTGCCTTGAGGCCAAGAAGTTAGTTATCGTGAGTATTTCTGGACAAGGTCAGGAGCCTTCACTGGTCAAGGTGAGACCGGTTGCTCTTCTTCTTATTACTGAGCTGGACTCTGTTGCTGTCTAGGCTGCTGGGAACCTTAGAGACCTGGGTCATGATGAGCGAGGTTGCAGAGTGCAAAGAGGCTGGGCTTCAGCAACGGATGCTGTGTGGCTGTAGTCAAGTTTCCAAACCTCTCTGAACTGTGGTACCATCTGGGAAGTGAGGATTGCCCAGTACCTGACTCTGGTTAGGTGCTTGAAAAATTGTGGCTCTGATTGGTATTTGGGAGGTGGTATGGAGTGGAGGTTGGATAGAGTTTTGTCGCAGCTTAGAGCTGTGGGATCTTAGGCAGGTTACTTAACCTCCTAGGCTTTAATTTTCGCATTTGTAAAAGAGATTGAACCTTTCCATCGGATGGTTATTGGGATGATTAGATGAAAAAACGTGTATGCAGGACCTTAAGCCAATGCCTTGCTTATCCTACACGCTTAATGAACAGCAGCTATTGATTGCCCCAGAGCACTTCGAATAATGATACTAAATAATAAAATGGATGACTATAGAGAACAAATTATCCATCCCAGCATGGTCTAGGAGGAAGAGCATTCATCTGGCTGTGAGGAGACCGGGCTCTGTCCCCAGCTTGGCCAACTTGTAGCTGGGTGACTTTGAGCAAGTTGCTTTTGCTTTGAACAGTTGTGAAATTTCTTTCATTTGGCTTTTTTAACTATCTGGAGGAAAGTGATTAGATTATCATATTTAACCCCTTGGAGCATTTTCTGTAATGCACAGGGGTTCTGAAGTACAGCTCTATGGAAGGAAAAAGTCCATTTTTGAATGAACGGGATTCGAGGTGTGTCTGTTATCAGAGTTCCCCCGGCCTGGGTTTGGAGAGGGAGGGCTGTGGGGGTCCATGCTTGCTGAGGTCTTAGCATTTCTGGGGGGTGAACACAGGATAAATGGGCACCCAGAAGTCCCAGCAGTTTCAATAAACAGGTATATGATCTTGATTTGGTTCCTAGTTTCTTTCTGGGCCTCAGTTTCCCTACTGGCCAAACGAGTAGGTTAGTCTTGATGAGTGGTTTTCAAACTTTACAACTTAATATATAAAACAGATAGAAATGGAGCCCCTCAGATTGAAGGGATGGGGGAGTGTTCCCGGTGAATCTGAGGTCCTTGATGTCTCGTCTCAGAAAGAATTTAGTGAGAGACAAAGTGATAGGTAAGAAGTGGAGTGGGCTTCCCTGGCGGCGCAGTGGTTGAGAGTCCGCCTGCCGATGCAGGGGACACGGGTTCGTGCCCCGGTCCGGGAAGATCCCACGTGCCACAGAGCGGCTGGGCCCGTGAGCCATGGCCGCTGAGCCTGCGCGTCCGGAGCCTGTGCTCCGCAATGGGAGACGCCACAACAGTGAGAGGCCCGCGTACCACACACACACACACACACACACACACACACACACTATATATATATATGTATATATGAACTTTGTCTTTGAGAACACAGCTCATTGGCACTGATTACTTAGCCACAGGGGTTTGCAACCCTGCTGCACTTTAGAATCACCTGGGGAACTTAAAAAACTACTGCAGCTTGGCCCCGGTGCTGACCAATGAACTCAGACTCTCTGGGATGGGATCTGGCCGTAGAGTGGGAGATAGTTTTAGAATGCTCCCTCACGTGAATCTGATGTACAGCCAAAGTTGACCATCATTGTCCTAAGTAAATGGATATGATCAGGAGAGCAGTAATGGGAAGATCACGGGCAGAGAGGAAAACAAGTTTCGGAGTCTTGACAAGGCAAGATGTCACATAGGTTTATATTTTAACAATCTTCTGTCAAAGCCCACATTACGGCTGTTTCTATGTTTGCTGGTTTGCCTTTAATAAATATATGCCAGTCCTAGAAGTAAGATGAGTACACAGATAGCATATACCCAAGAAGGTATTTCCTAGCAGGCAATGGGAAATTTACCCAAGGCTCTCTGGATAACCTCAAAATGGTGATAAAGCTTGATTTTGTTTTGTTTTTTAGGATAGACTTGATTACCTGCAAATCCATTCTTCTGATAAAGGAATTTTATTAAATATAATATATTTTTTAAAGTTTTAAAGAGTTCGTGTATAAAGAGATTCACAAATCAAAGTGGTTTTTTTTTTACATATAAATTTATTTATCTATCTATTTTGGCTGCGTTGGGTCTTTGTTGCTGCGCGCTGGCTTTCTCTAGTTGTGGTGAGCAAGGGCTACTCTTTGTTGCAGTGCACGGGCTTCTCATTGCAGTGGCTTCTCTTGTTGTGGAGCACGCGCTCTAGGTGCGTGGGCTTCAGTAGTTGTGGCGCGTGGGCTTCAGTAGTTGTTGCACGTGGGCTTTAGTAGTTGTGGCTCACGGGCTCTAGAGCGCAGGCTCAGTAGTTGTAGTGCACAGGCTTTGTTGCTTTGCGGTATGTGGGATCTTCCCGGACCAGGGCTCGAACCTGTGTCCCCTGCATTGGCAGGTGGATTCTTAACCACTGTGCCACCAGGGAAGCCCCAAAGTGTTTTTTTTTTTTTTTTCCACACTGGATGTTATGAGTGGAACTGGAGGGTGAGGTGCAGAGGTGACCTGAGTCTTCTTATCTGGGAAGGAGAGTAGCAGGGGCCGGTACTGGTCACATCCATTGATGCAATTAACTTAGTGTTTGGCCTCTTGGCCTGAGCTGCTTCTCTTCTGCACTGAAGGTAGAAAAGGTGATTCCAGAAGGGGAATCTGGTGACACAAGTGGAAAACCACAAGGTGACCGTGGTTGTGAGCGATTTCCTGATCTCGCTCCCCTGAGCCGTGGACATGACAGTAAAGTTGCTATTTGTAGAGCTTAGAGCAGTTCAGCATGAGGGTTCAATGAGGTGACATACACAATATCCCAGTGAGAAAAGCAGTGTTAACTTTACCACCACTTCCTGCAGAAGAGGAGCCTGGAGCTCCGAGAAGTCCTGTGGCCAGCTGCAGTGACGTAGCTAGAAAGTGTCATAGATGAGACCCAAACTCCAGTTGCCGGGCTCCTCTTTCTGTGTGCCAGGCTGGCTGCCTCCCTGGCAGTGCGAGCCCTGGGCTCAATGTGGAGCAACGCCGCCTTGAACAGATGTGCGGAAGCAAGTTAAACACGCGCACTGTTTAATGCTCTCGCTGTTTGGATGTAGATATCGGAGTCGTGGTAGCTTCGCCCTGAGGAGACCAGGGTGGTATGGGGGTTGCTGTGTGTCTCTTGACTTATCTTGGGGTGGCCCTGGGAGGAGATTCAGTAGACCCTAAACTGGAGAGTTCCATCCTTTCTTTGAAGTGGGGCAGGAGGTTCCCATGCCGGAATCCTCGGCAAACTGGAGAGGGGGGCCGGTACGATGGCAACTGCTTGAAGACTTACCAGGTAAGTCTTCCTGCTTTACTGGTTGATCCCAAAATATTGGCTGGAAACCCCGACAAACTCTTGTTTGTAAAAGTGGATAATAATAGCATCCTCCTCGTGGTACGTGGTGGGGATCCTAGGAGCTTATGTATGTAACATGGTATTCTTGGCACTTGGTGAGTGTCAAAGCATGTTTAAAACCTTCAGAACTCACTCAGGGGAATATTGTAGCATGTTTTCTTGTCATCAACATTGTAATACTTTATAGCATGTTTTACATTGTATAAGCATTGTTTCCTTTTTTAACATCACCCTGTGGATTTGATAAGAAATATTGTGTCATGTGAGAATGAAACGTGTTCATCTGATTTAAGCATGCAGCCCCCAGCTAACAGGTGGCTTCAGGCAGGGCCCTGAGCTGAGTCTTGTGTCTCCAATTTACCCTGGGCTGTGCAATCTGCCAGTGGCAAGATCTTTCAGGGCTGGCGAGCTGTGCCCTCTCTACTGTGGATGTCACGGGGCTGAGGAGAAGAAATCAATTTTCATCAAGAAACCTTTTCACGCTGGGAGTCATGCTGGGAGTGCCCTTGATAACTGACTCAGAGTTTCAGGCAGACAACCTTGTGTGTTTGTGAAACAAACATCAATCCACCCAGAGAGCAGAGCTGGTTGTAAATTCTTTGGGCATTACTGGAAGGTTTCTGGCTTCCTCTGTAGGGGGTCTGAGCTGTGTCTAGAGCAGACCTCCTGAGAACTGGTTCTTCTCCCAAATTAATTAAAAATCTCTGAAGGTGGTTCCGGACATTGGTATATTTTAAACTCCTTAGGTGGGTTTAATGGACAGCAGGGTTAGGAGCTCTTGGTTTTGGAGGGGCAGGGGTGCCTGACTCTGAGAGGTGGCGCATCTCTCCCTCCTCCCGTGCCCACGACAGTAGCCTGTGGCATGCCCCATGCCTCAGTCACTGCCCTGTGGGAGGGCTCGGAATGCTGAGGCCATCCGTGATGAACTGTCAGCTTCCTAAAGGAGTGTTAAGTCTCCCTCCAGTAGCTACTGTCATTTACTGGTAGCAACTTCCTGTTTCCAGATGGAAGTTACTCAGTCTTCTCAAGTACTCTGTCGAGCCTGCTTGCCAACTTCCCAGGAACATCAGATTCTGCCTCTGTGAAATGATCATGGCAGGGAGCCCTTGGGGACCACAGTGGCAATTCAGGGTCTGGACGGGACTGGCCTTGGACTCTCTGCATGGTTACTCTCCTTTGAAAACAGGAAAGCAAAAACTATTATTGGAAATTTCCTTTAAGAAATTTCAGGAAAAAAAGGGAATGTCCCTTGTGTATTTGAGATTCCTGGGAAACTCAGAAGCGTGTTCTTATCACAGCTTTGCTTTGTCCTAGGTGCTTTGCTTACTTACCTCATTATATTCTTACAACAATCCTGTAAAGTATGTACGGTGTCATTTATCTCCATTGTACTCAGGTGGAAACTGGCTCAGAGAAGTGCTGTGACTTACCCAATCCGACCCTGTCTGGGTGGTTCCAGAACCCATTCTTTTTTTTTTTTTTTTACATCTTTATCGGAGTATAATTGCTTTACAATGGTGTGTTAGTTTCTGCTTTATAACAGAGTGAATCAGTTATACATATACATATGTCCCCATATCTCTTCCCTCTTGCATCTCCCTCCCACCCCTCCAGGCGGTCACAAAGCACCGAGCTGATCTTCCTGTGCTATGCAGCTGCTTCCCACTAGCTATCTACCTTACGTTTGGTAGTGTATATATGTCCATGCCTCTCTCGCGCTTTTTCACAGCTTACCCTTCCCCCTCCCCATATCCTCAAGTCCATTCTCTAGTAGGTCTGTGTCTTTATTCCTGTCTTACCCCTAGGTTCTTCATGATATATTTTTTTTCTTAGATTCCATATATATGTGTTAGCATACGGTATTTGTCTTTCTCTTTCTGACTTACTTCACTTTGTATGACAGACTCTAGGGCTATCCGCCTCATTACAAATAGCTCAGTTTCGTTTCTTTTTATGGCTGAGTAATATTCCATTGTATATATGTGCCACATCTTCTTTATCCATTCATCCGGTGATGGACACTTAGATTGTTTCCATCTCCTGGCTATTGTAAATAGAGCTGCAATGAACATTTTGGTACATGACTCTTTTTGAATTATGGTTTTCTCAGGGTATATGCCCAGTAGTGGGATTGCTGGGTCATATGGTAGTTCTATTTGTAGTCTTTTAAGGAACCTCCATACTGTTCTGCACAGTGGCTGTATCAATTTACATTCCCACCAACAGTGTAAGAGGGTTCCCTTTTCTCCACACCCTCTCCAGCATTTATTGTTTGTAGATTTTTTGATGATGGCCGTTCTGACTGGTGTGAGATGATATCTCATTGTAGTTTTGACTTGCATTTCTCTAATGATTAATGATGTTGAGCATTCTTTCATGTGTTTGTTGGCAATCTGTATATCTTCTCTGGAGAAATGTCTATTTAGGTCTTCTGCCCATTTTTGGATTGGGTTGTTTGTTTTTTTGTTATTGAGCTGCATGAGCTGCTTATAAATTCAGAACCCATTCTTTCCATCATTCTACTGTATTTCAGGATCTCAAAGGACCCCCGGAGTCCACTAGGCCAGTGCCCCCTGCTTTTGATGTTTGTCCTCTCTACAACATCTTTTACCAGTGGTCCTTAGGTCTCTGCTTGCACATCTCCAGGAACTGGGAACTCACTTCCACCCAGTGCAGTGCATTCCACTGTTCAGGCAGCACCAATGAGGAAGGCTCCTTAATTCCTCATCTGGATCAAGGCTGGACATGAAAAGAATAAATAAACAAATAAGGAAATAAATAAATAAGTGAATGGAGGGGACATATGTCTCCTAGTAGCTTCCTCTCATTAGTTCTAACCTTATCCCTTCAAATAATAACAAGAATAGCTAACATTTATTGAGCAACTAGTATGTTCCAGGTACTGGGCTAAATGCTTTACATTTGTTATCTCATTTACACATGAGGACCCTGGAGTTTTGAGAGGTTAAGTGACCTGTTCAAGATCGAAGAGATGGTGCTGGGATTAGCACCCAGGCAGTCTGGCTGTGGAGGCCCCGATCTTGGCCACTGCAGTCCACGCACTCTTGAGTCCTAAATATGTAAGAAAATGGAAAACTTCAGTTGTTCTGCCACTGTCCTCACATTGCTCAGGACTGCAGGATGCTCGCTGAGAGGGTCCGAGCCTTTGCTGCTCTCGCCTCCCTTCTCCATTCCGTCCCTGTTCCTCTTCTTCCCGTCTCCAAAGACCACCCCATCAGCCTGCCCGACTCAAAGCCAGAACTTTTTCTGACCTTCCATCCTTCCGCGCAGCTCCAGAAATGGATTCTCTCAGCAGGCTGGCAGAGGGTGGGGATGCTCCTGGTGTCAGTTAGAAACAACAGACTGGGCCCCTTTCCAGGGCTGAGGAGGAGGCCCCCAAACAGCTTCCTGCTCATGGCTAATAATAATAATAATAATAGCTAACATTCTGGGCATATACTACATGTCAGCTGAGCTGTGCACTTGTGGAGTGACCTTAATAAATCCCAGAGCCTCTTGACCTTAGAAATGGTCTGGAGCTCAGCTGTGGAGAGGGTGTTCATTCTGCTCAGGTGACCCTGTGGTTAGAGCCTGGGCTCTAAAATCAGACAGGCCTGGTTCCAGGGGTAGCTCTGACACTTAAGAGCTGTGTGACCTTGGAAACTTTACTTACCCTCTCTGGGCCTTGGCCCCTCATCTGTAAGATGGATAGGAGAGGGTTTCTGTGATGATTAAATTATATCATATGTTTTGAATGCCTGGCACAGCTGAGTAAAGAGAAATGGAGAAGAAAACAGCTAGTGTTATTAGTATTTGTATTATGCCTAATTTAAGTGTGGTTCTAGGTGGACCTCAGGATTTCTGTTTAGGAGGGGGTTTTGTGGTTTCTGTAAGAGTCTGGAGAGCATGTTGGGTCATCCTGATACTTGTCTTTTGATGCCCATCCTGGGTGGTTTAGGAGGATGGTCAGGTTCCAGAAGAAGAACTCAGTGTGTGTATGTGTGTGTGTGTGTGTGTGTGTGTGTGTGTGTGTGTGTGTGTGTGTGTATTTTCTCTTAACATGTCTGAGTGAGTCAAAGTTATTATCACTGTATTTTTTAATTTTTCTTTTTTTTTCAGAAAGGAGATGTTTGGGCTGAAGCTGAAGAAGAAGAAGAAGAAAGCAGAGAAGGGGTTAATCCTAGCCAACCAGGGTGCCCAAGGTGAGTCTTTTGAGGGGTGGGGAGGGACCACCACCCTGGAGCCTGCAGGTCTCCAGGGTTGACCCCCCCTTGGCTGAGAATGGGATTCATTCTCCGAGGAGTGAGGTGGGAACTGTGCTGCCTTCTGGGTCTTCAGACCCTGCCAACCCCAAGTGCAGGCCCAAAGTGACCCCCCCCGCGCCACTGGTCATCTGGTCCCTTGGCCAAACAAGGATGGGTGGACACCTGCTGGACCCCGGAAGGATTCCCCCCAAGGAGGCAGTGACAGGGTTCAAGCTCCCATTTCTGTTCTGATTTGCTCTGTGGCCCAGGATAAGTCACTCAGCAGCTCCAAGTCCCAGCTTCTCCCTTTGTTAAGTGGGCATGACGTGGGCTACTGAGCTGACCGCGCGATCATGGGAGAAGCAAGTGAGATTTTGAAAATCAGAGGGAGGGTAGCAGCTGCTCTGGGGGAGGCTTTACATATACTGTCTCATTTAACCCCTCCGTCATCCTACCAGAAGGTGTGGCTATCCCAATTTCACAAATGAGGTTACAGAGATGCAGAGAGAGTAAGTAAAGTGTGGAAAAGACCAGCTGCAGAATTGCAGGGCTCAGTGAAAAATGAAAATGCAAAGCCATTGTTAAGAACTTATTAAGAATATCTGGATGGTGACTGCAGAGCATTAGGCCAAGGGCAATGAGTTCCTTCTGATCACAGGACCCTACAGGGCTGCACAGACCCATGAAGCCAGCCTTGAGGGTGGGAGGTGCAGAGCCAGGAAGCAATGGCATTGGGATATATTGATAAATCCAGGCTCTCAGACTTTCTGCGCTTAGAATGGGCGATTCCTTCTCCAGAAGAGCAAAGCTCCAAGTTACAGTGTGACCTGTGCCAGTGGAGGCCAGGCCCCATATCAGGGAGACACTCATGTGTATTGAATCAAATATGATCAACTGATTCCAATGGACAGGTCTGGGGTGGTGTCTGGAAACTTACGTTGGGTGGTCGTGACAGCAACTGGTTCAAGGCTAGCTTTCTGGACCATTTCTAAACCAAAATGGTACAGTGAGTCTGCTTTATTTTCACCCCTCTCATCTCCTTGGAGGGGTGCGTCCTTCAGCCTTCACCGCGTACCCTGCAGGTGCCCTGCAACCTGTCCTCCACCCAGCTTCACTCCTCACCCTCAGGGAAAACCTAACCTTACGATGGGAAAATACAGAGACTCATTCATATTAAAGTGTTGATAGTAACGATCAAGTCATTCTTGGATGGGACAGGAGAGGCATTACATTTTAGGTGGAGACAAGGCTTAAAGCTTAATAGAAGTACTTGTCTATTCACTCAAGTTGAAGGTATCAGGGATTGGGTAGAAAAGACCCTGGGGTCTTTCCTGACGTCCTTGAAATTATGACCCTGCAGTAGGTCCTGGAGATACAAGGTTGAATAAGACACAGTTCCTTCCTTCAAGGACCTTATGAAAAATAATATCTATGACACATTGAATAAGCCACTGCTGCTTTTTACTTTACATACATCATTCATGACTCTGAAATGTAGTTTCCTTTGCCCCTGTTTTATAAGAGATTCAGAGAGGATAAGTGTTTGCTAAAAGTCACACAACCAATAGGTGCAGAAGCTGGCTCCTGAGGCTAGGTCAGTCTTACACCAGAGCCCAGGCTTTCCTACCCCATGGGTCAGCCTCCAGTTAGGAGCCCTTACTGACTGCGCAGCGGGGAAGGAACAAGCTGGTGGAGATTTAGGGCAGCCGACCATAGGGATTTCAGAGGAGCTGGCTCCCCAGGGCTCATTTTTTTTTTTTTTAACATCTTTATTGGAGTATAATTGCTTTACAATGGTGTGTTAGTTTCTGCTTTATAGCAAAGTGAATCAGTTATACATATACATATGTTCCCATATCTCTTCCCTCTTGTGTCTCCCTCCCTACCACCCTCCCCATCCCACCCCTACAGGCGGTCACAAAGCACCTGATCTCCCTGTGCTATGCGGCTGCTTCCCACTAGCTATCTACCTTACGTTTTGTAGTGTATATATGTCCATGCCTCTCTCTGGCTTTGTCACAGCTTACCCTTCCCCCTCCCCATATCCTCAAGTCCATTCTCTAGTAGGTCTGTGTCTTTATTCCTGTCTTACCCCTAGGTTCTTCATGACATTTTCTTCCCCTTAAATTCCATATATATGTGTTAGCATACGGTATTTGTCTTTCTCTTTCTGACTTATTTCACTCTGTATGACAGACTCTAGGTCTATCCACCTCATTACAAGTAGCTCAATTTCGTTTCTTTTTATGGCTGAGTAATATTCCATCGTATGTATGTGCCACATCTTCTTTATCCATTCATCCGATGATGGACACGTAGGTTGTTTCCACATCCTGGCTATTGTAAATACAGCTGCAATGAACATTTTGGTACATGACTCTTTTTGAATTATGGTTTTCTCAGAGTATATGCCCAGTAGTGGGATTGCTGGGTCATATGGTAGTTCTATTTGTAGTTTTTTAAGGAACCTCCGTACTGTTCTCCATAGTGGCTGTACCAATTCACATTCCCACCAGCAGTGCAAGACTGTTCCCTTTTTTCCACACCCTCTCCAGCATTTATTGTTTCTAGATTTCTTGATGATGGCCATTCTGACTGGTGTGAGATGATATCTCATTGTAGTTTTGATTTGCATTTCTCTAATGATTAATGATGTTGAGCATTCTTTCATGTGTTTGCTGGCAGTCTGTATGTCTTCTTTGGAGAAATGTCTATTTAGATCTTCTGCCCATTTTTGGATTGGGTTGTTTGTTTTTTTGTTATTGAGCTGCATGAGCTGATTGTAAATTTTGGAGATTAATCCTTTGTCAGTTGCTTCATTTGCAAATGTTTTCTCCCATTCTGAGGGTTGTCTTTTGGTCTTGTTTATGGTTTCCTTTGCTGTGCAAAAGCTTTGAAGTTTCATTAGGTCCCATTTGTTTATTTTTGTTTTTATTTCCATTTCTCTGGGAGGTGGGTCAAAAAGGATCTTGCTGTGGTTTATGTCATAGAGTGTTCTATGTTTTCCTCTAAGAGTTTGATAGTTTCTGGCCTTACCTTTAGGTCTTTAATCCATTTTGAGCTTATTTTTGTGTATGGTGTTAGGGAGTGATCTAATCTCATACTTTTACGTGTACCTGTCCAGTTTTCCCAGCACCACTTATTGAAGAGGCTGTCCTTTCTCCACTGTACATTCCTGCCTCCTTTATCAAAGATAAGGTGACCATATGTGCGTGGGTTTATCTCTGGGCTTTCTATCTGTTTCAATGATCTATATATCTGTTTTGTGTCAGTACCATACTGTCTTGATTACTGTAGCTTTGTAGTATAGTCTGAAGTCAGGGAGCCTGATTCCTCCAGCTCTGTTTTTCTTTCTCAAGATTGCTTTGGCTATTCGGGGTCTTTTGTGTTTCCATACAAATTGTGAAATGTTTTGTTCTAGTTCTGTGAAAAATGCCAGTGGTAGTTTGATAGGGAGTGCATTGAATCTGTAGATTGCTTTGGGTAGTAGAGTCATTTTCACAATGTTGAATTAGAGTCTTCAGCCCACAGAGCAAACAGGGCGGAGAGGAGTCAGTGCCCTCCTAAAAGTAAATAGCATCTATCCTACTGGCCAGGGGCTGACCCTGTGGTAGACAGCGAAAACAAAGTCTACAGAACTTAGTGCAAATTGGTCTTTCCTTCTTGGCCTGACTGGGGAAGTTAGGACTTTTCTGGGTGAAATGTTTAGAGATTCTCAAAGACTGTGGCTCTTACATCTTTGTATTTTGAGACATAATGGCTATGCCTTAATTTCCTAAAATTCCAATGATCCTGACGCATCCATTAATTAGCTGCCCAAAGAGTAGTTGTTGGGTACCTCCCATGATCATCCTTCGTTCATTTATTTAGCAAATATTAATAGAATGTCTGCTGAGCGTAGGGTCCTGTGCTCGGTTCTGGGTATGTAGTGGTGATGTTGGATAGTTTAGAGGGAAGACAGCCCTGTGGAGGATTCTTCCGTTTGCCCCTCCAGATCTATCTTCCACGCTTGTCCACCTCTTCTCTGTCCCAGGAGGCTGACCTCTATGGATGCCCAACCCAGGTCCCTTCCCCAAGGGGGTACCCCAGCAGGAGGTCTGGGGGAGGAAGGAGTGTGAGGTCAGGACCCAGTGGTTGGATGTGTCCCTCAGCTGGAGGATGGGTGCCCCTCCACCTAGGAAAGCCGACTAGACCTGACTTCCTCTCCTTCCACGTTCTGGTAACTGTTCTCTCTCCTCATTTTGGGGGCCTCCACGTGGTATCAGCTTGGCTGCCATAGCCACAGATAGCTGTACGACCCTTTGTGGTTTTCCTAGACCCACACCTTTGTAAAAAGTCCTCAAGTCATCCTGCTGTGGACGGGCCATCTGTTATCCATGGGGACACTGATGCGGTAACTGCATTACAAGTGGAGAAAAGTGCTGTAAAGAAAATAGACAATGTGCTTACATGGAGACTATTGGGGGATCTCTTTTAGTGTAGTCTGAGAGGGGCTCCCTGAGCAGGGGGGTCATATTTAACTTACAGCATCGAGGGTGAGCCCCCGAGGGGTGGGCAGGGAGAGCAGCTCAGGCGGAGGGCTGCCTGTGAAGAAAGACTCCAAGCAGGACAGAGCTTGTTAGAAGGGATGGAAGTCAGCCTGTGTGACCAGAAAGCACTGAGGGTGGGGCCGGGGGGCAGGTAGACCAGGAGGAGGAGATGGCAGTCAGGTAGGACAGGGAATTAGAGTTGCGTGTGCAGTTCGGATTTGTTCTAAGTGCGATGGAAAGCCATGGAGGGGTTTTCAAAAGAGAAACATGATTTTTTATTTTTTTAAAGAAGGTTGCAGTGGAGCTCCTTGGTGAGTAGATTGGAGAGAACAGAATGAGTGAATCGATCAGTGAATGAGTTAGCTATGGATGACACTTTAGCTGACTGCCTTCCTGCCTGCAGGCCTGTCTCACCCTCCAGCACGTAAACCCCTAGAGGGAGGGGTCCACGTTTTGTTAATTCCTCCATCCTGAACGTCTAACCTAGCCCGGTTTCTGGCATGTATAACGTACCTAAGAATGTTCACTGTAAACCTGATTCTCTAACAGTTGCTCCTCATTCTTTTATTTTTTAAAATTTATTTATTTATTTTATTTTTGGCTAAGTTGGGTCTTCGTTTCTGTGCGAGGGCTTTCTCTAGTTGTGGCGAGCGGGGGCCACTCTTCATCGCGGTGCGCAGGCCTCTCGCTGTTGTGGCCTCTCCCGTTGCGGAGCACAGGCTCCGCGGCCATGGCTCAAGGGCCCAGCCGCTCCACGGCATGTGGGATCTTCCCAGACCGGGGCACGAACCCATGTCCCCTACATCAGCTGGCGGACTCTCAACCACTGTGCCACCAGGGAAACCCCGAAAGCATATCTTTAAATTCATAATCCATAATTCCACAATACCAGGCATACAAATCTACTCCCTCTCTTTTTTGGAAACAGAAGATACATAGTATGTGTCTGGCTTTTCTGCCAATGAGATGTTAAGGTCCATGCGGTCAAGGACTGTCTTTGACCAGTCCTTGTACACCTTACGGTGACTGGCGTAGCCTGGACACAGGGTTGAGGCTCATATTGCCACGGTGTGTCATATTTAATAGATCTGTCCCTTTTGTTTGCTTTTCTAGATGGTCAAGGTGAAGCAGAAGCACCACAGGAGGGGCTTTCTCACCAGGAAGGCCTGGGAGGAGATCTGATTTCTGACAATGCTTCCACCTCTCCTGTCCCCTCAGCTCCTCCAAAGAGAAGGTACAGTATTGATACAGGCAATCAGCACGCATTTGCTAGCACCTCCCCTCTGCCAGGTGCTCCTGCAGGCTCTGGGAGAACAGAGAATAACACCTAGGCACTGTCTACAGGAGCTGAAGGTCTGAGGCAGGAAGACTGAGTGTTTTGTCTCCTCTACTTTCTCTGTGGCAGTGCTGGCCAGGGTCCCGGCTCTACCAACGTCTAGCCTTAAATTTCCTGAGTTAAGGTACTCATGTCCCTCATTGTTCAGGAATGACAGCAGCAACAGGAGACAGAATCAGGTGCTGTCCCTCACCTGCTCTTTAATTCATCAAGATGCTAGATGTCTTGGCTTTGTGTTTGTCCCAAATGAGAAAGTGGTTCTTATACTACCCAACAAAAAGTCAGAACAAACTGGCCTTCTGCATGCAATTTGTTGTATCAGTTAGCTATAGGTGTGTAACCAATAACCCCTAAGCTCAGTGGCTTAATATGAGCATTTATCATGCATTAGTTTGGATAGTTTTACTGGTTCCAGGTAGTCACAGGTATATGACTGATGTGTCTGTTGTCATTTGGCAGTTCTGCTGATTTTAGTTTGACTGTTGGTTGGTGGTGGGCTGGTCCAGTATTGCTTTACCTGGGACCACTGGCCTCTCCTCCATACGGTATTGGATCCTCCAGCAGGCTATTCCAAGCTTATTCCAATGGTGGTGATGGCAGGGTTCCAGGAGAGAAAGTGGAAGTACACAAGATCTCTTGAGCCCAGGCTTGGAATTGGCAAAAGTCATTTCTGCTGCATTCTGTTGACCAATGCAAGTCACAAGTCTAGCCCATGTCACAGCAAGAGGAGGCTACAAGTTACAGGGTAAAAATCCTGGATACAAGGAAGCCAATAATTGGGGCTATCAATGCTTTTAGTCTACCATATTTGTTTATGTCAATTTCTTGCTAATGATAATTCCTCATGCCATCCCTTCCTTTTCCGCTCAGAGTTGTTATTATCAGTAGGGCAAATTAGTGCTTCCTTGTGTGGCACATCCTGAGTTGGTGTTACTGGGCTGTGACAGGATGGTACACAGTGTATGTGTGTATGGGGAGGGGGGCAGGGGGCGGGAGACAGATGGAAATCAGGAAAGGTGATAGCTCAGAGCTTGACCCTTAAAAGAAGATGTGAAGTTTGTACGTTCATACTCACTGCAATGTCTCCTTCCCCCTACACGGCACCATGACAGCTGCCACCCCCGCAAACCCCAGAATCAGGACTTCAGTTATTTTTTAATATCCTTTAATGGATCCTTTGCCATTTATTTCACTAAGATAATAGCATAGAATTAGTGGAGGAAGGCAGGAGAAAGAGAAGAAAGAAGTACGAGCCTTTTGCTTTCTCCTGGCCAGTGCATCCTCCATCAGTTAAAATTCTACCCACCTACCAATGTTCAATTCAAATCTGACCTCTGTAGTGATGTCTTTGTTGCTTACTTAGGCTCTCACAAATTTCTCTCTTCTCTGAAGTTATATCACATTTTTTTCTACGACATGTCTTACACTTAATAGTTCTCCCTTTATCTGCTTCGGTCCTCTCTCCCTTGGATAGCTTGCTAGCTCTGCAAGGACCAAGATGATGGCTTGTTCATGTTTGTTTTTCCTCTGAGACTAGCACAGAGCTTTCACACGGTAAGTGGTCAGTACAGGTTTGCCGTTTTATTGATGAACAGATACCCTTTGATATCTACCCTTTCCTACGTGCAATATTTCTTTTAATCCTAAAAGCAACCCTATGCAGTAGAAATTATTATTTCTGTTTTTAGATGAAGAAATTAAGGCTAATATCACAAAATTGGGGAAAACAGTATTCTAATTCACATCGGCCTGACTCCAAAGCCTTCAGACTTTTACTAGTTTACTCTGTTCTCTACTGGACTCAATTACAATCAGCAGAAATGGAAGGAAGTCAAATGCAGCAGTGTTGCTAGAAGGCAAGAGAATAAAATTCAATAGGAACTCGAGCTCAGTTTATATACCACCCATTGCTGCTTCTGTGGCAACAGGGATTCTTCACCTCTTTATGTTATTATCCAATTTCTAGATGCCCAGGTGTTGCACATCTGTTTTCAATTACTCATGACAGTCCTGATAAATGAAATCCCCTGGAATGTGAAATCTCGCTGAGATGACATCTTGGTCATTCTTTGCAATTTTCTTTTTTACCAATTTTTTTTTTTTTTTCGAAAGCAATCACGAAACTCAGAATTGCTGTATTTACCAGAAATGGCAAATTGGTCCTCTGGATAGGATCAGACAGCAGATTAGGGAGATCCTTATTTAGACCCAGCTCTGCCAGTGATTTGCTGAGGCATCTCAGTTTCTCATTCTGTAAAATAAAAAATAAATGATACTGATAATCATACTCACAATAAGAATTGACATTTAGTCTTGCCAGGAACTGGGTTAAACCTTTATATGCCTTACATCTTTTAATTGTAGCAATCACTCCTTGTGGTAAGGGCTATTATTAGTGCCATTTTTTAGGATGGGAAAACTGAGTCATAGAGAGGTTAAGTCATGGTCCATCTATACTTATCTCCTCCAGAGGTGGAGAGAGAATATGTGATATAAATAAAAGCATGTGGAAATACCTGGGAAAATATTTTCATGGCTTATGGATCTAAGGTAGGTTCTTACTTAATGAAACAAATATGTTAAACTTTCTTTCAATAGATCAAAACTGTTGACTAAGATCCACGATGGGGAGGTCAGATCCCAAAATTACCAAGTAAGTGATGAGCTCTTCCTACCAAGCCTCCCCCAGCTCTTCTTGTGTGAATGAACAGCCAGACCCAGAGTGTGTACACGCTGCTTTGTGTTGTAGATTGCCATAAACATCACTGAGGCCCGCCAGCTGGTGGGTGAGAACATCGACCCAGTTGTGATCATTGAAATTGGGGATGAGAAGAAGCAAAGCACAGTGAAGGAAGGAACCAACAACCCATTTTACAATGAAGTAAGTCACGGAGGTCACCAGCTTCCTCTCCACCAACACACTCTTCACCACCACTCTGCAGCATTCTTCAAATAGAAAAGCCATCGCGGAGCCTCCTTACAAAATTTTACAGACAATGGAAAGGAGAGGCAAGGAATTCCTCCTGATATTAAATTCATTGCTGTGTTTTCAATGGACCCATTTTCTTATTTCTTTAAAAAAAATATTTACTGGAGTATAACTGACTTACAATATCATATTAGTTTTAGGTGTACAACATAGTAATGCAATTTTTAATACATTATGAAATGATCACCGCAGTAAGTCTGATTACCATCTGTCACCATACAAAGTTATTACAATATTATTATTATTTTTTTTTTTTTTTGCGGTACGCGGGCCTCTCACTCTTGTGGCCCCTCCCGTTGCGGAGCACAGGCTCCGGACACGCAGGCTCTGGTGGCAATGGCTGACGGGCACAGCCGCTCCGCGGCACGTGGGATCCTCCCGGATCGGCGCACGAACTCGTGTCCCCTGCATGAGCAGGCGGACTCTCAACCACTGCGCCACTAGGGAAGCCCTGTTACAATATTATTGACTATATTTTCTGCGCTGTACTTTACATCCCTGTGACTTATTTGCTTTATAACTGGTAGTTTATACCTCTTAGTCCCCTTCACCTATTTCACACATCCCCCCAACACCCCTCCCCTCTGGCAAACACCAATTTGTTCTTTGTATTTGTGAGTCTATTTCTGTTTTGTAGTTGTTCCTTTGTTTTGTTTTTTAGATTCCACATATAAGTGAAATCATATGGTATTTCTCTTTCTCTGACTTATTTCACTTAGCATACTACCCGCCAGGTCCACCCATGCTGTCGCAGATGGCAAGATTTCAGTATTTTCTATGATTGAGGAATATTCTATTGTGTATATATACCCCATCTTCTTTATCCATTCATCTGTTGATGGACACTTAGGTTGCTTCCATATCTTGGCTATTGTAAATAATGCTGCAATGAACATAGGGATGCATATACGTTTTCAAATTAGTGTATTTGGTTTATTCAGATAAATACTCAGAAGTAGAATTGCTGGATCCTATGGTAGTTCTGTTTTTAATTTTTTAAGGAACCTACATACTGTTTTCCATAGTGCTTGTACCAATTTCTTATAAACTCCTCTTCATCTGTCATAAGCTCCGAGTTTATATCCAATAAATGTGCTGGTTAGGGAGAAGATATACATTCTTTTGCATAGCAGAAACATTGAAAATTTAATTATTAATTTTGAAATAGGCCTGCTGTGTTAGAAAGTACAACAGTGGTATTTTTCTAAGCAGTGCAAAAATTGTAAAGGAAAGCATCAAGGAGAGACACAAAGCTTCTAAATTTATACACACTAAATTCTTGTTTTTAAATAAAAAGATTAAACAGTTTTTAAAAATGGTCAGAGATACAGAGTTTAAAATGATATATGTGAAAATATATATGATATATGTGTTTCCCCCTGATCTTTGATCTCTATCTAATCCCTTAGTGCCCCTCCCTGGAGACAGCCATTCTCCCCAGGCATTTGTGTATCCTTTGCAGAGATATTCCAGGCCTGCATAAGCATACAAACAGATACTGTAGCCAAATGGTAGCATTCTATACACACTGTCCTGGACCTAGGTCTTTTCACAAAACAATGTATCTTGGAGATTAGTCTGTATCTAGACATATAGTTCAGGGCTTCCCTGGTGGTGCAGTGGTTGAGAATCCTCCTGCCATTGCAGGGGACACGGGTTCGAGCCCTGGTCCGGGAAGATCCCACATGCCGCGGAGCAACTAAGCCCGTGTGCCACAACTACTAAGCCTGTGCTTTAGAGACCACGAGCCACAACTGCTGAAGCCCACATGCCTAGAGCCTGTGTTCTACAATAAGAGAAGCCACCACAATGAAAAGCCCATGCACCGCAACGAAGAGTAGCCCCCACTCGCTACAACTAGAGAAAGCCCCCGTGCAGCAACAAAGACCCAACACAGCCAAAAAAAAAAAAAGTAAATAAATAAATTTTTATATATATATATATATATATATATATAAAAGACATATAGTTCAATCTCATTTTCCCTTCTTTGCTGTAGAGTTTTCCATTGCATTGATATATTATAATTTACTAAACCAATCTCTCATTGATGGATATTAAAATTTTTTTCAGCCTTTGGATACTACTTATAATATTTAAATGGCATAACTAGGGTGAAGAGTATATGCATTTAAAATTTGATATGACCACATTGCCCTCCAAAAAGGTAACAATTTGTACTCCAACTAACAGTGTGCAAGAGTACTTGTTCCCCCCTAGGCACTTCAACACCATGAATTGTCAAAAAATGCAGTAAACTCTTATTAATTAATTTTTTAATGAGAGTGGTAATTGAAAAGGCAGGCAGAGAGAGTATGCATAGTAATATATATAGAAAACTCCCAAATCACATTTGAGCTGTTAACTCCTTTCCTCTTTATCATTCTTGCCTCTGAGACTTTTACGATGTGTTTAAGTGACAGTTTTCTCCTTTCTGTTCTACGCCTCAGCTCCATAACATCTTTGGCCTGAATGCGATATGAAATAACGTGCATGAAAATGCTTTAAAACTGCAAAGCTCTACAGATCTGTTGACGATTTTATTAATGTTTGCTTTGTGCATACAAGTCCTGGATCTAAATGACATTCAATTAGGCTAAGTGTAATCATTGGGAAATCAAGTAAAAAACAAAGAAGTGGAATTAAAAATCTTTGTTACAGATTTGGACTCTAATTTTTCAAGCCCAAAGGTCATCAGATGTTGAAGGAACCAGTTAGTAGAGGCTGGGGAATATTTCCCAGCTAGAAAAATGTGTGTGGGTTCAGAGGTCCAGGGAACATATATGAGGCAGCTAAATCTGAAATACTGTATGTGAAACTCAGTGGAAGGCAGTAAACATTAGAACTAATTTATTGATCCAAAGGAACCCCCAGCATCTCATACACTAGAGAATGAAGAACTTCATGCAAGTGTTTTGGACATAAAAGAAATTCTGAACACCGAAGCTCTTAAAAAGTTTGAACATGTATATGAAAAACTTCCTGAAATGTTATACATAGTTTCCTGTTTTCTTAAACAGGAGACACTGAACATAACGTAACTTTTCATTGATATTGAAGGACGGCCATTTTGAACGTCTCTTATTATGGTATATGATGACAGCTTTCACGTTTTGGTTTTTCTGTGTTGCCTTTAACAGCAGGCTGTTAGTGGTCACTTCTCCCTTTCCTACTGCTGTCATTTTTTTCTCTGATGTCCTTGTGTCATTCCTCCATCTTGCAGCTCAAACACAAAACAATCCATGAAACAACTTCCTACCGGCCTCCCCCAACCCCATCAGTCCTCAAAACACACAACCCACAGCAAAGCACTACGCCAGTTTTCTACATGAGGAGCCTCCTACCTCACATTTGGGAGGCACTCAATAAAGTTCCAATGGTGAAACGTCTAGCACCTGAATTCCTTTTATAGTAACTTCAGGAGAACTCAGCTTTGGTCCCCAGCCCAGCGATAACTGGCTATATGACTCCAGGCATGTCTTTTAAATTCTCTCATCTTCAGTCTTTTTAACTGTAGAATACGGAGAGCAGTCTATATATTTTCTTCAACTCTAGAATTCAATTGCTTTCCTCAAATTAGAAATATCCCTTACCCATAATTTCTTTTCATTCTTTCCCTGGTCAGTCTTGGGAATTTCACAGGGATGTTTGAAGCTGAAAAATCCTGAGAAAATCAAACTTTAATCAAGTTCACTCCAAATTAAAACCACACTGTGATAGACTTTCACTCATCATTATATATAGGCAACAACTAAATAGATAGATAGGTAGATAGGTAGATAGATAAATGTAAAAGAATTGAAAATTCAAGGGTTGGCAAGGGAATGGCTATTTTCCTATGCTGCCAGTGGGAATGTAAAATGGCTTAGCTCCTTTGGAAAAAAATTTTATGCTAGCTACTAAAAATTTACAGGCATACAAGCCATGACCCAACAATTCCAATTCTCATGTCCATTTTAGAGGAAAACTTACAAATATGTTATGTAAAGATGTAATTGGTGATAGTCTTTCTTTTTCTATTTGAAAACAATTGAAAACAAATTAAATGACTTTCAGTAGGGGAGGGCCAATCAATTGATGATACAGTTATGTCATTGAGAACCTTGCAGCCATTTGTTAGAAAAATGCAGATCTAAATCTATTCCAAGAACAGAATTCTTACACGCAAGCCAGGAATTTATGGTCAGAATGAACTTTGTGTTTTCCAGTACTTTGTCTTCGACTTCGTTGGGCCCCAATTGCATCTTTTTGACAAGATCATCAAAATCTCAGTAAGTATATCATTGCTGGTGGGGGTGAGGGGAGGTGGAAGAGATTCTAGGCTTTGGGAACTCTCTAGGACAGCTCAGTCTGTTTAGGGATGAATAGATTCAGGAGTGTGAATGTGGGTTGTTGAGTTTGAAACTAACAGAATAGAACTTGAAATAATCAGTGCAGAGGCATCTGTGAAGGAAAACAGACTCAAGAAAGGTTCTATACTTACTGGAAGCAAGTTGTAAGCTACCATCAAGCCATTGTGTAGCTGACTAATGTGGGAATGTGAAATATATACGTGAAGTGTAAATGACATCTTAATAGATTGTCATTTTGAGTTGATTTCTTTCTTTTTATCAAGCAAATGTTAGTATTTCTCTCTTGGGGTGATAGCCACACCAATAATAATTAGTCACACCCCCCATTCCCCTCCTATTTGCTAATAAATAGAGAAATAGGAACAAGAAGCAGGAAGCAACCCAATATATCAATAATGCTGAGTCGGAAAATGTGATTTGGAGCAAGTGGTTGCCATTTGAAGTCTTAATAGTTGCCTCGGAGTGTAAACATCAGGACCTGCCCACGGGGAGTTGGGTCGGCTACGAAGAGCCTTCCTCAGCCCTGCCGGGCGATTTCCTGTCTCCACAGATCAAGTCTGAGGAGTAGAGATGGAGAGAGCTTCCTGATCCACACAGGTGCCTTGCTAGGTTGGCCCACCATGTAGAGAGCAGGAATGAGAAGGAAAGTGCCCGTGTTGAAGCTGTATTAGTCCAAATGAGGGTAGGGCAGGCCAACCGGGATCACTGCCAACTTCACATCACACCACTCAGTAAAGGAACAGAGAGCTGCGGATGGCTCATTGCATCCATCTCCCCAGCCTGAGAAATCTCTGCTTCTCCCATGAAGAGCACAGTGGGGGTGTGTATGCCTTAGAGTGGTGGGGATGGGCAGGGGGCTTGAAGGGTAGGTGCTCTCTTCCCAATAAATTCTGAAAGAACAGAATTCCTACTTTATGTGACAACGTAAGACGTGTGGAGAATGAGGAAACGTTTTGAACAGTGACACCAACCCTGATCAGAGTTATGAAGATGGCAAAACTTGTCTTGAAGACTTCCTTGCCTGTCATTATCACCCACTCAATCTCTATTATATAAATTATACTATATTATATTACATTACATTATATGTATGCATATTATATATAAGTCGTACATTGAGGCTTAGGTAATAGTGGAATCATGATATTCTCTTTCCCGGGGGGTACTTGAAGAATGTGACTCTTGAGGAATAAAAAGTCACTAGGAGCCAAACACTCTTCACACGTGAATTTCAGGCGTGATGACAGGTGGTGAGAAGATATTTCAGGACCTGGGACATTGCCCAGGATGTCTCATTGCATCACTCAGGCAACCACCTGTTTGTGGGATTGGCTTTATAACAGGCTCCTAGGGGACTGTCTAGAGTGCAGATGAATAGTTAATAGCTAGGTTTTTTAAAAAATTAATTAATTTTTGGCTGCGTTGGGTCTTTGTTGCTGCATGTGGGCTTTCTCTAGTTGCAGCGAGCGGGGGCTACTCTTAGTTGCGGTGCACAGGCTTCTCATTGCGGTGGCTTCTCTTGCTGCGGAGCACAGGCTCTAGGTGCGTGTGCTTCAGTAGTTGTGGCACGTGGGCTCAGTAGTTGTGGCTCGCAGGCTCTGGAGCGCAGGCTCAGTAGCTGTGGAGTATGGGATTAGTTGCTCCGTGGCATGTGGGATCTTCCTGGACCAGGGATGGAATCCACGTCCCCTGCATTGGCAGGAGGATTCTTAACCACTGCGCCACCAGGGAAGTCCAATAGCTAGGTTTTATATGGCATCATAGACAAGGGTCATGACTCTCTGCGGGGCAAGTGGATTTTTAGCAGAGGATCAAAGCTGGTATTGCCTATCTCTGTTCTTCTCACTTGAAAGAAAAGAATACTTTGGTCTCCCTAAAAGACACTTGGGGATAGAGACTGAAGATTTTAAAGGGAAAACTACCCTTGAAAAGGGAGTGTTTAATATAAGTTTTCTGTTAGTCCATGATCCAAAAGTTAGCATGTCCAGAAAAAATTCCATGTGGGAGAAGGGGGCCAGTGCTGTAAGCAAATGCTGTTGGGACAGCCAGGCTGTAGCAGACCCTGGTGGTGCCAAAGACCGTCTTCCCTTGACAGTGGCCCCAGGCATGCAGGGTGCCCTTCTCTCTGTGTGTGAGATGCCCTTGTTCTTGTAACCTAATGCTTGACCACACCAGCATTGCCTGGTGCTCACACTGGGTGGATGATGTGAGGAGGCCTCCTGTTATTTAGAGATCCATCTGGGGCTCCGGCTCATTATGCCCATAGGGACCAAGATGCCTTTGATCTGAGAAGACAGCTTAAGTTAGGCTCATGTTCTTTTTTTTTTTTTTTTTTTTTTTGCGGTACGTGGGCCTCTCACTGTTGTGGCCTCTCCCGTTGCGGAGCACAGGCTCCGGATGCGCAGGCTCAGCGGCCATGGCTCACGGGCCCAGCCGCTCCGCGGCACGTGGGATCTTCCCGGACCGGGGCATGAACCCGTGTCCCCTGTATCGGCAGGCAGACCCCCAACCACTGCGCCACCAGGGAAGCCCTAGGCTCGTGTTCCTGCTCAGGGCTTTGAGAAGCTGCAGTAGCAGCTCTAAGCATGAGGGGTTTGAGGTGAGTTTTGTGCCTGTGGATTTAAATAGCTCCTCAACTGAAGCCAAACTGTCCTTACTTCCCCTTTGTTCTCTAACACCCTTGCAAACTTTGGACAAGGGAGGAAGAGTGGGAAGGGAGCTGGGAAGGGCTCTCATTTTCTTCATTTTTTGAAATCAGTTGAATGTATTGTTTCTTACTGCCTCTTTCAAAAGGATCTGTTCAGAAGCTACAAAAGTCTCTCACTCATCCATCATTCAAGTAGTCAATCACTCATTAACTCACTGAATGTTTATTGAGTGTTTATTACGAACAAGGCCATGTGGTGGGTAGAAGAAGGTAGGAAACTGTACTTGAATCAAGGAACTCATAGAATTTTACAGTTAGAAGGAAGCCTCAGAGACCATCTAGTCCAACTTCCAGCTGGCGTAGGAATCCCTCTTCACCACCTCCATGACACATGACATGGGGTTCTTGGGCACTACTTGATTATATCCAGAGATGGGGAGGTCACTACTCCTAGAGTAGCCCATTCCATTGCTGGGAAGTTCTGTTATAAAAATTGCCTTTATAGTGAGCTGAAATCTCTCTTCCTGTAGCTTGGGAACCACACTGGGATCCTCCTCCCTCTTCTAGATGGCAGTATTTTCAAGTGTTGAAGACACTTGAGTTACCATTGCTCTTCTTCCACACTCTCAGTTTTCTCTTTTCTGGGTTAAAAGTTAAACTACTGGGGGCTTCCCTGGTGGCGCAGTGGTTGAGAGTCCGCCCGCCGATGTTAAAGTACTAAAGTTAAAGTACTCCTGATTCTTCAGCAATTTTTCATGCAGTGTGACTTCTGGACTCAGGCCCAGCTCTGCCAGCTTCCTTTAGAACTTCCTAATCTTAATAGCATTAACATAAAAATGTGCTGCTGTAACCAGCCAGGCACTGTGCTGACTTCTAATCAGACAAAATATTGAGGATGACAGCCTTGTTCTGACTATTGTACATGTCCCAAACTTCTCAAGGCAATAAGGATGAGTTCTCTGAGAAAGTGGTGAGCAAAGTGTTGTGGGATTTTAGGAAAAAAAGGGAATACTTTCATCTGCGGAGGATCAGGGAGGGCTGCTTGGAGGAGGCAGCATTTGCTCTAGGCATTTAAAGATGGATAGCATTTCAAGAGGCAGAAATGGGTTTGAAGAGTGGGCTGCCCTAGAGTTCATTTTGGCTACAAACAAGCAGACAAAGAAGCAAAAAAAACACGTTTTAGGCAGTGAGGTTTGATAGGTGTCCTTCAGTAGAAAATTAGCTAAAATCCTGCTAGGAGATGAGGTACAGCTGCAATACTTTGGATGCCCTGTACAGCCAGCCCTGAGGTTTGATAACCAAATGTCACTGTGCTCCAGATAAGTATGAAGGCCAGACAAGGTTCAAGGCCTAGAATCCTCTTTGAATGGGTTTGTCATGAACCCATTTCACAGATTTATCCTCAAAGAGAAATCTAGTGTTGTCGGACTCACCGCTCCATCTCTCCCCAGGTCTTTCACCACAAGCTGATAGGAGGCGTACTGATTGGCTCCTTCAAAGTGGACCTGGGGACCGTGTACAACCAACCTGGTGAGAAAGCATTGCCTCCCAGTCTCTCTCTGTTACTTTCTCTTACTGTGACACCTGAAGGTCAGTTAGTTTATGCATTCTTCCATGTATCCATTTATTCAATAACACTGAGCACCAGTTTTACAAAGTGGAGCAAGACATGTGGCTCTTTTACTCTAAGTTCACAGTCTAATGATGCAAATATCTTATATGTTCATACGTCCGAGAAGTTAAAAAATTTTTTTTCACAAATTCTGTCCAATTTACTGCTGCGAGACACAAGAAGGAAAGTTGGAAGGGTGTAGAAGTTAAGAATATGGACTCTGGGGCCAGATTGCCTGGCTTCAAATTCCACTCTGCTCTTTCCTAGCTGTGCAACCTTGGGTTAATAACTTGACTTCTCTGTGCTGCCATTTCCTTATCTGTAAAAATGGGGATAAAATAGCACCTCCTTATAGGGTTGTTGGAGGATTAAGTGAATATATACGTAAGTGAATATATGCATAAGAATGTATACATAAGCACTTTATAGGATCTAAGCACAGAATAATGACTGTGACATGCCATACGTGGGTTTGCTGTAATTATTATTATTATCCCTGATTTGTCAGAGGAGCTAGGTAGTTTGTCCAAGGTCAAGAGCTAATAAGTAACAGAACCAACAACACACATAGATCTTCTCATGAAAGGCCCCTTCTCTTCAACAGTGATTCCAACTCACATGACCCCAGGGGGGCCAGGCAGTGAGCATCGGTGAGTGCAGTGGGCTGGGTTTAATGCAGTCAGGGGTGACACAGGCTATGGGAAATGGGGGGCGGGGCTCACAACCCCTGTGGAAGGAGTAGCATCTACTCAACTCCTTACCACCTACAGTCGTGTGGAAATGTGGACTCTGTGTGGCCAGATCTAACAGTTTTTAAAAAGGTAAGCCTGAAGTCTAGATTTTGTAAGAGTTTTGAAGTTTGGGCTCACCGTGTAGGTCAAACAAAAAGATCCCTGAGCAGCGTTTATGGCCTGTGAAATCATGTGTGGCTTCTACACTGCATTAATGTCCTCCTCTCCGGTCAAATCTAGACTCCCGTCCAGGCAATTTCCACTGCGTTGAAGGCTTCCCAACTCCCTGTGGCAGTTTGGAGAAAAAGATGGAGAAGTGGGTAGGAAGAGAGGAGAGGAAGGAAAGGAGGAGAGAGAGGCAGCACAAGACTTGGAAATAACTGTGCTGAGCTGGCCCCTCCTGGGGAGTAGACGGTGGGGAGACTTCGGGTTGGAAGAGAACTGGATGGAGCGTCGGGGTGCATCAGTGCAGGATATCTGAGCTGTCAGGACTTTTTGCAGGTCATCAGTTCTCCGACAAGTGGGCCCTGCTAATGGACCCCGGCAACATCAGGACTGGCACGAAGGGGTACCTGAAGTGTGACATCAGCGTGACTGGGAAAGGAGATGTCTTAACGCGCAATCCCAAAACCTCTGATGCCAAGGAGCAAATAGAAAAGTGAGAAAGGCCCATCGAGGACCATGCAAGAGAAATGATATGTCCCAGTTCCCATGTCTCTTTCTTCTCCCTTTCCTTACGGGTTCATGAGAACTTCCAAGTTCAAGGCCTGTCCAGTGGGGATTCTGCTCTATCAGAGGCACCACGATGTGTCTTATCAAAGGCATCACTGTCCTTTGGGAGGTCAGCTTCTAGGACAAGAACAGCCTGCCTTCCTATAATAACCCATAATAGATAAGCTATTCTTGAGCCTGTCCTATTGATCTGAATTGAGTTGATTTTTCTTTGAAGGAAGAATAATTTCAGCCACTAGCTCGTAAAATGGGAAGACTTTATGCGCCTCTTCTAAGTGTTTATTCTTTAACAACGAGTTTGCGTTCACTCTCCTAGGAGCTGGCCTGAACGAGTTTGCATTCACTCTGTTTTTTTTTAATTAATTTTTATTGGAGTGCTGCGTTCACTCTATTCACACTCTGTGCTGTCATCTACACTAGAAAGAAAACTCATTTTAGCGATGAATCCTATCTTTTCAGATTTTTCTCCTGTATCAGAATTCTTCTTTCTGCCTCCAAATTGCCTCTACCTTTTCTCTCTACTCTTTCAAGTGAGAAAGCTTTTTTATGTCTTATTTTTGTTCCCCGCAAGGAACCTTTTGATCCCACAAGGGTTTCCATCAGAGAGACCCTGGGCCAGATTCTATGTGAGACTCTACAGAGCTGAAGGGCTGCCCAAAATGAACTCCAGCATCATGGCGAACATCACCAAAGCCTTTGTGAGAGACAGTAAGGACCTCGTGGATCCCTTTGTGGAGGTCTCCTTTGCTGGACAGACGGTGAGGAAGGGTCATCACCAATCCTGGCAGGCCTGGACTGGAATCTTGCTCTTTACCCAGGACACTGCTGGTCAAATGACATTAAGTTAAGATCAAAATTAGGAAGTGCCCAGAGAGAGGAAGCTTGTCACAAAAAGGTTTTACATCGCATGGCAGGAAAGTAGTGGAGGGCCACCCACTCCCTCACCATTGGAGCTCGTGGAGAGAAGTGAGGGGAAGATCGCGGTGCAGCACCCAGGCAGGCAGGCCTCCTTCCTCACCTCTGGCTGCTTCTCTGAGCTGTTGCCCAGTCCCCAGCCCCCAGAGGATTACCACCTCCCTTTCAATCTGCTCTACAATCTACCCAGCTAGTCCTTGTCCTGTGTAAGCCTGGACATCCCTGTTCCCAGCTGTTCCCTGCTCAAGAGCCATTGGAAGTGCTAGGGCCTGGGCACACTGTCAGAGCTTAATCCTGGTTGGCTGGACTTGGAAGCTTCAGCTGACACACATGTTGTCTCCACCCGGCCCCTCCCGTTGGCAGGGTGAACCTTGGACTATTTCTATCTTGGACCCCATTGGCATATATAGGACATATATAAGCCCCATATAGGACACCACCTCCATTGTATGACGAGGAAACTGAGGTCCAGACTAGGGAAGGGATTTGCACCAGGTCCAACTTTTATAAAACATGAAGACAGGCTCTAACTGTATCTGCTGCAATCCTGGAGATGTGTGGCACTCCTTCATACACAGGTGTCAAGTTCACCCCAACCCAGTGGATGATGAGAACTTCCTGAGGGCGGGACCTGTGACAACTCACCTTTGTCCCAGATGCCCAGCACAGTGTCTGGCACAGAATAGGACATCAGTAATGTTCATGGGGTGTAACTGATTTTCATGGGTGTCGGTGGAATCAGGTTCATTATTTTTGACAACTCACTTTATATTTCCAGCTGGTGTGAAGTTTTCTTTAGTCGGTCAAGGGCACCTTTCATTTCCTTCCGTGGCTCACATTTTCCTGGCTTTGTTTTTAGGGGCGAACCACGGTGCAGAAGAACTGCGCCGATCCTGTGTGGCACGAACAGGTGGTCTTCAAGGAAATGTTCCCTCCCTTGTGTCGAAGGGTGAAAATCCAGGTATGGGATGAAGGCAGCGTGAGTGATACAGTGCTGGCAACACATTTCATCGACCTGAAGAAAATCTCCAATGAACAGGATGGAGATAAAGGTAAGGCTGCACGTGTCTGACTTGGAGATTGGGTCTCCAAATGATTGATTTAGAGCCTTCGTCGTCAGAAAGAGACGGTTGGAGCAGGCAATGTCTTAGGCACCTTCTATCCTCTGTGTGGTCTGTGGCTTGGGTTGGTTCAGGGTGGTGAACAGAGCCAGACTCTGGGAACCACGAGGCTTGTTCCCTGTCCCATGTCTTCCAGGAACATTGCTGTGTGTCCTTGAGGAAGTCACTCCCTCTCTCTGGGCCTTAGGTTTCTTAATTGAAAAATGAAGAGTTTAGATTAGATAAGAGGTTGGCAAACTGTGATCCATGGACCACATCTGGACTACCACGTATTTTTGTATGGCTCACAAGCTAAGAATGGTTTTTACGTGTTTATTTATTTATTTTTAAAAATTAATTAATTATTTATTTTTACTTTTGGCTGCGTTGGGTCTTCGTTGCTGCGCGCGGTCTTTCTCTGGTTGCGGCGAGCAGAGGCTACTCTTCGTTGCGGTGCGAGGGCTTCTCATTGCACTGGCTTCTCTTGCTGGGGAGCACGGGCTCTAGGCGTGCGGGCTTACAGTAGTTGTGCCACGTGGGCTCAGTAGTCTTGGTTCACGGGCTCTAGAGCGCAGGCTCTGTAGTTGTGGTGCACAGGCTTACTTGCTCCATGGCATGTGGGATGTTCCCAGACCAGGGCTCGAACCCGTGTCTCCTGCATTGGCAGGCAGATTCTTAACCCCTGTGCCACCAGGGAAGTCTCGGTTTTTACTTGTTTAAATGGTCAAAAAAATATGGTGCCCTCAACTCACAATGGGAGGTCCTGCTGACTGCACTCAGAGAGCCAGGGCAAGAATGGAGAGTCCCAGCTAATCCACAGAGTCAGGCAAAGGAGTTTTCACCCAAGATAAAGCTCTTTATTTATAAAACCTAAATTAATAGCTGTTAATTCTCTAAATATCCCAATCTACCTTCCCTTTTTTAAATGCCAATGCAGTCTTCCTCTGCACTACAAATTCGCATTGATCAATGTCTATATTTGTGTATATGTGTGTGTGTGTGTGTGTGTGTGTGTGTGTGTGTATATATATATATATATATATATACACACACACACACACATACATACACATTATACTGAAGGCTTGGCTTAAGCAGAGAACGAGATTTACACATTTTTGTGCCCTGCACAGAGTGACACCATAGAAAGGCCTTAATAAATATCTACTGTTTAAGTATTCATGATGTGGGAGGATTTGCCACAGGATTTCTTTATGCAGAAAACACACTCTGTCCACCTACAGGATTTCTCAACCAGACATAAACATGTTACCCACAGACTTCCCTGGTGGCGCAGTGGTTAAGTATCCACCTGCCAATGCAGGGGACACGGGTTCGAGCCCTGTTCCGGGTAGATTCACATGTCTCAGAGCAACTAAGCCTGTGAGCCACAACTACTGAGCCTGCGTGCTGCAACTGCTGAAGCCCACGCACCTAGAGCCCATGCTCCACAACAAGAGAAGCCACCGCAATGAGAAGCCCGCGCACTGCAACTAGAGAAAGCCCACGCACAGCAACAAAGAACCAACGCAGCCAAAAATAAGTAAATTTAAAAAAAAACAAACAGGTTACCCACAACTTTTCAGAAACATCTTGATGGGTTCAGGGAGATGTATAACAATGGTTTTAAAAGTAGACATCGGGGGCCATGGGAGAGGGACGGGGGGGAATGGAGAGAGGAAGTTTTCAGGCATAAAACTATCGATAACAGTAAAGCATATGGAAACTTTTCCTCGTCAAAAAGCGGGGGGATGGGCTTCCCTGGTGGCGCAGTGGTTTAGAGTCTGCCTGCCGATGCAGGGGACGCAGGTTCGTTCCCCCGTCCGGGAAGATCCCACATGCCGTGGAGCGGCTGGGCCCGTGAGCCATGGCCGCTGGGCCTGCGCGTCCGGAGCCTGTGCTCCGCAACGGGAGAGGCCACAACAGTGAGAGGCCCGTGTAACGCAAAAAAAAAAAAAAACCAACAACAACAAACAAACAAAAAAAAAACCGGGGGGATTGTTAAGCAAATTATGATATATATACTTATTAAGAGTAATGGCTAATATTCTAGACATCTCCTAAAGACTTGTATGAAGCACTTAATATTATCTCTTTTAATCCTGATAGGTGAGATAGGTACTGTTAGCACCCCCATTTTACAGTTGAGGAAACCGTGGCATTGGGAAGTTAAAAAACTTCCACAGCTTGAAAATGGCAGACCTGAGAGTTGAGATTTGAACCCAGGCAGTCAAGCTCAGGACCACCATGCTATATACTGCCTGTCAAAATGGAATATTCTGTTGTCAAAGAGATGTTTGCATAGACACTGTATATTTTCCCAAATGCTCTGTATTAAGAAGGGAAACTACTTATGCTAAGAGTAAGTTAAGATCACCAGGTCATTTCAGTTCTACATTTAGAACATATCTCAGAATATTTACTTCTCTCAGTCTCCACTACCAACGCCCTGGTCCAAGCCACCCCTGTCTTCAGGTTTTTTTTAATATAAATTTTTAAAAATTTATTTATTTTATTTATTTATGGCTGTGTTGGGTCTTCGTTGCTGTGCGTGGGGTTTGTCTAGTTGCGGTGAGTAGGGGCTACTACTCGTTGCAGTGCACGGGCTTCTCATTGCGGTGGCTTCTCTTGTTGCCAAGCACGGGCTCTAGGTGCAGAGGCTTCAGTAGTTGTGGCTCGTGGGCTCTAGAGCGCAGGCTCAGTAGTTGTGGCGCACGGGCTCAGTTGCCCCGCGGCATGTGGGATCTTCCCGGACCAGAGCTCAAACCCATGTCCCCTGCATTGGCAGGCGGATTCTTAACCACTGCGCCACCAGGGAAGCCCACGTCTTGAGTTTTGATGGAGAAGTGGTGCTTGAACCAGTGTGCCCACATCCATTCATTTTTTAAAAAATTTTTATTTATTTACTTATTTCTATTTTAGGAGAAAAGCTAAAGTCTTGACAAAAACATGGTACTAAAACAGGAAACTAAACGAATGCAAAATAAAACACAAAACAAAACAAAATCAAACCAGCATGGACTTCTGTTTCCACCTTTGAAGATGACTGATTCGGGACTTGCCCTAGCACTTTATTTAGTTGTTTTTTAACTTTTTATTTTATATCAGAGTATAGTTAATTAACAATGTTGGGTTAGTTTCAAGTGTACTACAAAGTGATTCAGTTATACATATACATGTACCTATTCTTTTTCAAATTCTTTTCCCATGTAGGTTGTTACATAACATTGAGCAGAGTCCCCTGTGCTGTACAGTAGGTCCTTGTTGGTTACCCATTTTACATATAGCGGCCCACGTCTGTCCTTAGAACCCGTCACATAGCAACCAGGGTGATCTTAAAAACACACAACCGGTTAGGTCACATCTTTGCTTAAACCCCTCTAAAATATTCCCATAATTTCTAGGATACAGTCCAAAATCCTTATCAAGCCTCCGGAGACCTGCTCACCTCTCCAAACTCTTCTCACCCGCTCACTCTCTGGACTCCAGCCACATTGGCTTTCTCTTCCAGTTCCTTCTATCTCCAAGCCCCTTTCCAACTGCCATGTGCTTTTCCCTCTGCCCAGAACTCTCTCTCCTCTCTCTCTGCCTAATTCCTCTCTCCACGCCACACCAGCCTGTATTTTGTCCTTGCTGCCCAAGATACATCTCCTTCATAGCATTTGTAATGTGATGTGAATATTTATTTGTTTAATGTTTGTATCTGCTTTATTCGCTACTGGGCTCTGTGTTTTGTGTCTACCATGATGCCTGGCACATGTTAGGAGTCAATAAATGTTTGATCAATGAGTGAACAGATGAGGAAGCAAGTTGGCATTCATAGTCTTACTACAATTGTGGACAAGCGTAGACATGCATGGAAGAAAGACTAGAAAGGATTGTAGCAAAATGGTGGTTGTGGCTTTTGGTGATGGGATATTCTTTTTTTTTTAATTAATTAATTTATTTATTTTGGGCTGCGTTGGGTCTTTGTTGCTGCACGTGGGCTTTCTCTAGTTGCGGCAAGCGAGGGCTACTCTTTGTTGCGGTGCGAGGGCTTCTCATTGCGGTGGTTTCTCTTGTTGCGGAGCACGGGCTCTAGGCATGCGGGCTTCAGTAGTTGAGGCACGTGGGCTTCAGTGGTTGTGGCACACGGGCTCAGTAGCTGTGGCTCGTG
Source organism: Delphinus delphis (assembly GCF_949987515.2). Lineage (NCBI taxonomy): Eukaryota > Metazoa > Chordata > Mammalia > Artiodactyla > Delphinidae > Delphinus > Delphinus delphis. The sequence goes on from NC_082699.1 coordinate 65,263,250, forward strand.
GGCTCTAGAGCACAGGCTCAGTAGTTGTGGCACATGGGCTTAGTTGCTCCGCGGCATGTGGGATCTTCCCGGACCAGGGATCAAACCACTGTGCCACCAGGGAAGTCCAGGATATTCTTTTTGGTTTTGTTTTGCTTTGTTTTTTGGCCATGCCCAAAACTTGCGGGATCTCAGTTTCCCAACCAGGGATTGAACCTGGGCCATGGCAGTGAAAGCCAAGAATCCTAACCACTAGGCAACCAGGGAACTCCCCGTGACAGGATATTCTGTAAATATTTTCTCTTGTCTTATCTTTATATTTTACATTTCTAAATGAATGTGCACAATTTTCGTAAAGCAAAAAATAGCCACAGCTTGAAAGCATAACTAGGCGACTGAAGCTTGGTATCTTTACAGGATTTCTACCCACATTCGGACCTGCCTGGATTAACCTGTATGGCTCACCCAGGAACCAAAGTCTGATGGAAGACTACCAGGAACTGAATGAAGGTTTCAGAGAAGGCGTGTCGTTCAGGGGCAGAATTTTGGTGGAGATTGCTGTGGAGATCCTCTCAGGAGGGACACAGGAGTTTAAATTCTCCAAGGCTCTCAAGGAGCTCAAGCTGTCTTCAAAGGACAAAGACTCCAAATCTTCCAAAGGCTCAAGTAAAGACAAGGGTGACGAAACTGATGGAAAAGCCCAGCAGGCTTCGGACAAAACCAACTCAACAGAGGTCGAGGTGGAGCCTTTCGATGCGCCCCTGGAGGTAGGTCTGAGCGCTGCTCCACCGCGTCTGTGATTTGAGCCCAGAGCAGGGACAGCACCTGCCACAGGCTTCCAAAGACCCGCAGAGGTGACAGTGCCCCTGCAAAACGTGTCGGCTCAGCCCTGTATTCCAGGGCTGGTCCTCTGCCTCTTCCTGCTCACATCACGGCCATCTGCTCATGATACATTCCATCCGCGTCCCCCCCAAGTACGGATTCCCATGGCAACCAAAGTAAAAGAGAAATAAAAGTGCTCTGGGGGAGCTGGTGGGAGTGGGTGGTGGGGTGATGGACTGAAGTCTATCCGTGGCCTAATTTTGTTTAGTTTTGTGAGCTTAGCGTACGCTCTGGATGTGAGATAATGTGGGATGAGGGATGAAGAGGAAGAAGAGTGGGTGACAAGCTGTGGGATGAAAGAAAGTGAGAAACCTATTCTCCTGCCCCCGCCCCCCCACGGCTGTGGGGAAATCACAGCTGGAAGGAATGGTTACCTTTGCTTGTGATTCAACGTAATGCACAGCAGCATCTTTTAGCCCAGTTCTGTGTTATGGTAGAGAGATCTGGGGCTCCAAGAGGAATACAGACCATGAATATCCTCTCAGTCGTTTAGTTCAGCAATAGTGCTTTGTAGTTGCAAACGAAGGAATTTTATGTTTTGGTGGCTAGATTATAGCTTGGATGATTCTACCTCTGGGAGTGTGTTTCTCAGGTCATCCAGGCAATGATTTTAGATGGGGAAGGGAGGTAATGGCCAGTCTTCCTGAGCTGTCCATTCCTGGTAGAGACTAGACAGATGGAAGGATTTTTAGTATGTGGGTCACCTTAGCTTTGGAAGAGCCACTTAATTTTACTGCTGGGAGCTAGTAAATCTTAAGAAACAGTGCGGGGGAGAGGTTGTAGCTCAGGGTTGGAAATCTTGGGGATTGGTCCTATTCGTGGCTCTGATACTAACACCTCTCCGTGTTTCAGTTTACTCATCAACAGAATGGGGTGGTAATGGTCCCTCTGTCGTAGGCACCTCCTGGAGTGAATGAGGGAATAGTTGTAAAATGGTCCGCAGAGTTCTTAGCACATCCATGGTGAGCAGGCAATACCTTTGCTGTTGCTGTGGTTACCAGTGTGTTTCTTTGGTTTACTCCCACCACCAGGGGAAGGTTATTCAGAGCTCTCCACCCTGCTTGACTTTTTTTGGACTTTGCCAAAAATTGTGGGTAGCTTAGTGGCCACCTAAACTGATATCCCCTGTATCTGTCCCTGTTGAATGTCCCATTCTTTTCTAAACAGAGATTGCAAAGTGGAAAGGGGCTAGTTGAAGATTTCTTTAACCTAAGTCAATATCTTCAAGGTATTTTGCTGAGGTCATCTGAAAAAGTAAAGTCTAGCAGAAAGCCAGGGTGACTGGGAACTTAGGTGGGGTAGAGCATCCACTTTTCTACAAGGCCAGGGGGTCATCTTGGCTATTGCGTGGTCTGAGGGGGAAAATTCAGACCCTTATTTCATTCAAACTTTTATTTCATTCAAACCCTTATTTCTTCTCCCTCCTCTCTTAATCTTGACTTTCTGGTTTGTGGTCAGTTCCTTGCTGTGTTTATTAGTTATCTATTGCTGTATAACAAATTACCTCCAACTTTAGCAGCATGAAATAAACAAATGTTTATTTCCTCTGTGGGTGAGGAACTTGGGAATACCTTAGCTTGGTGGGTCTGGCTCAGAATCTCTCATGAGGTTCCCATTTAGATGTTGGTAGGGGCAGCAGTTATCTGAAGGCTTGACTCAAGCTGTAGGATCTAATTCCAACATGGCGCACTTACATGGCTGTGGGCAGGAGGCCTCAGTTCCTTACTACATGGACCCTTCCATAGGCTGCTTGAGTGTCGTCATGGAAGATGACTTCCCCCAGAGTGGGTGATCCAAGAGAGAGCAAGGCAGAAACTGCTATGTCTTTTATGACCACATCCATGGAAGTCACACCCTGACATTTAGGCCACATTCTAATTGTTAGAAATGAGCAGCAAGTCCAGGCCATGCTGAAAGGGGTGTGGGGGGGAATTAGCCTTCACCTTTTAAGGGGAAGATTTTCCAAGAATTTGTGGACATATTTTAAAACCACCACACTGGGCTCCTCCTTTTCCCAGAGTCTCAACAGCTCAGAGTTTGCCCTTACCAACGTGGTAACATCCTTTTTCTGCAGTATCTTCTTCTTTTTTAGCTCTCCAGGGTCCTCCAGCTCTAGTCTCCTTTGCTGCAGCCTTACTCTCATTGCATATCTGGACAAATGAAATCCCATGTTGCTGGCTTTCAAAACTCACCCTCATCACCACCATCAAAGATTTTCTCCCTTAGGTCAAACTTTGTATTCATTTTTACATCCTCAGCATTGGAAGGAATAAAAGTAGAGTCTGACTCCATGAAATTTATGGTTATAGAAAGGGAGATAAGACATAATAAATATACAGGAAGTGGAAAGTGATAAATGTGATAAGTAGGGACAGAGAAAGTGCTATTATTTCCTGGAGTGAGTGCAGTATAATGATTAAAATGTTGGGCTCCCAAGTAAGACAGCTGGGTTTAAGACATGGCAGTATGGTGCAGTGGTTACTGCCCCAGCCTCTGGACAAACATTCCCTCTGTTTGAATCTTTGAGCAAGTGACATAAGCTCCTTAGGTTTATTTCCAATAATAACCTTTACTTCATCGGCTCACAGTGAGGGTTTAATGAATTAATACAACAAAGTGCTTATTAGAACAGAGCCTGGCACATAGTAAGTGCTCAATAAGTATTAGTCATGTTTAGTAACTTTGGGCAGATATCTTAATCTTTCATGGAATTGCAGTGTCTTCATCTTTAAATGGGTATTATAGAAAGATCCCCCTCCTAGGATAGTTATGAGAATTACATGAGGTAATGTAGGTAAAATTCTTAATACCACATCTGACACATAGTAAGAGTTCTGTAAACATTACCATCATCATTTTTCTAACTCAGGGAGTCAGTGGATGCTTCCAGGAGAAGAGGCATTTGGGTTGGACCTTGAAGGGTGGGTGGGATTAAGACATGAATTATAGTTGAAATACTTATGGTGACTGCCACTTGCAGCATTGATATGAGTAGGCTTTATAATAGGTATTGCACATGGATGATCTCATTTCTTCCCCGCGTAGGTCCTCCTATGATGTTTATTTCACAGACAAGGAAAATGACACCCGGGCAATGGGCATGGCTTGCCCAAAGTCAACAGCTAGGAAGTAGCAGAGTTGGGATTTGAAGAGGGGATTGGCTGGCCTTGGAACCTGCTGTCCCTCTTCCAGGCTCTATGGCCTCCATTCCCTTCAGGTCTCTGAGTGGTTTTTAACCTCCTCCCAGATAGTAAACTTGGCCCCATGAAGGCGCGATAAGGGGCTGGCTTACAGCCAAGGGACACAGTGGTGGCAGGTGGGAGTGGTGTGTGCTCTGTGACTAAGAGCCAGCACTAGGTCCCCACCCTGTCCCACATTTTCTGGTCAACAGAAACATTTCCTGCTGATGCCAACAGCACAGGAGGCTCGTGTGTGAAGGAAGGGTCTCAAAAAAGAGAGAGGAACACAGGTCAGGGCTCTTGATTGAAGGGAGCTCTTAATCTATGAAGCCACGACTGCTTTATTCCTTAAATGAACTGTATTGCTTTTTCTGTTGAGTTTAATAAGTCCAAGGGTAAAACCAGAAAGAACAGACTATAAATCCAGCTCATTCAGCCTCTTCGCTCAGAAATGTGATGCTGTGTCATGTGGTGTCCCAGCTACACATGCTCCTTGAACAATCAACCTCTTAGAAAGATATGTATACCAAGCTTACCTTTAAAATAAAAGGAAATTTGATTGTAAGGTTGACGCTCAGGAGGTGGAGACTACATCATTCTAGATAAATGGCTGAATTTGGATTTGTAATTTGTAGGTCCTGGTTTCTGCCAGTCTGATTAGAGGGGAAACTATGTGCCATTTCAGGCTGACATCAAGACTCAGGTTTCTATAAATTACCTTGGACCGGGTTGGCATCACTAATTCAGCTTCCTCCTGCTAAAAAAAGAGGCAGCCCTGTCTAATGTATTTTTTTCTTTCTATAGATTGTACCAGAAAAACAAGAGGAATTTTTACTGTTTGGAGCGTTTTTTGAAGCTACCATGATTGACCGGAGGATTGGAGATAAACCCATTAGCTTTGAAGTTTCTATTGGTAAGTGCAGACAAGCACAGCACCTGGCACATGGCATGAACTTTAAACCTACCTCTTAAATAAATGAATTAGTGTGTTACGTGAAGATGGTAGCACTCTGCTGGAGGTTTGCACCTCAGGAAGAAATGAATAAATCCTTGTCCACTCTGGTGTCAATATGTAAGGGATAGATTTATTTTCATACTTAAAAAAAGGATTAAGAGTATAATTTGCATTCAGACAGACTTGGACTACTAATTCTGGTTCCCTTAATTGCTCTGGGTCTCAGTTTCTTCGTCTATAAAATGGGAATAATGATAACTCCTCATGGAGCTGTTGCAAGCGTTTAATGAGTTAATGCATGCAACATGCCACACATATAATAGGTGCTGTTATAACTCCCAGCAATCTTCCTGGACTGATGTACATCTGGGAAAACCACTCCAAGAAAGAGCATTCCATCAGAGAAGGTCTTGATTTATATTTGGGAAGTTCTCCATCAGTGGAGCAGAAGGAAATGGAGACGGAATCCAGTTAATTTGTAACTTAAGTAATTTTTACAAAAAAACCCTAAGATGTATGTTGATGATGGCTTAGTGTCATTGTTAATCTTATTTCTTTGGTCTGCCCATCACTCTACCTTCATACTGAGAGCTTATTTCCCTGCCCTGGGAAGACATAAACTTGGATCCTTTCTGCCAAGCAGCCTGATTTTGCTTATTGACACCTGGCCCTTCTCCCCTTACTACTGGCTCTTCAGGTAACTTTGGGAACTTGATTGATGGGGGATCGCATCATGGCGATAGGAAGAAGGCAGTTGACTCAGCTGAAGAAGATGCCCTTCCACTGCTGCATGAAGGAGAAGGGGACACAGCCATGCCCATGGTCTCCACCACTCACCCCGAGAAGCCACTCGTGACAGAAGGGAACAGGTAGGAGACATAGCAGGTGAGAGTAGCCGGGGTTTCTGACAGTAGAAGCTTGACCAATTTCTGGGACTGTTTGATTCAGTTCTTCCCTAAAACTGGAAACATTCTTTATCTTATTTATAAGAACAAGGTGCAGGGGTTCCCTGGTGGCGCAGGGGTTGAGAGTCCGCCTGACAATGCAGGGGACACGGGTTCATGCCCCGGTCCGGGAAGATCCCACATGCTGCAGAGCGGCTGGGCCCGTGAGCCATGGCCGCTGAGCCTGTGCGTCCGGAGCCTGTTGCTCCGCAACGGGAGAGGCCACAACAGTGAGAGGCCCGCGTACCGCAAAAAAAAAAAAAAAAAGAACAAGGTGCAAACAAGGGCAACATGGTAAGTGCCACTCCTGAATTCTTAGTAACGTGTTGACAGCTCTCCAAACGACACATCCAGGGGATTCATGTAAGGGCAGAGCAATGATGATGGTTATTATTATCGTATCTGAAGCTCCATTCATTCTATAACTTTGAAGCATAACAAGGTAGGAAGGTCAGATGTTAAAATTTCAATCCCAAATCCTATTAACAGTTGTTATAGTCATCTGAATATAAGGTAAACTCAAGTTGGTGGAATTATTAGATACATGATTTATTATCTTATTTTTGCCCACCATCAAACTGAAGAACTCAAAAATGAGCGTCAGCCACCAGAAAAGACCGTTTCAGAAAACTGCTGGGGCACCTGCATGTGCCCTCACTGATCGTTAATCCAAATAACATTTCAACATGCAAAGAGAAGTGAAATTATAGAACTGTCTTAAGAAAGTGATGTCAACCAAATGGTTTATGAGACGGGAAAGCCACACGTAGAGAGATTCTTCTGTGTTCTGAGCTTTATGCCATGAGTAAAAAAATATGATCTCACTGGATTGTCATAAGAGAACATGGCTCTCCCTGTTCACATGTGAGGGGATGGGAACCACATCGTTAGTTCTCTTCAATCTTCGCTCTTCTCTCTCTGGGCACGAACCCATGGCTTACCGACCACTGTTAGAATAATGACTCTCACATCTATTTCCCCAGACGGGCTTCTTTCCTGAGCAGCAGGTCCAAACACCTCCATTTGGGGGTCCCTGGATTATTCACCAGACTCATTGTCTTCACAGACAACTTTGCCCCTTTTCCTATCTTTCCCATCTCAGAGACTGGTCATAACATTGTCTGCATCCTCCGAGCCACAAATCAGAAAGTTGGCAAGTGTTCGCTTTTCCCTTCCTACCCGTATCCAATTAGTGATGAAGTCTGGTCAATTCGAGTTCTCCAGTGTGTCCTCTATTGCCATTTCTTGAATCTGGCCTGTCAGCACCTTTGGCCTCAATTATTTTAAACACCTCTTACCTGGCTTGGATCTGTTTCAAGAAATTCACCGAACTGTCTATCTGAACTCCCCAGTCCCCTGATTGACATTATACATTCGCTGTCTGTGGCTTTCAGAATTAATTTCAGAGGACATTTTTTTTTTTTTTTTTTTTTGCGGTACGCGGGCCTCTCACTGCCGTGGCCTCTCCCGTTGCGGAGCACAGGCTCCGGACGCGCAGGCTCAGCGGCCATGGCTCACAGGCCCAGCCACTCCGCGGCATGTGGGATCTTCCCGGACCGGGGCACGAACCCTTGTCCCCTGCAAAGGCAGGCGGACTCTCAACCCCTGCGCCACCAGGGAAGCCCAGGGGACATATTTTGTTGATTTGATCCCTACCCACTTCTCTACGATAACCTCTGGGTATTCCCCAAACCCCAGCGTTCCCGCACCACCATTCCCCAGATGGGTCCTGTGGTTTGCCGTGTCTGGCCCTTTGAACACGCTCTTCCTTCTGCCAGAAGCAACAAGCACCCTCCTCAGAACTGCTCGCTTCCGTTACCTTTCAAGACTAAGTTCAAGTTCCCTTCCCTGAATCCCAAGTCTTATTTGGACCTTCTCTACTCACCTGCATCAAACACTAATCACACTGCATTAAGATATTTTTACTAGTCTGTCTCCCTATTAGACTGTGAGTACCTGAGGGCAAAGGACTGTGTCTTGTTCACCTTTGGATCTGCTCATCTCCATGCCAGGCACATAGTAGACGCTCATAACTGTTTCTGAATGAGTTAAGCACATGCTATAACTGGGTTGGGCACAGGGTACTATGTGGGTAGAGGCGGGCAGTGGAGGAGGTGAAGAGTTGGGAAAGGTCACAACAAGGGCGACATCCTAAAGGGCGAGAACGAGCTTAAGGGACAGAAAGCGACTGTCTGGGACAAAGTAGGAAGCAGTAAGTGAAAATAATAATTTTTGAGCATGGCCTACATTTTCTAAATCCCGTCTCTCCCATGGACCACCCTCCCCCTCCCACAGACCACCTTCTTTGGGGTCTTTTTTATGGGTCCCTGGCAGCCACCCTCCTTTACACGCACCAAAAAGGACCCCAAACTTCCCAGCCCTTTAATGGCTTCTCTGTCCAGTCTCGAAACTGAGGACATCAATGAACGGGATCTGCAGCTCTGGGAGGCTTTTATGAGACTCTCATTGGTACTCTGCATCCTTTCGCCGGGATCCTTTTGGCAGTGAAAACATCCCCACCTTGTTAGACTAGCCTGTTGTTGACTGTTGGAGGGGATGGCAGGGGATGTAGTGTGGGAAGGGTTTGAGAGGAAATGAGAGCTCTACGGAACCCTCAGATGGACCTCCCATTAGTCCTGACAGGCTGGCTCGAAGAGACCAAGATGCCATGCTGGTGTTTTGGGGCTTTATATTCCTGTCACTATATCGAGGCTCTGTCCACATAGTGGCAAGCCAGGGTGGCAGCAGCTGAACTGGAAGATTCTCTAATGGACCACCACACACACACATGCACGCATGTGCACACACAACATACACACACATGCACATACACACACAATTTGTCTGTTGCCTCCATGACAAGACTGGCCTGCCTTCCACGTTTCTCTTCACACAGACTCGGGTGTGTATGGGACAATTACAGGCGGCTGAGGGCAAACCTACTTAAGAATATCGCTGTCTTTAGGCAGGGCACTTCAGCCTTTTGCTACACCTCTCCCATCTTCCCTGCTTTCACATCCATCCCTTTCCTCCTTGGGAACTGAATTCTACTGGTTAGTTCCTTCTTTTCTGTCTTCAGTCTCATCCTCTTAACTTTTTTCTTATCATTTAGGCACATCCAACCATCGCCATCAGCCATTCATTCTCTTTGGCTCCACAGCTCCCCTTCCAGCTACTTTGCCATCCCTCTCGTCCCTGCTTAGTCAAGCAGGTCATCTGCATTACCGGCACCAATGCCCAGCAACAATACATTTTGTATGGATGGATGAATGGACGGCAAGCCATGGGATGCTGACGTTTAGTTTGAAGCACATGACTTCATCTTCATTAATATTATTACCCTCTTAGATTTCTCTAGCGATTTCAGTTTATAAAATACATTCACATCTGTTATCTCGGTTGATCCTTACACAGTCAGGGCCCAGCATATAGACATTAAAAGGAAAAAGATGTTAGTTTTTCTCCTTTCTCTCTTCTCTCAATTGGAAAGAGAATTTCTCCTTGAAGAGGGCTTGCCTTCCCTCTTGTGAGATCATTTCTAAACTTTGCCCTGGGTCAGAGGGTGGTAGCTGTTATTACCTCACCGCTGTAGCCGTATAACAGTTCGTTGCTTATTGTCTATGGATCCCCAAGTAAAGGCTAAGGATGGAATTAA